>NC_136058.1:145032009-146367303 GCF_964261635.1 Lissotriton helveticus | reverse complement strand
TAGTCCTTATCTCTTCAGACTCCACTCTTAACACCCCTTTCTATGTCCTTTTCACATTCTCCTGTCTTCTCTTACAATGCCCTAAACGGCTCTGTTAGCTTCCACCCCACATCTCGTGACTCTCCTGAGTAGCTCAACGCCTCAACCATGACCTTCATTGCCCTTCTCAGTCCCAGCAAGCCCACCCCTGTTTTCCTCTGACCTCAAGCTCTCTCTCTGTTTCCAAATGATGGCATTGGCAACCGGTACATTTTGAAAGTGATGCGACATAACTAGCCAGTCAAAATTGTCAAGCAAGCCATGCATGTAAGACTGACTTACTCTACATGGGTTCATTAGAGTTCTATCCTAAATAACATTTTGGAGGAAAATAGGGCCCAATGGTAAATTTTTCCAGTACAATATTAACAAAATTGCAAAAAGCAGGAAAAGGTCTCAGTATGGACTCATGAAATATCCAAATAATATTATATTGAAGCAAATGTGAATCTCCAAATAGTTGTTGAGACTTTGAACTCACACACTTTAAAAACGTGGCAGCAAAACTACACTAACGTTTGAAAAAGTAAAGGTTTTATAGGCAGTTGAAACAATCTGGCTGTGCAAATTGTCATCTTTCTTTACTCATAATTTCTGCTTCCTTTAGAATATCAACCCTGCTTCTTCCTAATAGGGTGTAAGGCACATATCAGATCAACTATTTTCATGTTCATGACTTTTCTATTTCTATTGTCTCTATATACCATTTATGAAACAAAACGAATGCCCACCTATAAACAATTATTAACATGAAACATATTTTCCCTAGCGCTTCTCCACTTTAGATGGCTGGTGACAAGTTTACAGAGGTTCCTGAGCTTGTCAGGATCAGTGAGCACAGTGGCCGCTCCTCTGCTAATGCGCAGGAGCATTGCCCCACTGCTAGAGCAGGAGACAGGAAGAATAAAATGATAATAACTTTGTTATTATCATTTTATTTTTCACTAGGGGCTGAGTTAGGGCGGGGCTGGTGGCACAGGGAGAGGAGTGGTTTGCACACTCCAAGTATGAATGACTGCTTGCAGGGGAGCTAAGCCGTATCTAGGTATTCAGAAGGGTATGGACCTCTGATGAAAGTGTGACTACAAGGTCTCCATCTCATGCCCTCATTGGAGTATATGTCCCACTTGATTTAGGTAATTCCCAACAGCGGCAAGTACATCTTAATATATTATGCATGCTAATTGCATGTTACCAATAATAACTACACACTAGTCACGCCATGGGGGGAGTGACCTCTTCGCTATCCACCCTGACGGAAGCCCAGGATCGCATATATGCTGGTAGAATAGGGCTGACACATGTTGGTGTTCTAGGGTCATAGGACCATCATCCTCACACCCTTATATATACTTTTATCCTTCCCTCCCACTCTACTAATAAAGGATACTTTAAGAGCGGGTGAGTATGGGGCCTGGGGCATACTTTCAAGTTATGCCCCATACACTATATCTTCAAAAATGCCTCCTGGAATATTGTTGAGCCCACCCTGGCCTCTAAGAGTCGGGGTGAACCCAATGATGAAGCATGCCACTACTAGAGTGGGTGAGGGTTATATAAAGAAAACAGTAATTTTTCACTTCTCACCCATAAAAGTGGGTGTGTCATCACACTTTAATTTAACTTCCAAAGGAGCCGGTCGCGCTCCATATGAGATACTTTTTTGTTTAATACAATACCACAGGGAGGACGTATCCCTCCACCCTCAAATTAGAGGACCTCGCTATCCTTTAAGGGCCATAGGTTTTACCACCCTTAACTTGTTAAAGACGTATGACTGCTTGGCCAGCTGTCTTGGGCCGGCCAAACAGTCATGCGCACTTTGCATGTTCCTCACCAGTCTGTAGTACACATCCTGGTGAGGAACATGCCCAGCCTCCCCTTCCTTGTCTGAGCGTCAAACCACAGTGCCTTAGGCCAAGCACAGCGCTGCATGTGGAGAAGTGTGGCTCACTGGTTAGAGGATATTATACAGAACAGTGGTCCCTATAACAAATATACTGAAAGTAATGATCATACACTTAATAGGTTGTATGTCTTCTGTCCGTCCGGACAGGAATTTATTTTTTAGATCAAAAAATAGTTTTTAGATTGTGAAAAATGTCAAGCGGGCACAGCCGTGACCTTCAACATATACAGAACAACAACAAAAAAGAAAAATGGAAAAAAGCACGAAATTGGTCTGTACACTTGTGTTTCAGTGGGACAGACGTTGAATATTAAACCACACCATTGCAATTATAAAGGTTACATACAGAATTTGCATATGGGGTTATGTGTCGACGTTTCGATGCCTGTCTTAAAAATTGATCTAAAAAATAAATTCCTGTCCGGACGGACAGAAGACATACAACCTATTAAGTGTATGATCATTACTTTCAGTATATTTGTTATAGGGACCACTGTTCTGTATAATATGTAATGCCCAAGGTCCCTATGCTATACCTTTTGGGTTCCCTTGTTTTGTTGAAACATCACTGGTTAGAGGAGGCAGACCCTGATGCAGAGGTCAGACCTGGCACCAGGGTTCAATTCCCGACGCGGCAGGGTCTTGAGCTCAAAATGTCCCCGGACTCAATAATTCTCGCCTCGGTGCCTACTCGAATCATGGGTTCACACTCTGCAACTCTGGGCAATAGCTTGCTTAATCTCCACTACGGCCTCACTGCGATGGGATGCCTGGTCTTCACCTTGGGGATGCCCAGTAGGGGTTATCTCCCAGGGAAAGCCAGGACGGGTTCCCAAAGCAAGCGCTAAGAGACCTGTCAGTGATTTGGCGCTATATAAATCGAATTAACATAACATAACATAACATTTCAGCGTTGTGATTGTGCTTCCAGTTTCCAGAAGCTGAGGAGAGACGGCTGCATCAGAAGGGACCAAGACGGCAGCCAGCTAAAGGTAACTTTTCTTTTTTATTTATTTTTTGTCAGCTGGCCCGGTTCGCTGCCATAATCCCCTTCCAACCCCCCCCCCCACCACACCCCCGGGGCACATGGTCCAGATGAAGCAAGATGCACGGTGCATGTTGCGGAAAAGAACACAACCTGTGCCAGCAACTGTGTTGTTCACAATTTAGGTTGATGAATAGTATCATTCGAAGGGAAGTAGTCAAACGGTTGGTGACATTATCAGGCGAAATACAAACAACCAGCCTTGAGGGACGTAACTTCAGGTGGTGTATTGGGTGGATACCCCACAAATAATTTCCCAGTGGTCTTGGCCTAGCCCTATCAGTTGGATCAGCTGTCTGGAGCAGCAGTTTCATCAAGTCAGTGTTGCTGCAGACTGGGTGAAGGTGGGTGAGCCAACTTAATGAAGGGGCACAGTGCCTTTTGCGGAAAAGAGCACAACCTGTGCCAGCAACTGTGTTGTTCACAATTTAAATTGACGAATAGTGTCAATAGGAGGGAGGTAGTCAAATGGTTAGTGACGTTACCAGGTGAAATACAAACAACCAACCTGTAGGGATATTACTTCAGGTGGTGTATTGGATGGACCCCCCATATAATTTCTCAGTGTTTCTTGGCCTAGCACTATTAGTTGGATCAGCTGTCTGCAGCAACAGTTTCATCAAGTCAGTGTTGCTGCATACTGGGTGAAGGTGGGTGAGCCAACTTAATAACACGGAGAGCCAAGCCATAACGAAGTTAAGGGTCTGGCTTGGCTTTAAGAGCCAGTACACGAGCCAAGCCATAAAATAGTTGGCAGTTAAATCATGCAAAAACATGATAAAGTTGCTTCCATTTTAAAAACGTGCATTTCTTTAACATGCAGAAGCGTTTCGCTATAATACTTCATATTGTATCACTGCTTTGAGAGGCATTTATTAAAAGTGATAGTTTTAAAACATTTAACTTAGCAAAAGTCATGCCTTCCCTTCCCTGATTAAGTGCCATTAGTAAAATATTTGCTTAAACTGAAGAATGGCACGTATATGTAAAATGTAAATAAGGAATGAAAGTGCTGAAATAACACCCTGCATTTAATTTGATTCTCCACTAGTCAACTTGCTGATCATCATACTCATTTTTTACAAATTTGTAACATAATCATTCATGTAGATGACAATCACAAATCATTTCATATCACATAATTTCAAATTAAACTATGTGCACCACCAGTGAACAAAGAACCACAAAATAATCCAATACAGAAAGGTAAAGGTACATGAGTGTCTTTTAACAAACAAAGTTGAGTTTCAAATATAGTCCATTGACCATGTCGGGCCTATATGTTGCCTACTTTTGTTTGTTCTCTGTATCAACAATGTTTTGACCTGGAAGGATATCCAGGTCACTCCAGCACAGTAAAGGATGGACGGGACATCAATAGTGAAAATTCACCAAGAATACGTACTATCATAAATGATAGCCCAAGGCACATGCTTGGAAGGCCATAATAGTCAAATGGATTCCCAGAGGATACACAATATGTATTGCTTACTGAAGAGGGATGTGTTAAACCCCTTAAGAAGTCCAACTGTAGCAGTAATCCAGAACAGACTGCAAGTAGTGGTTCAGTCCAGGAGTGAAATCAGAGGCAAGTCAGTTGTCATGTGTAAACTGTACATGGCCTAAATTATCATTATAGATGGTGCAACATTATAGTTATAAGAATCAAACATGAGGTTTTTGTACAGCACACTTCCTGAATTAGAAAAAAGAGACTTTGTGAAAAAAGATTTGCCTATGTTCACACAATATATTCAAGCGGGAAAGCTGTGATTAATCCTATATTTTCTGGTTTCCCATTGTGCAATTCAGCTACCAGATGTGTATTTCTTTCTCTTGCCTGTTTTGCATCAAAGGCCACTGTTTTGTCATTAATTCTTGGCGCATGAGGTTAGAATGTGGGGGCAGGCAGTTGCCATTTAAACCCTCAGCTCAATTTGGGCTTGAGGGTCCAAGAGGACCTTGAGATAAGCCAGAGCTAGGCATCTGGCTTGAGCTTTCAGGAACTCACCCACCTCTACGACTTTGCCTGGGATGGCAGAGTGACCATTGAAGATATTTGTGAAAAGCCGAGTGCATGGAGCTGATTGGGCCTCTGTCCATCATTCACTCTACTCTACATCAGTGTACCACCTGCAAGGCTTTTAGTGGGCAGGCCCTGCCAGCTCTAACATGCACTAGTAATTAAAAACTGTCTTTGAAATGGGTCCCTATTTATCCTAAATTCATGTTCTTTATGGGCAAAAACAATTATTGAATTCACAACAACGGCTGCAGAAAGCCTTGAGGCAATCCATAAGAGCGATGCAGTCTCAGTTTGTATTTCATTTTAACTTCAACTTGCATGCCCTAACAGTATTTGTTTTATTCCACGTGTTGTTTAATCGTTTCTTTATGCATCTTATGACTCTTTTCTGTGAACTGAGTCGCCTCTAGGCATCTGGGTGAGTCCTGGTTGAGGGTGCATGTTCATGATGAGGCACAAGTAAGAGCAGTGGAAAAGGTAGTGTGGATTTCTCACAGTGCCTCTCAGTGTTTCATACAGGAGTTCAGACTTCCATGCATTTGCAATCCCTGGCCTCTCTGCAGAGCGCATAGACTGATGGTCACCTACATGCCTATTGTAATTGTGATTTTATGTAAACGAGTGTCACGGAGGTAGATTAAACCACGACTTCTTCCATTAGGTAGAATACCATCAAAGCCACACAATAAGGGTAGCTCAAAACTTAAGAACCACTTGATACCAAGCGAAGGACAATTGTACAGCCCAGTAGAATGAAGCAAATTGCAATGACATTCACCTAACTAATCCACGCACACACTCTTCATATCTTTAAATGTGTGATACCATTTATACATTTTCTATTGAAAGGGAGAAATAAATAGGGATCACGTGTTTCTTGCTGTGTAGATAACGACAGTGTACAATGGCCTTATAGTCCAGATAGTTTAATTCCAGGAGTTTAAGTGCCTTAAGTCATTACACATTGCCAGGTTTTCTGCTGCACTTTCTACTATGTTTCAGTTTTCGCCTAGCCTGCAATCCATAATTCCCCTCTTCTTGCAAGCGTGGTCTGATGCTGGGCCTGAGCTACTAAAAGGGCAGCTTTCGCTGACCATCATAAACTTGGTTTGCTAATGTTAAATATGGGCTGGCGCCAGCCTGCTCTCCTGGGCCTCTCTGCCATACATTGCTGTGAGGAAGAACTGGACTACAGTGGACAACATAGTCCAGACTATCTCATGGAGGCCCTACACTGACAGGCCTTACTTTTCGAAATAACTGAAAACGAATACGTTTAACCTGTCTAATACAACCATGATGTGGCCCCACGCCTACTCTAGCCTTTTCAGCTGGGTACATCTCATTGCTTGCTGCGAAATTGTGGACATAAACCTCCTAACATTTTTGACGAAGCTACGGCCATGCCGACCTAAGCTTGAATGTTAGACTAAGACAGTGCTTTAGTGTACACAAGAGTTGAGCACCAGTTCTAAATACTATCTCACTCATTCTTACCCTGCTGTAGTTGTGCACATAGAGACAGTAGGGTGCAAAACAGTACAAGTTGAGTCATGATATAGTCTTGGCATTTGTTGTGTGTATGCTTTTTCTAAGGAGGTCTTGATCAGTAAATGTCATCAGCATTCTATGGATGCACAAGTGAGCCAAAAGTACACGTGTACAAAAACATAAGAGGATAGCAGCAGCAATTATTGACTGTATACTTAACAGTAGGAAGTTAATACTGAAATAGGAAAGAAATTCACACTATAAAGTATGCATGTTGGGCTGTGGAAGCCCTAGACATGATTGGCGCTTTTGAGATGGTATATAGACATATCAAGATCAGGCTGGCACATTTGCCATTCAGTGTGCGAATGAAGAAAATACATTTTAGAGAAAGATTGGCCAACTCATTCACCTATCAGCATTGTGACAGGATTTTCCCTGTATTTCTGTTAGTCAAAAGTGTCACAAGAGTGACAACAAGAGAGTAACAAGCATTTGCATAGCCAGTAGGTCTCGCCTTTGGGACCTTATAAGTATTTAGCCAGAGCTATTGGCTTTGCCAATGCTTTTAAGCTATGTTGTAGAACAGAAAGGCTGCTGTGCAGCATGTTGAAAAGTGTTTTAAGGAATTTTGTTAATTTATATATAACCAAGAAGACATTATGTACAACTGAACAACCCTATTAAAAAAATAATAAACTTAACAAATATCTTCTTGTTTATTTGTCCTTGCAATTCTGGCAACTTCTTCCTGCCTGTTCTAATGCTGACTTACTATAGTTTTTTTTCTTATTGGGGACGGGGGCATAAACAACTGGAGGTTGGGAAATAGTACCTGACTTGCAACGCTAGCAGTGGACAGACACTAGGGGAGATGCCAGATTCGGAAGGCAGACTGAGGTGGTGCTGAGGTGGTGGTGTGCTGGTGCCGAGGTGATGCTGCACTGATGCTGAAGTGGTGCTGCATTGGTGCAGAACTGCTGCTGAGGTGGGGCTGCGCTGGTGCTGAGATGGGGCTGCACTGGTGATTGTGCACTGATGCAGACGTGGTGCTGTGCTGAAGCCAAGATGGTGCTGTGCTAATTTTGAGGTGGCGCTGCACTAGTGGGGGTACACTGATGTGGAGGTGGTGCTGTGCTAATGCTCAGATGGTGCTGTGCTGATGGTGAGGTGTGCTGAATGATGCTATGGGGGTACCAAGTCATGCTGAGGTTGTGGTGCTGCGCTGGTGCTTAGGTGGTACTGAGTCATGCTGAGGTGGTGCTGGTGAGGTGGTTCCGAGCTGGTGGTCAGGTGGTGCTGCGCTGAGGTGATGCGCTGATGCTGAAGTGGTGCTGCGTTGTGCTGGGTTGCTGATGAGGTGGAGCTGCACTGGTGCTGAGGTGGGGCTGCGCTGGTGGTGGTGCACTGATGTGGAGGTGGTGCTGTGCTGACGTTGAAGTGGTTCTGTGCTGATGTTCAGGTGGTGCTGCGCTGGTGCTGAGGTGGTGCTGAGGGGGTGGTGGTGCACTGATCAGGGCATGGTGCTGTTCTGATGCTGAGTTGTGCTGTGGTGCTGCACTGCCGCTCGGTAGTGATGAATTGGTGCTCATGTGGTGGGAAGGTATACTGAGTTGGGGCTCTGCTGACGCAGAGGAAGTGCTGCACTGATGCTCTAGTGGTGCTGTGTTGGTGCTGAGTTGCTGCTGAGGTGTGGCAGCGCTGATGGCGGTGCACTGATGCGGTGGTGGTGCTGTGCTGATGTTGAGGTGGTTTCTGTGCTGGTGCTGAGGTGGTGGTGAGTTGTTGCTGCACTGGTGATGGTGTGATGATGAGGTGGTGCTGTGTTGATGATGAGATTGGGTTATGCTGGGGTGGTGCTGTGGTGGTGCTTAGGTAGTTCTGTGCTGATGCTGAGTGCACTAAGGGCCAGATGTAGGTAAATTTTATTTACCGACCTCTTAAATACCGAGTCATACCGACTCGGTATTTAAGAGGTCGGAAAATAAAAATACCGAGATGTAGGTAATTGCAGATGTGCAATTACCGAATCGGAAACAGTCGGTAATTTCCGATGTGGTAAATACCGACCAGTTAATGCCCATGCATTCCTATGGGCTTTGAAGCCCATAGGATTGATTGGGCATATACCGGTCGGTATTTACCACATCGGAAAATACCGACTGTCACAAGGGTGCAGGGGGTGTCACTTTGACACCCTCTGGCACCCCCAAAAGAGGCTCGGGTGCCATGTGGCAGGCATACCTGCCCTAAGGGCAGGTCTGCCTGTCATATGGCATAGGTGTGCATGCACACATGTGCATGCACACCAGAAACGGTATTTTACCATCAAGTAGTATTTGATGGTAAAATACCGATGTTGTACTGCTTGTGGGACTCAGAAGAGTCCCACCTACATACCAATTGTCCGGAATCAGTAATGATACCGACTCGGTATTTTACATACTCGGTAAATTTACCTATCGGTAAATTTACCGAGTCTGTAAATTACAGGGACCTACATGTCAAATTGCTTTTACCGGGTGGTAACGGCCGAATTCGGCCGTTACCACCCGGTAAAAGCCTACCTACATCTGGCCCCAAAAGAGATCTATAGTGCTCTGATAATTATAGCTTTGCAAGTGTTTCCACATTTTCAAGTATTTACAAACATGTAAAAGTAAGTGGGGAACTGCTACACTTGTCGAACTAGCTATAAAATGTGTATTTGCACTTGCAAACTTTTGTCACTTTTTCCCAGGGAAAAAAGAAATCCATTCTCCGACACCCCTAGTAATTTCGACAGTGTTGCCACCCCATTTCCACATTAAAGTGGTTATTGACGAGTTTGTTAAGAACCGGAGTATTTACTGGTTTGTGTACAACCCAAATAACTGGGACTGTTTCATATCAAAATATACATTTTGAGCTTCGAGACCAAAAAAACCAATAGGGGGGACCATAAAGGACATTGATCAGGTGATAAAGCCTTCTCATATCAGTCGATTGTCTAGAAAGGCAAGCTGCAGGATCATGTTCATCTTCCAGAAATCAAAGAACTGTGAAAGGAAGCAGGCAGCTATGAAGCATGCAGAGTTGAGCATAGGGACGTGTTCTACAACGTTTAGAGTACGGCCACTGTTATCTAAATGACAAACGCATTTCTCCTTTCTTGGTCACTTCACGAAAATCAGCATTAGTTCAAAGGAAAAAAAAACAAATGCAGAGATTATAATAGGTCATTAAAGTGAAGAAAATTAAAAGATTATGATGCCGCCGCAAATGTAGACCTCAAGTAAATGAAAGCCCTCGTAAAACACCAGGATGGACAGTCTAGAGTGATTCAAAAGAGCAGGGTTGGATTGGGATCAAATATAGACCCGGGCACTAAAAGAAAATCAACATAAACGGGTTGCTACCATTAAAAGAAAGAGCGAGGGGGTGGGTTGTGCAGATTGAAAATGCCCTTGGGTGGGGATGGAGCGTTTACAGGATTTTACAGGATTGCTAAATGCAAGCAGCTGCCTGTAGTGATGGGACACACAGCACGCAGGGGGAGAAGAGATGAAAAGTCGGAGGGTGCTGTAGAGGTGTTGGAGCACCAATGTATGGGCTAAAAGAATGGAGGACTAGTACAGGGAGAGGGGAGGAGCTTTGCGACGACTTGTTCCGCCTGTTCGTGTGAGATTACACACAACATAACACCTTTCTGTAATTAACAGTGTCATATGGCGACTATGAAATGTTAAATAACTCTCACCAAACACAAAACAAAACATATATGTTTCCGAAGGTCGGAAACACCAAAGAGCTAGTAGTTCTGCTGGTAGGTGTTTTCCTTCCTGCAGGCTCTCCCTCTGGCCATCATCGCTATGGCGTTCTGGCCAAAGTTTAAAAAAGTGTTGCACAAGTATGAATGCCCTGAAGTGAAATGACCCATTTAAGGGGCCAGTCGCCGTGGGCATTACAAACACACTCAAGGGAGAGACAAATAGCAAAAGTTAATCACACAAAACCATCCCAGTAGGAAAGGCACAGGAAGGAAGCAATTAAAAGTGGTGGGTGTTTACAGGGGTCGTTATGGAAAATGAACAAACTCTATGCAGATATGGCAAACAGAGTTACTGAAGTGGAAGAGAGGACAGGGAAATTGGAGGACGAAATTTCGAAGTGGCAGGAGTTTAAGGGGGATCAAGAGAAAATCTCATCGGACGTCCAGTGGAAACTCGAGGATTTCGAGAACCGCCAGAGACGGAATAACATTAGACTGCTTGGTGTCGCAGAGGGGAAGGAAGGGCAGGACGTGCGGGCATATGTCATTACCTTGCTCAGGGTGGCCTTTCCCGACATTACAGCATGGAACTGGGACAATGAAATACAGCGAGCCCACCGGTTCCCTCTTGTCCAGAAGAAAGGATTTCAGCCTGACAAGCCCAGGGCTATATTGGTCTATTTGGGGAATTATCTACTTAGACAAGAGGTCATGGACAAGGCCAAACCTGAGGCCAGACGATCTTACAATGGCACAACATTCTTTGCACGCCCAGATTTCTGCCACACCACAGTTGAGAGAAAATGGCGAATAAGACAACGGATATCTCCCTTTCAAAAACTGGGGTGTGAGGCCTTTCTGTTGTATCCATCTCGTCTTAAGGTGTTGGTGAATGGCCAAGCTAGGATGTTGTTTTCAGAAATAAAGGCCCAGGCATATCTAGCAGAGCTAAAGGAGAAAAGGGAGCAAAGTGGTACTGTTGTCGCTTTGAAACATCCAAAACAAAAAGGTCACTAGTATTAGTAATGAGTTAAGATGTGTTATTAGTTATCAGTCTATTAGGTTTATTAGATAGAGCACTATCACAGCACAAGGATTTCAGGGTAGGACATATAGGGAGGGGGGGTGAGACCACCCAGGGCTTTAGCTGTCACACATAGGTCAGGATTGACCTATTTGCCTGTACGGGGGTGGGGATCTGAGGGAGGGGGGCTGGGGGAGAGTGGGAGGGCATGGGTACAGGGCATGATGCATATTTGCACTACCTTGCATACGGATTGGGTAAAATTCGGAGTATACAGAATAAATGTAATGCGGAATTAGAATTAGCTGAAGCACTAGAGGTTGAAGGAAATCTGAATATATTTTGGTTGGTTAACTGGTTAGGGCAATCGCCAGATGTTTTTTAATGGGTATTCGAATAGTTACATTGAACGTCTGTGGCCTAAATGATGGCCTCAAGAGACAACGAGTAGCTACTCTATTGAAAACTATGCGGGCAGACTGTGTGTCTGCAGGAAACGCACATCGAGGGAACAAAGTGGTTTCCACTAGAACAGTTAGGATTTCACTTACTCGCGCACTCGAAACAGGGGGCTAGGACCAGAGGAGTGGCTATATTATCCAAATGTAAACATGTTGTAACAAGGAAGAAGCTCGAAGACCAGTGGGGTAGATGGGTGTTGATAGAATGTCTGATTGACAGTGACTGGATCACTCTGGGGTCAATTTACGGCTCAACGGAAGATGATCCTGAGATTTTTAATTTTCTAAATTTAGAATTGGCCACATGGGCCCCATGTGTTGTTCTTGCTGGGGATTTTAATATTAATGGGGCTAGGGGACTGGGCTTAGATTCCGCTGGGAGATATCAGGGCTGGAAAAAGAGTTTGTCAAGCAATCCTCAGCCTCGCAAGGAATAATGCATTGGTGGATGTCTGGGGAAAACTAAAACCTAATGACTATGGGTTCACTTATTATTCGGCTCCCCATAAGCTGTGTGTCAGGTTGGATTACTTCTTCGTATCAAACTCTCTGTTATCAAAGTCGCAAATCGAAAGACTTCACCAGATCATTTCTGATCACAATCCTCTGATTTTATCTTTAGATGTATCAATAAGATGCAGGCAGGAACGGGTGTGGACCTTTGTGAGGGGGCTATTGAAGGATGATAACTACATCCGGCATATGACTGAGTGGATCATAAACTTCTGGGAGATTAATAGGGGTAGCACTGCACCAGGAATCGCTTGGGATGCCTTTAAGGCGGGTATTCGGGGAGGAGACACTAAGTTTTAGCTCTTTTCGACAGAAGCAGGAGCGGTTGAGGATGGCAGAATTAACTAGGGTGCTACTTAATGCAGAACAAGATTTGGCTCGTTGCACGATGTTAGGTCCATCGCTAGAGCAGGTACTCATTAAAATAGCCAGGGCAAAAGCGGAGGCAGAAGAGAGTATAGCTACCAAGACCGCTAATATCTTTCTAGCAAAAAGGGAACAGTGCTATGAACTTAGTGAATCCGTAGGCCGTACACTAGCGGTTTGAGCTAGGCAGAAAGTAGCCATTGGGGAAGTGAAGGAAATCACAGACACTGCTGGGCGAATCCTTACAGACTCTGAAGGGATCCGTGAAGTCTTTAGACAGTTCTACCTTACACTATACGATGAGGTGCAATCAAAAGACCCCTCTGAAATACAGGCATACCTGCAGGATATTCCAGTTACCACCGTTTCTGATGAGGATGAGAAAAGTTTAGATGCACCTCTAGAGGCAGAAGAGATTATGGCCGCCCTGTTAACCCTCCCTGCTGCTTTAAAGCAGCAGGGCCAGATCAGATCCCAATTGAATTTTTTAAAACCTTCTGGGATATAATTAGTATGGATCTGGTCACCACAATACAGCAGGCACAGTTAGGGGTATGCGTACCAGATACTTGGGCAGGAGCGGTTATAGTGATTATTTTAAAGAAAGGGAAGCCACCTGCAGAACCAGGTTGATATAGGCCGATCACGCTTATGAATTCAGATGCGAAGATCTTTTCTAAAGCACTGGCAGTTAGATTTGCAAGGGTAATAGGCACACTGGTGAGCATTAATCAACATGGTTTCATTCCAGGAAGAGGCACGATGCATCACATACGAAAGGTGATTACCTTGTTTGATGGCATGGAAGTTCCAGGAGACCCGATGGCAGTGATGCTACTAGATGCTGAGAAAGCATTCGATCGGGTCTCCTGGGATTTTCTATGGCTAACTTTAAGGCGTGCCGGCTTCGAAGAGGGTTTTATTAAAGCAGTACAAGTATTATATATAGCTCCCACAGCTCGAATTCGAGTGAATGCAGGATATACACTGCCTTTGCAGATGAGAGATGTATATGGATCCTCTAATTCGTAAATTTGTAAAATGGAGTTGAATGATGGGATTCCCCCATTAGAGACCCATAGAGGACATTGTAAGATCCTGGCATATGCGGACGACGTGGCTGTTATTACCCCAGCACCCACGGAGGCTATAAGACAGGTTGAGGCAGAAGCTGTGCGCTTTGGTCAGGTTGCAGGATATGCCCTGAACAACTCTAAGACACAAATTATTCAGAATGGGAACGTAGAGTGCTCGGATCTTCGCGTTGTGCAGTCTGGAGTTTATTTAGGGGTAAGCATCACCGCTGATTTGGACAGCGTAGTGGAGACAAACATACAGCCAATAATTAATAAAGCCAAGAAGGATCTGGATAGGTTAAACAACCTTCACTTGTCCATAGTAGGGCGCACCAACATTGTCAAGATGATGCTTCTCAACAAGTTTCTCTATTTAATCAGGGTAATCCCGCTTATGTTTGAGACAAAGTGGTTTACTATCATAGAGCAGATGATAAACAGGTTTGTTTGGGCACAAGGCAAGACTTGAAGAGCTTTGAGGTACAATATACAAGAAACCAAGGAGTATCAAAAGTTCAAAGTCCAAATCATTCAACAGTCATGTGTAGATATAGTTCTTCAAACAGAAAGAGAAACTCTTAACAGCAGGTGTTGTTTCTTCTTTTAGTTTTTATTTCTCGATTTCCACTTGCAAAAAGAATATCTTTCAAAGATGTTTCCAAACGATCAAATGAAGTCAGTTCAATTGATAATCAAATAAATGCCAGTACAGCCTACGCGTTTCGTCCTCACAGGGACATCATCAGGGCTGTAGAGTAGAGAAAGAAAGAAAAACTATAACTAACCGTTCATTCAATCACATTTAAGTGTAAAAGTTCATTTAAATCCAACCCATTTTGACTTATTCAAGCTGCCTATATAACAATCTCGAGTCATTTAAAGCCATGCCTGCCTATATAACATTCTTTCCCAACAATATCATTAATGAGAGAAACATCAACAAAACTCCTGATGAATGAGACCGGGAGTTGATCTTACTCCTAAGAGAGTTTCTGACAATAAACATAATCTCATGAACAAACTATTTTTACTTTTTCACATGACCTGTTTCTTTACAGTTATCCCCTGCTTAAGGATGATAAGTAATGGCTCACCTAAATTCGTTAGAGATCGGTTTCCTCCTTTAAGTTTAAGTATTTATGGTATAAGCGGTTGAGAAGTCTTCAAAAACTAGTGCACGATATTTCTTATAGTTTGACAGTCTGAGATAAAAAGAAATGTTGTTTAAATATTTTTTGTGTATATACGTTTTAAAAGAAAACACTGATTCTTTGTTTTGACTCTTATCAATCTTAAGCGATCAACTGAAGTACTTTGCTATTCCTATTCAAATCGCATATTAAAATATGGTCCTGCCATATAAACATTCTCTAAGTGGAACAACAGATTTATCAAAAATGTAGAATATAAGGTGCTCCTACCCTTGTAGTATTTAGAGCGCTGCCTGTTACTTCTCACATTCCAATAGCGGTCATATAAGACGTTTTTCCTCCTTTTCAAATTCCTGAATGGAGAAGACAGACTAAGTAAACTGTGCCCCTTAAATGAACAACTGACCTCTTATCTTTGAGGTACATGTCGCTTCCTAGGGAGAGAGGAGGGTGGGCCTTACCCGACTTGAAGCTGTACTATAATATATGACTGGGTTGTTAGGGGGAGCAGAAACAGAGGTGGAGGATGCGCTAGGAACTATAGCTATATATGCATGGTGCTAGGTGGTGAGGCAGAGAATGCCTTTTTGAAGTATACTGACCCTAGCTACTTTAAAAGAACTAAATTCAAAACTGTGATTGCAGCACACAACATATGGAAGGCGCTTATGAAGAAATTTGGTTTAGGGGGGTTTAATGCGTATACTAGACTGATTGGTAACCCCACATTCCGTCTAGAAATATTTTCAGATGTTTTTGCAGAATGGGGTAGGCAGATGCTAATGAAACTGGTGGATATTATGGGGGCTGAGGGAATGAGGCAGTTCTCTGATATATGGACATCATACGGCCTTGACTCAAGGAGTTTTTTTTAATACTTGCAGGTTAGAAGTTTCTTAGTGGCTAAAAAAGGTGGACCGGCAGGGTTTGGGAAGAACTCAATTCTGGAAGTAATTCAAGGTGGAGCTGATTGTACGATAAAAAGATTCTATGCCGAGTTGATTGAATGTAAGCAAGATGACCTTGAGAAATATGAAGTCAAATGGGTAGACAAGTTAGGGATAGGAAAGGAGTGTTTCCGTTTGTCGTTAGAGCTGGGTCAGAAAATTCTATGCTCAGCGCCCCTTCAGGCTCAGCATTATAAAACACTCTATTCATTGTACTATACACCTGCAAGGATTGCGCAATGGGGAGGAACAAATGGAGTTAACTGCCCTCGCTGTGACAGCTTAGAGGCTGACATAGTGCATATTTTCGCCACATGTCCACATCTGCAACCAATCCAGGGTGCAATAGAAATATTTCTAAAAAGATAACTGGGAATAGAAACTACCTTAACGCCATCAATAATCTTGCTTGGGGTAAACGATGATGCCAGGCAGGCTCAATTTGGTCACTTTATATTTTTAGCTATGGCAGTTCTGCGCATGTGCATTGCCTCAGCATCGCTTGATCGACTTCCACCTACGTTTCATCAATGGCTGGCCAAACTCTTGTCTGCTTACAATTTAGGGAAGGTGATCTATGCAAGGAGGGGTAAAAAGGGTAGGAGATTAGGGTTACAAATATGGGAACCCATAAATATGTGGAAGGAAAAGCAACCTTAGTTCATTTACTTATCATTTGATATCAGTTTTGAGTGCATATGTGTACTAAACATTTTAAACCCTCTGGGTGCTTCAGCTTATGTATGTTTATGTATTTGTACTCTTGTATAAATATTGACTGTGTTTCTTTATGTTTAACTATGCCCTGTCCAAAAAGGGGAAAAATACTTTAATAAAGATATTTCTAAAAAAAAAAAAAGTGGCCGGAGTGGTCATACCCCACAGCATGCCTCACAGAGCAGCGCATGTGTGCCGACTCTAAGCTCGACCTAAAAATGGTAAATCAGCTAAACTTGATGAAATCTGCAAACCTGGTCAGTGGTGCAAACAGAGGCAAAACTGCTCTATCATGACACTATCAGCCATTTCTTAGATGGTACTAAATATAGCAGTGTGGTAAATAGAAGGAGCACAGTCACTCTCACAACCTCGGAGAGAGACGGGAGACCCACGTAGAGAACGATACATAGACTGCCAGAGACAGCAAGTCAGAGTCAGTGAGAGAGAGAGAAACATAATTAGATAGGAAGGTTTGGGTAGCTTGAGAGAGAAGATAATGAAAAAGATAAAGTAAAGGAGAGTGAGTGAAAGGAAGGAAGAGTGAAAGAGAGAGAGAGGAGAAAAGGATGAAAGAGTGTGAGAAAGAGTGACAGAAACAGGAAAAACAGTAGAAAAGGACGTTTTAGAAGGAAAAAGTGAGATAAAGAAGACTAAGAAAGAAAAGAGCAAGAAAAGGAAAGACAAGAAAGCTATGAGATTGGAGAGTGGAATAGAAAATGAGGGTGGGGCAGACAGAGAGAAAGAGAGATTGTGAAAGAGAGGGAGTTAAGAGAGATGGGAGAGAAAGAGAGTGTAAGAAATGTAGCAAGAAAGGATGACGTGTGATAGAGAAAAATAGGTAAAACAGGAGGAAACAGAAATGGAGAGAAATGGGAAAAAAGAAGGAGTTAGAAAATAACACGAAGAGAGGAGGAGTGATTAAAAGAGAAAGACAAGGTGAATGAGAGATAGAGAAAGAGAATGAGAGAGAAAGGGGTATTGGATTCAAGAGAGAATGAGAAAGAATATTGCGACAGAGACAGAACGATTAAGTTGATGAAATAGTAAAAGAAAGAGGGGAGGCAGAGAAAGAAGAAAGAAAGAAGCAACGAAAGAGAAAAAGAGCGATTGACATAGAGAGCTTGAAAATGAAAGCAAGATACTAGCAGAAAACTGAAAGTCCAGATGTAGTGGGCAAGGGAAGCACCCGCCCACCCCCTCGCACCCAGCTAAACAGCGTTTCTGTGCATGAACAACGCACCTGTCTCCTAGACAACTTGCATCAGAAGGGACATATTCAGGATTGCACCTGTATGTACCACTCCCACAGAGGAGAGTAGAGACAACACGTGATGCGGGACTCCCTTCTACTACATACTGGAGCGCAGAGGCACGTGGTAAGAACACTGTTGTCATCACACATGAAGCCAAAGTCTCCCTACACAGACCACACTCCAGCTGAAATATTTCCAGCCAAGATCAACTTGTGGCGCAGCTTGATTCTCATTGGCTAATGCGTTTCTGTGCTACGTCAGGCGTATGATGCACTACATAAATTTAACTACAATACAATGCAATATACGGGATAAAGCTGTGTTTCAGTGCTTCGTCAGGGCTATGAAGCACTAGATAAATGCACTTACAGCACTATGCAGTATATGCTACATATAGGCAACTACAATACAAGGAATATTCCTCGTGGAGCCTGCTAGGGCTGAAACAAAGCTTCTGGAAAGGATGTTTGACGATGTGGACTGCTCTATACCAATGCAACATATATGGAGTTTTGTTCACGTGAAACCTAAACCTTTACGTTTTGACATGTCCTTGTATGTTTCCAGCTTATTTTCTATACATAGATACGCAAAGATTCTATACATTATGAGGCTTTGATACCTTGAATCCAGATTATTAGTAAAAATGATTTGACTGGAAGGTTATGGGCAAAGAAGAATATAGTGCTTTGAAGCCACAGAAGAGCAGTCGAAAGATAGGCAACAATGTACCATGGGAAGGAGATATATTTTCCAGCGTGTCTCAGGGTTTTCAGCTGCTTGATCTACATTCTGGAAAAGAAGTCCCATTAGTGAATTGAACTTTACAAATTTCTCATAACCCATCAGTTAATACAGGTTTATAGCTGATTAGAAGCTTATTTTTCAGACTCATTATGGAGCAGTACTCATGAAAAGAAGAAAGGCTTCTTATGATAGGGCTAAGAGTAAGAAGTGTATTCTATCTGTTCTCTGGTGTGTGTTCTGGACCAAGTATTTCTCGATTTCAGCAGCAGCGTACGGGCTAAAAGAACGGAGTGCGAGTACAGGGAGAGAGGAGGAGCTAGATGGCGACTTGTGCCGCTTGTTCATGTGAGAAAACACATAACAAAACACATTTCTGAAACTAAGTGTCCTACAGTTGAAGAAATAGAAGCCTTCTAAGGGGTTCACTGATACACCTGGTCCTTTAAACCAACCAAGAAAAGATTGGCACGGAAGCTGCAATATCAAGAAAACGTATTTATTAACCTCACATGAGGGAGACTGCGTCATACGGTAACCTCAGGCCACTGTAGGAGACAGTCTAAGGAGTACAGAAAACAGGGGCCTTATATATGCATTTGTTACATAGTTAGCATAAAACCAAGGGGAGGTCCTGGCACATACAAGCATACTATGTGACTAATATGGGTATACAAAATTTGCTTGCTCAACAAAGTTGGAGGGGAGACCAAACTGAACACATCAGTAACAATAGCCTGACAGTTCTACACCAGCAGCAGGTGCATTCTACCAGCTAGGCCTTTCAGAGCACGTGCATGGCTCTGGAAGTGGGAGAAAGCATATGGAGAGCACATTGCTAACTAAAATGGCTGCCAAGAACAAAATGGCTTTCAGCTCATGCTAACAGCGATTCCTGCAATCTTTAACACAGTGACTATGTAATGTTAAATAATGTTTCAAAACTGTCACCAAATACAAAACAAAACATACGTTTCCGAAGGTCAGAACCACTGAAGAGCTAGTAGTTCTGCTGGTAGGTGTTTTCCTTCCTGCATTGTCTCCATCTGTCCATCATCGCCATGGCGTTGTGGCCAAAAGTTAAAAAGTCCACCGCAATTATGAAAGCCTTGAAGCGAAATGACCCATGTAACAGGGCCAGCCACCATGGGCTTGACAAATGCATCCAAAGGAGGGACAAATTGCACCAATTCACCACACAAAACCAACGCAGTTGGAAACGCACAGGAAGAAACCAATTAAAAGTGGTGGGTGTGGCCATACCCCACTGATGGAATACAGGATGCCTCGCAAAACAGCACATGCACACTGACTCTCGGCTCGATCTAAAAATAAGTGACTTTTTTAAAATTATGCCATAATACCATCCTTTATTGCAAGGAGGATGGATTAATCACTTAACTGATGAGCCTCCCCACCACATTGCTGACCCTTTTTTGGCTATTTGGGGTAGGTTGCACTTAGGGCTCCATACCTTTTTCTCTACATAAGGTATCTGCGCCAAATTTATGCACTTTTACCAACATCTTGGAGATTCTAAAGGTATCCAGGGTTTGTGGATTCCCCTGGAGGGGACTGAGAAATGAGCCAAAATATGTCTAAATGTTGGGGTTTTTTGTGGAAAAATGGGAAAAGAGTGCTGCAGAAGAAAGCACCTGATTTTTTCCTGCAAACGGCATCAACAAAAGGTTTGCAGTACTGAAATCATCATCTCCTAGCTTTCAGGAACAGGCAGACTTTATTTAGATTTTTTTTTTTAACACAGTTTTGGCATTTTACTGAGCGATAGTCCTTTTTTACTATTGTTTGTGCTTTCAACCTCTTTCCAGTTTGTGGTGGAAACGTACACCAGATACTGATTTTAGGAGCAGTGGTTGATTGTACATTTCTGAATTTATGGGTACCCATAGTGGCATCTGTTTCAGAGGGCATTTTGTAAAATGTCTTCTCTATTACACACTTGCTTACATTTGAAAGGCACAAATTTAGAGATATTCAATTGGTAATAACAAATGTTCTACTATTCTGTATTCTCACATGTCTCCCTATAAAATTGGTACTCCACTTGTGTGGCTGGGCATTGTGCCCATGACACAAAATACCCCAAAACATGAACTAGGAGACATCATATTTCACCCAGCACAAAGCATGTTTTTACAAGGTGGCTAGTTGTGGATTTTGGGCCTCAGCTCAGCCGGCACCTAAGGAAACCTTCCAGACCAGCACATCTTTGAAAACTATTCAGAAAAGGGGGTGGTGATGAACAGAGTGCCTGAATTAAGCAGACCACTCTTACCCAGTCCAAAGATCAGGGCTAGATCCATCACCGTTTTTTAGCTCACTGCACCATCCCAGCTCAGAACTTGGCTATATGCAAATTAGTCTGTTCCTGTCCCAGTGCATGATGGGAACAGGGCAAACCAAACTACCAAGCCAATTCTTATACTGGGAAGGAAACAAGCTTCCGGGGACCGGTTTCTGCCATTTCAGGCGTCGTCGGCCCGGCTTGCTTGAATCCTGATGGTGCAATGAGCAAGGGACTCACATCTGAGTATACCCTTCCACGCATATGGTGGACAAAATGATTCAGAAAAGGGGGTGGTGATGAACAGAGTGCCTGAATTAAGCAGACCACTCTTACCCAGTCCAAAGATAAGGGCTTGATCCATCACCGTTTTTTAGCTCACTGCACCATCCCAGCTCAGAACTTGGCTATATGCAAATTAGTCTGTTCCTGTCCCAGTGCATGATGGGAACAGGGCAAACCAAACTACCAAGCCAATTCTTATACTGGGAAGGAAACAAGCTTCCCGGGACCGGTTTCTGCCATTTCAGGCGTCGTCGGCCCGGCTTGCTTGAATCCTGATGGTGCAATGAGCAAGGGACTCACATCTGAGTATACCCTTCCACGCATATGGTGGACAAAATGATTCAGAAAAGGGGGTGGTGATGAACAGAGTGCCTGAATTAAGCAGACCACTCTTACCCAGTCCAAAGATCAGGGCTTGATCCATCACCGTTTTTTAGCTCACTGCAACATCCCAGCTCAGAACTTGGCTATATGCAAATTAGTCTGTTCCTGTCCCAGTGCATGATGGGAACAGGGCAAACCAAACTACCAAGCCAATTCTTATACTGGGAAGGAAACAAGCTTCCGGGGACCGGTTTCTGCCATTTCAGGCGTCGTCGGCCCGGCTTGCTTGAATCCTGATGGTGCAATGAGCAAGGGACTCACATCTGAGTATACCCTTCCACGCATATGATGGACAAAATGATTCAGAAAAGGGGGTGGTGATGAACAGAGTGCCTGAATTAAGCAGACCACTCTTACCCAGTCCAAAGATCAGGGCTTGATCCATCACCGTTTTTTAGCTCACTGCAACATCCCTGCTCAGAACTTGGCTATATGCAAATTAGTCTGTTCCTGTCCCAGTGCATGATGGGAACAGGGCAAACCAAACTACCAAGCCAATTCTTATACTGGGAAGGAAACAAGCTTCCGGGGACCGGTTTCTGCCATTTCAGGCGTCGTCGGCCCGGCTTGCTTGAATCCTGATGGTGCAATGAGCAAGGGACTCACATCTGAGTATACCCTTCCACGCATATGGTGGACAAAATGATTCAGAAAAGGGGGTGGTGATGAACAGAGTGCCTGAATTAAGCAGACCACTCTTACCCAGTCCAAAGATCAGGGCTTGATCCATCACCGTTTTTTAGCTCACTGCACCATCCCAGCTCAGAACTTGGCTATATGCAAATTAGTCTGTTCCTGTCCCAGTGCATGATGGGAACAGGGCAAACCAAACTACCAAGCCAATTCTTATGCTGGGAAGGAAACAAGCTTCCGGGGACCGGTTTCTGCCATTTCAGGCGTCGTCGGCCCGGCTTGCTTGAATCCTGATGGTGCAATGAGCAAGGGACTCACATCTGAGTATACCCTTCCACGCATATGGTGGACAAAATGATTCAGAAAAGGAGGTGGTGATGAACAGAGTGCCTGAATTAAGCAGACCACTCTTACCCAGTCCAAAGATCAGGGCTTGATCCATCACCGTTTTTTAGCTCACTGCACCATCCCAGCTCAGAACTTGGCTATATGCAAATTAGTCTGTTCCTGTCCCAGTGCATGATGGGAACAGGGCAAACCAAACTACCAAGCCAATTCTTATACTGGGAAGGAAACAAGCTTCCGGGGACCGGTTTCTGCCATTTCAGGCGTCGTCGGCCCGGCTTGCTTGAATCTTGATGGTGCAATGAGCAAGGGACTCACATCTGAGTATACCCTTCCACGCATATGGTGGACAAAATGATTCAGAAAAGGGGGTGGTGATGAACAGAGTGCCTGAATTAAGCAGACCACTCTTACCCAGTCCAAAGATCAGGGCTTGATCCATCACCGTTTTTTAGCTCACTGCACCATCCCAGCTCAGAACTTGGCTATATGCAAATTAGTCTGTTCCTGTCCCAGTGCATGATGGGAACAGGGCAAACCAAACTACCAAGCCAATTCTTATACTGAGAAGGAAACAAGCTTCCGGGGACCGGTTTCTGCCATTTCAGGCGTCGTCGGCCCGGCTTGCTTGAATCCTGATGGTGCAATGAGCAAGGGACTCACATCTGAGTATACCCTTCCACGCATATGGTGGACAAAATGATTCAGAAAAGGGGGTGGTGATGAACAGAGTGCCTGAATTAAGCAGACCACTCTTACCCAGTCCAAAGATCAGGGCTTGATCCATCACCGTTTTTTAGCTCACTGCACCATCCCAGCTCAGAACTTGGCTATATGCAAATTAGTCTGTTCCTGTCCCAGTGCATGATGGGAACAGGGCAAACCAAACTACCAAGCCAATTCTTATACTGGGAAGGTAACAAGCTTCCGGGGACCGGTTTCTGCCATTTCAGGCGTCGTCGGCCCGGCTTGCTTGAACCCTGATGGTGCAATGAGCAAGGGACTCACATCTGAGTATACCCTTCCACGCATATGGTGGACAAAATGATTCAGAAAAGGGGGTGGTGATGAACAGAGTGCCTGAATTAGGCAGACCACTCTTACCCAGTCCAAAGATCAGGGCTTGATCCATCACCGTTTTTTAGCTCACTGCACCATCCCAGCTCAGAACTTGGCTATATGCAAATTAGTCTGTTCCTGTCCCAGTGCATGATGGGAACAGGGCAAACCAAACTACCAAGCCAATTCTTATACTGGGAAGGAAACAAGCTTCCGGGGCAGTGTTGTTCACACTCTTGCAGTCTCCAGAGTCCCTCACTGAAGAAGATTGAGACTAACTTACTGCAGTGTTGTTCACACTCTGTTGCAGTCTCCAGAGGGCTGCGACAGCATGCGTAACCTTTTTTCATTCCAGGGACCATGCCCCTGCACACACGCATCACACGAGTCACCAGCAGGTAGCACAACATCGAGGCGGGCAGTTAGAAGCAGCAGGCCTTCTAATGAAGGCAGTGCCACCAGCAGAAACCAGTAAGTAATGAAATAAACCAACACTCCTTTTTGTTTCGCGTGGTGATGGTCATGAAGTCAGTGCCCCGAGCAATCATTCCACTGGCGCTAGGCGGGCACCGTGTGCAATGCTTAGGCCCCAGAGACCAGGAGGCTGGAAGGGCAGGGCCTTGCCCTTGGCTTAACTTCTGTCTAAAGTCCGAGATACTCTTCTTTGGGTGCGATACGGAGCCAGACTGGCAGGCTTGGTGGCCTATCGACATGTTCCCCCCAACGTGTTCATCCCAAATGGCTAAGAACTTGGGTGTTAAGATGGACACGGGGCTGACAATGAAGGCCCAGATTTTGGGGGTGTTTCGGCATCCTCAGGATGCTACGGAGGTTTCTTCCCCTGTTATCGGAGGAGCACAGGAAGCTGACTGTACAGGCCCTGATAGGCTCCAGGTTGGATTATTCTAACGTTCTATACCTGGGCCTGCCAGAGTACCTGTTACAGCGGCTACAAGTTGTGCAGAATGCTGCGGCAAGAGCGATATACGGAGTGAACAGACTTACCAGTGTTGCGGGCTTGCTCCAGACTTTGCACTGGCTCCCAATCCGTAAGCGGATCGCCTTTAAGGCTTTGACTTTGACATACAAGGCCCTCCATGCGTCGGGAGCTAAGTACCTCCAGAGGAGACTTACTTTTTACCAACCAGCTCGCTCTCTGAGGTCAGAATCTTTATTTCTGGCTACTGTTCCACGAGTGAAGAGAGCGCGCTTGGGAGGTCGCTCCTTTGGATTACTGGCACCCCAATTATGGAATTCTTTGCCCCTTTCCCTCCGGGGAGCCACTGGCCTATTAGCTTTTAGAAAGGACCTTAAAACCTGGCTGTTTATCCAGTAGGCCTCTTTGGTTGCTGTTTCTTTCTTTCCTGTGTCTTTTTCTCTTTTAATGTGTTATGTTAGTTTACTGCAGCCTTCTTCAATTAAAAGCGCCGGGACACTCTTTTTGAGTAGCCGCGCGCTCTACAAGAACCATTTTAACATAACATAACATAACATAACATTTTAACATAACATAAAGTGTCTATAAATACTGGTTTGATTTCCTTTTACTTGCTCAAATCTGAAATGAAATGCTGTTTTCTTCTCTTTCAGAATCCAGATATTTCTATCCTGATTCCCACGTCATCTAGCTTTGTGGCTCAACCACTCAGGTTGTTTGGGTGGTGTATGCAGTCCATTCAGTCTCTAACACATAGAACAGCGCTATTTCTTTCAGCATTTTATATTCTTTATTCAAGAATACGTATCAATACAAAGAGTACCTTCGACCTTGCAAGGAGCCTTCATGAGAAATGATAAGAGTATTATACTTGTAAATGGTGAAGAGGGAGTCACTCAACAGACAGAAACACGGTTTTCCTCCAGACGATGAATTGTGGCTTAGTTTATGACCAAGTTTGCTTTCATTCACCCTCCTCCAGGCATTCAACTGAGATGGCTTATTAACCGAGATAAACACCCCTTGGACTCAATTTTTAGAACACCGTAGCATTGCTTCACAGCCCTCATTTTAGGAGCTGGGAATACCTTGTGCACTTTTAGAAATAAATAGTTCCTGATGGCTGTTGCACACCGTAGCGTGGGTACTGCTTTGAGGCTATAGAACTAGCGCTAAGGAAAGGTTGTGAACCTTTCACTGAGTTTGTCTGTCCTCTGTGACTCCCCGGCACGTCTTTAACTTTACTGGGAAATAGTTCGGAAGGAACAGAGAGAGCTCTCATTCTCAAACCTTTCTCTTCTACAGTTCATAAGAGTTAACAAATCCCTCGCCTGCAGCACCTGCAATTCTCATCCTCAGTCGAGGAAATCTTCAAAATGTTATGTTTGATCCTTCCTATTATGTTCTTCTCTCTGGTCCCAATACAAATGGTCCCATTTCTTTGCTATTGCTGTGGGAACAGCTCTCATTATAGACTAGGCTGCGTCACGCTGGTTTTTGATGGCCCTCTTGTTTAATTGCTGATTTTTCATCCGTGAACCCCAGCCTAAAAATTTTAATAAATACTTCTGAATTTTTAAATATGCCCTCTTAGCCTATCGCCCTTACGTCTTACTTTTTTAAGCAGTGTTTGCACGCTTCCTTTAGAAATTATATTTGCATGTGCGTCCCTCACACAGGCGTGAAATCATTTTATACTTGCCAAAAATAAAACAACACCTCTCAACACCAATAACGAGAGCTGTCAAAGACTTAATCAAATACTGTATATCTCTGTCCTCCTACTCTCGTTTTGTCATGATTCATCTCGGCCCAGGCTATATGTGACATTTCCACGGTTTATGGCCCGCATGTCTATGTGTGACATTTCCACGGATTATGGCCTGGCCCTGGATGCTTATGTGTGACATTTCTGCGGTTTATGGCATGGGTGCTTTTTGTGACATTTCCCCTACATTTCCACTGTTTAAGGCCTGTGTGCCAATATGGGACATTTCCACTGTTTATGGCCTGGGTGTCAATATGTGACATTTCTACAGTTTATGGCCTGGATGCCTATATGTGACATTTCCACGGTTTATGTCCTGGATGCCTATGTGTGACATTTTCACGGTTTATGTCCTGGATGCCTTTGTGTGCCATTTCCGCGGTTTATGGCCTGGCCCTGGATGCTTATGTGTGACATTTCCATGCTTTCTTCTGTAGGTGCTTATGTGGGACATTTCCACAGTTTATGGCCTGGCCCTGGATGCTTATGTGTGACATTTCCATGCTTTCTTCTGTAGGTGCTTATGTGTGACATTTCCACAGTTTATGGCATGGGTGCTTATGTGTGACATTTTAATGCTTTTTGGCCTGAGGCCTTATGTGTGACATATCCACTGTTGATGGCCTGGGTGCCTATATGTTACATTTCAATGGTGTTTGGCCTGGATGCCTATGAGTGATATATCCATGGTTAATGGCCTGGATGCCTATGTGTGACATTTCTACGGTTTATGACCTGGGTGCCTATGTGTCACATATCCACAGTTTATGGCCTGGCCCTGGTGCTTATGCTTGGATGCCTATGTGTGACATTTCAGCAGTTTATGGCCTAGCCCTGGATGATTATGCCTGGATGTCTATGTGTGACATTTCCACAGATTATGGCATGGGTGCTTAGGTGTGACATTTTCATGCTTTCAGGCCTGGATGCCTATGTGTGACATTTCCACAGTTTATCGCCTGGCCCTGGATGCTTCTGTCTGTCATTTCTACGGATTATGGCATGGTTGCTTACGTGTGACATTTCATGCTTTCTGGCCTAGGTGCTTATGTGTGACATTTCCACGGTTTATGGCATGGTGCTTATGTGGGACATTTCCACGGTTTATGGCATGGGTGATTATGTGTGACATTTCCATGCTTTTTGGGCTGAGGCCTTATGTGTGTCATTTTGACTGCATTTCCACTGTTTATGGCCTGGGTGCCTATATGTGACATTTCCATGGTTTATGGACTGGATGCCTATATGTGACATTTCCACGGTTTATGGCCTGGCCCTGGATGCTTATGTGTGACATTTCCATGCTTTCTTGTGTAGGTGCTTATGTGTAACATTTCCACTGTTGATGGCCTGGGTGCCTATATGTGACATTTCCACGGTTTATGTACTGGATGCCTATGTGTGACATTTCCACAGTTTATGGCCTGGGTGCCTATGTGTGAAATTTTCACTGCATTTCCACTTTTAATGGCCTGTGTGCCAATATGTGACATTTCTAAGTTTAGGGCCTGGGTGCCAATATGTGACATCTCCACAGTTTATGGCCCTGATGCCTTTATGTGACATTTTCACAGTTTATGTCCTGGAAGCCTATGTGTGACATTTCCACGGTTTATGGCCTAGCCTGGATGCTTATGTGTGACATTTCCATGCTTTCTTGTGTTGGTGCTTATGTCTGTCATTTCCACGGATTATGACATGGGTGCTTATGTGTGACATTTCATGCTTTGTGGCCTAGGTGTTTATGTGTGGCATTTCCATGGTTTATAGCCTGGGTGCTTATTTTTTTTTTTTTTATAACAAATTTGTATTAGTTTTGAGACAAAGCATACATCAATTGCAACAGTTCCCGCCTCCCCTCAATCACATTCAAGTGGGTCCGTCGATGTAGTCCTAGGTAGTAGTCTACATACTAAGCTCCGCCCATCGGATATGGACCCATAAGGGCTACCCCAACTAAATGTTCGTAATGTTTAAGGGAATTCAAGGTTAAAACACAACCTCCCCCCCCACCCAACCCCCCGCCATCGGTGTCTTGTGCCAGGACAGTCGCTGTGGGTATGAAGCATAGGTTTGTCAGTTAGAAAAACATGTAATGTATCTGTTGTGGTATAGGTGCACCATCTAGTTATGGTGCTAGTCTTCTTGGTCAAGCCGTGTATCATAGTTGCGTAGTGCTTGCACCAGGGCCTCCCATGCCTGCGCCGCCTCCAAAGCCTTGTCGTTCTGCTGTCGCCGCGCTAATTGAAATCATAATGCGCTCTCACCACCCGCCCATTTAAGAAACTCAGTTCGCCACCTAATATCCGTTGGTCCCAGATGTGCCTTCCAGTGTCGTGTGATTTCGCGCTTCGCCAGGATAAGACCCATATCTATGAATTTGCTCGTGATTTTGGTTTTAGGGGTGTGCGGGAACCAATGGAGGACCCCAACAGCCATATCAAACTGTAAATCGCGCTCTGAAACCGTGTTAAGTGTATCCCCCACCTTTTGCCAATAGAGGCCTAAACTAGGGCTTGACCAGAGCATGTGGGCAATCTCCACTCCCACCGTCCCACATCTGGGGCAAGCCGCAGTATCAACTGCAAAATATTTCTTAATCCTTCCCGGGGTCAGATACGCCCTGTGAAGGATATAAAAATGGACTAATTGAAATCGCGCATTCCGTGTGCTCGTCCAGGCCTGACGTTGCAGCTGCGCCCAAACTGTATCGGGAATTTCCTTCCCTATATCAGTTTCCCATTTACTCTTAAGCGTTTCTAGTGGCGGCAATCCCTCATTAAGCATTCTGGTATATAGGCACGTGACTGCCTTAACCGTGCCAGCTGCCATCATGGTGTAGTGGCAGGCCATTGTCGTTGTTGGTTCAGTCAACCCCTCCTTCCAGTGTAGCTGTATTGCCCTCGTGAGCGCCGTGTGTAACAGGAAGTCGCCTCTAGGCAGGTCGTAGCGGTCCAAGAGCGCCGGAAAGGACAGCAACACCCCGTCCTCATATAGATCCCCCAAGACCTGTATCCCCGCGTCCTCCCAGCTCTGCAACCGCGACCAGTCACCGCCATGTGGCAACGCCGTCAGCATCCCCAACGGAATTTCCGCGGCGTATGGGTGTCTCACTCCCGCTTTACGCTGTGTTCGATTCCAGCATAGCCTAAGCAAACGTTCCTCTTGTGTGAGATCCCTAAGGGCTAGTCTCTGCTACATAGCTATATAGGAGAGTACATGCCTGGGTATACCCAGGCCCCGCTTATCCTCCGGCCCTCGGAATTCGCGTGCCACCTCCTGGGTATAGACCTGCAACTGAGCCGCCAGGTAATACCCCTCAAAATCGGGAACAGCCAACCCTCCTTCCGATTTTGGTCTCATTAGTGTTGCGAGTGCTACTCTACGCCTGCCCGTTCCCCAGAGAAAGGACACTACTAATGATTTCAAGAGACGGAAGACAGCAGAAGGGATCCAAATGGGGAGCGTTCTGAAATATTACAGTAGTCGTGGGAGTGCCACCATTTTCAGCAGTGTTATTCGGCCCGCCACCGATAGTGGGAGGGTCGCCCAAAAGGACATGATACCCTTCAATGCCCTGATACAACGAGAGATGTTGCCCTCCAGCACATCAGCAGGGGTGTGGTATATGTAGACCCCCAAGTATTTCAGACACCTGAGTTCCCACCGGACTGCTCGTGCCGTGGTGGGCTGGGTTTCCCCCTTGCGTACCGGGAATAGGCATGTCTTAGGCCAGTTTACTTTAAGGCCAGAGATTGCACCGTAGGTGGTCAATAGCCTGTCGGCTCCTCTCAGAGCTCCATCGGCATCCTCCAGAAAGAGCAACAGGTCATCAGCGTAGAGGGAAATGAACTGCTGCCCCGCTTAACTCCGCAAACCCTTGTAATGAGCGAGGGGTTCCACCGCCAGTGCAAAAAGTAACGGAGACAGAGAACACCCCTGCCTCGTGCCTCTTTCCACCGAGTATTGCGGAGATATTAGCATACCTGATTTCACTCTGGCCTTTGCCGAAGCATAAAGCACGGAGGTCCATTGCAGGTACCCGTCACCCACTCCGATGCGTCCGAGGACCTTATATAGGTATTCCCACTCGAGGCTGTCGAATGCCTTCTCCAAGTCAACCGACAGTATCATGGGGTGAGGGGCTTCCGCATGATACCCTTCCAGTACACGCATCAGGCGGCGTATATTCATGGTGGTGTTACGTTTAGGTTTAAAACCTGCTTGATCCTCATGAACCAGCGTGGTCATGTGCTCTAACAGTAGGGATGCCAAAATGCTACTCAGGATTTTGTAATCCGTCGTGAGCATCGACAGCGGCCTATAGGACGCCGTATCATTGCTCTCTTTATCGGGTTTAAGTAAAGGGATCACTAGCGCTTCGCGCATAGTATGCGGTAGTCGACCCAGTTCCTTCACCTCTCGGTAGACTGCCAGCAACCGCGGAGCCAGTAGGTCGACGTACGTGGCGTAAAATTCAACAGGCAATCCGTCTAACCCTGGAGTCTTGTTACGTGCCATCTGTTTTATGGCGCGGCGGATTTCTCGTAGTTCAATATCTTTACCCAGATCCTTCGCCTGCTCCGGGTCCAACACCGGGAAGGGGAGAACCTCCAAAAAGTCATCGATGGCTGGAGAACCAGCCACTAGTTTGCTCCGATACAGTGCCTCATAATAGCTCGAGAAACTGCGCAGGATTTCGGGTTGAGTATACACCTCCGTCCCTTCAGCTGTGCGCATGGACACGATAGGGGAGCCGCGTCGCATGGGGTTGGCAAGCCAGGCTAACAAGGCTCCTGATTTGTCTCCCTCTGCATGGGACCTGGTTATGTACGTCTTGTGGTCGAAGCTGCGCAACCTTTCTACCTCAACCACTACCGCTTCCTTCGCTGCTGCACTTTGCTGCTGCACTTTGCTGCTTTAGCTCAGGGTGCCCAGGCCGTAATAGCTCCAATTTTCAGAGTTTTTTGTCTGCCTTATCAAGGTCATTTAATATCACCCTACGTATTCCCACTTTCTGAGCTATACAAAACTCTCTTACAACCACCTTGAATGCATCCCATTCCGTCGCTCTCTCCCCAGTCGTGCCATCATTCTCTGCAAAGTATTGTGTTATCCTCTCCTCTAAATCTTTCTGAAATGGCGGATCTTCCAGCATCTCGGGGCAAGGCCTCCAGGTGGGAACAGAGGAGACGCCCGGAAACCACCGTATATCAATTAGTAATGGATTGTGATCAGAAATCGTCCTAGTGAGGTATTCGGTTTTCACTATCGCCGGTATCAGCGTCGAGGAGCACAACAACGCATCCAGCCTCACATGTAGCTCATGCATACCCGAAAAGAAAGAGTAATCTCGGGCGTTCGGGTGCTGGGCGCGCCAAATGTCAGTTAGACCCCACCTCGATTGCCACTCCAGTCTACCTTTAGCAATGCGATGTGTTGGGGAGTCTGCTAACGGGGGGTGTGACCTATCTAGGTCTACATCCAGCACCGAGTTGAAGTCGCCTCCCAACAGCAGGGGTCCTATCAAACAATGGGCCAGGGAGCCTGACAGCGTCGCAAGAAAGGCCAGCTGGTCCACGTTGGGCGCGTACACGCTGCAGATGGCAACGTCTTTGCCCCCCAGTTTTCCAGTTACAGCCACAAACCGCCCCTCCGGATCTATCACCTGTTTGGCAACTTGAAAAGGGACTCCAGCCCTGATCCAAATCAGCGCGCCCCTAGCATAAGCTGAGTATGTAGTGTTGTATATTTGACCTCGCCATCTGCGCTGTAGTGCTAACCCCTCTGCCTTCGTCAGATGTGTTTCCTGCATTAGTGCTATCTGGACCCCTCTGCGTGTTAAATAGGCATACACTTTGTGTCGTCTCGTCATGGTGTGTAGACCCCGAACATTCCAGGTAATGCATTTCAAGTTAGACATTTCACCCATTGTCCCACACAGTTCCACACCCTCTCCTCCCCTCCATATCCACGTATTCCAAATGCAATAAAACCCCAGCACCGATGGCGTGTCCATCCCTCAACAATATAACATTCCCCAATACCCCCCCCCCCCCCCCCCCAGAACAGGACCCAAAGATCGCAATCTAGTTCCCATCCAAACACTCCCAAAAGGAACAATCAATTAAACCTAACGGTAGTCACCATAGGTGTGCCGTAAGGGCAATAGGGGGGGGGGGACGAGGACCAACGGGAAGCCACCTTCCGCTCGGGCTACCTGTGAGCGATCGAGCCCTACAGAAGTCTGCACAGCGCCATGCAATCTTCTCTACCCTTCCAGAAATCAGCCACCAACCTCCCATTTAGCAGCACACCGCAATCAGGTCACCATAGTTCGTTCCGCTGCCATAACAGCTCAACAGGGGATCTCACTGTTCGTCCAGTATCCCTTCAGCTGTCTCTGGGGTGACCGTGGGCAGCGGCACGCTGTCAGTTTCTGAGAACTCGGTTTCAGAGCGGTCGTCGCCCCTGCCGGACTCTGTACCCTCCGTCACAAAAGCATCCTGCGATCCCGAAATGCTGGACACCACTTCCAGGACACCCCGCCGCTCCGCCGCCGTTTCTAGCAGCGAAGGGCGCCCTGATCCTGTGTGCCTATTGCGTATTCGCTTGGACTTCCGCCGCAGATGTTCCTCAGTTGCTGTTGCAAGGTGCAGGCCAGGGTCGTCTCTGCCAGCTCTGTACATTTCCAGCCAGTTGCATGCTTCATCTGGGGTTTCAAAAAATCTGGTGGTGTCATCAACTATTATTCGCAGCTTGGCCGGAAATAATAAGGAGTATTGAATGCCCTCATTTCTCAGTTCCCGTTTTATTGCCAAGAAAGAGGTGCGTTTGCGCTGTGTGGCATATGTGTAATCTGGGAATATGTTGACTTTACTGTTTTCCAGTTGGAAGGGGCCATTCAGACGGGCATTATGGAGTAGCTTGTCTCTGTCCTTGTAGTGCAGCAACCGCGCTACCACTGGGCGTGGGGGGCGGCCCTGCTGCAGCGGACGGGATGGGACCCTATGTGCCCGCTCCAGTGTATAAAAGGAGGACAACCCCTCCGGCGCCACCACTGTCCCGAGCCATTCTTCAAGAAAGCGAACCATATCTCCTCCTTCAATTTTTTCGGGTAGGCCTACAATACGGATATTGTTCCGGCGATTACGCCCTTCAGCATTCTCCGCCCTCTTCTCCAGCGCGTCCAAGCGGTCTAGCACCTCAGTCATTGTGGCCGAAAGGGCCTTTTGCGCCGGCTCCAGAGTGCGAACCGTGTCCTCCACCTCCTTGACCTTATCAGAGAGCTTACAATGATCCGCTCTGAGCAATCCGAGCCCCGTTGCCACCTGCGCTATATCCTGCTGTAGGGCTGCACGCGTATCCGTTATCGCCGTCAAGATCTTGTCTAGCTGTTGCTGAAGGCGTGGATTCCGTGTCGTCTCCGGGTCAAGCTGGTCTCCCTTGACCGGCATCTCCGTGTCCGACGTGGACTGCACAGCGCCTTTGGATCCTTTTGGTTTCCCCATGATGGTATCGGAGTCCAACGTCGTCGATCACGAGCAGAGGGCGAGCTGCCTAACTACAGTTGAAGCCCACCAAGGCCTGTACCAGCCAACAGACCTCCGGTCGCCAGGAGGAATCTCACCCGGGCGTGCGCTTCTCAAGTTCTTATGAACAGCCAGATCGGACCAGTCCGTCAGCAGTCCATCGGTCACAACAGGCTCTTCAATACCGAGCCGCAGCAACCGGGGTCCGCCAAACCCACACACACGAAGGCCCCTGCGGGCGGTAAGAGGAAGCAACTGGGACCTCCTCAGGGCACTGTCGTCCGCTCAGCGGCAGCTCCAGGGGCTGTTCAGCAGTGGCCGCGCAGTTTCAGGGGAGGGCCAGCTCCCGGTGCCCAAAGGCCAGTGAATAAAAAGGGGGGGGTCCACTCAGCTCACCCAGCGAAGCCAGTCGTGGCCAGGCAGCAGAGGATCCTCAGTTCTGTCGCCACAGCGCTCTTTCACCCATTCTGCCGAAGCCACCGAATGGACCCTCTCCGCCCTCCCGCATGGGGATGATCACACCCGGACTCCCACCTGCTCTCACCTCCGTATAATCCACGCCGGCTTCGGGGTCTGCCAGGGCGCCACAGAATCACCAACCCTCGGTGTCCCATCTACCAAGGCACCCCCTCAGGAAGGTCCGTGAAGAGCGAGGATCCCGACAAACGCCAGAGGGATCGCCGTCCTATGCCCGGTTCCCAAGGCCTCGGGGACCTCTAGGGCAGTGCAAGCTCATCAGGCCTCTCTCCGCCGCTGCCTCCGTTCGGGAGGGATCAGGGGGCCGGAAAGGTCCAGCACAGCACCCTGCGGCGCTCACACCTCAAGCCTCTCTCCTCAATTGCGGAGCCAGGGAGCAGATTCCAATTCCCTGCAGGGACTCCCACGACGTCATGCGTGCTCCGGGGCAGGCAGCAGCACCAGTGGGCAAGGGGGGGGCAGGTCACAGTTCCCCCCGCTGGCTGCCAAATGGGGTACAGCAACCACAGGGCCGATATCTCGTGGCGCCCCCGCTGTCTCGCATCAGTCACACTGCCGCCGCCGGGCCCCAGGGGGATGATCCGGCCGCCTCGTCTCCTCAGGCACGGCCGGCGATGAAAATGCGCCGATCGCCTCCTGCGTCCCAAACCACCAGCACGGCTCCTCCGATGCTCCGCAGCGTACCAGGTGTCGCCTGCAAGTCTCAGTGGCGTAACCCAGAAGGCCAGGGGTCCGCAAGTCGCTCAGCCGCCCGGGAGCTCAAATCTCTCGCATGGGCGCCATTTTAGGTCCCCAGGGTCGCTCAAGCAGCGCTTCACTGCTTCCGATGCAGGGGGCCCCTTCCCCCACCGTTCAAGGGGAGACGGGGGTCAGCATGCGGGCAGTAACAGGATAAATGCCGGCTCGATCACGGAGCTTGGCTTTCAGGCAACCACCACCATCGGCGCCAAGCCACGCCCCCGCTATAGCCTGGGTGCTTATGTGTGACATTTCCACGGTTTATGGCATGGGTGATTATGTGTGACATTTCCACGGTTTATGGCATGGGTGCTTATGTGTGACATTTCCATGCTTTCTGGCCTGGGTGCTTATGTTAGGTCATCATTTACGATTTACTATGCTCTGAAAGTTAATACAGTTAAATATGTAGTGAAAAAAGTGCTGTACACCATTTTGGTCTTTCTTCTTACAAATTTTTCTTGAGGGGCGAATCCCACCCAAACCCCTCTAGCAGTCATTAGGCTTGCTGCTCTTTCTTCCGCACTGTATAGGGGCTGGTCTAACAAAACTTACAAGGGCTGCTTTGGGTTCCCAGTCTGGCCTTGTATTGCATGATTTTATTACATTTTTCATTTTAGAGTGTTTTCAGAACGTTTTGGTTTATTTTGTCATATAAGATATGTAAAAGTTGTATCTTTGAACTCATCACACACAATTAGACTCTGTTTAAAATGGCATACCCCAGTAATGTTCTTTCCCCTAATCGGCTCAAAGAGCACTGGAATGTTTCACGTGTCCCTTTTCTTTGCATTGGTCCTTTTAGCTAATTTATTTCAAAATTGTGCTTTAACCCCTTGCATGCTGGTGACGAACCCCAGCAGTCACGCTCCGCGGTGCTTGTGTGCGGATGACGGCTGGGGTTCGTCACGGCCCCGCCCTGTTCATTTGTTTACCGCACAGCGGCGGAAACGGGCCAGCATAGAAGGGGTTAAATGCACTTTTGATTTAATCTTTCCAATATTTTTACATGGCAGGGGAACCTCCTATCAAAACCTTAATTGGAGGAAGACTCCCTTGCTGAAATTCAGATCTGGTATTACATCTGACTTTCAGCAGAAGCAGTTGAGGATGCGGGTGGGGCCAATAGAGTAGGTGGGTGGAGCCAGTGGAGGATGTGGGTGGAGCCAGGGGGAGAGTGGGTGTGGCCTCCGACAAACATTTGAGCACCTGGGCTTCATATTTTACAAATCAAGCACTGCCACCAGGCAAGTGCCAAATCCACACACACCGCCACCCAAGCACCGGTCAAAACACACACCACCAGCGCGATCATGCTCCCAGGGGAAAAACAGTTTTTTCTTCCATAAAATATGCCCCGGGTGGGGGTGAGGGGGTGGGAGGGGAATCCACCCATATCAACAGGGGCCAACTCCCCTGTCCATTTTTTATTTTTATTTATAAAATTACCCTACGGCGCAACCAAGCCCCCAGGGAATAAACAGCATCTAAGAAAAAACATTTGCCCGTGGGGGTTAACACGAGCGCCGACCCCTGCCAAACTGATATCCCTGGTGACTACTGGGGTTTCTTGGCTGTGGATCGCATTGTGATCCACAGCCAGTAAACAGTTTCAGGAAGGCCGTGTCTGAAAGGGGAGACTCTCCCCTTTCAAACTGGGCCTCCCTGAAAGCTGGGAAGCCTTTTTGGCCATTTTTTCCCCGCTGGAGTGAGGGAAGACTCTTACCTCCTCCTCCTGTCCGCTCCGGTGGGGAAAATGCGATGTCAACGTGGACGCACCTCAGAGGGTGTGCGTGTGCTGCCCATTGGCCGACCCATGCATACAAGGGGTTAAGATTGTTTCACAAGCAGTGTTTACTACTATATCACACAGAAATGGAGTTGGTGGCTGCACCTCCATTTTTTAAAACATAAATCCAATAGAAAAATTATTTTAAAAATATTTAGATGCCTTGAATGGTTGGATAATAGGTATGGAAGGATGAGCAATGCTAAGGAACGCCTTGGCTGCAGGCTGTCAAAGTTTCAAATCTAAATACAATATTGAATTTCAAATTGTAATGAAAAAAGTGTGAATGACAGGGGGAATTCAATTCAAGATGTCTGTGAAGTAGCTTTGCAACAGTTGGACAGTTGGAGGCACATTATGAAAATGGTGTGGTTTTGGTCATGAGAAGACATTTGTTACACAATACCAAATGGGTCATAGGAGGCTATAGATTAGTTTGTCACTTTTTTCACTACAGAAATCTCAGTAATGTATTAAAGGTAATATCATTATGAAATTATACCATTTTATCATACTTAGAATGATAAAAGTCTGAGTCTGCCCTCTTATGAGTCACACCAGTGGCCAGTAAGTTGCAGATCTATTTCTGTTGCAGGAATGCTTTCTTTTTTTACACCAGATTTTATTGATATTATCATTGCACAAAAGTGAACAAGAGCAGCCACGGCGTTCACAGTCAGAGCTATGTAAGAGAGCAGATAATATACATTTGTATGGTGTGGTTCAGTCCAGGCCATAAACACTCCACCACTGACCCCAAATTTGTTTATGTTTATGTGGACTGCCCCTTGCTGCCATTTTGGCTCTGCCATTTTGGCAAACCAATCTATCCCCCTCTACCAATCCACAGTCAGCGGGGCGTGTCCGAACCCCACATTCGAGCAACGTCTCTCTGTGTAATTAGTGTGCCCACCCCACCAATGCACGCTCAGCCCGCCTCCCTCCAAATCAGCCCCAAGAGGGCAATATGTGCAGTCTTCTCTATTGGGGACCCCAAAACCTGGGACAAGCTGTGGAAGACAAACCCCCTGTATCTGAATATAATAGGGCAAGTCCATATGATGTGGTAGAATTCTGCTTCCTCCTCACCGCAGCGCACACAAGAGGATGAGGGAAGTGTGCTGGCTCTCCACAACCTCAAAGGGGTCAGATACGCAGTATCCAAATAATAAAGTTGAATTAGTCGTAACTTGGAGGAGAGTCCCAGCTCTCTTGGTGCTATGAGGGCTTCTCTGAATTCCCATCTTCAAAGGGCCTACCCAGGCCTTGCATTTGGCCGTCAAGGGAGTTAACAGGTCAGGTGAGTTAATGACTAACGAATTATGTGTGTGGGAGACTCCACCTTTCCCTAGTGCTCCAATCAACAACCTAGCTTCTAGGTGGTTAAATTCGGGGGGCATTCCAATAGGGCTCTCAAGGGTTGACAATGTGTGTCAAAGCTGGAGGTACCTATAAAACTGAGATTAATGCAAATGGAACTCTTCTTTTAGATCTTGAAAGAAATTCATGTGAGTTCCTTGAAAAACATCCCCCAGTTGTGATATACCAATGAGGTTCCATTTATGAAAGCACTCCAGCTGCATAGTCTGGCCCAACCATTGTCCTCTCTATAGGGCAGCCTGCACTGTGATCTTTTTATCCCTTGCCATCCACCATAGGGCCGCTCTCCATATCTGAAAAGCTACAATTTGTCAACTCTGGGAGTGAAACAGGGAGAAAGGCCCCAAACAAATATGCTCATAATAGTATCAACTCCTAGGGTGGACTCTTCCAACTGAAAGGCAGGGTCCTTCCACCCTCCCTGGAGCCAATCATTTATAACAATAAGCTGGGTGGCCCATTAATATGAGAGTAGGCCTGCAACTGCCATCGCTCCATCGTATGTAGATTGAGGGCATTTCCTCAACGCTATGGGGGACTTTTCTAGCCCATAAGTAGGAGCGCACCATGCCCTGGGTCCCCTGTAACCACTTCCTGGGAATTACATAGCCAACATTCTGGACCACATATAGAATTTGCAGTAAAAGCATACTTTTAAATATAGCAGCTCTACCACGGATGTTCAAGAGGAGTCTGACCCACTTCCTGAGATCCATTTGTATTCCAGTCGTCAGGGGGATCTAGGTTGAGGGACTATGCCAATTCTGGCAGCAGAGTTACGTATATGCCTAAATACTTAAAGCAGAAATTTGGATTTGCCACTGGGCAATGTCCATGGCACCCGTAAGGATAACCAAGAGGGACTTGGACCAATTCACACGCAGACCAGAGGCATGACCATAAAAATCGAGCATTTGAAGGAGACGTGGGCCCGTGGATACCGGATGAGCCACGAACAACAGCACATCATCCGCATATAATGCTATAAGGTTTTCCAACCCACTTCCCCAAAGGAGCCCCTACATTTGGGTGTCACAGCAAACCCATGATACAAACAGCTCTATTGCCACAGCGAAGACCATGCAACAATGGACATTCATATCGGGTGCCCCTTCCTGTGGGGAATGGGTGCAACAGTGCACCAATGGCCCGCACATGGGCCCCAGGTGTCATATATAGGACTTGTATGTATGATATAAATCTGTCCCCAAATCCCATTTGCTGCAGCATATCTTACAAGAAGTCCCAATCCAGTGTATCAAATGCCTTCTCGAAGTCAAGCAACAAGAATGTGCTTTCACCCTTTAGCCTATGCGTATATGTTACTGCCGCCTGTGCCCTACAGATACAGTGACGGTCACTGGAATTGGGACTAAACCATACTGGTCTTTAAGTATTAATGTGGGAGACGCCTGTTCGCGAACATTTTTGCATGGAGTTTGACTTAGGTGTTATTAAACAAGATAAGGCGATACGAGGCACAATGCTCAGGTCTCCTCCCTGCCTTAGGAAATACTACTATAGTGGCTAGATCAAGCCCGTCCTGCAGGCGGTCCTGTTCTAGGGCCTCATTGAACACCTTTAATAGCAGTGGTTGGCATAGTTATCAAAACCTCAAATAGTATTCAATTGGGAACCTGTCTGGACCCGGTGACTTGTCCATGTGCTGATGGTAGAGTTCAAGATTGAGCTACTCCTCTGTAAAGGGTTGATCGAGTTCCTCCCTCACAGCACCAGAAAGCACTGGGAGAGGTAAGTCTCTAATCAAGGGAGACTCAATCTCTCTAGCTGGTCTTGTCCGTTTCACGTTGAGAAAAACATAGTAGTCCGCAAATGCCATAGCAATCTCTAACGACTCCCTCTATTTTCTTGCCCTCTAGATGCAGTATGCCTGTAATCATTGTCTCCACTGCCCCCTGAATAGCCAGCCAATAGAGTAGCTTGTTGGACGTATTGCCTCATCACTCATAAATCCGATCTGCGTGTTTATCCAGCAGTGTCAAGCCTCTTGCAGAGAGAGCTGTCGCAATGCCAACCTGCCAAGTGCTAGTTGGCGCACTTCCCTTTTATCTTTAGTGCTCATTAGTTCCATCGTAGTGACACTTGTCTCTAAGTCCACAATCTGCAGCTCAGCCTGACGATGATAGTGCCCAGAAATGAGACCTTGCCACCCCTCTCACTTAAGACTTACAGGCCCGACATAAGGTACCAGGATATTCCCCATAATCCTTATTCCCCTCAAGAAAACAATCTAACTCCGTAGCCAAATGGCGGACCACCTCTTCATTTGTCCTCCAACCTCCATACTGGCCTATGGATAGGGTCCCGGCCACCCACTAGCAGTATGGGCAAGGGGTCTGAGACCTTAAAAGGTTCCCTCATGGCCGACAAAGTGGCGGCGATAGGAGATCTATGCGTGACTTGGTTTCATGGGTGGCGGAGGTGTTTGTGTAGACTGTCTCTCATAGGGCCCGCACTCATCAAGCATCACAGAGCGCCATACACTAAGCCCAAAAGCCAGCTGTGTCTCCCCCTCCTGTGTCCGAGGGAGGTTCCTTGAGCAATCCTTCTGGGGAACCATATGTATTAAAGTCTCCTCCCATAATGGCGGAGTCGTGGGAGAGGCTAATGACTACGTCTTTAAGCAGCCCTAGGGTCTCTGTCACCATCTTTGTTGTGTGTCTCTCTTGCAAGGACCTCTTCAATCCACACATATCTCCCCTGTGGATCCAAGGCCATGGGAACCCGTCTATGCAGCAGAATAGCCACCCCTCGGAACCCCTGAACAAACCCAGTATGGAAATCCCTGCCATAGCCATATCTGGCTAAAAGTGGACAGTTAGTAGCCTGTAGGTAGGTCTCCTGTACCATAAGCACATCTGGTTCATGCTGTTTCACTAGGTCAAAGACAGCCCTATGCGTAATGTGGTCCAGTAGGCCATTCACAATCTATGTCATTATCTTAAGGGCTTGCATCCAGCGTCTTTGGTTGTCGGCGGTCGGTCCTCGTCATGATTCCGTGATACCGGGATCTATAAACAATTCAATCTTAGCCCACGGATGGTCAACTATTTTTCGTATATATCGTCCGTTACCACTTTCCTCTACTTGATGTGAAGTCTAAATGTGAAGACAGTTATCTATTCTTCTCACATTTCCATCGCCATTTTCCTTTGTTTGAAGCGAAACATAACTGTGGAGATATCAACAGAAACTTCTCCTTTTTAAATTAGTACTACCTTTGGGACCATATTGTGACAAAATATCTTATAGGATTATATTTCTTCATTTTTGAGAAATCAACTTCGCCTCACTACGGTTACAACTACAATTCTCTACATCATTTGCATCAATCATCTTTTTGAAAGATTTCAACAAGCTTACTTTACCGACCGACTTATTACATCTACGCCACACTCATATCTGGGTCATTTACTCTATGGAATTTTTAACAATAGACGGTCACCTGAAGAAGGCTGAAGAGCCGAAACGCGCGTAGTGGTGTCTACCGCTTTGCCTTCAACATTCTACACAGTTTCATGTCTATTGATTATGTACCTTTTCTAATGTAATTTTAACTGAATTTTGTATAACAAAAAATAATCACAAGAAGAAAACAAAACAGAAGAAAAAAGAAAAGTTTATATAAAAAGAGAAGAAAATATATGAAAACCTGCATCTTAACAGAATTAATATATATATCATATACAAATAAAGCTATATATGAAATATCTAATGCTTATTGGTTTTGCATACAGTTGGACTTCATATGTTATATATTATTTATATTTTGTTTATATTATTTTTTGCTTCCATTTTAGATAACCATAAAACAATTTGCTTATTTTTGTCACTTGGCTATAGACCTTTCCTAACCTATATTCTTCCCTATGTATAGCAAGTGCAACAGTATTATATAGGGGCCCCCTTTTTCCAAAATATATCTTAACCTGTGCCATTAGGTAGGTATCTTCACCATGCCGAGGGGCTGAATCTCTTGGTCATGGACCCCTCATAGTCTTCCAGCCTGGCCAACTCACCACAAGCGACCGGTCGGTGCTAGCTCTTGCCCGACCAGGTCTACACTTCGCAACTGCCTGCGCTGTCATGCAAACTCCATCCAACCGGGCCAGAACTACACCAAGAAACCCCCCCAGCCCTTTCCACATACTTCCACCACTGAAACATCTGTTTCCTTAACATGAAAAATGTTCAACAAATATTACAGTTGTGGCCTATAGTATACCCACTGACCACCACCATCTCGAGCAACGCATCACGAGGATCTGTTGGTGCAGACAACATTACATCAGGGAAAGTAATTGCAAAAAAGAAGGGGGGGCCTCCCCAGCCGGGGCGGCGTGGTGACCCTGGTCTGACTTCAGGGCTCAGGCTCCTGCTCCAGGAGACCTGCGATGGTGGCATTAACATTAACACTCGATTCCACCTCCCCCCCCACCCCACCTAAGATAGGGTCAGTACAAGCCAGCCCTTGTTCACCCCACGTTGCTCCTCCTCTACACTTAAGGAGTCTGAGAGTCATGCAGTATCCCTACATTGGCTTCTCTCCCTGTTGCTCCTCCGTACCTGGGCACCAGATTCTGTCCTTGACCGTGGCCCCATTTCCTCCATCCGGGCAAAAGACTGCTGCGCAGGGGTCTTTGTTCGGTCACCCATGTCCACGCTACCTGCGGTGTGTCAAAGAAGTATGACTTAGACTTATAGATGATGCGGAGTCGCACCAGGAACAAGAGCAGATAGTGTAACTTCAGCTGCCAGAGTTTCTGTTTGACAGCATCAAACAATTTGTGTTGCGAAGTTGCGATTCCGAAGTGTTGCGCACAGGAGTAGAAAGTGTTCTAAAAGGGGTAGATTTAAATGCAGGCCTTAGAACTAGAGAGGCCTGGCTACGTGTCACTTTTGTTGTGATAGATAGTATAGGAAATTTTCCTAAAATGATGGTTACATTGTTTGTGTTCCCCTTATATTTTGGTGATGGCATCAAGTAGTTATTTTGTTACACTGCAGATGAAACATGACATGCAGCTTGAAATTGAGATCCAGCCTGTGGTCTTTTATGTATTTACTCTGTTTGCATAGCAACATATTTGCTTCCACTTTGTGGCTTAACTGTAGGCTGTTTGCATGCTTGTGGCTATCATTAAATACAAGCTTAGTAGTAATCCCCTTTCAGTGTTAATTAGATTTACCTAATTGTCATAATAACATGTTGGATTTACAGCTTTTTTGTTACAGCTTCAAATCATTAGGGGTTGTAACCAATGCATATAGTGCCCACACTCACTTGGGTTGGTGACCCTGTCTTACTACAGCTTTAACCCCACTACAACTGTAGATCCCACCCATCAATGCCGGACATTTACTTATGGAAATGTGTAATAAGTGGTAGGGTACAGGTTTGCTTCATACTCACAGTTAATTATTAAGAAAAAAAGGAGCCAACCAAACTTTAACGCTTTACAGCAAGCACATTAATCGTCATGAGCACAAGTATCATATGTGAAAAAGCACTTCAATTCTCCATCTCAACATGAAGCCCTCTTGAACCCAACTTAATACTACAACACAACAAATCATCAAAAAACGGCAAACAGCGGGGGCGTGGCCTAACTAATGGCTGAGTAAGACGCATATCTAGCGAGCTCCTGCCGTAGCATCTCATCCGTGCAGTCCCCTACATCATCCTAAATGCCGCAAAGTGTCCCCCTAGATGGCGGACGTACTCCCACCTAAATCGGAGCAAAGAAAAGCAGCCGAGCCAGCGGGGAAGCAAAGAGCAACTGAGGAAGCACATCGGTGGCCACCACCCAAAATGGCGGCCCTGGGGGTCTGATACTCACCGGACCTCTGGAGACCACCGTGCCACATGGGAAGAGAGTAGGCGGGAAGAAGACTCAAAAAAACTTTCAGTGTTGCTGCTGCAAGACTCTGGAATAAGCTGCCCATGGAGCTGTGACAGATGAAAAATACTGAAGGGGGATTGAGGGAGGAGGGAAGGAAGGGTTGTTGGGCCCCCAATAGAATACCCAGTGTCGCAAGCTGTTCCCCTTCTCTGAAGAGAAGACACAGTTGCATCCCATGTTCTGCCCACCACCCAGACTTTACGGTACTGACATGGAATGTTAATGGGTTGGGAGATAAAATCAAAAGAGGACTGGTGATGCAACTCATCAAAAGGCTCCACCCGGACTTAGCAATGCTCCAAGAAAGACACCTTCAGGGCACAAAATGCAGATTTCTTGGCTGAAGCTCCTACACAGTGTTGGCACATGCGGGTTACACCACAGGGTCGAGGGAAGTGATCAAGAAAACCATACATTTCCAGACAACACACCTTTGGCATGATCCCCTTGGGCAGCTATGTGGGAGTGACAGGGCAATGGGGAAGGAAAGATTTAACTCTGATATGCATATATGCACCACCCAGATTCCAAGCACCCACCATGGGTAAAGTCGTAAACATCTTGCTTGAGATGCCCTCTACGCTTTATGTAGTGGGGGTGATTTCAATGACATAATGAGCCCTGGGTTGGATCGTTCTGGGAGATGAGTCCACCGACCGGTATTTGTTTTTTGACATGTAGGGGGCCTTAAATTTACCGATTCGGTAAATTTACCGATTCGGTAAAGTACCAAATCGGTATATTTACCGAATCGGTAAATCTAGATGTAGGTGGCACTGAAAACAGTGCCACAGGCCCTTAAGAATTCATTATTTACCATGAAATACTATTTCGTGGTAAATAACGAATTCCTGTGTACATGCACATCTGTGCATGTACACCTGTACCCTAAGGGCATGTATGTGTGTCACATGGCACACAAGCCAGAATCAGGGGTGCAACAGGGTGTCAAAGTGACACCCTGTCCTCCTTGACAATTCGGTAATTTTACCGAATCGGTATTTACCGATTCGGTAATTGACATTGATTCCTACGGGCCTCAAGGCCCATAGGAATCAATGGCAATTGACATTGATTCCTATGGGCCTTAAGGCCCATAGGAATCAATGCCAATTACCGAATCGGTAAATACTGATTCGGTAATTACCGAATCATACCGATTCGGTAAAAATTACAGAATTTTTACCTAAATCTCATTTACCGAATCTAGAATACCGAATCAGTAAAATTCGGTATTCTAGAGTCGGTAAATGAGATTTACCTACATCGGGCCCCTAGCTGTTAATTACTTTTGGCCCTGACCCACCAACACAATGACCCATTTCAAAAACTGCATGATCCATATTGACAACTGAATGTGTACCAATCACTTACAACTTAATGGAAGTAAGACGGAGGTCATTCTTTTTGGTAAAGCGGATGAATACTGGTCGAGTGATTTGTGGCCTCAGCATCTACGCCCTTGTCCATCTCCCAAACCTGTGGTGCGGACCAGAATGATGATTGACAATCAGTTGTCAATGAAAAGCCATATAATTCATGTTTATTGGCATTTGGTATGGCATTTTGCGTAAACTACGCAAAATGTTTCAATGGATTCCCATTGAGTCCAGAAAACCGCAGGTCCAGGGGCTTATCATAAGTTGCATGGACCATGGCAATGTCCTATTGGCCTCCATAAATAAGGGACTCTACTTCAAGCTTCAAGCTTTTCAGAACACCGCTGCAAGACTGATCCTAAACCTTCCATCTAGAGCTCCATCAGCACCCAGTTTGAGGATTCTTCACTGGGTTCCTGTTAAGAAGGGAGGCTGCTTCAAAATCCTCCGCCTCGCTCACAAGAGCATGTATGGAACCAGGCCAAGCTATTTTACCAAGAAACGTAGCTGGTATCAGAACAAGTAGGTCACTCAGATCTAGTACTAAATGTCTCCTCACCCCTTAAAGAATTCGTACCGCAAGGAACTGCTGTCGATCCTTCTCCTTTCTCACACCAGCTCTTTGGAACAAGCTTCCGCCTCATCTCTTTTTCCACCCCCGGTCATAAGCTCTTCCGTAAGGATCTAAACACTTGGCTATTCAACCATCCACAATGCCTTCATATCTGATCGTCAGTCCTCACAGAGTCTTCGCCAGCGCCATGAGACCGTTTGGTGATATGTGCGCTTAATAAGTTCCTCTGACTTGACTTGACTCATACAGACCTATCTCATTATTAAACATTGAAGTGAAGATACTGGCCACAATCCTAGCAACGCTCCTCCGCAAACACATCACATCACTAGTCCATGATGACCAATCGGATTTTATGCTGGATCAAGCCACCCGGTTGAACCTCCGACGGACACATAATTGGTTAATGAAGGTAAAAGACCACACTCTACATATTCCTATCATTAGACGCAGAAAAAGCAATTGACGCGGTACAGTGGCCGTTTTTATAACGTACTCTGCCCAAATTTGGAATAGGCCCAAAATTTTGTAGCTGGGCAGCAATACTTTACAATCACCCCATTGCCATTGTAAGAGTAAACAGGGTGAGATCGGCCACCTTCCCCATTGGCCGGGGGATGAGACAGTGAATGTGCACAGGAAGCTGATTCTTGTTAATTTTGTTATTTGTTATAGCGTTTTTAACCTTTTAAAAATTACGGCGGCACATGTATTATCTTAAAATATTACCCTAGGACACAGCGCAGTAACAACCGCGAGGCAGGGGCTTCGTTGGATCTCATTGGGAAGTCTAGAAGGGGAAAACTAGCACTCACTTAGACGGCCGCCATCTTGGGTGGGCCGAGGTGAGCGCTCTAGGCTTTGAGAGCACCACCACTTCAAAAGCAGGGCTGGCGCGATCGCGCAGCCCTGATAGTTCCTGAGGCATGAGCCGGGAACAGGGAAAACTTAATCGGAGTACCACTGTGCAGCGTTTACTAATATGTGCACAGGAAGCTGATTCTTGTTAATTTTGTTTTTTGTTATAGCGTTTTTAACCTTTTAAAAATTACGGCGGCACATGTATTATCTTAAAATATTACCCTAGGACACAGCGCAGTAACAACCGCGAGGCAGGGGCTTCGCTGGATCTCATTGGGAAGTCTAGAAGGGGAAAACTAGCACTCACTTAGACGGCTGCCATCTTGGGTGGGCCGAGGTGAGCGCTCTAGGCTTTGAGAGCACCACCACTTCAAAAGCAGGGCTGGCGTGACCGCACGCAGCGGGCGTGCCGGCGGCGCGCCAAAGGCAAGCCCGTCTGCGCCCGTCCGCGCCCGTCCGCGCCTAGTGCCAAGACCCCTGGCCGACAAACCTCTGGCAGGACTTCACGTAAGGTCTATGGGCGCAACACACTCCTGGGATGGAATTTAGTGGGGAGAAAGGCTGGATGTAAAGCGCTGAGGATGGATGTGATCCCACAAGGGGGCCTGCATGTCTGTCAATCATGTCACAAGACTATCCCAGATATCCTCATGAGGCCAGTTCAGGCAACCATTACATCGACCAGGATTAGGGGGGAGACTATTAGGAGCGACACTGACTGTCTCATGATTAATGCTAGATCACTGGTCAAGCACAGCTTAGAGATAGCCGATCTGATTCAGGACAACGCTATAAAAATTGCGTTTGTCACCGAGACATGGACAGACGCGGCCTCTGGGCCGGACGTCATGAAGGCCACCCCAGTAGAATACCTCAGCTTCATCTTAGACAGGCCTCGGAAAAGAGGAGGGGGTCTGGCGGTCATTTACCACTCCTCTATTAAAGGTAGCTTTTTCCCAATACTTTCCGATTCATGTGAAGCTCTGGCATTTAATCTAATCCTATCCGACCACCAATCCTTTAAGGGCTGCCTTCTATATAGACCTCCCGGCACTAAGACACAGTTCCTGAGCGCTGCAGGTAATTTCTTAGAAGAAGCGCTGTGTGCAAAGGCCTACACCGTCCTTGGGGACTTTCATTTTCATTTAGAAAACAGTCTGGACGGCGACACAATGGCCCTAAAAGAGATAATGGAGGGGGTAGGTCTAGCACAGATGGTTACAGGCCCCACTTATACGGCTGGCCACACCCTGGATGGTATCTATACAAATCACCCAGATTTAAAATTCTCACAAACAGAGCCAGTCGCCTGGTCAGATCATGCTGTGGTTCGGTTCAGCGTCTTAGCCACAACACCGTAGAGGGCGAGACAGGACAAGAAGGAAGCCAGGACCTGCAGAGCCTGGAATAAAATAGAGGGGACCGCCCTGGAGGAGTTGTTGGTGGCCTCCATGATTACCATGCCGTTAGGGGCAGACAAAGCGGCAGCCACATATGCTAATTGGATAGATCAGGCCTGCACTATTTTAGCTCCACCAAAAAGTTGGCGCCCTTCTCGAACTGTCCCGTCAGCCCCCTGGTTCTCAGAGGAACTCAGGGAGCTAAAACTCGAGTGTAAAAAGCTGGGACGGGCTTGGCGTAAAAACTATAGTGAGGCTGACAAAAACAAATATAGATCCAGCCAGGGGACCTATAAAGAGAGGATTAGGCAACTTAATCAATCCTACTTTACGGATCGCATTCTTGGGGCCAAGAGCTCATCCAAGGAACTCTTTTATACAGTTGCAAGCTTGGCAATGCCCAAGCCAGTGGCCACGCCCCCAGCCTGGAACTCTGCAAGAACCTTGCTCAGTTTTTCATGAGCAAGGTGGAGAACATCTTTGTAACCCTGGAAATTCAAGTTAGGCAGAGCCTGCAAGAATCCAGGTCCAAGAGCCGGACAGCAAATACACAGGAGACCAAACTGCTTTCGTTTGCTCCAGTCAATGGAGAAGAGATCAAGAGGCAGCTGCTGAGCATAAAGTTGGGCTCGCCTCATGATCCTTGTCCGGCAACTGTATCAAAGCAGGCAGCTGCTCCGATAGCTGATTTCCTAGCCAAGTTATTCAACCAGCTATTTGAGATAGGGGATTTTCCATCTAGCTGGAAACTGGCCTTGATTAGACCGTTATTAAAAAAAAACAACTTGGACATTGCCGACCCCAACAACTATCAGCCGATTGCGAGACTACCATTGCCGGCGAAAATCATAGAAAGAGCTATGAACGCCCAGCTCAATGTATTCTTAGGAACCACTCAAGGCCTGGACATCTCACAGCATGGGTTTAGACCTGGCCATAGTACGGAATCCGCCCTGATCAAATCAACGGAAGAAATCAGGAAAGTGATAGATTCAGGGGGCCATGCTGCCTTGGTTATGCTGGACTTATCGGCGGCCTTTGATACGGTCCACCATACCATCTTGGTGGACCGTTTGGAAGAATGCAGGGTGCAGGGGAAGGCCTTAGACATCTTGAGAGCCTTCCTGACCAACAGGTTTCAGGTAGTGGCATTGGGGGAATTTAAGTCAAAACCATTCCAACCACATGCGGGGTTCCTCAGGGATCCTCGCTTAGCCCCACCCTATTTAATATTTACGTATCTTCCTTGGCCCCGGTTATCCACTCCTATGGGTTCGAACTAACATCTTATGCAGACGACACACAGATTGTGGTGTCGCTGCTTCCAGGGAGAGAGGATGACGTGGCCGGTAAGTTCCAGGAGTGCATGATAGCAGTGAGCACCTGGATGGCCAGGAACTGCTTAAAGCTTAACTCGGCCAAAACCAAAGTGATATTGTTTGGCTCCAGAGTCAACTTCTGGAGCCCGCGGTGGTGGCCGGAAGAGATGGGGACCCCCCCCCCCGGTAAATAAGGTAAAGAACTTGGGGGTCGTGATAGATGACAAAATCTCTTTCAGACCTCAAATAAACGCCCTATCCTCCTCCATCCATTGGACGTTGAAAATCCTTCGGAAAGTCCTCCCGTTCCTACCATATGACTGCAAAAAAACGGTGGTGACGGCCCTTTTGCTGTCACAACTTGATTACTGTAACTGGCTACTCCTTGAAGCCCAGCAAGGAGTGCTCAACAAGCTGCAGATATTACAGAATGCAGCAGCGTGCCTTCTCACAGGCCTTCCTAAGTTTTGCCTCCATTTCGCAGGAACTGGTGAAGCTACACTGGCTCCCAGTGCGGAAGCGGATTTCATTCAAAACCATGTGCATTGTTTTTAAGGCAGTCCATAGAATTGGCCCGCCATCCTTTGGTCAACATTTCTACTGGTACAGACCAGGGAGACTCCTCAGGTCAGCCGCCCTTGGGCTGATTAAGACCCCACGCATTAGGAAAGTGTGTTGGGGGGCAGAAGCTTTTTTCGAGGGGCCACTCTGGCCTGGAATGCCCTCCCGGTGGCCCTCCGATTGTCCACGGACCTGATGACTTTTCGCAGAAGTTTGAAAACGTGGCTGTTTACAAATTAAACTTCAGGCTTAGCTAGGGGAGCTATCATTACAGCGCCAGGACACCGTTCGGTAACAGTGCGCTCTACAAATGTCAAAAATAAATAAACAGTGATCCCCCCTCTCACCACTCCTCTTTAGGCTTACCTTTGAATTCCTTACCTGCACTATCCAATGCCACCCAGGAATCCCGGGCTTTTAAATGGTTCCCACAGACAAAGAGTAGTCCTTCCATATGTTAACAACCCTGATACTGTAATTCCTACCCTATTCGAAACCACAGCAAAGTACAGCAGTCACTGCGCCATATACTACGGACTGGTAAGTGTACCCCATTATCCAATCTGGAATGTACCTAAGTACTTACCATATCAATTTAGGGGAGAAAGCACAGAGACTGAGGTTCTGATTAGCAAGATCCCAGTCAGACTAGTCAGAAACAGCATTACATCTAGAAAAAAGTGGGGGTAACCATAAAAGCAGATACTACTTTCCTGCACACGCCCCCCCCCCCCCAAATGTAAGGAGATGAGACTAACCTTACCCAGTTAAGTCTTCATTTTCTAAGTGGAAATATCTGGAAAGTCCATCTGCATTGGCATGGTTACTCCCAGGTCTATGTTCCACTGTATAGTCCATACCCTGTAAGGAAATGGACCTCTTCAAAAGTTTGGGGGTTTCCCCCTTCATAAGCCATAAGAAGGGCTTGTGGTCTGTCTAAACAATGAAGTGAGTGCCAAACAGGTATGGTCTCAGCTTCTTCAAGGCCCAGACCACAGCAAAGACCTCCCTCTCAATGGCTGACCAATGTTTCTCCCTGGGGTTCAACCTTCTGCTGATAAAAGCTATTGGTTGATCCTGGCCGTCTGCATTAAGTTGTGATAACACAGCCCCTACCCCTTTCTCAGATGCATCTGTCTGGACAATTAAAAGTGTAGAGTAGTCAGGACTTTGCAGGATGGGAGCAGTGCACATGGCCTGCTTCAGGCCATCAAATGCCTATTGACAGCTTACTGTCCACTGAGCTTTCCTGGGCATTGTCTTGGATGTCAGATAATTCAGGGGAGTCATAATAGACATATTTCCCTTTACACATCTTCTGTACTGCACAGTCAGGCCCAAGCTAGCTCTGACCTGAGTCTGGATAGTGGGAGCAACCCAGTCCACAATGGTCTGGATTTTGCTCTCCAATGGTTGAACCTGGACTCCACCCACCAGGTGGCCCAAGTATACAAACTTGATCTGCCCTTTCTGGCACTTAGTGGCCTTCATAGTGAGGATTGCCCTTTGCACAGCCTCCAGAACATTTCTGAGGTGGACCAGGTGATCCTCCCAGGTGGAACTAAAAATTGCTATATCATCTAGATATGCTGCACTGCATGCTTCCAGACCTGTTAGGACTTTGTTCACCAGCTTCTGAAATGTGGCAGATGCATACTTCAGACCACAGGGCATCACAATAAATTGAAAATGCTCAATAGGGGTTGAGAATGCTGTTTTTGGCTTGGCATCCTCAGCTAGCCTGATTTGCTAATAGCCAGCTTTCAGGTCAAATGTACTCAGAAACTTGGCTGAGGACAATGTATATATGAGTTCATCTACCCTTGTAATAGGATGGGCATCAGTCCTAGTGCCTGCATTGAGGCCTCTGTAGTCCATACACAACCTCATCTCTATTCTTCCACCCTTGGTGTGATGTTTTGGTACAAGGACTACTGGACTAGCCCTGGGGCTATCAGAAAGCTCAATGACCCCCAATTCCAGCATCTTTTGGACCTTTGTCCTGATGCAGTCCCTCACATGGTCAAGTTGTCTGTGGATTTTACTCTTAACAGGCAGACTGTCACCTGTGCCCACTTCATGGGTACACCTGGTGGTTTGACTAGGGACCTGCCTACAATCAGTTCACTGTTGGTTAGTGCTGCTGCCTGCCAATGCTACTCCATCTACTGACCCATCATCAGGGTTCTAAGAGAGGAGATCAGGGAGAGGATCACTCTCTTTCTCTTGTCCCTCATCAATTGCCATGAGCAAGCCCATGTCAGCCCTGTCCACAAAAGGTTTCAAGCGCTGCACAAGAAGTACCCTGTGGGGGCTTCTTAGAGTCCCTGGGTCCACCAAGTAAGTGACCTCACCTTTCTGTTCAAGGATTGTACTTGTCCTGGAGAGCTGCTTGGGCCACAAGCTCCAACACCCACACATTCTAGCCTGGCTGATAAACAGTCAAGACAGACTTTTGGTCATGCCAAGCTTTTTGGAGTTCTTGGCTGGCCTCCAGGTTTTTGCTGCCTTTCTTCATGTACTCAGCCATTCGTGAATGCAGACCAATGACATAGTCCACAATGTCCTGCTTAGGAGGTTTGAGAAGTTGTTCTCAACCTTCCTTCACTAGACACAATGGACTCCTAAATGGATGTCCAAACAGAAGCTTCTGAGGAACCTCTCTGTAGGCAAAGAGAAGGCAGGGTAGTAAGACATCCCATTTTCACTTAAGCTTTTCTGGAAGTCCTATGATCATACCCTTCAGGTCTTGTTGAACCTTTCAACAAGCCCATTGCACTGTGGATGGTAGGGTGTGATAAACTTGTAGTTTACTCCGCACTCTTTCCACATGGCAGTGATATAACTACACACGAAGTTTGTACCTCTGTCTGTTAAAACCTCCTAAGGGAAGCCCACTCAGGAAAAGATTCCCAGGAGGGCCATGGCCACTACAGGAACTGTAGTAGTTCTTAGGTGAATAGCTTCTGGGTACCTAATGGCATGGTCCACCACCACTAGTATGTAACTGTGCCCAGATGCAGCTGGAGGGTTCAATGTCAATCCCTACCGTTTCAAAGGGTAGCCCAACCACTGGAAGTGGAATCAAGGGGGCCTTTGTATTGCCATCTGACTTACCACTGGCTTGGCAAGTGGCACAGGAGCGACAAAACTCCTTTGTGTGTTCAGACATATGGGGCCAGTGAAAGTGAGGGACAAGCCTGTCCCAAATCATGCTTTGCCCTAAGTGTCCTGCAAGAGGAAAATCATGTGCTAGGGATAGGAGGAAACCTCAGAACCTCTGGGGTATTACCAACCTCTTGGTGGCACCAGGCTTGGGGTCTCTACCTTCAGAGTACAGAAGCCCATCTTTCCAATGGATCCTATGGAACTCACTGATATTCCCTTCTTCCTCAGCAGCAGCTTTCTCTCTGTGGAGTTCAAGAGAGGGGCAAGACTTTTGCTCCAACCTCAAGTCTGCCCTGGAAGGGCCCCCTGCCCTCAAGAACTCTCCTGGCCAGGCCCAAATCCCTCTGGGCACTAAGATCCTTTCCCTCAGGAGACTGATATTCACTGAGAGTTTGTGAGGAGGGCAATTCCTTATCCTTCCTGCTCCTTCTCCTGGGAAGCACCTGGTCCATTTTTCCATGATCCATTGCTTTGTCAGTGGTGAGCTGTTTGGCCTGAGCCCTGGTGACAGCAAACAGACTGGCAGAGATGCATGAGTCCTGAACTCCACTCCAGCCCAGGCTGAAGTTTCTAGATCATTGCACAACAAACAATCTAAAGGTGGGTCTGGAGATACCACAACCCTCTCAGGTCTAGTTACCACTCCCCTTCTGAGGTTCACAACTGCCAAGGAATGGTCTGTCCTGACACTGCTAGCATTGGTGACTTGGAACATTTGTCCAAGTAAGAGCCGTTCAAGGGACACACGTTTCTCTATACCATAGTGACACTGGCCCCTGTGTCCATGTAAGTCATTACTTCTTTTCCATTAATAAAAGGCTGTTGTCTGTACTTGGCCACGTTAGTGGGACTGACTAGTAAGGTGGCAAGATATATGCCACCATCTCAGACTAGAACAGCCTGAGCTGGAGTTCTGACTAAGTCAGAACCCAGCTCAGAAACTAAGGTTAACCCCACTAATCCCTTGTTTGCTGTACTACCACTTGTACTTGTGCTAGGGGGAGCAGGTACCTTAGGGTCAGTGGTAGTAGTTTCCTTGGCCTTTGGACAATCAGCATCCTTTGCTCAATGGGCCTCCACCTTACACAGGTAGCACCAAGGTTTCTTTTTGCCTTTCTTGGAATTTGTGAACTCATCCCCAGATGCAGGTTTTTGGGGCCCTTGTGAAGACTTGTTCTTATCTTTAGCCTTTTCCCACCTTTATCCTCAGATTTAGAACAATCTTGCTTCTTCTGGTCACCTCCATTACAATGCTTTTTCTGCTTAACCCTGGTGTGAACCCATTTGTCTGCCTTCTTTCCCAATTCTTGGTGAGCGGTCAGATCAGAGTCCACCAGGTACTGATGTAAAAGCTGGTTCTGATCATTATTACGGATGTGCTCCCTCATAATAAAATTGTACAATCCTTAATAGTCTTGTACCTTGCTTCCATGAAGCCAGCCTTCCAGAGCCTTAATAGCACTGTCTACAAAATCTACCCAGTCCTGGGTGTGTGCTTTCTGGGTGTCCCTGAACTTAATCCTATACTGTTCAGTGGTTAAACCAAACCCATCTATGAGCGCACTCTTCAGTACTGAGTTATTGTCAGCATCCCCTCTCTAACAGCGAGGAGCTTATCTCTACCTTTGTTAGCAAAGTAGAGCCACAGGATAGATGCCTACTGCTCTTTAGGGACCCTTTGAACTTTAGAGGCCCTCTCTAAAGCAGTGTTCCATTTATGGATATCATCCCCCTCCTGGTAAGGAGGGATTTTCCTGCTCATGTTCCTATTGTCAAAAGGAGTTTCGCGGATTCTAGGGACACTGTTACTGCCACCATGGAACTCTAGTCCCAGTTTCTTCCTAACCTTCTGGACTTCTAGGGTCTCTTTGTCTAGGACCAACTGATCTTTCCTGAGCCTAAGCCTTGCTTTCTCAAGTTCAAGGAGTTGGTACTCCCTGTCCAAAGAGCTGTCTCTCTTATTAGCTATGGAGGTCCCTATGGAAGTATAAGAATTGGCTTGGTAGTTTGGTTTGCCCTGTTCCCATCATGCACTGGGACAGGAACAGACTAATTTGCATATAGCCAGGTTCTGAGCTGGGATGGTGCAGTGAGCTAAAAAACGGTGATGGATTAAAACCATGATCTATTGACTTGGTAAGAGTATTCTGCATCATTCAGAAACTCTGTCCATCACCACCCCCCTTTTCCAAAATCGGTTTTATCCACACTATGTGTGGGAGGGTATACTCAGACGTGAGTCCCTTGCTCATTGCACCATCAGGATTCAAGCAAGCCGGGCCGAAGAAGGCTGTGATGCCAGAAACCGGTCCCCGGAAGCTTGTTTCCTTCCCAGTATAAGAATTGGCTTGGTAGTTTGGTTTGCCCTGTTCCCATCATGCACTGGGACAGGAACAGACTAATTTGCATATAGCCAGGTTCTGAGCTGGGATGGTGCAGTGAGCTAAAAAACGGTGATGGATTAAAACCATGATCTATTGACTTGGTAAGAGTATTCTGCATCATTCAGAAACTCTGTCCATCACCACCCCCCTTTTCCAAAATCGGTTTTATCCACACTATGTGTGGGAGGGTATACTCAGACGTGAGTCCCTTGCTCATTGCACCATCAGGATTCAAGCAAGCCGGGCCGAAGAAGGCTGTGATGCCAGAAACCGGTCCCCGGAAGCTTGTTTCCTTCCCAGTATAAGAATTGGCTTGGTAGTTTGGTTTGCCCTGTTCCCATCATGCACTGGGACAGGAACAGACTAATTTGCATATAGCCAGGTTCTGAGCTGGGATGGTGCAGTGAGCTAAAAAACGGTGATGGATTAAAACCATGATCTATTGACTTGGTAAGAGTATTCTGCATCATTCAGAAACTCTGTCCATCACCACCCCCCTTTTCCAAAATCGGTTTTATCCACACTATGTGTGGGAGGGTATACTCAGACGTGAGTCCCTTGCTCATTGCACCATCAGGATTCAAGCAAGCCGGGCCGAAGAAGGCTGTGATGCCAGAAACCGGTCCCCGGAAGCTTGTTTCCTTCCCAGTATATTAATTGGCTTGGTAGCTTGGTTTGCCCTGTTCCCATCATGCACTGGGACAGGAACAGACTAATTTGCATATAGCCAGGTTCTGAGCTGGGATGGTGCAGTGAGCTAAAAAACGGTGATGGATTAAAACCATGATCTATTGACTTGGTAAGAGTATTCTGCATCATTCAGAAACTCTGTCCATCACCACCCCCCTTTTCCAAAATCGGTCCCTATGGAATATCCTGAAGCATTGGATTCTCTATCTGGGGTATAGTATAGTTGGAAGAATGTCTTATAGAATTGGGCTTGTAGTTTTGTTGACATTAATGAGGAGTTTGAACTTTCTAGTGCATTTTGTATTTGTGTCTCTGTTATATCTAATTTATTTTGCCAGTTAAGAGAATGTTTATCTAAGTCATCTGGAAGATTTACAACTAGATCTTTATAAATTCCGCACATTTTGGCCCTATCCATGCACACCAATGTTTCCATTGCCGGAATTTTCTTCATAGCCATACTGCCACCCCCCTTCTTTAAAATAAAATCCCTAACTTGTAGATATGTATAAAAATCACGTGATTCTAACCCAAATTTAGTTTTTAGGGAATCGAAAGAGCAAAAGCCCTTCCCGTCATACAGCGAGCCGAATTGTGAGATTCCCGATCTGACCCATCTCATCATACAGTGATCGGTAAAAATCTCCGGAAGATTGGTGTTTCTATCTAGGGTAGTATAATAGGAGAACCTACCGAGCCCCAAGAGTTTTCATACGTGGTTCCAGACGATGTAGATACCTTTAAGTGTTTTAAAGCGCACTTTTTTGAAATGGCAGTCGTAAGTTAGCCTCCACAAATGATCACCTGTCTCATTGCCAAGAATGAGTTCCTGTGGGGTTGGGACTGACCAGTCTGGATTAGACTCTTGCCTGGGGATTAGAAGTGCTCTACTGTACTCAAGAATAGTAGCCCACCAATACATTTTAAAGTTGAGTAGTGCCAGACCACCTCTTTCCCTTGGTAAGGTAATGAATCTTTGGGCTCTACGCGTTTTTCCATATCCCCAGATGAATCGAGTAAAAATATGATCTATAGCTTTAAATATTGATGGGTCGAAGTTTAAACAGATGGTACAAAAAAAGTATAGGAATTTAGGAAAAAAAATCATTTTGATAAGGTTGCATCTTCCTATAATCGTTAAATGTAGATTATGCAGGCTAATTAGACTTTTTTACTGTTTTTTTTAAGAGTGGATTCAAGTTAAGGCTTACTAAATTATTTAAGTTTGAGGTAATATTGACGCCGAGATATAATGCATTGTCGACAACCCTATCGTCCGAGTATTTGATTTGGCTATTGATTATGATCTGAGTTTTGGTTTGGTTCAATTTGTACCCTGAAATAGCTCCGAACTTCTCTGCTTCTTCTTCCATTTGTTTAACTGCCTCCTTTGGATCGACTGTAACTATTGCAATATCATCGGCGAAAGCCAATGTCTTTGTTTCGCCATTAACGGTTTTTATGGGTTGTATAGATTGATTTGTTTCTAGCCTTGAAATAAATGGGTCAATAAAAATATCAAACAGTAGAGGGGAGCAGGGGTAACCCTGCCTTGTCCCTCTAGTTACTTTAATAGTATCTGTTGTGTCCCCATTCACCATAACCATGGCTTCAGGGGAGGTATACATCGCCCAAACTGCTTTAATAAAATGATCCCCAATCCCACTTCTTGACATGGCTGTCCAAAGATATTGCCAGGAGACCCTATCGAATGCTTTTCCGGCATCTAGCAGTATCAGGGCCATAGGGTCTCCTGTTACTTCTGCCATGTCAAAAAGTGTGATCACCCTCTGAATATGGTCTGTGGAAGATCTTCCTGGGACAAATCCGTGTTGTCTAACAGATATGATTTTGTGGATTATTGTTGATAATCTAGTGGCTAATAATTTAGAGTAGATTTTTGAATCATTGTTAATTAATGTAATTGGTCGATATGCCCCAAGTTCTGTGGGGTCTTTATTTTTTTGGGGAAAAACAATAATTTATGCCTGGGCCCAAGATGCCGGAGGGTGTCCACCTTGAAAAATGTGGATAATAAGATTAGTTAGAATATCTTTCAGTGTATTGCTAAATTTGGCATAAAATTCCAAGGGGATTCCATCTAGGCCTGTTGCTTTGCCTGTAGGAAGACTATTTATCGAGAGTAGAATTTCTATCCAATCCGGAGTATCCGAGAGAACATCTTGATCAAATTGGGATAAGCAGGGCCGTGTATCTAGTTCTAGAAATGCATCAATATTAACCTGGCTATTACCTGTCTCAGTATAAAGTTCAGAATAATACCGCTTAAAAGCTTCCCTGATTTCTTTGGGGTCATGAGTTAATCCCAGAATTGGGTCTCTAATTGCTTTAATCGTATTTTCTGAGTTTTGTTGTCTTGTGCGAATAGCTAATTGATGACCCACCCGCTCACTCAATTCGTAAGTTTTTTCCTTATTCACTATAGCCTTACCGATTGCTTTTGTGGTAAAAATTTCGGATTTTAGATTCCTTCCGATAGCTACCTCTCTTACCTCCCTTTCTATATTGTTTCCACCTTGTATCGCTCTGGCTAGGTCTTCTTCCTTTCCGGCTAATTTTTCCTGTAAATTTTTTAGCTTTTGCTTTTCTACTTTATTGTTGTTTAAGGTAAATCTAAGTGTTTCAGCTCGTATACCTGCTTTCAATGCGTCCCATACCACCTCCAAAGGGGCACTACCCATATTAAACTTTAAAAATTCTGGGATCCATTTCTCCATATGTATGCGGTATTTTTCGTTATGTAATAGTGCTCTTTCAAAGGTCCACACATTACGATCAGGTGGTATCATCACCATATTCAAGCTAATAGTTAGAGGATTATGGTCAGAAAGAACTCTAGGTAGCCGATCTATAGAACAACTAGAGACAATTGTGTGTGAAACAAAAAAATAATCCAGTCTGGCTAGTTTTTGGTGGGGATAGGAAAAAAAAGTATGACCAGGGTTGTATGGGTGTTTAATCTCCCAGCAATCTATTAGCCCGTGAGTATAGCAAAGCGCTTCCAGGGCTTTAAAAGTTTTAGGTTTCCTACCTTGATAATTAAAGTTGTGACCAGAAGACCAGTTTGGTGGAAGGTTAAGATTAATGTCGCCACAGACAATCATGGGTGTCGGCCAATGTGCGAGTTCATTAGATAAGAACTGTAATAGGTGTGGATCGTCAGTAACACAGCCATAGATTGAGAAAATCGTAAACTTTTTTCCCATAGCACATTGGGCCTCTGTGATTGCCCATCTGCCACATGAGTCTGCAGTTGCTCTTGTGAAACTAATTCCACCGCCATGTGCCAAATTAGCCACCCCGCGTGTTTTGTTTGCTTGTGTTGCAATGACTAATCTGTATCCCAGATTTTTTAATATATGTCTTTGGGACCCCTCAACATGGGTCTCCTGGAGACAAACGATGTCTGCCCCAATTGATTGAAGACCAATCGCTATTTTTTGTCTTTTTTTTAAATCATTCAGTCCACATATATTGATAGTCAAGATTTTTAGTTTAGCCATTTTATAGGTTTAAAAAAAAAAATTCCACATATATATATTTTTTTTGATATGTGTTCTTTTTAGAAATGCGAGGTGCCCGTTTTCCTTTCTTGCTTATACGCCAAGTCATAATTTCTGACCTGTTGTTTTTTTTTTGCCTGTTTGGTTGCCCCCTCCCCTCTCCCCCTAAAACCCCTCTGGTTCCTCCCCCCCTGTCCCTACACCCCCGCCCCTCCACCATCTAGTGAGACTACCTGGTTCCCTTGGAACCAGGTTGTGGGCATCGTGTGATTCGTTGGCAGCTGGTGTCTAACCCCTCTTGCTATGGGAGTGGGGGGAAGTTTGTTCTTTAGTTGTTACATTTTCTTAGATTCATTATACACAAACATAGCATCTGTCTATGCAACATAAGATACCCCCCTCCCTCTCGCTTTCTCAAAGTGTCTTACTCCTTATGCCGCGGGTGCCCTGTTGATTAGTATTTAGTTACGACCTATTTTTTGGGATTTTTCCCCTCCTTTTTTAGGGTTTTCTTTGCCGTCTCTGTTTTTTGTAATCTCTTCGAGATAGGTTTGCGCTTGAAGTTCGCTGGTGAAACTTCAGGTGACTCCGTTATAGATGATTTTCAGTCTGGCAGGATTCTGTAAAAATACAGTGGCTCCCATCTGTTCAAAAGGAGTAAAGAGTTGCCGTAGTCGCCATCTTCTTTCCACAGTCGCGTGGGCAAAATCGGGTCTACTAAAAAACGTATACCCTTTGTGTTCTCTTTTATGGGTTGGGCGTGCCAGGTCAAAAATGGCTTCACGTAGAAGAAAGTTGCCAAAATAGACCAACATTGCTCTTGGGTATTTCTCTGATGAATGCGACCGTTTGTTGAGGGTTAGCGGAAAGCGATGGGCCCGCTGGATTTCTTTGTCCCAGTCCCAAGTGGTGAGTTCCGGAAAAGATTCTTTAAAGAGGGATATCATATAGCCCCTGGAGTCGTTCCCCTCGACTCCCTCCGGTATTCCCAAGAGGCGTAAATTATTTCTCCGGGCCCTGTTTTCCTGATCCTCCACTTTCATCATCAGGTCTCGCACAATTCCTTCGTGTTTTTTTCCCTGTTTCTGGAGAACGGATACATCCTTTTCGAGGTTCTCTGTCCGTAGCTCGACCGATGCCATTCTATCTGATATTTCTAGACAGGTTTGCCCCACCTTGTTGATTGCTCCTTGAAGTTTCTTGTTATCAAGTTTCACGACTTCTTGGAATTTCATAATTGAATTAAATACATCACCCAAAGAAGGTTCAATTTGGCCTCCCATCTCATGGGATGTTTTATGTTCAGTTATATTTGCATCTCTTAGCGAGTTGTATTTTGGATCGGACGTTGATGTACCTTGTGTAGATGGATTCCTATGGCGATGATCAATCCGATCGGTGTTACTGACTTGATCAGTGGTATCTTCGTCATTAAATTTATTATGTCTCCTTAGTCTTCTTTTCTTTTTATCTTGCTTTTTCTTTGCTCTATTGTCTTTAGGAGAGTCATCCATCTTTTTAGAGTTGGGGTTGGAATTGGAGTCAGAAGTTTCTGAGCTTTCAGATTGTATCTGTTCGTATCTCAATCTATGTGGCTCGCTTGATGTAGACATCCCAGTCTCATATACTTCAGACTCCGAAGGTGACTCTGACTCAATTTCGGATCCAGCCCTGTCTGGGAATAGAGCTATATTGCCAGGGTTTCCATCAAGGCTGCGAGAATGATCAGTTTTTTCCAACTCTGCACAACTCGAGCTAAGAGGCATTGGTAAGAAGGAGGTTGGAGCAGTGAGGTTCTTTGTCTGTACAAATTCTTCCGGTGGTGGTGCTATCAAATCTACTGTTGGTCCTTTAGGTTCGACTGTTGTAGCACTGTACATCTCTGTCGCTAATCCAGTAGTGATTTTTCCCACTAGTGGCCGCCGGGATCTTGCTCCGATTTCCGGGTATTTTGGACCGATTACTTGAGTTGCTGTCAATTTCTGGTAGTTTCTCTTGCTCGGATTGCCCTTTAATTACTGGGGTAAAGATGGTTGAGATCCGGGGTTGAGCATCATTGGCCTGACCGCTAGTTTTGGCCGCAGACTTCAGGTTTTTAATAGTCTGTAGCCGCTTGGCTTTTCTTGCCAATAGTTCCAGCTTAGCTGCTGTCTGCAGATTGTCAGGACCCACTTCTATATCATACTCCTTGGCCGTGTCTTTTTCTTTGTTTTTATCTTTTTTTATTTTGTCTTTCTCCTTGTATTTCTGCTCCTTCTGCTTGTCTTTATCTTTGTCTTTGTCTTTATCAATGTTTTTGGATTTTTCGTCTTTGTTTTTGGCCCCCCTTGTCTCGGGTCGCCGTATTAGATTTGCCGGGCCTTGTATGTTTGCATCCTCAAGACGGTTTCCTGTCCCCCGTGTGCTTGTCACGGTTAGCTCGCTCTGAGCACTCTCCCTGAACTGTTCGTATGGTTCATACGCCTCCACTTCAGCCATGCTGGCCACTTTCTCCACCGTTGGTCTCTGGCACCGCTGAGGCTTCTCTTGGGCCTTCGCACACCAGTTCATGCAAGAGCAGACTGCTCTCCCAGCAGTTCTTGATTTCTGACTGTATTCTTTTGTCCTTGTCTTTGATGAATTCCTGCACAAAGACCAGCAAGAGAGCCGTTTCAAAGAGCTAACATTCCCCGGACGGGACACGTACCTCAGGAGCGTTATTTCCTGGCAACCAAACCAACTGGGGGAGCAACCTGCATGGAGATACACTAGGACCGAGCCTAGACCTGCTCAAGAGTTCCGTGTGTATGCACTGCATCGAGTGCTGGCAGCGTCTTGTAGTGTTTCCCTGGCGTTTCCCTGGCAACGTAGACCGGGAGAGTGGTGGAGCGCCGAGTCTGTAAAAAAGTCGATCTGCCTCGAGGTTAGACCGAGTGTATCCAGGGCAAAGTCAGCGGCTCCCCGACAGTCTTTTTCGGTGTATCCTGACGGCGGATTTTCCTTTTGCAGACTTTTACTTACTTTTAACAGGAACTCCTGAACCGAGCCCCCGAACACCCGGACCCAGCGGCAGTAGAAGACGATGATGAACCAAGCGCTGTGTCACGGTGAGTAGAGAGCTGAAAGCTGCTATAGAACCATAGAGCCGTAGATTAACCCGGCATTCTCGCTCTCACAGACCCTGCTTAGATCCGGACTGCCGCAGAATCTTTCAGATGATAACAAATGCCCAATACCTTTCCCTGACGGCACACGACACCTGGGACGCCACGTATATGTCAGTTGCAGTGTTGGCATGGTGCAGGCAAGCGTACGGGCATGGTGTGGGTTCGTGTGTGACAAAGATTATATGATCCCACTTTTGTCACGCTCTACTTTTGCAGCTGTCTGTTCACCCCCCGTTTGCTAGGGTTATTGCCTGGAGTTCTATTTATCTTGTTGTGCCTTGTATGTCAGTACGCTTATAAGTCTACTGGCCCATTAAGTTTGTCAGAGCTTACTTGCTTAAGCTGTCCGTCTCCAGCAGGGCCTCTCAACAAAGGCACATCGTCGTCGTTTTCCCGTGATTTCGGGGTCTTCTTTTGTTGGAGATTTTTCACCGCCAGTTCTCGAGATGATTGCTGAACTTGAGACCCATTGCATCAATTGCTAACAACGGCGACGGGCGGCAATATTCCGTGTCCGTATCAGCATCAAAAGATTCCGGGGGTCGGGACCTCGCGGAGCTCAGCGTGCAGCACCGGTCACACTGACGCCATCTTGCCTCAGCGTTCTAACTTCTATGCTACAAACTTTCAATTATCCACGTAGGTACTGGAAGTTTGCACTACCTTTACAACGCAAGTCGTTATAACGACTTGCGCTAGATGGCGCGCTGGACTTAGGAATCGTATGGTTTACTATTCCAACTCTAGTATGTGCAACACTAGGGAAAGTGTTGGAATAGTAAATCATACTATTCCTTATCCTAGAGCGCCATCTAGACTAAGTCGTTGTAGCGACTTGCGTTGTAAAGGTAGTGCGTTGTGACAACGCAGTCATTGTAACAACAGCGTTATGTTTGTATCGCGGAGTAAAATCCACGATGTAAACTTTGTCTCCCATGCCACTCAAGAGTGACCAGTAGGCACGGAAGACGAATGCCCACCGATGTCGAGTATTGCAGGGAAGCTGACGGTGACCTTGAAACTGCAGCTGTGCGGACCAGGCAATGCTGTGGACAACCAGGAGCCAACTACGAGCTGTCCCACGTCGGATGTCTAGAGTTGAGGGGCCGGTGTCCATCGGAAGCACCAACAAGCCTTGGCAACTGCAACCAACGTGGAAGTAGGTGAAGGTACAATGTTGGGACCAGCAATGTCCAAGAGACTCACCACAAGCAGGGAGTCAGGGCAGGCCCATAGCAATCAGGGGAGCCCAAAGAATTCAAAGATGACCCTCAAGAAGACCCATAGGCTGGAGGCACTGGAGTCGTAAGGGGACCTCGAGCAGCTCACCAAAAGATGCAGACCCTCGGTGCAAGAGATGCAGTGAGGATGAAGATCTTGGTCATTGGAGATGCTTGAGGTTGGGGTACTTGAAGCCTGAAGGTCTTGGTGGAAGGAAGCCAACAAGCCTTTGCTACTGCTAGTCGATGCTTTGCACAGGGATGCGGTTCCTGCAGCTCCAACGAGTGATACTGGCCTCAAACTTGGTGAGAGGACAGGGCAGTCCTCTAGGATCTGTTGCTGAGCCTTTCCTAGTCTGTGGGAGCCCAGTATCAGCAGACTGGTCACCTTACTTGCGGTGCCTGCAGATGCAGGGACGGGACACCTTCACTTCAAGGGAGATTCCTTCAGGCATCTTGGATTCCCACAGGCCTTAGAAGGTTCCTGTATGATGCACAGTCACTTTGCCACAGTCGAGCAGGGCGACGAGATCAGGAGCAGTAGGAGTCTTCTCAGTTGCAGCCTTGATGCCCAGAACAAAATCCAGGGAAGTCCTGAGTGCCCAGATGGTTGAAGGAGAAGTGGTGTCTGAAATGAATCTTGTCCCACGACAAATCTAGGGACCCACCCTCAGGTAAGTCCTTAAGTAACCTAAGGAAAGGAATGGGACGATTCAGGGTTGGACAGTGGGGAGGAGGGGTTGGACAGTGGGGAAGATACTCCTATGTCCTTTGTCCAGTGTTGTGCCAGTGTGGGAGCCAACAACTCCCTGAGCTGGTTTGAACTGGACTGTGCAAGACGGGCACTAAGTACTCTGGCAAGTGCTCCCACCTGGCCCCAATACACTAAACCCTGTCTGGGAGGTGGTCACATCTCCCTGTGACAGGATACCTATTGTTCTGCCTTCCCCTGCTCGAGCTTGGCTCAGCAGTAGGAGGGCAGAACCGTGTCTCTGGTCGGCAGCATCCATGTTGTGCTGTTCGGGCCTAGAAGACCGGTACCAGGAGCACTGAGGGCCTCCCAGAGGAGCTGGTATGATTTCAACATGTTTGATACGAAACATGATAGGATTTGTTACAGTCAGTTTCGAGATGGTAATCGCATAATGACGCTGTGCCCCTCTATATGTTATATAGCTGTCTCACTTACAACCCGGGTGGCTGGACTCCGTAGGTTGTAGGGGTGTCCGGCTCAAGCAGAGGTACCCTGAAATGAAATAAAATGAAAAAGGGTATTTATAGAGTGCACGGCTACTCCACGGAGTGTATCGGCGCTACAGGACCAAATGAGACAGAGTAATCAGAGTTCAACACGGTCGCACTAAAGTCATAACTGAGGCATTATGTCCGGAAAAGCCATGTTTTGAGCTGTCTCCTGAAGGCCAGCAGGTCTTGAACCCACCTAAGATGCAGGGGCAGCCCATTTAATAGGCGGGCTGCCAGCACTTGGAATGAGCGCCCGCCTGCCGGTGAGCAGGAACATTTAGGAGTAAGTATCAGGGCTTGATCAGAGGACCTCAGGGCACTATGTGGCACAAAGTGTTGAACCGTCTCCTAAGATAGACGGCGCCCGTGCCATGAAAGGCCTGAAACCCCAGAACCAATGCTTTAAACTGGATCCTTCTACTTATTGGAAGCCAGTGCGGGGTTTTAGATGAGTAGACATGTGTGCTCTGGGTCGCACCATGAGAATAGGTCTAGTCACTGCATTCTGAGCCACCTGCAAGTGGTTGAGTAAGTACCCAGGGAGACCAAAGTACAATACATTGACATAGTCAAGCCTGGAAGTGACCAAGGCTTGAACAAATGTCTTCCGGTGTTCAACGGGCAGCAAAGGGAGAATTTTTAAAACATATTCAATATGCCAAAACACGTGCCGACAACAGTCTGGATTTGGGCTCTCATGGTTAGGGTGACATCTAACTTTACCCCTAGGTTTTTCACAACACTTACCAGAGCCGCAGGAGGAGACATGTTGCCAGGCCACCAATTGAGCCATGATTCGCAAGGTGGACAGCCAAAAAAGATAATCTCCGATTTTTCAGGGTTGCATTTCAATTGAATGAGCCGCAACCAAGAGAAAACTTTCGACAAACAGGTGTTAATCTCCTCACTATTAAATTCAAAACCTTTATCACGCTTGAATAGCAGTTGAGTATCATCGGCGTAAGATACTATCTTAGCGCCTTGCGAGTCTGCTAAGAGAGCAAGAGGGGCCATATAGATGTTAAAAAGTGATGGACCCAAAATAGACCCCTGCGGGACCCCCACCTTTATTGGGGGGATAGAGGCCGAAAAAGGGGATGACCAGATTTTGTAGTGTAGTTCCTATATTCCCAATCGGCTCTGCGCATTGGAATAATATATCCTATAGATGTGACGTAGGACTTAGGTCGACTAGGTTTCTATCGAACATATTAGACTTAATTGTGAGTGCCAGCTAGCTCAGAGGTCACTAGAAACTTTCTCGAATTTACAAGAAGGGATTAGTTTCTGACAACCGCATAAACATGGCAACTTTGTTTCCCAAGAATAAGAAATATATCTCTAGAGTCGCGGAAACAATAGATAGTTATTTCACTCAGTCACTTGTGCATACTTCGTTTCACCAGAGGTGTAGAGAAATAGAAAGACAGGCGTTTTCAATAAAATGTATTTATTGAACAGTCTTCTTTCTCATACAGAAGAAATGAACTGCTACAATCGTAATACTGGTTGCAAAGTACAATGCGTACAGTATGAAGAGTATTATAAAATAATACTGTAAAAGCATGATATGGTTTCTAAGCCATAAAATACATAGCATACATACATTAATAAATAAAGACGAAAAGTACTCAACTGGTCCTTCTAAAATACGCCTACCCCAATGTACCTAACCTAAGTCTAGTACGAGGGAAGAAGTAAGGGAGGTGTAGCTTAAGTTTAGTATTCTTTGCCAAGAATCTATTCAAGATTTCTATTAGGGTCTAATCAGCTCCGTACCTTGGTTTAGAATGAAGGAGGTCTGGTATCTCTTTGTCTCAGGACTTGATTTCCCAACATCCCGCAAGGGTAGCTTGGAAACACTGGAGCTGGATTTCTCGGCAGGAGAAAAGACAGCGTCTCTCTCAGTGCGTCTGCTGGAGGGTCGGCTTCCTTCGGCACTTGCTGCAGCGAGTAGCGTCGGGCAAGTAGATAGTCGAACTGCTCCAAACCACTGTGTGTTTGCTTGGGCAAGTGTGAGCTTATTTATACCTTGAAGGTGCAGAGTTTGACGTAAGGTTGGACATAAGAACGTCATGAAAGGGTCCCAGTTCTTTGAAAACTCCATGAGTTCTTGGATAAATCAATATTCAAGCAGGGGCAAGTCCCTGACTGCTGAAGGCGGGTTTTTCCAAGAAATCGTTGTAGATTTTCGGAACTAGTGGAAGTAGCCATGCCGTATTAGGACTGCATGAGCTATGTCTTAATATGGCTATGATTTCTATGCCTATATAAGGATATGGTACTTTATACCTATATAAAAGGGCATGAATCGGGAAAATTACACTAGGGTCCTAAAATGCTATGCAACACTTGAGGTTCCACGGTTTTCGGGACCGGACTCCATTTTGTTTGCGTTGTTCATAACGCCATTTTGTGTTGCCCTCACGTAGGCCGTGGAGGTAACCGAACGGACAAAGTTGCATGGGCCTCATTGTTCATGTATGCATTAAACAGGCCCTTTCCTGACTTGTGAGTGAACTGCAGGACGCTGACCTCTTCACCTGAAACTGACCCTTCACGAAGCCAATTTCTCTGGCTGATCGTTGTCTGAGATTGCCAATCAATGTTCGGGACCTCGTTAACCTTTAGTTTCCTTGCACATATCTTATCCTAATCAGCATCTGAATTGTTTCTTTCCTGCCGACTTTTCATTACATGGGTTGTGCTTTTCAATTATAAATTTGTCCGGCTTGCAAAGATTGAATTTGGGACAGTCCTAATAATTAACTTTTGGGTTGGGTTACTGTAAATTGGGTTTTTGTTAATGTGATACTCAGTTAGAAAATGTGTCCTATTGGTCAGAACTTTGCGCAGTGGGTGTACATTTATAATGAGAATATTGTGTATAAAAGGTGATGTCTTGCTCTATGAAATTTGAACAGTTTCTTGAGTTGTACACCGTGTTGTATTGCTGAGATTACTGTTACTAGCTGCAGCTAATAAATTTGATCTCTGACGCCACCTAGAAGTATTCCGTGTCTCTGTTTGCCAAGACAGGAGAACCCGAAGACTTTGGGCGTGTCCCTGGCGCCGCTGGGTTCTAAAACCCGGTTCTTCAGTTGGCACCCAACGTGGGGCGACTTCAGCGGTACCGGTCCAAGCCTGAGGATCGTGAGGAGCCACGTGAGGACATTTTGGAGGAAGGCCGCCACTTCATTGACCCCTGCATGTTGACGTGGACCGAAGGTCTTTTCTGCAAGGCTTCCCGCTTTCCAACGGCTACGAAGGACTGCTGCCCTTACTGTCGACCTGTCTTGGACCCTTGATTGATCCTTTGTAAAGCGAGACGATAGACGGTCTTCTGGTGGCGTGACAGATATTTGGTTAAGTATAAGTGGGTCGCTCCCACGACTTTGTTTTGGTTCTTGGTTTTGATTTGATTTTTGCAAAAATCGAAGCCGAGGGGCTCGTATATTTACGAGTGTATCGATAGTTGATAACCCCTTGAAGTTTGAAGCTAGATTAGTGAGCTATAAGATGCCTGGTCTTAGCAAAATTAGGAAATGGTTTAGTTGTGGTTGCAACAGGGATTCCCGATTGGAGGATTCGTGTCCGATACCTCCGGTTGGAACTCCGACTTATGAGCTCTATTCAAAACACAGAGTGGGTCCTATCACTTATAATGAAGTGTGGGTCCGCTATACAAGGAAAGATGGTGTTTTACGATGGCCCCAACATGGTAGTTTTGAATTAAATATTTTAGATAATCTGGAAGTTGCGCTATTTAAGAAGAAAGCCCGGCTGGCAATGTTTGACTCTTTCCGCCTTTGGCGAAAGGAAGCCAAACAGCGAGAAATTAAGCAAGCAAAGAGAGATAGGAAAGATAAGAATATGTCAGTACTACAAGCTGCTAGGCAGTTTAAGTCAGATGAGGAAGATCGAGTGTGTGAAGTTTTAGATAGACAGCGTTGCATGGCCATAGATAAATGTTATCCGGCCTTGCCGTCTTCTCCTCCGAAAATGACGGAAGACCCTGAAAAAGATCCTTTGATGTCTCATTTACTGAGATTGCCACCCCCTTATGTGCAGGGTGCTACTGCGCCTCCATTACCCCCGGTTGTTCTACCCTTTGTTGTTCAACCTCCTGCTGTTGTTCAGCCACCCGGTGCTCCACAGATGGTTTTGCCTCCTACTGCGCAACCCACTCTAGGGTCACAAGCTTTGCTTCCAGCTTTGCCTCAAACTCCTTTGCCTTCTGCTTCTGCATCTCAGACTCCTACTGCTCTTGTTTCTACTTTGTCTCAAGATTTTAACTTTCTTGTTTTTACGCCTACTTCTTCTCCTTATGCTCGAAAACGAATGACAGAAACAGTTGTTAATCTGTTGTCTCCATTGTTCGGGTCACTGAATATGACCCCTGTTTCGGAACGTAAGCAGAGTCGTAGTCAGCTTCCTAGTTCCGAAGAGCGAGCGGTGTTGGATTTATTGGCTCGTAGATGGATTTTGAATGCTCCCAGGTATAATATGCCAGCAGTTATGGATGTTTTCTTTCAGTGGGAGCCGCCTAAGCAAAGGTATGTTTTTGATGTAATGTGTGCTTTTCTGCGGCAGGAATGGGAAGATAATGAGTTGGGTCCGATTCCGCAGGAAGTGCTTGATGTTCGGTCAGAGTTTGCTAAAGGGACGATAGTGGAATCTGATGTTACTGATGCTGTAGAGACGATACTTGCCTTCAGAACTAGACTCCCGTCTCAGCCTTTGTATGAACCTGATCCTTCTGTTAGGAGGAAAGTGAAGCAGTATCCTATGAGAGAAGTTCCCCCTGTATGGAGAGAGGCAGTTGCTGCTAATGTTAATCAGGGTATTCAAGCTGTAGAGGCCCATTTTCAGCGAGTGTGGGTACATGTCCCTTGGAAGAGAGCAGAGGTCTTGGCTCTTAAGCAGACCTTACCTGACCCTCGTAAGAATCCTGCTGGTTATTACAAGGAGTTGTCTCAGACAGTTGAAGCGTGTATTATGAATTTAGCTGACATAGATATGTTAATGGGTAATGTAGTTCCTCAACCTTTGTGGGCGAAGATTCGTCATGAGAATCATGCGGCAGAATTAGGAGATACGTGGGCTAATATTGTTGCTGCAGATGGTCGACAGGTTGGAGGTGCCAAACCTGAGCCTTTAGTTGCAGAATTACCTGGTAGGATTATTAATCTAATGAAAACTATGATGCCTGCTTTACGAGTGAATAGGGACAAGTTAGCAGCATGCAAACAAAAGAAAGACGAGAGTGTGTCTGATTTCTTCACGAGGTTTGAAGAAACGTTTATCGATCATAGTGGTCAGGACATGAGTACGGAAGGTGGTCAAAGGTTGTTCATGGACAAATTTGTCTTTAATTTGCTTCCCGAACTTTCCAATAAGTTAAAGGACTCTGAAAGTTCATGGGCTGTTTCTTCGTCGGCCCAGATATTGGCTACTGCACAATATTATGAGAATAGGGATAAAGATGAGAAGGATAAAGCAGAGAAGAAAACTAAAGATTTAAAGACGAAGGTTCTTTTGCAGCAAGCTTATCCGCCTCGTCAGAATCAGCCTCAGTTTCAGCAACCTCCACAGTTTCAGAGAGTGTTACAGAAACCTGAGCCTTATGCTCCGCGATTCTTTCCTGGGCCTAATCAGTGTGCTTATTGCAGAGCGGAAGGTCATTTTAAGAATAGTTGCCCGGCTTTGTTACAGCGTGCGAATGGCGTATCTGGTCAGAGAGGTCGTGGTGGTTTCCAGCAAGCTCCTAGGGGTAGGGGACGTGGTGTGTTACCCCAGAATGAGCGTTCCTCTTCCCTTGAGAAGTCTGCAAATTATTTTGACAGACAGAATGTTCCGAGTGGTCAGTCTGCACAGTACTATGTTGATGATTATTATGTCGGGAGTGAGAGTGCTGGTTATAATGATAGTTAGGACAGCCATGGGCAAAGAGAGGGAGTAGTGTCAGTTCCAGTAGACCAGAGTGGACCTTATGTTGAAGTGATTACATCAGGTGTGGCAGAACCTTTTCTTTTGGATACTGGTGCAACAAAGAGTTCAATTATGCACTCTAAACTTCCTGGCGCACCTTTGTCTGGCTTGACCAATGTTTCCGTAGGATTTTCAGGCGCCCCAGTTTGTAACCCGATTTCTAATCCTTTGCCCCTTTCTATTGGCCCTTGTGAATTGGAAGCTCCTCTTATTTTGATGACTGGTTATAATGAGAATCTGTTGGGTGAGGACTTGCTGAAAAGATTGTATGCAACATTACATTGTTCTCCTTCGGGAGTACATCTTACCCTAGGTAAGAAAGTGATTTCTCCGATGTATGTGTCTAAAAATTGTCTTCCACTGGAATTGCGTTCTCTTCCTGATACACTTTGGGCTACAGGTCCTAATGATGTTGGTCTTTTGCAGATTACACCTTATGTTGTCACCCTCAAATCAAATGCTAGGCTACCTCGTATCCCACAGTATAAAATATCTAGTGATGGCGAGAGAGCTCTATTAGCGATTGTCTATGATCTGGTTGAGAAGGGTGTAGTTGAGGAAACGAGAGGTAATGTGTGTAACAGTCCGGTTTTGCCTGTCCTTAAGCGTACTGATGCTTCTCAGCCACCTGTGTACCGGTTTGTGATTGACCTTCGAGAGGTAAACAAGATTGTGGTGCGACAGTTTCCTGTTGTCCCTGATATCACTGCTTTGTTGACTCTGATTCCTGCTTTGGCAGCCTGGTTTTCTGTTATTGACCTGAAGAATGCTTTCTTTAGCATTCCGATTGCTGAGGAGAGTAGGGATATTTTTGGCTTCTCTTTAGGAGGACGAAGCTTCCGGTTTAAGAGAGCTCCCAAGGTTATTGTGAAAGTCCCTCCATCTATAGTCAGGCATTGAAAACTCAGCTTGATAGCTTTGTGTTGCCTACTGGTGCTACTCTTATCCAGTACGTTGATGATTTGTTGGTTGCCGCTGATGACGAAGAGATTTGTAAAGAGGCTACTCTTTCTTTGTTACGACATTTGTCTGACCTTCATCATAAAGTGTCACCTTCCAAGTTACAGTATTGCCGACAAGAAGTAACCTACTTAGGTCATCTCTTGTCGAAGGAGGGAAGAAGGTTGACCCCAGAACGAATTCAAACGATTGCGCAAATGAGTGTACCATCCACACAGAGAGAAGTGCGTGCTTTCTTAGGTATCACCTCGTATTGTAGACAATGGATCCCTAATTTTTCCTTGCTAGCGAAACCTCTGTTGGCATTGACTCTTAAAGATACTCTGCATCCTCTCCCTGGGTCTGATGAGTGTCAGAAAAGTTTTTCTGAATTTCGTGATGCATTGTGTTCGGCTCCGGTATTGGGTACTCCGGACTACAGTAAACCTTTCACGTTGTACGTTCACGAGAGAGAAGGTTGTGTATTGTCAGTGTTGACTCAACAGTTTGGAGACAAGCAACGCCCATGTGCGTATTGTTCAGCGACGTTAGATCCGGTAGCTAAAGCGTTGCCGAGCTGTTTGAGAGCTATAGCGGCAGCGGCTGTTTCTATCCGACAGTCTGCTGGTTTGGTATTGGATAATACGTTGATTGTGATGGTCCCACATGCAGTGGATACCTTATTGAACAGGACCAAGACACAGCACCTTACTAGTGCACGTCTGTCAGGTTATGAGTTGACTCTTTTGGCTAGCCATGTTCACATTAAAAGATGCAATGTGTTGAATCCAGCTACGTTGTTGCCGATTTCTGTAGAGTCAGATGCTCAAGAACAGCATGATTGTTTTCTTCGTACAGAGGAAGAAACGAAAGCTAGAGTTGACCTAAAAGATACTCCTCTTGAGAATGTTGATGGTATTTATGGGTAGATGGTTCGTGTTTTAAGCTTCCTAATGATGAAACGACTGCAGCATATGCCGTCACAACTTTACATACAGTTGTTGAGACAGCACGCATAGCACAGAATTCTGCGCAAGCAGCAGAGTTGATTGCATTGACACGAGCGTGTGTATTGTCAGAGGGAAAGCGAGTGAATGTTTATACTGATAACCAGTACGCATTTGGTGTTGCCCATAGGTTTGGACGTTTGTGGAGAGAAAGAGGATTCCTTACTTCCCATGGCACACAAATTCAGCATGGGCAGTTAGTGAATGAACTTTTGGAATCTCTTGCTCTCCCAAAGCAGATTGCAATTGTGAAGTGTAGTGCGCATAAGAAAGTTGTGGACGATGTAGGTCGAGGGAATGCGTTTGCGGATGAAGTTGCGAAGGAAACGTCGAGAGACATGATGAGCCGTATGTATGTGGCAGGTCCTGCAAGATGGGTTGTGGAAAGTGGAATGTGTGAAGACACAATAGAAAGTGTGAAGATTATTCAGGCTGAAGCTACAGAGAAAGAAGTGAGTACGTGGAGAGAGAGTACGGGTGTGTTGGATTCGACGGGTTGTTGGGTTGAGTTGTCAGAACACCAGCGATGGTTGTTGCCTGATGCGTATGTGCTCCCAGTGGTTACTATGGCTCATGGAATGGCTCACATCAGTTCGAAGGGAATATGCAAGTTGTTGGCTCCAGTATGGCAGAATGCTGGAATTCCTAAATGTGCTGAGAATGTTGTGAAGCATTGTATGATTTGTCTGAAGTATAATCCTGGCAAGGGAACTCCAACTCCAGCTGGCCATTTTGCTCCTCTGACGTATCCATTTGTAGTGATACAGCTAGATTACATTCACATGGAGAGATGCAACAATCTGAAGTATGTCCTTGTTGTTTGCGCCTTTTCCAGATGGATAGAGGCCTACTCCCTAAAGGATAATACTGCCTTGTCGACGGCTAAGGTTTTGCTCAAAGAGTATTTCCCTAGATCTGGTTTACCGAGAATTGTATGGTCGGATAATGGGAGTGAATTTGTGGGTCGAGTCATGAAGAAAGTGTGTATTGGATTAGGGATAAATCAGAAGTACCACGCTGCGAATCACTCCCAGTCAGCAGGTCTTGTCGAATGCTATAACGGCACATTAAAGCTGAAACTCGCTAAGATTCAAGCCAGCACTGGTCTTACATGGCCGGATGCCTTGCCGTTGGCTCTTTTGTCAACAAGGACGACAGTGCATTCTCGTGTGGGACTTAGCCCATACGAAATAGTTTTTGGTCGTCCAGCGAATGTTTGGGGTGTGCCTCGTCCTAAAAAATACAGTGACCTTGAGTACCCTATGTTGGTGGATTACTTACATGACTTGACTGCTAAATTACGTGTTCTCCACCAACAGGTCTATGACAGTTTGCCGACAGCTACTGCAGCTCCAGGGCACACGATCCAACCTGGTGATTTTATCTTGACGAAGAATTTTCAGCGATCTAAGAATTTGGAGCCGAGATGGACTGGTCCCTATTTGGTATTGCTGGTCACTAGAACTGCTGTTAGAGTAGCTGGTAAAAAGAACTGGGTGCATGCCACCCATACGAAAAAAGTTCTGTTGCCCTTACCGTATGATAAGTGGGTGAGGGATGGAATAGCTGACTCCGAATGTGAGAGAATCCCTAGATTCGTACCTTTTAGTGATGTACATTTGACATGGACTCAGTCGGAACGCGAGGAGGATGATGTTCTGCAAGCTGCTGTGCCTCCGTCTCTGAGACTCGACACAACGAATCCGGAACTCCTCTTTAAGGATCAGACTGTGCCTGGCAAAGAGCGCTACAATCTGAGATCGAAAAAGGACGTTTGAAATGGACAAATAAAGATTGGAATTTTTTTATGTAGTGAATTACACCTTGTCAGATCAAGAGACTTTTTTTCTTACTTTTTCTTTTTCGAGTCACCATCCGGACTCAGCTGCAGGATCACGGTATAAGTTCTTAAGGGGTGAGCCGCGTATTGACACAAGGTCTGTGGTTTAGGGTCGTTAGTACGATCTTGACGCACACTTAAGTGAAGAAGGAAAATTGCCGTGAGCAGCACGTTCGAGGATGGAGTCCTTTGAGTCCAACAAGGGTGTTAAAAGAGTTGATTTCAGAGTGCAAATGTGTATATTGGTTCGCAGCAAATGTTTTTTAATAATGTGTTTTCTTATGCTTTTGAACATTACGTTGGTTTGTGTGGGTTGGATTTTCTATGCATCACAACAGACACTTGCATCTACCTCCCAACCTACTCTTTCGTTTCCTACTGTTTGCCTACATGAGTTTCATACGTTGCCTGAACATGAACAGACACGAAGATTAGAATTTGTGAACAATTCGTTTATACAGATGTGACATCAGCATCAGCTAATTGTAAATACCACAAATTGTTGGGTGTGTGGTCTTATGCCACATACGACTGATAAGGGAATGCCATATTTGGTTTAGCCTTTTTCGCCTAATGGGTCAGTATGGGCACTCCAGTCAATGTTTATCCATGCGAATGAAGCATCTCCTGTACGTTCTGTCAAAGATAATGCGAATAATAATGCCTTGATACAGGGAATAGTAGATATGGTCAGAGATATTGATGCATATAATGCTATCCCTAAAGATGAGGTACGAGCATATGTTGGTTGGAACAAGACGAGATATAGTATTAGTCTGACAGAGAAAGAGAGACAGAAAAGGTCTCCTCCTATTTGGATTGTACCCCACCGAGGTCATTTTTGTCTGCAAGGTAATGGTCAGAAACCGAGAGCTCAGCTTGGTAAGAGTGTGTGTGTTCAAACCTATGTCTATACGTCCCAGAAATCTCCACCGTTCGTGCCAGCTAAAGGCACGTATTTTGTTTGTTATGATAGAGCATATACATGGTTGCCTTCTGACTTTTCAGGCACATGTTATGTGGCATTTTTGCTTCCCCCTACATGACCCAGTGTGGTCCCGCCATTTGTAGTCTTTGTGCTACAATCGGTGTGAGAAAACCAGCCAGAGAGAAGCGCAGGATAATAAGATGATGTTACAGCAACACCTTGATGACCTGATGAGAATAGATATAGACCTGGATTCAGATTGACGTGAGTTTAGGTCATTGCCTACGTAATGGCAAAAGGAGGGTCTGAGGTTCCGTGGTTTTCGGGACCGGACTCCATTTTGTTTGCGTTGTTCATAACGCCATTTTGTGTTGCCCTCACGTAGGCCGTGGAGATAACCAAACGAACAAAGTTGCATGGGCCTCATTGCTCATGTATGCATTAAACAGGCCCTTTCCTGGCTTGTGAGTGAACTGCAAGACGCTAACCTCTTCACCTGAAACTGACCCTTCACGAACCAATTTCTCTGGCTGATCGTTGTCTGAGATTGCCAATCAATGTTCAGGACCTCGTTAACCTTTAGTTTCCTTGCACATATCTTATCCTAATCAGCATCTGAATTGTTTCTTTCCTTACGACTTTTCATTACATGGGTTGTGCTTTTCAATTATAAATTTGTCCGGCTTGCAAATATTGAATTTGGGACAGTCCTAATAATTAACTTTTGGGTTGGGTTACTGTAAATTGGGTTTTTGTTAATGTGATACTCAGTTAGAAAATGTGTCCTATTGGTCAGAATTTTGCGCAGTGGGTGTACATTTATAATGAGAATATTGTGTATAAAAGGTGATGTCTTGCTCTATGGAATTTGAACAGTTTCTTGAGTTGTACACCGTGTTGTATTGCTGAGATTACTGTTACTAGCTGCAGCTAATAAATTTGATCTCTGACACCACCTAGAATTATTCCGTGTCTCTGTTTGCCAAGACAGGAGATCCCGAAGACTTTGGGCGTGTCCCTGGCGCCGCTGGGTTCTAAAACCCGGTTCTTCACACTCACTCCACGTATTATGTCCGATATTACTAAATCTGTAAGCATCTGAAACATAACTAAAGCATGTGTTCACAATTCCACCCAAAATATATAAAATGCATTTGAAAAATGGTTGTACACATAAATTAGTATTTGTACTGTACGCATTTTAAAAGCAGTAGTTGTCATTCAAAGCATATCTAACAACATTGAAAATGCTATCTGAAAGAATCATGAAATGACATTTATGAAATGGCTCTAAGTTTACAGAAGAAAAAGTCAAGACCATTCCATAGCAGAATATATAAACTGTTATTATTTTGGAGGACAAGGCCAAATATTGTTTCTAGGAAGTGTTCAAAAAGAATTTCTTGTTCTCTAAGAATAGTTCTACTTTAAGCAGATTACTTAGTGCCCAAAAAAGTTCAATTTTGCAAAAAGTCAAATCAAAATAGTAGAAAAATAGAGTTCCAAAGTTAGAAGTTTTGTTTTGAAAAGCGAAGGATGAATCCAGAGTTCATGAAACGCTGTGTACTAATTTTCCAAAGTTATTCTCGGTGTCGGGAGAAAACATCAAATCGTATTAGCTGGCAAAGAAACCGTCTACCACAGTAGGTGAAAGTTGAACCACTTCATTAAGTAGATCAATTGTACACAGATGAGAATAATCGCTGTCAGCGTCAACCGCATTAGCAACAATCACAGTAGATGGTACCTGTGTGCCTGTTGGTCCATGAATCTCACTAGCAGGAACTTGCGTCTGTGAAACTTCAATGAATGCCGTCATCAGGATTGGTAGCCGTTGGGGACAACACAATGCGTGAGCCGTTACCGGACCTAGCAAAGCGTCAACATCTGTTGGCTGTGCTGATGGAGGTGTCAAACAAACGTCTAACACGTATTCCTCTCCACAAAGTAGGCATCGTAGAACAGGTAAGATGCAATCTTGCCAGATTGGTCTGAACGAAAGGAACCATGTGGTATTCAGATCTCTTAAACGAGCCAAGCCAAGAATCTGTGTTATTCGGTCCCGATACTGCACCTCCAGAAGAGCACTTTCCATGGTAATCTGGGTATCTCTGGTGACTGGACTTGCCATATCGGAGCAGAAGAAATAAAAATAGTATCCCTGCTACGAGTCCCAAAATGAGAGGCAGACCGCTGAACACAGAGTGCACGAAATCTGGAAAAATGCCTAGGACTGCTTCAAATGATGTTAACAGTCCTGAACAAATCGTCTTAAATACATATGCCAAACCACTGGTATCAGACATGTTTAAGATACGACTTAACATTTCTGCGAAATGTATTGGGCAGTTTGTTGATAATAGGGCATGTATCTCCGCAGAGGACCTTGCAACTTGCAGATCATACGTCTCTTTGGGCAAGGTCAGTGGCACAGTTTTTTCTTTCTGCTTAAAGTATCAATTCGAATAGAAGAGATGTTCAGTGAAGGCCGAGCGGCGACTCCCCATCTGTCTTCGTTTTAGGGAACAATACTTGCATACAACCAGTGATCCTGGCTGACACACTAACGAGAAAGGTTATACCTGGCATCATTCCACATTATGTAGCTACCATTGGATAGCTGCCTAAAAACTGGATTCATCACTGCTGCCGGGGAACCATGTATGTGGCAAGAAAGGTTATTTGAAGAACCCTCACAGACTCCATGTAAATTAATACCTTGACACAAAAGTGTACCGCTTAGTGAATGTTTGCAGTTGTTCCCACTAAGAAATATTTCCTTTCCCCCACTCCAACGTGTGTGAGTGTATGGTAAATCCCAGGTCGACTTAATGTATTCTTTACCCAACCTTTCATACAGGCCTGCTGGAATGTGTTTCAAGCAATACTGAAATTGGAAAAACGTCACTGGTATCGTGATGGTGCCATGTATTATCCATTCTATGGCTGGTTTCCCAGAAACTGTTAATGCTAATCTTTCCAGTTTTTCAATGCTCAGCACCGTATAGTCTGCTCCCCTCTGTGCCAAAGAGATTTGTTTATCTGTAAGGTTAAATGCAGAAAACAATGACGTGTTGTTGATTAGACGCCATGGCACGTAGCCTGAACGGAGATTTTGTAACGTCCAGCCTAGCAGCATTATAGAACGTATTTGGGACTGACCATGTTGTAACATTAGCAAGTCTTGTTTCATTATGACTATGGCAGAGGATATTATGCTGTCCAGGATAGAGTTGTTAACCCATTTTCCACTACAGAGAGAGCTTTCTCTAAATGAATGCAATCAATTTCTCGTATTCTTTCTGCAGTTTCTATTTGCGAGATTTTCCAAGCTTCATTATAAGCAGCGTATATACCGGCGTATATGAGACGTTTATGACGTGGTTTATGAGGTCCCAATAGGAATTCTCTTAAATCAACACCATCTTTAAGTGAAGATAAGTGTTGTTTAATTTCTGGAAGTGTGGATTTCTGTAGCCATTCTAGGCATAGTTTTCCTACACTGTATGTTGTTACTATCCTGGATGTTGTCTCTGGATATACCTTTGGTCTGGCCTGGTTACTGTAAATCCTTGTGTTTTGTTCAGGAATCTATATTGACAGTTATTCGTGTCTGTGGGCCAGATTAACCATTTTTTCCAATCAGGATTAGTTCTGTTCTGTTGAAAAATGTAGTTTACGTCTACCCCCTCATCTGTAGTCCTATTACTGTCAGTTGTGGGTTTAGGTATGGATGATTTGTTTAAGTCTTTTATCTTAGCTATGCCAAGACAAGATGTCTGTTGTATAGTGTCATTTAAAACATTATTTGTTCTGGGATGATGCAGCCTATGAATAAGGCTTCTAAACCTTGCACCTGCCATTCTTTTGTGCCCCAGACAGTCTTTGTCTCAATGTTGTCTTTCCAAAAGTCCAAGCCTAATGAAGACAGCTGAGCATAAAAGGCCACAGAATACACGTGCTTAGTATTGGTCAACATACTTTTCATTCCTGTCTGATTAACATTTTTAAAGTAAAAGGTTTCTGGATTTGTGATATTGAAGCCTGAAAAGTATGGAAATGTTGCATAAAATGTTTTCGAGCTGCCTTTTGGAGGCGTTGGACAATGTTCCCATTGATTATAAGTAAAACATTTCTAGGATTTTCAGATCTATGCAAATAATGATGACCATAATGATTAAAACAATACATTTGTTCATAATTTGATGAGCCTTCTAAGTATTCATGTTTTGTGAATTTTGCTGACATTTCTAAGTCTGCCATCATGTTATTACCAGTCTAAAAGTCCCAATCATCAGTAAAAGTGCTGGGTGAAACAAAGTCACTTAAAGAAACCTTAAAATTGATGTAGAATCTTCAAAAGTTCTATAGGACCATAGATGTCATAATCAGTTCTGTCCAATGCTATACCACCTGGTATAGGAACAGCTGTTATGTTCACTGATGACAAGTCTCTTTTTTCATGATGAGATGATTTGTGTGGCTTCAGGAGCAAGTTGATATTCTTACTTGCTGTGTCCATTGTACTGTATTTTCCATCAATCAACTGTCCCAAACTTAAAACGGGAATGAGCCACAGTAGGAGAACAAGCATTTGCAATGCAATAGGTCTCACGTTAGTTAAAGAGCTATTGGTATTGTAAATGACACTTTTTTTTATTTATGTGTTGGTTTTGAAAATAGTGCAATTAATAGCTTTGTCATTTACAATGCCAATAGTTATAACTTTCTCAAATGTGACACCTATAGCATTTGTAATGCATTATGTGTTGTATTTACGTGACTTAGATGTATTGCTATTACAAATAACGATGGCTTTTAATTTCTTTAAATAATTAATACGTAAATAAAAGTTATTGTAATTTAAAATGGCAATAGATTAAACATTTGTAAATAACTTTTGTGAAGATTATGTTCATTGTATTGTATTCTGACGAAAGTCCAAGAACAGAGGTGAAATATTAACATCTTTTTGTGACATTTATAGTAAAGCTTGAAACATTGAGAGAACATATTGTTGTTGTTGAATGGTTGCACAGATTGATGCTGTGGTCGCGCTGAGTGATGTGGTGGCAACGAGTGATGCTGTGGCGTTCAGTGATGCTGTGGTAGCGCATAGTGATGTTGTGGTGCCCCTGAGTGATGCTGTGGTGATGCGATAGATAGAGTGAGGGCAATAGATATTTATTTATTTATTTATTATGCATCTTGTAACGCGCAAACTAAACCCGAAGGTGTCAAGGCGCCTACCAAAAAGATCAAAAAGCAGGGCGCAACTACTCATACGCTTGTACAAAGAGGCGTGTTTTGATGGCAGCTCTAAAGGTCTGAAGGGAGGGAAGGGACCTTAGCTCTAATGGAAGATCGTTCCACCATTTTGGAGCCAAATGGGAAAACGCCCTGCCACCCCATCTGGTTTTACGAATGCGAGGGATGCGGAGAAGAAGATGATTGGAGGAGCGGAGGTTCCTGCCAGGATTGTAATAAGACAGGATGGATCCAATGCCTGTAGGGCTACTTTTCGCCAGAGCCTTATAGACCATACACATGGACTTAAAGACTACCCGCTCCTTTATCGGAAGCCAGTGAAGCTGCTTCCTAGCCAGCGTGGCCGAAGAGCGTCGGGGAAGATCGAGGACAAATCTGGCTGCCGCATTCTGGACTACCTGCAAGCGCTGCAGCTGACTCTTATTCAGTCCAGCATACAGCGCATTGCAGTAGTCCAGACGAGAACCCAAAAGGGCGACAGCCAGTTGCCCTCTTGCCTGCAAAGACAGGTAGTTCCTAATCTTCCTGAGGATGTGGATTATACCCCAACAGGTAGATACCGTCCTGTTGACCTGTTGACACATACCAAGAATGGGGTCAATCATCACACCAAGATTTTTAGCCGAGGAGGTAGGTTTAGGGCAGGCACCCAACGAGTCAGGCCACCACTCCATAGACCAAATGTCTTCCTTTCCGCCAAACACCATCACCTCAGTCTTCTCCCCATTCAATTTCAGTGAGTTGTAAATCATCCACTGGCTGACAGCCTCCATACAAGATCTAAATCTGGAGGCTGTAGATCGAGTGAGTGTGATGGATAGATAGAGGGAGGGTGATAGATAGATAGAGTGAGGGCGATAGATAGATAGATAGATAGATAGATAGATAGATAGATAGATAGATAGATAGATAGATAGATAGATAGATAGATAGATAGATAGATAGATAGATAGATAGATAGATAGATAGATAGATAGATAGATAGAGGGTGGGCGATAGTTAGATAGAGTGAGTGTGATAGATAGATAGAGGTAGGGCGATAGATAGATAGAGGGAGGGCGATAGATAAAGTGAGGGCGATAGATAGATAGATAGATAGATAGATAGATAGATAGATAGATAGATAGATAGATAGATAGATAGATAGATAGATAGATAGATAGATAGATAGAGGGAGGGCGATAGACAGATAGAGTGAGGGCAATAGATAGATAGATTGAGGACGAGGGCGATAGATAGATAGATAGATAGATAGATAGATAGAGCTTAGAAGAAAGGCCTAGTTTCAAATTGAATACAGAGTGAGAATACAGAGTACCAGCAGCTATATCATAGACAACACTTCAAGTTAAAACATAAATGTTCAAACTACAGTTATACTAAAACTGTCCTTTGCTTTTAAGAGATGAACACTTCAGAACTGCAGATTAAGTTTAGCTGTACAACCTGGCCTGAGAATTTATCCAGTGTCTATTCTACTCTCTCTTTTATCATTCCCCTTCCCCCAGGCCTGCTGTATAACTCCTCAAAAGTATTGTAGAGTTGGCTGTGAGTGTGATGAATAATGGAAAATATTCCTGCTCCTGTGGGATCCTGACTTCCAGGTTAGTGCACCCTGACAGACTGTCTAGTTATCTTTCCTACCTGTACCTTGTACTTTGATACCACATTATCTTACCTCTTAGATGTAGTCACTAATTTACAACACGAGATCAGTTCAAATAAACTTGTGTAAAAGGGTTTATCAATTGATTAATACAGATTAAACAAGAAAGAGCTGAGAGATTTTATGGTACATTTAGATCATTGTTTAGCTGAGCGACATTCTAAAACAAGCGGGTGACAGTCCGGTGCATCTTATAGGTTCATTGTTGGCTCGTACATACAGCTCTGTTCGTAAATAATGTGTGCCAGCAATTTGAGCCCTGTAGCTTCGTAGTGAAGCTCTGAGAGAAACAAGCAAAAGCACGGCACGTTGTGTAGAGCTTGTGGACATCTTGTAATGCATGTTTACTGTGCCCTCAGGGGCAAGTTCGGGGTTGTATCCATATTCATTGAATAGAGGTTGTGGTGTAACACAGCCTGAATTACATTGGCCACGCCCCTTCGCTAGACCCCCTCAGATTTTTCATCCCACTTAAAGCCCTGCTTTGATCTGATGGTAAACGTGTGTGCTGGAACTTGATAGCAAGCACACTGGGAGTGTCACAGGCCCTATGTTGATACCATTGAGGCAGAAACTTGTGTGCTAAGAGGAGGGCAAGCATGTAAATTAGCTGTGAATGATATGTCAGTAAACACGTAGATGGAGGGGGGATTTGAGGGTATACACCCAATCTTACAGGCAGACCCATCCATAATGACCATAACCGTATGCCTAACCCAAAGTGTGCAGTTTTTTTGGGGCGGGGGGCGGAGGGAGGTCGTTTTATATATAGCGGGAACTATACTGGATGTATCAGAGTGCTTTACATGAGCACCTGTTGTCTTACAAACAGACACATTCATTTTTTTAGGCACAGGGATTTTAAGTGATTTGCCCAGAATCACAGGATGTTGAGCGTCCCTGCCGAGACTCGAACTAGGTTTCACAGCTTCGAAGTCGACTGCTCTAGCCATTAAGCCATACTGCCAAACTGTCCACATTCAATAGAAATTCTGATTGTGTGGATCAGGCATTGAGAATGTACGTATGCAAATTTGACTATGTCGGCACACCTGGGTTGAAACTGGGTTTGCAAAAATAGCTAGCTAATCGGCTCTAAATTACGTGAGACAGCAATAAAAAAAACACGGTATGCTTCAATTAGCAGCAGGATGAAGTTAAACAGTATGAAAACATGAGCTTTACATCTAACACGGATGCAGTCTCGGAGAACAGCAGGGGGGAACGGTTATTGGGGTGAGGGTTGAGTTCCTTAGAAGGGAAGCAGTCTAAGGGGTGGCATTTTGTCAGCTCATGGGATGGATAGTCGCTGAAGAGGGCGGTCTCTACAGAAGGAAGCTAGCAGTCTTGAGGGTCGTGGGTGGGGCAAATGGGCAATCTGACTCACTGGGGGATTGGAGTAAAAGCAGACTCACAGGGGTTAATGGAACGTAAGGCAGGCTTAATGGAGGTAAGGGGGAAAGCAGAGTCACTGGGAGTGGGACAAATTCACGGGGTCGAGGGGGAACGCAGACTCACGGGGTGGTGAGGAGAAAGGCAGACTCACGGGGTGGTGAGGGGGAAGGCAGACTCATGGGTTGGTGAGGGGGAAGGCAGACTCACGGGGGTTTATAGTGGGAAGGTAGACTCATGGGGTGGTGAGGGGAAGGCAGACTCACGGGGTGGTGAGGAGGAAGGCAGACTCACGGGGGTTTATAGTGGGAAGGCAGACTCATGGGGGTGGTGAGGGGGGAGGCGAACCCTCGTTTGAGGGGGGGCGGCAATCATGGGGGCTGGAAATCATCGGGGGACGTAGAATTGTGCGGGAGGAGGGTAGGCAGGCTCGTACTGGGGTAAGGGAGGCATGTTTGTGCAGAGGGTGGAAGAGGCGAGCTTGGGGAAACAGACACTGAAGAGAAGGCACTATTATTAGGAGGACACCAGTCTTAGAGGCATGGTCCTTTGGGGAGTAGGCACCATCGAGGTGGCACAGTTTTCGCGCGTGGTGAACAGCGACTGGGTGTGTACACTAGGCAGTCTTTGTCGACCATGTTCACGACCGAACACGCAGGGCACAATGAGATCAACTTCATCCAAAGCCACAGGGAAACCTAAGCACAAAACACACAGGATGAACATCCCATTATAGCACCGCATCGTAGTTGTGCGTCGAGCTTTTTGAGACGGATTCTCAGTTTTCATCAATGCATTAGACCATAACATTTGGCAAAGCCCCTTGCAACTAATATTACCGCCACGCGTGTCATTCACTGAACACTGAAGCCCGTGCGAAGAGCCACCGAGCTGTCCAATAAGTTAGGAATAAATAGAGCCTGCTCCATGCAAAGTACACTGCATAATAACCCGGAAAGAGCATTAAATCGATGGTATTCTATTTAATAATAGGGCACTGCATAGATTACAGAGGACTTTTACTCTTTATCTGAAGCAGTTCAATTGGAATTCCCTCACAGAACTCAAAACAAGCAGTATAACAAGCATTGAAGAAAGCTAAGACGTGAGCGAAAACAAAAGCTGTTGTGGGGCGGGACTTCTGTCTTCCGAAGCCCGCGCTCACGGAGTCGCTGGCCACGAGAGGAGCAGTGGTGATGCGGGGCTCCCATGCCCGAGGGAGAGCCCCGCGGATGGTGCAGAGTCCGGAGTGGCACCGATGCGGTGAGTGGGGTTAGTTGGGGGAGGGGGGTGTCTCTGTATGTGTGCGTGTGTGCGCTCGTGTGTGTGTGGGGGCGGCGGCGGGGGGGTGTCTCTGTATGTGTGCGTGTGTGTGCTCGCGTGTGTGTGGGGGCGGCGGCGGGGGGTGTCTCTCTTTGTGTGCGTGTGTGCGCTCGTGTGGGGGCGGCGGTGGGGGGGTGTCTCTGTTTGTGTGCGTGTGTGTGCTCGCGTGGGGGCGGCGGGGGGGTGTGTCTGTATGTGTGAGCTCGTGTGTGTGCGTGCGTGTAGGTGCGCTCGTGTGTGTGTGTGCACGTGCGTGTCCGAAAGCAGGGGGAGGTGTGCCTGTGTGTGTTGGAGACTAAAGGAGACAGGAGATGGTGAACGCGCGCGCGACCTGATCCGATTACGGCAGGCTGCGCCTGCACATCTCTTGTCTCCTCTTGCCTCCTTGTAAGCTGACCTGCCGACTATAGGTCTCGCGGCGAGAACGCGCTTTGCACGCTTTCGCCAGGGCGAGACCTAAAAAGCACGCCTAACACAATCCAAAATTCAACCCATGGTGAAACCAGGTATGTTTTGTCAAGTTGAAGAAAGAGTTCTGTTATTTTTTCTTTGTAAGTTTTACTTGCTGGCGTTGTTTCTGGTTCACTGGGATCCTCAGAAAATGTATCAAAGTTGATGAAATAGCCAGAGGCAGTTCTGTCAATTGTTGGGATTGCATCCAGATTATTTGAAATCACTGGGGCTGCTTCTTTCCTTGTCATATTTGTATAGTAAGATGCTATATCATTGTAGACAGGTGTTTCTTGACGAACTGATATTTGGGTATCAAGAAGCACAAGTTCCATGGCTTTGTTGCATAGTCCTTCTTTTCTCACTGCAGGTTTATCAAAGGTGATAAGTCTTTCAGTTTGAACCTCTTGGATTGTAGCAAGATTTGGTCGTCTGCTACATCTTGGGAGTCCACTGGGCCTACTACTTATTATCGGCCACATGATGTGGTTTGACCAGGTCGATGAATACGACTCTGTTCTCCTTTCTTCCAGCAAGGGGCGGCATTAACACTGATCTTGTTCCTTGGATTGCTAAAACAGGTACTGGTTTTCTGTAAGAAGGCCCAAATTCCTTCTTCACTGAGATCTTTTGCCTGACTAGATCCCCAATCTTTGGAATCCAGACAAGTCTTTCTTCAGTGGTCGTTGGCTGTTTGTTGGTGTTGCTTAGACTTCTTGTTTATTTAAGTCCTGTAAAACAGCCAAACGGTCTTTGATATCAAAGGGTTTTTGTTCCACCACTGAAGTATGACGATCAAGATCCTGAATGAGCATTCTAGTACCAAACAGTAGTTCATGTGGAGTGATTCCACCCAGAGAATTTCTTGGCAGATTATTAAGACTACGTTGCACACTTATTAGATGTTTGACCCACCCGTCACCCGAGCCTAATACCCTAGCTGTTATAGATTGCTTTATGTCACGGGTTTTTCTTTCCACTACCGCATTTCCCTCAGGGTGGAATGGACTTGAGTACCGCAATGCAACGCCCAAACTAGCCATGGCCTCCTTGTAAGCTTGAGAGATAAACACAGGACCCTGGTCAGAATGTAGCGTGCCAATTGCATATTTGCCGATAAAGACTCGCAAATATTTTATAACAGTTTTGGCGTCAGCCGAGTGCTGAGGCCACATCCAAATGAATCTTGGGCATGAATCCACTGCGACCATGATATATTTATAGTGGCCATCCCTCTGTAAGGGACCACTGTGGTCCAGATAAACGCACGCTAGTGGTTTATCTGATATTAAAAGGGGCGTCTGTGCAGGACGTTTCACTGTAGAGACTTTCATCTTCTTGCAGATTTCACATTCCAAAACATAGTTTCGAGTCTGTTTCCTCATGCGTGGCCACCAGTATCTTACCATTAATAATGACACTGTGGCGGGAACACCTGCATGTGCAGATGCAAGCCCTTCATGTGCTGCTAAGATTAGTCCTAATCTGTGTTCCATGTTTGGAATCGCTCTATCCCCTACTCCAGGGATTCGAGCAAAAGGAACATTGTTTGCATCAGTTATATATGAGTACTTGAGTGGAAGCCTTTTGGAAGTGTTTTACCACTATTTTTCATTGAGGCAGTGACAGCTTGCATTATTTCCCTGTCTATGTTTGTTTTTAAACGAGTGTTTGCAGCTACGGAAACCGTTTGCACAGCTGCCTTCGCGACTTCATCAGCGAATGAATTCCCTGCAACGTGAACGCCATCACGCTGATGACTCAGTGTATGTATCACGTGAGTCTTTTGTAGTTCTTTCTGTAATAGAACTAATTGTTCCCAAAGCATTTTATGCTTGATTGTGCCACCTTTTGGGTTTTTGAAACCGTTTTGAACCCATCTCTGCAAGTTTTCGTTGTAAGATTGAACGCAGAAATACGAATCGCACACTATGAGTGTGGGGAATTCGCGATCGCCATTTTCAAGCGCCATCTTGAAAGCCTGTAGTTCAGCTTGCTGAGCTGTACAGTCTCCTAGTGATTGAGTTTTTGTAACCATTGGTCGGAATTTACCATTGTGCCAGCGACCTTTAACAATCGCGCACGCAGCACTATAAGCTTGCTTACCCCCAATCATGGGTTGTGCTGATCCATCTGTATAAATTATGCAACCGTAATGTTCTAGAGGCAAAATTTCAGCGGGCAGAGGACATTCTTGTTCGTATTGGAGAAATTCTTGTGTCTTCAAGTAGGGATCAAAAACGTATTCAACGTCTGTTGCAGCAAGAGAATTAACCCATTGTATCCATCTTGGATGTAAAGCTTTAGCATTTGGGATGCTCGCTTTTGTCACTGCCTCCAAGGCAGGTACAGGTGTAACAACCATTATGCGTTTTCCCCGTGTGAGGGCTCTCTCTTTTGCTACTGCAGTTTGAACCGCTGTCAGAATTTTTTCTGTTGAAGTGAATTTCATTGCAGCTTGTGTGTACAAGTGTGATTTGTAAGCTATTGGTACCTTTTCTCCTTCGTTAGAGGTTAGGTGTGTGAATCCGCAACTCCCTGGGATGATTCGGATTACAAGATTGCGTATGTTGTCGCGTGTTTGTAACTTTGTTTTTGCTAATATGTCTGTTTGCACTGAACGCAAAATGTCTGTGTGATTTTGAGTCCAATCAGTTGGTTTGAAATCAGGTTTGATTAATTCGTAGAGAGGTTTAACCCTTTCTGCGTAATTTAGAATGTAAGTTCTTCCAAAATTCAGGAAACCTAGCATTGACTGTACGTTTTTCAGCGTTTTTGGAGGTTGGAGCAGCACACACTTTTCTAAAAAGTTTGCTGCCAGGCTTTTGCCTTCACTTAAAAGTTCGTAACCCAAGAATAGGACGTTGAGGTGGGTAATTCGTGATTTCTTAAAATTGAATTTGTACCCTTCAGAAGCAAACCCAAGTATTATGGTGTTCACTCTTTTCAAGTGTACGTCCAAATCATTGTCTGTAAGATAGATGTCATCGACAAAAGATAATGCCTCAACATCATACGTTTGTAGTAACTCTGTTACCCTGGCTGAAAATAACCCTGGACTATACTTGAATCCCTGGGGGAGACGGCAAAATTGTCGCTGTGTCCCCATTATTGAGAAAACGGTCAAGTACCTGCTTTCTGGTGCAATTTTTTGACAGAAGAAACCGTTTGAGATATCTAATGTAGTTTTATATTTTTTGCAAACAATGTTATTCATCAGTGCTGCACTGTGTGCATTTTGTACTGCAAAAGTTTTGCAACAAGAGTTTAGATGTCTGTAGTCCAAAACTAGACGATAGGTATTGTCTGGTTTGGAGACAGGAAACAAATGATTATTCATTGACGAGGTGCATGTTTTAATCACCCCTTGGTATTCAAGTTGATCTAAGATCTCCCTGACCTGTGTTTTTAGCTTCCTGCTTTACTGGATACTCCCTCTGAGCAATAGGTTGATTTTGTAACTGGATTTTGTGGTGAGGAGAATCCTCATCCCATCCCACATGATTTTTATATAATGCTGGAGCCTGGGCTACAGCCCATTTTCTGGCATAGGTGTATTTTTTATGAATAGGAATATGCTTAGAGAAGGCTAGCATAATGATCTCTTCGCCATGTGGGCACTCCCTGACAAATTCAGGTGGCCAGTCTTTTTCAGCTAGAAAAATGTCATAACCCTTAGATAGCTTCTCTCAAAAGAGTGCTTTTATTTTCATGGGTATGTCCCCCTCCATCCGGAGTGTTACTTCATATAACTTATGCGGTACACTAACCCTGGTGTCGTCAGTTTCAACTTGAATTCATTTATTCAAGTCCACTGTCTCCAGAAGATCCTTCAGGATCTTGCAAGCTATGATAACTTCTGCGGCGCTGTCCAGCATTGTCTGGGCCCACTCCCCGTTCTAGAGTTGTGTCCTCAAGATCCTCGGCATGTCTGATTTTTAGACTTGCTACCTTCTTCTTGGTGAATTGGGTTTTCTTATCTTTTGGAATGTGCTGATCGTCTTTGGACTTCATGCGTTCTTCCTTTTGTTCGGACCGTCCTCTTCTTTCTGATTTCTGCGAGGAAGTTTGAAAGGTATGAGAGGAGTGTGTATCTTGATATCTATCAGGTTTTCTCAAATTATCCCTTTTTCTGAGGTTATACCTCTTTTCTGAGGGCTCCTGTGGTGGAGACATTCCTCTGGACTGAGAACGCTTCTCTTTAGGAAGTGTCTGTCTAGTGTTCTCCCACTTCTTTTAGGAGTGGTGAGATTATTTTTAATAAAAACTTTTTCAGGATTTTCAGTTACTTGGGGCTTTACTGGTTTCCCACCCAAACTATCTCTACCTAGTTCTTCATATGATTTTTCAATAATTCTGGCAAGCTCATATGATTGCTCAGTTACATCTATTTCTTTTAGTTTTTGGCAGATCGCCACAGATGCTGCTTCTCCTTTAATGTTAGCTAACAAGATAGCTGAGACCTGTTTGAAATCTTTCAGTAATTTCATACCCAGATTCAAGGCCAGTTCTGGACTGTATTTATTTTGAATCTGTCTCAGAACGTCTGGTATTACCGCCATAGACGGGACACCATGTGTTTTTGTGTAGATTGAAGCAAAGACTGTATCCCAAGTGTCACAGGCGGATCGCCACAGATGCTGCTTCTCCTTTAATGTTAGCTAACAAGATAGCTGAGAGCTGTTTGAAATATTTCAGTAATTTCATACCCAGATTCAAGGCCGGTTCTGGACCGTATTGATTTTGAACCTGTCTCAGAACGTCTGGTATTACCGCCATAGACGGGACACCATGTGTTTTTGTGTAGATTGAAGCAAAGATTGTACCCCAAGTGTCACAGTCCTCCACGTGTGGTGCAATCCCCATTGGTAAACAGATTGTTAGAATCCTGTGTTTTTCATGAGGTGTACTATTGGGAAATACTTCCTCTATTTGAGTAATTTTTTGAGCTAACCAGAACGGAATTTGTTCCTGTTTTGCGGGCAATTTACCAGTGACTGACTGTATAGTCTGTGGTGTAATTTTGTTTGTGTTTCCTTGATGAGGGATGAGCTGCAGAATTTTTACAGCAGGTTGGACTGTTAAAGTCCGTATGACATATTGAACCAACGGTTGTAGGGCATTACAACGCGGGCTTTTAGCCCGCATGCCATTACAACACAGTTTTTACAATGCAAGTCGTTACAACGACTTGCGTTGACAGTAGGGAAGGTGTTGGATAGAAAATTAAACTATTCCCTATCCTACAGCGCCCTCCAGCGCAAGTCGTTGTAACTCCTTGCGTTGTAATAGCAGCGTTGTAATAGCAGTGCGGGGTAATGCCCGCTTTGTTATGAATGTTTCCCTGAACCAACTGTCTACGTATTTTAATTAACTGTTTCAGTTGAGCTAACAGTTCTGGACCTGTTATTTTTTCAATGTCAGGATGTGGTGTATAGCTGGCTAGTACCGGCCATGTTGCTCCTGGTCTACCTAGTGGACCGAGGCTGGTAATGTGATTTTGATGTTGTAGGGCACCTTTAAACCAGAGCTGATGCTCTTGGTATGTTAATGGAATTTCAATGTCCTCGAAAGGAATGTATTCCGCTGGAGGTTCCTCTGTTTTATAGTAGTGGAACTCATGTGTTACTGGATTTGCTGTAGGAAACAGAATCCATGAATAGAATACCTCTGTCTGCTGATATTCATGTGCCTCTATAACAAAGATTACTTTACCACCTCTCGATGATACTTCATTATTTATAAGTTTGTAAGTTATAATTTTTCTTACATTTGCCAGGATGTGTATAACATCCGGGTCATTTTCATTAAAACCTGTAGTGTCTAGGTTTTGTTCAATTGCTGCTGCTGCAGCAGCTCTTTCTTCGTCACTATACGTCATTTTTATGAAGGTCTGCAGAGCAAGTTTCAAGGAAACAAAAGATAAGGTGCACAATATTTTGGAACACTGTATCCTTCAACGTTGAACAAACCAAGAACTAATACACAGGATTTTCGTCCTGTTCAGTTATTGGCAGATATTATATCCTTTTACCCACGCCAGACGTCTATTGGAGTTTTTACGGGCAAAGGGGTCTGTGTGAAAAGCACGACTGAGTTACTCTAGTATCTGCGTTAAATTAGTGCCTTACCAAACGTTGGGCGCCATGTAGTGTAGTTCCTATATTACCAATAGGCTCTGCGCATTGGAATAATATATCCCATTGATGTGACGTAGGACTTAGGTCGACTAGGTCTCTATCGAACATATTAGACTTAATTGTGAGTGCCAGCTAGCTCAGTGGTCACTATAAACTTTCTCGAATTCACAAGAAGGGATTAGTTTCTGACAACTGCATAAACATGACAACTTTGTTTCCCAAGAATAAGAAATATATCTCTAGAGTCGCGGAAACAATAGATAGTTATTTCACTCAGTCACTCGTGCATACTTCGTTTCACCAGAGTTGTAGAGAAATAGAAAGACGGGCGTTTTCAATAAAAAGTATTTATTGAACTGTCTTCTTTCTCATATAGAAGAAATGAACTGCTACAATCGTTAATACTGGTTGCAAAGTACAATGTGTACAGTATGAAGAATATTATAAAATATTACTGTAAAAGCATGATATGGTTTCTAAGCTATAAAATACATAGAATACATACATTAATAAATAAAGACTAAAAGTACTCAAATGGTGCTTCTAAAATACGCCTACCCCGATGTACCTAACTTAAGTCTAGTACGAGGGAAGAAGTAAGTGAGGTATAGCTTAAGTTTAGTAATCTTTGCCAAGAATCTATCCAAGATTTCTCTTAGGGTCTAATCAGCTCCGTACCTTGGTTTAGAATAAAGGAGGTCTGGTATCTCTCTGTCTCAGGACTCGATTTCTCAACAACCCGCAAGGGTAGCTTGGAAACACTGGAGCTGGATTTCTCGGCAGGCGAAAAGACAGCGTCTCTCAGTGCGTCTGTTGGAGGGTCGGCTTCCTTCGGGACTTGCTGCAGCGAGTAGCGTCGGGCAAGTAGATAGTCAAACTGCTCCAAACCACTGTGTGTTTGCTTGCGCAAGTGTGGGCATATTTATACCTTGAAGGTGCCGAGTTTGACGTAAGTTTGGACATAAGAACGTCATCAAAGGGTCCCAGTTCTTTGAAAACTCCATGAGTTCTTGGATAAATCAATATTCAAGCAGGGGGAAGTCCCTGACTGCTGAAGGTGGGTTTTTCCAAGGAATCGTTGTAGATTTTCGGAACTAGTGGAAGTAGCCATGCCGTATTAGGACTGCATGAGCTATGTCTTAATATGGTTATGATTTCTATGCCTATATAATGATATGGTACTTTATACCTATATAAGGGCATGAATCGGGAAAATTACACTAGGGTCCTAAAATACTATACTATAATTTCTTGATGGCGGTCATTAAGGAAGGAGGTAAACCACTTAAGTACCGTGCCCCTGATGCCACAATCCGATAAGCTTTGCAAGAGCCGTCATGGGGCACGGTATTAAAAGCTGCGGACGGGTCTAAGAGTATCAACACAGCACTTCCTCCACCATACAATTGCTCTTTAATGGTTTCAGAGACTTCCAGTAAAACTGTTTCAGTACTGAATGTAGTCCTAAAGCCAGACTGACTATCATGGAGAATATGGTTAGCCTCTACATATTCAGTCAGTTGTAGGTTAACATATTTTTCCAAAGTTTTGGAGAAGAATGGCAGCAGTGAGATGGGCCTGTAGGTTGCAGCCACAGTGGGGTCTGCAGAAGGCGTCTTCAGCAAGGGAATGATTTTAGCACTTTTCCAGCGGCCAGGAACCAGCTCCTGTTGCAATGAGAATTGACCGCTGGATTTAAGATCTCTGAAATATCCTGAAACATTTTTGCTGGGCACGGATCTGAAGGAGAACCGGACTTCAGGGAGTACATGCTCTCGGGGGATTTTTCAGGGGAAATAGGCAGGTATTGAGTAAAAGAGTAACTGATGCTAGGGCTGACCAAGCCAACCAAACTTCCCCCATCTTGCATACCAGACGAGGTGGTTGTAAAAGATTGTTGACTAATACAGATTTTATTATAAAAGTGGCCAGCAATATTATTAACCCAGGTGGACGAGGGGTTAAGCGGGGTATTCACCGTGCTCAGAGAGGAAAAATCTTTAACAATTTTAAATATTTCCTTACTCTTGTTTCTGGCTCCCTCAATTTTGGAGGAGAAGAAATGTTTCTTGCCCTCCAAAATACTATTATAGTGGACTTTCAGAGCCGATTTGTATCTTGCTTTAGCCACCGGGTGAAACTTAATCCTCCACATTCTCTCCAGCCGTTTACACATACTTCTACTCTTACCAAGAGTTTCGGTAAACCAAGGGGCTGAAGCTCGCGAAGATTTCGCTGCGCGGGAGGTGGGGAGGGCTATTTCAGAAGCCCGATCTTCTAGCCAGTTATCCAAGCTTAGCACGTATTTCTCGAGGTCGCCACAGAAAGGAATCATGTGGTGACCCAAGGCTCTCTTCATGGCTTCTGGTGTCATCTGGCAGAACGGCCTAAAGCTATGTAAAGATGGTTTGACATGGGATAGGGAGCGGGCTGATTCCTTCCGGATTCTAAAAGCTATCAGAAGTGATTAGACCATACCATCGGAAGAGGCGTGTCTGTCTGAAGGACAATATTGGAGAATATTTGATCTAAGGTATGTCCCTTCTCGTGGGTGGGGAGATGAACACAGGGTGCAAGATTAAAAATCTCTAACGAGTCACGCAATTTTATACATTCTAAATCGTCTGGATTATCCATATGGATATTGAAATCTCCTAGCACCACACAATGCTTATATTTGGTGGCAATAGGAGAAACAGCTTGGCTTAGTGACTCAGCAAATTTACCAGCCGGGCCAGGGGGTCTATAGATCAGTATACCGGCTGTAGCCTGTTGCGCTGAAAAGAGAAGAGAAAACCTAGGCTTTCAGTACCGTCAATCTCCTCTATAGGAAGAAACAAACAAGAGAAGTGTTCTTTGAAAATTATCACAATTCCCCCCCTCTCCCCATTATCCGATCCTTCTTAATGATCAGGTAGCCTGGTGGGATCACACTGGTGATAGTAGGGTTCGAGCCTGAGTTAAACCAGGTCTCAGTAATGAACATAACGTCAAGGCTAGTATCCTGTAGAAGATCAAACAGTTGCAGCTCGTGTTTTTTAATAGACTAAGTATTCAGCAAACAGGCTTTGAGGTGGCGGTCTACCTGGAGGGGGGGGGGAATCCAGGGGACAACTCTCTGTTTCCCTCCATACATTTACCTCCTTGGGCTCCCTACCAGGCAGATTGGCCTTCCATTTACATGTATTGCAAACAAGCGGGTAAGCCAGGGGGTCAAGGGACTTATGGCAGCAGTAACTCACTAACTTTTCACACTTAGAACCGAGCACCCTGCCTTTAGGATTGAAAGGCCTGCCTTAGGGGTGACTTATAGGTTTTAAGTGCAGTGACCTTAGAGATAGGGAAACCTATATATTTTGTAAGTGGTGCTAGCACCAGCGTACACCGGCTGCAATGGCAGGCCTGTAGTTACAAATTGAGTGGTCTCCCATGGGTGGCATAATGCATGCTTCAGCCCATGGGGGACCCCTGCTGTATCTATGCCCTGGGTACCTGAGTACCATATACTAGGGACTGATAAGTGTACACCTGTATCCAATCTGGGATGTAATTAAGTACAAACCATACCAATTTAGGGGAGAAAGCACAGAGACTGGGGTCCTGAGTAGTAGGATCCTAGTCAGGCTAGTCAGAAAGAGCATTACATCAAGCAAAAAGTGGGGGTAACCATAAAAGCAGATCCTATTTTCCTACACTCTGGGTACAAAATGAATTGGAACAAGTCCACACTCTATTGCCCTAATGAAACCCAGACACAATGGCCGTTGCCTGGCGACCTAAGAGTCATTCAGGAAGGCTTCCAATACTTAGGGATCTTTGTAACCCCACATACAGAGAAATGTAGGCTTCAAAACCTTGGAAAGGTCATACAAAACTTTAAATTAGATGCGCAGCCGTATTTAAAATGATCACCTTACCCCAACTGCTATATCACCTCCAGAATACATATCATCCACTCCCACTGGGAGTGTTAACCGAGCTGGAAAGTGGACTCAGATCCCTACTATGGCAAGGAGATCACCCCAGAATCGCGCTTAAAACACTGCAGTAAAACCCTTACACTGGGGAGATCGTGCTAACAGATGTAGAAGCCTGCTACTGGGCCTCCCACCTCGTTCCCATAAATGAATGGTTACATAGAGCCAGAGATCACCCAACATACCACCTGTAGAGAGAAACGATGGCGCTGCACACACATTTACACTATTTTTATGGTCGGAGGGGAATCTTCTACTTACTGCCTGCAACACAAGTCACTTTGGAGGTATAGGCAAGAGCAACGAAAACAATAGGTTGGGCAAGTCAGGTTACAAAGGCCACGCCGCTCTAGGAAGTGGGAGGATCCAAAGAATTGTGCAAAGGAAAGGGGTTCGAGGCCTGGGATCTCTTGGGCATCTCCACGATAGGGGACATAACGGGTGAATGGGAAATCAAAACCTGGACTAGGCTTAGCCAGGAATATGGCCTACACAAATCCCAATTCATCAAATATGTGCAGCTGCGACATGCATGTCGAGCAGAGGGTATACAGTGCACAAACCTACCGGAGTATGCCTGATTAGGGGGAAGACTATTACAGGAGGAACTCGTTAAAAAGGCTGTCTCTCCAACATACAAAACTATCAACAATAACATGCCAGACAGACTGGGGGTATTGCAAGGAAGGGGGGAAAAGGACATCGGGCCCCAGGAAGACATAGATTGGGATGCGGCTTTAATGCATCCCAGAGTGATTGCTATCAAGGCAAGGTTGCGCCTTGTACAGTATAAGATACTGCATATAATATATGTAATGATAAAGAAAAATTACACAAAATGGGAAGATCAGAAACATCATACTGTCCTACCTGTTAAAACATCAAAGGTGACTTCTTTCACACAATATGGGCCTATTTAGAACATTGGGGACAATACTGGAAATGATGGTGCCGGTCGAACCTGGATTCACCCTATTGGGGATCCCGATTGAGGTAGACATTAATAGGGACCAACTACTCTTTGCTGCCCTAGGATTAGCAAAGAAAAATACACAAATGGTTCTGTTGGGTGCGTACTATTTCTTTACATTTTTCTGACTATTCAACGAACTATTCACAATTAGACAAGTTAATCAAAGAAATACAAATCCAAACCATATGGGTTATTTCAAAAGACTTTTATAAATTGCATCATTTATAAATACCCTTATTTCAATATTTGCAAGGCTGTTAAAGGCACATAGTGACACATAATATGTGAAGAAGATGACATTTAGTGCTCAGTGATATTGTGAAGGTGTAATATATACAAAGGTGATTGAAGGGAGAGGAGAGGGAGAGAGAGTTGGCCAGAGATACAAGATATTTCAGGTAATTCTGCAGACCAAATGAATGAGTCTCATCGCAGAGTGCTATAGCTGGTCCAAATATTGTAATGTCGATGTTTCAACCCTGGATCTGCACTGTTGGAAGGTCAATGTGGGTCTTCATCAGGACTTGGTAAGGGGGGTAACAGCCTCAAAAAAGCCCAGGCGGGCTCACTGGAAATTAGCTCAAGAAGTGTCACTTGCAAGGCTGTGGGTAGTAGAAGGAGCCTGTTGTTCCCTTCATTCAGTGGCTCTCGATTGTGGATGGTGGTGAGTTAGCATAATAATCCACTCACTAGGTACTCAGTCAATGTTGTGGTTATGTACTTCAAACCCAAGACGTAGTCTTTAAGATCAACGTGTCAATTTCCTTAGGCGCACAGGTGGTTAGATTTCTTTCGCCGCATCCGCGCTCGCTAGGGTTAGAGGTAGCCAAGAGAGATGTGGCTAAGCGAGGGGGAGTAGTGGAGAATCCTACGATTCAGAAATGGACAAGGGGGATGGACCTTTATATGGTCGCTGAACACACCACATACCTAAGTAGGGGATGCCCCAGAAAATTCTATAAAGTATGGGGTCCATGGAGGTGACCCTTTGGGCTATGGGAAGAAATGCAAGAGCTCACGCTACGATCCTCAGGGGGCACCTCCATGGTTAGACATGGAGAATCGCCCTAGTAGAGAACATATCTTGCTATCCCTCACTCCTGGGCCCAAAGGGGAAATCGATTCCACGAAAGATCAACAGTATTTGTTCAAAATAATGCAATGCTAGTGGAATGGAGGCACTCTGTAGAAGATGGCTTGGTTTTGATGCGATTAAAAGTTGTAGTATTGTCTTTTAAATGTATTTGGCATATAAAAATAAAGAAATTTGAAAAAAGCGGCAAACAGCACACCCCTTAACAAATGACAATCAAAAACTCATTACCCTACTTATACTCACACACTTAGGATAGTGCAACTGCTTGAGGAACGCTGGAACGCCATCAATACTCCAAATAAGGCCATGAATGATCAGGTATATTGTTAGACCTGGCATCATTGGAGTGAGTCCCCCTTCCATTTTTGATGGATTGCCTCCTCTGTTTTGATATGTTTTGCTGATTATACGCTTTGGGCACTTTGCCACTGCTAATCAGTGCCACAGTGAAAGTGCTCTCTATGTTAAATTGTGTACTAGTTTGTGATTCCATGATTGGGTTATTTGATTTACCTGTCTACCCCTAGTACAGTGCACCATGTGAGCCCAGGGCTTGTAAATCAAATGCTGCTGGTGGGCTTGCAGCACTGGTTGTGCTACCCACAGAAGCAGCTTGTAAAGTGTGTCTCAGGTCTGCAATTGCAAGGCCTGTGTGCAGTCTAGCACTGCCATGTCGACTTGGCCAAGTGCACCCACTTGCCAGTCCCTAAACCTTCCCTTTGCTTCATATCAGTCACCCCTATGGTAGGCCCAAGGGCAGGGTGCATTGTAAGTATAAGGTAGGACATGCTCTGATGTGTGTAGCATGTCCTAATAGTGAATTACAGCCATTTTCGTTTTTCACTATTGAAGGCTACCTGTTCTCCATAGGCTAGAATGAGCAGTTGGATTATTACATTCTTAGAATCCTAACTGACTCAGGGAACGTGGTAGAAATTCGAATTTGATATGCCTGAACTCAGAATAATAAAATACATATTTTAGTAAAGTTGGTTTTAATATTCTGTGTTTGAATATACCACTTTTAGAAAGAAGGTATTTTCTTGCCTAACTGTCCAGGCCTGCCTCTGCTAGGTTGTGTATTCCTTGTCTGAGTTTGTGAGTGACAGGGCTGGGGGATTCCAGGAGACAGGCTGGGGCAGTCCAGTGGTGAATAGAGAGATCTGCATCTAGATGGGAGGGAGGAGTTGCACCTGGGACCTGAATAGGGCTGGGCCTTCTCTTTACAATGCTGACTCCACCTCCTGTGGCTTGTCTGATGTCTCTGCCCTGCACTGTGAAAGGAGAGAAGGAATCTTGTCAACAAAGTGCTCCAGAGCTGTGCTTTCCCTCCCCTGTGCTGGCTCCACCTCCTGTGGGGCGGCTAATGTCTCTGCCCTGCACAGTGAAAGGAAGGAGAGAGTCATGTAAACAAAGTGCTCAGGGACTGGTTTGGACTAGGCAGAGGCCTCTCTGCCTTCAGAGAACAAAGGATTTTGGGGTATAAATATTGGGACCCTGATCCCAAGAAATTAGATCACTTCTGGAACAAGAAACCTTTTGCCAAGGAGAAGAACCAAGGAAGCTGCAGGAGTATTACTGCAACTCTGCCAGTGTGCTGTTTGCTGGGTTGGCCTGCAGTGGTTGCTTCATTGCCAAGGAAAGGAGAAGGAACTTTTTAAGAACTTTCATCATTTACAGAATATTCTCCAAGGGCTTGAACTGTGCTTGCCTCCTGCTGAGGTCTCAGGGACAAAAGACTTCATCTCCAGCTCCCCTCTGAATTTCCTTGCTGGAAATTCTATCTACAGACATTTGCGTGTCGCTGGGAGCTGGAAGCGTGACGCATCGAGAGGAAGCGTGTCGCCGCCGCAGCTGAAATCGTCACATCGCCGGAGAAGCGAGCCTTCGCCGCATCTCCCTGAAAGCGTGTGTTCATCGAAGCTGCCTCCTGTCGCATCACCGGAGAAGTTTGACGCCATAGAGAGTCGCCATCGCATCACCGGAGAAGTGTGTCACAGGGCCTGTCGCGGCTCCAAAGCACAGAGTCATCGCAAGGCTGCCGTGACGCCTACGCATCAGCATCGCATCAACGCATCAAGGGCGCCATCTTCTCGCATTGCAACCGGATCATCGCATCACATCAAGGCGCCATCTTGCGCAACGCAACGGGCCCACAGGCCGAGAATCTACGCATCACCTCCACACCGGTAAGGATCACGACGCATCCCCTACTCTGCGCAAGCATTGAGGCACGACGCATCATTTCCCCTGGTTCAAGGGATCGACGCATCTGCCCTTTTGCGAGCCTTTTGTTCACTTTGCGTTACGCATCCAGGTTCGTTGTTGAGAACTTTGTCGCATTTATCATCAACTTGAACTAAGTAACTTTTATCATCTTTAAAGCAATCTTAGGTGTGGTATTGTGGATTTTTGTCGTTTGTGGTCTTGTGTTAAGTCTATATAAGGAATACTTATTTTTTATAAAACCTGTGTTGTGTCCATCTGTAGTGTTCAAACTTTTCACTGTATTACTGTGTATATTCGCAAATGCTTAACACACTGCCTCTGAGATAAGCCTGTCGGCTCGTGCCAAGCTACCATGGGGGTTAGCAGGCGTTATTAAGGAATGTAATACCCTTATCCTGACTTAGAAGTAAGGGTCCCTATTTGGACCAAGGTGAAAACCATTGCCAACTAGAGACCCCATATCTAACATATATAGACTGGGTAAGGGCAGATTTTAATCAATTTGGTGCAAATTTGGTCCTTCTTTGCCTCAGCGGAAACCGTTCTCTGCTACCAGATCAATAGGGTTATTTGTTACGTGAAAATTCCGGTGCAAATTCAGTGTCAAACAGCACCCTCCAATTAATCTTTAGTTCTGACTGAGGCCGGCATTACAATTCAATATATTTCAATCAGGTGAAGCACATTTGACTCCTCAAGGAAGCCAGAGAACAGCTAAGTACAAAACCATGAAGGTTTATAAAAGGATTAGCAAACTTACAAACTAAAATCATCAATATTAGTTATCATCAATAATCAGTACATGAATGCAACTGTCACTGCATTGCTCAATGCAATCAAAGTCAGTAAAGTAAATAAAAATTATTATAAAGTTGTCTCAAAAGGAAACAAGATAGATCTGTTCCCATGAAAAGAGTACCCTAACACTGTTTTAGCCTCTATAAGCAAGTGGAAAGGAGTATCTGAATCTAAAGGTAATTCAAAAGGCATCTGAACTTTTGTCTACATTGCATTAGTTTAAATCACACATTCTAACATTTTGCTACACCTATGCATGATTCTCATATAAAAAATCAGGCTATGGTACAAGCAATTAAGTCACTCTAAGAGTGCCTCGCACTCAGTTATCCTCAACATAATGAGATAAATTTGGGTCAAACAGTACCCTGCAGGTGCTCTGCATTACAAAGATTGCACAAAGAAACAATTTCACATGGGAACAGAAAACATACAACACATCCCTTAAGATTGCTAGCTCCATTTTTTCCTGAGAAAAATAAAGATACATGACATGGACAAAATGGCAACCAGGCGTTAACCATTTAACATGCTGCTTACATTGCTATGACCAAGCTAAATGTGAAAGATACACACTCAGTACATTTGCGTGTTATATGCTAATATCAATATAAAAGAAAAACATTTAATTATGAAAAAATCTATATCACAAGACTTACACTTTCACCAGAAGTGATGCACCAGATGTGATGCTTTCTCACTCTCCTTTGCCTTATAATGTTGGACACAGGGCATGACCACAAGTGCGGGTAGTATATTTGGAATAATATGGCCTCTTGCCTGTGCAGGCCCTATGGTGGGTCATGTTGCATTGCATTGTAACATTTGGGGAGCACATATCCGTGGCCCAAAGGTGGGTACTTGTAAAGGTGCTCACGATATTTACACGATAAGACAGCTGTATGACAGCACAGTTGTGATTGGCTATACCAGTTAGTACGTAAGAGTATAGGTGTTCTCCACTAAACCCAGCCTAACTGTACCCTTGCCTCACCCAAATCCATAGTTATTAATCTTGCTAATTTTGAACGGATTATCTTTCTTTAAAATATTTGAGAGCTATAAAATCGGCACCACCATACAAATAATAGTAAAGATTGTCTGCCCTGTCGTGAAGTTCCTATTAATCTGTAGGATCTGTGCATTGTATGGACAACATAACCTAGGGGCTTGGTGACAAGACTGATTCCGGACACCTCCGCAGGATATGTTGGCCTGTAGACCAGCTAGCTCTCAGTGCCACCGTAAGCACCCCTGACCTACCAGGGAGCGAATGGTTTCTGGCAACCCCTGAACATGACAACCCTGACCCCTCAGGGATCGTGGAAACCGTGCAGAACCTTTCACTCAGTCGCTCGTGCTCACTTATTCTCAGAGAAGTAAACAGAGAAAACACAGTGGGACGTTTTCAATATATTTACCAACGTTATTCTTGTATAGAATACATGTGCTGCAATGATTAATGAAAAGTAATAACAAGCACAAAAGCATGAATAGTAGATATAGATCTACCATGGTGCGAAAACCATGTATATATGCTGGCACATAAAACAAGCTGTAATCAAAAGAACTACTACTATGCCACCCGACTCTAAGTGTACCTAGAGTGTGGGTCAGTGTATAGCCACGAATCCTCCCAAGGGACAATACAACCCCATTACCTGGTGGGAGAGAATGAAGGACCCATCTTAGTCACGAACCGGACACCCCTCACAAGATGTCAGACCACTACGTAGTGAATTCTCAGCATGCAAGGACCTCTGTCAGCTGGAGTGCATCCTCTGATATTTCGGAATGCTAATTTTTTTATAATAGAAAGCAATCTTGCGATGTGTGTATAGATTAGTGATGTTATGGATCTGTAGATAGCCCTGTCACCCCATGGATGAAGATAGAGATGACATTTGTACATAGTGCGAAAAGAGACCTTGTACATGATGGACAGGGCATTGTGATAATGTTCAAGGAAACTAATCCAATATTGTCCTGTAGGCAAATATGTGCAAAATTGTGCTGCTGAAAAATATGACAATGTAAGAAATAAGCTGCTTTGCTACATGGGCCTAACTTGTGAATATAACAACCTGCTTGTAAATATGCAGATGGGAAGCCTGAAAAATGTGATCCTTGTTCCTCTCACACAAGAATGCTTCAAACCTACAGTAATAAAGAAAAGTTCTGTGCATTGTTCATGGGCTAAATACATATTTGTTCCACCGCCACTATACAGAAAAAGTACTACTTTTTGCAGCAAAATATTTCTTTTGTAATTTGGGGCACATTTGGACCTTTGTGTCCCGGCTACATGTTGTTTTACTGAAGCCACACACATGAATATATATTTGATGAACTTCATATGTTCGACTGTTTAGTCATTATTTGATCAGCATGATCATTTCTTTAGAAAGATATGCTCCCATAGTTTTAATGAATGCCATGGCAATATACATAACGAGTCAGACATCTACTCATAACAGTCGAGATTCCTTATGGTGCTAACAGCTAATGCAGGATTCAATTTGGCAGTGACCAAAGGGCTGATCGTAAAGATCAGTGCATGACATGCGCAGCCCATCTTTTATGGCAGAGGGACCGTCCAACCTCCCTTTTTTCAGTGTTGAAGAGTGTTTAGGCTGAGCAAAAGTCAGCCTGACAGACACTCTTTTTCAGGTCAGGCGCTAAACATGTGCTAAGTGCACAGGCACCTGGCTGCCTGAGCTGAACTTTGCAGGGCTAAGGATTTCACAGCCTTACAGGCGAGGTCGGACTAGTCATACTGAGCATTGGGAATGTCCACGGGAGGCTGGAATGGTGGGCTGGCCAGTTTTGTTACTCAAGGTCGTTTTCGTAGCACTGCAGCAGTTTGGAAAGCATCCTCTGCAGAGTTCCTTGTATAGCCAATAGTTTTCAGGCAGCAATAAACGTGTCAAGATAACTCTGGTGATTAATGTACCTGCTGTAGAGAGATCTGAGTTTTGTCTTGTGCAGGATTCTCCAAACTTTTTCTGTAATAAGAGCTACTTAAGGTCAGTGAAAATCATCTGGAGCTACTAATTTTGTTAGTATTTTAATAGTGACAACATCAAAGAAGATTGGTCGAATGACAGAACATCTAGGACAAAACTATTGTGGGAACAATATCCAGGACCAAAATATCGAGCAGGTAGGTTTATGTAGGTAAGTATAGATTTTCTTAAAGATTTTCTGAGATCCTCTTAATTCCACATGTATGTACCTTGATGATATGTATATGGTCAAGGTATGTAGATGAGAAGTTAAGTGTAGGAAACCTTTAATCAACTATATAAACGTACCTTCACAATATTTTGGTCCCTGATATTTTTGTCATAATATTTTGGCCCCCATGAAATTCTGTAGTTGGTGTTCTGATGGAATACCAACAAGATAACATCAGTAGCCAACATATCCAACAAAGGAGCAGTGGCCACTTCTGTTCACCAGGCACTGTTGCAAGCAGCCGAGTTAAAAAACAAGTTTTCTATGTAGAAATCCTCTAAATAAGTAATAAATAACATACATAGCTGCAATGCCCCTCTCACAAAAAAGTTATGAGTCATAAGTCTTTCCTTCGGTGTATAATTTATTACTCAACTTTTTAAAATGTATATTGTGGAAAATTCAGCAATTTTTCTACAAATATCATCTTATTTGTTCTGTTAATACACACATTTTCATCTTCAATACACAATTTTTTAACTTGCTGGACATTTAGTTATTCAACCAAGCAAAAGCATCTGATTTAGTAGCCTTGGGTGCACACAGGAGAGCTACTTCCAGGTTGCTTCAGAGCTACCGGTAGCTCACAGGCTACTCTTTGGAGCGGCCTGGTCTAGTGGCAGTTTGACTCATCTAAGGTAGCACAGAGGGTTGATATGCATGCTGCAAAGGACGTGTACCATGCAGATCACAGAACAGTATTTATGTGTTTAGCTCATTGGGTTACTGCTTGTGTCACAGAGACCCTTTTGTTGCTGAACAATCCATTAGTTATAGTGATAATCTAGCACAGTGAGTTATGAAGTGTCACCAAAGAGCTGCATGCAAAATACGTGGTACAGGTTAGAAAGATATGTTTTTTTCAGAGTCTTTCATTATCCTAATGTTGCTAAAAAAGGGTTTGTTTTGGTCGAAATAAATTCTTAGTAAAAGCCAATCCTAACCACTGTGTTATGTTCTGAATCCTGAGTTTGTGCTTCTCCAGACCAAGCACTCTTAAAAAATGCCTACCTGTATTGATGACATGTATCCTACAGTGGTATCAGAGGCACTATTAAACAAAAGAAATCCATGTGAGAGAGAGGCTTTGGAGAGATGAGTGGTGCTGTTGGAAGGTGATAGTGAGGGGATTATTGAAGGTCTCTAAGATTGTCCTGTTCTGGTGCACTGTAAGGTCATCATTTACTCTGCTTTAAAAATGAATACAATTGAATATATAATGAAAAATGTGTTGTAGAATGCTCCATTTTTGCTCAACTTTTCTTGTGGTACGAACCCCCCTCAAACTCCCCTTGTAGTGGTCACTGCACTCACTTTGCACTGTATGGGGGCTGGTCTGACAAACTTTGCCAGGGCTCCTTTGGATTCCCAGTCCGGCCCGGCTTCTAGGCGGGACCTCCTCAGCCCGGCAAAGTGCCTTGAGGTCCTCACGCTCATGACCCGGGGGTGTGTTGCAGATAGACTCAGGCCTGGGCACTTCAGTTTTAAGCCCTGAAGAGCCCAGTGCACAGTGCCAATCAGTGACACTTTGTCACGGAGTGAGGTGGGGTAAGCAACCCTCACTAACCCAATCACACTCTGTGACAAGTAAGGGTCAGCCCCCTCCACTTACTGGCTGACCTAAGGTCCCAGCCCCACCTTCCAGCAACCCAAAGATCACTACTGCATCCCAGTACGTTTTTTTTTAAGGGTACTTTGTGTGTGCATGCATGCATGCTTGTGTGTATGTGTGAATGTATGAATGTGTATTACTGTATGCTGTGACTGAGTCTGTGTATGTGAAGGGCGGGTGTATGTGTGCATGTTTGTGATTGGGTATGAGTGAGTGTGCATGTAAATGGGTAAGTGTGAGTATGTTTGTGTGTGCAGGTGCCCCATCTGCTCAAATTGCCAGCCACCACTGGGGTTTGAGCTGTGTTTTGGCTATATATGGGCCGGTTTTATGGTCTGGTGGGCCTGTTTTTACTTCTGATTTCTGTGATATTTCCACAAACATTGTCTGCAGAAAGCAAAAATGCATTCAGTCTCCTGTACATTGCCAACCAATTATGCAGCTTGTCTTTACAAGTTTAAAACTGCCCTGATTTGCAAATGTGGGCCAATTCTTTTAGCTACTCTCTAATGGGGGGCTACTTTTAATTTGGTGCCCGTGCATCTCTTCTGTCCCAGCCTGAATCTGAGCTAGTGTTTGAGTTAGCGGCCCTGCAGGTAGTTTACACAGTTATATTTTGTAGGTATGCCAGTACTGCATGTGGCACTTCAGTTATCCCCCCATAGCTTGCACATGATCCGCAGGACCAGAACTTGACTGTTTGCTCTGCCAGGATCCATGGTGAAGATGGGTAGTAGCTCATATCTGCTGCAGCACATGTAATGCACACTGAATTTATGCTGAACCTTCTTTGCTTGTGTAGTTAGCACAATTTGTACGGTGAGAGTTTGACATTGGGGCTATTTGAATGGTGAGTGATATGTTTTTATTCAATCTGCATTTCTAGGAATTTCCTGTATTGATTTAGGGCATTTAGTTAAATGACTTTCCGGTTGTATATGGGTATATTTTTGTGTTTGCTATGAACCCTCTTCCTACTATACTTTAAAGACTGTGCATTTTGAATTTGACAGACTTCTAGTCACAGATTCCTTACCTTAGAATTACGTCCAGAAGTCAGAGTGGATCTGGAATTTTTTTTGAGGCAGTACCGCGCCGGTAGTGCCATGCACAGTGCCTATATAGGTGCCATCCCAGTGTGCTGACTTCAATTCTTTTCTTTCTGCGCTAGTCAGTGTAGACCCAGAGAGAGCTACCCCATCAGTCACCCTATGACTGTGCTTTTTTGACGTTTGTCAAAGTTTTCTAAGAGTTCTTCTCCTGGTGTGACAGGAATGTCCACTAGTAAGGCCAGCTTTAAGCCTTATGGTGGCTGTCATCAACAGATGTTGGTGATGGACCCGCATCTTGTATGCCTCTGGTGCCTGGAACACAACCTCATGCGCTGATTACTGCACCATGTATGCCAAGGCCTTAAGGGAGCGGTCTCTCAAGCTCCTTGCCGCCCTACGGTCTTGATCCCGGTCAAGAGGAAGGTCCTGGGATAGGTTGCTGAGCCCGAAGTCTTTATCACACTTGAAGTTGGCGGGTTACTTGGGTAAGTCCCACTGCAAGAAGAAGAGTAAGAAGTTGAAGAAGTCTTTGACTTCGCCACATCCGTCGGCCGATGAGGGTGCGTTGTAATGAGAGGTCTGGCTCCGCTGTTGAGTCAGTGCCTGAGTTGGCTCTACACTTCCCTGAGTTTCCGGGAGCTGGAGGGACCCCCGCTTAACTCCAAGAGTTTTATGAGGTTATGCGCCTCATATTTGAGTGGCCCATTCCTGCCAGCGTGCCTTTGTCCTCCGCGTGTTCAGAAGGGGCCCCTATGGTTCCACACTGGTGGCTCCGGCCCCAGCGCCAGTCGGGCCGCTTAGATTCCATGGCTGGATCCGGACCAGTGCCCATTGTGCCACCTTGACCTTCCCCGATGCCAGTCCTGATGTCAATGCTCCCACCAGTGCTGGCACCCACCTGTGTCACCATCCCCATTCTGATTCCCTTCTCTGACACGGAGCCAGAGGAGCGTTGTTTGACGCTAGCTCTGGCACTGACTCAGCCCTATTCGTCTTGGCTAGGAATCAGGGAAGATTGAGAGAGGTCGCTGGACCCTAAGGAATACCAGCGTTCAGACCCCCAAATGGACTGGTGTGAGGACTTGGTGGAGGCCAGTGGACTGGACACTTCTCCAGATATTGGAATGCTTTCTCCCCCTACCATGGCTATGGAGGAGGGGGCGTCCTTTGCAATGGTGTGCGGCTGAGGTCCTCAGCCTTAGAGTGCCCCCAGTGGCAGTCAAGTCTAACTTCTTGATGGAGATGCTTCAGCCGGTAGTGTCTCCATCAGAAACGCTTCTCCCAGTTAATGAAGCCCTTCCAGACATACTGCTTTTGTACTTTGTCCATGCCCAGGACAATAGTTCCTGTGAACAGGGCAATTGCCCGCCACCATCGCCCCGCCCCAGGGGACCCCAACTTCCTCACACAACACCGTACCCTGGAGAGCTTGGTGGGCCAACCCTCTACCTACCATGTAAATCCTGACTCACTCCATACCGTCCTACCGGATAGGGAATTCAAGAGGCTGGCTCCTGTAGGGAAGAAGATGTTTTCTTCCACAAGCTTGGCACTGTGGTCCGTGAACATTGCTTGCCTTGTGGGCTATTACTCCCATGCTCTATGGGATTAAGATGTGCAGGTGTTGCCAATGGTCCTGGAGGAGGCTCTTGGAATTCTCTCCCAGGCTGTTACAGACGGGAAAAATGCAGCTAAGTTCACGATCCAATGTGGACTTGATGCCACTTTCTCGATAGGCAGAGTGGTGTCCTTTGTGGTGGCCTTACGGCACCATGCCTGGTTGAGAACAACTAGCTTTTCAGGGGATGTCCAAGCCTTGCTTTTGGACGTGCCCTATGATGGCTCCTGTCTCTTCTGAGACAAGGAGGACTCAGCGCTGGACATCATGCTACTGCCAGTTCCTTGGGCCTTTTCATGGCCCCTTGCAACACCAACCTGCCTTTTGCTCCTTTCGTGACCATGGAAGGAGCTTCCAGCCACATCTATACCTGCCCAGCCACTGTGGCGCATAAGCTTCCCAGCCTCTGTGTGGCTGAGGACGCGATACCCACAGACCTTGTGGGTCGGGCAGCCAGTGGTCTAGCCAGTCCACCACCCCCTGGCAGCTGCAGCCTCCAAACCCTTATAGTTTGCTCTCTTACCCTGATGGGCACCCAGTGGGAGGCAGGATACACCGTCACCTGCCCCACTGGAAGTCTATAACATCAGTCTGATGGGTTCTTCAAATTGTCTGAAGGGGCTACTCCCCTCTGTGACTACCCCTTCATCCATGCCACCTGCATGTGACAGGCTTACGGAGGACCATCTTACCTTGCTCTGCAGGAAGAGACTACTCTCTTGGCTAAGGGAGCCATAGAGAGAGTGCTGATGCCAGAAGTAGGTTGCGGTTGCTATTCCTGCTACATTCTGATGCCCAAGAAGTACAGGGGCCTTTGTCCAATCCTAGACCTCTGCCCTCTCACTTTTCTTCCTCAAGAAGGAGAAGTTCAAAATTCTCACGCTCTCTCAAGTCCTGTCAGCCCTGGACCTGGGAGAATGGATGGTAGCGTTGAACGTGGAGGATGTATATTTCCACATTCCTGTCCTGCCCGCCCCCGGCATTACCTGTGGTTCACAGTGGCCCACACGCACTTTCAGTTTGCTGTGTTACCCTTTGGCTTTACCAGAGCCCCTTAGGTTCACCAAGGGGATGGCAGTGGCTGCAGCTCATCTGTGGAGATCAGGGGTGCCAGCCTTCCCCTATCTCAACGGCTGACTATTTAAGGCGGGCGTGCCCCTGGCTGGCCTCTCTCACATCCAGACTACGGTGGATCTCCTACATTCACTGGGGTTCACTTTCAATGTGGCAAGGTCACACCAACCTCCCTCTTAGATGCTTTCTTTCCTCAGAGCTTTTCTGGACACAGTGGAGTTTTGGTTCTATCGTCCCAAACAGTGAGTCCAGGATATTCAGACGATAATATTGATTTTCAACCTCTATCCTGGATTTTGGTGAGACTGACACAGAGGGCTGCTGCCCGCTGGCATATGCAGTCTCTGCAGTGGGTCCTGCAGTTCCAGTGGACACAGCATCAGGGGGATCTCTCCAATATGGTCCAGATCTCGAAGGGGACTGTAAAGAATCTGCAGTGGAGGTTAATGAACTGCAACTGGGTCAGCAGCAGACCCCTCTCCATTGCCCAACCAGATCTCGCAGTGGTGACCGATGCATCACTCCTGGGATAGGGTTGCCACCTGGGAGAGGTGGAGATCAGAGGCCTCTGGTCTCCAGTGGAATCTGCACTCCACATCAACCTACTGGAGCTCTGGGTGTTCTGGCTGGCAATGAATGCCTTTCTACCCTCCATCAAGGGACGACTAGTGCAGGTGTTCACAGACAACAATACAGCTGTGTGGTGCTGCAACAAACAGGGTGGGGTCATGGACCCTTTGTAAAGAGGCCCTGTGTCTCTGGCCATGGCTGGAACATTTGGGCATATCCCTGGTTGTTCAACACCTGGCTTGCTCTCTGAACGCTACGGTGGACTAACTCAGCTGATGATGCCTAGCAGATCACGGATGGCATCTCCATCCAAAGGTGATGCAAGGCCTCTTTCTGCATTGGGGAGACCCTTGGTTAGATCTGTTTGCCACCAATGAGAATGCACAATGTCAGCATTACTCTGGGCTAGAGTTTCCAAGGCAGCTCTCACTTGGAGACCCTTTTTGTTTCAAGTGGAACTCAGGCCTCCTGCACACCTTTCCGCCCATACCACTCCTGCCCAGAGTTGTCAACAAGATCAGGAATGACGGGCCCAAGCCATCCTGTGGCTCCGCCCTGTGCTTGGAGAGTTTGGTATCCCGAACTGTTGAGTATGGCCGTCGGATCATCAGTAGGATCATCAGTCGTAGGGGAGGGTTCTCCACCTAAACCTGTCAATGCTCTACCTTTGTGGAGATTAGGAGGAAGGCTGTCAACTGTCACTGCTCAAAGTCTGCAATGCTTTCTTGGTAGCCAGGCCAAAACAATGTATGCCTGCCATTGGGGCAAGTTTTTGGCATGTTGTGCAGAACATCTGGTTGACCCCCTTTCTGCTCCCCTGTCTCAGGTTCTTTTGTTTATTGTTTCCCTTGCCCAGCAGGGCTCTACTCTGGCACCTCAAAGGGCTACCTTTCTGCTATTTTAGCCTTTTTGCCATTGCCTAACCGTGCATCCATCTTCAAATACCCTATAGTACACAGGTTCTTGAAAGGTTTGCAACATATATATATATATATATTTTTTTTTAAGAGTTTTATATAGCGTGAACTAGACCCGGGACATCAGGTGTCAGAGTGCTTTACATGAGCACCAGTATTGTTGCAGATGAACACATACATTTTTTTTTGTTTTGTTAGGTACGGGGAGTTTAAGTGATTTGCCTAGAATCACAGGATGTTGAGCGTCGTTGCCAAGACTCGAACCTGGGTCCCCAGCTCTAGCCGTAAGGCTACATCTTCTCCCAAATGTTTTCTCTTTTAACCTTCATCATGCCTCAGTGGGACCTTAATCTAGTCTTGACGTTCCTGATGTGCGCTCCCTTTGAGCTCTTGCAGGACTGTGTTCTCAGCCTCCTTACCATCAAGTTGGCCTTCTTGATGGCACCAACCTCTGCCTGGAGGTTCAGTGAGGTTCAGCTTTGTCATCCAAACCTCCATACTTGAACATCTACCGAGACAAAGAGGTTCTATGAACTTGAGCTTCCTTTCTGACGAACGTTGTCACTCCTTTTCATACAGGCCAGTCCATCACCCTGCCGGCATTTTACGCTCCGCCACATCCCTCTAAAGAAGAGGAGCATCTTCATCGACTGGACCCAAAAAGAGCGTTGTCATTCTACCTTGACCGTATGACAGAGTTCCTGGTAGACAACCAACTCTTTGTGGAGTATGTCAGAGTGAAGTAGGGAAAAGCCATGCTGAAGCAGACCATCTCCCTTTGGATTTACTCTGTATTAAAATCTGCTATGCGTTGGCCAAGAAGCATCCCCCTGAGGGTTTGTGTGCTCATTCCACCATAGCCAAGGCTGCAACCACTGCGTTAGCACGCAGAGTTCCGGTCCTAGATATCAGCCAAGCAGCAACTTTATGTACATTAATGAAGCCTTACTGGCTGGGCAGTCAATTCCATCGGGACAGGCACTTTGCTCGTTGGGTCCTACAGGACTTTCTAGTATAAATCAGTTTATGCTGACAAACCTCCAGAGCGGTATTGCTTGGGTCTCTATTATAAGGTAAGGAATCTGCTGCTAGAAGTCTCTTTCAGATGAACAAGTTACTTATCTTTGGTAACCCTTATATGGTAGAGACTCTACCAGCAGATTCCTTACTGACCCACCCATTCTCCCTGCTCCGTGAGCGGATTTCTAGGGACAGGGATGTTCTCCTTTCAGGGCCTTAGTTTTCACACCACCAGTCAGTGTTCTTCGTGGCTCCGGCCTCCTTGAGTGGACAGTCACTAAAAGACACTCACATCAGCGTGTTGGGAGGGCACCTATATAGGGACTGCAAACATCACTTCTGGCGCAGATGTCATGTGGAGCCGAATGATGCCATCTACTGGCATGCAGAGGTATGGCTCTTGAAAGATTTTCGGATCCAGTCTGATGCCTGGAGATAATTCTAAGGTAAGGAATCTGCGGCTAGTTAGAGTCTCTACCAGATAAGGCGTTACCGAAGGTAAGTAACTTTTTTACCTACATATTGGACCATCCATAGAAATCGATTGAGGGTAATCAATCACATAAAACTCAAGTGGCAATATACTCTGGGGTGTGCTCCGAGCTCTGGAATACATTATTAGTGGCTGTTGTCTCAGCCCTATGTCTAGGCAGCTTGGTACCCTGGGTGTTAAACAAAATTGACTAGAAGAACAACAATTAGCAATCTCACTTTGAAAAGGTGGTTTTTAACTTTTCTGATGTTTATCAAAAACATGAAATGCACTTTAGGGTCGCATACAAAACAATTTAGCACAACAAGCCCCATCGTGCTTTGGGAGACTGGCAGCTATATCACATAGAAAAAAAGGGCCTTGGAGTGTGCTGACAGAGTTTGGAGTGCTACCTCTGGTTTCCCCTATAGTACCCCATCACTGCTCTTGCTGCCCCTGGTCTCAGGGGCTCATGAAGGCAGTGATTGGAGCGAAAAGTAAGCAAGACTGTCAGAGCCCTGATTAGCTTCTATTGTTACCATTCCTCGTCCTCCCCAGACCCCTCAGCAGCAAATAGGGGTCTCTTGCAGGGCTAAGCATGAGGCAAGTGTTTAGCCATGTGATGACATGCGGGTCAAAGGTAACACGATGGCACTTTAGCTTACAAAGGCATTTTAGTGAATATACGCCCTTGAGCCTTGTAGGAGCATATTTCATACAATAGGTCCCTGGGGATCTGACCTGCTGTAACCGTGGAAAATGTGTTTGAGTCAGAGGCCTGTTAAACTCCTCCACGCTTGAGCAGATTGCCATGGCAAAGCCCACTATACAGATGCTGAAAATATCAACAGGGGCTTCATGAACATTGCCTCGAGAAGCGATCAGATTGTCAAAGTAGAAACAATATGAATTTCCTCAGAGAAAATCAGGAAATCCCTCATCGTCCCCGGAGAGTTATTTTTACTGGCATCTTTAGCAGTGAAGATTTCAGTGTGGTTTTTAATGAATGACATCATCGCCTGGAAGAGAGCCTGCATTTCTTGTCGTTCTGCTATTGTCATGTGGCTAGTGAGATCCAGCTGCTGTTGCTATAAAAATGGCTGCGTACGTGACGACCACGCAGTAGGGTAAGCGGAGATTGACCTACTAATGTCATCAACAACTGTGATCAAACATCTGTTGCCACAGCGCATACAGCACCAGATACTCGCTGGATGAGTGCTTTGTAGTTATTCTAAATTGAACCTAATATCTAAAAACTGAAATCAAACTCTTAAACTATAGAAAAGAAAAGGGTTTGGAAGAGCCCCACTCAAGATGGTTCAGTGGAAACGTGTTATGCTTGTTACTATTTCAAAGCTCACCGTCACAGGTTTGTGACCTCTGGCACTGATAGGCCATGAATGACCTACTCTGACCCTTAGATTAATATAATGCAGTCCTCTGTCAATATCAGGATCAGTGTGTCTTATCTTCCTGATATGGGAACTTGATCAAAGTCCACAAGATAGATGTGCATTTCCTGGGAAAGGCGAAAGGGATAATAAGCTCCTGGGTCAGACAAACATCATTTTATTCAACCTTTTTTCCCTATCCATGCTGCGCCCCATCATGAGCAAAGAACTGGTTGTGCAGAGATGAAGGAAAAGCGTTGCCTTTTATATATTATTTTATGTTATTCTCGTCTTTTTAGTTCAAAACTGCTATTAGTTTGCCCTGCCACGCAGCGCTGTGGGCTGCCCGAATCTCATAGTGTATATTTCCAGTCCTTCTACACGGGTTCCGAATGCAGATCGAATATATATTCTTCAATGGCAGCTTGTGTTTCATGGTCGATGGTTGATTTGACACGTCATCAAGGCTGTATTTTGTGCTTTCGTGCAGATAGTAATTCAAGACCAAGGTCAGCCGGCCTTACTCGGGAATAAACAGAACATATTGAACGTGCCAGCAAAGATATGCGAACTGAACAGGCCTGTCTCAAAGGGGGTACATGATGGACAGGAAGCAAGTGGGCAATTCCTGTACCGTGCAGTACTGGCACAAAACACCAGGGGCAATGTTCACCTGCTGAGAATAGACTGGTGTAAGGGTGGTTAGCAAGAAACTCCTGTTTCAGCAGAAATGCAAGTGCTTAATTGAACAGGAGATGACTACGAGTGAACTACATAGTTGGGGGAAGAGTTCACAAGCCAACAAGAACCAGAGCCCATGTGGGTGCATTCCATGGCACTCTAGGCAAAGAGGCGTGTTGACACCGCTCACATACCCACTATGAGCCACTTTTATTTATTTAGAGCAATTCGACCTCCACCCCATGCCAGCAGGTGCTGCCATATGTTGTGCCAGCGCTATGCCATTGCGTAGCAGCTAATGGGGAGACCTTGTGTTAGTCAGAACCTTGGTATAATCAGTATAGACAAGTGGTTCTGTCTGAATTTCTCAAACATTTACCGGATTATTAGGACTTTCTCCATACTGTTTCATATGGAATACATTAAATAATGACAACGCAACTCAATGATATAGTGTCCAATTCATTTAAACGATATATGTTTGAATGAATATAACAACATTCTGAAAAAATATTCTTTAGATTCTTTAGATATTTCTGCAGTGCAGCCACGTTTTCTGTAAACACTCACACACACACACACACACACACACACACACACACACACACACACACACACACACATATATATATCCAAGTACAGATTTGACAGTAGAGGATAGAGTAACTCTAATCACTTTTATCAACTTAAAAGACACACAAAATGATGAGGAAATCCCCAAATGAGGAGGATGATATAGTGCCAGTTAGAGTGGGATTGAGTGGTAAAAGCCCCACCTGGGAACAAAGTGGACCAATATCATGAAATTGTCTTCCACTATCTTCACAAAATGCAGAGAAGCACCTACAGGGACAATTTCACTAAACAAGAGAGAGAGGCACTGTTAGAATTACAAGAAGATGAGAGGATTGAAATCAAACCCGTTGACAAAGGGGGAAACATCATAGTTTTAAATAAAAGTGATTACATCAAAGAAGCCAATCACCAACTCTCGGAGGAAACCTGTTACATGAAATTAGTTTCCGATCCAATTCATATATACAAAGACCAGTTGCAACATCAATTAAAACAATGGGTAAAATGAATTTAGTAGATCTAGATGACTTACAATACATGATAATCGAACACCCTGTCATCTCTACAATATGCTGCTTTCCAAAGATCCACACGGATCAGAGGAACCCACCGGGCAGGCCTATCATTTCTGCCAAGGGATCATTATTGGAGCCGGTATCTAATTATGTTGATCGCTTTCTGGCACCATTATTCAAAGATTTAAGCTCCTATATATGGGACACGGGGTTCTCCTACGGCATCTGTAAGACAGGCAAAGGCATGAGTCATACAAACTTATCACCATAGACGTTGTTTCATTGTGTATGAGTATTGACCACGGTATAGGAATCAAAGGCTGTGTGTACTTTCTGAAGGACAAGAAACATACAATATCTTGAACACAACAACATGTTACTCAAAATAATAAAAATGTGCCTTGAATCTAACATTTCTTTTTAAAAAGCTACTGTATCATAAAATCAGAGGGACTGCAATTGGTTTTTCCTTTTCACCAACATTTAAGAAACAGAAATCTAAAAGCTACTTGGGAGCGCGACCTCAATTCTGTGATTGAACGAGAGAGTAATGTGATATCTATCTCTATATATATATATATATATATATATATATATATATATATATATATATATATATATATTTGTAGCAAAAAAACTTCAGTCAAGAAGACGCCGCACACCACTTAAAGGTTCTTCTGTGGTTTATTAATTCTGTAGGATCCCCACCTACGCGTTTAGGACAGAAACTGTCCCTGATCACGGTAAACAAACAATTGTCCATCATTTGTTTCTCTTATTTATACAAAAGACTCCATGCAGCAAATTAGGATGCATTATGGGCTTAGTAGTTGCAAAACGGCTCAGTTGCAAGCTTATCGTTGTGTAACGGAGTGTTGGTTTATGGAATCAACATTATTGATGGAGTTGAGCTAGCGCTTCTATTTAATTACGCATGCGGTTTACGTGCTTTTGGTAGACTCGCCATTAAGTCAACCTGCCGCAACGAGTTGCGATTGTATATGAATTCACGTAGTTTGTAATTAATGACAGAGTGTCAGTAAGTCAATGCTGGCTAAGTGCCCTGTTTGACTCTTCATCAATTAGTAAATTCCAGACCACACAACACTCCTCACAAGGATAACAAATCAATTAAACAATTATATTTAAGCATATAAACGCTTTACTGTCTCTTCTGGGTCTCAAGCTATAACCCACATTTGTTCATTATGTATCAAGTTCTCACTTGCTATAAACGACCAACGTTATATAAACTGAATCAACACACATTTTTTAAGTCATAAAATGTTCACACGATGGTATTCATTAGTCCACAAAGTCACAAATGTACATGCATCTCCTCATCCCCATTTAAGCCCCAAGGGCTTCTGGTTTTGAGGCGAATGATTAGCTTTGATTGCAAGCGTCTCAATTTTTGAATCCGGTTTCCTTTGACCATCGCTATGCCTGAATATTTAATATCTTTCCATGTTTTGCCTGGATGACTTTTCAGGTGTTTAGAAATCGTATAGCTGTAGTCTTTATTCTCAATTGCTCTTATATGCTCCAAAATTCTTTTTTTCAGAGGGCATTTCGTCGAGCCGATGTATTTCTTGACACATGTGCATTGTATTTAGTAGACAACAAATTGGGTTTCGCATGTTATTTTGTCCCGTATCTCAAATATTCTCCCTTTTTGGTCAACAATTGATTTGAGATTTTATCCAACCTTACACGCTTTACATGATGGCACTTCGTGAATCCTAGCTGCTGCTTGTGAAACCATGATATTGTTTTTCATGGTTTCAAATGGCTGTTCACTAGAGTATCTTTAAATGATGGAGCTTTGTGATATGTAATCAGGGGCCTATCCCCTATTAGGGTTCCAATTTCTGGGTCTTTTTTCAGGACACTCCAGTATTTGGTTAGGATTTCAAGAATTTTAAAACTTTCTTTTGAGTACGTAAGAATCAAACGAGGCTTGTCATCATCTTGTTCCTTCTTTTTGTTTTTCACTATTAGCGTTTCTGCTCTCGTTTTTAATCTTGCTCTTTGTTCACCTCGAACAATGTCAGTATGTTTACAAAGCGAGATTTGGTTTCGGCAAATTTCCTTTCCATTTAACACATGCAGGGAAAGCTTCGAAACGCGTCAGGCAGCAGGGCTCTATGGCGGGATGTGAAACCGCATGTTTGTGCGAATAAAGGTTGATGCCTTAACTGCTGTGGTGTGCGGCCTCGTACCTGAGGGACTTTGTGGATAAATATATGTATATATATATATACTGAAAAAACCATAGGTTTCAGGGACGTTATAGGTAGAAATGAGAATTTAGAAAACCTTAGAAATTCACTGAAAAAAACATAGGTTTCAGGGACGTTATAATTAGTTGGACATTTCACTCATACAAAACCAGAGAAATTCGTCCGTTATAGTTAGTTGAGCTAACTATAACTCACGGCCCCGCAATGCACTGCTGATGACGTCACATATTACATGGTCAGTGACATCACTCATGGCATCTCAAATGACCCTTGACCCTTCCAGGTAGGTCGCCCCCCTCTGCACAGCACCGCCTGTGCCCGTTCTCTCCCTCACTGCCCCCGTGTTTCTCTGCCCGGTTTCCTTCTGCTCCCCTCACGTCCCACGTGTCTCTCTGCCCGTTTTTGCCTTCTGTTGCTTAGCCGCCCCTGCATTTCTGTGACCTTTCTGCCTTCTGTGTCACTCGTTTCCCCCGTTTTTTGTGAACTTTCTGCCCTTTCTTGTGACCTTTGTGCCTCTGTGCCACTCATTTCCCCCCGTTTTTTGTGACCTTTTCTGCCCTTTCTTGGGACCTTTCTGCTTCTAAGCCACTTGTTTCCCCCCGTTTTTTGTGACATTTTCTGCCCTTTCTTGTGACCTTTGTGCCCTCTGTGCCACTCGTTTCCCCTGTTTTTTGTGACCTTTTCTGCCCTTTCTTGGGACCTTTCTGCCTCTGTGCCACTCGTTTCACCCCGTTTTTCGTGACCTTTTCTGCCATTTCTTGTGACCTTTGTGCCCTCTGTGTCACTTGTTTCTCCCCGTTTTTTGTGACCTTTTCTGCCCTTTCTTGTGACTTTTGTGCCCTCTGTGCCACTCGTTTCCCCACATATTTTGTGACCTTATCTGCCCTTTCCTGGGACCTTTCTGCCTCTGTTCCACTCGTTTTCCCCTCAATTGTTGTGCCCTTTTGCCTTCTGTTTTCTTTGTCGCCCCTCGCCACTGCATTCCCGCCCCCCTGACTGCCCATTCGCTGCCCCACCTCCCGCCTCCCAGCTGCTCCTCCCTCCCACCTCCCTATATAGGCATATTGGCCGGCCGCTGCATGGTAAGGAGAGCAACATTTGACCCTTCCAGGTAGGTCGCTCCCCCTCCGCACAGCACCGCCTGTGCCCGTCCTCTCCCTCGCTGCCCCCATGTCTCTCTGTCCAGTTTCCCTTCTGCTCCCCTCGCTGCCCCCGTGTCTCTCTGCCCGGTTTTTCCTTCTGCTCCCCTCGCGGCCTCCGTGTCTCTCTGCCTGTTTTTGCCTTCTGTTGCTTAGCTGCCCCTGCATTTCTGTGACCTTTCTGCCTTCTGTGCCACTCGTTTCCCCCCGTTTTTTGTAACCTTTCTGCCCTTTCTTGTGACCTTTTGCCCTCTGTGCCACTCGTTTCCCCCGTTTTCTGTGACCTTTTTGCCCTTCCTGTGACCTTTTTTCCTTGTGTGCCACCACTATGACGCCAGCACTCTGCACGCTCTCAATCCCGGACGGACTTCAAGGCCACCCCGGCACACACTGTCCCTTCACCTGCCGGAACTGCAGCTACACCAGCCAGAGAGCCGACAAAACACCCGCCAAAAAAGACCTCAACCATCTCCGATGCATACTACTGAACACCCGCTCCGCACGCAAACACGCCGTCGAGCTCTGGGACCTGCTCAACACAACCTCTCCAGATGTCGCCTTCCTGGTTGAACAACTCCTCCGCACCCAACATCGCCATAGCCATCCCAGACGGCTACAAGATCACCCGCAGAGACCGCACCAACGGAGTCGGAAGAGGAATCGCCATCGTCCACAAGAACAGCATCAGAGTCTCGACTAGCACCGACAACGCGCTCAGCACCGCCGAACACTTGCATTTCCAGATCCACACAGACCCCAACTCCACCCTCAGAGGCACCCTCGTCTACCGACCCCCGGATCCCGCCCCCGGTTCAGCGACTCCATCGCCGACTTCATCAGCACGCACGCCCTGACCTCCACCGACTACATCCTCCTCGGAACTTTCTTTTCCCCTGTTTGTATTTTGTGTTACTTGTACTGGATACAGGACTGTATCCCACTTTGTATTTGTTTGCTTAAATATTCTTGTGTCACCTTATATCGATTAAATTAGTGTCGGGCTGGACACATGCTTCCTCATAGTACAGATTGTTGTCTATAATTGTATATTTTGTGTAACTACCGTATATTAAGGACCACTGTTGCTTTATATACTATACCCCAGGTCCTTGATTACCTTAAGGATTCCCTTGTTTCTTAAACCTGTCATATGCAGAGCAGGTCTCTGGACCTTCTCAAGTTCCTGTAGCTCAGAACAGGAGGTCAGTCAGCTAGCCATTGCAGTCACACTGGTGGTTCTGGGTTCAAGGAGCAGGTCCAGTCTTCCTTCCACAGTTAACAGGGTAGCTGAGCAGTCCTTCCAGCAGCAGGGTAGCTGAGCAATCCTTCCAGCAGCAGGGCAGCAGTTCTTCATCCGAGTCCTCCATATATCCAGATGTGATCTGAGGAGTTGGCCAGAGAGTTCAATAATTATACCTGGGGCCAGCTTTGAAGTGAGAGAAACTTGTAGACTCCCCCGACATTTGGTTCTGGAATTTCCTTTCTTCCCCTACCCTGGTCACAGGATGCTTGGACTCAGAAAAGGCTAGTGTTTGTGTCCTAAGGCTGCTCTTTTGAAGTGCTCCGCCCCTCCCATCAGGTCAGGATGGCCCATCTTGCCAACACCTAGTCCCCCTTTGTGTTACTATCTGGGAGGAATACAGAAAGGCCAGCTCTACTTAGTCATGTGACCCAGAAAACAGGCTGGGGGCACTTTGGGCCATATGTACGTAGCATTTTTCCAGTCTCGAATGGAGTGAATCGCAGAATCATCCTGTTTGCGACTGGAAAAATGCTTTTGGAGATGTACAAAGCCCACATTGAGATTCTGTCACTTGGTACCAAATCGCAATTTTGGTTTTGCAATTCTGTATTTGGAAGGGGCGTGTTTAGGACATCCCTTCCAAATACTGACTCTCACTGATATGTACAAAGGTTTTGTGACCAGAATTGGATCGCAAAACATCTGCACTTTACCACAAACCCAAAGTTGGTGGTAATTCATTCGCAAATTAGAAGGGGTGCCAGAGGGACCCTTTGTGAATGTTGGAAAATATATTTTTTAAGCAGGCTGTGGCTCAATGGATCACTACCTGCTCTTAGAAAAAGAAAACAAAACATTTCATGTTTTTTTGTTGAAATGCAGCCAGTTTCCTTTAAGGTAAATGGGTTGCATTTCAACAAAAAAAACCTTTATTAGAATGCAGTCACAAACATGGTGGTCTGCTGACCTCAGTAGTCCACCATACCTGTGATGGTTGCAATTCCTAATGGGTCACAAACTGTGACTTACCTCATTAATATTCATGAGGTAGATCAATTTGCGACCCACAAGGAATCACAAGTATGAAACAAAAACATTTCATTTTTCTACTAAAGAGGGTTTTAAATTACAATTCATTAGAGACAATACGTGACATTTCTAGCTATTCCAAAACAAAAGTTATCACAAACATATGAAATTTAAAAGTGCATGTCCAACTTTTTAAATACACTGCACCCTTCCCTATGGGCTGTTTAGGGCCTACTGTAGGGGAGACTTACATGTTTTACAAAAGGAAGGTTTAGGCTTGGCTTTAGGTATATTTTATCAAAAACAAAGCGAGGAGTATCCCCTATGAGGTTGAAGAACAGACGTATCTGGAGGACCGGTTTTTGGCAACAACGAGGAAATTCATCCTTTTGTTTAAAACCCCTCACTCACCACCTAGTGGTGACATGCTTCATCATCGGGGTCCACCTTGGCGTCCTAGCGACACCAAGGTGTGCTGCGACACCTGGACTACAGTGGAGCGGGTTGTGACTGTGGGTGCAAAAAAATGATAAATGTTAAAAATTGTCCTGGTTGTACTCAAAAATTTAATTTTAATTATAGAGCAACTGAACAATGGTTAAAAAATATATAAGGGCGAGATCCTGGTAGGGGGGTTACGACCAAGGGGATCTCTATATGTGTTGAGTGGTCAACATGTTTCTACCTTAAGGGCTGTTGCCCGGTATTCGTCAGGACCAAAATAACAGGAGGACAGGAGGTGCGTGCTCCCTAAAAAGCACACCCGTTCCTTGATCCCCTGTGTGCCTACTGGCAAAAATGGCCAGTGGTAAATGCTGCGCAATACAATAAATGGGCAGGCGGATAAGCAAAAAAGAGAGACCTGTAAGGAGAGAAGAAAGGGTAAAAAGCAATCAGGTATTGAGTGATTAACTTACTCCCCTGTAACGTCGTGCAGTTTCTCAGTAAAATAGAAATATTGTGCCAAAAAGAAGGGGGGGTGGTGGTATTGTGGTCTCCAGATAAACATAATACCGTCGTGATGGAGTGAGGTATTTAGTCAATATCTATGCCCAGGAGTAGGTGCATGCCAGTTGCATGCTGTGTGAACATGACACTGCTGGAATATTATATCGAATATCTAAAGTGCCGCTATAGAGGAAAAACACATGATGGCATTGCATAGATCGTATTTATCACGTGGTGCCTTTGCTAATTGCAGGGTGATAAGTAACATAGCGGTTCCTGCGTCAATGTGGGTGAATACAAGGTGGGGTGATCAAAGGCATAGCGGTAACTCGGTGGTGCTATATAAATTTAAACAGCATCTGACTCGTGCATGCGAGTGAATAATATTTAATTAACATACATGACGAACATACATGTAACACTAAGGGACAAACATCAGCCAAAATGGTATAGGACTGGGCTTACTCAGGTAAGAGCTCTCAGCGCTTCAACGAGCAGGGCGTAAGGTCAGTGCCTTTAGCGTAACATATTTCTGTAAAGTTAAGGAAAGCGCGGGCATAGTAAATTGCGGAGCCGCTCAAGGCGTTCTAAGAATGGTGAGCGGTGCCCTCGTAGACCCGGTACTCAATGGTGTACCCGGGTGCTAGTATTGAGATTCTACTTACAGTTACTGGCAAGGGAAATCAGGTTCGACCTACTCCTCGCGTCCTCTGCTCGGCTAGTGATGGCGGGGGCAGCGGGACGCGGTAAAGAGGAGTTCGCCGCTTCCGCATTCGGGCGCGGCCTGGGCGAGTATGGGGGCGGGGCTTACAGTACGTCATGGCGTGCTGTCCGTAGCTAGGCTACCGTAGGGAGACACACACCAGGTTAGGTTGTGGCAAAACTCAGGAAAGGTTAGGTAGGCTTGCGGGGCTGCTCCGCTAAGCTTGCATCAATGTAAATGGATCGTGAAATGCACGTCCAGGCATATGAGATAGAAAATAATGTTATAGCCCAATGAATTAAAAGAAATGAAGAAGGAATGTATATCAGGGCATGTGGTGTAGAAATTAAATTATAAAGCCAGGCGACTTAAGGGAGATAAGGAAGGAATGCTACGTTGGCCTGGCAGAGGAGCAGACATTAGTTGTGTGACCGGTATAAGGTCAAAAAGCGGCATGGCATCACGAGTGGTGAAAATAGCCACCCATGAATTACTTGATGATGTTGGGTCTTGTGGGGGCTAGATATGTATACGGGTGCCAAAAATGGCGCAAAAGACCTAGGGTAGGTCATGAGAAGGCCATATGGTGTGAGGAAAGCTCAATTAGAGGCTCAGCATGACAAAGGTTCAATATGTGCTGAGAGTAACATGAGGAAGCTGTGCTCATTTCTTAGTCAGTGGTCGGAGTGACCTATGGGAAAGGAGTTTCACTTCAGCACCGAGTTCCATGGAATATTATCGTTGAGTCCTATTTTATGAGAAGAAAGACGATAAATCCATCGCTGCTCTTTTTCAAACAGTCGTGCTTGTGCATTAGGGCCTGGTTGGATCTGCTCAATTACCGTCCATCTCATGTCGTTGGGGGTGTGATGCGCTGTGAGAAAATGGTCAGTGAGCCTGGTATTCGTTTTTTTGCACCTGATTGTGCTACGATGTTCCGCTATTCGTTGTTTGACTTTTCTTGTCGTCATCCCCACATATGGCTTGTCACAACTGCATTTGATCAGATAAATGACAAATGTACTGTTGCAGTTTGTGTGTGATCTTTGTTGCCAAATTTTGCCTTCCTCAAGGTTCAAAGTTTTTGTGTTATTGGTGAGGTGGCAAACGCTGCAGTCACCACATCTGGAATGTCCGATCACTGGGGGTAAGCCCCAAGCGTTGGTGATGGTTTGGTTGGTTGTTGTCATGTTCTTTATAGGTCTGGTGTTCACCAAGGTGTCTTTTATGCTCCGTGCCTTTTTGTAAGAAAACAGTGGCCTGTCCCACTTGTGATTCCCCGTGTGTAGTATTGACCAGTGTTTTCTAATACTCTTGCTGACCTGGTTGGACACCGCATTGTATGTGGTCACGCAAGTGAGTGGGAGCTCCTCCTCTGGTCTAGGTGTGTCCTCTAGCAAAACTTGTCGTGGCTGGTTTCTTGCCCTCTTCTGGCATCTCCTTGTGATCTTTTCGGGGTAACCCCGGTTGGTTAGTTTCTCCGTCAGATCTGCTGCCTGGGTTTTGTAGTCCTTTAAATCGCTACAGTTCCTCCTAAGCCTGAGATACTGGCCGTAGGGTAGATTCTCCCTCAGGGGGCGGGGATGAAAACTGTCAAATCTCAGCAAGTTGTTTTTCGCCGTGGGCTTGAAGTGGGTTTTGGTTTTAAGCTTGTCTGTATCTCTTTCGATCTCAAGGATACTAAAAGCCTACTGACCATGTTGGAAGACATCAAGGTTGAACCAGACCACATCCTTGTGAGTCTAGACATAGAGAGTCTCTATACTAACATACCTCAAGACGCCACCATCACAGTACTTAAGCAAACACTGGACAATTCCACATGGGATTACACAACACCGAGAGAGTTCATTGTAGAGTGCGCAACCCTCGCTCTTAAAAGGAACTTCTTTGAACATGACGGCCAACTATATCTCCAAATAGGCGGGACATCCATGGGAAGTGTCTTCGCTCCCAGCGTAGCGGGCCTCTACGTGTATGACTTTGAGAAAAAATATGTCATCACCCCCAACAACCCTTACAGCAACCACATCAAATTCTGGAGGCGGTACATAGATGACGTCTTCACTATTTGCTATGAGTATGTGTGAACAAATCAATGCGCACATCCCAGTATTTGGGCACTCCCTCTGGTTCAAAGATATAGACTCCGATGAATTTCAAAAATTTATTTAAATTGGATTGATTTTCATGTTTTCATAAACCTTTTCATTAATGGATTATTTGCATCCAGTTAATTAGGCTCTACACAAAATCAACGTTGCTCCGGTGTCAGAAGTTCACTATTTGGCAAGGACCGCAAGAGACGCTAATGGATTTCATTAGGTGGCTTAACACATGTGACCCTAACCTAAGGTTCACACACAGTGTTGACAAAGACAAAATGGTCTTTCTGGATATTGAGATCGAAAGCGATACAGACAAGCTTAAAACCAAAACCCACTTCAAGCCCACGGCGAAAAACAACTTGCTGAGATTTGACAGTTTTCATCCCCGCCCCCTGAGGGAGAATCTACCCTACGGCCAGTATCTCAGGCTTAGGAGGAACTGTAGCGATTTAAAGGACTACAAAACCCAGGCAGCAGATCTGACGGAGAAACTAACCAACCGGGGTTACCCCGAAAAGATCACAAGGAGATGCCAGAAGAGGGCAAGAAACCAGCCACGACAAGTTTTGCTAGAGGACACACCTAGACCAGAGGAGGAGCTCCCACTCACTTGCGTGACCACATACAATGCGGTGTCCAACCAGGTCAGCAAGAGTATTAGAAAACACTGGTCAATACTACACACGGGGAATCACAAGTGGGACAGGCCACTGTTTTCTTACAAAAAGGCACGGAGCATAAAAGACACCTTGGTGAACACCAGACCTATAAAGAACATTACAACAACCAACCAAACCATCACCAACGCTTGGGGCTTACCCCCAGTGATCGGACATTCCAGATGTGGTGACTGCAGCGTTTGCCACCTCACCAATAACACAAAAACTTTGAACCTTGAGGAAGGCAAAATTTGGCAACAAAGATCACACACAAACTGCAACAGTACATTTGTCATTTATCTGATCAAATGCAGTTGTGACAAGCCATATGTGGGGATGACGACAAGAAAAGTCAAACAACGAATAGCGGAACATCGTAGCACAATCAGGTGCAAAAAAACGAATACCAGGCTCACTGACCATTTTCTCACAGCGCATCACACCCCCAACGACATGAGATGGACGGTAATTGAGCAGATCCAACCAGGCCCTAATGCACAAGCACGACTGTTTGAAAAAGAGCAGCGATGGATTTATCGTCTTTCTTCTCATAAAATAGGACTCAACGATAATATTCCATGGAACTCGGTGCTGAAGTGAAACTCCTTTCCCATAGGTCACTCCGACCACTGACTAAGAAATGAGCACAGCTTCCTCATGTTACTCTCAGCACATATTGAACCTTTGTCATGCTGAGCCTCTAATTGAGCTTTCCTCACACCATATGGCCTTCTCATGACCTACCCTAGGTCTTTTGCGCCATTTTTGGCACCCGTATACATATCTAGCCCCCACAAGACCCAACATCATCAAGTAATTCATGGGTGGCTATTTTCACCACTCGTGATGCCATGCCGCTTTTTGACCTTATACCGGTCACACAACTAATGTCTGCTCCTCTGCCAGGCCAACGTAGCATTCCTTCCTTATCTCCCTTAAGTCGCCTGGCTTTATAATTTAATTTCTACACCACATGCCCTGATATACATTCCTTCTTCATTTCTTTTAATTCATTGGGCTATAACATTATTTTCTATCTCATATGCCTGGACGTGCATTTCACGATCCATTTACATTGATGCAAGCTTAGCGGAGCAGCCCCGCAAGCCTACCTAACCTTTCCTGAGTTTTGCCACAACCTAACCTGGTGTGTGTCTCCCTACGGTAGCCTAGCTACGGACAGCACGCCATGACGTACTGTAAGCCCCGCCCCCATACTCGCCCAGGCCGCGCCCGAATGCGGAAGCGGCGAACTCCTCTTTACCGCGTCCCGCTGCCCCCGCCATCACTAGCCGAGCAGAGGACGCGAGGAGTAGGTCGAACCTGATTTCCCTTGCCAGTAACTGTAAGTAGAATCTCAATACTAGCACCCGGGTACACCATTGAGTACCGGGTCTACGAGGGCACCGCTCACCATTCTTAGAACGCCTTGAGCGGCTCCGCAATTTACTATGCCCGCGCTTTCCTTAACTTTACAGAAATATGTTACGCTAAAGGCACTGACCTTACGCCCTGCTCGTTGAAGCGCTGAGAGCTCTTACCTGAGTAAGCCCAGTCCTATACCATTTTGGCTGATGTTTGTCCCTTAGTGTTACATGTATGTTCGTCATGTATGTTAATTAAATGTTATTCACTCGCATGCACGAGTCAGATGCTGTTTAAATTTATATAGCACCACCGAGTTACCGCTATGCCTTTGATCACCCCACCTTGTATTCACCCACATTGACGCAGGAACCGCTATGTTACTTATCACCCTGCAATTAGCAAAGGCACCACGTGATAAATACGATCTATGCAATGCCATCATGTGTTTTTCCTCTATAGCGGCACTTTAGATATTCGATATAATATTCCAGCAGTGTCATGTTCACACAGCATGCAACTGGCATGCACCTACTCCTGGGCATAGATATTGACTAAATACCTCACTCCATCACGACGGTATTATGTTTATCTGGAGACCACAATACCACCCCCCCCCTTCTTTTTGGCACAATATTTCTATTTTACTGAGAAACTGCACGACGTTACAGGGGAGTAAGTTAATCACTCAATACCTGATTGCTTTTTACCCTTTCTTCTCTCCTTACAGGTCTCTCTTTTTTGCTTATCCGCCTGCCCATTTATTGTATTGCGCAGCATTTACCACTGGCCATTTTTGCCAGTAGGCACACAGGGGATCAAGGAACGGGTGTGCTTTTTAGGGAGCACGCACCTCCTGTCCTCCTGTTATTTTGGTCCTGACGAATACCGGGCAACAGCCCTTAAGGTAGAAACATGTTGACCACTCAACACATATAGAGATCCCCTTGGTCGTAACCCCCCTACCAGGATCTCGCCCTTATATATTTTTTAACCATTGTTCAGTTGCTCTATAATTAAAATTAAATTTTTGAGTACAACCAGGACAATTTTTAACATTTATCATTTTTTTGCACCCACAGTCACAACCCGCTCCACTGTAGTCCAGGTGTCGCAGCACACCTTGGTGTCGCTAGGACGCCAAGGTGGACCCCGATGATGAAGCATGTCACCACTAGGTGGTGAGTGAGGGGTTTTAAACAAAAGGATGAATTTCCTCGTTGTTGCCAAAAACCGGTCCTCCAGATACGTCTGTTCTTCAACCTCATAGGGGATACTCCTCGCTTTGTTTTTGATACATTTCCTTCAGGGGAACAGGAGAAGTCTCTAGTTCACTTTCTAGTGAACGAACTCCCTTACTCTCTTCTTTGTTTGTAACATTTAGGTATATTTTGCCAGGTCAAAGTGGCTGTTTAAAATGTCACACGGGCTGCAATGGCAGCCTTATACATAGCTTAAAGGTTACTTACGTGAGTGGCACACTGCAGGTCCACCAATATCATTTAGGTTACAGGCTCTGTGTACATGCAGTACCGGTTTAATAGGGACTTATAAGTAAATTACAGGTGTCAAATGGGTGTTACCCTATTTTACCATGTTTAAAGGATCGAGCACAAGCACTTTAGCACTGGTTAGCAGTGGTAATGTGCACCAAGTCCTTAAAAGCCAACAAAAACAGATTCAGAAAACAGGAGGGGTGAAGGCAAAACATTTGGGGTGAGCCTGCAGAGAGGGCCAAGTCCAACAGATCCTTTAAGGTAGGTGCCCTTGCTTACTAACCAAAACAGAATAAAGACTAGATAGAGCATGAATACAGTTTGAGGTAGAAGAAGACATGCTGGCTTTTTTGTGAGAAGAGTATGTAGAGGAGGAGAAGCAAGTATGTTCATGGGTGGTTTTAGAAGAATTGGTGTGAGTACTGAGAGACAAAAGTGAACACAGGTATTTTGTTATTTCAAGGTAATATCCAAAATGTGTGAACGAGAAAGAGAAGTTCACCAGTGAGTAATCACAGATTGGCAGCTAGGCAAATTAATTGGCGGGAGGCATCCAGACTGTACACATAAACAGGAGGAAGTCTGCAACACGATAGAAGGAGGTAAAGAAGGAGTGAGAGGGGAAGGAGAATAGACATAAACTGTTACTAGATTTGCAGTACCATGGGAGAAGTTGGCAGTGGCGGCTCACCCATTGGGGCGTGGGGGCGTTGCTCCACTGCTTTCTCGCTGTGCGAGAGGGCAGAAACATAAACGGTAATAAAAACTACAATTTATGTTTCTGCCTTCTCGCATTGCGAGAAAGCAGAAGTGCCTCTGTGCCTAGTTGGGGGTGGGCGGTCCTGCTCGAGTGCAGGGGGGAGTGGCTTGCCCACTGTTGTGGGTACTGACTGTTTGTTCGGCCCTGGAGCCAACGAAGCAGTCAGTCCATCATCCCCTTTGGTATCGCTTTGTTCGTCCTAAGTCGGGAGGGTATGCCCAGACGTGGGTCCCTTGCTCACTTTGCCACTGGATTAAAGCTAGCCTGGCTGATGATGGCTGAATAGCCAGAAACCGGTCCCAGGATGCTTGTTTCTGGTCCAGGGAAGACATGGCTTGGCAAATCGGGCTGGACTGTTGCCATGAGGCACAGGGCCAGACTTATTTGCATTTGGCCATGTCTGAACTGGGGTGGTGGAGTGAGCTAAAGAATGACCATGGATTAAACCCATATCAGTTGACTGGGGGTGAGAGTTTTATTTGCTCAAACACTCCGTCCATCACCCTCTTTGGTATTGCTTTGTTTGCCCTAAACTGGCAGGGTATGCCCAGACGTGGGTCCCTTGCTCACTTTGTCACCGGATTCAAGCTTGCCTGGTGATGATGGCTAATTAGCCGAAACCGGTCCCAGGATGCTTGTTTACCATCCAGGGAAAACATGGCTTGCCATTTCGGGCTGGATTGTTCCCATGAGGCACAGGGCCAGAATGATTTGCATATGGCCATGTCTGAACTGGGGTGGAGGAGTGAGCTAAAGAATGATGATGGATTAAACCCAGATCAGTGGACTGGGGGTGAGTGTTTGATTTGCTCAAACGCTCCGTCCATCATCCCCTTAGGTATCGCTTTGTTCGCCCTAAGTTGGCCGGGTATGCCCAGATGTGGGTCCCTTGCCACTTTGCCACTGGATTCAAGCTAGCCTGGCTGATGATGCCTGACTAGCCCGAAACCGGTCCCAGGATGCCTGTTTCCGGTCCCGGGAAGACATGGCTTGGCAGTTCAGGCTGGACTGTTCCCATGAGGCACAGGGCCACAGATTTGCATATGGCTATGACTGAACTGGGATGGTGGAGTGAGCTAAAGAATACCGATAGATTAAACCCAGATCAGTTGACTGAGGGTGAGTGTTTGATTTGCTCAAACGCTCCGTCCGTCATCCCCTTTGGTATCGCTTTGTTCAACCTAAATTGGCAGGGTATGCCAAGACGTGGGTCCCTTGCTCACTTTGCCACTGGATTCAAGCTAGCCTGACTGATGATGGCTAAATAGCCAGAAACTGATCCCAGGATGCTTGTTTCTGGTCCCGGGAAGACATGGCTTGGCAGTGCGGACTGGACTGTTCCCATGAGGCACAGGGCCAGACTGATTTGCATATGGCCATGTCTGAACTGGGGTGGTGGAGTGAGCTAAAGAATGATGGTGGATTAAACCCAGATCAGTTGACTAGGGGTGAGTGTTTGATTTGCTCAAACGCTCCGTCCATCTTCACCTTTGGTATCGCCTCTGGCGGTCACAGTAGAATACTTTGTGTACTCTCTATACTAATGAAAGTGCTTTTTGCTGCTGACCTCTGACATGACCTCAGCAGTACTTTACTGACACGCTGATCTGTGACCTCACGCTCAGCTGCAGCATGGAACCGAGAGACGGCTTCCGGACGTTGCCCATCATAGGTCGACAACCTATAGGGAAATGTAATTAATCCAGATATTAATTTAAACTTTAGTGTTTTCTTGTCAGGCTCCTTCAGATGTTTGTGTTTAAAAATAAGGACGCCTTTTCTGATGGGAATCCTGCCCAGCCCCCAGATATGAGCCTCCCTCAGTGTTACCAGACATCGGTGACCTTCTGTGCACCTCGTAAATGGCGCCCCCAGCTGTGCAAGTGTTCCAATACACATTGACCATTGCATCACTGTTACCTTTATGGGTAACACTGTATTATATCCCAATTCGAAATTATTAGGATGACGTAACTAACATGTGCGTACCTGACGTTTCATAAAATTAATTCAATTTTTTAACAGCAAGTACACTACTTAAATCCACAACGGGAAGGTGCAGGACTGTGGACGCGTGTGTACCCAATTAGGATGGAAGCAGACTGGGGTGATGTTAAGGTTGTGTAGTCGGGCGACATGGGCGAATGGTGCCATATAGACGTTAAACAGCGTTGGGCTGAGGGATGAGCCCTGGGGAACGCCGTAGATGACTTCGGAGTGGAAGGGGGGGCGGCTGATGCTCTGTGTTCTGCCGGAAAGGAAGGAGGTGGTCCAGTCCAGGGCTTTCTCTTGGATCCCGGCATTGTGGAGGCGTGTGCGTAGTGTGAGGTGCCTGCCTGTTTAGAAGGCGGCTGACAGGTCCAGGAGGATGAGGGACGCGGTTTCTCCATTGTTTAGGGGGGACTTGATATCATCGGTGGCGGCGATGAGGGCGGTTTCGGTGCTGTGGTGGCTGCGGAACCCGGACTGGGACGGGTCCAGGATTCTGTTTTCCTCGAGGTAGCGGGTCAGTTGTTTGTTGACGGTCTTCTCGATGACCTTCCCCGGGAACTGAAGCAGGGAGATGGGCTGGAAGTTCTTGAGGTCATTGGGGTCCGCCTTGGGTTTCTTGAGTAAGGCGTTGATCTCGGCGTGCTGCCAGCTCTCTGGGAAGGTTGCTGTCTCGAAGGAAATGTTGATGGCCTTCCGGAGATGGGGTCCGATTGCGTGGCTGGCTTTGTTGAAGATGTGGTGCGGGCATGGGTCTGACGGAGAAACGGAGTGGACGGTGTTCATGATCTTGATGGTGTCGTCATCGTTTATGTTGGTCCAGGAGAGCAGGCGGTTGGTGCGGATGGTGGTCGTGGGGGCGGAGGTCTCAGTGGTTGTCGGGCAGTTGTGGCATTGAAGCTGTCGTGGATGTCTTCAATCTTGCGATGGAAGAAGGTGACCAGCGAGTCGCAGAGGTCTTGCGAAGGTGGGATGTCGTTGGTGTTGGAGCTGGGTTTGGAGAGTTCCTTCACGATGTTGAAGAGCTCTTTGCTGTTGTTGTGTGCATTGTTGTCTAGGCGGTCTCTGAAGGAGGCCCTTTTGGCGGATCTGATGAGGTGATGGTGTCTGCGGGTGGCGTCCTTGTGGGCTGCGTAGCTGTCCGGTGTTCGTTCACGGTGCCAGTTCTTCTCTAGTTTTCGACAGGATTGCTTGGAGGCCTGGAGGTCTTCAGTGAACCAGCTGGCTTTGTTGCTGGTGTGGCTGTTGGAGGGTTTCTTGAGTGGGGCGAGGGTGTTGGCGCAGTCGTCTATCCACTGTCTGAGGTTGCAGGCGGCGGAGTTGGGGTTGCTGGGGTCGGTGGGTGGGCTCCGGGCGAGGGTGGTGGTTAGCTGGTCTTCGGTGACTGTACTCCAGCAAGTCTGTTATTAATTTCATTTGCTGATGTCCTAAATGTTCTGTTGTTGCTGCAGTGCTGTTTGCAACCTGGCAATATGGCCAAGAGAGGGGCAGAGCTACTTCAAAAAGGCCTCAGTGAAGCAATTTAAAACAAACTGCGTGAGAGAGTTTTTAGTGATATTCATACAAACATTACCTCATTGAACTGTATGCTTAACTACATTGTTTCTCTGGTCTGTGTGTGTGACACGCACCAACTACTCTCGATGACGACAAGGTGTTCAAATGGGCACCTACTGCATAAGCAGTCACCACACAGTTACAAAATGGTGGCGCACCAAATGCTGTTTTCACATGTAAACAAGAGAGGATGTTTCTCTCTCAACCTTTGATGGTGGGTCCAGGATGTTTCTGTCCTGCTTTATTGTGCATGATCCATCTTGCTTTGTCAAATTTGCTTTTAAATACAAAATGTTTCCACTCTTTTTTAAAACTATTCTCGAGGGAGAACCCTCCTGAGGCCGCCTTATGACATTCGTACCCGCTAGCTTCACTCGCGCACAACGCAACACTCATTAATAGCTTTTACGCCCTCACCACTTTCAAATGTCACCAGCCGCCACTGTTGCTGATGTTCAATTTAACCAAGATTAAAACTCCCAGAATGCATTAGATTGTTAAAGGAAAGTCTGGGGCTGAAATTGGTGTCCCAGAGTCATCTAGTGACCTTAAATTTGTTGCCTCTCAAGTTGACATACATGCCTAATTTGTCATTTCCTTATGTAGATGAGGCTTCAGCCATTCACCCCACATTGTTCATGAGTTTAAACATGTTCACCGTAGGGAGTTTTCCTCACAGCCAGTTGAAATGTCACTAGGTGGTGTAAATCTGCGGTTTAACCGAATGGACCTACTTCTGCCTGAAAAGGATATTACCTTTAAACAGGAAGGCGAAACAATCCAATATAACAATTTATTGCAAATGCACTGCTTCCCTCGCTCATCAAAGGGCTAAAGCGACTCTCGCTTTCTGTCTGCGCCAGAGGATATCCTGTTTTGGTAATAGTGTCTGGAGCTGTAATAACATGGGCTTTATGCTGATAACAATGGGAGATGCAGGCCCACAGGCCGCTGCGTCACAATGTTGTTGTGTGTCTAGCCCAACACACTGTGAACATTCAAGGTTGAAGGCACGAAATACATATTTTCTAATTGCATTTCCCAGTGTCGCTCTGTATGGCGGGGATCGAGGTCAGACTTCGGTCAAGGCGTTCACAGAGCTACTTAAATAAACACCCTGCGGAACTTCCTAGAGGAGACACTGTTCTATCTGAACTTTATTAATTCCCTCTTTACAATAATGTAAAAGACACCATGTCTGGGATCCACCAACGCTGATAAAATAATGCTTAAAATATACACTTTTCAGGACTAGAGTTTGTGCTCAAATGTTTACATAGGTTGCCATGCTAGCATGAGTGTCCAAGGTCTGTACATTTATTTCATGTGGATATCTTGAAAATCTGGCATGGATCAGACCCTCTTGACATATTCTAGATACTCTTGCACTTCCGGGTTCCAACCAATCTGACACATAACATCCAGAAAGTCTGTCCACCAAAACCTTTGTAAAATAATTCATAACTGCCATCTAAGGATGACAGTCACTTCTGTTTCTTCACCCAAAATATTTAAGTTGGATGTTTATAGACCAAACCATAATGGGAAAGGAAAATGACATGCCCCAGCATTCTTAGTAGTGTTGGTCTAGAGCATAATAGGCTGGCACACTCCAGCATGACATGTGGCCAGTTGACAACCAAGATAATTTACCAGAAATTAATTGCACTGAAATCATTGACCTACTCAATGCGTCCTCAAGGACATTTTTTTCCAGGTCTCTGTTTCGCGTAACCATCTGGTGTATTTTGGGAGTTCTAGTTCTAGTTTTGTTCTATTGCGTTTGTTAGAGTAGTACGACTGACTTGTAAGTTCAAAAGACCAGGACTAGAAGCACAGTGTTCCTGATGACATGGAAGTAATGGACCAATTTATGGTACAGCACCCACTGTAAACAAACACACCACGTGTGACCACCCATCTAGGTAGATGAGAAAAGAGAAATTATATATATTTGAAATATGTCCCTATTTTCCACTCATTGTATCTGGAAGGTACGTGTCCAATAAGAGAAGTAAAAAAAAAGCAGTTAGGCCCATCTCCATGACAACCTCTACTGGCAGTGGCATTCAGTTATCTGATCATTATAGGATTAGAGACAAGTTAGCCTTCTACAAGGATACTCAACTACATTGTTAATTCACTCCTCTAGGTTTACTCCTAAGCTTAAAACAAATTAAGACATTTTAGAATTTTCTAAATAATTGAACTTTGGAAAAGTGTGGCAGTTGTAGCTTCCCATGAAATCATAAGCATTTGTGTGTGAGCAATGTAGCAGGTGTATACTTGTATATAAGGAGCTCCTTGGAGCAAGTAGGCGTAGTCGGAATTTCAATTATGCCAGTAATTGAAGCCATTTAGGTAATTCCGCGTTATTCTTTGACGCGGAATTACCTATAATTATGTGATTACTCCTCATGTAATTAATAGCAATTTTGGGGAAAAATCCTAACACAAGAGCACATTTAACACATACTCGCTATTTGTGTTCTGTTGCATTCAGCGCAATTTCTTACCGTAAAATGCCTTTTCGTATCCATTTTGTGCGCAAGATGGCACTTTTGTCCTATGAAATAGCGCTAAATGCAGAATTACTCTTCTCGCTTAATTCAAGTGTAATCATATGGATTGTTTAGGTAATTCTGAGTGATCATGGTACACTTAAGCGCGAGTTATGCTGTTGCTTAGAAAAAAGTGCATTTGCACTCCCAAAAATTTTTTGCACCAGGAAATTTTTTCCATATGTTGAAATCCCTCACCCTCCACCAACACAAACTTTTGGATTGTTCTCGACTAGCTCACCAAGGCTAGCAGCCTTTTTCTTTCATTAACAGAAGTAAAACTCCAACCACATTCATGGTGAAAATACACTTTTAAAAAGTTTGCACATGTTCACCATTTCAAAAAGAGCAATTGGAGGACGGAATGCTGAACAAGGTCAAACATGCACCCCCAGTACAGAGATCTGGGCATAAATCCTTAGTTTTGCTCATCATGCCATTTCAGGTTGTACCCAGCCATATGCAAATCAGTCTTGACTCTGTTCCCCATGGGAACAGTCCAGCCAGAACTGCCAGGTCAGGTCCTCCCTGGACTGGAAACAAGCATCCGGGGACTGGTTTCGGGATATCACCCCATATTATCCAGGCTAGCTTGATTCCAGTGGCACTGAGAGGGCAGGATCCACGTCTGGGCATGCCTATCCCACTTGGGGGGACAAATGCAAAAAAAAAATTGATCAACGGAGTGCTGAACAATGTCAAACATTCACCACTAGTGCAGAGATCTGGGCCTAAATCCATCGTTTTTTTGCTCACCAGGCCATTCTAGTTTGGACCCCGTCATGTGCAAATCAGTCTTGACCCTGCTTCCCATGGGAACAGTCTAGCCTAAACTACATGGCCAGGTCCTCCCTGCACCATAAACAATCATCCTGGGACCTGTTTCGGGGTATCACCCCTCATCAGCTAGGTTAGCTTGACTCCAGTGGCATGGAGAGCATGGGACCCATTGCTGAGGATACCCGCCCCACTCGGGGTAACAAATTAAAAAGAACAATTGATGGAACAGAATGCTGAACATTGTCAAACATTCACCCCAGGACAGAGATCTGGGAGTGAATGTTTGATTTGTTCAGCATTCCGCCAAACATCTGTTCTTTTTGCTTTCACCCACATTTCAATGCATCCCCACCATGAACACCCACTCCCTGATCCTTTGAGGAGATTTTCTCACAGGGACCAGTACAGAATACTTGTGCACTTTAAACTTGGATGCTATGACATGAACACCAATTCAATGTAATTTCCATTGAAATGAATGGGCACTCCATGACGAGTTACCCTTGTCATTAGCATCCAAGTGGTTAAAATCTGAATAAATCTTTTTGATACTGTAAATTCAAAGAGTTTTCAGATTTAGCATGTCATGCTGCCTCCTTTTGTATAAGGTCGTCGTGTGTTTCGGGTGCTCTTCGTTACATGTATTTTGTAAAGGGATGTCAGAGAGCATAGCTGATATTCCACATCATGACGCTCAACACAACCAGAAAAATAACAAAGGTTGGGTTGAGCAAGGTATTAGAGGTAGAATGCAGTAGGTAGGGGACTGGACTGAAGGTGGTGGCGTAACCTGCATCTGCTTACCAAGGTGAATAACTTCAGCTAACACTATTAGTTGACATTACTGAGGGAATACCTGACTGGGTAACCATTGTCCTGCCTCTAGGTACCACATCCACCATGATGTACCCAGATGTTGTTTCTGCCACGACAAATACAGGGACTGGCTCCTCCCATGAACAACGAACTACAGGCCACTTATGACTAGGATCAGGGGACAGCTATTTCATTAGGGCAGGCGGCACAGGATGTGAGGTGAAAGTAAGGTAACTTTTGCAGTGATAGTAGGAGTGGATACTAGAGAAAGCCTACTGCTCGCTTATGCCACCATGTGTAGGTTGGGGAGTGCAGGTGTATGGTCAGAACGCCTGCCTGGGAAGTGTGAAGATACTGTTGTGCTCCCTGGGTCAACACGGAGAACACGGACATATTGCCTAACACCCATACACTGCTAGTACGTAAATATGTACCTCCACAGATACATCCTGAGAATACACAGAGAGGTATATATACCCGCACTATAAGCAACTACTTTTGGAGCCTTGGTATCACTCTTCACAAGTAAGAGGATGTCTTCGGAGTCTATGCCAGCAAATGATGACTCCTCTTCATGCCAGAAAGGCTTCCTTCCAACCACCCTCCATCCCTTTCTACTGGTCACAGATGGATCTGAGAATGTTTTCCATCCTGGTGAGTGTCTGCAGAGGATCACCCTCTGTATCGCTGCTCATTAACGTTTCCATTCTTGTTCCAATCAACCACTGCCAGATAGAATGTAGGAATGCAAAGCCTTCAGCCATATTCTACCGCTAATGGGGATTGCTTGTCTATCTAAAAGCAATCTACTAAAAATTGAAAAGCCAACGTGGAGAGCCTTGTCTATTTGTAGTTGCTTTACTCTGGTACTTGCTTTTGCTCAGAGAAATTACAGCCGGGGATCTATTAATAATAGTGTGCAAAGGAAGGCGACAAAGATTTGTCTAGTGTTGTGCTTGTGTGTTTATGTGAGGAGCTGTGGAAATGGAATTTACTCCCTAAAGCCCTGAGAGGTCTAGTCACAGAGAAGGATTTCAAGACAGAGTTGAAAACATATCTTTTTAGGGAATGCTAAAGATCTACCCCTCTCTGTCTATGGATTTTCTTCTAGCGCTGGGACTCTTCGTGGAAGTAGCTGAGTGCTTTATAAATGACATTCATTCACATTCATTCATTCATGCAGGGGTTACAAACCACTGGTGTCGAGGGCGATTGCTCGAAGCATGTTTGTTGAGGCATTGTAGCAAACTGAGCAGTCAGGAGGCTCCCCTTCCTACACAAGCAGCCCAAACACATTACTGTGACAGACTCTCAGTCTGGGCCTCCCAAGGGCAGAGCATCCTGGACACCTTCCCTTTCAGTGTAGGTGCACAGCTGGTGTAAGCTTTCCATGTTCACCACAGAGGGGGTTAGATCTGGGTGCTGTGATGACAGACTGCCAGAGTCCTCTGTTAAAAGCCTGATAGTCATCTATAGACTAAAGACTACACATTGAATGTCACCTCAAGTGTTTTCACACACCCACAATTGAGGTATTGCAAGTTCAATGTTGCATTATTTTTACCGTACCGTCTCCGTGCTTAGTTTGTGTACGTGTTTGCTGACCTGCCGTCATTTTTGGAAAGCAGGACACATTTTTCCATCACCTGACTTTGATGACCCAGAGGAGAAGAGACAAAAGCAGAAAAGGAACATAGAAGGAGGAAGTAAAACATAGGAAACCTGTGACAAATCGAAAAAGCATTAATGAAAAAAACCTCTGCAAAGTTAGCGAGAGGAAGTGTTTGGTGATGGAAGAAAGAGGCATGTGATGGAATCAGCGCGAGGCACTCTTGGTACTGACTAACTGCAGCATTCGACGAACCGACCGTAGCATGATCCTAAAAACATAAGCACTTGCGCTCTTAAGGTTTCTATGACAGAGTTGTGCCTTGAATTGTTGCAAAGAGTTCCCTTGTGTTTGCCAATTGAAGGAAGATCCTTGGGACCCTCTGAGCCCGATAACCCCGGATCAGAGACCCTCTGACCTTTAAGTTTACATGGAGAAAGGCACTTCCCTGTCTGTAGAGGCACCCATCTGCTTCTAAGTGGTACCGATTATTATTAAAAGGGAAAGGACAATTAGAAAATAGGAAATGTTGTTCTATTTACATCACTGTTCAACACAAGCTATTGGGAAATGGAACAGCGTGCCAAAAAACAGCCCCTTTGACAACAAGGCGAGATTTTGCTCTGGTGAGTCCAACTGAGTAAGATGGCTAAGTATACAATCTGGGAATGTTCAGGTAAAATTGTTATTAGCCCTTCTGAATGCATACAACGCCATATTGTATTTACATTCCCAGTAGAGTACCAGTGATACTAATGATAATATTGAGAGAAGTGTGGTCCTCTGGATACATAGGTATAAATCTAGCCATATACATGGCATCTTTCGTAACAGGGTTATCCACACTGTAGCAGAGTGATTTAAATACCAATGATGTGAATAACATTAACCATCCCATAAGAAAACAATCCATAAAGCTCCTCTGAAGCAAAGAGTGCAATATGATCTCTTGGTGACTCAGAGAAAAGGATTTAGAGTAATAAAAGTTGTGTTTATATTACCGGAACTGTAATTCACAGAAATGTATATCTCATTACTTTTATGGGTGGAACGAGGCGTAAATGGCGACATTGCACAATCCATGTCTAGCACGTGGATCAGGGACATTGTAAAACCCTTGAAAGGACAGACCCTTAATAAGTCGGAGGTAACCAGGGGGAAACTGTGCCTTGCAACATGCAATGTCCCAGAACTATTAGCTGCAGCAGACAGTAGATAACAGCAAAAGAGCCAGGACAGCACAGAGCATTACCTATTCCTCGACACTACAATGCATGTTGAAATGCTGGGTCTGGGAGTTTAGAAATGTTAAATTCCCCTCTCCACCTATCATCCAATGTGGGAAATAGACATTTCAATCCGAGTGTACACCCAGTGTCTAATATGGCCTGGTGGGTTAGGGCGAGCAATTGAAGGCTGTGGACGGGTCCAATTATCCAGCTATATGTTAAAATGAGAAGAAAAAGTGTGAGTGGAAAATTCGGAAGAGTCAAGGTTTCAAATTTTAGGCAAAATCAGCAAATTACCCCATTTCATACAGTCCTTAGAGAATGCTTCTAATATTTTTGGATGGTCCATTACCTAGTATAGATGTTACCATCAATCCAATGAAAATCTTCTCATTACACCTAACCTACATTTCAGGGTTAGGTATGCAAGTGCTTTACAGCATTAAAAAAGGCCAATTGAGTGATCAGGGCTATGTGTGAGTCTATAAAAATGAGATCCGTAGCACAATTTCATGTAAAACAGAGAATTGACATAGGGAATCCACACAGGAAATTCCACATGAGACAAGGGTCAAAGTTCAAACCATGAAGCTGTATTAAAGTGTAACAAAAATCAGAATACAGATGGCAAAAATATATCAGTTAGTCAATCAATTCAAAAAGCTCAAAATGCAAGCATAAGTAAATCAGTAATGCTAGTGAACGCTAACCCCTAACCTAGTAATTAGCCAGAACCAAATACAGTTTAGCACAAAAGAGTTTAAGAGCATCTGTCACAAGGACTGCTCAATAAAAGCTAGGAGAGAAGTACATGAGAAAATATTTGAAGTTCTGATTGATGTAAGGCTTAACGTGACACCTTCCTCTAAGGATTAAAGAAAAATCTCTGGCTCCTCTCACAAATGGAGATTTTATGCATTTTAGACAGAGAAACTGCATAGTCACTATGGTTTGACATAAAAGTTACATATTATTAACCAATACTAAAACAGAAAACACATCACATGGTATTATGAGTCTTGCTCTAAATCTGTTGAATAATTCTGTATTAAACCCCACAAAAGAAACAAAGGCACATTGAAAATATAAAAAGCATCTCCAGTTAGACAAAGGAAATGGCATTCAATTATACATAACTGAAATCTGTCCTCTCCAGCAACAAGATGAACAGCAAATTATCCATTTTAAAATGCTACAGTGCAACCAAGACTACAGAATTAACTGCATTTTTTAAATGTAATGAAAGACTCAATGACACATTTGAATCTCCTTGTGCAGAGGCAGGGAAGAGAAAAGACGACCGCCTGCTCTGCGCCTCCCACGCAATTGAAAGCAGGACTAGGACAACACATGCCAACTGTAAAACTGTGTTATATTCAACACAGTAAAAACATGCGTTTGAATCTCTCCAGTATTAATCAAAGCAGAAAAAAAAGAGTTGCGGAATTTGCTTCCCCGACTTCAATTATTTATATTTGGTGGATCATCACAACACATAGCTTATCCTGAACGATGGTCTCTTGAAAATTCAAAATGAAACAGACACTCATTAATACTTTGGGGTGCTTTTTGAGTGACGTCACCAGGGAACACTTCTGTTTCTTGAGAAGCAATACAGAAATCCTGATATCACATCTACTGTTAACAGCGAGGTTACCGCCTTTGCAATCATGGACAAATAAAGCATCCTCTAAGCTATGTAATACAGTAATGAGGGATAAGCATGGCTTTACCTGCCAGCCAAACCCCAGTATATGTAAATATGGAATTATTTTATTATGTAAATAAGAACAAGCTTAGTTGAGACCATTATTTTCCAGTTATGTGTAATTTGCCTTAATTCCGGATAAGGAGCATTCCATGATATCACGCCCACCAGACTACCAATGATTTCATTCTAATTCCTATGTGTCTGGTGTCTTAAGACTGATTATTACTTGTAAGTGATGTCATTCAGCCTCCCAAAATATTATATATACTATGAACACACAGGAAAGTATTTGGCTCTGAGTCCACATTTTCGATGTGGGTTGTGGGTTCAAACAAAACAGTTACACATATAATTCTCTACAGATGGCATATTTCTCCATGGAAAATCCAAAGACTTTTTCGTTCTTTGGACGGTCTGCGCTGGCGGGGAGGCAGAATAAATGACACCTATAGCCATATCTTCTGGGAATGCCCTTAAATAAAAATTGGCAGAAGTGATGTAAACAATTGCAGCAACAAGGACATGACTTCAATTTTTCAACCATTAGTCAAACTCCTGGGTGCACCTCTTTAGACTTAAGTTCTGTAGTAACAAAGGTGCTTCTAGTCGCTCAATTGTAAACTCCATTTTGGAGGCAATCTTTCATTGCTGGGAACCTGGAATGTGATGGCCTCTGAACAGGTACTCAGCTGCCTGCTGAAGCTGCTAGGATCGCAAGTAAATAGTCAAATGTGAGCAGGAGGCAGTTAAATCCATGGTTTGACACAATATCTCCGTGCACAAACAAGTTGTGGGTGTCAGCAATGTACTCGCAGGGAGCTATCTAATTTATTTTCCTATTTTATACACTGTTGGTGCAGACCAGAAGTATGCTTCCAACCACCAAACAAGTGCTGGCAAAGCTAACAGGTCTTGAATTGGTTGCTCCTTTTCGACTTGTCACTGCTTATCTGATAACAATTGCTAGTTACAGATTCCTTTCCTTAGAATATTCTCCAGGCCTCAGATTGGATATGAAAAATCTTTGAGCAGTACCATCCATTTACACTCTTTTTTGGTTAGAGCTGCGGAAAGGGAGCCCCCTCTTGGGTTGGGAGTAATCTTTTCCAATATCCTCCATCTGAGGCTCTCTGGTGGGTGGTTGAACTCGATGAAATGATCAACCATCGGTGCTCCTACTGTCTTACATCTAATGCGGCTCATATGTTGTAGGATTCTGGTCTTGGCCTTCTGTGTAGTTTGGCCTATATACGGTGCATTGCAAGGACACAGAATGATGTAAATAACATTTGAGGTGTTACAATTCGTCAGAGAAGGTAGATTGTGTGAGGATATTGGAAAAGATTACTCCCAACCCAAGAGGGGGCTCCCTTTCCGCAGCTCTAAACAAAAAAGAGTGTAAATGGATACATACATTAGATTCAGTGGCTACAGGCTTAAATGAGCATGAGGAGACTGCCAAACAGATGGGCCTAGTATAAGCTCCATCGATAGCTGAGACTAGAAATTCGCTATCTTAGATGCAGTCAGGCACTATCTCAGATATAGTCATGCATTGCATTGGGCCTCACACTCACTACACACAATAACTTAATCCCACTCTGTATAAAATGCTTAGCGGATTTAGTTCCACCTTAGTGTGGCAATGTGTTTTCTTGAATGTTTTTAATAAGCTTGATGCAAGTGAACCCATGAAACACTCTTATTGTTGACAATGCCTAGTTTGGTATATAATATACACTGTGTAAACCATGCAAGTATTGAACAACTTAGACATAATTATTGATATAGTGGTCATGCAATTGGCAGCAAATGTTTGGATCGATCTATACATGTGGACTCTATGTCTATTCATAATAACTGTAATCTCTCCCTTGCAATGCTATGATGTACATTCCACAATGATACAGCCAACATTGATGAGACAATTGGATGTACTACCAGCATACACAGGCGGGATATACTAGATAGCTTTACAATCCTATGTAGGCTTAAAAAAACGAGTTCAAATTTCTATCCATCTCATTCACGGTGCACACGCCTAATGCGTGAGACACCAGAGGATGCTCCCGATTGCTAGGGAACGACGCTAGAGCACGTACGTGCTGGCGTCATCGCGGCCGTCCTCATAACATTGAATGTCCGGAGGAGACCGGTAAGCTGATTTATGGTAGCGGTTAGGTGGACCACAGAGCCAGCGACTGTCGAACGTTTACTACTGAGAAGCGGGTGAGTGGGTCCCGTTTTGTCATAGTTCGCAGAGGTACTTCCTCGTTTGTTGACAAGCACGCGTGCAGTACTTAACGAACGCCGCCTGCCTCATAGCCAATTTTTAAATAACGGAGGGCACTCTCTAGAATGGCGATGTACTATGGACCTTAACATACGCCGCCGGCCTCACAGCCATTGTTTAAATAACAGAGGGCACTTTCTAGAATGGCGATATACTATGGGCCTTAACCTTAACATACGCCGCCGGCCTCACAGCCATTGGTTGAATAACAGGGGGCACTTCTACAGCATTTACAATGATGGCGACTCACTATGCGCCTTAACCTTCAATTACTATCTCTGTGGTTGAAAGACTCTTATAGCCACAGTAGTTTCATTCAATTTTGCGAGTACCTCCCTAGTAGAGATTTGACAAGGGGCATATACAGTAAAACCACCACCTGTTGATTTTAGAGACAAGAGATATGCTCATGCAATGACATACTCACCGATGGGCAGTTTTAACGATTAACTATTTAAAACAGGCCCTGCTCCACTGCAATGTGCATGATTTTAACAAATGAAACTATTCGATAATGAGATGATAATCCACCTTATCCTCTCATTTATAGATCTTGAGCCAACAACTCTACAGGCGATTCAATATGACCTGTGGGTAAGTAGCCAGATCGTCGACCTAGTCGACTTGTTTAAGTCAAAACCTACCCCAAACCCCCCCTGACACATTCTGTTACTTTGCCCACAGACTGTTGTGCAGTGTACCTTGTCTTGAGAAAGACCCGCCGTGACCTTTAACCTAGGCGCAGAAGGGTCGAAACGTCGACGACATCTTGTAGCGGGCCATTGATCTCTAGGATTCCAAAACTGAAATAAATATCCAGAATCTCTAGACATCCATCTAGCGTGGCCTTCAGAAAAACAACTGTACACATATGTATATATTGATTGTATAGATTTATTGTACATATTTTCAATTTCACTTGTATATATTTGTCACTATTTGATCACTATTCACTATTGTCACTATTTTGCACAAAAATTTATCTGGACAGTCTTTTCTCTGAAAAATAATGTTTTGTATTAATAAAAAGTCAAGTAAAAGACTTTAAAGCAATAAATAAGACCTCGAGTCATTAGTTGTGAGGTCTTGAATTGTGTTGTCAATGGAGGGGGCTCCTCAACTGCATTAATAGCATGGTTTGAATTACTCATGTTTCGCACCCGACAGAACCACTCGTTATATTAACCATTAACTACCGAGGTTCTGAGGGACACAGGGTTACCCCGTTTTGTTTAATTATTGTATTAGCAGGTGCTGACCTGCGAGGGTTTATTTTACCTTCATTTATTGGTATTTTTGTAAAAATTATTGGGTCTGCATCAAATGTCACTCATGAAAATACAAGACTGACATGGCAGATAAGGAAACTCTTTCCTACAGTGAGGACTATATCGCGAGATTGTTAGAGGAACAGGGAGCCTCTAACTTTTTATTGGGAGCAAACCACAACGAAACTAGAAAGATTAGAGAAGAAACTAGTAAGAGCTCGCCTACATGGGCATGTCCTGACGAAATATCTCTCAGCGAACATAATCCCGAAAGGCCTGCAAGTGAAGAACGAACCAGCAATTTTCATTGACGTACCAAAATTCAGAGAAGGCTTTAGTTTTGTGGCCAACAATTGCTCCAGGCACTGGATGGTGCTTGGGGTGGAGACGGCCATAGACTACGTCAAGAAATTAACTCAAGAGATAGCGGACCTAAAGAAGGAAATTCTGGAGGATAGCGCACTAAATAACGCGAAAGAGGCCCTTGAACGGGCTGAAAAGGCGCTAGTGGAATTTAACACTGTAACCCTCAACAGAAAATTGGATAAGCTTGCCAAAGATATCAGGAACTACGATAAAAAATACACTTATCCATATCTGTCGGACGAATATTATCAACAGGACCAACAAGGCTTTTTCACCAACAAAAGCAGACAGGGTCCAAGACGCTTCCAGACCTTTTCTGACTCCTCAGCCGGGAGTGGATCCGAGTCAGACCCCGACGGCCCTTCAACCAGTAGGCAACAGCCAGCGCAACAACAGCAGCAGAATTTTTTAGACCAGGGCTACCGCCAACCCAGCTGAGGTGGAACAGCCGAAAGAGGCTGGGGACAGCAGAGGAGATGGAATCGGGGAAGAGGAACCCAGAGGGGAAATGCGCGTGTGAGGTTCTTCTCGGCGGATGGACACGGAGAAATCTCGACGCGAAAACAGACGTATCGATGGTAAAAGAAGCTACAGTGCCAACAACGTCCAATACAGAACCCCGAGAAAGAATAACCAATGTAGAACCCCATGAGATGGATCAGGGGACAGTAGAAAGAGAGACAATGACACCAATGGATGTTGTCACAACAATGGATGCTGTTACAACAATGGAGAGTGGGGCCATAGTTACAACGGATGGTATAACCCCATCCACACTGATTGGGACATTGAACACGATGGAATCATTGGTTGGGGCGAACGAAGGAAGGAAGGAAGGAAGGAAGACTTACCAACATGGACCCAATGAACCCGATTATCAACCTTTCGGATTATATGATGACACCGGCAGAAAGAGGAGTATTGAGTAAGGGTCTCTCCTTTGTCCCTACAACTCGCCCTGACTCATTTACGACTAAACTGGAATTACAATTTTTTTTCCGGAAGGTGAGGTTGAAATACTATTTTGGGAGGAATACCTATACACCCAAAATCACAGCAACTCCATTTAAGCCTCCCTCAACCTTTACCCCAGGGGCACACTGCATGAGCCAACGAATCCTGGCGTTCAAGCAAGTAGTGATGCAAGAGGTGATGGCCACATTGGATGAGAGACAATACATCAAATATAATGTTACCAAAGAAGAACGAACAGCCATAAGAGAACTGCAGGAGAACACCACAATCGTAGTAAAAGCGGCAGACAAAGGGGGGTCCATTGTGGTCCAAAACACCACGGATTACATTGAAGAAATTGAACAACAACTAGGGACACGTGACAGTTATCAAACCACACCCAGGGACCCCACGTCCTGGATCGGAACTCTGATTAGAATCCTTGCTGAAGAAGGGGTCCAAAAAGTACTTCTAAGTATACCGGAGAAAGAATTCCTAATAAAAAAAGAACCGCGAATTCCAACAATCTACACCCTGCCAATGGTGCACAAACGGATGGAGAAACCTCCGGGCCGACCAATCATATCAGGCTGCGGTTCAATTCTAGAACCAGTAAATCAGTACATAGACTATTTTTTGCAGCCATTGGTACAGCACACCAAGTCATATGTACGTGACTCGACCCACATCATACAATTACTGGAAAATCAGCCCTTTGATGGAAATAACCAAATCATGGTAACATTGGACGTCTGTTCTCTGTACACCTCCATACCGCAGAACAACGCCATAGAAGTCATCCGAGTAGCCTTGAACAAACGCCCTTCACCACACTGGGTCCCTACCGACTTTCTAGTTGATCTATTGGAAATTGCTATGAAAAGAAATTACTTTGTATTCAAGCAACAGTTCTATTTTCAGTGCAAGGGGGTAGCGATGGGAGCAACTTATGCGCCGAGCCTGGCTAACATCTATATGGACAGCTATGAGGAAGAACATCTATACTCTGAAGATAATCCATACATCAATTCCATAGCTGTCTGGAAGAGATATATAGATGATGTGATCATGATCTGGTCAGGCTCGGAAGCTCTGTTGAATGATTTCTTCTTATGGCTCAATGAAAGAAGTGAAGACATACAATTTACAATAACGTATAACAGTGACTCCATAGACTTCCTTGACCTGACCTTCAGAACTGAGAACAATCTAATTTACTGTGATCTATTTAGGAAGCCGGCTGAGAGGAATACCCTTTTGAAATATACCTCGCACCATCCACGCAACCTACGCGATAACCTCCCTTATGGTCAATACCTAAGGATGAGACGTAACTGCACTAAGAGGGCCGATTTTTTCAGACAGAGTGAGGTACTTACCAAGCTGCTACGGGAAAGAGGTTACCCGTTGGGCCTCCTCAAACGAGCGAAGAAAAGAGCGTGGTACTATCCAAGAGACTCACTACTCACTGTAAAAGAAAAGGGGAAATTGGACAACAACCTGGTTTGTGTCACCACGTTCCACTCCAAGAGCAACAGCCTAAAGAAAATCATTAAAAAACATTGGAGCCTTGTCGCATCAGAAATCAACATGAAGGACAACCCTCTGTTTGCGTTCAAGAGAGGACGAAACTTGAAAGACAGTGTGGTCAGAGCATATCTTGAACCTAGAAAGCAACCAGGACTAAGAGACATGTTAGGACTTCCACCAGTCATGGGCCATTTCAAATGTGGCACGTGTAAAGTGTGCCCCCTATGCATGGAGGGTCAGGCACTAACATATGGAAGCAGAACACACAATCTACCTTCTCTGACGAATTGTAACACCTCAAATGTTATTTACATCATTCTGTGTCCTTGCAATGCACCGTATATAGGCCAAACTACACAGAGGCCAAGACCAGAATCCTACAACATATGAGCCGCATTAGATGTAAGACAGTAGGAGCACTGATGGTTGATCATTTCATCGAGTTCAACCACCCACCAGAGAGCCTCAGATGGAGGATATTGGAAAAGATTACTCCCAACCCAAGAGGGGGCTCCCTTTCCGCAGCTCTAAACAAAAAAGAGTGTAAATGGATACATACATTAGATTCCGTGGCTACAGGCTTAAATGAGCATGAGGAGACTGCCAAACAGATGGGCCTAGTATAAGCTCCATCGATAGCTGAGACTAGAAATTCGCTATCTTAGATGCAGTCAGGCACTATCGCAGATATAGTCATGCATTGCATTGGGCCTCACACTCACTACACACAAGAACTTAATCCCACTCTGTATAAAATGCTTAGCGGATTTAGTTCCACCTTAGTGTGGCAATGTGTTTTCTTGAATGTTTTTAATAAGCTTGATGCAAGTGAACCCATGAAACACTCTTATTGTTGACAATGCCTAGTTTGGTATATAATATACACTGTGTAAACCATGCAAGTATTGAACAACTTAGACATAATTATTGATATAGTGGTCATGCAATTGGCAGCAAATGTTTGGATCGATCTATACATGTGGACTCTATGTCTATTCATAATAACTGTAATCTCTCCCTTGCAATGCTATGATGTACATTCCACAACGATACAGCCAACATTGATGAGACAATTGGATGTACTACCAGCACACACAGGCGGGATATACTAGATAGCTCTACAATCCTATGTAGGCTTAAAAAAACTAGTTCAAATTTCTATCCATCTCATTCACGGTGCACACGCCTAATGCGTGAGACACCAGAGGATGCTCCCGATTGCTAGGGAACGACGCTAGAGCACGTACGTGCTGGCGTCATCGCGGCCGTCCTCATAACATTGAATGTCCGGAGGAGACCGGTAAGCTGATTTATGGCAGCGGTTCGGTGGACCACAGAGCCAGCGACTGTCGAACGTTTACTACTGAGAAGCGGGTGAGTGGGTCCCGTTTTGTCATAGTTCGCAGAGGTACTTCCTCGTTTGTTGACAAGCACGCGTGCAGTACTTAACGAACGCCGCCTGCCTCATAGCCAATTTTTAAATAACGGAGGGCACTCTCTAGAATGGCGATGTACTATGGACCTTAACATACACCGCCGGCCTCACAGCCATTGTTTAAATAACAGAGGGCACTTTCTAGAATGGCGATATACTATGGGCCTTAACCTTAACATACGCCGCCGGCCTCACAGCCATTGGTTGAATAACAGGGGGCACTTCTACAGCATTTACAATGATGGCGATGATCTCTGTGGTTGAAAGACTCTTATAGCCACAGTAGTTTCATTCAATTTTGCGAGTACCTCCCTAGTAGAGATTTGACATGGGGCATATACAGTAAAACCACCACCTGTTGATTTTAGAGACAAGAGATATGCTCATGCAATGACATACTCACCGATGGGCAGTTTTAACGATTAACTATTTAAAACAGGCCCTGCTCCACTGCAATGTGCATGATTTTAACAAATGAAACTATTCGATACTGAGATGATAATCCACCTTATCCTCTCATTTATAGATCTTGAGCCAACAACTCTACAGGCGATTCAATACGACCTGTGGGTAAGTAGCCAGATCGTCGACCTAGTCGACTTGTTTAAGTCAAAACCTACCCCAAACCCCCCCTGACACATTCTGTTACTTTGCCCACAGACTGTTGTGCAGTACACCTTGTCTTGAGAAAGACCCGCCGTGACCTTTAACCTAGGCGCAGAAGGGTCGAAACGTCGACGACATCTTGTAGCGGGCCATTGATCTCTAGGATTCCAAAACTGAAATAAATATCCAGAATCTCTAGACATCCATCTAGCGTGGCCTTCGGAAAAACAACTGTACACATATGTATATATTGATTGTATAGATTTATTGTACATATTTTCAATTTCACTTGTATATATTTGTCACTATTTGATCACTATTCACTATTGTCACTATTTTTCACAAAAATTTATCTGGACAGTCTTTTCTCTGAAAAATAATTTTTTGTATTAATAAAAAGTCAAGTAAAAGACTTTAAAGCAATAAATAAGACCTCGAGTCATTAGTTGTGAGGTCTTGAATTGTGTTGTCAATGGAGGGGGCTCCTCAACTGCATTAATAGCATGGTTTGAATTACTCATGTTTCGCACCCGACAGAACCACACCTTTCCACGTCAGGCAAAGCATCACACTGCCTACCTTCTTTGCTTCACCTCACCCGTTCAAGGAGCAGGAGAGATTCCACCCCTTGGATCCAAATAGAGCGTTGTTGTTCTACATCGATCACACCAAAGAACGCCAGGTGGACCTTAAGTTCTGTATTGGGTCCACTGGAGCAAACAAGGGGAAAGTAGTGCAGAAATGGACCATCTCCAGATGGATTGTACTCTGCATTAATAACTGCTATGCACCGGCCCAGCAGCAATCCTCTGATGGTTTGAGGGCTCATTCCTCTAGACCCAAAACTGTGACCACTGCTTTAGCTCGCAGAGTTCCCATCCTGGATATCTAACTCTATCCAGCGCCAGGTTCCTTACCGACCCTCCTAACCGTCCTGTTTCTGCAAACTGGTCTTCCTACCTAAAAAGGTAGCTGTAGACCCTTAGTTTCGGCATACAGGTCAATGTCAAGTCAAGTCAAGTCAGAGAATTTATATAGCGCACTACATACCCAGAGGGTCTCAAGGCGCTTAGGGGGGGGAGGAGGATTACTTGTCAAGTTGCTTTCTGAATGCTAGGTGGTTCTGGGTAAGGGTCAATCAGGCCTCTGACATGGCTCAGTGCTACTGGAATGGAAAGACACACGTAAAGGAACTGATTTTATTGTGCTGGGGTGGCACCTATATAGGCACTGTGCATGTCACATCTGGTACCGATGACACCTATGTTCCTGATGCAGAATAGGTCGACACCACCTACCAGTGTGCAGAGGTACTGCTCAAGATTCTTCAGGTCCATTTTGATGCCGGAGGAATATTCTAAAGTACAAAATCTGCAGCTAGGTAGAGTCTCTACCAGATAAGGCATTACTGAAGGTAAGTAATATGTTAATTTTGTTTTGTCATGGTTTTGCAAAATATTATCGTTTGGAAGGACAACAGTTTTAAAGAAGAGGTTGTGCAAAGATCTGAGGCCTCATCTGTAATTTGGAAGTAATTTATGGGCATCAAAAGATGCAGCAACCAGGCACTGTGCCCCTGTGGTACTTCTGTAATTTCACCCCTGGTTAGTACAGCGCTGGCTCTTGGTGTACTTCAGTCCCTTTCTATTAGGAGCTTCATGCACTGTGCAAGGGACTTTGAGTTTGACCAAAGATTCCACTGGTAACCAGTTGAGAGCTTTAACAACAGGCATGATACAGTCTATGGGCCTGATACATAAAGGGCACTGGTGCCAGAGGATCGCAGTCATGGAGGAGGCCCGCACTCGTGGCGGGACCTTAGCATTTCGGTTTCTCATTGCGGCGGTCCTCCCACGAGTGCGGGGCCTCCGCCACGAGTGCGGCGGCCTTTCATGTATAGGGCCCTATATTTCTCCCAGTGACAGCCAGCATGGCTCGCAGGTGGTAGTACAGGAGCAGGGGGCACATGGGGGGGAGGGGGGGGCACAGAGGGCGTGTTACGGAGGGGTCACACATAGGGGAATAAAAATACAAATAAAATAAAATTACCTTGAGGCGGGGTCACGCGCCTCTGCTCCTGCTCTCCTGCTCTCTTGGATCCAACTCCAGGAGCACATTCTATGCCAGTCTGCAGCTAGATTCTTAAACTCTTGCAGTCTATAAGAAAGCAGTCTAGGTTGCACTTTGTGAAGCATGGAAAGCTTAAACGAGTAATTAAGCAGTTACAGTAAAATAGCGATGTTAAAATAAAACATAGCATTAAGAAATATAAAGAATATTTAACTGCAACAAGCCATAGTCACACAAATAACCGGTTAAAAATACTTTAGAATAGTTGGTGCTAAATGAATGTCTGTCTTTGTTGCCCATAGTGGACTCATCGAGAGAAGCTGGAGGTGCCTGGTTCTTCCTCCCTCACACTCTCACTGCATGAAACCATTTCCCCTAACAATAGCCGTTTGTTCTCCCCAATGCATTGAACCTGACTGCAGAGGGTTAGGCCATATATTCAGGGACACCACGCAGTGTTCCTGGCTGGAAATATTAGTTAACAAACACATTAAAAAAACACAACACTTTTTGTCAACATTACTGTCTGTTTCTGGTAAGATGGGAGATCACCATATCTTTTTAATGAAAATTTGGGGTAATCACTCTAGTGTAAATGTTTCACACATGGTAAATGGGAATATTAATTTTATGCATACATTATCTGGACTTGAACTGCTTCATTTGATACATTTTTCGTTTGCTGTAGGTGTATTTAATTTTGAATTATGCGTGGCAGGATTTGGAGCGCTCTCTTCTGGGGGAGCTTCTCAGTGGACATTGTCAACAAGTTTAAGAGATTCTGGGAATAAGGATCAGCTGACTGAAGGTTATTTATAACAAATATGAATCTGTAGAGGGCTCCTTATCGTGCATCATGTTTCTGGGTGTTTTTCAGTCCACAGCACAGCTCTAAACCAAAATATTGTCAGTGCTCCAAGCATAGTCTCTGTTCCATTGTGAGTGCAGCGGATAAAAATGCCACCAATTGTTAATATGAACAATTGTGGGACATAAACACAGATAAGCGCAGTGTTCCATAAAGCAACGTAATGCTTTATTTATCATTTTAAAAAGTTCTGGTGTCCAAGATTTTTCTAAAGAGACTTCTTTCCACTTACACCGCTGGCACAAACCACTTCCACAATGGACACAGCCCACTGCCCACAGCCTTTGGTGCAGGAGACCGCCATAGGTGCTGCCCAATGCGGAGGCTGCTGATAGCAACGTTGCCAAGTTTGCAACTCACCACATGCATCTTTCCTCCAAAATCCCACACTTCCGGCCTCATGATCTAACTCTTGCAGGTTGAGTCATCCCTGCTTTCTCTCTTTTTTCACTATTTTCATGTATTTCTTTTCGTCTTCTTTTTTCTTCCTCTACCTCTCTCTCTCTCTCTCGCTCTGGCTCAAACAAGTGACTTTGCCCATCATCTGCAGTAACCAGCACACATTAAGCACCGTCCCTCAGGCTATGGTAGGGGTGATCCAGAGTGTTTTTAGAGGTGTACTTTAATTATTAGTGTAAAGCCTTGAATGTTGTGCTGCTAGTTCACACAACAGCCCAAAGACCTGCGTGCCTGCCAAAAATAACTCAAAAGGCGCTAACATGCGCTAGTCAAGTAAACTATGCAAAATCTAACACACTATATCAGTGGCAGCTGGTGATCTTTGAAAGTGCTAGAGTGTAACACCTACCATGAATTTCAGTGTACGAACAAAGTGAGCATGCCAAGAAGGACCTAGTGAGTTCTCCCCTAAAGAGCTTCATGACAAACAGGCAAATGGTGCATTTTAGAGCACTTTTTCTTAAAGCAATGATTGAAAATGTTCTTGGTTTAAAAGGAATGTCATGGCATATCCTACCTTGCTGTAGATCTGAGCACTCTGTATAAGGTGCTTTATTCTTTGTGGGCTATCCACTTTGGGATGTCCATTTTCTCTCTTGGGATGCATGGAATGCATAGAGAGCTGGTAGAAGATTGTTGGTCTGTTGGTAGTGTGTATAGACAGTGAGAGACTCAGCAGTGAGATTGTTATGTAGATTATGTGTTAATGGATGGATGTCTGGGTCAATGTAAGGCTGTTATGTGCTCTGGACCACAGGCGGCATTATACATTTTGCCTCAAGGGCACAAAGGGCGTGTATGCCCACTTTGCCCCTCCCACCAGCGCACAACGGTATTACAGAGAAGGCAGCAAACATTTGTACAGCCGTTCTGTAATACTGATGGTGCTAGCGCAAATGTAGCGCTAGTGCTATCATGCATGGGTGTTCCTTCATTTGCATGGGGGTGTGATCCCTCCCAAGTGAGGGAGTCTCTTTGCTTCTCAACATCCGCACCATATTAGACATGGGCGCAGAGGTAAACAGGTCCTTAAGAGGTGCACTGGAGTGCACCACAAAAAGATGGTGCACTCTCAGTGCACCCCCTGAGGGCAGACCTCTTGAGGTGTCAAGGGTGAAATGGGGGCCCCCTCAGACATCCACTGCAGGCGGGTCTAGTCACTAACTACACCTGCAGGGAGTAAATGCAGTGATTGCTCTTATGAGGTTCGATCTAAAATACGTAACCTGGATCTATCGAGCCTTGCCTCACCTTTTGATCACCCATCTGTGGTATTTGCGGAAGGCTGGAGTGCGTCTGTTAATGGGTTGCAGGGAATCATGTCTCTTTTGCATGGTGGTGACTGCACTGGTTATAGGTGTTACAGTGTATTGACTTAAGTTGTTCTGTATGATCCATCAGACCTTCCACAGCAGATTCCCATCAACTCTAAAATACAGATCAGCCCACTGCAGTTTGAATCCAGTCTTCCTCCTCTTATATATTCCACACACCCTGACAATCCATTTCAGTAGTGAATCTTTTGCGAGATTAGTTCATTAGTAGGATGATTGGGGAGAAGTCACCTTCAGAGAAGCTCTGAAAATGGTGTCATTTGCAATCATTGCCTGCGAATTTGTGACTGGTACTCTTCTCTGATCTAACAGAGCCATAATACCCCTTTATATACGTATTCCTATCAGATTAGATAACGCAACAGAACACAACACAACATTATTCCACAAACTATTACCCATTGCTCTAATCCCACTTTCAGGACTAGCCCCAAATCATCTTATGGGTGGGAAAATGCTTGGGAAAGATTTGCTGTGAAGGGGTTTTCTGCTTATTATGCTCATCCTCACCCACTGTTGATTCAAGTGAGGTCCAGGCTCTGGGCAATAACACAAACGTCCTCCCGTGTCATTTTCATAGAGGGTCATTGGAGGGTATTGTTAGGATCTCTACTGTTTCTGGCAAGATGCATACCTGGCAGTAGACATGGCAGATTGTGAAGCTTTTTATGTCTTTCCCTAACAGGATGGATTAACTCAAAGCCACTCTGAATCAGATGGCTCTTCCTAAACAGGACCTGATCATCAGTCAAGCAGATATATGGATAAGAAGGGCAGTGCAATGCACATTTCAGTGCACCTTTCAAGGTAATTCTACATTCAGTACTGCCAATACCTGTAAGTACATCTGATTCATCTTTCTTTGGCCACACTGGTCTCACTGCATTACCTGTGCTGACATATGGTTTTTCATTATATCTAGCACAAGATTTTGTTGAACTTATACCATGGTCCCAAGATGATCCATTGGAACTTTCCAAAAGTTGAACAGTGGCAAACCGCTTTTGTATGACTACAACACCTTCCTATTAATGTTTTAGACCATATAAAGAATGCATGGTACCATGACCATGGATTCATAACCCAGGGGTATTAAACAAGACTAAGGGCCTGATTTAGAACTCAGTGGATGGGTTACTCTGTCACTACGGTGACGGATATCCTGTCCACCGTTATATCCTATGGGATTTATATTTAGGTGGACGGTATATCTGTCACTGTTGTGATGGAGTAACCCGTCCACCGAGATCTAAATCAGGCCCTAACTAGTCTTTTTAAGCTATCTACTAGGTTATGACCATATTTTAGTGCAATTGTTGTGGCCAAATATGCCAATGCTCTTCTGTTCTGTTTTAATTAGTCTGTGATGATCCTAAAAGATACCTTTTCATATGTGACTTTAAACAACGGCGCCCTCACAAACACTGCACTACAAGTAGAACAAAGGTAAGCAGAATGAAAAGGAAAATAAAGACCTCCTGGAATAATGAACTTTCAACCTCTCTCTTTCACGATACATGGAAATAAATTTGGCTTAATAATATTTCAGGATGGTTACCTGTTTCGCTTTATCAAACAAATTCCTATATTTTATATAATTGTCTATGGTCTCCATTGAAATTGTTTCAAGCTAAACTTCTTCCGACTTCAAATTGTTGGCATTGTAATTTACATATTGGTTCGTTAAAACATATGCTTTTTGATTTTCCTTCTGTTTCTAAATTCTGGGCAGAATACTTAATATCCATGAAGATATTTTATTTAAATTGTTAATTTGTAAATCTGTTTTTCTTACTCAAAAATTATCTGACTTAGAAGGCTAATTTTTCAATTTTTTGTTATCAGCTGCTTTAAAATCCATTACAACATGTTGGAAAGATGTTTCATTATTATCTGTTCATGCGTGGTGGCCGTGGGTTATTTTTACTAGAAGAGGAGCACATTTATATTTAAATGGTATTAATCATAATTGTAAATCCTACCATTTATTTTGGAAACCTATTGATTATTACTTATCTTTTTAAAGTATATCGTTCTCTACTTATTTATTGTTATTATGATTGCTTTGGTCTCTATTTGATAGTAGCTCTACTTTAATGATTATTAATAATATATTTATACCTGTTTCTTCTCCTTCTGTTTTAATGTTTAGTAATATTAATACTATATTATATTGTACCTGTTTAAATGTAATTGTTGTTCTTTATATCTATGTATTCTCATGGGGTACTTTTTATAGTGCTATTTTTTGTATTGTCATTGTTTATTACATAATGTAATAAACTATTTTGAACACAAAATAAAGACCTCCTTTCCTAAACAATGCATTCTTTGTGTGAGGAGGCAAAATCCATGTTGGAATTCAGCAAACCCACTTAAATAGAAGTGATTATGATGCTTTTATCGTAGGAAGGAAATGGGAAAAGCTAAGAAGCCAACAAATACCTAAATTGCAGCAAGGTTGTTCAGTCACAAAACCCAGTGGGGAAAGTTCGTACAACAACAATACAATAGGGAATCATACATATTGGTGTGCATGCAACTAAACAAGTGACTCATTGAAGAGTCATTTGTATCTTTGGAAATCAGGCTGGAAGGACCACATGTTGAGCCAAACAAGTACTAAAAGTTTTTGGGGGAGGAATCTCCTACAAAACCTGTTTTGGGAGTATTTTGTATAGATATACCTAAATGAGAGTTACACCTCGAGCAGGCAGCCATGTTATAGCTTGCTACTTGGCATTCTTTTTTTTCTGCACAATGAAAACCCCAAAACAAGGGTTACCTCGGCAGATGAAAAACAAAAGGCCCTATCATGCAGGGAGTTTTCTGACTGCTATAGCAGGGACATTTTCTATATTCCTTCTCAGCCTCGTCATGCCACAGTTGTCCGTAACCCCGCACAGCCACTACTGTCAGGTGGCCCTGTGGCAGACAGGGCTCCAAGTCAGAGATGTCCAATGCTGAACTGGCAGAAACCATGCCGTTCTCCACCTCTTACTGGGACAAGGGAGCAGCTTATTTTGGGCGGCAAGGGTCACCATGCCCCAATATACTCTGGGTCTCCCACTCAGCCAACCTTTGACTGAGGCATTGAAATGTAAATTTCCTCAAAAACATAAGGTAGATGTCAACAAAGAAATGAAGGTATCTTAAGTAGAAATATTTGTTAAATCTCTATGTTTCGGTAAGGCAACAAACCTATCTGGTTATACTATACTTTCACTTACCTTACGCCAAATCTATAAAGTCAATATTGTTACTATCTTCTGTCATCAATTGTGATTTGCTCAAAAGTATTGTGTTTCATGAAGAAAGACAAAAACATCTCTATCTGTGCCATGCAGAAGCCAGTTTTTCTGCTCAGTTTTGTGATTGTTTGACCTGTGGAAATCATTAGTGCAAATTACACACACAGGAATTACCATTAAAGTAGTTTGTGTAATTAGCAGGTGTGCAATTTGCACTAGATTTCAAATTTCAACCCCCATGGATAGGGAATTGCACACAGTTTATGAATGCTTTCTGTTGTTTTCTGATGACATAAGTTTCACCCACTCTTTAGAGTAATCTCCCATGCCTGAAGGAATTTCTCTCCCGAGTTGTAATCCTGTTTCTGTAGCAAACAGGAGTTTGTGCTTAACACAGGATTACCGCCCTAAATTTAATCATTGCCGTAATGGCTATCATACGATTTTAATCAATCTCTTCAATATCATATTGCTGAACTTGTTCATAAAGATCAAATACGTTTGATAAGAGGCAGATTTTAATGTAATGGATGGATAGATAACCGATCAGAGTTATGGGGAAATACATACTGTTGCAGCTGTACAGTGCGCGCCCCTTCTCTTCAGACTTTATTTGATGTAGTTTGACAAGATCAGCTATCTTTCAGCTTCGGGTGAGCTGAGCGGAACTCCATGTAATTTCACAGAGTTTTTTTTTTTAACTATGCAGGATTCCGCGGAGTACACCTCCGTGAACTCCGCCCACCCCTGATTATATATCATTATTTGTGAAAATCAGAGTCGGCTTATCAACAGAGTCAGTGGGGTGATGCCCCACCACCTGTGAGCTGCTGTGTGCTGCCTGCACAGAAGGCGCTCATCACTGGCAGATGACACTGATAAAAAAAAGGATCTTATAGATTGTCACATAATGTTTATATGCACACTGTTTTTATGTTATATGGGATTTGGTGTAGAGCGCTACTGATCCTCAAGGGATATCTCAGTGCTTGTGGACAGCTGGTAGAAGGTTTTCAAGCAGCAATTAAAACAATCACGTTTTCATTAGTTTTTTTTAAGCCAGACTCGCACTGTGCATGTCAGCCCTGAGCCCTTCAGCTGATACTGACAGGGGAGGGGATAGAGAGGCAAAACCCCTGACCCAGAATACATTCATACTATGACATGCAGGTAAATATTGAGTTGGCAGAAGGGCTGCTGTATTGCATATATGTAAAGGCATCATTCAGTATTGTATTTCTCACATGGACACAATCTGTAACAGGTATACTGTGCAGGCTCAAGTGGTGCAGCACAACTCCCTAACCAATCAGAAGCCACCTTTATTTCTGCAGAATAAATCACGACATGCCAGCTATCCATTACATTTTTCCTGCAAGTGCTGCTGCTGTGTTGAATGAAGCACTTTCATCCCAAATGGCCTAGCAAAGCTTTAGGGAAGGCAAAATTCATGGACCCTGCAGTCACAAGATGGGCAGCACCATGCCGGATGTCACTCAAGCAGTTTTGTGGCTCAGCAATCCATCACTGACAGCCTAAGTTGCTTCTACAAACACAAACACAGTTATATATTCAGCATAGCAACCACATGCAGGAGGTGAATATACCAAAAAGTACTTCTAATAACTTCTGAAACATTTTTTTAAACTTCACCATCTAAAATTTTACAAAATTGTCATAGCAGGTTTCACAGAAGAAAACATCTACAAACCCTTCTTCTTTAGTAAAAGTTCCCCTGCAAAAAAATACAAACATTGTTTCGGGAGAAATTGCCTACAAAACGTTTTTGGGGCAGTATTTTTCTCCCACTGGTGAAGTTGTGCCTAGTTGAACTACTTTGTAACCTCAAAAAAGTTGCGAAGTTGCCAACATGCCAGAAATCTCCTAGTAATATTTTTGTAAAGAAGGAAAAACCAGTGGCCATAATGCACCACCAAGCGATTTTCAGATTTTTTCATGTATCTATCATACCTGTTATCATACCTGTGTTCAATTTGTCATGTCTTTTATTTTATAACATTTGGGAACCCGGTCAAAGAAGTGCATTATTAATTGGGCAATACTAACCTTTTCGTATCCATAAATATATATATCCATAAATATATACACATTAAACCCATAAAAATATAAACAATACAATAAGAAATATGTTAACTAATGTAGATAATAAATAAAATATAAACATCTAAACCCCCCAAAAACATATTTACTAAAAATACTATTAATTATTTAAAAATATGCAAATAAAAACAAATAATTTGAAATATAAATAAAAGCTATACAATCTAATTAACCAATATTATGAAAACTATTGAAGTCTAAGAATATTAAATATATTATTCCTACTCTAGTTTGTGCAACAACTTCAGTCACTACATTACTGGGGAAAGTGTTGGACTTCAGAGGAGATTGATATGCTATTCCTAATCCAGTCAATGCAACATTTTGGAAAGCATTGGATTTAGGAGGGGTTTCATTTACTATTCCCAGTGCAGTCTAAGGAACAGTAGTGAAAGAGTTGGACTACGTAGGGGTGACATTTTCTATTCTGACTCCAGTCTCAACAACAGTAGGAAAAGCGTTCAGCGGAGAGGTTAACTTTACTATTCCCATTAAAACCAGCACAACAGTAGGGAAAGTGTTGCCTTCGGAGGGGTTAATTTTGCTATTCCTATTGCAGTCTAAGCAAGAGTAGGGAAATACTTTACTTCAAACACATTACATATGTGAGTAACCCCATGAATATTGAAAAAAATCAAACTCTTAATATAAAAATGACTAATATAAAAAATGATTAATTAACAGCAAATATATATTTCACCTACTGATGATAGCCAGTAGGTAGTTATAGTTAGGATCAACTTTTCACATAGATTAAATATTTTTCATTTTGGTAATAACTTTGGCACAGTTTGAGAAATCAACACAATTTCTTTTTGATAAAAGTGATCTACTTTGCGTAATTCTGTTTAAAAAGTTTTAAGTTGATTCATCAAGCGGAGGCCGAGAAAAGGGGGGGGCAAAACTATTTCTCACCATGCAATGACCATAGGGCTTTTGCAATTTTTAGACATGGCTACAGGCCGAACCGCAGAACAAATTTACACCAATTTTGTCAGACAGTTGGCTCTTGGTCCAGAAAGAGCCCTTTTTGTAATTTGGTGTAAATCTGTTCAGTAGTTTTGGAGTTTTTAAAGAAAAAATACGTGTAACTCCAGGGAAGCGCAGGTAGCCGCAAATTCAAATATATATTACTTTATGTTAAAAAAAAAAATTCACTGAAAAATATAAAGGTTACAGGGATGTTATAGTTAGGCTCATGTTTAACCTACACAAAACCATAGAAATTCAACAGTTATAGTTATACTTATACATATCTGAAGAAACTATAACTTATGCTGTTAAGTAACTTTAGACCATGAGCTTTAGTTTCTTAACCTAAGTATAACTATAACTGCAGAAATTCTATGTTTTTGTGTGGGTAAAACGTGAACCTAACTATAACATCCCTGCAACCTTTGGATATTACAGTGAATATATATATATATATATATATATATATATATATATATATATATATATATATATATATATATATATATATATATATATATATATATATATATATATGTATATATATCCCCCACAGCTCCAACAACACCAGCCTGCCGCACTCCCAAGCGGGTGCCTGCCAAACGGGGGTGTACCCGTCACATATACTCAGCTCCAAACATCCTCCAGGACTCCGCCTGTTATAGATTTGCAGCACTCACGGGGGTGGTTTTTCAAAAGGGATTTATTAAAAAACCTTTAGCACATCAAAAGACGCGTTTCGCCTTCGTCAATTTGTTTAAGAGTTGGCGCCACGGCTATTCGTATTATATATGCATCACATGATTTACAAACATGAACATTGAAAGAGGACTATAGATTACTCTTCCAACACACCTCCATTTTGTAGTGTGCAAATTCGCCAATGAGACGCGATAAATATCGCAAACCTAAAAAATCTCAAAAGCATGCAGTATGACAACCCAACACATTATTAAAAATGAGGTCTGCCTTTTATAATTTCACATTATACAGCCCTGAATGGGCAAAATCGGAATTCATCTGGATATCATGATCCTCGCAATCACGCCCTGGATGGGCGCATTATTCATGCAATGTAAATTAGACACATAATAGTGCCACATTTCACGTATTCAATGCTATTTCAAGTCAATTCAATATTCATATCTCAGTTTATCAGAAAAATATATGCTTATACACGCAGTCGAAGAGCATAAACGAAAAAAGAAAGAAAAAAGGAAAAAGAAAAAAGAAGAAGAAGAAAGAAAACGTTAGTTCCAGAATCATACTCATCACACCCCTAGCCTAAATGCACTGCCAATTCTTCGTGAACATTTAGACCATTCGGCATCTTACTTTGCAAATCAATAATATACAGCGACTCCAGCCGCCTCAATTTCTGTAGCCGATCGCCCCCTCTTACACTTACGGGGACGCTATCTAAGCACATGTATGTCAACAGGTCCCTGTTGCGTCCATGTGCTTTGTCAAAATGTCTTGCGACAGGATAGGATGCGTCTGCATTTTTAAAAAAAAATCTTTTTATTGAAAATTAAATAAACAAACAAGGCAATAAACGCGATACAGTAGGATATCTGTCCGAATGAGGAGCAAAAAAGTAATACAGTAAGGTATACAAACAATATTAGGGGAGGGAAGCAGGGGAGAGACGAAGTCAAACAAAATATGCATGATATAATTCAAGGAATGGCAGGTCAGGGGGAAAGTGGAACTTCAGGAATATCCACAAGGGGAGGAGTGCAAATGTCTCCACGGTAAATGTTCCAATGACCCGAGATCTTGCCCCATTTCCTAGGTCGCCCTCATGCCACATAGACTGTCGTCTCCCTAAACATGCACCAATCCATGTTTTTCATCCATGCCTCAACTGTGGGCGGCCTTTGGGAACCCCAGAACTGCGCTATGTCTCTCTTAGCTACCATATTTCCCAGGGTCGCCCACTGCATCTGCGTTACATCATAGTCAGTTGGCTCCCAAACATTCAGGAGACAACGTCTGGCCTCGGGCTGCAGGGCAACGCCGGTAGCTTCCTTCATCTTATTGTGTATCCCAGTCCAAAAAGCGGCTACTTCAGGACACTCCCAGATTATATGTAGAAATGTCCCAAGCAGCCCACAACCACGCTTGCACAATCCATCCTCTGAATAACCCATTCTAACCAAACGGGGGCCAGTCACATAAATTCTGTGTAGGATTTTAACCTACACCAACCGAAGACGGGCCGAAATCGCAACCTCCTTAGGAGAAGAGACCGCAGACTGCCTATCCTCTTCATCTAATTCAAGGCCATCTTTGGTCCACACGTCCCGGAGCTGCACCAACAGATCAGTCCTATCGTTAATCAGTTTTTTGTAGATCAAGGAGATACTACTATCTGGTACATGACCGTCCAGTATTCTATCTTCTAGCGGAAAGGACTCCGGAATCTTCACACCCTCTGGAAAAACAGCCTGCAAGGCATGGCGGACCTGAGCATACCGAAAATATTCCCTTTCACTCAGTTGGAACTCAGCCTTCAATTCCTCAAAGGTTTTAATCTTGCCCTTAGCCCAGAGGTAACTCACCTTACTAACACCAATCATATCCCATTTCTCAAATCCTTTCGTTTTCCACAAGTTACCCAGCTTCTCGGAAGCAAAAAGCGGGGTCGCTCGGGTCAGTCGATCCTTCCAACCCAACGCACTATTTGCACAGTTCCATACCCGTACCGCAATCTTTGTAGGCCCCGAGAGCTTCCCTCCGGCCAATCTTGAATAGAGCGCTCTATTGTAATCGCCCCCCGGCAACAACCACCTGTCCATTGCAAACGCGGGGTTCAATTCGGGACCATACATACCATGATTAATGGCCCCCAATTGAGACGCCCAGTAATATCGTTTGATGTCAGCGAGAGCGATACCTCCATCATACCATGGAAGCGTCAGCTTGGCGAGGGCAATACGCGATCGCCCATCCCAGATCAACTTCCTCTGGAGACCCTCCACCGCCCGAAAATAGCTCGTAGGAATTACATCAAAGGTGTTCTGAAGAGCGTACAGAAAGCGTGGCAATGACATCATCTTAAAAAGCGCCGCACGGCCGAGCGGCGAAAGCGGCAGCTTGCGCCAGCCCACCACGTCTAGTTTTAACCGATTTAGCGGTGGGAGCAAATTCCGTTCATATCGGACAACCGGGTTCAATGATACATAAACCCCAAGATACTTAAAACCCGTCTGTGCAACCTGGATGGGACAACCGCGCGGCAAAAGGGGGACATCTCCCGAGAGGACGTACAAGTAAGATTTAGTCCAGTTGATAACTAGGCCAGAATTCCTACCAAATGAGGTGAGGACATCAAACAAAACAATTAACGATTTCCGGGGCGACGTTAGGTACAGCAGTATATCATCTGCGTAGAGCGAGATACGATCTTCAAAATCTGGCGCCCACTGAATACCCCTCATCGACGGTTCCCATCTAATCCAGGCAGCAAGGGGCTCAAGAGCAAGGGCAAACAGGAGCGGCGACAATGGACAACCCTGTCGCGTACCTCTCCCGAGAACGAAAGGCTCAGAGACCCGACCGTTCACCACAATCTGCGCCAACGGGTCCTCATAGAGGAGTCTCACCCAGCTAATAAAGCCAGGACCGAAACCAAACTTAGCAATTATGGCCCACAAATATGGCCACTCCACAGTATCAAAAGCCATTGTGGCATCCAAGGAAGCCAAGATGGCCGGCTCATGCAATGACGCAGTCCTCGCGAGGACACCATGCAAACGTTGCAGATTCAGGGCTGTATTACGATGCGGAATGAAACCGGATTGATCCGGATGAATCAAGTCACTAATCACCTTTATTATACGGTTGGCCAATAATTTCGCAAGAATCTTGGGTTCTGCGTTAAGGAGTGATATCGGCCTATAAGAAGCACAGCGGTCTCTTGGCTTCCCTTCCTTATGAATCACCACAATGGTCGCAAGACGCTGATCACGAGGAAGGGAGCCCCTACCTCACGATTCTAGAAACATGTCACGAAGATACGGCGCCATTTTGTCGGGGCGCAATTTATAAAGTTCAATGGGGAGACCATTAGGACCCATCTCTTTCCCCGAACGAATAGAACGGATAGCGAGAGCCACCTCATCTGCGGTTATTACTGCATCCATCAACTCTTTATCGGAATCAGACAAACTGGGCAATGCGATGTCGCGCAATAATAAATGTGAATCTTCCTCCGGCCTCTCAGATACGGGGGAGTACACTTCCTGGAAATGCTCCGCAAAACTCTGTACTATCTCCTCGGGTTCAGTCACACGCATGCCATTCACACTCTCAATCACAGGAACCACACGACTCGCCCTCTCTTTCTTATCTAACCAGGCTATCAGTTTACCCGCTTTATCCCCGACATCATACAATCGGCCCTGCTGCTCCCTGCTCATGACTTTCGCAGCATCCGTCACCAAAGCCTTGTATTCAAGTTGTTTAAGAAGCAAAACTTGCATCTTCCCACGGGTGACACCCAGTTCCAGTTCAACAATCTCTGCCTCAAGGCCAACCACTTCCTCATTTTTACTCTTTTTAGCCCCAGCAATCAATGACAACGCCTGACCTCGGATGACAGTCTTAAAAGCTTCCCAGAGCGACACTGCCGAAGACACTGATCCTCTTTCTCAACAAAATACTGGTCAAGGGATTTGACCAACGCAGCGCGGGTCTTAGGGTTGCGGAACTACCATGGATTGATCGGGGCTACTCGTCCCTCCGCACCTACATTCGACTCTATCCGAAGCCACAGCGGAGAGTGATCGGATATTCCCGAGCCAAATGTCGAACCTCAGTAACGGAGGGGGCCTGCACAGCTGGCATAAAAATGTAATCAATCCTGGAGAGGCTACCGCGTGCAACCGAGTGGAAAGTGTATTGGTTCTGGGCAGGATGGAGCAATCTCCAACAGTCCACCAACCCCAGTGTATCTATAAAACCGCTAAGCCAATTCTGTGATCCTGTGAGGTCCCTGGGCGGGGGCCGATCCTCCCTACCAGAGACAACAGAGTTAAAATCTGCGCCCATGACCAGAGTCCCCTCAGGAAGTCCCAATACTACTCGCCCCAAGTCCGCAAAAGTTGTCGATTTTAAACCCGGGGGGACGTAAACAGAGAGAAAGGATACAATTCTACCCTCCCATCGTCCAGTGAGAGCTACGTAGCGCCCCCTATCATCTAGGACTGTTGCATCTATTTCCAAGGGGAGAGAACTCCTGACTAAGATACCCCCCCTCTGGATCCAGAGGAGAACCCCGCATGGGCAACCAGACAATACCCTTTCCGGTTCATGGCATGACAGGTGTTACCGATCAAATGTGTTTCCTGCAATAGTACCACGTCAGGGGTAAGCCGTTTCAATAGCTGTAGCACCATCCCTCGTTTTATCCTGTCCCCCAACTCATTCACATTCCAACTCATTAGTCTCAATCCCCTACCCCCCATCCCAAAAGTGAAAGTTGATCCAACCCCCCTCGGAGCTCAGCATCCAAATCGGATGTATGACATTACAACGCATGCTTTTACATCGCAGTTTTTACAACGCATACCATTACAACGCATAGCGCTTTGGGGTGCTGGATAGTGAATAGTTTAATTTACTATTCCAACTTCAGTCCCCGTGGATAGTAGGGAAGGTGTTGGATAGTGAATTAAATCTATTCCCTATCCTAGAGCGCACCCAGCGCAATGCGTTGTAATGGTTTGCGTTGTAAAAGTTGCGATGTAAAAGCACTGCGTGGTAAAAGTTGCATTGTAAAGGATGTTTCCCTCCAAATCAAATGATAGAACAATACATTGCCTTGTACGGAAACAAAACACACCCATATGAACACCCTCCCACCCCCGAACAAAAACCCGTTACAAACCCCCCCACCCTGCACCCCTGCGTAAGACTAAATAGCCACCCCAACTTGCAGTGTGCCTGTCGCCCTGACATCAAACTAATCTACAAAAAGAACCCCAGAGGAGGAAAGAGTCCCATCAATCGCCCGCCACCCCGGGTATGACACATCAATGCACACAATAAAAAGTCATCGAACCACAGTCTGGGCTATCAGCAAAGTTCAGAGACCGGAAACAATGCTCCTATTCCTGCTCCGTTGGTCCGCCCTCCGCTCCTCCAGAATGTCCATCCTGGCCACGTTGGTGAGGCAAAGTGTCGAGCCAGTCTCCCACCACCTCTGAACGATCAAAGAAATATGTCCGTTCCTCAAATTCAATGCGTAACTTGGCTGGAAAAAGCATTGTGTATTTCAGTCCCATCTCCCTCAATCGTCGTTTAACACCCAGAAATCCTAGTCTTTGCTTTTGGACTGTCTGTGTAAAGTCCGGGTAGAAACTTACAGTGGTGTTTTCGTATTTAATGGGTCCACCCACCCGCGAAGCCTGCAGGATAGCGTCTCTGTCTCTAAAGTTAAAGATTCTGGCGATGATGGGCCGCGGCGGGGCACCCAACTTCGGTTTACCGCCCAGTACTCTGTGGGCGCGTTCAACAGGAAAGAACTTGCTCAGTCCTTTAGGTGCAAGGTGCTTAATTATAAGATCCTCAACAAAGAGATCGGCCGCCGGATCCTCCGACCTCTCCGGGACACCAATAATGCGTACATTGTTACGCCGGGCCCTACTTTCAAAGTCCTCCAACCGGCGGGCAAAAAGATCATTGGAGGTTCGCAGGTTGGGGGCCACCGTCTGCAAGTCGGACACATCGCCCGTCAGACTGGAAGTCTTCAGATCTAAAGATTTGACCTTCTCGTTAGTTTTGGATAAATCCGTGCGAATCAAATTGACATCGATCAAAACAGTGTCCAGCTTGTGGGCAAGAGTCTCAAATTGTTTGCCGCTGGAGGCCTTCATCCCGTCAAGGGCGCCCATAACGTCTTGCAAAGTCAATTCCGCCGATGAGTCCGCGTCCTCCCCAGTACTTTCAAGTGATCTACTCGGTCCACTGGGGGATCCTTTAGACTGGGCATACCGATCCATGTTGTTTGCTTGGGTATATCCACCTCGCCGAGTGATCTTGGACTTTTGCTTGTCTCCATCAAGTCTGGCCGCCATCATTGATTAGGAGACCCCCAGAAGCAGTGGGCAACGAGAGAAGATGGCCGCACCGGGACCTGCAATCAAACTATCCGCAGTAACCAGAGGGCACAGCCCGTCCAGGCCCAGTGTACACACTCAGGACAGCACCCATGAACGCCACACAGTCCAATAGCTTTTCGGCTCGCATAGGCACGCTCTCAGACAGGATCAGACTGAAGCCTCGAAAGCGAAAGTCAAAATCAGTGCGACAGTCCGTATCCCCTGAGGCCGCTGTTGTTCAACTTCTGCCCGGGCACCATGCCAACTCGAGCTCCGGGCAACTCCGAGGGGCAGGCCGCAATATTCAAACCGTTGTTATTGCGGTTCCGGAGGTCCGATTCAAATTTGGACAACGGTTATCGCCTCAGCTATGGCTCATCTTCAATAACCCGTCAACAGAATCAGGATAATTGTCAGGATAGATGCGGGAGGTTGCGAGGGTCTCGGGAGCCCTGTGCTCACGTGGCCATCTTGGTTGTGCGCAAAGCTCCTCCCCCCTGCGTCTGCATTATTGATGGCTCGCATATGTTCCAATATGCGAATCTTGACTGGATGGGTAGTACTCCCAATATACCTCATCCCGCAGGGACATGTTCAGCAGTATATGGCATACGGTGTCGTGCAGGCCAAGAATTTCGGTATTTTTCTAGGTATTGCTAAACCTGAAATCTTATAAGATAAAGTGCGTTTACTGCATTTGCACGCTTTGCAGCGGCCGCATGGATAGAAGCCATTAAGTTGTTTCAACGGTGGTTGGATAGTATGGCTCTCATGGTGGCTATGTACTATGTGATCCTTAAGTGCCCTGGCTTTCTTGAATGTGACCAATGGGTTAGGTGGCAGATCTTGTCTAAGGGTATTATCGGTCATTAAGATGTTCCACTTTTTCCGCAGGATCCTTTTCAGGTCTCCCGCATTCTCTGAGAATGTCGTAATCAGTCTAAACGTGCCACTTTCTGACTCTCTGCTCTTAATTTTAAGTAGCTCGCTCCTCTCTATGCTGTTCACTTTCCTCAAAGCTTGTGTTAACAATCCATCTTTATAACCTCTTGCTTTAAATCTAGTTAGACTTTCTTTCGCTGCCTTTTGAAACTCTTGGTCTCGTGAGTTGTTTCTCTTAATTCTAAGTAGCTCCCCATACGGAATGCTATTTACTAATTGCTTAGGGTGGCTACTGGTGGCATAAAGTGTCAAGTTGCCTGCAGTGGTCTTACGGAAGAGTTTTGTGTGCATTTTACCATTCTCTATATACACAGTGAGGTCCAGATAATTCACCTCTGAACTGCTTATCACTCCCGAAAATCTCAAATTTATATCATTTTTGTTCAATACATCAACATACGCTGCAGCTAGTTCTACCGGGCCATCTAGAACGATAAAAAGGTCGTCAATATAACGATACCACCCTTTAATTTTCTCATTCCATTCAGGATTGATCTCTGACCAGGCTACCTGCTCCTCCCACCAGCCTACGAAAAGATTCGCAAAACTGAGGGCGGAGCAGGTTCCCATGGCCACGCCCGACATCTGCTTAAACAATTGTTTGCCAAACAGAAACATATTGTTGTTTAGACAAAATTCGATAAATTCAGACAACATCTTGGTCGTTTATCCAGAAAACTCTGTACTGCCTTAAGCCCATCTTTGTGCGCAATGCACGTATATAAGCTGGTTATATCTATAACCATCATGCAATAACCTTCACACCAAACCATATTGTCAATACGGTTCAAAAAATCCTTAGTGTCTTTTAGGTATGATTTCAGTGTAGCAACGTGTGGAAAAAGAAAAGAGTCAATACACAGTGACAAATGTTCAGTCAAGCTCCCTTGGGAAGCCACAATTGGTCTCCCAGGTGGATTCAGCTTGTCTTTATGGACCTTAGGAAGGTAATAAAAGGTCGGTATAATTGGGCTTAGGCATCTTAAAAACAAATACTTGTCAGAATTCAACATGTTCTTGTTATGCCATTTGGAAATCATTTCATCATATTCCATTATACTTTTGTTATAGATTTTATCACTGAGTCTGATGTATGTTTTAATATCATCTAGCTGACGTAAGGCTTCTGTCTCATACTGCGTCTTGGTTAACAAAACAATATTCCCTCCCTTATCCGAGGGTTTGCATACCCAAGAAGAGTCTTCACACAGTGTTTTTAGTGCCAAGTGCTATTAGTGAAATTCTTTTCCTTCTTTCTATATTTGATGTAATTCCTTAATCGTGTCAAATCCTTTACTACAGCATCTGAGAAAGTGTCTATAGCATCTGTGCCCATAGTTGGCATGAAAGTTGAGGTGGGTTTGAAATTACTCGCCCCTCCTTTGTGTTGTACTTCCATATCCAACAATATTTGGGTGTTTCCTATGTCCAATATTTCGTCCTCGTTTACTTCCATCCTCAGTTCCTCCATAGATCTAATCACCTCCAAGTCTTTACATGTCATGCCACTCGCATCCATACTCCCTACAGCCGTAGGTTTCTTCGGAGGTGGCTTCATTTTAAAGAACTTGTGCAATTTCAGCTTACGGATAAATTTGAATAAGTCTATTCTTGTTTGTGCAAATTCAAAATTCTTTTGGGGGCAAAAAGAAAGTCTCAATTTAAGAATAGACTCTTCTTCCACAGTCAAATTTCTGGGTGTCAGATTAATTATAGTTACATTTTCCTCCTCATTTAGATCTTCTTCTTGTAGAAATTCTTGCTGCGGGTCATGGGTGGCGAGCCTACGATGTTTCTTGCTCCAGCCCTCCGCCTCGTCGTCCTCTTCCCGCCCTTCTTTCTGGAGGCTTCTCCCTTCCTCCCTCTAATTGTTGTTTGTGCATTAATTTGAATTCCTCGTGAAAAGGTGACGGATCTGTTTGTCCGTCTTCACTTGACACCTCATCTCCTGTTACAGAGGACTCGGAGGACTCTGGAACCGTTATTGGTGGTCCGGGTGTCCTTTTTCTAAGTTCCTTCCTGGGATTATCATATTTTTTGGAGAAGGTCAGTACCCTTCCCATACTGTAATCCCTCTCGTCCCTCTCAAATTTCTCTTCCTTACGTTGCTTTATTTTTTCTTCGTATTTTTTTTAACGTTTTTTCATTTTCTCTCGTTTCTCTTCCAACTTTACTTGGTCTTCCTCTTTAGATAAATCATGCTCCAGCTCTTTGATTAGAACTAGAGCGTTCTCACGGTCACTCCAGGCGAAACGCACCAGGATTGCCAGACTACCCTTACATGACTGGGCTATATGCTCTGCCCATGCGTCTAATAAAAGGGGGTCGGGATTCTCGTAAGCCGGTATGGTATATATCCTGAGACCTCTCGATACTCGATCCACCTCAATGTAATTTTGAAGAGAGGTTGCCTCCCACCATTTTCTGATCTCTCGCTCGTAGTGTGATGTATTCCTATAGGTTCTGTATCGATCCCCCTATTCCTGACCCTGTTCTGGTTAACGAGTTAACTAGCAGCCATCCCATGATGCAGAAACCGTTATCTGATGAGGCCGAACTACGGCACAGGAACGTGTTATCTGATTAGGTCATAACGCTTGCCATCTAATTAGACAAGCGATATTCCTCCAGCCCCTGATAAGGCATACGGAGTTCTCAAAACAAATCAAACCTATGACAACCTGGGAAAAACCCTGCGGCCATTGTTTTGATTTCACCGAGAACTTCAGCAAAAGAATGTGCTAACGACCAAGTCGTATGACATCCTTATTGACGTATCTATGCCCATCCTTACGTCAATCTCGGCACCTTACAGGTATAAATATTACCGGTATTGCTTTAAGCAAACACACGCGGTGGTGACGAGATCGGAGCAGCCAGACTTGCCGAAGCCCAGAGCAGAGCAGACCCCGCTGGCGCAGCCCCGCCTTCCTGACGCGCTGAGAACGAGACGCTGCTTTCTCCAGCCGAGAAATCCAGCTCCGGCGCTTCCGGGTAGCCCTCGCAGGCAGCCTGGAATATCGAGACCAGAGACGAGAGATACCATCCCTCATTCATCCTAGATTCCAGGTACAGAACTGAATAACCCCTTGCAGAGAATTCTTGAGTCAGTCACTTGGCAAAACAAACTTAACTTAAACTGCTACTTTCTATTCCCGCCCACGTATTAGGCTTAGGTCAGGTACACTGGGGTAGGCGTAGTTAGAAACACCAGTTGAGTACGATTAGTCAAATGTATATGTGTATGTATCTATTTTATTCATTTTAAACCACCATATGGCTTAGAAACCATATAAATGTTTTTACAGTATTATTTTATACTTCTGCTTTTATTGTATGCACTTTACATAACCTTAAGTATTGCGATAATATCGATCCATTTCTCTTGTATGAGAAAAGAGACTGATCAATAAATACCATCTTTTATTGAACACGCCCGTCTCTTCCTTTTCTCTACAATCTGGTGAGACTAAGAATGCACGTACTGACTGAGTAAAATAAGTTGTCTTTTGTTTTCACACGACTCTAGAGATACACTCTTGATTAGGGGAGAGCAAAGTTGTCATGTTCTATGGTTGTCAGAAACTAAATCCCTTCTTGTCTATCCAGGGAGGTTCAACTCCTCCTTGCCTATTCGAGAAAGTTTCTAGTGAACTCTGAGCTAGCTGGCAAACCCAAAACGTTAAGTCTAATATCGACAGTAGAAGACCTAGTTAACGTCTGGTCTAGGCCTATACTATTGAAGGTATTATTCCAATGCGCAGAGCCTATTGGGATAATAGGAACTACACTACATGGCGCCCAACGCGTTTGGCAAAGGCGATAAAATTAACGTAAGACATTAGAGTAACTCAGTCGTGCTATTTCACTCAGACCCCTTTTTTCCCATAATACTCCAAAGACGTCTGGAGTGGGTGAAAGGTCATATCCGCCAAACCTCGCAGGAGGAAACTCCTATGTATCGTTCTTGGTTTAGTCAACGTTGAAGGATACACTGTTCCAAAATACTGTGCATCTAATCTTTGTTTCCATAAGAAACCTGATCTGCAAACAAACGGAATAACCTTCTGGACAGTACAATGTCAGACAATGAAGGAGATAGAGAGGCAGCTAGAATAAGAGCTGAACTCATAGCAGCTGATAATGCACTGCAAGAAGCAGACCCGGGTATAATAATCATCCCGGCCAACACAAGGAAATCTATAACTTTAAAACTTATAGAAAATGGACTGACACCTAGAGGTGGTACAGTCATATTCGTAATTGAGGCACACGAATATCGGCAGACAGAGGTATTCTATACATGGATAAACTTTCCAGCAGCAAATGCTGTAACAAAGGTCTTCCACTATTACAAAACAGAGGAACCTCCTGACGAGTATACTCCTTTCGAGGAGGTGGAAGTACCACTTAAATTTCAAGAGCACCTGCTCTTATTTAATGGCGCCCTAAAACATAATAATCACCACACCAGGCTCGGTCCGTTAGGTAGACCAGGAGCAACGTGGCCGGTCCTAGCCGGATACACACCACATCCAGACATCGACGGGATGTCTGCAGCTAATCTTTTAATACAACTAAAACAATTAATAAAATTGCATAGACAATTAGTCCAATATGTAATGCGGACTTCAACAATCCAACCAGCAATTAAAATTCCACAACTGACCCCTCATCAGGGGAACACAAATAAAATTACACCACAGAACATACAGTCCTGCCTAGGTAAAGTACCAGCTAAACGGGAACAAATACCATTCTGGTTAGCACAAAAAATCACCCAAATAGAGGCGGTGTTTCCAGACACCACCCCGTTGGAAAAACACAGGATTCTGACTATCTGTCTTCCAATGGGAATCGCACCACACGTGGAGGACTGTGACACTTGGGGTACAGTCTTTGCTTCCATTTACACAAAAACGCATGGTGTTCCATCCATCTCGGTAATACCAGATGTGCTAAAACAAATTCAAGATGAATACGGTCCAGAACCCGCTTTAACTCTTGGTATGAAATTACTGAAAGACTTCAAGCAGGTCTCGGCTATATTACTAGCCAACATAAAGGGAGAAGCAGCAAACGTGGCGATCCACCAGAGGTTAAAAGAAACAGATATAGCAGACCAACCAGCTGAAATTGCCAGAATTATAGAAAAATCCTATGAGGAACTAGGTAGAGATAGTTTAGGTGGAATACCAGTAAAACCCCGACTGATTGAAAGTCCTGAAAAAGTATTTTTTAATAATAATTTAACATCACAAAAAAAGAGCTGGGATGGAAACAAACAATCCAATCCTAAAGAAAAGAAATTCCAGTCCAGAGGAAGGTCTCCTAGGCGAAGAGAAAAATCTCCGAACCAAAGACATAGGTCTCCCCAAAGTGATCCCTCTGGGAAAAGATATAACCTTAGAAATAGGGATAATATAAAGAAGCCTGATAGATATCAAGATTTTGATTCACGCCCCTCTCAATCTTTTCAGACTTCCTCGCAGAAATCGGAAAGAAGAGGACGATCAGAACAAAGAGAAGAGCACGCCAAGTCCAAAGACAAGGAACCTGCTCATCTAAAAAAGAAATTACAATTTCCAAAAAAGAAGGTAGCCAGTATTAAAATAGTTAACAATGCCGAGAATACTGAGGACACAACTGAAAAACGGAGAATGGGCTCAGACAATGCTAGACAGCGCAGCAGAAGGGAGCATAGCTCGCAAAGTCCTTATGAATCTTCTGGAGACAGTGGACACGAATGAATATCTTCAAGTGGAAACTGCAGACACCAGAGTTAGCAAACCTCACAAAATATATGAAATAACTTTACGTATAGAAGGGGATAAGACTAGAAAAATAAGGGGACTCTTTTGGGATAATCTCTCCAAGGGCTATGACATCCTTCTAGCTGAAAAAGACTGGCCACCAGAGTTTGTCAGGGACTGCCCTCATGGCGAAGAAATAATTATGCCTGCCTTCTCAAATCATATCCCAATTCATAAAAAATACACACTTGCTAGAAAGTGGGCAGTAGCTCAAGCTCCTGCTTTATATAAAAATCACGTAGGATGGGATGAAGACTCTCCTCCTCACAAAATCCAGTTAAAATCACAACCTACTGCACAAAGACAGTACCCAATTAAGCAAGAAGCTAAAAAACAGGTAAAAGAAATCCTAGATCAACTAGAATACCAGGGGGTGATTGAAACTTGCACCTCACAAATGAACAACCCTTTGTTTCCGGTCTCCAAACCAGACAATTCATATCGTCTTGTTTTGGATTACAGACACCTTAACTCGTGTTGCAAAACTTTTGCAGTACAAAACTCGCATAGTGCTGCACTAATGAATAACATAGTGCGCAAAAAATACAAAACAACATTAGACATCTCTAATGGATTCTTTTGTCAAAATATAGCACCAGAGAGCAGATATTTGTCTGCGTTCTCAATAAATGGCACTCAAAAACAATTCTGTCAGTTAGCCCAGGGATACAAGAACAGCCCTGGAGTATTCTCAGCGAGAGTAACAGAATTACTACAAACATACGATGACGAGGCATTATCATATGTCGACGACATTTACCTAACAGATGATGACTTGGATACTCACTTGAAGAGAGTGAACACCATAATACTTGGGTTCGCAGCAGAGGGTTACAAATTCAACTTTAAAAAATCCAGAATTGCCCATCTAACAGTCCTGTTCTTAGGATATGAATTATCAAGTGAAGGCAAAAGCCTGGCTGACAATTTCCTAGAGAAATGTGCCGTACTCCAAGCACCTAGAACACTAAAAAACCGACAGTCAATTCTAGGCTTCCTAAATTTCGGAAGAACATACATTGCAAATTATGCAGAAAGGGTCAAACCCCTTTATGATCTAATAAAACCAGATTTTAAAAGAACCAATTGGACTCAGATACACACAGAAATTTTGAGATCCTTACAAACAGACATGTTAATAAAAACAAAATTAGAAACACGTGATAACACACGCAATCGTGTGATTCGAGTCATCCCAGGAAGATGCGGATTCACATACCTGACCTCTAATGAGGGAGAAAAGGTACCAATTGCTTTCAAATCACACTTGTACACAGAAGCTGAAAAGAAGTTCAGCATTAAAGAAAACATTGTTCATGCAGTTCAAACCGCAATAGCTAGAGAAAAAGATAAAGCTGACGGTAGACGTATCACAGTCAGAACAGCAGAATCAGCCTTTGAGGCATTAACAACACCGTATAATTTACCAACAATAGCATTGAATCCGGAATGGATACAATGGGTGAATTCCATTACAATGGACAAAGTAAACTACTACTTTGATCCAGAACTAGAGGAACTAAAAAATCTAGAATATGAAAGAACATTCCCTCTGCCAATCGACATTCTGCCCTTACGACAATACGCATGTGTAATCTATACAGACGGACAGGCTCAACCCTCCGTTTGGGGAGAACAAGCATACAACCCCACATGTGAGATTACAAAAGAAGTGTGGCACGGAGGTAAACTAAGACCTCTATTAACAAAAACACACTCAGTAGAAACTAATTCAGAACAACCGACTGAAATAATAGCATTGAAAATGGCGCTAGATAATGCAGATCGCGAATTCCCGACACTAATAGTGTCCGATTCATATTACTGCGTCAAATCATATAACAACGATTTGCAGACATGGATTCAAAACGGTTACAAAGATGACACAGGTGCAACAATAAAGCAAAAACTGCTTTGGGAACAAATAGCTCTTTTACAAAAAGAACTACCAAAGACTCACGTGACACATTCACTGAGTCATCAGCGTGATGGCGTTCACGTTGCAGGGAATTCATTGGCTGGGACAGCCACAGCGGTAGCAACTAAATCGGCTTCCGTAGCTCGGAAAAAGCGTACAGTGAAGTACATTGACGGTGAAACAGTGCTGGCGGTGAAAACGTCATCAAAAGGCGACTGCTCAGCGCTACCGATCAACTATCCACTCAATTATACATACATAATCGATGCAAACTCCGTCCCTTTTGCTCGAATCCCTGGAGTGGGGGACAGAGTAATTCCAAACATGGACAGGAGAACCTTGTTAATTGCAGACGCACATATGGGTGAGGGTCTCGGACACCTCAAACTAAAAGATTCTCTGGAAGAATTACAATCAAGGTACTGGTGGCCAGGCATGAGCCTGCATCATACCATTTTTGTAAAAAACTGCCCAAACTGTAACAGAAATCGCAGTGGTGAGAGAAACGGTATAATACCGTGGCGTTTCACTCCAGGAAAGATCAACAGCAAAAAGCAAAGCGTCCGATTAACATATACAGGCTAGTTTCCACTTATAATGTGGATCACCAGCACTCGGCTGACGTCTGGACTGTTATACAAAGATAGGCGAGTCTAAATGGCATATACGCTAGGAGCATGCTACGTTTGACCATTGTTTTCACTTTAGCCTTAAGCCTGAGGGGAAACATGGCCAAATGAGCATAGCATAGCGGGACTCTTTTCACTTCCTTCCTGAGGGATACGGGATGGTGTAAAGAAAAAACCAAGGCATAAAGCTATCTATAACGGAAAGGATATTAGGTTCGGGAGCTGGGTGGGTCAAACATCTAATAAGTGTCCAACGTAGTCTAAATAACCTGCCAAGAAATTCTCTGAGGGGATTCAGTCTGTACGAATTATTATTTGGAACTAGGATGTTAGTCTTAGACCTCGACAGTCAGACTTCAGTGGTGAAGGAAAAAAGCTTTGATATCAAAGATCGTTTGGCTATTTTGCAGGACTTAAACGAAACAAGAAAAGACCTGAGCAACATAAAGTTGAAACAACAGCCAACAACCACTGAAGAACCACCACCTGTCCCAGCAAGACCTGTCTGGATTCCAAAAGTCGGGGATCTAGTCAGAGAAAAGATCGCGGTAAAGAAGGAATTTGGGCCTTCTTACAGAAAAGCAGTTCCTGTCTTGTCTATCAACGGGACAAGATCAGTTGTGCTACCGCCGCTTGCTGGTAAAAAGGAGAACCGAGTTGTATCCATCGACCTGGTAAAACCACAATCATGTGGCCGATAACAAATAGTAGGCCAAGTGGACTCCCGATAAGTAGTAGAACACCAAGGTTTGCTACAAATACAGAGGTCCAAACTAAGAGGCTAATCACATTCGAAACGCCTACAGAACAACAACAAGGACTATGCAACAATGCATTTGAACTCAGACCTCTAAAAACCCAAATAAAAACATTTAGTAGAGACACACCAACCTACAATGAAGTAACAAACGAATATGCAAGAAACAATAATCCTGAAGCAATTGGAACAATTGACAGAACTGCATCCGGCTACTTCATAAACTTCGATGGTTCCTCTGAAGACCTCAGTGAATCAAAAACACAGCCATCAACAAAAACCTTTAAAGATAAAGCTAAAGAACTTTTGAAACAACTGAAAGAAACATATCTGATTTCTCCATGGATTGAATTTTGGGTGGGTTTTGGTGCATTTATCCTCATACTTTGGCTCATCATGGTACTAACTTTGGGACGCTTCATTGAGGGAAAATATGCAAAAATGGACACAGCAAGTCAGAAAATCAACTTGATCCTCAAGCCACACACATCTTCACACGTCGAGAAAAGAGAACTTTCTTCAGTCAACTTCACAGCCAATCCTATACCGGGTGGGGTAGCATGGGACAACACTGACTACGAAATTTATGGTCCGGTCGAAATCCTGAAATATCCACACCAAATTAAGATCTCATTGAGTGACTTTGTAAAACCAAGCTCATTTGCTGATGATTGGGACTTTGAAAGTATAAATAATATGATGTCTGACCTAGTGATGTCTGCTAAATTTACCAAACATGATTATTTGCAGGGTTCGACAAATTATGATAGTATGTACTGTTACAACCACTATGGTAACCATTTTCTACATAAATCAGCACAACCTAGAAATGTTTTAAATTATAATCAATGGGAACATTGTGCAACCCCTCCCAAAGGAAGCTCAAGAACCTTTTATGACAAATATTCATACTTTTCAGGGTTCAACACAAGTAATGCTGAAACATTTTATTTCAAATTTTCAAATAAGACAGGGACAAAGACCATGCTAACGAACACAAAGTTGATATATTCAGACTCATTTTTTGAACAAATGAATACTTTTGGTTTCGAATATTGGGACAAAAATGTTGAAGTAAAAAGTGTTTGGGGTACAAAAGAATGGCAAGTACAAGGTATAGAATCATTGTTTAGAGCCTGCATGATCCCAGAACAAATTATATTTTTAAATGACACTGTTCAACAAACTACCTGTCTTGGCTTAGCCAAAATCAAAGACTTAAATAAACCGTCTATTCCAAAGCCAACTATGAACAACAACAGCTCTACAGATGAAGAGATAGACGTAAACTATGTATTAAACCAAAACAGAACACATCCTGATTGGAAACAGTGGTTGATCTGGCCCACAGATACTAATAACTGTCAAGACAGATTCCTGAACAAAACACAGGGGTTCAAATTGACCAGGCCAGACCCTAGATATTCCCAAAGACAACACCCAGGGATAATAACCACCTACAGTGTGGGCAAATTATGCCTTCAATGGCTACAAACTTCCACACTGGCAGAAATTAAGCAACACCTAACTTTACTTACTGATGGTGCTGACTTGCGTGATTTCATTATGGGACCGCGCAAACAGCGTCAGAAACGTTTCATAGCAGCCTCTGTATATGCAGCTTACAACGAGGCCTGGAAGGTGACTCAAATTGAGACAGCAGAAAATACGGGAAATTGACCGTATTAATTTGGAAAAATCACTTTCTGTAGTGGACAATGGGTTAATGACTCTGTCCTCCAGAATTTTTTCTTTGGACAGCATTGTGTCTTCAGCAATCGACATAATATCGCAAGACTTACTGTTGTTACAACAAGGTCAGTCTCAATTGCGTTCTATTGTACAGCTTGGCTGGACGTTACAAAATCTGCGTTCAGGCTATGTGCCTTGGCGTTTAATCAACACAACGTCACTTTTCAATATCTTTAACCTTACTGATAAACAAATCATTATGGCACAAAAGGGTGCTGATTATACAATCCTGAGCATTGAGAAACTTGAGAGATTACCAGTGACAATGTCAGAACGACCTGTCAGTGAATGGATAATACATGGGATAATTAATATTCCAATATCAACCTTCAGGTTTCAATACTGCCAAAAATATATACAGGCTGGCATGTACGAAAAATTGGGAAAAGGGTACATTAAGACAACATGGAACTTGCCCTATTCACATGCATGTGTCAGTAATAAAGGACAGAAAGTGTTTCTTAGTGGCAATAATTGTGCGATGTCACTAAGCGGTACACTTCTGTGTAACGGACTTAGTTTGCATGGAGCCTGTGAAGGGAACTCAAATAACCTTTCATGTCACCAGCAAGGGCACCTGCAACAGAGATAGAACCATTCTTTCAAAGACTCTATAATGGGAGTTACATTCTAATTGTGAATCGCAGATGTTGTAGTCTTATGCCCGGGACTCCTTATCTCGTAACTACGACTGCGAAGGTCATGTGCTGTGGACACTCATTGTTCCCCAGCTCCTTTCCAGACAGGGAGGCAAGGGCATGGCCCAACTTGAAAATTACTTCTATTCGAATAGATACTTTAAGCAGAATGAAAACAGTGCTTCTTCAGACGCCGACCAGGCTCACGTCATCAAAAGAAACGTATGATCTCCTAGTCGCAAGGACGACTGCAGAGATTCACTCATTGTTATCAACTAATTCCCCCATACATTTCGCAGAAATCCTGAATGAAATCTTAAATATTTCTGATACCAGTGGAGTCTCAAAAGTATTTAAGACAGTATTTTCGATGGCATTAACACCATTCAAAGCCATACTGGGTATTTTTCCAGATTTCGTCCATTCGATTTTTGGCGGACTTCCCCTCATTTTGGGACTAATTGCAGGAATCCTATTCTTGGTCCTAATATTTCGTTATGGCAAACCGTGTCACAGACAAAACACCTGCGACAAGGGAAGAAACAATCCGAGCCATTGGATACCGGGACCGGATATCAAAAATCCTGGGACTTTCCCGGCTTAGAGACCTGAACATGACTTGGTTTCTTTCATTTCGACCAATGTGGCATCGATGTGTTTTACCTGTATTAAGGTGCCTGCTGTGCGGAGAAGAATGCGTGTTGGACACCTGTCTGACGCTACAATCAGATGCGCCAATGGATGCAGAAACATTGTTGAGTCCGATAAAGGCTCATGCTTTGTGCTGCCCTCAACGGCTACCAATCCTGATGACGGCATTCGTGGAAACTTCACCACTACGATTAAGGGGTAGTGAAGTTCAAGATGAAAGCAGCATCGATCAGGTACGACCTTCTGTCAGCGATACTAATCAAAACGTCAATGGAGACAATCATGCGCACGAATGCATGGTTACACCTTTTTCCGAGTTAGTGGAACTCTCCCAGGAAGCTGTTGACAGCTTTTTCGACAGTCTAAATGATATGATGTTCTCACCAGAGCAGAAATAGAGACTTTTGAGCAAGCTAGCACACGGCGTTCCCTGAATTTGGCCTTCAACTAGAATAGCAAAATAACAGGAACAATTTCCCCTCCAGTTCACGGACAGCAATTTTTTCAGCAGCCCCAAAATATTTTTACGATTTTTTCGGGACACTAATCATCTGCTTAAAGTAAGAACTATTCTTAGAGAACTAAAATTTCTATTTTTAGATACTTTATAGACATTAGCTGCCCGCTGGTATGTTCATAATTATTTTATTCTGTGATGGAATGGTCTCGAACTTTTTCTTCTGTATTAAGAGCCATTTCATGTGTAAATTCTCATATACCAATTAGCAATAATGTATACATATGCGTGATTACTTTAGCATTATTCTGCAGCTTGAGTGCATATAATACATGTGACTGTTTTTTCGTATATTAGATAATTTCAAAATGCATTTTATGTATTTTGGGGTGGTAAGGTATACACGATACTCTACAGTATGTTTTACTATGCCTAGATTAATAAACATGGCCATAGTTAGCGTGGAGTGGGTGTGATGTATTCCTATAGGTTCTGTATCGATCCCCCTATTCCTGACCCTGTTCTGGTTAACGAGTTAACTAGCAGCCATCCCATGATGCAGAAACCGTTATCTGATGAGGCCGAACTACGGCACAGGAACGTGTTATCTGATTAGGTCATAACGCTTGCCATCTAATTAGACAAGCGATATTCCTCCAGCCCCTGATAAGGCATACGGAGTTCTCAAAACAAATCAAACCTATGACAACCTGGGAAAAACCCTGCGGCCATTGTTTTGATTTCACCGAGAACTTCAGCAAAAGAATGTGCTAACGACCAAGTCGTATGACATCCTTATTGACGTATCTATGTCCATCCTTACGTCAATCTCGGCACCTTACAGGTATAAATATTACCGGTATTGCCTTAAGCAAACACACGCGGTGGTGACGAGATCGGAGCAGCCAGACTTGCCGAAGCCCAGAGCAGAGCAGACCCCGCTGGCGCAGCCCCGCCTTCCTGACGCGCTGAGAACGAGACGCTGCTTTCTCCAGCCGAGAAATCCAGCTCCGGCGCTTCCGGGTAGCCCTCGCAGGCAGCCTGGAATATCGAGACCAGAGACGAGAGATACCATCCCTCATTCATCCTAGATTCCAGGTACAGAACTGAATAACCCCTTGCAGAGAATTCTTGAGTCAGTCACTTGGCAAAACAAACTTAACTTAAACTGCTACTTTCTATTCCCGCCCACGTATTAGGCTTAGGTCAGGTACACTGGGGTAGGCGTAGTTAGAAACACCAGTTGAGTACGATTAGTCAAATGTATATGTGTATGTATCTATTTTATTCATTTTAAACCACCATATGACTTAGAAACCATATAAATGTTTTTACAGTATTATTTTATACTTCTGCTTTTATTGTATGCACTTTACTTAACCATAAGTATTGCGATAATATCGATCCATTTCTCTTGTATGAGAAAAGAGACTGATCAATAAATACCATCTTTTATTGAACATGCCCGTCTCTTCCTTTTCTCTACAATCTGGTGAGACTAAGAATGCACGTACTGACTGAGTAAAATAAGTTGTCTTTTGTTTTCACACGACTCTAGAGATACACTCTTGATTAGGGGAGAGCAAAGTTGTCATGTTCTATGGTTGTCAGAAACTAAATCCCTTCTTGTCTATCCAGGGAGGTTCAACTCCTCCTTGCCTATTCGAGAAAGTTTCTAGTGAACTCTGAGCTAGCTGGCAAACCCAAAACTTTAAGTCTAATATCGACAGTAGAAGACCTAGTTAACGTCTGGTCAAGGCCTATACTATTGAAGGTATTATTCCAATGCGCAGAGCCTATTGGGATAATAGGAACTACACTACAGTAGAGACGTTCTAAGGTGACCAGCTTAGAGTTCAAATCCGTGGTGCTCCCGCCTGCTCGCCCATGCTCCGCTTTTTGTGCGTCGCTCGATTTTTTCTTATTCTTGAACATTCCCTGTTCAGCCGCTCGCCGTTCTGTTTCGCAAGACATTGTTCAATTCACAGCTGCCTCTGCAGCACTTTGTTCAACGTGCTTCTTCCCCCTTCGCTTAGTGGATAATATAATGTTTAAAGTCTTATATGCGATAGTGGTCTTACGTGCCACAAGCCCCTTACCGGTCCGGTGTATCGTTGCGTACTTCTCCGCTCCTGAATTCAGTCCTCAACAGTCCTGGTGTAGGCTCACACGTATTATTCCACTCCTTTTTTACAGCCACGGTGCGGCTGGTAATAAACTCCACAGCTCCAACAACACCAGCCTGCCGCACTCCCAAGCGGGTGCCTGCCTAACGGGGGTGTACCCGTCACATATATTTAGCTCCAAACATCCTCCAGGACTCCGCCTGTTACAGATTTGCAGCACTCACGGGGGTGGTTTTTCAAAAGGTATTTATTAAAAAACCTTTAGCACATCAAAAGACGCGTTTCGCCGTTTAGCCTTCGTCAATTTGCTTAATAGTTGGCGCCACGGCTATTCGTATTATATATGCATCACATGATTTACAAACATGAACATTGAAAGAGGACTATAGATTACTCTTCCAACACACCTCCATTTTGTAGTGTGCAAATTCGCCAATGAGACACGATAAATATCGCAAACCTAAAAAATCTCAAAAGCATGCAGTATGACAACCCAACACATTATTAAAAATGAGGTCTGCCTTTTATAATTTCACCCCCGTGAGTGCTGCAAATCTGTAACAGGTGGAGTCCTGGAGGATGTTTGGAGCTGAGTATATGTGACGGGTACACCCCCGTTAGATGAGGTGTCAAGTGAAGACGGACAAACAGATCCGTCATCTTTTCACGAGGAATTTAAATTAATGCGCAAACAACAATTAGAGGGAGGAAGGGGGAAGCCTCCAGAAAGAAGGGCGGGAAGAGGAAGACGAGGCGGGGGGGCTGGAGCAAGAAACATCGTAGGCTCGCCACCCGTGACCCGCAGCAAGAATTTCTACAAGAAGAAGATCTAAATGAGGAGGAAAATTTAACTATAATTAATCTGACACCCAAAAATTTGACTGTGGAAGAAGAGTCTTTTCTTAAATTGGGACTTTCTTTTTGCCCCAAAATAATTTTGAATTTTCACAAACAAGAATAGACTTATTCAAATTTATGCGTAAGCTGAAATTGCACAAGTTCTTTAAAATGAAGCCACCTCCGAAGAAACCTACGGCTGTAGGGAGTATGGATGCGAGTGGCATGACATGTAAAGACTTGGAGGTGATTAGATCTATGGAGGAACTGAGGATGGAAGTAAACGAGGATGAAATATTGGACATAGGAAACACCCAAATATTGTTGGATATGGAAGTACAACAGAAAGGAGGGGCGAGTAATTTCAAACCCACCTCAACTTTCATGCCAACTATGGGCACAGATGCTATAGACACTTTCTCAGATGCTGTAGTAAAGGATTTGACACGATTAAGGAATGACATCAAATATAGAAAGAAGGAAAAGAATTTCACTAATAAACAGCAGTTGGCACTAAAAACACCGTGTGAAGACTCTTCTTGGGTATGCAAACCCTCGGATAAGGGAGGGAATATTGTTTTGTTAACCAAGACGCAGTATGAGACAGAAGCCTTACGTCAGCTAGATGATATTAAAACATATATCAGAATCAGTGATGAGATCTACAACAAAAATATAATGGAATATGATGAAATGATTTCCAAATGGCATAACAAGAACATGTTGAATTCTGACGAGTATTTGTTTTTAAGATGCCTAAGCCCAATTATACCGACCTTTTATTACCTTCCTAAGGTCCATAAAGACAAGCTAAATCCACCTGGGAGAACAATTGTGGCTTCCCAAGGGAGCTTGACTGAACATTTGTCACTGTATATTGACTCTTTTCTTTTTCCACACGTTGCTACACTGAAATCATACCTAAAAGACACTAAGCATTTTTTGAACTGTATTGACAATATGGTTTGGTGTGAAGGTTATTGCATGATGGTTATAGATATAACCTGCTTATATACGTGCATTGCGCACAAAGATGGGCTTAAGGCAGTACAGAGTTTTCTGGATAAACGACCTGCAAGATACTACGAGCATAACAAGATGTTGTCTGAATTTATCAAATTTTGTCTAAACAACAATATGTTTCTGTTTGGCAAACAATTGTTTAAGCAGATGTCGGGCGTGGCCATGGGAACCTGCTCCGCCCCCAGTTTTGCGAATCTTTTCGTAGGCTGGTGGGAGGAGCAGGTAGCCTGGTCAGAGATCAATCATGAATGGAATGAGAAAATTAAAGGGTGGTATCATTATATTGACGACCTTTTTATCGTTCTAGATGGCCGGTAGAACTAGCTGCAGCGTATGTTGATGTATTGAACAAAAACTATATACATTTGAGATTTTCGGGAGAGATAAGCAGTTCAGAGGTGAATTATCTGGACCTCACTGTGTATATAGAGAATGGTAAAATGCACACAAAACTCTTCCGTAAGATCACTGCAGGCAACTTGACACTTTATGCCACCAGTAGCCACCCTAAGCAATTAGTAAATAGCATTCCGTATGGGGCGCTACTGAGAATTAAGAGAAACCACTCACGAGACCAAGAGTTTCAAAAGGCAGCGAAAGAAAGTCTAACTAGATTAAAAGCAAGAGGTTATAAAGATGGAGTGTTAACACAAGCTTTGAGGAAAGTGAACAGCATAGAGAGGAGCGAGCTACTTAAAATTAAGAGCAGAGAGTCAGAAAGCGGCACGTTTAGACTGATTACGACATTCTCAGAGAATGCGGGAGACCTGAAAAGGATCCTGCGGAAAAAGTGGAACATCTTAATGACCGATAATACCCTTAGAGAAGATCTGCCACCTAACCCATTGGTCACATTCAAGAAAGCCAGGGCACTTAAGGATCACTTAGTACATAGCCACCATGAGAGCCATACTATCCAACCACCGTTGAAACAACTTAATGGCTTCTATCCGTGCGGCCGCTGCAAAGCGTGCAAATACAGTAAACGCACTTTATCTTATAAGATTTCAGGGTTAGCAATACCTAGAAAAATACAGAAATTCTTGACCTGCACGACATGCAACATACTGCTTAACATGTCCCTGCGGGATGAGGTATATTGGGAGTACTACCCATCCAGTCAAGATTCGCATATTGGAACATATGCGAGCTAATAATAATGCAGACGTATCTTATCCTGTCGCAAGACATTTTGACAAAGCACATAGACGCAACAGGGACCTGTTGACATACATGTGCTTAGATAGCGTCCCCGTAAGTGTAAGAGGGGGCGATCGGCTACAGAAATTGAGGCGGCTGGAGTCGCAGTATATTATTGATTTGCAAAGTAAGATGCCGAATGTTCACGAAGAATTGGCAGTGCATTTAGGATAGGGATGTGATGAGTATGATTCTGGAACTAACATTTTCTTTCTTCTTCTTCTACTTTTTTCTTTTTCCTTTTTTCTTTCTTTTTTCGTTTATGCTCTTCTACTGTGTGTATAAGCATATATTATTCTGATAAACTGAGATATGAATATTGAATTGACTTGAAATAGCATTGAATACGTGAAATGTGGCACTATTATGTGTCTAATTTACATTGCATGAATAATGCGCCCATCCAGGGCGTGATTGCGAGGATCATGATATCCAGATGAATTCCGATTTTGCCCATTCAGGGCTGTATAATGTGAAATTATAAAAGGCAGACCTCATTTTTAATAATGTGTTGGGTTGTCATAGTGCATGCTTTTGAGATTTTTTAGGTTTGCGATATTTATCGCGTCTCATTGGCGAATTTGCACACTACAAAATGGAGGTGTGTTGGAAGAGTAATCTATAGTCCTCTTTCAATGTTCATGTTTGTAAATCAGGTGATGCATACATAATACGAATAGCCGTGGCGCCAACTGTTAAGCAAATTGACGAAGGCTAAACGCCGAAACGCGTCTTTTGATGTGCTAAAGGTTTTTTAATAAATCCCTTTTGAAAAACCACCCCCGTGAGTGCTGCAAATCCGTTACAGGCGGAGTCCTGGAGGATGTTTGGAGCTGAATATATATATATATATATATATATATATATATATATATATATATATATCCGCATCCGCCCTCCAGCAAAGTGAAAGGAAGGAGCTACAAACAGGGAATTTCAGGTGAGGCTGTTTAATGGCAACTGGACAGCGTAGGTATAATGCATTTCGGATTTGCTCCTTCTTCAGACACCTCTTGCTGCCGCGCCTCATGTCCGCATTGCCCAAATTAGATGTCTGTATCTTTTAAAGCGGTATGCTGCCAAACGTCACCCCAACCATGTGATCATCCGCCATGTTGCAGATAATGAAGAACTCCAACACCCAGAATGCTGTTTACCTGGAATGGCGTGATGTGGGAAACCAAAGTTATTTCTTATAGTTTGTTGGCGTTATGGAGCTGGGCAAACTTGATGAGGTCGCTTATTTAATGTCCTGGCCCCTCGAGTCCCTGCATACCGTTCCAACCCGCAGGGCGCCGCGTAGCTGGGTCATGGGTCGGCGAGATTGCACCAACACTCCCGTGAAGTCACGGTCTGCGCTTAAGCAGTGTCCCACGCATGCCGGCGCTCCGTTGGTGGGTTGCCTGATAGCCCATACCTGAGCACACTCCATTGCTCTGCTTGCGCAGAAACCAGAAAAGCAGGCAGCCATTTAACAGAACGGGGCTCCTTTGCATGTCTTCTGGCTGACACGAAATATCCGCATCCGCCCTCCAGCGAAGTGAAAGGAAGGAGCTACAAACAGGGAATTTCAGGTGAGGCTGTTTAATGGCAACTGGACATATATATATGAGATGATTTCTCGCCAGACGGAGTGAAAGAAGAAGCCGCACACGCCACGTTGTAGGTATTCGGTTTATTCACTGGCAGCATATGGCAGTCCTGACGCGTTTCGGTCAACCATTTGACTTTTCTCAAAGGTAAGCCTTTGGCAACAATACTGCTGGGTGACATTCGCTTTATGGGTAGCACTTATATGATAATTTTTCACCCCTGGTGGACACCTTGGTGGTTTGGGGGTACTGGTGCATGATGGTACTTATAGTTGTTACGCTGGTCTAGGTTCAATCCTCCAGTGGGTGTTGCCTGAATATGCTGCTCTCGAACAGGCTTCTCATTTACCAAATGATTTCAAGCCTTTAACCTGCAGCGTGGCTCCACTGGCAGTCCTATTTTCGAGGCTGCTAGGATCCAGACCGGAATGCTGTCCGGTGGCAGCCCATTTCCCTTGTTCGTTTTCACGAGGCACAAAAATCGGTTTGCAGTCGGTAAAAGATTGGCGCTCTTGTTGGTGGTGCATAGCTATGCGGCAGACCACGCCGCTTAACTTGAGATGATTTCTCGCTAGACGGAGATAAAGAAGAAGCTGCACACGCCACGTTGTAGGTATTCGGTTTATTCACTGGCAGCATATGGCAGTCCTGACGCGTTTCGGTCAACCATTTGACCTTTCTCGAAGGTAAGCCGTTGGCAACAATACTGCAGGGTGACATTCGCTTTATGGGTAGCACTTATATCATAATTTTTCACCCCCTGGTGGACACCTTGGTGGTTTGGGGGTACTGGTGCATGATGGTACTTATAGTTGTTTTGCTGGTCTAGGTTCAATCCTCCAGTGGGTGTTGCCTGAATATGCTGCTCTCGACCAGGCTGCTCATTTACCAAATGATTTCAAGCCTTTAACCTGCAGCGTGACTCCTCGGGCAGTCCTATTTTCGAGGCTGCTAGGATCCAGACCGGAATGGTGTCCGGTGGCAGCCCATTTCCCTTGTTCGTTTTCACGAGGCACAAAAATCGGTTCGCAGTCGGGAAAGATTGGCGCTCTTGTTGGTGGTGCGTAGCTATGCGGCAGAACTACACCGCTTGACATGAGTTGATTTCTCGCCAGACGGAGAGAAAGAAGAAGCCGCAAACACCACGTTGTAGGTATTCGGTTTATTCACTGGCAGCATATGGCAGTCCTGACACGTTTCGGTCAACCATTTGACCTTTCTCGAAGGTAAGCCTTTGGCAACAATACTGCTGGGTGACATTCGCTTTATGGGTAGCATTTATATGATAATTTTTCGCCCCCTGGTGGACACCTTGGTGGTTTGGGGGTACTGGTGCATGATGGTACTTATAGTTGTTTCGCTGGTCTAGGTTCAATCCTCCAGTGGGTGTTGCCTGAATATGCTGCTCTTGACCAGGCTTCTCATTTACCAAATGATTTCAAGCCTTTAACCTGTAGCTTGGCTCCTCGGGCAGTCCTATTTTCGAGGCTGCTAGGATCCAGATCGGAATGGTGTCCGGTGGCAGCCCATTTCCCTTGTTCGTTTTCACGAGGCACAAAAATCGGTTCGCAGTCGGGAAAGATTGGCGCTCTTGTTGGTGGTGCGTAGCTATGCGGCAGAACCACACCACTTGACATGAGATGATTTCTCGCCAGACGGAGAGAAAGAAGAAGCCGCACACGCCACGTTGTAGGTATTTGGTTTATTCACTGGCAGCATATGGCAGTCCTGATGCGTTTCGGTCAACCATTTGACCTTTCTCGAAGGTAAGCCGTTGGCAACAATACTGATAATACTGCTGGGTGACATTTGCTTTATGAGTAGCACATATATGAATATTTGTCACCCCCCTGGTGGACACCTTGGTGGTTTGGGGGTACTGGTGCATGATGGTACGTATAGTTGTTTCGCTGGTCTAGGTTCAATCCTCCAGTGGGTGTTGCCTGAATATGCTGCTCTCGACCAGGCTTCTCATTTACCAAATGATTTCAAGCCTTTAACCTGCAGCGTGGCTCCTCGGGCAGTCCTATTTTCGAGGCTGCTAGGATCCAGACCGGAATGGTGTCCGGTGGCAGCCCATTTCCCTTGTTCGTTTTCACGAGGCACAAAAATCGGTTCGCAGTCGAGAAAGATTGGCGCTCTTGTTGGTGTTGATATATATATATCTGTGTGTGTGTGTGTATGTGTGTGTGTATGCGTGATCATTGCCTTAATGGTGATTGTATGATTACATGATTTTAATCAATCTCTTCAATATCATATTGCTGAATGTGTTCATAAAAATCAAAAAGGTTTGATAAGAGTCAGATTTGAATATAACATTATTTGTTAATATCAGGGTAGACTTCTCAACAGAGGCTGTGGAGTAGTGCCCCACCACCTCTGAGCTGCGAAGTGCTGCCTGCACAGAAGGCTGCTCAGCACTGGCAGATGGCACTGATAAACAAATTCTCTTATATATTATTTATTCATGTTTAAATGCACACTGGCATTGTGCATGTCATCTCTGAGCTCTCCAGCAGAAACTGATATATATATATTTATATTTTGGAAAGGAAAGCACTGCAATCCATGAGCTGTAAAACAACTTCTTTAATTCAAAAGCAAACAATCACAAGGTGTGAATGTTTGCTTTTGAATTAAAGGAGTTGTTTACATTCCACGGAGTGCAGCACTTTCCTTTGTAAATGAAATTGGCCTTGGGTATTACAGTCTGCTCCTCCGCATGCACCAGCTGAAGAGCACACCAGCTTTGGAGATTGCATTGGTGTTGTTCATATATATAGCCGATAACTTAATGGGCTGACCATCAATTGTGTGTCTTTTGCTTTCTCTTGGCAAAAGAATGATGGATTTTACCCAGATCTCTTGACTGGGGGTGAATGTTTAGATTTATTCTGCATTCCGCCCATCAATTGTGTGTTTTTTGCTTTCTCGCCCTAAGTGCGCTAGGTATGCCCAGACGTGGGTCCTGGGCTCACTGTGCCACTGGAATCAAGCTATCCTGGCTGAAGAGGGGTGAAACCCCGAAACCGGTCCTAGGATGCTTGTTTCCGGTCCACGGAGGACCTGGCTTGGGAGTTCGGATTGGACTGTTCCCATTGGGCGCAGGGTCAAGACTGATTTGCATATGGCTGGGTCCAAAGTGAAATGGCATGGTGAGCAAAAACACGATGGATTTAGGCCCAGATATCTGTACTGGGGTGAATCTGTACATTGTTCTGCATTCTGCCCATCAATTGTTGTTTTTGCATTTGTCACCCCAAGTGGGACGGGTATGCCCAGATGTGGGTCCGTGCTCTCCATACAACTAGAGTCAAGCTATCCTGGCTGATGAGGGCTGAAAGCCTGAAACCGGTCCTAGGAAGCTTGTTTCCAGTCCAGGGAGGACCTGGCCAGGCTGTGCAGGCTGGACTGATCCCATTTGCGCAGGGTCAAGGCTGATTTGCATATGGCTGGGTCCAAACTGTAATGGCACGCTGATCAAAAAAACGGATTTAGCCCAGATCTCTATACTGGGGTGAATGTAGGACATTGTTCTGCATTCTGTCCATCAATTGTTTTTGCATTTGCCACCAGGTGCTGTCCCAGATTAGGTGTGCTCCACCGAAAAGCAGAATCTTAGATTTTCTGGCATTTAACTTCAGATAGTGTTCCATCATCCAAGTTGCGATTTCAGTAAGACAATTAGTTAGGTTACTTTTGGTATCCCCGTGCTTGTCATCCAGGGAGATTAGTAGTTGTGTGTCATCATAGTATGAGCATTAGGCATTTACTTTATTACCCTTTTCCATCGAAAAGGTTGATAAAGTTCCATATTCGCCCAATAACTGCATTGGTTTCCCATAAACAATCTTGCAAATAACAAATAAAACATATTTTTCCTTACTTGATTTCTGCAGATGTGACACCTAGTTTAGTTGCCGATGAAATGTTCCCCAACCTCTTAATTAGATTTCAATCCTGAATTATCTATATAGAAATCATTCAGGCTCACTGGAAATCTATCTCTACAATCCTCGAACTGAGAGACAGTGCTTGTAGCCAACTGAACATCTGCATCAATTTAGATCTATAATTACTTTGGGCATCAGTGAATGATTAGCAAGGATATGGGCTAAATGACTGGTGTGACCTGTCTTCTCCTAACCAGTAAGATCTCTGTACCCCAAGCAATAGTACTGAACATCAGCCCGAAAAATCGACGTCTCTGCCATGTTTACATTAGATTATGAGATTCCTGATTTTCCACCCATTTTTTCACACTTCAAAGAGATTTTCAGGCATACCTCATGAACCCTCTGGGTCCCCTTGAGGAAGTGAGGTTTGCTTGCCCAATGCAATGAAGTGCGAGTAATTATCCCTCCTCATTGTAAACGACACCAGCCCCCACTGTTGTGACATTCTGAGTTTAAACATTCACTCTTTTCACTGCTCTCATTCTTTCTTCACGCCATCCTACACAGATGCTTGTTATATCCTGAGCACGTAGGGGATGTGTTTAGGATGCAATGCTTTTTGTTGTTCTTCAAATCTGCTAGGGCACAGGTGAGCTGAAATTAAAGCCATAATGCTCTAAAGGCATAAAAAGAACCTGTCCGCCAAATGCCTGTCTATTTAAATACAGGCGTGTGGCTATGTGTGTGTGTGTGTGTTATTTAATGATAATGTTTTTTTTCCATGTATATAAATTTGGTCTTTGGAATATATTGGCAATGGTTTATGGAGATCATCAGGGACTGAAAATAATTCGTCAGTGGAAAATATTCACAGAGTTCTTAGTGGGCATCAAATGGGTACAAGAACATGCATTGGGACCCACAGCGATGAGGTAGCACTAAGATGTACATTTATGTTTATCAACCTCAATCCTGGAAGTAATTTAGCGGTTGTTCAGGGGTCCTAGCTGCAAACTCTGGCTTGCCTTTTGCAGCACTTTTTAATTTTGCCAGTTTGTATCCTAATAGTAATTAATATTCTATTATTCACAATTAATATAATAAATAAGGAACACAATTAACTGGAACAAGACCTCCGGCGTTAGCTAAGTTACGTAAAATCATTATTTTAAATGTATATTGTGTGTCTGCTTCCAGGTGAGAGTGGGTCGATGTGAGAGAAAACTTGCATATGTGTAAGCAACCAAGCATGTGTTTGTGTCAGTAAGTGAGTATGAGTGAGCCAGCGTAACTGAAAATTAGATGAAAAATGATTGCAAAAGATTTAATGAGAATGAATAAGAATGAATGTAATGTAGTATTGGACAGTGTGTGTCAGAATGAGTGCAACGGAGCCCCTATGCCCCATTGGCACTTATATTTGCAATTGGGCACCTTTGACACTTCCTGAACAAACTATCTGAACCACTCTAAGTTCTTTTCTATCTATTCTGTGCAGCTTTCATCCCTAACTATTCATCATACACATATTTCCACCACACAATTTCCACCCCGCACAATTCCACAACTAGCAATTTCAATACAACCCACATAATTCCACTCGACCCCACATACATCTACTACACTCCAAACCAAAACACATAGGTAAAAAACATTGTGATTTACACAACGCCAACAGCTCTAATTCTCACGAATGCCAGACCTATTGCATTACAAAGGCTTGTTTTTTAAAGCGAGTGGGCCTTGTGGCCCACCTCACTGAGCCTACTTAGGCCCTGTGGACATCCCCCAGGGCCTTTCTATATTTTAAGGGGAGGGGCTTCGTAGCCCACCCAGCCCAAGCCTCACTAGGCCCTGGGGACCCAATTCCCCAGGTCCTTAAGTTTTTTTAAGGGGAGGGGACCAAGTGGCCCCCTACCTGAGCCTTATCAGGCCCCTGTGGACCCCCATCTCACTGGGACTTTTTTTTAAAGGGGAGGGGTCCAAGTAGGGCTCATCCCTGAGCCTTATTAGGCCCTGGGGACCCCATCTCACAGGATGTGTTTTTTTAGGGGAGAGGGCCTCCCGGCCCAACTCCCTAAGTCTTTAAAAGGTCCTGGGGACCCATCCCCCAGGCCATTGTTTTTTTTTTTTTTTTTTAAGAGAGGGGGGCAGCATGACCCCCGTCCCCATGCTGTTTACAGCCCCAGGAACTCCCTCCCCTGGGGCCCAAAGTATATTTTAAGGGGAGAGGGCCTCCAACCCATTAATAGGCCACTCAGGACCCCATCCCCAAGAGCAGTGTTTTTCTAAAGAAGAGGGACCACGTGGTCCTCCTCCTCGAGCCTTATTAGGCCACTAACTAAGTTAAAGTTGAGGCCCCTCCTTAGCAGTTTGCAGTCCCAGGGACCCGACCCCCCAGGCCCCAAAGTATATTTTAAAGGAAGGGGGCTGTGCTGCCACTGTTCTGAACCTTTTAAAGGCACTGGCGACCCCACTCCCCAAGGCTGCTACCTAATTGAAAGGGGAGGGGGCCCTCCTCCCTGAGACTCATTAGGGCCTGGGGACTCGATTCCCTGCGGCCCTATGACTTTTAAAGGGGCGGGCCGAGTAGCCCTACACCAGCGTCTTTAAAATGCCTGGTAACCCCATCCCTTAGGGCTGCTACCTAATTAAAATGGGAGGGGGACCCGTTCCCCGAACCGTTTTGGCCCGGGGACCCCATCACCCATGGCCCAATACACTGTTCAAAGGTGGGTGCCCACCCTAGGCACCCACCCTCCAAAACTTTGGGGGCAGCGGTGGAAGGCCCGGGGCCCCTGCGCCCCCAGCCGATTCCTCGCATGCTGAGGGGGCCAGTATTGCTCCCATCTGAAGGAACTGTTATTTACACTGCTCCTCTCTTAATCTGTTTCCATGCTCGCATCAGTGCAGGCAGTGAAACTGATCAAAACTTCTGCTCCCAGTTGGTGGGAACAAACACAGGTTTAGCTGCCCGCTGCTCTGTCCCGGGGGTGGGCTCCCTGGGACACAGCAAGGGAGCCAGCTCTGGGGAGATGCGGTCCCGGAGCCATTGAAGGCTCAGGGAGGGGAGCTGCATGGTCACTCCCTTTTAATGTAAATAGCAAAACCTTTTAAAAAGTGTGGCAGCACCCTTCCCTTTTGGAATATTACGGCCCTGGGAGTAAGCTTCCGGGTGTCTATAATGGCTCAGGGAGGGGTACTGCAAGACCTCTCCAAATATTTGGAAAATCGGGCCAGGTGGATGGGGTCTCCAGAGACGATATATATATATATATTCACTGAAAAAACCATAGGTTTCACACCAGTTATAGTTAGCTGAACATTTTACTCATACAAAACCATTGAAATTTCCACGTTATAGTTAGTTGGACTCACTATAACTTGCGCGCCCGCAATCCACTGCTGATGATGTCACATATTACATCATTCATGACATGGTCAGTGACATCACTGATGACATCACTGATGACATCTCAAATGACATCACGGATGACATCACTGATGACATCTCAATGACATCACTGATGACATCACTGATGAAATCCAGTGAATGTGTGTTTCTGAAAAGTAAAAATATGTTTTATATATTGAAGAATGAGTGGATGTATGAGTGACAGGATGAAGGATTTAGTAGGTGCGTGACTGACTGTATGAGTGAGTGATTAAATGTGTCTTACTGAATGCATTGGTTAGTGACTAATTTGTTTGAATGTGTGCATCAGTATGCCTGTTGTTGTGTAAGCTGCTGCATGTGTTGATCAGTAGCTATATGAGTGTCTATATTGGTTATTGATTGGTGGCCCAAGTATTTGTATGTGAGGGTGAGTGTGTTTGTGGGTGGCTGGGAGGTGTGTGACTCTGTGCGTAGATGTGTGAGCATTTTTTTCACTTGGTATATGGGTTCAAGAGTGCATGTGGAAAGAGCTGTATGGGCGGTTGACTGTGTGCATGGGTGTGTTGGTGAGTGAATGGATATCTCAGTGCTACATGTCCAAGTAAGTACATATATAAAACACAGTGCATGTGAGAGTTGGCATATATAAATGACTATACATGAGAGCCTGTGATTGCGTAAGTGACTGTATGGATCAATGTGTAGTTCTACCAGTGATTGTAAAAGAGAGTAAGTATGTGTTAATCTATGTTTGAATAAGTAAGGTTTTGTGTGTATAACTGTATAGATGAGGAAATGGGAGTGTGATTGATTGTTTCCATGACTAACTATGTGTGTGAGTAACTCTATGAATGAGTGGGAGTGTGTGAGTGTGTGTATAGGTGTATGAGTGCATATAATAGTGTTGTATTGATGACTGACTGTATGTATGAGTGATTGTATGTGTGAATGAGTGGATATGTGTGTAGACTTAGGAATCAGTGAGTGTGTATGTAGTAACTGGTATTGGTGTGTCAATGGTTTCTGGAATGGTAGTCTGTATTTAACACTGGATGTATCAAAGGTTAGATTAGAGTGTGAGGAGGTGCATCGTATTGTCACATGAATGATGTCATCAGTGATTTCATCAGTGATGTCATGTGAGATGTCATCAGTGATGTCATCAGTGATGTCATTTGAGATGTAATCAGTGATGTCATCAGTGATGTCACTGACCATGTCATGAATGATGTAATATGTGACATCATCAGCAGTGGATTGCGGGCGCGCGAGTTATAGTGAGTCCAACTAACTATAACGTGGGAATTCAATGGTTTTGTATGAGTAAAATGTTCAGCTAACTATAACTGGTGTGAAACCTATGGTTTTTTCAGTGAATTTTAAAGTTTTTTAAATGCTAATTCCTAACTATAACAAATGTGAAACCTATGTTTTTTTCAGTGAATTTCAAAGGTTTTTTAAAAGCTAATTCCTTTGTATATCGAGTTTGTAACCTACGATTTTTAGTGTTTTTTTTATTAGCTGTTTTGTATAACTATTAATTATTATTAATTTATTTAAAAAAAAATTCAATGTATTTTTCTTTTTTTTTTAATCATTTTTTCCTGGGGCGCTCAGGGTACGCGCACCGGTAAGCTTACCTGTATCATTTTGTCTTGGAGCGCTCAGGGTGCGCGCACCGGTAAGCTCACCCGTATCATTTTGTCTTGGAGCGCTCAGGGTGCGCGCACCGGTAAGCTCACCCGAGAGCGCAGCGAGAGCGCCATTTCTGCATTCGTAAAAAAAAAATAAGTATGAAAACTAAATAATAATGCAAGACATTCAGTACTAGACTTATAAAAGTAGTATTTTAGATTTTCAGAATGGAAATGATTTTGCATTTCCGTAAAGCTAGCAAAACGTCATTTAGGCGCGCCGCGTAAGCGCCCATGGAAGCGCACACGTTCGTGCTGCGTAAGCGCCCCGGAAGCGCTCAAGGTGCGCGCAGCGTAAGCCCGTCAAGTCATGTGACCTTAAATTAACACTTTTCATTGGTTGCTAACAGTTTTTTTTACAAACAATGAAAACCTCACCCCTTTCCTTCACTTCTTCTTTCACTTTTGTGACTGCAAGACCTGTTTTTTTCTGCTCAACCTTTTTGGGATTATAATGGCTGCTAGACCCAGCAGTAGCAGTGAGGACTCGGATGGGTTCATAGAAGAAGAGGCTCCTCAGCCTAGGGTAAAGAAGCACTTCATTTGGAAGTTTTTCACAATACCAGCAGATAAAAAAAAAGTGAATGCTCCAAAGGTGGAGTGCAAAATTTGCAATACTGTCCTTTCACGGGGTGACCCTACAAGGAAATACAGTTTTGGAAATTCGACCATGATTCGGCACGTTCAGAGGAGGCACCCCCAGAACTATGCCCGGGAGAATGTCAGAGCTCTGGCACGAGATGCTCCAAGGGATGGTGCTTCAACTTCGACTGGAGGACCAACTGCATCATCGGTGAGGGGGCGACCTGAACAGCTGATTCCTAATATTCAGCCTGTTTTTGATGGCATCACCATCAAATGTAAAGACTGTGACGAACTACTTTGTTACGGTGAATAAAGTATTATGAACATTGTCCGAACAAGAGAAAACCACCGCTGCTGTCCCCACCGCTAATTTTTACTCTTTTTTTTGCTCCTGTTGAGCAGTTTGACATTCCCTGTTTTTGTTGAGAAAAAAACGAAAAAAGAAGAAAAAAAAAGTTCTTTTTAGAACTACCTCCAATTCTCAAAAAAGAGCTGTATTCTTAAAAAAATCAAAAAGAGTAACTAAAGTGGAGTGCAGTGAGAGAGGAAAGGAAAATGAGTGAGAAAGCAAAGAAAGGGACGAGAGGGGAAGGGAAGTGAAGTAGGGTGACTGAAAGAAGGTGAGTGTGGGAGGTGGGTGAGGAGAAGGAGAGTGAACATGGGGAATGAGGATAAGTGAACAAAATGTAGTAAAGGAACGGGGATGTGGAAGGGTAAGAAAAGAGCAGTGATGTTGAGGAAAGAGTGGAGGTACAGACTGGATAAAGGCAAGTGAGTGTGAGACAAGGTGAGTAAGGGAGTGAAGAGACAGAGAAAGTGAAAGAAAAAGTGAGAGTAGAGGACTGAGTGAGGAAGGAAAGAAACATAAGTGAGGGAGTGTGGCTGTGTTATAGGGAGTGAGCATGATAGAAGAGGAGTCACAGACTAAGGGGTCAGAGAGAATGAGGCTAACAGAGAGAGAATGAGGGAAGGGGAGTGTACAAGTAAGAGGACAGAGGGAGTAAGAGAAGGAGTTAGTGAAGTGGAGTAAGGAGAGTAAGGGAAGAGAAAAGAGTGAAGGAGCTAAAGAAGGAAAGAGACAGGAAGGAAAGTAAAGGTTAAGGTCTGAAAGAAGGTGAGTGTGGGAGTATGGCTGAGTGATAGGGAGTGAGCGTGACAGAAGAGGAGTGAGAGACTAAAGGGACGGAGAGAATGAGGTTGACAGAGAGAGAATGAGGGAAGGGGAGTGTAGAAGTAAGAGGACAGAGGAAGTAAGAGAAGGAATTAGTGAAGTGGAGTAAGGAGAGTAAGGGAAGGGAAAACAGTGAAGGAGTGAAAGAAGGGAAGAGAGAGGAAGGAAAGTAAAGGAGAAGGTCTGAAAGAAGGTGAGTATGGGAGTATGGCTCAGTTATAGGGAGTGAGTGTGATAGAAGAGGAGTGAGAGACTAAAGGGACGGAGAGAATGGGGGTAACAGAGAGAGAATGAGGGAATGGGACTGTAGAAGTAAGAGGACAGAGGGAGTAAGAGAAGGAATTAGTGAAGTGGAGTAAGGGGAGTAAGGGAAGGGAAAAGAGTGAAGGAGCGAAGGATGGGAAGAGAGAGGAAGGAAAGTAAAGGAGAAGGTCTGAAAGAACGTGAGTGTGGGAGTATGGCTGAGTTATAGGGAGTGTGCGTGACAGAAGAGGAGTGAGAGACTAAGGGGACGGAGAGAATGAGGGTAACAGGGAGAGAATGAGAGAAGGGGAGTGTAGAACTAAGAGGACAGAGGGAGTAAGAGAAGGAGTTAGTAAAGTGGAGTAAGGAAAGTAAGGGAAGGGAAAAGAGTGAAGGAAGGAAAGAGAGAAGAGGGGAAGTAAAGGAGAAGGTCTGAAAGAAGGTGAGTGTGGGAGTATGGCTGAGTTATAGGGAGTGAACGTAACAGAAAAGGAGTGAGAGACTAAGGGGACGGAGAGAATAAAACTAACAGAGAGAGAATGAGGGAAGGGGAGTGTAGAACTAAGAGGACAGAGGGAGAAAGAGAAGGAGTTAGTGAAGTGGAGTAAGGAGAGTAAGGGAAGGGAAAAGAGTGAAGGAATGAAGGAAGGGAAGAGAGAGGAAGGAAAGTAAAGGAGAAGGTCTGAAAGAAGGTGAGTGTGGGAGTATGGCTGAGTTATAGGGAGTGAGCGTGACAGAAGAGGAGTGAGAGACTAAGGGGACGGAGAGAATGAGGCTAACAGAGAGAGAATGAGGGAAGGGGAGTGTAGAACTAAGAGGACAGAGGGAGTAAAAGAAGGAGTTAGTAAAGTGGAAGAAGGAGAGTAAGGGGAGGAAAAAGAGTGAAGGAGCGAAGGAAGGGAAGAGAGAGGAAGGAAAGTAAAGGAGAAGGTCTGAAAGAAGGTGAGTGTAGGAGTATGGCTGAGTTATAGGCAGTGAGCGTGACAGAAGAGGAGTGAGAGACTAAGGGGACGGAGAGAATGAGGCTAACAGAGAGAGAATGAGGGAAGGGTGTGTAGAACTAAGAGGACAGAGGAAGTAAAAGAAGGAGTTAGTAAAGTGGAGGAAGGAGAGTAAGGGGAGGAAAAAGAGTGAAGGAGCGAAGGAAGGGAAGAGAGAGGAAGGAAAGTAAAGGAGAAGGTCTGAAAGGTGAGTGTAGGAGTATGGCTGAGTTATAGGCAGTGAGCGTGACAGAAGAGGAGTGAGAGACTAAGGGGACGGAGAGAATGAGGCTAACAGAGAGAGATTGAGGGAAGGGGAGTGTAGAACAAAGAGGACAGAGGAAGAAAGAGAAGGAGTTAATGAAGTGGAGTAAGAAACTGCACATTTTAATTGGTTGTACTTTTGAACACTTTGAAAGTCACATAACATTCACCCATCCCCCCAGTGCTCATTCCCCTGTTACCATGGTAACTCCCTCCTCACCCAGCACACAGTTCAGAAGTTCATCATACTATGTTGCAAAAATATGCAGCAAGGGTGTTTGACCTCTCAATGTACCAGCTAATCATGTGCAATGTTTCTTGAAATGACTTTTCCTCAACCATTGAAATCACTTCTTTCAAAAAACAAAAGCATGCACCCTAATTTTCAGTGCTGAATTTTTAGAAAGCACCAATCATTTTTTGTTTTTCAAGTGCACTGAATTTCAACCACTTTTTTACATAACTCCTACTTTCAAACTGCCATTTCATTTCCACAACTCATCTGAATACAAGCACATCTACCTTCAAGATGCCAAAAGTCTGGTTTGTGGGTCATAGCTTTGTCCACTGGAGTAAAAAATACGCAGCTAACAGAGGTATTTACAACCTTGATTTACCAAATGTGGACATTGTATGGATTGGACAGAGCGGATTGAGAAGTCACCAATTGATACCATTGGTAAAATCCTTTATGCGTCTACCACACCCTGACCTCATAATTGTGCACTGTGGTGGCAATGACCTGGGCACTTTGACTGGGGTAGGTCTGGAAATGCTTTTAAAGGACATCTTTGGGCAATTGATGTCACTTTTTCCAAAAACTGCCTTGGTATTTTCTAATATATGCCAAAGGCAAAAATGGAACTGGTCCAACCAATTTTGTCCACAGATTGAGAAAGCAAGGAAACATGTGAATAAATCTGTTTCTGCTTTCCTCAGAGACTATGGTATGGGTTCCATTTACCACAACAACTTGCGTTACAACATGCAAAACATCTATAGGAGAGATGGTGTGCATTTTACAGATGAGGGGAATAGAGTTTTCCTCTTGAATATAAGACTCTGCATTGGTACCTACTTGTAGGTACAAAAAACACCCGCATAACACAACAGCTCTTTTCAGAGCTGCCCTACCGCTAAACACTCTAAATTATTTTCTTACTATAATTTTTTACACTGTTTTTCCCCGTGGTGCGCTCAGGGTGCGCGTACCGGAGAGCGCACCTGGGAACGCACCCAGCGCTTACCCCGCGAAAAAAAAAAAAAAAAAAAAGAAAAGATTTTTTGCCCTTCAGGGTCCTTCTAGGCCCCCCTCAGAAAACCTAGGGGGTCAGGGGGTGTCTACTTTGCCCCCTTTTAATTATTTCCCCCTTTCTTTTTCACCTCTTGTGTCTCGATTCTACCGAGACACAAGATGGCGGACTCTCCGGACTGTTTAGAATGTTGACAGACACCCGACAGCCAATCAGCTTTCCGCTCGCGCACTCCCGTAGCGCGCCGGGTGCGCTCACCGGTACGCGCACCGGTGAGCGCTCGGAGCGCGCCTATGGATATATATGTGTTTTTTAAGTTAATTTAAAAAAAAACACTGGAGCAATTTTCACCAAATATAGCAAAGGCACATCTGCCTACCAGTCCCTACAATTTTGCCAAGTTTGGCGTAATTCCAATTAGTGGTTCGGGCTGTAGACTTGTCAGACCGTCCTATGGAAATTAACAAGGGGAAAACACGTTTTGGGACCCCCCTTTTTTCTCAGCCCCCACTTCACGAATCCCCCCGAAACTTCCAGGAAAGGAGCGGAGCGGAACTGGCCAAAATTTTGGAAAATTACACACAAATTCCTCAACCGGCGCCAGAGTTATTTCCAATAGAATGTTGCGGATTTCCTATGGTATCTAGGTCCTAACTATAACTACCTACTGGCAACCGCCAGTAGGTAATATATATATATATATATATATATATATATATATATATATATATATATATTACCTACTGGCGGTCGCCAGTAGGTATATATAGTTAGGATTTTTTCTCTATGGGATTTTTGAAAATTCTATGTCTAATAACTTTGGCGTTTGTGGACGGAATTGGCTGAAATTTTCAGGAAAATGGTACATTTTGTTTCTGAGCAGCCCCTGAAAATTTTGGGGGGGTTCGTCAAGGGGGGGCCGAGAAAAAAGGGGGGTCCCAAAACGCGTTTTTCCCATGTTAATTTCCATAGGGCGGTTGGCCTCACTTTTAGCCCGAACGGCTGAATGGATTTGCACGAAACTTGGCAAAATTGTAGGGACTGGTAGCCCGATGTGCCTTTTGTAGGTCTCAATATATGTGCTCCAGTGGATTTTGAGAAATTAACGTTTAAAAAAAGATATATATCTGTAACAGCGGACTGGGCAGCGGCCCAGGACGCGTACTTTTCGCGCAACGGAGCTTTGTGAAGCGAAGCTGATTGGTTCTCCGGCGTCTGTCAACATTCCAAACAGTCCGTAGCGGCCGCCATCTTGTCTCTCGGTAGGATCGAGAGACAAGAGGAGGTCAAAACAAAGGGGGAAATAACTATAAGGGGGCATAGTAGATCCTCGCTGACCCCCTAGGTTTGATGTGGAGGTTTTAAAAGGGCCCCGCGGAGCAAAAAAAAAAAATAATAATAATAATCGAACGGCTGAATGGATTTGCACGAAACTTGGCAAAATATTAGGGACTGGTAGCCCGATGTGCCTTTGCTAGGTCTCAATATATGTGCTCCAGTGGATTTTGAGAAATTAACGTTCAAAAAAAGATATATATCTGTAACAGCGCTCCGCTTCGCGTAACGGAGGTTTGCGAAGCTGATTGGTCATTCTGTCACTGGGCTATAGTTGGGCTACATCTGGCTGATATTTGGGCTACATTTGTTTTTTTGTGTGTCTGGCGGCCATCTTTGGGCTACATTGGGCTACATTGGGCTTCATTGGGCTACATTCGGCTAATTAGCAAATAGCTCATCGCAAACTAGGAATGGTAAAGAATCGCTATTTATTCCTTAAAGTTCGCTATTTAGGAAATGCAAAAAACTTTGATGATACATATGGCGGTTCATCTCTAACAAGATAAGAAACATAGGGATACATTTATGATGACTGGCGCATCACCAGGGATGTGTTAGTCATTCTGTGCCGCTGTTCCGTCACCTATGGTGTGCTGCATTTACAATGCGGCGCATCATGGGGCAAAAACAGCACAGATGCGTGATGTATCTGTGCCGTAAAGGTGGCGCATTGCTGGAGTTGTATCGCAAGTGTGATGAAGCTCCAGCAAGGGTCAGGGGTGCCCCTGTCGCAGGGTTTCTGTTCTCACACAGAACTGTGGACAGAGGATTGGAACCTCGGCGAATGCATTGCTGGAGTTGTATCGCAAGTGTGATGAAGCTCCAGCAAGGGTCGGGGGTGCCCCTGTCGCAGGGTTTCTGTTCTCACACAGAACTGTGGACAGAGGATTGGAACCTCGGCGAATTAGGGTGTCCCAAAACTCACGTTAGTAATCAAAAACTCCTTAGCAAGCTAGGTACAGTGTCACATTGGATATAACAAACTCTCAATGTTTAGACAATCCAGAATATGAACTTATAGTACCTCAGGATACGTGGAACTCATGAACAGTCGGTCGTTATAGATTTCTTAGAAACCAGAACATGGAGTTAAGAAGAACAGATGTGTATTTGAAATGTTTATTTACTAATGCCGTCTTCTCAGGCGTAGTACCTTAGATAATAAAAGTACACATATTATCAGTAGCAAAATTACCAGCATAGTTACTAGTACATAAAAAGTGAATGGTGATAGTATGTTAACATGCTGTAAATGAATAAGAGTTAGCAACACTTATAAGCAGCCGCGGGCCGTGGAGGGAGTTACGGTGAGGCAGGGAGGCGGGGAGGGGGAGAAGCAGGGTGGAGAATACAAGTACACATATTATCAGTAGCAAAATTACCAGCATAGTTACTAGTACATAAAAAGCGAATGGTGACAGTATGTTAACATGCTGTAAATGAATAAGAGTTAGCAACACTTATAAGCAGCCGCGGGCCGTGGAGGGAGTTACGGTGGGGCAGGGAGGCGGGGAGGGGGAGGGGCAAGGTAGAGAGGGCTCCACCCTGCTTCTCCCCCTCCCCGCCTCCCTGCCCCACCGTAACTCCCTCCACGGCCCGCGGCTGCTTATATCTCACCCTCCCTAATACACATATTATATTATTTGCTAAGAAGGTCTCTTTGTGTTGGTTTAGGGCGTGCCCATACTTTAGTGTCTTAGATTTGAAGGAATCACATCAGCATACACCAGCTCTCTCTTCATGTGAACCGCATCAACTGTTGTGTATGTGTGTTCGGCAAAGCAATATAAAACCCGCCTCATGCCCAGAATTGGCAGAAGTTGCACTTATGTTATGAGTATGAAGTCGTGGAGATCAGACCTCATAACAATTCTGTATCGTGTTGTTCTTGAAACTTTAGCACTCGCTGTACAGATATAGTTTAACAAGTAAAGCAGATAGTAGACCAATAACATATTATTCTCATGTAAACCACGATGAACTACTAGGTGGAAAGCTAAAGCAACAACTAAGTGTCGTGTGCAGAAGTTGCAAAAAAGGAAAAATGGCGTTTAAACCGGTAATGAGCCCATGCTAACTTAACACGGTGTAAAGATATCCAGGACCTAGATGACACCTCCCCATGATCCGGAAACGAACTGAATAAGATAATAGAAGTGCCATCTCATGAGAGCAGATTGCAAGTTTATATGTGGACGGTCCGCAAGGTAAAGCATTAAAAACTAGGAAAATTTAATGCTAAAGAAAAATAAAACAGCCAAGTACTTTATCGAGTCTTAAGCCAATAGGCAAGGTAAATAATAAAAACTTGACAAATAAGTCAATGAATTGTCAATGAAATGCTAGTACTCAGCATATCAAACATGAAAAAGGTCTATGACATAACTGTGTATGCAAAATAAGCTGCAACAGCCTCCAATAGGAAGTCACCGTCTTCATCCGAAAACAGTTCAGCCATCCAATTTAAAAGCGGAAAAGAACATACGTGCTCTCCCAGCACCGGATCCTCTATCACCATCAGAGGACAGCTCGGTGGGTTTTCAAGAAAGCTCTGTTCCAAGAAAGACTGTGCTGCCGCCAGTAAATTCCAGGGACCAAGTAGTCCATGCATCAATGCCACAGCCATAATCCTTTCGCCAGGACAAACCAACTCGTGAGTAATGATAGGAGTCATCAGCTGATTAAAGTCGACGTCAGGAGAAACCGGTCCGCAGAGACACAAATGAATGGCCCAATCGAAATCACAGGTCAGGCAGTGAAATACAGGCTGGACACAGGTGAAGTAGGAGAATCGAAAAGATAATCCATATGCCGTGCTTAATATCGCCAACGGCATTGTGCCATAATATTCTAGCATGCGATTGCGGAACAGTGTCAGCAGCTGCAGGGTGGGAGGTTGCATAGGAGGGACATCCATATTTAAAAATGTAAAAAAGCACAAGAGCGTCCGCTGGTAATGCAAGTAAAAATGCCAATCCACGAACCAGAGTGGAGAAAATAGAATGAAAGGAAGCAGGGATGACTCCAAAGATTTTCTCAAATGAAGTCACGAGACCACTGGTAACAACTTTAAAAAAGTGCGCCAGGGACTTTGTGGAGGATGCGTTAAAGATAGTCGGAAACATGTTGCTGAAATTGAAAGGCAAATCTTAATTGAAAAGGGTGTGCACCTCTGTACGGGTGTTCGCTATGTGAAGTACGAAAGTTTCACGGGCCGAACTCAAGGCCACCTCTCTCTGAGACAAAAGAGCTCTTATTCTTGCCATGCCGTTGAAACGTGTCCCAAGGTTGGTATTTGTGGCCAGATTGAAAACTCCCTATGTTCATGTGTGGGAGGAAATAGAACATTTCTGCAGCAAATAACCCGTTCACTTACTGTTACGATAAAAGGAATACTTTTAATTAACTCAGAACAATCTTCATTATTGAGCATCAAATAACTACCATTTTCCAACAACTTGAACGTGGGGATGATAGCAGGAACTGGCGTGCCTTGCAACACGCAAGCCATATTTGGTCGGTGTTTGTTGCATGAACCGTGTAACTGTATGTGCCTACACATTAGTGAATGATCTGGCGTCTCAGTGCATTCCTCTCCATTCAGATAAACTTCTTGATCATCTTTGAAACATCTGTATGTGTATGGAAGCGACCAGACCTCATGAAGAAAAGCACTACCTAAAGGTTCATAACGACCTATTGGTATATATTTCATACAATTTGAAAACTTATATAAAGCAAAAGGCAGCGTTATTAAACCGTGGATAAGGCATGTTGCCAAAAAACCCGCAATCCTCTGCTGATGATGTCACTGAGCATGTCATGAATGATGTAATATGTGACATCATCAGCAGTGGATTACGGGTAATAGTATCTCTAGTTTACTCCCCTATAGCTGTCTTTCTTTTAACATAAGTGTCTGTTTCCTTCCCTTATACTTACTGTTTTTGGTTCGCTTCCGGTTCGCGTACCGGCGAGCGAACTGGGAAGCGAACTAAGAGAAATAGAGGTTGGCACAGTTCCAAATATTGTACCAATTGTTTAATAACGGGGAGGTAGTTCTGAAAAGAACTTTTTTTTTTATTTTTCTGAACATTTTTTTACTGTTTTTGAATTTTTCGGAACAGTTTTATATTTTTTTGGGTTTTTCTTGGAGGGGGCAATGAAAACGATTCATTGTAAAGGGCTCAACAGGAGCAACAAAACAAAAAAAAGAAGTATTTATTATTTTGGGCGTTTCGTACAAACTTGCATATGATAGTCAATAGCTCTGTTGATCAGAGTGATGCTTTTTTCTCCGTAGGAAATGAATCCATCGCAAAATACGCAGATGTGTTTTACATCACCAAATCTCATTTGTATATTTGGCACCATCTCCCTGCCCTCTGGTCCCGTTACTTCCGGTACAACAGATCTTCTGGCCATAATAGGGAGATTATCTAGGTCGTTCCGAAACTGTGCAGCACTGTAGTTGTTAGGATGCCACCTAGTCATATGGCGATGCATTGTGTAGTTTCCGAAACTGTATTTTTTGTCGGTCCCTCTGGACAGTCTATCTTGACATATAAGGCAAGTTACGTATCTTGCATTTACTTTTTTCTGACCTTTGGGAATTTTAAAAAATTGCCAAATGAAGTTTTCTTTCCGGTGAGACGTCCTGGGCTGCTCAGGCAAAAACTGCCTCTCTTCGTGCTCGTCCTCCTGTTCCTCTTCTTCTTCTTCTTGTTGAATTATAACTTGAGCAGGTGGTCCACTCTTCCTTGGATGTGGTGGAGGTGGTGGGGAAGCACCAGCTGAAGCTACTAAAGAAGCCATTGCTCAGTGATCACAAAGGGTCTTTCTCTCACAATGATGAAAGTCAGAGTGAGGAAAGAAGGAGGGATTTTCATCATTTGGGAAAAACAAGAGTTCTCAACCAATCAAAAGTGTTCATTTTAGATTATATGACCTAGTCTTACATCATTAGGAAACCAAAAGTGAAATGAACCAATGAAAAGTGTTATTACCAAGTCACATGACTTGCTGTGTTTACGTTAAGCGCTTTGCAGGGCCTCCCGGTTTGCTTCCAGAAACCTGCGCTTTGCGACTCGCTTCGCGTACCAGTTCGCTAACGTAGTACGTCATATGACGTATCACGCGACAACGTGAAACGTCATGCGGACGGGAGGCGTCACGATGTTGTTTTGTAACGCGGCACTTGCGGTAAAGAAACGTTTACCGGCTTGCGGTCTATTTCGCGGCATCAAGGTCAGCTAACGGGAAGCTTCCCGATTTGCGAAGCGGGAACGAAGAAAAAAAAATATTAAAAAAAAAAATTATTCATAAACATATAAAATATATTTTTGGATTTAAAGAAGAATACATTTTACAGCTACAGATATTAGCTGTTAAAAAACCAATGAAATTCACAGAAAAAACCATAGGTTATAGACCACATATAGTTAGGAATTAGCATTTACAAAATCTTGAAAATTCACTGAAAAAACCATAGGTTATAGACCATATATAGTTAGGAATTAGCATTTACAAAACCTTGAAAATTCACTGAAAAAACCATAGGTTATAGACCATATATAGTTAGGAATTAGCATTTAAAAAACCTTATTTTACTCACACAAAACCATTGAAATTCCATATATAGTTAGTTGCACTAACTATATATCGCGCACCCGCAATCCACTGCTGATCATGTCACATATTACATCATTCATGACATGGTCAGTGACATCACTGATGACATCACTGATGACATCTCAAATGACATCACTGATGACATCACTGATGACATCTCAAATGACATCACTGATGACATCACTGATGACATCTCAAATGACATCACTGATGACATCACTGATGACATCTCATTTGACATTACTGATCACATCACTGATGACATCATTCATGTGATTTTTTTTTTTTTTTTTTTTTTTTTTAAGACGTTTATTAGTGTTCAAAGGTACAGTACATATAGCAAAGCCTACAACCCTGCGGGCCGGCTGCAAATGAACGGTGAATCGTGAGGGTGTGAGTCATCATAAAAGGGCATGTCATTGCGTCCCTCGTGTCCCCGGTGTGCTAGGACATGGATAAGATAGTCACATTTTCGTAAGTCTAGAAAGGAAAAGTCCATAAATGACGCCTTGTTTTTTCTTTTTTTGTCTAGAACTGAGCCATGAAATCGGCAAACTAAACAAAACAGTTCGTATCGGTATGTCCCAGTGTTCCTATCGTAACTTCCCCACTCGAAGTCCGCCCCGCCTGCACGGTGTTAGTAGGAACCACCTCTGATCGGTGTGTTGTTTGCCGATGCTGTTACAGTGCAACTGGAGGTCAGAGGTGTGTGTGCGCAAGTGTGCCTGAACTTAGAGTGGGACAGCCCTTGTGGGCCATGGTGTGTCATCGGTCGCTGGCCTTGTTAGTGGAGCATGTTGCAATCTGGTGGAGGAGCCTCGCTGTCGGTGTGGCTATCGGCGTCTACGCCTGCAGTCGCCGTCTGTAGTGCCGCCAGCGGTTCCTACCCGCTTCAACACGGGGGGTCAGGGAGGCCACCGTCTGTGAGCAGGGGTCCGATACTGTAAACATGTAAACATATATGTGAAAGTGGGTGGGGGGGGGGTGGAGTGTGCTTGCGGGGGCGATGTCAGCAACTCTGTGCTTGGGGCGCGCATCATTCATGTGATAATACGATAAACCTCTTCAGACTCTAATATAACCTTAGATACACTCAGTGTAAACAGACACTCATAGACTGTCACTCATCCATGGAGTTACTCAGACACTTAGTCAGTCATGCAAAGAATCAATCACACCTCCATTTCCTCAACTATACAGTTATACACACCTTACTTATTCAAACATATACTAAAACATATTTACTCACTTATACAATCCTGGATACAAGTTCACAATGATCCATACAGCCACTCACACATTCACTGGCTCTTATGCACAGTTATTTATATATGGTAACTCTCACATGTACTGTATTTTACATATGTACTTACTTTGACATGTAGCACTGAGATATCCATTCACTCACCAATACACTCATGCACACAGTCAACCGCCCATACAGCTGTTTCCACATGCACTTTTGAACCCATACATCCAGTCAATCAACTGCTCACACATCTATGCAGAGAGTCATACACCTCCCAGCCACCCACACACACACTCAGTCTCCCATACAAATGCTTGGGCAACCAATCAATAACCCATACAGTTAATCATATAGCTAATGATCAACACATGCAGCAGTTTACAGAACAACAGACATAATGATGCACAAATTAAGACAGTTTAGTCACTAACCCATGCACTCAGTGAGACACATTTAATCAGTCACTCATACAGTCAGCCATGCCCCTACTAAATCCTTCATCAAGACACTTATACATCCATTCATTCTTCAATATGTAAGACATATTTTAACTTTACAGAATTATACAGTCACTGGATGACGTCATCAGTGATCTCATCAGTGATGTCATTTGAGATGTCATCAGTGATGTCACTGACCATGTCATGAATGATGTAATATGTGACATGATCAGCAGTGGATTGCGGGTGCGCGATATATAGTTAGTGCAACTAACTATATATGGAATTTCAATGGTTTTGTGTGAGTAAAATAAGGTTTTTTAAATGCTAATTCCTAACTATATATGGTCTATAACCTATGGTTTTTTCAGTGAATATATATATATATATATATATATATATATATATATATATATATATATATATATATATATATTTGGCGATGGTAGTCCTGTTTGCCCTGCTAACCGGCGATCTCTTGGCGGTGCGGTTTCCAACGGCAGGACCACGCCGTTAAATTATTCATAATACTCCTGGGAACCCAGGAAAAGACGGGTCGCACTCACCAAAGGAACTCGTTTCAGCAAGATTTCTTTTTATTTCATAGCGTTATATTTCCAGCGGACACTCGGCAAGACAACAAAAAGCCGCCGCGTTTCGCAGCAGCCGCTGCTTGATCACGGTAACTAGCAAACAGTGAATTGCTAGTGGTTTACATAAGTTTGAAAGGATAATTACATCATTTTCTGTGCATTTCCCCGATACATGCCCCTAAGCCTTATGGGACATGTAGTATATCCATTTTCACCGGTATGTGCATCGTGCAACCAAACAAAACCATGAACGGGAATCTGTCAGTAAGAGGTTTACATTTTCATACCACACATTAATGATAACCCCATTGGTTAATGATATGTAATCTGATACAATATTATCCTTTAAGGTTGTGCACATTCTCAAATATTTTTGTCATTTATATATGTAATTGCACAGTGTTCATATATTCATTTGTTATAGGTGCATATATAATTCCTCCGATTGATTTAAACCCAACGGGGTCATTGTCCTGAAATTTAAAATGTGTCGAGATTCTTTCTGACGAAGCATTTTTTCCAAGTTTCCTCTACGTTTATTGTCTATCACCTGGTCAATGCCATAAAATTTCAATGTTTTCCAATAGCCCTTGTGGACCAATTCCATGTGTCTGGCTATGGCATTGTTTTTATCCTTGTTTGTGGTTGCACGAGTGTGTTCTAAAATTCTCTTTTTTAATTCGCATGTTGTACTCCCAATATATTTTAATTTACAGGGGCATTCCACAATGTACACCACATATCTGCTTTTGCAGGTGATTAACTTTTGAATTTTCCACATCCTTTTATTTGCCATTTGGATTTCCGATGTTGGTTTGGCTATTTGACAGACCTTGCAACTATAACACTTAACAAAGCCTTTAGTTTGTAGCCATTCTTTGCCTTTGTTTTGAGTGTCCAGATGACTCTGCACTAGGTGGTCTTTGAGGTTCCTTGCTCTGCGATATGTTATTATGGGGTGATCACCCACCAGTTTTCCAATGGTGCCATCCATTTTAAGAATTTTCCAATTCTTTTTGAAAATCAAGTTTACCATTTTGGAATTTTGGGTATAGTCAGTTATAAATCTTATCTCCGTTGGTTTTTATTTTCAAACATTCACTTCTTGTTTTTTCATTTGCCTTTTTCCAACAGTTGCCTATTGTGGCAGCATTATATTTCCGATTTTTGAATCTCTTTGCTGTGTTGGTGCTGTGTTTCAGCCATTCATTGTCCTCACTGCAGATTCTACGAATCCGGAGAAATTCTCCGTATGGGATGCTCTGAATCACGGATTTCTGATGGAAGCTGTCAGCTTGAAGGGTGGCATTTGTGGCAGTTGTTTTGCGATGCAAGGTGGTTTGAATTTTATTGTACTTTATATAGATTTTTGTGTGTATATATTAGGCAGAAAGACGTCTCCAGCAGTCTTGCAGGTATGAAAAGACGAGGCGAACCCAGGTACTGATGCTAGTTATTTTATTTTGCTCTCCACCACACCACCATTACGCGTTTTGGCCTAACAAGGCCTTGATCACATGACAACGTGCAGGGGCGTATGTGCTCCTTTTAAAGTGCTAGTGCCAATAAAAAAGTATGCGTTAAATAGACATGGAAAAAATCCTGTCTAAACAAGTTACTGCTTGAATGCAGGTATGCACGTAAAAACCAATCTATAATGCTCGTAGTACATTTATATTAGACCTAGGTATATAACAACGGGCAGAACTGTCTTTGTCCATAACTATAAATATAAATACATAAATACAATTATAAATACAAATATAAATATAACAGCAAATACAGGATGTAAACAATCAAGGTGAATTAATATATATAATAAAATGTATATTAAAATTGATGTTATTCCACCACAATGTAATTAAAACCATAGTCCTATCTGTGCACTTGCAGTTTTTACTAATGTTAAGAGAAACTATGCGACAAATCGGGTCATCAAAGCATGAAAATACCCGTACCAAAGCCCTTCGTCTAAGTAAAACAATACGCCGGCAAACTCTCAAATGTTTGCGCATAATAGACGCTAACATTTGCTTGAGAATCACACCCAAGTGGGTAAGGCAGGTAACAGTACACAATGAGCAACAATTGGCATACGTGCAAAATCAGCAATAAATATTGGCAGAATATAAAAAGAAATAGTGCTACCTAATAAAGAATAAATTTGCAAGGTGATATAAAACCAATAATTTTTGTACAATAAGAAAAATGGTTGAGATAGCTAGTATGTTTACATATGTATAGTTAGTTAAGGTTGAAAACAGTATTCATAAATATGTGTGGCAGTCCTCCCCAGCGTTGAGACCATTCGGGGTCTTGGTGTCTAACAAGATTATGTGCCTGGTCTCTAATCTACGCAACAGCAGCTCACGGTCCCCTCCCCTCCTCTGCGGTAGTACCGTGTCAATGACAAAATATCTCAATTCTGCAGGGTTTTTACCATGAGACTCCTCAAAATGCCTGGCCACCAGGTACGCAGTGTCGCCGTTGGTAATGCCCCTCCCAGACTGGAGACCCCGGAGTCTTCCGAGCCCCCCCTCCTCTCTGTCTAATTCCTCGTCTCTGCTCCCTGCGTTGATGCCTTCTCGCCTCTGTGCCAGGGCGGACCAGTCCAGCGACGCCGGGGAGCCGCAGACCTGACCTGCTTCAAGCCCCCCACCCAGGAAGGGGCTCTACGGTGCTGGTGGGATGCCTTCATAGACTCCAGTAGTGGTTGCCTTCCTGTTTCTGCTTATTAGCATTGCTGTCATCATAGCCATTGCATTTGTCCAGATCCACAAGAAAGAGGTGCTCTCTCCAGGCCTTAAGCACGGCATAGTCCTCGATGCTGGGTCCTCCCGCACGACAGTCTATGTGTACCAGTGGCCTGCAGAAAAAGAGAACAATACAGGAGTTGTCACCCAGACCTTCAAGTGCAATGTGAAAGTATTCGCAAAGCATCATGAAGGGCTTTCATCCGGCAGCCTCCCCTGGACATCAAAAAAGCCCCACATTGACCAGCAGTCATCCCCGTGACGATCGCGGGGCCGGCGGAGGCCCGCTCCAAGGAGGCCCTCCCACGTCGGTCCCGTCTTCTCCATTACTCGGAGGTCCCGGTGAGGCGCGTCCCGCCATTTTGACTGCACCGAGCTGCAGTCTTCCCGGGCAGAGTCCCGACCCCGGCGATCCATGCAGCGGCACCATAATCCGAGGGGGCACCTGATCGCTGTGACCAAGACCTGGAGGCCCGCCACCGCTCATTGTTTCATCGCCATCCTCCTGGGGGACTCGGCAAACTCGGCCCGCCTGACCCCAAGATGGCACCCGTGGAGCGGGCATCAGGTGAGCCGAGGCCCCCCATATATATCCTGCAGCGGCCCTTCCCTGGCTGAGGGGTCCGGCGAGGCCTCATTGTTGAACTGAATGCCCCCTCCTCGGACTGCCACAGGAATTGCCTGACTTTAAAATGGAGGCATAACCGCTCTCCCTTCTTCACATATCGGGCCACCCTCACCACTGGGACATAGGGCCGGGACCGGGACCCCTGCTCCGTCAACCGACTATACACTCCCCGGGGGTCTCCCTTCCCCCCTCAGGGCATACTGCTTCGGAGGACCTGGGTGCTACGGCGAACATACACTCAGGGCATACTGCTTCGGAGGACCTGGGTGCTGCGACGAACATACACTGAGTGCACTGACGACCTGAGCCGCAAGATAGACTGGTGTGCACCGGTCAACCCCTCACTCCTTTTCCCCTGGGCAGGACACCCGCTGAGCAACACACTCCTCACTGCCTCGGACGCCGCGCAGTGTCCCGGGTGATTGCAGCAACTGTTGTAAAGCCCCAGCTCGCACTACTGAGAAGGGGCCGCCTGACCCCAAAATGGCCACCAATAAAGACACAAACTTAGAAACAAAGGACTCGCTTATGCCAGCTTTTTCACCCATCGGAGATGAACAGAGTCTCACTGCCCGCATTCTCCAACAAGACAATACAGCCCCCAGGCAGGAGATACGTGCCTCTGTCTGTTCAAACCTTATGCACCTTATGCAATCTTCCCCCCTCTCCGCTCCGACTCTTTCCAGCTTCTGTCCTCTGCCCTCACATGCCCTTGCCATTTGTCCCCACCCTGTTTTTCTGTGAACCTTAGACAGACTTCCTTTCGTCTCTATGGTCGTCTCTTCCCTTATCCACACTCCCTCTCCTTCCCTACCCCCCACTACTTTCTCTCGCCTTTCACTCCTCCCCTAATTGTATTGCTGATTGTTTGATTCAATGTTTACTTGTTGATCTTCTTCTAGTATATTGTTTAACCACATTGTCGCACTTCCTGTCGTCTCTCCTATCGTCTCCTACCACATCCTCACTCTATTTATGTCTCTCCCTCCCTCCTCTCTCAATGTTTTGAGACTGAACTATTTTGTCTGATGCCCGATGGAGCTACTCGGTTTAGGTATAGGGGAGATGGGCCTTGGATTCCCTCCTTGGTCGTCACCTACCCAGTCGGTCTTTAGGAAGACTTCTTTTCGTCTCTCCTTATTTGTCTCTTCCCTAGCCCCTATCCTCTCTCCCCTGAATCTCTCCCCTTGCCTGCTACTCTGCCTACCCCCTGTCCTTTGTGCCCTTTGACTAAGCACTCCTTCTCCCCTTGTTGGGGAAAGATCCAATATTTATACTCTGGAGTCTCAGTGAACCCGCTGCATGAGTCCACTGTGCAAAGGGAGCCACTCACACTTGAGGCATGGTATGGCACCCCTTGCCAAAGCACTCCCTCTCCCCTTGTTGGGGAAGGATCCAGTATGTAGGCCTTGGAATCTCAGAGACCTCTCTGAGAGAGTCCACTGCGTAAAGGGAGCCTCTCGCAATAGAGATAGGGAAGTGATGCCACTTCCCTTGGGATCACAGCTTACTGGACTTTGGACGTTGCCTTGACTCGTCTACCGGTTTGTGTTCCCGTCACCCTTCCCCTCTTCTCCCCAGGCTGTGTCTCTCACCCTCCCCTCCCCTCCTCTTTCTCACCTTCTTTATCTGTCTACTTCACCTACTCCAACCCCCCTGAATCTCTCACCTTGCCTTCTTTTCCCCTTACGTATTTTGTGCTTATTGTTTTTCTCGACCTTACAAGTAACTATGTTGCCATGCTCTAAGAACTGTGTAACCTTTGTAACGATGTAACCTGTAACTATGATCTGATGCTCATGCAAAGCGCTCTGATACCTCCGGGTCTAGCCAGCGCTATATAAAACTTTTAAAATAAAATGCGTTTGTATACGTGTGGTCTTGTGCTACCTACGTACCGCAGACCACAGGGGCACTCCAGCACATACACTGCGTACTCGGTGCGGCATGTCAGTTGGTATTTAATTACTGGCGGTTTGTTACTGAATGGAGTAGAGTATTCCTTTCCGCTTACTCCATTTCTGCAAGCTTTGCAGGAGGAGCACTTATATATATATATATATATATATATATATATATATATTATATATGCTTCTTGATTCTTTGGCCTCTACTTTACTGCATGCTGGATTTGACAGCCGGTTTTCTCTGCCTGATCAACGCGCCACCCTCCACAGGCTCTGGTTTCTAGAAGGAGTGCTTTGGATGTGGTGTATATATATATATATATATATTACCTACTGGCGGTCGGTAGTTATAGTTAGGACCTAGTTTCCATAGGAAATCCACAACATTCTATTTGGAATACCTTTGGCGCCGGTGGACGAATCTCCGTGAATTTCTCCAAGAAAATGGCCTGCTCGGTTCCACTCCTTCCCTGAAAGATTGGGGGTGATTCGTCAAGTGGGGGCCGAGAAAAAAGGGGGGTCCCAAAACATGTTTTCCCCATGCAATTTTCCATAGGGACCTTTAGCCAGGGCTACAGCCCGAACTGCTGAACAGAATTACACGTAATTTGGCAGAGAGGTAGAGTTCTGTTCCCAGATTATGCTTTTTGTAAATGTAAATGGTGTAAATCCGTTTTAAATTTTAAATTGCAAGTAAAATCATAGCGATATCTAGAGACGGAATTCAGCACGTGTACGGAAATCTGTTCAATTACGAGCGCGAGCTGCATGCTGATTGGCTGTGAAGTGTCTGACAACACTCGAAACCAGGAAGTGTTGGCGGCCATCTTGTGCCTCGCTAGAACCGAGTCACAAGAAAACAGTAAAGCAAAGTTGAGAAATAAGGGAAGGGGGTAGGCTACAAACATTCTGACCCTATAGGCTTGCTCAGGGGGTCGTACATGGATGTTTAGGCTCTATTTTTTATTTTTATTTTTTTAAAGGAAAAAAGCGGCGTACGCGTATGGAAGTACGTACAATTGCGAGCAAGAGCTGCATGCTGATTGGTTGTCAATACTCCAAAACAGGAAATGTTGGCAGCCATCTTCTTTGTCGCGAGAGCCGAGTCCAAGAAAACAATAAAACAAAGTTGAGAAATAAGGAAAGGGGGCAGGGTAGAAACATTCTGACCCTATAGTCTTGGTCAGGGGGATGGTACATGGATCTTTAGGCTCAATTTTTATTTTAAATAAAATAAAAAATGGCGGGGTACTCGTGCAGTACCCCGGTGGTACGCGGTGGAAAAGGTGAAAAAAAACTAGAAGTCCGTTTTGTTTATTAGGTCCCGGGGGGGAGGGACAAATTACAGGGGCAATTTTTAGAGCTATATTTCTTTGACAGTATGTAAAACTTTCCGTTTTTTTTCCTGCATCAGTTGTACTCTCTACGCATGCGCAGTCTTGTTTGCAAGTGTACTTTTTTTTCTTTTTTTTTCAAGTTCGCCAAGCAAACCTCTCATGATATTAGGTATTAAATTTGCCTCTTTCTTTTCCCGGGTCATGTGTGTCATCCGGTGCTATACTTTTGTAATATATTAATAAGCATATTGTATGTATATTTATTTGAAATGTCGTGTCGAGGCGCCAAACGTTGATTACGTACTCCGTCCTACCGCCATTTTAGTAGTTTTTCTCCATTATTTTTATTATACCTGTTACTTTCATTTTACCCTGTGCATGTTTTCTCTGTGATCGATGAGATTTCGTGCCACAGATACCACGGTGTTTGTCCTTGGTCTCCGATCTTATCAGACTTGGTCACACGTATAGCTAGAAACTAATTTGAAGGACGTAAGGCACAGGCATTACAACACGTGTTGGTCAACAAGAAAACATTATTAAGATTAAGCATTTATCATGTGTGGTAAATGCATACTAGTTGTAAAAGCATGTGTGGAAAAGCGATATGCGTGCTAATGGTTTTGTGGTGATGATCACGCGTGCTTATGAACCGGGTCTGGGCGTGGTGGAGTCTAGGGTACCAGGCGGAGGGGCACGCAGCTGCACTCATACAATATAGAAGTAATATAGGATTTTTATAACTTAAAAAAAATATTCCACCATTATCCTAGATTAAGTCTTCTGTTAGTATGTTCATTAAATACATGAATATATGTTTTTAAACAATTAAAAACATTTGCGTCTTTTTTGTACGGGGTGCAGTACATGACGTCACACGGAAGCTTTAATGCGACGTGTAACTTCAAAGGGTATTCGTAGCGTATGCTGAGAATGATTAGCAGTACAAACTATGGTGTGATCACTCTCTCGCTGTAAAATCAGAGCACAGGGCGCGCTATGAGAATGGTTAGAAGTGGTCACTCATTAGAGATCCAATTCAGGTGTGTGGCTTATCCACAGTATCATAACGTTATTTTTTAACCTGGTTAAGTTTGAGGTTTTCATGGAATACTATGCTATAGGCAGATATGGATGTTTAGGGAGCGTTTATCTGCATGAAGCTTGGTTATTACCATTTACATATAGGTGTCTGAGGGAGGGAAAAGAAGTCTATGTGAATGGCGAGGATTGCACAATAGTACAAGATCACTCTTTAATTTGTAGACACATACAATTGCATGGCTCTTGTATACAAGATGCGCCTAATTTGGACTGAGTTTTGAAAGGTAGTCCGACACCTGCCATCATAACAACGTTCACTTTACTGGAAACGGGAGTTATTTACTTTGAAATAATGGAGATTGTTGTGCAATGTTAGCAGGAATCGCTTACATGATTACGGTAAGTGAGCGTGTGGTTTAATTAAAAAAAAGTTAACTCCTCTGCATGGGAAGCTGGATGTTTCCATCTGGCTGTCGATTTCGACCTTGAAAGCAGAGTCAACCAAATGAGTGGTATAAGAGCGCTATTGTCTCAAAAAGAGGTTGCTCTTAAATCTGCTAGAGAAACATTTGTCCTTCATGTAGCAAACACCCGCACAGAAGTGCATGATTTATTAAATACAGACTTGCTCTTGAATTTTGGGGATTTAATTTAGAGTATCTTTCATGTGTCCTTGACTACAGGGTTACCTTACTTTTTTAAAGTTAGAAGCAGTGGCCTTGTGACTTCTGTAGAAAGTATATTTGGTGTCTTTTCGGGATTTTTTCATTCGCTTTTTTCCAGCACCTTTGGTGGTTTGCGCTTAATACTCACATTAGTTGCCGGTGTGCTTTTATTAATTGTTTAACATAAATATGGATGCACATCCTGCAGCAGACGATAATATGTCCCGGCTGTTGCTGCTTCGCAACCGAATGATTAGTTACTATGGAGCGCTGCCTCTTGCAACGTTGAGTGCAGCTTATGGATTATCGTTTCGATTCTCCTTTTTCACATGCGTTCAACCTGTCTTCCATTGCCTGAGCTGTGATTTTCGACTGGGCCCTGGATTTGTGTCTCTGCAATACGGTGTCTCCCAACGCGGAATATGACCAGCTGATGAGCCCCTTACTGGTTCATGACGTGCTTAGTTCTGGTGGTGAGATTATGGCCTTAGCAGCGACACATGGAATAATGGGACGTTGGAATGTTTTTGCAGCGGCGCTTGAGTTCTTGGCACGCAGTTACATTTAAGATGACCCGAGTTTTCCTCCGATGGTGATAGAGGCTCCGGTCTTTGAGGAACATGTATGTTCATTCCCACTATTGAATTGGATGGCTGAAATGTTTTCAGATGAGAACAATGACTTCCTGTTGGAGGCTGGTGCTACATACTGTGCTTACTTGCTGTTGGATTAAGACTCTTTCTACGTATTCTTTATTATTTATTTACTGGTTTCCATCAAAAAGCGAATAACTTTTTTTTAGAAATGTGAACTTGCTTTTTAGGCTTGGACTCTGCGTTTCTAATTCGCCCACGTTTATATCACATGCTTTGATCAAGAAAGGGTGCCGTGGGGCTGAGAGTTGCAATCACACCCTGTTAAGTTAGCATGGGTTTATTAAAAGCTTATACGCTATTTTTGCTTTCCTGCTCTGCTTTGCACAATACACATACTTGTGATATTGTTTAGAGAAGGCTGAGTAGTTTGCTTTATATGACAATAATTTGGTATGCTAGATTTGTAAACTGCCTCGCTAGTTTTGTGTGTATAGTGAGAGCATGGAACATCAAGGTTATCTTGAATACTGTGTCTGTTATTCAGAATGATCCTCACACGTTCGAGCCATAATACATATGGAGCTGTGGCCACCTCTGATACTTGCACGTTTCATAATTCATTGTGGAGGCAAAGTTACACACAGTTGGAGAACATTCGTATCTTGACAGTTTGTGGAGCACTGAATGTAATCCACTACTGCTACTGTACCAGAGGTATGGGTCTGCTCATGTAATCCTATGAGACTTTCTGTAGTTATAAACTAATCTGCTAGGTAGGGAGGGTGAAATGTAGGTATATTTAAAATTTGTTTACCTTTAGCATTATAGGATGCTTTTTCCGTTTGTATTTCATAGAATAGTAACAATGCTGGCAACCTTGTTTCTGATAATATGTTTGGTTGTATTTTCTAAGGTACTGTGCATGAGATTTTGGCGTTAGAAATAAACATTTCAAAGTTGCACGTGTCTTTATTTACATCTTCTTTTGGACTGGTGTAAGACTATATTGAAAGATTGTTTTTGTTATCCACTTTACTTCATGTAATCTAAGTCGCATGTTCTGGGTTGACTAGTCATTGGTGTTTTTGCTCTAGGGCGAAGAACCAATGAGTCACTGATTGCTGGTTTGGTAGGGGGTTTGTGTAGTAAGGTGGGTTTTGGAACACCGTAATTTACTGAGGTCCTAAGTCTTTATGCCCATTTCTGTGTATGAGCAGAATTCCTGAAACAGTAGTTACAACAAAAAGGCTCGATAAAGGGCTTGCACTTTGAATATGCATATAAAATAGAAGAATAGTTGATAATCACAGCTAAGGAATGCAGCAATTAGATGTATGTATGTGAGGATGATGTGTAGATTGAGTGGAAGATGAAAAACGTGAAAAATAAGAAAGGTTGGAGAGACGCAAACTACCCACTACATTGTCAGTGAAGTAGATCTTTGGATTTCAAGGTCATTACAGAGATAGGGTGTTGGATTCCGCAGTGGGAGCAAGAGAAACTAGTACAACAACTAAGGAAGAAAGCTAGTGCTTAAAGTACACACAGTTGGGCAGATTTACAAGGTTGTGGGAAAAATTATGCAAAAGTGGCGCAAGGGGATTGTAAACCTGTTGCAGTGTGTGGTAGAAAAGACGCAAGAAAGGACAGAAGTGTGCAAATTACCCACTGCTATTCACGGGTAGTAGTTACCAAGAAGGCTGAATAAAGGGCCTGCACTTTGAATTTGAATTAAAGAAGAATAATTGATAAGCTTAGCCAAGAATGGTAGCAAGTAGGTGTGCGTATTTGTGGTTGTTGTGTTCATTGAGTGGAAGATGACTAATGTGAAAAATTAGAGAGGTTGCAGAAATGCAAACTTTCCATTTCTTTGTAAAGGAAGTGGGTGTTTAGTTTTCCAGTGCATATATATATTCACTGAAAAAACCATACGTTTCAGGCACGTTATAGTTAAAAATTAGCATTTAAAAAACCTTAGAAATTGACTGAAAAAACCATAGGTTTCAGCCACGTTATAGTTAGGAATTAGCATTTAAAAAACCTTAGAAATTCACTGAAAAAACCATAGGTTTCACCCATGTTATAGTTAGCTGGACATTTCTCTCAAACAAAACCATTGAAAATCCCCCGTTATAGTTAGTTCAGCTAACTATAACTCGCGTGCCCGCAATGCACTGCTGATGACATCACATATTACATCACTCATCACATGGTCAGTGACATCACTGATGACATCCCTGATGACATCACTGATGACATAATCCACTGAATGTGTGTCTTTCTGAAAAATTAATATGTTTATATATTTATATCTAAAGGTCGACGGAAGAACAAATAGGTAAATAAGTGTCTAAATGGATGTTTTTCTCTAGCGATAGGGTCATGCAAGACCTGATTTAATAAAGAAAGCATACCTGACATCTTCTAGTACATCTTCTAGTACGTGCATTCTTCTTTGCCTGAGTGGGATGGAGTAGTTATCTAAATACTGCGTTTGCGGTTCAACACTGATCACGTAACACCAGTCGCTTGTGGCTCTACTTTTACCCGCTTTTGTTTCCAGGAAGAGTACTAAGGATGACAGCAGATGGGGCACGAAGATGGTGCAGCAGGTGGTTTTATCGACTGCCAGCACAGGGTTAGTGTGCCCCCTGTTCGAAAAGCCTTGCTCGTGTGATCAAGACACCGCCGGGTGTCGAAACGCGTAGCGGTATCATGGATTAAAATACTGGTGATTTTCACTTTCCTTCTGAGTGCGCAGTCATATATATATGAGGCATACAACGTCTTCAAAGTACAATCCTGCAAAGACGAGACAAACCCTAGACTGGTGCAAATAATTCTTTATTGGAGCCCAAACACCAAGTCATATATATATATATATATATATTTTTTTTTACTTTGAAAATACTTTATTCGAAACAAAATTTCATAAAAGTACATATACAGTATCCATAATAAATCCATAATAACTGTACATAAAACAAATCATAATCATAAAACAAATCAGACAATGGGTACGAGTTTTGACCTAATGAGCCAAGCATTCGCCACATATTTAGCCACCCCACAGACCATATACATTGAAGAAACATCTGTTAAAAAAAATACGCATAGCTATTCTATGATCCCTCACCCCTAGGTTCCTACAAACAGGTTTCAACCACCTTCCTCTAGGTATTTTGTAGGCTACACATGCAAATAGGAAGTGGCCCAAGGATTCTTTTGGACATGGACAACCTGGGCATTTCTGCTCTGTTTCTCTATATCCCTTCCAACCTGCCTTAAATGTATTAAGGGGTAGAATACCATATCGGAGTTTCAAAAACAGTGTTCTATCACGAGGGACCTGGATAAAATCCAAAAAGGGCTCTAACTTCCTAAGAGGCTTGTGATCAAGGAAGGTACTAGTTAGATGACCCCAGTTTGGATTCCTATGTTCTTTGGCAACAACCCAATCCCAATAAAGTTTTTTGACAATTGCTTTTGGGGGTGGCAGTTGCGAGATCCATCTCTCTTCTAGACCTATTGATTTAACAAGCCTCTTTAAATTATTGAGCCATTTAATTTTGTTTGCTACGTTTAAACTAATCAGCTCATCCAGAACCTGGGCATAATTATAAAGTTCTGGGGTCCTTCTAAGACGAACCCAGAATAACAAAGGGCGAATTTGCACTAGATCAACAACCGATTTTTTACCCATGTCAAAAAAAAGAGGTTTCAGAGGGGCCGATAAGGGTAGCGAGACCATATCTCTAATAAACGTATTCTCAGCTACCGCTAAAACTTTTATATTTTCCGCCCCCCAAAGTTCTGAACCATAAACTGCCGCTGCCAATGCTTTCCCTTCATAAACTGCCAGGGTGGGGGCTATGGGACGACTGAAAGATCGACGCTGGTTCTTAAGAATTACTCCTGCAACCCTTTTGAGATTTAAAACCATTTTGGCGATATGGGCTGACCAGCTCAGGTTATTACAAAGTCTCACCCCAAGGTAATCAAATTCCTCTACCACCTCCAACGGGGTGTCATTCAGCCTGAGGTTTACCTTCCTATGATTCTTTTTATTTGATAACACCATCAGCTTTGTTTTTGAAGTGTTTATTGACAACCCCCTATCTATACAAAAACTGCAAAAACGATCGAGTAGTTTTTGCAAACCCATGGGGGACTTTGACATGAGCAGAGTGTCGTCGGCAAAGAGGAGAGTGGGTGTTTTCTCTCCTGCAAGGACGGGGGCATCAGCTGGATCCTCCCTCAAATGGGCTACAACCCCATTAATAAAGAGGGAGAACAAGGTTGGAGCCATCACACACCCTTGCCTCACTCCCCTATTTACCGGAATCTTCTCTGTCAGTTGACCCTGGGATCCCCATCGGATCCTCGCATAGTTCCCCTCATGGAGTTTAATAATAAATTGTAGGAGGTAACTAGGAAAACCCATATCGGATAGGACAGACCAGAGCTTATTCCGTGGAATCACATCAAATGCTGTCTTCAAGTCTATGAAAGCCAGGTATAGACTACCCTTAGTAATTAACACTGACTTCCAACAGACTGCACAGAATCTAAATACCTGGTCTATTGCACCTATGTTGCTTCTAAACCCGGCCTGGAAATGGGACAAAATACTCTTATCCACAAGCCATACTTCTGTACGGTTTATGATCACCCTTCCAACCACCTTCTGAATTGTGTCTATCAGACTTATCGGTCTGTAATTGGAAGGGTCGTCCCTATCGCCCTTTTTATAAATGGTTATTACCTCAGCACCTTTCCAGGAGTCTGGAACTGGATGACCAGCTTGTATCAAATTCATCAGATTAGATATATATTTAGCCCACACATTCGGTTCATACTTTAACAAGTCCCCTGGAAGACCATCTTGGCCTGGGGCCTTCCCTGGCAATAATTTAGAGATGGCATCTAGTACTTCCCTCTGGGAAAATGGATCTATGTTGTAAATAAAATTACCACAAGGCGTTCTTTCGGGGATATTAGCTGATAATAATGTCAAGCTATCCACATTCTCCTCACAATATAATTTAAAAAAATGAGAATACCATTCCTGGTCCGTAATATGATTTAAAATGGGACCTGCTCCCTTTCTATCTAGAGCATTAATTAATTTCCAAAAGGCAACAGTATTTTTATATATATATAACCCCAATACAGACATGATGCGCAAATGGGCAGAGTGCAATTTGGACTCGTCTAAGCGTTTGGTACAAATATTAATTAAATAAGCAGACATTGACAGGGCAGCCCTGTTGGAAGAAATAAATAAACTCAATGAGGAGATAGAGACAATGGGCACCAGTGAGGAGAGAGACCAATTACGCAGGGAGATGATGACCCGGTTGAAAAAGGAAGAAGATGTAATAAAAAAAAGAAAAAAGTACAAATTCCACAGAGACAAATTGGATTATGAATGGGGTCAAATTTTCAATTTTGCGAAAAAATATGAGGCAATACTCTCGTCAAAGAACAAACAAATTGCCAAGTCTAGAGGAAGTACCATTCGCGGGGAAGCCTCAGGATCAGACTCGACACTGTCAGATCTGAGTTTGGCGGTAGAGAGTGGCTCAGAAAATGAAATCAGTGACCCAGAAGGGGCCGTACAAACTTAAACAAACACACTGGTGCAGGAACTTGCTTTTTTATATTACGATCGCCACCAAACACTGCGCCCCAGGAAACCAAGGCTCAATGAAGAAAATACAACATCTACAGGAGGTGGCAGAGGAGAAAGGCAAACAAAAGAGAAGACCAAACCAAAGAAAGCAAGAGGGGGCCGATGGCAAAACAATTAAAGAATACCGCCACAGAGGAAATGAACAAAACAGTTATAGATTTGGCCAATCTTAACCTGAATCATGAAGAGAAACGTATCCTGAGTCTGGGATTGTCATTTTTGCCCAAAGACTGATTTTAGCTATACAAATACCAGATTAGACATCTATAGGGCAGTGAGAAAATTAAAGCTTCTGAAGTATCACAAATTCTCAAAGAAGACCAAAGACCAAGCAGAGGAGGCTGAAAACACGGAAATGGTGGGCAGTCTGACACAATCAGATCAGTCATTGATGGATACATTACAAGATCTATGGTTGCAGCCACAAGATGAAATGTCATTGAATGTGCAGACAGGGGCCAACACTGCTGCAACAGGGACTGACCAAAGGAACAAATACCTTACGTCGTTCAAACCAAAATCTACATTAAATCCGGTAATGTTGAGAGATTCTAATGACATCTTTCATGAAGCAGTAACGGAGCAGGTCAAGAAGTTAAATTTTGCAACACAAGGCAAAAAACAGAAATATAAATGGCAAGACCGCAGATACTATGATCTTATTGAGAAACTGAAAAAGAATAAAGCCATCATTGTAAAGAATTCGGACAAGGGAGGCAACATTGTGATTTGGAGCAAGAATGAATACAATAAGGAGGGAGTTAAATGACAGAGCCTGCTATGCAAGGATAAGTAGCATAGAGACCAGGAAGATATATGCAAGATATCACCATATGCTCAATGGGTGGCAGAAAAAATATCTGATTACTAAGCAGGAAATGAAATTTTTGAAAAATGAACACCCAGTTATTCCAACGTTATATTTCATTCCTAAAACCCACAAGGACATACACCAGCCTCCAGGCCGACCTATCATCTCGGCGCGAAAAAGTTTATTGGAACATACATCACAGTATGTAGACCATTTCTTGCAACCACATGTTCACGCGTTGTCATTGTATGTCCGAGATTCAAGTGACTTTTTAAATAAACTGGCGAACATTCAATGGAAGGATACATACCTTATGATGGCCCTAGATGTGACATCGTTGTATACGAGTATTTGACACGATGACGGCGTCAAGGCCATTGAATATTACTTGAACAAATATCCCAATCACTGTGAGGACTATAATCGGATGATTATTGAAATGGTTTTATTTTGCCATGAAAATAATATTTTTATGTTCAACAAAATACTGTACCAGCAAATAAGGGGGCTCGCTATGAGGGCCAGCTTCTCCCCGACCCACGCCTGTCTCCACATGGGCTATTGGGAGGAGCTGGCGAGGACATCAATATGAATGAGATCAACTTACAGTTTACTGTTACACTGAGTGAATTATCTGTATCCTTCCTAGATATAGAAGTATATATAGTGGAAAATAGGATTGAAACAAAACTTTTCAGGAAAGCAACATCTGGTAATTCCACTTTGCATTCAGACAGTGCGCATCCGCGGCACCTCGTCAATAGTATTCCCTATGGCGAGATGCTGCGGATAAGGCGGCTTCACAGCAATCAGGAGGACCTCATTAAGGCACAAACAGAATGCAAGGAAAGATTTAGGCTAAGAGGGTACTCAGACAGGATTATAGAGTCTGCCATTAGCAAATCCATGAGTAAACTGAGAGCGGATCTACTTAAGAAAACGGATAAGAAAGGCAATTTAGATACTGACCTAAGTCTCTCAGAAAATATTAACAATAACAACAGCTTTAGACTTATACTCCAAGACAGTAACCAACAGAAGCAGTTATGGACAATCTTACAGAGGAATTGGCCTCTGATACTTAGTGACCCAGTCATTGGCCTTGATTTACTGCAGAAAGTTCTCTGACCTATAGACGAGGTCTATCTATGAGGGATCAACTGGTATCAACAAACCCTGAGACTATAGACTCAACAAATTGGCTACAAATTCGAAAGGGCTTCACTGGCTGTAGAACCTGTAAGGCTTGCCAGCATGTAGTGAACAAAACTGAATACAGTACCCCTTTCAGTAACAGGAAACATATTATCAGGAAGTTACTTACATGCAAGACTGACCATGCGGTCTACGTCTTTTCCTGCCCATGCGACCTCGTATATGTGGGAGCTCTAAAATAGCAGTGCACAAGCACATACTCCAACATCTCAGGGCCATTAGCAATCAAGATAACACCTACCCAGTAGCCTGTCATTTCAGAGAGAAGCATCACTCTAACAACAAAGATTTAAAATACTATGTGATTGACACAATAGCACCCAGCAGATGTTTTGGAGATAGAGAGAGAGAGAGTGCCCTGAGATTGTTGGAGACACGATATATAGTTGCGCTTAATACGAAACATCCCAATGGCCTTAATATTTCTGAGGATTTATATACTTGTCTATAAAGTCATGTGAAATAAACATAATAGGTGACTAACTGTTTTTGCACCAATCCATATAACTTCAGATCTTGCAAAGTAACATCAATGAGGAACAGAGCAAAAGTGTAGAGCACAATCCCACAAGAAAGATGGAGAATAATAAGACTTTGGGGAACAGTACCAATAATGGAAACAGATTGGATGTAAAGGTCTGTGCAGTGAGATCGGTAACTGTACTGAACCCGATTGCATGACAATACAGTCAGAATAAGGATATCCGGAGTAGCAAGTTAAGGTGGCATAAGATACAATGAGATCAACGGGATTCCCTGATGTACACATATCCAGACTCTAGGGTTTATCTAGATCTTATAAAGCTACACATATTTATATACTATTAGTTATATTTATATTTAAGTGTATATTCAGGTATGTTTTTATGGATTTTTGCTGATCTAATATGATGAAATGTATTTAATTGATTCTTATATATTTGTACATGTATATGCATAGGAATATGAATGTGAATAATGATGAGATACATTTATTTATATATTTATTTATTTATTAAATTATTTGCGTATTTGCACATGTAATGTACATTGATCAGGAATATCCCCAAAAGCCACCACAATAAGCTTAAAAAAATTGATACTTGTATAGCGCACTACTCACCCGCAAGGGTCTCAAGGCGCTTGTACGAATACCGCTGTGGAACCCATCCTGGCTTTCCCTGTGAGGTGTCCACTCCTGTGCACCCCCAAGGTGGAGGCTAGGCATCCTTAGCGTTGTGGGGGCCGTTGTGGAGATTAAGCAAGCTATTGCCCAGAGTTGCAGAGTGGGACTCCATGATTGGAATAGGCACCGCAGCGAGAATTATCAGGTCTGTGGAATTTGTGAGCCCAAGACCCGCCGAGGCAGGGAATTGAACCCTGGTCCCGGGCTAGACCTCTGCATCACGGTCTGCCGCTCTAACCATTGAGCCACACTTCTCCACACAGCTCCTGTGACCTTTGGGTCTGTAACTAATGATGACTCCAATATGACTAACCCTGGAACTTCAGGGTTCAGCACCATCAAACTAAGAGATACGAACATACTTAACAATATGCTTTCCAATGAGGTACTTTACCTTAATAAAACATGAAAAAACTATTGATCCAAGGAAGAAGATATCCAGATTGAGAGTCAACGTAAACCTGATATAGAAATGTATTCTCATATGGAAACAATGTATATTAGCTATATGCACTCCACTTAGACACAGAAAGTCTGACCAGTAGGTGAGCTACTCACATGATTGCACTAGCACTTTTGTCTCTTTAAACACAATTGTTATTTTTCACCAACAGAGCACTGACACATAGTGGGTAATCATCAACAAACTAGACAACATAAATAAAATAGCCACCCTGACTGAAGGAACACAACAACAGCCATAGGTTACAAAGCAAAGTTATGTATTAACTTATAACAATTTACAACGAACATATTTTACAAACCAATGTTACAGGTATAATTATACAGATTATGAATGATTACATGGACATGATTGATAAATGTTTTTATGTACTTAATTTGAATTATATTTATCTGTAGAGCATCCCTGGTTTTAGCTGTGGTGGAATTAATTGAATCCCTTATTTACGGGCAGTATGTTGTTCATGTCTAGTATGACGATGATACCATGTGTAAAGTTTTTCAATGCACTGTCACTTTAAAAACAAGAAAATAGCTTACCTCCGTGTCCTGTGATGAAGGCTCCCCCCGAGCCAAAACTCGTCAGGACCGCAGCACGCAATAAAATACTTTTAATGCACAAGTACAGTGGTCCGTCTCCATCTGTGCAATGAAGCCAGGAGTGACTGAGGTTTTGTATATATATATATATATATATAAATATATATATATATAAATATAAATCCAAATACATTGTACTCCTTAATAGTAAAAGCCCAGGAGGCTTGAATATGGGGGAAGATCTCCATAATTTCCTATATTGGACAAAACGATAGTATAAATACCCAGTGTTACTAATATATTATAGGATATGAACACTTTACCCATGGTCTTTTCGTTCACAATAATGGCATAAATAAGGAGGGAGCTCCGATGTAATTCCTTGATGTATATTGATATTGATGTTAACAAAAATGTAAAGGTATTAGTACCAACATTTAACAACTGAAGAAATGTAGTCAATACTGTTGAGCAGATTTAGAAATGTGACACCATATGTCTATATTTTATCTTTAGTACAATATTATGCACATCTCACATCTATGTATCTCATAGATTTAGCACTTAATTCCAGGTTACTCACTATTTCTTTTTGTGAGTACCTGTTTTAGCACCCACTCAATTTAGGAGTACCCCAAAGGAGTTATTATCACACACATTAATGTCATGCATATTAGTCACAATGAGATAACCTTGTTGATACGTGAGGGCAATGGACTCTGAGTATTTGTACAGACAATGATAAAAATAAGAATCAAAAATAACATAACAAATGTTTATTGAATTAGGCTATTGTATTTGGAGCCAAATCATCTTCACTTTGGGATTTGGAATAGCCCCTACACAGTTGTCATTTCATTTTTGCTAGACACCGAGGGCTAATATAGTAACTATAAAATTATTGAAATTTCAAAGAAATTTAGTTATGCACGATGTAATGGGCAAATATATTGAACTGCGTGACTATACTGTATTTATTTTTGATGTATTATGCGAAAATGAACATATACATGGAGAATATAATGACAAAAGTACAGTGTTAAAATGGCGCCCATTCAAATGTTTCATCAAGGACTATAGAAGCAATGTAGTCCTCTGTTGATGTTTATGTTATTGAGAAGAATTGGCGCGCAATTTGTGTGTGTACCCTGGTTAAATATTGGTTACTCTAAACACTCCCCATCAGTGAGCAAGGACATGAAGTCCGAAACGCGTCTGATGGCTTGCACCGCAATAAATATTTAAACCATACCTTGAAGACTGACTTTGGCGTGTTCTTGAAGTCTGCGAACCTGTCGGTGCGCCGAAGCACAATTGTGGCAAGTTGGATTTGTATATAAATATATATATATATATATATATATATATATATATATATATATATATATATATATATATATATATATTCGTCAGTGTCCATCCATAGAGCGTTACGCAGCGCCATTTAAACAAATCAACATGATTTACACGAAACAAAGAGGGGACTAGCGCGAAATCAATGTAACACGCGCCATCTTTGAAATATTTCATATTTTGTATATTCACAGTTAACTTTGTGTATAGCTCTTGTTAAACCTTTCTTTACAATGTGTAACGCTAGTTATGCAGCACTCTTAACATTGTTGGTAATAACTTAAATACATTTTTTAATTTTTTTTTTACATTTTTGCCGTGGATCGTCAATTGCAACCCTTGATAGGTTGCTTAGACCCTCCTTGTTCCAATTCTAAATTAACATGATTTGTCAAACATTTCATCAGCATTTCCCTGTTATAAAACAATATTTCAGTCATTCATCATAAGGGAGGTGTGACCAATATCACATCTGCCATCTTTGAAATGTAAGCCAATCAATTAATCGCCTACTTTCCAAATACAAATAAAGGGCACCACAATCACAATTATGATAGTACGATGTTTTAAGAAACAATTTATATTGTCCTCATATCGTCTTAAATCATGAATAATTCCCCACCGGGGTCTATCTAGCCGTGGATCGGCTAACACTATATTTGCTCCTATGTTGGTCTGTACACCCCATCTATTTTTCTAAAACACTTATTTTTCCTGTTCTAAAGAGCATGAGAGTGCAGGAAGAAAACGAAAAACATTTGAAGAAACTGCAACATCAAAGTACTAAACTAATTACCCAGGTGTACTGCCAGTTCTTCCCCGCTGTTTAATCCTCCGGGTGACTTAGTTTGCAAATCAACTATATACCTAGACTCTAGTCTTCTTAATTTTAGCACTCTGTCTCCCCCTCTTGGGCTAAGTGGTACACAGTCTAAACAGAAGTACTCTAACAGGTCCCTGTTGCTTCTGTGTTCTGTGCTACTGGATAAGAAAAATCTTTCTTCACAATGGCTCGCATATGTTTTAAGATTCTCAACTTAACACAGTTCATAGTACTTCCAATGTATCTACGCCCGCATGGGCACTTTAAACAATACACTGCAAAAGTCGTCTGACAGGTAAGGAATTTGTTTATTCTTCTCCCTCCCTTTAGACCATTGACTTCATATGAGAGAACTCTTTTGCTAAAGGCACAGGCCGTGCATTTTCCGCAAGGTGACATCGTTCTTCAATACATGACATAGTCTCTTCATGATTTTTCTAAGAGTGCCTGCGTACTGTGAGAAGGTGGTTATCAGCCGAAACCTCCCATCATCATTGTTCTTGGTTCTTTCTCTGGGCTTGAAAAGATCTTCTCTAGGTATAGATTCTACTTTTTTGAGGGTGTTTGTCAAAAGCCCAATGTTGTACCCTCTCACTACAAAACTGTTGATGCTATCTTTAACTGCCAAGTCAAAATCTCTCTTGTTGGTACAGTTACGTTTTAATCTCAGCAGTTCCCCATATGGGATACTGTTTTTGAGTTTTTCTGGATGGCTGCTGGAAGCGTATAAAGTACTGTTGCCTGCTGTCGGCTTTCTAAAGAGTGCAGTACTAATCTTGCCGTCCTTTATCTCAATTTTGAGGTCCAAGTAGTTAGCTGCCACCAAACTTACTTGTCCTGTGAACCTTAAGTTCACCTGATTTTCATTGAGTAACGTAACGTATTTTTCTGCCTCATCTGTTGATCCGTTCCACATTAGGAATAGATCGTCAATATATCTATGCCATGTAACGATCTTCCTGGACCATTCTTCATTATTGGGCGACCAGGCCACCTGCTCCTCCCACCAGCCAACGAATACATTTGCATAGCTGGGGGCGAAGCAGGTGCCCATCGCCGTCCCGGAGACTTGCCTAAAGAGATCTCCCTGGAAAAGAAAGATATTATTGAAGAGGCAATTCTTGACTAATTCTAATAGCATGTGATTATATAGTGCAAATTTCAACTGGCGTTTGTTAAAAAAATACTCCACTGCCTCTAAACCCTGCATATGGTCAATACATGTGTAGAGCCTGGTAATGTCTAGAACAATTAAGCAGTATGTTGGTTGCCAGTTCACTTTTTCAATACAGATGATGAAGTCTGTAGTGTCCTTGATGTAAGATTTTACACCCAAAACAGATTCAAAAAGATAATTGTCCAAAAATCTTGAGAGGTTTTCAGTCAGGGTCCCCATAGAGGAGACTATTGGTTGTCCAGGTGGATTATTTTCGTCCTTGTGCACCTTCGGTATATGGTAAAAAGTTGGTAAAATTGGATTAGTCGTCCTCAGAAATAAGTATTCGTCCAGGTCCAACATTTGTCTCTCGTGCCACTTCTTTAGTAATACATGGAGCTGCAGGATACTGTCATTATACTTCTCCATAGTAGTGAGTTCATAACAATTCTTGTCCGTTAATTGTCGCATGGCTTCCTTTACGTATTGATCCTGTGGGAGTAAAACAATGTTCCCTCCCTTATCTGAGGGTTTACAGATCACTGATTTATCTTCCTCCAGATTTTTTATTGCCATCCTTTGTGCCTTAGTTAGATTGTCAAATTTCCTAAGGGTTGTTTTACTTTTCCTGAAACCGATTAGATCTTTGATTATTAAATCGGGGAAAGTGTCAATGGTATCTGCTGGCATTTGTGGCAAGAATTGTGATGGTAATTTCAAGTCACTATTTGGTGATTCTTGTTCCACTTAGGATTGTTGTATCCTTTGAGTTGACGTGATTCTTTCAGGTCGCTCTCCTATGGTGTCACCCTGGCGTAGATCTTCCAGTATTTCCAATGCTGTCAGATCATTGACCGACAGTAGGTATGTATCTCTCCGGGTCAATTTCAACAATTTCACTTCTTTGTTATTTGGTTTAATTTTGTAGTATTTATGTAATTTTAGTTTTCGAATGAATTTGAACAAATCGATTCTCGTTTGTGTGTATTCCATGCGATTTGTTGGGCAAAACGTTAGTCCTAATTTCAACAAGGATTCTTCAATGTTGGTCAGAGTTTTTGATGACAGATTAATAATTGTTAGTTGATCCTCATCCACTACCATCTGCCTCCTCGTTTGCTCCGAGTGACTCTGGAAGTTTGATTCGGATTTGTATTTTGTTTGGCTTTTCCCCTTCCAGCCACCCCTCCTTGTTTGTCTTCTTCCTCGGGGTGCATGCTCTTTCCTCCTCCCAGCCAGGTTTGACGTATGATGCTGAACTCCTGCTGAAAAGGAGTCTATTGCGGTCTTCCGGAAGTACTCGCTAGTTCTTCCCCTGATTGGTCTCCCTCTGTTAAATCCAATTCAGAGGTTTCAACTCTTGGGGGTGGCCCTTCCATTGGTGTCTTGTTCTTGTTCACCAATTCTTTTTGCGATTGTTCATATTTCTTAGCGAAGGTTAACACCCTTCCCATCGCGTAATCCCTTTCATCGTAATCGAACTTCTCTTGTTTGCGGTTTTTTATTTTTGTTTCATATTTGGTTAGTCGTTTCTTCATTGCATCTCTCAACAGATCTTGTTGTTCTTTATCTGTGTTTTTTTACAGTTCCTCCTCCAGTGCTTCGATTCCCTTTAAAGTTTTGTCCCTGTCACTTCATGCACATTGTAGTAATATTTCAAGCATGCCTTTACATGATAATGCCATGTGTGTTGCCCATGCTTCAAGTAATAATTGGTCAGGGTTCTCGTATGCTGGAACAGTATAGATACGCAAACCTCGGGGTACTCTCTGCACCTCTATGTAACTCTGTAGTGAGGTGCCCTCCCACCATTTGCGTATCTCTCTTTTGTATAACTTCTCCAGTTTGTTAAATTGAACTACCAGCACATTGGAGGTGTCTCTAACTGTTTGTCTGTTGTTAAAAGGGAGCGTAATGTCCGGATTTTTATTCCTAAACATGTCGGCCGCCGCCTCTCTCCGCTCTGTCACATTAAACATATTGCTGTCTGATTGTTAACGTGGTGCTCCGCTCCCGGGCTACCACTCTCTGCAAATTGCCGTTGGTTTTAATCCAACCCTCGCCTAGCGGCAGAACCACATTTGAAAGCGCGTGAATAATTCCCCACCGGGGTCTATCTATTATTCATGATTTAAGACGATATGAGGACAATATGAAATTGTTTCTTAAAACATCGTACATAGTAAAAGACTTCACTCATCCCAGTGCACTGTCCACCCCTGTTCCTATGTCCCAAGCCTTGAGTGACAATCTTGCAAATTACTTTGAAGAAAAAATAGCTAATATTGCGGCAACTATCCTTCAGAATGGCTCCAACATTACTGAAGGCCCCGCCACCACCTGCAATCATGCATTTACAGCATTCCAACCACTAACTAAGGAACTTGCCCTGAAGCTTTTTATGGAATGCAAATCAGGCTCTCCCCTGGACCCAGCCCCGGCGTTAATCATGAATGAAATCGGCCCCCTTCTCGAAATTTGGAACTCCTCCTTAATCACTGGTGTCATGCCTTCCGCCTGGAAACATTAATTACTAATCCCTATCCAAAAAAAACCAGGCTTAGATCCTTCCTGCCTAAACAACTACCGGCCGATCTCACTCTTACCCAAACCCGCCAAAGTACTTGAGAAAGCTGTTCAAAAACAGCTATCACATTACCTAGAATCAAACGCTTTGTTCCACGATACCCAATCAGGTTTCAGACCGCACTACAGTACCGAGTCGGCACTACTCGAGGTATCCGAGTCGATCCGAGAATGCACGGATAGGGGAGAGGAGGCCATGTTGGTCCTCCTCGACCTATCCGCGGCATTTGATACCATCTCTCATGACAAACTACTGACTCGCCTACAAGAGATAGGTATCAGCGGGCCCCCCCTCTCATGGGTAAAATCTTTTCTTGCGAACAGAACCCAACAAGTGATGCTGGGACCCTTTCTTTCCTCCAAAAAATCACTGACTTGGGGCGTTCCGCAGGGCTCGGCCCTTAGCCCGCTCCTCTTCAATGTTTACCTCATACCTCTAGCAAAAGTGGTGGAATCATGGGGCGTCAAAGTAACCTTCTATGCTGACGACACCCACCTGGTGTTCTCTTTCAAAGAACACTCTGAAAAATCTTTCGACAACTTTCGCCACTGCATGCTGAACATCACCTCCTGGATGTCCGCGAATAATTTAAAACTCAATACAGATAAGACAGAAGTCTTATTCTTCAATCAGAAATCTCCCTTGCCCTCCAATCTCTGGTGTCCGCCCATACTCAACCCTCCGCCAGAACCAGTCCAAGCTGCCCGAAACCTAGGATTCCAATTCAACACCTCCCTCTCCTGCAAAACTCAAGTCAACAAAGTAACATCAGCCTGTTTCGGGAAGCTACGAATGCTAAAAAAAATCATCCCCTTTCTACCTTTGGACTCTCGAAAAACAGTAGTCCATGCCCTTATCACCACCCACCTGGACTACGCTAACAGCTTGTATGTAGGTGCTCCTACCTACATCATTAACCAACTTCAGAGAGTCCAAAACGCAGCAGCCAGGCTGGTATGCAATATCCCTTACCGCCATTCCATCTCACCCCACCTGATCAAACTCCACTGGCTCCCTATTAGACTGCGCATCCAATTTAAAGCCTTAACTCTGGCTTTTAGAGCCCTCAATGATCGAGGCCCCACATACCTACGCCGCAGAATGAGGTTTTCACAAGCCCCACGAAACCTCAGATCCAACCATCTACGCCTTATGGTATGCCCCCGTTATCGTCTTGCACGTACGGGAGGAAGGGCCCTTGCAGTTGCCACATCCAAACTCTGGAACCAACTGCCTACAGAGTTAAGATTTCTTACATCAGAATCCCTATTTCGAAAAAAACTGAAATCCTGGTTTTTCTCCCAAATTTAAACCTAATTGCCTCCTCTCACACTCCCCTGACTCTTCAGAGATAAGGTCTTCAGCGCCGGGACACCTCCGTCGGAGGTAGCTGTGCGCTCTACAAAACACTAAATAAATAAAATAAATAAATAAATACTATCATAATTGTGATTGTGGTGCACTTTAATTGTATTTGGAAAGTAGGCGATTAATTGATTGGCTTACAATTCAAAGATGGCAGATGCGATATTGGTCACACCGCCCTTATGATGAATGATTGAACTGTTGTTTTATAACAGGGAAATGCTGATGAAATGTTTGACAAATCATGTTAATTTAGAATTGGAACAAGGAGGGTCTAAGCAACCTATCGAGGGTTGCAGTTGCCGATCCACGGCAAAAAATTAAAAAGATGTATTTAAGTTATTACCAACAATGTTAAGAGTGATGCATAACTAGCGTTACAAATTGTTAAGAAAGGTTTAACAAGAGCTATACACAAAGTTAACTGTGATTATACAAAATATGAAATCTTTCAAAGATGGCGCGTGTTACATCGATTTCGTGTTAGTCCCCTCTTTGTTTCGTGTAAATCATGTTGATTTGTTTAAATGGCGCAGCGTAACGCTCTATGGATTGACACTGACGAAGGAGTTTTTCTCTGAAACGCGTTTGTCTTTTTTCTGATTAAATGTCATTCTGAATCACCCCGTGAGTGCTGTACTACTTCCTATAGATTTGGGAGTATTGAGGAGCGGGAATATATATATATATATATATATATATATATATATATATATATATATATATATATATATATATATATATACATACATACATACATACATACATACATATATATATATGTATATATATCTCCAAATAACTCATCACATCCAAAGAACTCCTTCTAGAAAGCAGAGCCTGTGAGTGGTGGTGCGTTGACCGGCGGATAAAACAGCTGTTAAATCCAACATGCAGTAAAGTAGATCCACGCTCTCAGGCCAAAGAATCAAGAAGCATTCCAATTAGCAAAAAGGGGATTTATTCAGCATCATAAATCCTCTGTGGTGCGTTTTGACCCCGAAATTCTTGATCACACACCGGAGTGAAAATAATCATGTCTATACATACACTTTCTGGATTACAATTGACATAGGACTGAATGCAAGTATTGGCATCTCCTTGCAAAACATAACCACCTTATTGGAAGGGTAAAGAGTACATACGGCCACCTGATGGGCAAGCACCACCAACAAATAGACAAGTCTATACACTGTTTATAATGGGGAATGGCAGGCACTTGACCAAAGGGCTGTACTTGGGCATTAGAGAGACACAGACCTTTTCCATAATGGTCCTTGCACGAGAAGTGGGAAGCAGACATGGACACAGAACTGACAGATGGGGAATGGGAGTCACTCTTGGCCTACCCAAAAGTAGTGTTGCGTAATGCACTTTTTAAATTTATACAATACTTAATAATGCAATGGGCATATCTAACCCGGCATAGAATCCACCAAATGTTCCCCACAGCATCATCAAGTTGTCCAAGCTGTATAGAAGAACACGCAGGGTTTATGCATATGTTGTGGACATGCCTGGCGCTCACACAATACTGGGCGCAAGTGGAGAAGTGTGGCTCAATGATTGGAGCGGCAGATCCTGATGCAGAGGTCTGGCCCGGGACCAGGGTTCAATTCCCGCCTCGGCGGGTCTTGGGAGCAATAATTCCCTCGGACCTGATATTTCTCTCGCCTCGATGCCTATTCTAATCATGGGTCCCACTCTGCAACTCTGGGGAATAGCTTGCTTAATCTCCACAATGGCCCCAACAGCGCTAGGATGCCTGGCTTCACCCTGGGGGTGCCCAGGAGTGGACACTTCACAGGGAAAAGCCAGGAAGGGTTCCACAGCGGTATGCGTACAAGCGCCTTGATTCCCTTGCGGTGATACGTGCGCTATACAAGTACTACATTTAAGTAGCGCAGGTGCTAACGGATGTGGTAGGCGGACAGACCTGGAATACAGTGAAGACCTGCATATTGGGGGTATGTCCTAAGGCGAAGGGATATAAAGTGCAGGCACGATCTCTAACTTTGCGCTACTGCTGGCAAAGAGGCTAATCACTAGTAGGTGGAAGGCAGCAAGCCTGCCAAAAATAGACACATGGAAGGAGGAGGTAGTGAAGTGGAGCCTAGCTGAAAGCGATAAGTTACGCAGGGAAGAGCAGCGTGGGCAGAGGCAAATACCCATAGCAATGGCCTGGGATATGCAGTGTGAGGCATTTAAAACGTGGGATGGGACTATCTGAGTGTCCGAAGAAACCACGGTTGTGACAGAGTAGACACAACCTTCAGTTATCCAAGAATTGGGGATGCAATAATGGGGACACTCCCGCACGTAGTAAGAGCTAACAGAGCAGAGAAAAGTAACTTGCACAGGTATGAACTGTAAAAATACTGTAGTAAACTGTAAGGCACAATCTATTCTGCTGTTAAATATCAGGTACATAGTAGTGAATGGGTGGGTTTACTTGGGCTAATACCAGCTGGGTTTCCAGTTAGTCAACTGCGAAATGGGAAGGAGGAGGGGTAGAGGGGGTTATGTTCAGTTTAATAGAAATAAACACAGCGTAATCAATTTGCTGATTAATGTATGCAGGAAGACAACACAAGCTGTACGACAGACAATGGGTATAGGAATATGCGCACCAATATACAAGATGTGACTAAAAGTTGTAACTACATAATCCAGAATCCATGTGCTAGCCTATAATTGTAGAATTAGATATCATTATTGCTTAAAAACAAATGTAAATATACATGTGTTAAGAAACAATGCAATAAAGTTTGTGTTAAAAAAAGAGTCCATACGTGCAACAGAAAATACAATGTAAAACAAGTGCATGATATCATTATGTAGCAGATCCATGTATAATACATACTTAGTAATAAATATACAAGGCAGATCCTAATAAGTGCCATCAAGGATAAGGATGCCACACAGAAAGTCAGTATGTTCGAAGGTGCATCCTTCTGCGTAAAAATGAACTCGTAGTGAGAGAAAGTTCTATCGGGAAGCCCCTACTATCATTACAACTGTGTTGTGATAAATATCGTCAGTAGGCGCTGGGAAGAAGTACACAGAAAATAGGTGCATATGTACACGGGTGCATGCCATAATGGCATAATGCCAAGTGGTGCATTCTGGTCAATGTAGTAGGAAAGTGAAACCTACTGGCCCAAATTACTCAACAGAGCCGTTAATACAGGCCTTGTCCCCAAGTTCTCGTATGGATACTGATAACTAAAAGTGGTGAAATGAGGGTATGAGAATCTCACTGAGAAATGTCAAAGACTCAGTGAGAGTCACGTGATGCTCTAGTAGCCGACATTTACAAAGTGGCACACTGGGAAGCCTCTTCCCGAACACACTTTAAAGTGGCTACTGATGTGCAATGCGCCCTACTGGCTATGAGGAGTATCTCCAGAAACTAAGTGGGTACATCGAAAGTAAGCAAACCAAAGTTGTACACAGAAGTGTAAAGACTTGAGATTGAATCTACTCCCTAATGCAACTTCTTAAAAGTGCACATAATCAAACCAAAATTTTAAACAATAAAAAACATGTGAATTTCTCTTATCTGAGAGATGCGATGCAACATGAGGATGCCGCGAAGAAAAGGTTAGGGACCCCGTGGTTGCAGGTACACGGCTAGGATCCCTTCCTTTCCTCCTGAAATAAATAAAAGAGTCAGGATTTAGAAAACATTAGATAACTAATAGAGTAAACATTCAAGTATCAGTAGTAAAAACTATTTTCTCAGTAGTAAAAATTCTGCAGCAAGAAATATGTCTGACATACAACATATTGATAGGAAGCAAAATGGAGAGAAAGAAGAAAAGATTCATTCATAGAATGTTAACAGGAAAAAACCTTATCATACAACCATAATATTCATAAAATGTAAGTATATTCTATCTCAGCAGAACCCAGCTTAAGGCTCAAGTAGGTGAACAGCCATTTCCTCATCGATGTTATGTCCATTCGGACAACGGGTGCCCATACCTATAATATGTCTAGATTCACATTGTCTCAGATTGAGTGTCCGACTAACACCCTTCCTGTATATAATTGGGCAGAGATATACGCCCAAAGATGACATCAGCACCCGTTCTCCAATAGATCAACTGATGGAGACAGTTCTACATCTAATGAATCTATGGATAGAGCCAGACCAGACAAAAGCTACCTCAAAAAAGACACTCAGAAGCAAATGGAGAAGGACACCACTCCAACACCCGGTACATCCACCAACCAGTCTTTTTTAGAAGTAGGCAAACACCCAACCGTAGACCCAGGAGGAGAAAATGCAAGACCAAAGGACCCTCCAGTGGCGAAATCAACCAGGAGTCATCGTTGATTATCAATATTTCAAGCACTACGTTATCTAAATTGGAGATGAATACACTACAAAAGGGGACATCGTTTATACCTACCTATCATTCCAACGGATTGGAAACCGAAGTCGCGGTTCTTAAATTCATGAGAACTGTGCGCCTCAAACACTTCTTTAACAACATTGGTCCTTATCAACCTCCCCTTACCCAAGATACCACCACGGGTTTAAAACAACACAGTACGTTCATGTCCCCTTCCAGCCATAAAATGTTGGATTCCTATGAAACAATAGTTCTTAAAGAACTCAAAAACATCCACTCAAAACCAGTTCAAAGAACGTCTAAGTTAACTACCAAAGAAAGACAAATCATAACAAATCTAGCCAACAATCATGATATAACGTTCTGTAAGGCAGACAAAGGGGGAGCCCTTGTTGTCTTGGACACTTCTTTCTACCACCAGAAAGTTACTGAACATGTTTCTGATGAATCAACATATATGAAATTATCACAGGACCCTACCAACGCATTTCAAGACGTTCTAACATCTATTGTGGAGAATGCAAGAGACCAAGGAATAATCACTGCTAAAGATTTCAAATACCTTTTGTCACGCATGGTCAAGTGTAGTAAAATGGCCGCAGGGAAGGAACTGCCGGGTTGAACTCCAGGTCCGGGATCACCAAAGTGTGAAAATCCTGACCAGATCGACCCAGCAGCCCCCCCCCCCCCCGGATGATAAGCGCTGCTACTCACTCACGGGGCTGACCTTAATTGAAGACACGGACCCAAGACGAGGATCAAGTGATGAGAGGGACTCTGCTGCAGTGCAATTTGTGCTCTTGTGCCAATGCCATTCTAAGGGGTCTTTGGAACCCCTACTGCAATCAAGATGCCATTCCAAGGGTACTTTGGAACCCCCACCGCAATAAAAAAGAAATAGGAAGTCCTCCACCTGAGTCCGGTGCAATGCGGAAAACCATGATAGTTAGGACTCCCGAGCCGAGACATCGAGTTGGTCTACCGAGCCGCGTAGCCTGACTGGGTAATGGCCGCCAGTCACGGACATAAAGAAGGTCCCAGCCAGCCCTAGGACCACCGGAGGTCATTTAACACCCGGATCCTTCCCTAACGAGGTGAAGTGGGTCACGACGACCTAAGGGTGACTGGGCAGCCTCGAGACGGCTGCAGAGCACCAGAAAACAACGAGGCAGGAACCCCCAGATGCCTGACCCTGCAATGGCCGCATGTACAGAGACTGAAAACGGACGGAGCTTGCACACAGGTCAGCGATGCTCGCTTGCCATGTCTGATACAAGACACAGCAACTGTATGCATAAAGTATTTAGTATTCCTAATTGATACTGAGATCGTTTTCACAATCTTTCTCACACAAGCAGTCCCTTGAGTTCAGCCCCTGCCGCCTGATCTAATAATGGCAGCCAAAATTGAAAGCAGCTTGGCATAAGGCATCAAAACCTTCTCTGACTAATGGATCCTCAAGAAAATACCTCGAGGGGTCATTTGAGACCCTAAGGGAGACTGGGCTGCCTCGAATCGGATGCAGAGCCTCGGAAAACAAAGCGGCATGAACTCCCAGATGCCTGACCTTGCAATGGCCGCATGAACTCAGACTGAAAACGGCCGGAGCTTGCACACAATCACTTGAGTCGGCCGGAGCTTGCACACAGACACATGATTTTCCAGCAAACCGCAACAAAGATTCAAAGGTCAGTGGAGGCAGAGTCAGTAGCCCCTATCAGCTTCCTAGGGTCCAAACAAGGACCGGACACTAGAAAGGCTATATGCACTGCCCCTCCAACGCGGCCTTGGTCCCTTAGGGCAGCGTAGGCACCCCCCTGATGCCCGACCCCACATCGCCTACCCGGGACCTCATTCTCCGATCGACGACCACAGCTAGACAGAGAGGCTACTATTACCTATAGTGATTACCCCATCGATCCAGATCTAGTACTAAGAGATCAGGCTGACACCTACCCCCCCCCCCACAGAAGCCCTTCCCCACACCCAACTACGCCCCTGCTACTTCCCTCCTGAGAGGCAATACACCTCACTCTCCTACCCCCCTCCCCTCCTGACAACACCCCCCTTTGCACAACATTCCAGCCTATTACCCACCGGTTAGAAGCCGCCTCCCTCACAACACAGCCAAAATGCCACCGGACACGCAACTGACTGGCTCCCCGCGAATACCCAACTACCTGAGACTCCATGGATCGAACTCCTCCTCAATCACTTCCCCCACCTCTCTAGTAAAGTGAAGAAACACTTCAAACATAGACTGATCAGACAACACCCGAGACACTATTAGTATACACTTACCAGTACTCCTCTAGAGGGCAGATAAAAAGACCCGACAACTGGACTATCATCCTTAACACACATCTCGCCATCTCCAGAACTACCATTACATCCCACAGCCTCAAACTGACGACCTCTCTCCCGAACAACCAGACGACGAACGGTACTACCTCCATAACCATCTACGTGAATGGCACAGTCCTAATACAGGCTAAGAGCATTAACCTTGAGGTCTTCGACTCCCTCTTCCTCTCATTAAAAAAGGCCCCCGTGATCACCTCTTAAACTGGATCGACCCCATCCTTCCTCCCAAGGAGCCTCTCACAACAGGTGAAGCACCAGTCCCCCCTCTCACCCCCTGCGAGACCCCCCCTCTTCTCCACCCCGAGGCACCTACTGCAACTCGGCACCTCCGAATAACGATCACACCCCCTCTGGTAGTCTACCGGCCCACCCCTGCCCCCCCTCCCTTCCCTTCCTAAATCCAAGATCGAGCACTTCTCTCAAGCGCAGCCTCCCCTCAGCCCCGCCCCATCTTCACGCCACACGAGAGCTGGCACCCGGCAGGAGTCAGCACTCCCCCTGCCCAAGAGCCCTCCCATATCCAGACCAGGCAGCTCCTCCCACATTAATCATCAGGACTGGGACACTCACCCCTCCCTCAACATCCATCACGACAGGGACTCAACCCTATCACCCAAAGGCTATAATTGTCCCAGACATCCTCCCCCCCTCGTGGAAAATCACCCCTCCCCCAAAGGTAATGATACACCAGATACGCTCCCCCTCTCCTTGGATAACACGACGCAATGACTCTTCCTCCTGGAAACTCAGCTCGAAATCCTGATCCGAGGCCTGAATGAAACCCTATCCAATCTGGCCATGACCTGATATCCCATCCAGACATCCACCGCACCACCTATACTCACCCAACCCAAACATGAGGAGATACCACCCTTCAACGAGCCCCTTGCCCCCCCCCCCAGATCCCGTCCCTGGTCCAACAAAAAGGGAACTGATAATCAATGTGAAAGACCTAGAAGAGCAACTACCTCCCTCTCCTCTCAGGAAGTGCCACACCTAGCCTCATCCTAGGACCCCCAGCAAATTTGTCCCCCAAATCCGCAATCCATGTAATTACGGGAGTTAGAAGAGAACACCCCCCCTTTGAGAGTCCCTAGACCCCCCAGCCCACCTATTCGCCCTTCCCTAGCCCAATCCTCTCAGAACAGGAGTAAAGAAAAGCCTTGTTGTAAGTAAGACGCACACAGGTGGTTCTTGGGAAGTCTTCTTTATTGCGTCCTAACACCATCACAGGTTCCAGTCAGCTGAAGTCAGCTGTGGAATGTTCATACAACCTGATTGGGTGGGATTACAACACACCTCCCATAAACTGCATGCTCCTTAACTGCAGATCGGCCTATAAACATGCAACTGAACTAGCAGAAGCCATAGAACATAGAATAGAATGCGCACACACAAATACACGTGGGATAATAATTTGCATGTAATTGCCAAGCATAATTCATTAATTTGTCATGTATCACATCATAAAGGGTACGCATTTGTCGTAATCTAATTGAAAATTGCATGAATGTGCTTTTTGTCTGTTTATTTGTGGCATAAATCATGAAGATTGGTTAGTAAAATCAAGCATATGTGTTGCTTAAAGCTAGGTAAATACTAACTGGGATATTACAAGAAGGGGGAGGTAAACAGAAGGGCTTTATTTCGTAAATTTACGTTTATTTGTGTTTGTTTCTATAATAGTTCCTAAATTGAGGCCTAAGTGACCAAAAGAAAATGGAAGCTGACTGTGATTCCGAGGTGGCGGTCTAAGTACGCATGCACCAACTGGAAGCGCGAGCTGCCTGTACACTATGGGTCAAGGACAGTGTGGCCTGCCACATGGAACAGAAGCCAAATTTTATGGAAGTCAGCAAGTTAATCCGTGGGAATGGGGCACTGAATAACAATTTAAAGGACACTTCGAAGAAAGTTAAACATGAACAATGGCACCACTATATTTTTCTGTTATAATGATGACTCAACGCAAAATGAACAGTAAGGCCATGAGGTGATGCTCATCCACCTCTAAATTGACCAATCACGGACGCTCTAGGACATAAGAGTTACGAATTTAGATTGATACGTTAATGAAAAAGGGTACAAAAGAGGACATTTGGGACAATGAAAAAAGCTTACATTTTGACTTAATCTTTACACCCCGAGATACTAACGGTCTGGTAATTTTTCCTATGGTGCAGGGACTGTGAAATTTTTCTGTACTTTAACTTTTGAATGGGTGCAAAGTCCTATGAGAGGGGAACATCGAGAGAGATAGGTGTTTCTTTTGGAACTATTTTGTTCTATGCTGATGTCTGCGTCTCTACATCTTGGTAATATGTTTTTAACTTATTTTCCTAAATTGTCATGTTAATAAATTAATGTTTTAAATGTAAGAACCAAACACGCAACAATTAGCAGTAGGAATAGACAGTTGCACTACCCTAATATATACACTGGAGTCAAGGCAAAACCTTATTTGCCACAGTTGCCCACCTCTTAGGTCCACTGCTATAGAACCTTAGTTAAACAAACAATAATAAAGAACAGAGAGGCAACAATATACAATACAGTACATATATTGAGTGATTTTCAGAATCTTCAAACACGATCTTGACAGAGATGACAGCCAACGCGTTTCGCCCAAATCGGGCTTCCTCAGGTCTGTAAATATAACCGTACAATAATCAAGATGTGGAACAGCTAGAATTTTTTAACAAGCATATCATTAATTCACCATTGTAAGTCTAGTAACATTTTCTAATACAAAAATGAACTATAAATATGTGTATATATATATATATACAAGTGCCCTAATAAGATACATGTCTAGTAAATTGAAGGACCAAACAATATCCAACACCCTAACATGGGCAAAAATGGAAAGGAGATATATTATAAAACATAGAACCAATGATATTACATCATGGCGTATATAAAACTACGTTAATCAACTGGGTAACATGACTAAATCATGTTCAGTCAATCAGGCTTGTACATTTATAAATATAAATCCATAATGCCAAATATTGGCATATCTCACAAGAAGTGAAAGCAAAACCAGACAGAAGAAAAATATAGAAGTAGCAGGACGCAAAGAATGTCTAATCAAAATAGATAAACCAGAATACAAAGTTATCGTGAAAAAAAGATAAAAGAAGGGGAAAGAGAGATGCAAACCACAGAAAAACATAACAGCCAAGAAAACCATCAGCAACAGCCATACATTTATGTCCATATAAGATGGACAATAGAAAAAGAAACATAGGACCATCTAGACATTTATATATAATTAGTGGTTACACCTGACAGATAATATGCCGGGTGCCTAAATTCTAGGTCTAGTATCTCACAGATGGTAAACAAGGAACTGACCAAAATACACAGACTGACCAAGGTGATGTTTTGAGTGTTACAAAACTTCAAATATGATGTTACCATAAGGGCAAGCCTAATTCTTGGATGTCGAATTAGAGCTGAAAATACAAAATGCAGCACATTAATTGTGCAGCCACAGGTCAAGTAATTATATACCGGCCAATCCTATACTTTAAGAGAAATTGATTATTGTACCTGTTTAAAGGTAAGACAGTCCACGCGTTTTCTATTTGCCCATGGAGGCCAGTAGGCTTAATACACGAACACGGTACTGTTGCACAGAATTTTTTCTTATATATCAATTTATCTGTTCAGAAACATATAGTAAAAAATAATTTGAATTCGCCATATAAGGATTATCATTGAATAAGCTTCAAGGAAGGAAAAATAATTTCTCCGCTGAAAACGCCTGCATCATACATGATGACAAAATATGGCTAATTACATGTATATGTAATCAGATTGCTTCGTCGGGTTCTATCTAAGGTCCAGGCTCTATTTTCGCTGCCTTAATTAATGCTCGCTCAATGAGTAAACACACAGCAGAGATTTTTTCGCTATTGGAAGATGGTACACTGGATTTGCTGTTTATAACAGAAACTTGGCTGAATAGCTCATGTGCCCCTGACATTGAGCTGGCCATCCCCAGAGGGTTTAAGATCCGGAGGAAAGATAGAGCCAGCGGTAGGGGTGGCGGACTAGCCATTATCTTTAGGGAATCATGGGTCCACAATATTGAAATTACAGATGAGATATTTGAGGGGGAGATTGTGAATTTTTCTTTGGTTCTGTCTCCCCATTTTACATTGGGAGGTTCCCTTATCTATCGACCACCAGGCCCCTCGGGTCCTTTCCTTAAAGCTGTCTTGGAAACTCTGGTTCCCTGTGCAGTGAGGTTTCCGCGTTTTTTACTGCTTGGTGACCTGAGTATTCATGTTGATCGTTCTGAACTTCAGGAAAGCAAGATTTTGCATGATTCTTTTGAACTGGCCTCTCTTACCCAATGGGTCTCTTCCCCCACGCATACGGGTGGGCATACTCTGGATGTTATTTGCTCTAACTTTCCCCTGAAGGTCGAGGCCCCTCAAATTCTTACTTGGACTGATCATCGACTGATTACATTTGCATGGTCGGCCATGAAAGACACGCCCAAGTCTTGCAGGAACATGTGCCCCCCGAAGATCAACATTGGCAATTTTATTGCCTGGCTTGATCAAAATAGGCCTATTCTGGGGACTGAGTTAGATTCTGCACTCCAATCATTTGATGGGTGGGTGGGAGCTGGGGTGTCCGCCTCGTCGAAAGGGTCCAATTTGAGTAGAGATAGGTCGACCCCCTCGCAACCTTGGTATTCGCCCCAATTTCGCATACTTAAGCTTGCTTGTAAAAAATTGGAGCGGGTGTGGCGGGCTGCTTACTGCCCACAAGCCAAGGTGGCATACTGCATGGCACAGCGGGAGTATTATGCCAGTATTAAACTGGCTAAATCTGAATACTTCGTGAAATTTTTTCTATTGTCAAGAGTTTTCTCTCCCCCTGTGCAGAACAAGTGTCGGTGAAGCCTTCTAATGAGTGGTGTAAGATTCTTTCTTCCTTTTTCTTAAAGAAAATTGTCACAATACAGCAGAGTCTCAGATCTGTTAATGGTGGGAGTAGGATTTTTGATAAAGTTCGATCTAAAGTGCCTCCCACCCATACGATGGAGACATTTACCCCCCCCCCCCTCAGTGGAAGACACTTTGGTAGCGATTGAGTCTTTGAGATCTGGCGCCCCCGGTGATACTTGCCCGGCCCGGGTGTTGGCTGTAGTGGCAGAATCAGTGGCAAAGGAGGTTTCGCAAATAATGGGCCTGTCCTTTAAGACATCTAAGGTTCCCGAGGAATGGAAACAGGCAAAGCTTCTTCCCTTGCTGAAAAAAACTGGAGCTGATCCTGCTGTGCCGGGCAATTATCGACCAATTTCCCTGCTTCCAGCCATGGCGAAAATTGGAGAGAAACTTGCTTTTCGTCAGTTGAATGCCTTTGTTGAATCTTCTGAGGCTCTCCACCCTGCTCAGTCCGGTTTTCGTGCAGCACATAGCACGGAGTCAGCTCTGGTGGAGATCATAGAGGCTATTAGGGAGTGTTTGGACAGTGGCGGCAGAACGGTTCTAATTTTATTGGACCTCTCTGCCGCGTTTGACACTGTCCCGCACTCTCTCCTTCTGACTCGATTGGCTGAGATAGGTGTGGTGGGTTCAGCACTGGAATGGGTGAGATCTTTTTTGTCCGACAGGTCCCAGCAGGTTTGGCTCCCGCCATTTTCCTCCTTGGCCAAGCCTCTTACAACCGGGGTACCCCAGGGGTCTACATTGAGCCCCCTGCTTTTTAATGTTTATCTTACCCCGCTTATAGTGATGGCTGAACAAATGGGAGCCAAAATTATAGCGTACGCTGATGATACACAATTATTATTTACATGGCCTGGCACAACACTAGGCACTGAGGTTATTCGTTCCTGTCTTTCTTCGGTTTTCAGCTGGTTAGCAGCGGCACAGCTGAAATGTAACGAAGATAAGACAGAAATTTTGTTGTATGGCCAATTTTCGCCTAATTTTAGAGAACTCCTGTGGCCTCTGGATTTTCTCCAGCCAAGTTCAGTTATCATCCCTGCAAAGAACTTGGGAGTATGGTTTGGGGAGGATCTGAGGTTCGAGGCACACATAAAGAAACTTACAGGGGTGTGCTTCGGATTGCTTAAGGCTATGAGAAAGTTCTTTCCATATCTCCCCTCTTCGGCAAGAGAGTCTGTCGCGAGGGCTTTAATACTATCACGGCTCGACTATGCCAACTCTCTTCTTAGCGGAACTCCAGCCTTTCTAGTCGCCAGATTACAGATCATTCAAAACGCGACGGCGAGACTCCTCTGCAATGTGCCCAGTAGAGAGAGTGTACGAATCCATCTGAAAGAACTACATTGGCTGCCAGTATCACGAAGGATTACTTTTAAAATCCTGACAATAGCATTTAAAGCAGTCAATGACCTTGGGCCTTCGTATCTGAAGAAAAGATTTAGCCGCTACGCCCCCACTCGATCTCTACGTTCAGCTGATCATAATTTGTGGAGCGAACCTCGCTTTCGGCGAGTGCGCCTTGGAGGCCAGTCAATTGCTGTCCTTGCGGCTTCTGCTTGGAACACTCTGCCGTTGTTTTTGAGATCAATCCAGAATTTTGTACCTTTTAAGAAGGCACTGAAACTCATCTTTTTAGATTTGTTTATTAGACTAATTTTAAATATTTGTTTTTTTTCTGGCCACCTGCTTGTTTTCTCCTTTCGCGCCAGGATACTCTGGTAGTAACAGAGCGCGTTATAAAACAGCTAAAAATAAATAAAATAAAATATGGTTAGAAAATTGGGCAAGGTATACTAAAAATTATGGTGCATTAGCTTTCCCAGAAGTAAGATCTTTCAGTCTTGCAGTTCTGAGGAATTTGAAAGAAAAGATGATGAAGCTTGAACCAAGACATAGACCGACTCAGTTTCAATCAATCAATCAATCAATACACTTGTAGAGCACGCTACTTACCCGTGAGGGTCTCAAGGCGCTGGGGGGGTGCCGCTACTGCTCGAAGCTCCAGGTCTTTAGGCGTTTCCTGAATGTGAAGTGGTCCTGGGTCAGTCATAGGTGGGCAGGAGGGAGTTCCACGTTTTGTCCGCCAGGTAGGAGAAGGATCTTCCTTCGGTGGTGGTTCTGCGGATCCGTGGGACGGTGGCGAGGGCGAGGCTGGCGGAGTGGAGTTTGCGTGTTGGAGTGTAGAACATGAGGCGGTTGTTGAGGTATTCAGGGCCTATGTCGTGGAGCGCTTTGTGTGCGTGGGTGGGGAGCCTGAACGTGATCCTTTTGTTGATGGGGAGCCAGTGCAGGTCTCTCAGGTGGGCTGATATGTGGCTGTGGCCGGAGATGTCGAGAATGAGTAGACGGATGCGTTCTGTATGCGTTGGAGTCTTTTCTGAAGTTTGACTGTGGTTCCTGCGTATAGGGCATTCCCGTAGTCTAGTCGGCTGGTGACGAGGGCCTTGGTGACCGGCTTTCTAGTTCCGGTAGGGATCCATCGGAAGATCTTATGATGCATGCCCAGGGTGTTAAAGCATGAAGATGAGATGGCGTTGACTTGCTTGGTCATCGTGAGAGAGGAGTCCAGGATGAATCCCAGGTTGCGTGCATGGTCAGTGGGTGTCGGTGCGGTGCCCAGTTCTGTGGGCCACCAGGAGTCGTCCCAGGCAGATGGGGATGGTCTGAGGATGAGGACCTCCGTCTTGTCTGAGTTCAGTTTCAGACGGCTGAGTTTCATCCATTCAGAGACGTTTTTCATTCTTTCCTGGAGGTTGAGTTTGGCGGTGGCTGGGTCTTCGGTGAGGGAGAGTATCAGCTGGGTGTCGTCCGCGTATGAGATGGTGTTGAGGTTGTGTTTGCGTGCGATGGTGGCGAGGGGGCTCATGTAAATATTGAAGAGGGTTGGGCAGAGCGATGAGCCTTGGGGTACGCCGCAGATGATCTCAGTGGCCGCGGAGCGGAAGGGAGGGAGGCGTACTCTCTGGGTTCTGTCGGAGATGAACGAGGTGATCCAGTCCAGGGCTTTACCTTGGATCCCGGCGTTGTGGAGGCGTTGTGGAGGCGGGTGATTACGGTGCGATGGCAGACTGTATCAAAGGCGGCTGAGAGGTCTAGGAGGATGAGGGCGGTGGTTTCCCCGTTGTCTAGTAGGGTCCTGATGTCGTCAGTGGCTGTGATGAGGGCGGTCTCGGTGCTGTGGTTGGCGAAATCCGGACTGGGATGGGTCGAGTGATCCACTGGCCTCGAGGAATGCGGTCAGCTGTTTATTGACGATCTTCTCGATCACTTTCGCCGGGAAGGGAAGAAGAGAGATGGGGCGGAAGTGTTTGAGGTCTTTAGGGTTTGCTGTGGGTTTCTTCAGTAGGGCGTTGATCTCTGCGTGCTTCCAGCTCTCTGGGAAGGTGGCGGACGCTAGGGAGTTGTTTATGACGTTCCGTAGGTAGGGAGTGATGATGGTGTCGGCTTTGTTGAAGATGTGGTGAGGGCATGGGTCGGAAGGAGAGCCGGAGTGGATGGTGTTCATAGCATGGGCGGTGTCTTCGGTGCTGATGGGAGTCCAAGCGCTGAGGGTGGTTGTAGGGGGTGTTGGTTTGGTGGCTGGGGGCGGAGTCTTGGTGCCGAAGCTGTTGTGGATATTGGCGATCTTGCGGTGAAAGAACGTGGCGAGGGAGTTGAACGATGTCTTTTTGGTGGTGTGGATCAGCTGGTGGTGTTTGCGGGTCACGTTCTTGAGGGCTGTCATGTTTTCTGTTGTCTGTTCGCGGCGCCAGGTTTTCTCGAGGGTTCGGCAGGATTTCTTCGATTCTTTGAGGTCGTCGGTGAACCATGTTGTTTTCCTGTTGCTGGGCTTGCCTGGAGGGTTCTTCAGTGGTGCAAGGGCATCGGCGCAGTTGACGATCCACTGTGTGTGGTTGCGGGCTGCGTTGTTGGTGTCAGTGGTGGTGATAGTTGGGTTCTGGCTTAGTGATGTGGTTGCTGGTCTGCGGTGACTTTGCTCCAGCATCTACGGGGGATCTGTTGCCGGCGGTGGTGGGATGTGGTCTTCTTAAAGGTGAAGTGGATGCAGCTGTGGTCGGTCCAGTGAAGTCCAATGGAGTGGCTGAAGGGAACGTGGCTGCTGGCAGAGAAGATGGGGTCGAGCGTATGGCCGGCGTAGTGGGTGGGGGTGTTCACCAGTTGCTTGAGTCCGAGGTTGTCGAGGTTGTCGAGCAGGGTGGTGGTGTTGAAGCTTTAGCTGAGTCGGAAGATGAAATGCATGATTTAGAGCAGGAAAGGTTTGGAGACTATATGGGACCAAGGAATAGAGGTCGTGGATTTTGGAGAGAGACACATGAGATTAGAATGCGAAGGTGGAGAAATGCTAACATGTGTGATGGAATGTGTCCGGTTAGATTGGTTGATGAGGAAAAAGGGCGGAAATGTACAGAAAAGAGGAATAATATAGAAACAGGGAAAAGAAATTATGAGGATTGCGGGTCTGAGGATGCAATGCTGGAGGAGATCCTAAATAGGAGACCACCGCCATTCCAATAAAATTCTATAAGTATAATTCCAAGTGCTCCACAGTCAGAGGATAGACTAGCAGAAACTCCAAAACAATTTTCGAACTTTAGAGATATCCCAGATAGGGTAGAAATGAGATATGATTTGGATGTTCCATTAATAGGAACCAGATACACTGGGACACCTAAACAAAGGGATGGAATAGAGAATTTTGGAAATAGAGTGGAACCACAAATTGAAGCACACAGAGTACTTCTGAATATATACGTTCAACAAACGAATTGGAAAAAATACAGGACCTTACTAAAAATATAGAAGCTGTAACTGTTCCAGTAACAATAGGTCCTGTAATCCCAGTGTTTGAAAATCAGAAAATAAAAGACCCATCTTTAACTATTCCTCTAAATCAGAGTTTACAAAAAGTAAAAGAAAAGGTTTACCCAGACTTGTCAGAAATTGAACGAACTAATCAAATGACACCGCCTGATTTGACCTTTAATCAGAGTCTTCCGTATAAATTTTCAACAGGAGCGGAGTCTGGTTCTATAACTCCTGAGAACAGTGTAGAGAAAATTGATTTAACACAAACCCCACTAGGACCATCAGAGCAGAAATTAAGTGATTGGATTAAAACTTTAAAATTGAAAGAGACAGAACCAAAATTGTTAGATGTGGCTAGACTAAAAATTGATATGGAGGAACTAATAATTGGAACAATTGGTAGATAGATTGACAAATTATCAGGAAGATGAAATTATATTTATGTGTAAAAGCATTACGTGGAAAACAAAAAGCATGCATGATCGATTTGAAGGGTTGGCAAGCGAAATGGTTGTAGATTTTTCAAAATATAAAGCATTGCAGAAACCCTGTAGAGTGGATTTTACTGACAAAGATATAGAAAATATGAATACAGCAGGGAGAATTACTCAAATAAAAAAAGTTGATTGTGTTATTGAGATAATAGGGAGACATTGATAAGTGGAAAATGGTTTGGACAAAGAAAAGAGAGGAAAGCAGTGACAAATCCACATTAGCGTTCCCAGTAAGAGAAAAGAAAGAAGTGGTAAATGAGTTTCCTATGAGAGAAATACCAGGAGGAGGATATGTGCATGTACCCTGGAGTAGACAAGATATTTTGTCATTCACAAATGATTTTCCCAGATTGAGAGAGAAACCAGTAGAGTGGTGTAGGCAAGTAGATCGATTTGTGAAAGTTTCAAAGGTCTTGTGGGAAGTTTAGATGGGTTATTTGACATAGTAGTACCAGCCGATCTATGGTCAGAGTGCAAGATTACAGTGGACTGGCCAAAAGCTGAATATCCATGAGATGAAGTCACATGAGCTCCTGGACCTGAAGTAATGCGAAAATATGAACAAGTGATAGTGTTTCTGAAAAACAAAATTCCACCAGAGGAGACAGATTGAATAAAAATAGACAGTACAATACAAGAAGCCAAAAAGTCAGTTCATGCATTTTATGAGAGACTGGTATTAGTGTTTAAACAGTATAGTGGGTAGGAGGAACTGAATGAAAAAGATATGAGTCATTTTGTATATCGTTTTGTGTTCGGATTGAGACCAGAAATAGGAGATATGATTAAGCATAATTTAATGGGATGGCAGTCATGTTCTGTGGACGAAGTCTTGAGACATGCAAAATACTGTAGTGATGAACTTGAAGTAAAACAAAGGAAACTTAAAGAAAAGGCAATGTGGGTACAAGTAAAGGTTGCAGAGCATCAAGTAGCTCAACTAGAAAATAAAACTACAAAAGGGAATCGAAATAGAGTAAAGGGAAATCTCAGTAAGCAAACATTAATTGGAAATATAGAAGAATTAAAGAAGAAATAGCCATGTCATAATTGCGGTAGGATGGGACATTGGAGGAAAGAGTGTAAGTTTCCACCGAAAGTTAATTCACAAAATACATCATTGAAACCGCATGTGCAGAATGAGGTAATTCAACTGCCATCGCCACAGCAACAGGTAGTTAATCCACAGTGTCAGGTGCCACAACTTCCACTCCCTCACAATGTAAACCTACAGAGATACAATACAGAGACAGGATTCTGCGAAGGAGATCAGGTAATAAGAAATCCCAGAGTGCATGTGAGTCCGCAATATTGGCTGAAAGAAGACGGAAGTGAATTGGATGACAGTTTCTGATGGTGCCTGAGAGAGGGAGAAGAGTGCATACTTGGCGCTACTCTAGAGGTAGATCAGTCTGGTCCATATGTGAGAATGGGAAGGTGAATGATGTAGATGTGACTTTCCTTGTGGACACAGGTGCTACCCGTTCTACTATTAGATCTGTTTTAATTCAAAATCTTCCTCTCTCGTTGAACATATTCAATTTGTAGGTGTAGCTAATCAACAGATTAAAACGTCCTTAAAAAAACAATTGAAATAGAAATTTTAAATTTTAAAGACATGCATCGATTTGTGGTGTATAATAGTAGTCCTGTTAATCTTCTTGGAAGGGACATACTGTGCAAAATGAACCGTGCCATTTACTGTTCACCAAATGGCATTGAGCTTCAAACTCCAGATGAGATGATCGAGAGAAAATACCTGATGAATTAAAAGAGGTAGTCAAAGAACAGGTGTGGGATTTCACAGGAGAAGATATTGGCTTGATGAAAAATGTAGATCCTGTAAAAATTTCTGTGAAAGAAGGAATAAGTTATCTGAATATTCCCCAATACAAAATGACAGCTGAAACAATTGAAGGAATAACACGAGTGATAAATAAAATGATTGAGCAAGGGATTTTGAGAGAAATAGAAAGCAGTCCTTGTAATTCGCCTATAATGGGATTGAAAAAGCCTAACGGAACATTCAGAATAGTACAGGATTTGAGAAGGGTAAATAAAATGGTTGTTCCATGTTGTCCAATTGTGCCAAACCCAGCAGTAATCCTATACCAAATTCCACATGATGCAGAATGGTATACAGTCATTGATCTATGTAATGCGTTCTTCACTGTTCCATTACACCCTGAAAGCCAGACAATATTTGCATTCCGATTCATAGCCCGTATTTTGGCATGGTGCCAAATTCCTCAGGGGTACACTGGAAGTCCCTCTATCTTTAATCAATTGTTAAAGAAATCATTAGAAAGTTTAAGCATGCCTGGAGAGTCAGTTTCAGTACAGTACATTGATGATCTGTTGGTGGCGTCAAAAACAAAAGATGCATGTGTTTCAGACACTGTTGCACTGTTAAATCATCTGGCAGGAGAAGGGCATATAGTGTCACCATCAAAGCTACAATTTTGTCAGAATGAGGTACAATATTTGGGCCAGAAGATTGCTAAGGGAATTAGACAAGTCACAAAAGAAAGAATTAGAATGGTACAAGGAATGAAACCTTCAAAAACAGAGAGACAGGTGAGAATGTTTCTTTGAATGGTTGGATACTGTCGACAATGGATTAGTGGATTTTCACTAATAGCTAAACCCTTACAGAGATTGACAAAAGCAGATGTAAAGGACCCAATAATACTGAATAAGGCAGAACTGGAAGCTTTTGAGCAGCTAAAAACCATTCTATGTGAAGCACCAGCACTGGGAATGCCAGATTATGAAAAAGAATTTGAACTATATTGCAGTGAGAGAGAAGGATGTGCATTGTCAGTTCTAATATAGAGGCATGGAAAACTAAGGAAGCCAATTGCATACTTTTCTGCTGTTTTAGATCCCGTTGCAAGGGCGTTGCCGGGATGCTTAAAAGCAGTAGCTGCTACAAGTATGAGTCTTGAACAAAGTGAAGGTATAGTGATGGGATTTCCTATGAGAGTGTATGTACCTCATTCGGTGGAGATTCTCCTCACTAGAACCAAAACACAGCACCTAACCAATAATAGAATGACAAAATATGAGAAAATGATTCTAGGTGCAGACAATGTAACAATTTCGAGATGTGTAAATGTGAATCCATCTACATTATTACTTGATGCCATGAATGTGGAAGTAAGAGATGAAGTAGATCACAAATGCTTGGATGTTCTAGAATACTGTACTAAACCAAGGCCTGATATCAAAGATGTACCTTTGCCTGAATCTGATTATGTGATGTTTGTTGATGGATCATGTTTGAGAACAGATGAATGTGTACTGAGCGCTGCATATGCTCTTTGTACAGTAGCAGATGTCTTAGACGCATCTTGTCTGAAAGGAATCCGTTCAGCTCAAATTGCGGAATTGATAGCTTTGATTCGAGCATGTGAGTTGGGAAAAGAAATAAGGGTCACCATAGTGGCTGACAGTCAGTATGGATTTGGGGTTGTCCATGATTATGGTCAACTATGGTCCCAAAGAGATTATATGACTTCGGGAGGATACCCCATTAGAAATGCTGAATTTGTGAAAATGTTAATTGATGCCATTCAATTACCATAAAAGATAGCTGTTGTAAAATGTGCGGCTCATAAAAAAGGTGGTGATTATAGCACTCGTGGTAATAAATATGTAGATTCAATTGCAAAATACTGTGCCAAAAATCTTGCATCCATAAATCGGGATAGGCAAACTGAACATGTTTCAAGTCCTTTGATGCTAACCACAGTAGTTGAGACATGGCAGGAGGTAAAACAAATGCAGGAAGAAGCTAGCGAAGAAGAAAAAGATAATTGGTTAAAAGCAGGAAGTAGACAAAGAGAAGAATATGAAATGTGGGTTTACAAAGATGAAAGACCAGTAATGCCTGATAATAACATGATCTCAAACATGGCCCAAATGTATCATGGTCAAGCACACATTGGAAGAGACGCTATGATTATAATGTTTAGACAGACATGGTATAATCCTAAATTTAGGATGATTGCCGAGAGTCTCTGTCAGAGGTGTCTTGTGTGCCAACAATTTAACCCAAGAAGGAAAACTGTTGTGAGTTTTTGGAACCATGGGACTGGAGGGAGGTCCATTTACAAGAATGCAGTTGGATGTTATTGAACTACCACCATGTAACAGACTTAGGTATGTACCTGTGATCATTTGTCTATTTTCAGGATGGGTTGAAGCATTCCCCACTAGGAGGAATGATGGAGTAACTGTTGCCAAACTCCTGTTACGTGAGATAATACCACGCCACGGTTTCCCAGTCACAATCGAGACAGATCGTGGAACTCATTTCCATAATGAACTAATGCAAATGATTTGTGAAGCACTGGACATTCGTCAAAAGTTACACTGTGCTTACAGACCAGAAGCTTCAGGGGTGGTTGAACAAGTAAATGGAACAATAAAAAACAGAATTGCAAAAATGTGTTTGGCCACAGGACTAAAATGGACCGATGCACTGCCACTTGTTCTAATGACCCTGAGGAGTACTCCTGACAAAAGAACAGGATTAAGTCCCCATGAGATTTTGATGGGAAGAGTAATGAGACAAGCATTTGTACCAGTTGATACTGTTGAGCATAAATGATGATAACATACTGGTTTACTGCAAAAATCTGTCTGACGTGGTAACTTCTGTGTTCCATCAGGTGGGAATTGAGGCACAAACAAAAGAGAAACATGCAGCTTATGATCTAGGCCCTGGAGATGGGTTCGGGTAAAGGTTCACAGGAGAAGAAATTGTCTAGTGCCTTGCTGGCAAAAACCTCGACAAGTTTTTCTGGTTAGTACCACTGGAGTTAAATGTGCTGGAGTCAAAAGGAGGGTGCACGCTAGCACACTATTCGTGTACCTGAGCCTGAAAATCTGCAGGAAGAAAGTGAAAGTCCAACTGACTCAGATTCTGAGGGTGAACCAGGAAAAGATCCAAATACTGAAGTTCGACCAGTTCGTCGACATCAGGAGATATCAGATACTAGCTCTGCATAAGAAGGAGAAAATGAAATTGTTGAAATACCAAATTTTGAAGATCGACCTGTAAGTTGAGATTTGGTAGAGACTGATACCAGTAAGGACACCGAGCTAAGTGAAAATAAAACTGATAATCAAGGAGCTATTGAAGGACAGTCTGAAAGCTCTGAAAGCAGGAACCGAAATCTCGAAACTGGTGAAAAGGAAATAACTCACGATGAGGATGAGCTTCCAAGTACCAGCTATGGAGAAGTTCCTAACAGAGTGAAAGAACTGACCAAAGAGAAAATAAGCTCAGAAAAAGAATCAGATCCTGTAAAATTCATTATACAGTGTGGACCTACATGGTGCTGCCTTCAATAGGAGAAGTAAACAGCAGCCAGGAAAACTTGCATTGTCTAGATGTTGAAATGGAAAGTGAGTAAATTGTGACGCAAAAAGAGAAAAATGATTCTCAAGAGGTCTGGAAAGACTGTAAAAAGAAAGGGTATGGATGTATATCTAAATAAAAGCTGTAATTGAACTTAAAGGGAACATTGTAAGTGGAACAAGGTTAGAAAGAGACAATTTAAAGGTGAAAAGATTGTGAAAATAACTGTGTAAAAAAAAAAATGGCTACTAATGAAGTGACTAAATCTAAGTGTTCTATTTTTAGGAAATGGTGTAGAATGTGGTTACTTTGCACTGGAATATTAATGTTAGTATGGTTGATTCTTGCTATTATCATTTCTCTAGACCTGATTTTGATAAATTGAAAGCAAATGAGAGTTTGAAAGATAAGAATGATGATTTGAAAAATATATGTTTATAGGCTTGAAATACATCAAGATAAGTCACTCAGTGACTTTTCTAAAAACACATTTTCAAGATTATTATCTGAATATGTAAGGACAATGGATGCCAGTGATTGCTATGTCTGTGTGAAATTACCAACATCTGTTTCCGAGGGTGTGACCTATCATCATTTACCATTAGCATATGGAGTAACCTGTAGTGTAATAACAAGTTTATTTTAAAGAACTGGAACATTAGAATATTATTATTCTGATTCTGATTATGTTTTTGCAAAATTGAAAATTGTTGCTGAACTAAATAAGATTAAGCCTGCAAACATTTTTGGAGAATATTTCTTAGAAACACAAGAATTAACACATGATTATGCCTTTAAACATAATTTGGTATGTAAAATGAGAAATGTAGAGAAAGTTTTTCTGAATATGCTAAAGGAAAGAAGACAGCAATATAAGCGACAGGAAAAGGTGAAACAGACCAAATCCACAAAATGGGCATTTTCAGACGATAATATTGAGGGACATAATGTAAAAGTGGCTATAAATATAGATACACCATTATTAGGGAAATTATGTATTCAAAGAGATAACACTGTGTATGACAAATATTTTGTGGGCGCAAGTCAATGTGAAGATACTTACATTATCAAAGGGGGATGGGTATTTAAATGTGGAAATGACCCAGTTTTTCCGGGAATATATTTTTTGTGTGGGAACAAGGCTTATTATAAATTACCAAATCACTGGTACGGATCATTATACATTGGCTCGGTCTTTCCTAAAATCTTTCATGTAGATAGAGGTACTAATGGAATTCATCAAATAGGTAAACCATTGAGTCGTCGGAGAAGAGAAAGTGTAATTGAAATAATAGGGGATGTTTTTGGAGCACTAATACCAGCAGTGGGCATATCATTTAATGCAAACCAAATTAGAAAATTGTCAACAATAGTAGACCGATTGTCAACAGACACAGCGGGAGGATTTATAATGGTTAACACGGAAATGTTTGCTATGAGAAGTATGGTAATGCAAAATCGACTTCCTTTAGATATAATTTTGGCAAAAGTCAGGAGGAATTTGTGGAATTTTAAAGGTGCAACACTGTTGTTCCTACATTCCTGATAAAAGTCAAAACATTGAGAGATATATTACAAACATTACACAATTACATAAAGAAATAGAACCACAGGAAGTTGAAGGTGTTCTTGAGAAACTTGGTAGAAGTTTATCAGCAGTTAAAAATTGGTTTTATGAAATAAGTAGATCCATTATAGGGAAAATACTAATACCAGTGACTGTAATAATAATAGTGATCTTAGTTTTGAGATTAAGTTGTCAATGTAAAAAGAGAAGAAATGTCAAAAGGGCTTTGAAGAAGAAGAATGAAGAAAAACAAGACAGGGAAAGGGAAAAGGTGATATTGAGATGGAAAGAAATTAGAAGAAACAGAAATGTAACACGTACTAATTAAAAGAATTTGAAACATGTTGAGATAAACATTTTCAATATTTTGGGAGATATTTGGTGATAAAATCACCAAAGGGGGAAGTTGATGGTGCAAGGTGGAAACAACATTTTTTGTATACCCCTTGTGAAAATAACTTTCCATAACAGTAACATGTATTAATTGTGTGGTTTTGAACTTAACCAACATAGAATAGAATGTGCACACACAAATACACGTGGGATATTAATTTGCATGTAATTGCCAAGCATAATTTATTAATTTGTCATGTATCACATCATAAAGGGTACGCATTTGTCGTAATCTAATTGAAAATTGCATGAATAGACTTTTTGTCTGTTTATTTGTGGCATAAATCGTGAAGATTGGTAAGTAAAATCACACATATGTGTTGCTTAAATCTAGGTAAATACTAACTGGGATATTACAAGAAGGGGGAGGTAAATAGAAGGGCTTTATTTCGTAAATTTTCATTTATTTGTGTTTGTTTCTATAATAGTTCCTAAATTGAGGCCTATGTGACCAAAAGAAAATGGAAGCTGACTGTGATTCCGATGTGGCGGTCTAAGTACGCATGCGCCAACTGGAAGCGCGAGCTGCCTGTACAGAATGGGTCAAGGACAGTGTGGCCTGCCACATGGAACAGAAGCCAAATTTTATGGAAGTCAGCAAGTTAATCCGTTTGAATGGGGCATTGAATAAAAATTAAAGGACACTACGAAGGAAGTTGAACATGAACAATGGTACCGCTATTTTCTTCTGTTATAATGATGACTCAACACAAAATGAACAGTAAGGCGATGAGGTGATGCTCATCCACCTCTAAATTGACCAATCACAGACGCTCTAGGACATAAGAGTTATGAATTTAGATAGATAAGTTAATGAAAAAGGGTATAAAAGAGGGCATTTGGGACAATGAAAAAAGCTTACTGTCCGACTTAATCTTTGCACCCCGAGATACTGACAGTCTGCGCAATTTTTCCTATGGCGCAGGGACTTTGAAATTCTTCTTTACTTTAACTTTTGAATGGGTGCGAAGCCCTATGAGAGGGGAACATCGAGAGAGATAGAGAAGTGTTGCTTTGGGAACTATTTTGTTCTATGCTGATGTCTGCGTCTCTACATCTTGGTAATATGTTTTTAACTTATTTTCCTAAATTGTCATGTTAATAAATGAATGTTTTAAATGTAATCTTTCTTTCAGGATTATTAATGCATAACTGAATTTTTCTTGTAGATAAAAAGTAGAGATCATGCTAGGAGACTAAATCTCTAAATAGAAATTTAATAAATGGAGAATTAAGCAGGACTTGTTGTCCTTTAGTTAACTTTTACTAGCTGATCCATCGAAAAGAAATGGTGGGGTGTTTTAAGTTTTTCCTTTAAAGAAATCCATGGTAGTAGAATTAAAACTGCAGATGTAAATAATGTATACAATTTTGTGCTAGTGAACCCCAGACCAGTACTGCTAGCACTATACAGGGCCAATGCATGATGCCATATGTAGTCAGGGAATGTAAGAACATGTCATACAGCACACTAACCAACTATTGAAGGAAATGACTGCATAGAGAATATAGCCAATGTGACATTTATTTAATTGTAGTGACTGTGAGACAGTAGCGCTTAGCTAATGTACGCTCATATGTCCACAGGTGAAACGTCTCGCAGGCGTTCGCAGGAGACTGAAGGCACACCACCTGAGAGGGAGGAAAGTCAGGAGGCAGGTCCTACTACCCACAACGTACCACAGGACACAGGTGCATCAAGGAGCCATCCTCCTGCACAAGACTCAGAAATGCCTCAAGAGTTCCTGGCGTCCTCTGGCAGATCTCAATCCCCTCTGTTGCTGTCATCCCCAGACATGCCACCATCACAGCATGATACAACACCTGCATAACAACCAAGCAGGAGGCATGTTGTCGCCCCACTCCTAGAAATGGAGTCAGCAGCAGCTGACATGGAGGGGGACGAAACACACAACTTGCCTGTAGATGTCAGCTCTGGTACAACACACTCCAGTGCAGGGATGGCCCATAGTGGTGCAAGACGCCGCAGAGTCCAAGAAAGGCCAGCAGATGCACCAGTTGAGGGTCCAAGTGTGTTCCGTGGTCTGGAGGGGAGCATGGTGAGAATACAGAGGATGCAGGGAAGAGCCATCCAGGCATGCCAACGACAGGTGAGGTCCCTGAACAGTAACATAGGAGAAATAGGAAAGGGCATCAGTGAGCTTGTTCAAGTCAACAAAGAGATGGCAGCAGGGATGCGCGGAATTAGCAACTCGGTGCAGCTACTATGCACCAAACTAGACACTGATTTTCATGCAAGGCGCAAGGAAAGGCAGCGTGCACATGGCCAAAGTAAAGCCATCAACCGCCTGGCCACTGCCACATCCCTGTTATACAGGAGAAGCAGTAACATGCAGGAGGCTATGACCCAAAACACCAATGAGGTCACTAGGGGCATGGGCAGGATGACCAGTGCTCTTGAGGCGCTGTTGAATGCCCAAACTGCACATACAGCAGCTCTGGATGTGCCTGTAAGTGAGGAGAGCACAAGCAGGAGCAGCATTGGAAGCACCCTTGTCCCAGAAACAAGGAGGAGCAGGCGCCACGCTGAGGCCACAGGCCATCAAGAGAGTGAGCACGGTGAGCAACCTACAAGTGGTAGTGGGAAGCGAGTAGGGAAATGACTTGCACAGTTCATGGTGAAGTGAACCTGGACTGACATTGTTGCAGTTAAATAGTTTGTGTTGCACATTTGTGCTTTAAAAACCTACGTTGTTACAAAATTAAAATACTTTAGATGTATACTCCACCTGTCTGTGTCTCTTTACTTACTTAAAAGTAGTTGCGTGTGATCTCATCCCGTCTGTGTCTGCCATCAGTTGGTGTTTCAACTCCAGATGCGTGGGGTTCAGGCACTGCTTCCTCGTAGTCATGGTCCTCATAATCTGTGAGATCCACTTATGTGCCCCTCTTGACTGCAAGGTTGTGCAGCATTGCACAGGCTGCAATCATCTTGCAGCAGGTGATTGGCGTGTACTGCCGGGCCCCTCCACTCTTATGGAGGCAGCAAAACCTGCTCTGCCACATGCCAAAGGTGCGCTCCACAATGTTTCGGGTTGATTTGTGTGCCCGGTTGTATCTCCTCTGGCTTGGTGTTGTAGGGTTGAGGTAGGGAGTGAGGATGAAGGCCCGGAGGGCATATGCACTGTCCCCTAATAGTAAGAAGATAAAAATTAATCACATGCACACACACACATCCACCTGCAATACGTATCAAGGGACTTTCACCCAGTATGTTACCTAGCAAGTATCCTTCTCCAAATTCCCCTGCAGTCAGGCGTGCGTAGATCCCACTGTTCTGGAAGATGTAGGAGTCGTGGGTACTCCCGGGGAATTAGGCTACTAGGTCAGTGATAATGTACTTGGCATCACAGATCACCTGTACATTTATGGTGTGGGTGGACTTCCTGTTCCGATAAATGTACTCTGTGGCAGCAGGTGGGCATATTGGTATGTGGGTACCATCAATACAGCCAATTATGTTGGGAAAATGCGCCATCTGATAAAAGTCTGTCTTTGTCCTTAGCAGTTCTGCATGCGTTGCAGGGAAGCTGATGTAGTGCTGCATTCTCTGCAGCATGGCATCAAGGAATCTTTTAAAGAAGCATGACAGACAACTCTGGGACACCCCACCTACCGCAGCAACCACACTCTGGTAACTCCCAGATGCAAGCAGGTGTAGGCTGCCCAGCACCTGCACATGGGGTGGGATGGCGTGTGCCCTTGGAGTTGGATGTTCCAATAGTGGGTGGAGGTCCCTAATTAGGTCCAGGATCGTTTGGGGTGCCAGCCTGTACCTTTGTAGGATCTCTGGCTCAGTTAGCTGGAATAGAGTGATCCTCTGCCTGTACACCTGCTCCTCCCTCCTCCAGACTCTCTCTCCTTCTGCTTTTAGCCGTAGCCCCCTCGCAATGACATAGAATGCCGCCATTCTGGTGAAAATGTTGCATTTTGGGGCCTTTTTTATACCCTGCACCTGTTTACCACCTGATTTAATCCATGTTAAATACCGACTCTTAAATACCGAATTTCATGCAAATTCGGTATTTAAGTGGTTACCTACATCTCAAATACTAATTTTTACCATTTCTTATTTTCCGATTCGGTAAAGTTTCCGATTCGGTAAAGTTTCCGATTCGGTAATATTCCGATTCGGAAACTGTACCGATTCGGTATTTTTACCGATTCAGAATTTTTCCCGATTCGGTAAGGTTTCCGATTCGGTAACTTTACCGATTCGGTATATTTACCGATTCGGATGTTTTTGGCTCCCCTACATCCGAATGCCCAATACCGGTCGGTAACGGCTGAAATTCGGTAAATTCGGCCGTTATCGACCGGTATTGGCCTACCTACATCTGGCCCTTAATTCTTTTGCGCAAATCTGTATCACAATGAAGCCCACATAAAGCTCTAAACAGTTTATTTGTGGGCAAGACTCTTTCGCAAACCATGCACCACTAGTCGAGAACTGATCGCAGTGAGCTCCCCATCCTGATGACCTTACATCTGACACTAATAGTTAATTTGGGGAAGAACTGAAAATTGCTCTTCTGTTTCAAACAATGAGTAATTCTAAACACGAAAAAGCTTCTTCTTTTGTTTCGAAGACTAAGGATATTTGATTTATCTAACTGTGACCATTCCTGAGATGACGAATATTTTTTGGAAGGGCATAATAATGAAGACTTCACAGTCGAAACGCATTGGTGTTAGTGGCACAATAACAGTACTTTTGTGAATGAACTCCTGGAGTACAGCATAATTCTTTTTGCTTTTAAATATAATTACGGGTTCATTCCACCCGATATGCCGGCACCAGCTGTGAGCACGTTGTTACTGGAATCCTTTTGATGACTATATATATATATATATATATATATATATATATATATATATATATATATATATATATATATATTCACTGAAAAAACCATAGGTTTCACACCAGTTATAGTTAGGAATTAGCATTTAAAAAACCTATTAAATTCACTGAAAAAACCATAGGTTTGACACCAGTTATAGTTAGCTGGAAATTTTACTGACATAAAAACATTGAAATTCCCACGTTATAGTTAGTTGGACTCACTATAACTCGCGCGCCCGCAATCCACTGCTAATGATGTCACATATTACATCATTCATGACATGGTCAGTGACATCACTGATGACATCACTGATGACATCTCAAATGACATCACTGATGACATCACTGATGACATCTCAAATGACATCACTGATGACATCACTGATGACATCATCCAGTGAATGTGTGTTTCTGAAAAGTAAATATATGTTTTACATATTGAAGAATGAGTGGATGTATGAGTGTCTGGATGAAGGATTTAGTAGGTGCGTGACTGACTGTATGAGTGTGTGATTAAATGTGTCTTACTAAATGCATTGGTTAGTGACTAAACTGTCTGAATATGTGCATCATTATGTCTGTTGTTGTGTAAGCTGCTGCATGTGTTGATCAGTAGCTATATGAGTGGCTATATGGGTTATTGATTGGTTGTCCAAGTAGTTGTATGTGAGGGTGAGTGTGTGTGTGGGTGGCTGGGAGGTGTGTGACTCTGTGCATATATGTGTGAGTAGTTGATTCACTGTAGCGATTACATGGTCAAGGAGGTGGGAACCGTGTCATCTTAGTAAGCCCCGGCGCTTGTGTGTGCTAAGGAGTACGTGCAGGGCTGGTAGGAAAGAAAACTACATTAACCAGCATGCTAAGGGGCCGACTAGCGGAGTCACAAGCTGTATCTCATATAAGCACCTCCCTCCCAAGAAGAAGGTGCTTGTCAATCAATCTGGAGGTTTTTTGGATGGCGGATGGTGATCCCCGCTGGATTTCAGCTGGAAGAAAGAAGTCTACAGAGAGTGGAAATCGTTCCGAATCGTGTCTCCTGAATCCTGGCGACTTCTGATAAGTACTGTGGCAGTCGGAGTGCGGGCTCACCTCCGTTACGGAAGTCGTGTTGTTTGTGTTTGTACCATAGTTAGATAGGGAATGTATTTTCTTGGTACACACGCCATTGACATTCTTGGACTTTACGAGTGAACGAAAGTCTCTGTGTGTAAACGCGTCTGCAGTTAAAGACGTTATTTGAAATTACTCACGCATCTAGCAAGAGATGCGTTCTGGGATACGTTGTTTTCCTTTTTGATCCTGGACTGGGTTGTGAACCTACAGGAGACAGTAACTCATTTATTTCCATTTCCTTTTGTTGCTCACACTTAGAAGTACTCGAACAGTGGTAGTGATTGGCTTGTGATACTAAACACCTTTAGCTGCCCTTTTGTTCCCGTACCACTGCATTCAACGGCAAGGACCTCTTGTGTCTAGTGGGTTTCGCCATTAGCCTGCTCTCCAAGACATTGTTCATTCATAGCGCTGTTTTGTCTGCAAGAGTTCCTTGACCATTATTTCCCGACCTGGGTGGTGTGTGATTCTGGTGAGTGGAGGAATAGGGGTTAGGGAATACTTGCGACTATCATTATAAAGGGGTAGTTGTAACCTTGTTCTTTGTCCTTCCTTTACTCAGGTGGGACGCTCTTTCCAATCCTACGCAACATACTGACCAGACCCAGAGAGACCCTCAGAGAATCATCACTGCCTGTTTTTTGTTTTATCCACTTACCCTTTCCCGCCTGGGTACGCTTTCACGCAGTGAGGGATACTTTCGCTGTGGAGGTCGTAGCTGGGTGGGACTGGGGAACTTCTCTTCAGACGTTGTTTCTGCCGGACACCTTGAGCAAAGGTTAGTGGCGTGTATCATACTTGCGCTGCGGCCAATCCACGACAGATTGACAAGCCTAAGTAAATACGCCGGCCCAGACGATGAATATAGAGGCTGTGTTGGCCTCCGTGGTGGAAAGCCTAGCGGCTTTGCAGCAGGAGGTACACACTTCTAGAACAGAGAACCAGACACTATATAAGGAAGTAGGCACTTTGCGAAGAGAGGTAGCAGGACTGTCACGTAAAGGGACAGGGGGGAATCCTTATTTAAAACCTGCTACATTGCCTCCTCCTGTTACTACTACACATACACCTTTGATGGGAGCAGAAGGGGGTGGGTTTTTTGTTCCTCCTTCAGTAACCCCCCTTCTACAACACCCCAGACTGATCCTGTCCATACAGTCCATGTGGTGCAAACCGTGGGATTACCTTTGGCCCCACCTGAACGATTTTATGGGGAGCCCAAGAAGTTTGAGACCTTTTTGAACCAGTGTAGGTTACACTTTCTTTGTAAACCCGGGGTTTTTCAAGATGATCCTGCGAAGACAGCATTTATGATGTCCTATATGGGTGGCAATGCCGCAAGTTGGACCATACCTTTGTTGGAGAAAAACGACCCAGTGTTGCATAGCTTTCCCGCTTTTTGTCTGGAATTACGTAAGCTTTTTGACAGAAAGTCCCATATGTTGACCATTGACAGGGAACTTCTTACTTTACGTCAAGGTTCTCAGGACTTGTTATCCTATATTACATTGTTCAATAGGCTTGTGGTCGAAACAGACTGGCCCCCTGCTAAGCGAATTTCATTATTTTATCAAGGGCTAAGAGGGGAGCTCAAGGACGTTCTGGCACAAGTGGTACAGCTTCCCGACACCTGTGAAGAACTAATAGACCTAACGGTTCAGTTGGATCACAGACTCATTGAGAGAAAAGGGGACAGGACCAGAGGGGAAAGTCGCCCTTTCTATGCTCGCTTTAAGGGCCCAACTGAAGAACGTGCCAAAGCAGTGGAAGGTACAGAACCCATGCAGATAGGTGGCATTCGTGGTCCCTTGTCACTGGAGGAGAAAGAGAAAAGACGCCGTCTTAAACAATGTTTGTACTGTGGCAAAGGAGGACACTTCATCAAGGAATGCAGAGCAAGAAATGCAGTATCAGGAAGACCCTTCATTCCTCGGGCTCAAGCCCTAGTACAGTCCGAAAAGCCGACGGAAAACTGAAGAACCCAAATCAGGAGGAGGTCTCTGCCTTGGGTTGTATGCCTTTAACGATCTCCCCTTCACTTGCTAACACTTTACATCCGGCAGTGGCGCACATGAATCTTCGAGTCATTTTATGGGTCACGCCTCAAAATGCATTGAACATTGATGCCTTGTTAGATTCCGGGGCTACCGGGAATTATATTGATCAAGAGTATGCCATGAAGAACGGTATTGCCTGTGAGAAGAAAGAAAAACCTGAGTTGGTAAAAGCCGTTGACGGAACCGTTTTGTCATCTGGTCCGGTGGCTTACCACACGTGTTCCATGTTAATGCAGACCAGCCAAAACCATCAGGAGCATATCCAGTTCGATCTTATTGACGCTCCACAATTTCGTCTTATTTTAGGAATGCCCTGGTTGACGCTTCACGATCCAAAAGTCAGTTGGGCGGCACGTACCATTACAATGTCATCCGATTATTGTCAGGAACACTGTAATCAGAACTTTTCTACAACCCACAATCTTGAAATATCACCGTCTGTGTGTTTGGCGACAGCATGTTCCCAAGAACGGTATTGTTGTGCTACCGTTCTTCCTGCGGAATATCAGGCATATCTTCCTGTGTTTGATAAGCAACAGGCCACCCATCTGCCTCCACACAGGGTCTATGACTGCCGAATTGAACTTATACCAGGAGCAGACATTCCATGCAGTCGGGTTTATGCCATGACCGAGAAAGAAACACAATATATACAAACTTACATACAGGAGAACCTAGCATCGGGTTTTATCAGACACTCGACATCACCTGCGTCATCCCCTATGTTTTTTATCCCTAAGAAGGATTGCGCTGAATTAAGACCTTGCATCGATTATCGAGCTATTAATCGTGTAACCATCAAAAATCGATATCCTCTCCCCTTGATACCAGTACTTATGGACCAGCTAAGAGGTGCTCGGTATTTCACCAAACTCGATCTTCGTGGAGCGTATCATTTGGTTCGTGTCCAAAAAGGGGATGAGTGGAAGACAGCGTTTCGAACAAAGTTTGGGTTGTTCGAATATAGGGTGATGCCCTTTGGGCTATGCAACGCCCCTGCAGCCTTTCAGTTCTTTATGGACGAAGTGCTACGTGGATGTCTGGAAACCTATTGCGTCGTATATATTGACGATATTTTGGTGTACTCCTCTACCCTCTCGGAACATGTCATTCACGTAAAAACTGTGCTTGGCAAACTACAACAGAATTCACTATATGCAAAGCTCGAGAAATGTCTGTTCCATGTACAGGAAGTCTCCTTTCTTGGGTATGTGATCAACGCACAGGGCTTCCAAATGGACATGAGTAAAGTTGAGGCAATCATTAACTGGAGCACTCCTCGGACCGTTAAAGCAGTGCAAGGGTTTCTCGGCTTTGCAAATTACTATCGGAGATTTATTAAAGATTTCTCCAAAATCATACAGCCTATCTCCAGTCTGTTGAGAAAAAACACCCCCTTTGTATGGAGTTCGGATGCTGCTACGTCATTCCAGTTCCTAAAAAAGCAGTTCACTCAGGCCCCCATCCTTCGTCATCCTGATCCGCAGCTGCCATATATTCTGGAGACTGATGCCTCTCAATATGCGGTGGGAGGTGTGTTATCCCAAAGACATCCAGTGACCGGCCAAATACATCCTGTTGCCTTTTTCTCCAAAAAGCTTACGCCCTGTGAGATTAACTATACCATCTCGGATAAAGAGCTTTTAGCTATAAAAAGAGCATGTGAGGAATGGCGTCACTACCTCCTGGGTGCGGTGCATACAGTGGAGATCTACACCGATCATAGAAATCTGCTATTTTTGAAGACCGCCAAGGCCCTTACTCCGAGACAGTTACGATGGTCCCTGTTCTTTTCTGACTTTGATTTTATTATCAAGTATAAACCTGGACCACAAAACGGAAAGGCGGATGCACTGTCACGTCTCGGAGGTGAAGAACAGGAAGGAGCCGAGGAGACGGAACCACCCTTGATTCTCATGGAGGGGGACAAGCCCACCGCATCGGTAGCTCTGCTGTCTTCACGTGACTTTTTGGAGGAAGTGAAGGTGGCCCTTGCGGAGATGAACTTGCAGGAATGGGTCCAGGAAGATCCGGAACATCGTGCAGAAAAGGACGACCTTGCCTATAATGGTGTGGCTTTATTCATTCCCACGAAAGCCCTGCAACAGCAAGTGTTGGATTGGTCCCATGATTCTGTCTTAGGAGGACATATGGGGATGTATAAAACCATTGCGAGCGTGGAACGTTCCTTTTGGTGGCCCCATTTACGGGATGACGTTCGAAATTACATCAGGAACTGTGCTGTCTGTGCACAAGGAAAGGCCATTCATACTCGACCTGTGGGACTTCTTAGGCTTCTGCCCATACCTCCCCAACCATGGCATACTCTCTCCATGGACTTCATAGTCGAGATGCCACCCTGTGACGGGATGACAGTAATATTGGTTGTCGTGGATCATCTGACTAAGATGGGCCATTTCATACCTTTGGCTGAATTACCGACATCTGCAGAACTAGCAAAGGTGTTTCTCCAACATATTGTACGGGCTCATGGTCTCCCTTGTGTCTTGATCACCGACAGGGGAACTCAGTTCACGTCTCGGTTCTGGAAGGCCCTTTGTACCACTCTGAACATCGATGCACGTCTTTCCACCAGTTACCACCCCCAGACGGATGGAAAAACAGAACGTTTGAACCAGACGTTGGAACAATATCTCCGATGTTTCACTCTGCAAAACAATATGGATTGGACTATGTTGCTCTGGATGGCTGAGTTTGCCTATAACAATGCTGAACACGCGACACTGGGTTGTTCTCCTTTCTTTTGCCTCCATGGTCATCACCCAAATATCCTCCCTTTTGACTGGCCTGTTCGCTCCCCTGTGCCCAGCATACATGAAGATCACGCGCATCTTAGAGCGGTGTTGATAGATGCGAGACATAGTCTGGCTGAGGCTCAGTCCGCGCAGAAACGATTCGCTGACAAGAAGAGAACTGTAGAGCCGACCTACGGGGTGGGGGACAAGGTTTGGCTCTCCACTAAGAATCTCCACATTAAAGGGATCTCCAAACTTAAGCCCAAGTACGTGGGTCCTTATAGTATAGTGGAAATTATTAACCCTGTTGCGGTCAGGCTCACACTCCCTGAAAGGTGGCGGATACATCCGGTGTTCCATGTTTCCCTCCTGGTCCCTTGTCCTCCCAGTATGAGACTTCCTGTGAGACCCCTTCCTGTTGAGGTAGATGGGCAGGAGGAGTATGAGGTGCAATCCATTCTTGATTCTAGGATGATCAGGGGTGGAATTCAGTATTTGGTGGAGTGGAAGGGGTACGGCCCTGAAGATAGGTCATGGGAACCTGTGGGCAATTTGAACTGTCCCGAGTTGGTTGAGCGATTCCATGTCCTACATCCGGGTAAACCGGGTCGACCGCCGAGTCGGCTGTCCTCGAGAGGGGGTTCTGTAGCGATTACATGGTCAAGGAGGTGGGAACCGTGTCATCTTAGTAAGCCCCGGCGCTTGTGTGTGCTAAGGAGTACGTGCAGGGCTGGTAGGAAAGAAAACTACATTAACCAGCATGCTAAGGGGCCGACTAGCGGAGTCACAAGCTGTATCTCATATAAGCACCTCCCTCCCAAGAGGAAGGTGCTTGTCAATCAATCCGGAGGTTTTTTGGCTGGCGGATGGTGATCCCCGCCGGATTTCAGCTGGAAGAAAGAAGTCTACAGAGAGTGGAAATCGTTCCGAATCGTGTCTCCTGAATCCTGGCGACTTCTGATAAGTACTGTGGCAGTCGGAGTGCGGGCTCGCCTCCGTTACGGAAGTCGTGTTGTTTGTACCATAGTTAGACAGGGACTGTGTTTTCTTGGTACACACGCCATTGACATTCTTGGACTTTACGAGTGAACGAAAGTCTCTGTGTGTAAACGCGTCTGCAGTTAAAGACGTTATTTGAAATTACTCACGCATCTAGCAAGAGATGCGTTCTGGGATACGTTGTTTTCCTTTTTGATCCTGGACTGGGTTGTGAACCTACAGGAGACAGTAACTCATTTATTTCCATTTCCTTTTGTTGCTCACACTTAGAAGTACTCGAACAGTGGTAGTGATTGGCTTGTGATACTAAACACCTTTAGCTGCCCTTTTGTTCCCGTACCACTGCATTCAACGGCAAGGACCTCTTGTGTCTAGTGGGTTTCGCCATTAGCCTGCTCTCCAAGACATTGTTCATTCATAGCGCTGTTTTGTCTGCAAGAGTTCCTTAACCATTATTTCCCGACCTGGGTGGTGTGTGATTCTGGTGAGTGGAGGAATAGGGGTTAGGGAATACTTGCGACTATCATTATAAAGGGGTAGTTGTAACCTTGTTCTTTGTCCTTCCTTTACTCAGGTGGGACGCTCTTTCCAATCCTACGCAACATACTGACCAGACCCAGAGAGACCCTCAGAGAATCATCACTGCCTGTTTTTTGTTTTATCCACTTACCCTTTCCCGCCTGGGTACGCTTTCACACAGTGAGGGATACTTTCGCTGTGGAGGTCGTAGCTGGGTGGGACTGGGGAACTTCTCTTCAGACGTCGTTTCTGCCGGACACCTTGAGCAAAGGTTAGTGGCGTGTATCATACTTGCGCTGCGGCCAATCCACGACATTCACTTGGTATATGTGTTCAACAGTGCATGTGGAAAGAGCTGTATGGGTGGTTGACTGTCTGCATGGGTGTGCTGGTGAGTGAATAGCTATCTCAGTGCTCCATGTCCAAGTAAGTACATATGTAAAACTCAGTGCATGTGAGAGTTGGCATATATAAATGACTATACATGAGAGCCTGTGATTGCGTAAGTGACTGTATGGATCAATGTGTACTTGTATCAGTGATTGTAAAAGAGAGTAAGTATGTGTTAGTATATGTTTGAATAAGTAAGGTTTAGTGTGTATAACTGTGTAGTTGAGGAAATGGGAGTGTGATTGATTCTTTGCATAACTGACTAGGTGTGTGAGTAACTCTGTGGATGAGTGTCAGCGTGTGAGTGTCTGTATAGGTATATGAGTGGATATGATAGTGTTGTATTGATGAGTGACTGTATGTATGAGTGATTGTATGGGTGAATGAGTGGATGTGTGTGTAGACCTAGGAATCAGTGAGTGCGTATGTAGTTATGGGTATTGGTGTGTCAATAATTTCAGGAATGGTAGTTTGTATTTAACACTGGGTGTATCAAAGGTTAGATTAGAGTGTGAGGAGGTGCATCGTATTATCACATGGATGATGTCATCAGTGATGAGAGGCGCCAGAGAGAAGCCAGTCTGCGCCAGTCCGCGTCCAGACGCTTCCGGCGGACCGGTGGCTAGATTTGTTTGCTATGGCAAGTCCTCTGCTTACCTACAATTCCTCTTTGCTGTTTGCTCTTCGCCCCCCCATTTGTCCTCCATATGCCCACTCGTTCCGCCCATCTGACACCAATTACTCCTGTAAAAACTGTAACTGGAGCCCATCTCTCCTGCAGACCGGCTCTTCACATTCATTCTCTACTCGGGAATGGAGAATGTTTCTTTTAAATTGTAGGTCCGTTTGCAAACATCACACGGAAATACATATATTGATTGAAGAGCTCAATCCTCACGCTCTTTTCCTAACGGAAACATGGCTCCATACAGACAATGATCCAGCTATTGTCTGGGCCATTCCACAGGGATTTACGTTAAAGAGACTAGATCGTCAGATTGGGAGGGGCGGGGGAGTGGCTATTGTTTATCGAGACAGTTATAAATGCCGTATTACCCCCACCACCTCACCAACCTGCGAAAGTGTTCACTTTTCGCTAGAATTCTCCCCCACTACCACTTTCTCAGGCATGCTAGCCTATCGTCCTCCTGGTGCTCTTAAAAATTCCATTACTCAAATAACGGATCTTGCTGCAAGTGTCGTGTTATCTTCACCCAACTTTACCTTATTGGGGGATCTCAATTTGCATTTAGATGATCCTCACGACACAGCAGCTAATACCCTTTGTTCCAACCTTCAAGCGCTGGACCTTCACCAAAAGGGTTTCCACGTAACCCACAATAGAGGTCATCTTCTTGACCACATTTATAGTAATATTGACGATCTTACGGTTGAACCCCCTATTCCATTACCCTGGACCGACCACTTTCTGGTACCCTTCATTTGGCGCACAGATTTCTCTCCCTCCACTCATCACCTTGCTAAACATCGAGGTAGGAAGTGGTCCTCACTCCCCCTCCCTGCGTGGGAAGCCGCCCTGGCCAGAGATCCCCCCAAGAAGGCATTGAATGCCAACATAGCAGCCAACAATTTTGATGGTTGGATCTCTTCTACACTTGACATGGTCCTTCCCGTGCAAGCTAGTAATGTTACAAAAAGACCCAAAACTGCCCCATGGTTTACTCCCAATCTTAAATCCAGGAAACTAATCTGCCGTAAATATGAAAGAGCTTGGAGACAGGACTACTCCCAACACAGGAAGGATAAATATAGAGCAGCTATTAGGCTCTATAAACAGGAGCTAAAGACGGCACAAGCCTCCTTTTACGGTAGCAAAATCAATGCTGCCGCCAATGCTCCAAGGGAAATTTTTAAAATTGTTAAATCCCTCACTTCACCTCCGGTGGAATGTCCCTCCGTTGACGGTGCCCAAAATCGCTGTAACGACCTGGTTAATTTTTTTTCCAATAAAATTCAGACCATCTACTCCTCCTTTAGAGATGTTAACAATGACTTGAAACCCTCTGCCCCTACAATCGCGGTCACCTCTATCCCTTGTCTTCTCAACTCTATTCCACTCTTAGATGGGCCGACTTTGGACAGACTTATCTCTAAAATTACTTCTGGCTCTCCTAACGACCCTGCACCCCCCCAGACCCTTATTAAGGTGACGGACGTGATTCGCCCGGTCATATTGGACGTTCTCAACACCTCCATCATCTCTAAATCCGTACCTCCTTCATGGAAGTGCGCAATGGTGAGGGCTCTGTTGAAGAAGCCCAATTTGGACCAGAACAACTTGGCGAATTATCGCCCCATTTCCTTGCTCCCTTGGTTGAGCAAACTACTAGAAAGGCACGTAAATAACATCTTGATGAGCTATTTGGAATCAAATAGCCTCCTGCGTACCTCTCAGACAGGGTTCCGTCCTCTACATGGGACTGAAACCGCTCTTTTAGCGGTAACTGAAGAAGCAAGAGCTGTGTTGGACCAGGGCGGAAAAGTCGCCATCATTTTATTAGACCTTAGCGCCGCGTTCGACACGGTTAACCATGTCACGCTTTTACAACGCTTGGCGGACATGGGCGTGTCGGACGCGGCCCTGGAATGGCTGACATCCTTCCTGGCTGACCACTTCTTCCAGGTCTTTGAGGGCGAGGTGGCATCCCCTAAACATCCACTCAGATGTGGGGTTCCCCAGGGCTCCTCCCTGAGCCCCACTCTGTTTAATGCCTACATGGAACCCCTAGACAGGATAGTCCATCCCTTCGGTGTGCGTATTGTCACCTACGCAGACGATACTCAACTGGTGGTCTCTTTAGACAACCCGGAGGGATCGTCTAACACCTTAGGCCCCTGTCTGGAGGCTGTTGCCTGATGGATGCAATCTTCCTGTCTAAAACTTAACGGGGAGAAGACAGATGTCATCTTATTGGGCAACCCCTCTCCCTCGGGTTTTGCATCCATCTGGCCTCCATGTCTAGGCCCGCCCCCCATTCCCAAGTCCCAAATAAAAAGCTTGGGGATTTGGTTTGACACAGACTTGAACTTTTTTGGGTTGATGAGGATGTTGCGGAAGGTGCTCCCTCTGCTTCCATTCCAGGCTAGGAGGATCCTGGTCCAGGCCCTTATACTATCTCGCCTGGACTATGGGAATGTCCTCTATATGGGAGCTCCTGCCTTTACCATCCAGAGGCTCCAAGTCACCCAAAACAGTGCGGCCCGTCTACTTTATAATCTTCCCCGATGGCAATCAGCAAGGAATGCCCTAAGGGAACTTCACTGGCTCCCTATAGTGGCAAGAATACAATTTAAGGCCATGTGTATATTACACAAGGCCTTTCATCGCACTGGCCCCGCAATTCTTCAGTCCCTGGTCACTCCCTATGTTCCGTCCCGTTCCCTTCTTTCCTGTACCCTCCAGTTGGCCACGTCCACCAGAGTCAGGAAAGCCCGTTGGGGTGGCCGCTCTTTCTCACACACCGCGGCTAGACTCTGGAACACTCTCCCTCTATCCCTCCGTGGAACTGTAAATCATCTTTCTTTTAGGAAAGCCTTGAAAACACACCTGTACGCTAAACCCTGCTGATCTGCCTTGAGCCCACGCTAAATAAGTTTCATGTCATAAGCGCTACGAGGCCTCCGGGTAGACAGCGCTATACAAGTGTACTTTCAATTCAATTCAATTCAGTGATGTCATTTGAGATGTCATCAGTGATGTCATTTGAGATGTCATCAGTGATGTCATCAGTGATGTCACTGACCATGTCATGAATGATGTAATATGTGACATCATCAGCAGTGGATTGCGGGCACGCGAGTTATAGTGAGTCCAACTAACTATAACGTGGGAATTTCAATGGTTTTATGTCAGTAAAATTTCCAGCTAACTATAACTGGTGTCAAACCTATGTTTTTTTCAGTGAATTTAATAGGTTTTTTAAATGCTAATTCCTAACTATAACTGGTGTGAAACCTATGTTTTTTTTCAGTGAATTTCATAGGTTTTGTAAATGCTAATTCCTAACTATATATAGGTCCTCAAACCTATGTTTTTTTCAGTGAATATCAAAGGTTTTTTAATAGCAAATTTCTATAGCTATGAAATTTATTATTTTTTATAATGAATCCTATATTGTATATTTATGTAATACTATTTTTTTTATGTATATTGTTTATGTTTTTTTTTTTTTGCCCTGGAGCGCTCCCGGTGCGCGTACCGGTGAGCGCACCGGTAAGCGCAGTCTTGTGGCACGCCCCTGTGCGTGTACCGGTGAGCGTCCCGTTAGCGCTATTGCCGCGAACGAAAACATCATCGTGACGTATCGCGTAGCCGCGAGATGCATCTTATGACGCACTGCGTAAGCGCACCCGGAAGCGCCCGAGCGCATACGATCGTGATACGTAAGAGCCCCCGGGCGCGCACCCGGTCGCGGCCCGGGGCGCGTAGCGTAAGCGCGTCGGGTCATGTGACCTGAAAATAACACTTTTCATTGGTTCAGAGCAGTTTATTTTTCCAAATGATGAAAGCCCCCACCTTTTTTCCTCATTCTCACTTTGTACTTTGACTGAGGAAGACCTGTTTGCAGACCTGAGAAATGGCTACAGTAGCAGCAGCAGCAGGAGCACCTCAACCACCACCACCACCACCACCACAAGGACCACCACAACACCACAGTGGTGGTGAAGAAGTAGAAGAGGAGGAGGAGGAGGAGAGGCGGTTCCTGCCTGAAGATAATCCCCCCTATAAACCTAAGGAGCACTTTGTGTGGGAGTTTTTTAAAATCCCAAGGGGACTAAAGAAAGTTAATGCGCCAAAAGTGACCTGTCTCATCTGTGGCACTGTACTTTCCAGGGGGAACCCTGCAAAAAAGTATTCTTTTGGCAACCATACTATGATGCGCCATATGCAACCCAGGCACCCAAAAAACTATGCTGCGGCAGAGGTCAGAGAACTAACGCGAAACCCTCCCCAATCTTCTCCCAGCACCTCCAGAAGCAAACAACCCACTCCATCGGGTCCAGAGACAAGGGAGATGGTCCCAAATATCCAAACTCAGTTTGGAGATTTTAAAATAGTTTGTATATTTTGCGGGACTACAATTTCCTATGGAGAGCAAAGCATCACATTGATCAACCGTGCTGGAGACAACCACAACTGCAGAAAGAAACCTTAATTTTTTCCTGATTTTTTTGCTCCATTTGAGCCGTTTACAATTCCCTGTTTTATGTTTGTCCCCATAAAAATTACAAAAAAAATATAAAACTGTTCATAAAAGCCAAAAAAAGTTAAAAATGTTCAAAAAAACAATAAAAAAAAATATAAAACAACAAAAAGAATAAAAAAAACTGTTCTTTTTAGAACTACCTCCAATTTATAAAAAAATGCTACATTTTTAAAAAACTGTCATTCTTTTTTCTCCAGGGTACGCTCCCCGGTGCGCGTACCGGGCGCTCCCCCCGCGAAAATCGGAAAAAAAATACATTTTGCCCCGCGGGGCCCTTTTATGGCCCCCATATCAAACCTAGGGGGTCAGGGGGGGTCTACCCTGCCCCCTTTTGGTCATTTCCCCCTTTGTTTTTGCCACCTCTTGTGTCTCGATCCTACCGAGACACAAGATGGCGGCCGCTCCGGACTGTTTGGAATGTTGACAGACACCCGAGAGCCAATCAGCTTTCCGCTCGCATACTCGCGTAGCGCGCTGGTGCGCGCCCCGGTGCGCGTACCGGGGCTCGCTTATAGATATATATATTTTTTTAACCTAAATTACTCAAAATCCACTGGAGCACATATCTTGAGACATAGCAAAGGCACATCGGGCTACCAGTCCCTACAATTTTGCCAAGTTTGGTGTAAATCCATTCAGCCGTTCGGGCTAAAAGTGAGTCCAACCGCCCTAAGGAAATTAACATGGGGAAAACACGTTTTGGGACCCCCCTTTTATCTCGGCCCCCGCTTGACGAATCCCCCCCAAACTTTCAGGGAAGGAGCGGAGCGGAGCTGGCCATTTGCTTGGAGAAATTCAGCCAATTTTGTCCATTAACGCCAATGTTATTCCCAATAGAATGTTGCAGATTTCCTATGGAAACTAGGTCCTAACTATAACTACCTACTGGCGACTGCCAGTAGGTAATATATATATATATATATATATATATATATATATATATATATACATATATATATATATATATATATATATATATATATATAATATACAGTTTCAGGCATATATCGCAAACAAATGCCACACGAGTTACATTTATTAAGGCAGATGTGTTTCAGCAGTTACAACTTTTTCAATGCCACTTTTTCATGTAATAAACATTGCGCACAGGCAGAATGGGGTTAGGGAAGACAGACTTCAATTTCATCTGATTTACTTCACTTCCATGTCCGCCATCACTGCATAAATAGTATAGCAATAATCTCTAAGTGAGTGTGGCAGCATGCTCATGAATGTCCTTTTTTTTTAATCAGACATTTTCCCCCCTTTTTTACCCTTGCGGGGCACAACACATAACTTAAACAACAAATAACAAACATATAAGCAAAGCGAAACACAAATTATAGGTTTACATTTTGACATATCTTAGAGGCAGAATCATACAAAACCCTTTAACCCTAGACCCCCCGAGAACACACTTCTTCATAAAGTAATGTCCCTAACATTATCTATCTCTCCAATTAATCAGGGGTTCCCATATTTGCAAACCTAGTCTCCTTCCCCTTTTCCCCTTCCTTGCATATATTCTCCTTCCCCTTTTACCCTTCCTTGCATATATGCCCCTCTCAAGATTGTAAACAGAGAAGAGTCTGGCCAGCCATTGATGAAATGTAGGGGGCATTGGATCCAGCCATGCTCAGGAGCCACAAAGCTGTAACACTGCCATTGCCATAAAGATAAAGTAACAATCTGGGTTACCCATGCCTTACCCCTCCACTCCCAGAATGATCCTGGATGGTGTGAGAACTGCATTTATTCCCAATGATGTTTCAAGGAAGGATTCTATTGCCTTATGCAAAGGCGGTAAACTTGGACAAGGGGCAAAGATATGTACTATCCCAGCGTCTGTACTACTACACCGAGGGCATGTAGTTCCATAGGGGACTCCCCATTGTACAATCTTCGTGGGAGTATAATATAGTGAATAGATTGTTTTGTAGTGTTGTGCCTGGAGTGCAGCGGACCAGAGAATCTTCCTTCCTAACTCAAGAGAGAGATGAAAGCTATCTCCCTTGGCACCAAGTCTCTCTGTCCACTTATGTTTACATTTTTCCAGGTCATCCTATCTGCATGTTAATAATTCTACATATATTCGCTTAATCATGCAAGTTCCTCTGCCTTCAAAGAGCTCCATGATTGAATTTTTGCCAAACCCGGCTGAGCCCCCTTTTTTAGACAGCAAAAAGCTCCTAACTTGCAAGTATTTGTGGAAGCTCCTTGTCTCAATACCATACAACTGTTGAATGTCAGGAAACTGACACATTCCATGCGGGCCCATAAGGTCCCCAATTTTCACTACTCCACGCTGCCCCCAGTCTAGGAAAACGGCGTCTGCAAAAATTGCTGTTGGAAGAGAATTATTTCCAATCAGCCATATATACGCATTATATCTGCCAAGGCCGATTTTTTTCTTAAATGCTGACCATATTTTATGAGCAGCCATCAGGATCTTGAATTTAGTCCTCTTGAAATAACTAGGGTCTTTATATTTTAGAATAGCGTTGGGTGCCTCCCCCCTAGCAATAATGTGTACATGGAAGTAGAAAGAGAAATGAAAATTCCCTTGAACAGCACTATATGAAATATAGCAGAAGCAATCAAGGCCTAAATAACAGAAATTCATTAACAGAAAAACAAATAAGATTTTTGTAAAAAAAGGGGATTACAGTTTATTATGTATACTTACAAGAATAAAATTTACATTGAGGTATTATGAAAAACACCAAACAGACATGCAATTAAAAAACCATGTACACACAAATGTATACAATTTATATCATACAATTATGACCCGCATAATTGGCACTAGAAAGGACGGAAACAGTAAGACATGAGAAATTGTTCAATACTACAAGTACATTCCGACTCCTTGGTTATCACATCAATGTCGTGTATGAGAAGATCAATATATCTACAATGATGAGGAAGTCATGAATTATACAGATTTTGGAAAGCGTCGACGCGTTTCGGTGGGATTTCTTGATCCTTGCCACCTTTTTCAAGACTATATACAATGTCTGTCAAAACCAGGGGGTCATACAGTTTCCCCTAATGTATACTACAAATACGCTGTGCCCAGAGTCGTATTTCTTTGTTGTCAAGGTCTAACAAGATGCACGAGGTCGGAGCTTTTAGCCCGAAATACAATCTTTAGATTGGTCAGGGTTTCTTCTATTTTTCTCTTATCTTGTAATCTCTTACGAGTGAGACGTGACACACTCCGCCTTTTATAGGATGGTTAGCGCCTTCTCCTAATTAGGATATAGTCCTGCATTCCGGTTTTAGATGTTACAAAGGCAATAAGGTGACGAGCTGAAGCTTTGGCTCCTATGAAACGGCGTTGGAGGCACAGCTCTATCGAGGCTGTGTTTCTCAACCGCGGAAGTAGACCGCTGGAAAATAGAGTCTTGGCGCCGGAATTTCTCTCTTGTGCGTGGCGTAGGTGGAAGTAGAAATTAAGGTGTCCTTGGCCTCCACTGTACCTCCCCCTATAATACCAGCCATATATTGCAATGCTGCTGCCCAAGGATACATTTTAAAGTCCGGAACAGTCCACCCACCGTGATCCCTGGGAAGTGACATGTATCGTAGGGCCCGCCTCGTTTTGCCATGCGCCCATATGAATCTATTTGCCATCTGCTCTAATGTAGTATACCACCTTGCCTCAAATGTCAGCGGGATTGCCCTAAATATGTATAAAAACTTTGGCAGCAGGATCATTTTTATAACGTTCGTCCGACCTACTATAGAGAGGTGTAGGTTGTGGAGTCTGTCGAGATCTTTTTTTGCCTTATTGATAATTGGTTCTATGTCTCTAGCTTCTACATTATCCAAATCTGCTGATACCTCAATACCAAGATATGTACCTGATTCAACTATCCGGCTATCAGAACAAGCCACTTTAATGCTTTTGATTATTAGTGTTTTAGGACCGTTAAGGGTGTATCCAGAGACACGGCCAAACTCCGCCGCCTCCCCTTCAATTTCCCTAATAGCCTCTGTAGGAGCTGGAGTGATGACCGCCACGTCATCAGCATATGCGAGTACTTTACACCCGCCACCCACAGTCTTTACAGGCAAAATGGTCCTGTTCGCTTCAATCCTCTGAAGCAGGGGATCCAAATACAGTGCAAAGAGTAGAGGTGAGAACGGACACCCCTGCCTCGTACCTCGTTTGATTTCTAGCGTCTTCGTGTACTCCATATTTACGCAGACACACGCTGTAGGTTCTATATACAGCGCCTGGATAGCCTGTATAAACCCGTTACCGATACTTGCCCAGCTTATTGCAGCCCAAAGATAGTCCCAGGAAACCCAGTCAAATGCTTTCTCAGCATCAAGCAACATGACAGACATCCCTTAGACCTCTGCGGCGTCGAACAGGGTGATAACCCTGCGTTTGTGCTGGGTCGTCCCTCTTCCGGGGATAAATCTGTGCTGTGTTTTGCTAACCAATATGCCTATCACCTTTGAAAGTCTAGAGGCCAAGACTTTAGAGAAGATCTTGGCGTCTGCATTCATTAATGTTATTGGCCTATAAGACCCAGGATCTGTTGGAGATTTCGCCTTTTTGAGTATAAGGACTATCTCCGCTCCAGCCCAAGTTTTTGGGATGGAACAACCCCTTTGGGCCTATTTCAATGTTTCAATCAAGTTCTTAGCAATTTCTGCCTGAAAAGTTTTATAGAACTCAATAGGAATTTGGTCCGGACCTGTGGCTTTGCCAACTGGCAAACCCGTCAGGGCGGCCAGGATTTCTTCGTCGACCAGAGATGAATCCAGCTCTTCTCTGTGCTCTTGCAATAAAGAAGGGGAAGAAATACCTGCCAGATAAGCCTCGATTTCCAAAGGAACCTTTAGTTGCTCTTCATTGTATAGCTTAGTGTAAAATTGTCTAAACACCTCATAAATCCGTTATCAGGTGGCCAGAGCTATCCATAATCCCCTTGATCTCCCCAAGTGCTGATTTTTGGCTTGTTCGGACAACTAAGGTATGGCCCACCCGTTTGCTGCATTCATAACAGTGTTCCTTCCTTGCTGCGTACGTGGCTGCGACCTTGCTAGCAATACTTTCCTCGGCCGGTGCCTTCGCCCTCGCCACCTAGACCAAAATTTCTTCTAAAGGCGCACCTGCAGAAGAAAGTACCGCCAGCTCCGCCTCAGCCTCCACCAAAGTCTTAGTCAGCTCAGTTGTTCTTGCCTGCTCCTGCCTTCGTCTAAATAGGCTAAAACTCAAGGTTTAGCCACGGACTCCTGCCTTGAAGGCATCCCAAGTGAACCCTGTGGCTGTGCTGCCCCAGTTAATATCCCAATATTCTTTAATCCAATTTCTCATGTGCAGCACATAGCTACTGTCTTTTAAAAGCCCACGCTCAAAAGTCCACTTGCTCATGGGCCTGGTTCTTATTGCGTCATCTAAGGAGTAAATCAAGGGATTGTGGTCTGATATGATGCGTGGCAATTTTTCAATCTGGGAATTTGCTACCAGAGTGTTAGAAACCAAGAAATAATCTAACCTAACGCAAACTTTATGGGGAGCCGAATAGTAGGTTGTCCCATCGTCTCGGGGCTTAAGTTTAGACCACACATCTACTAGTGCATTGTTTCATGCCAGGCTTAAGATTGCCCGGCATACCTTCTTCGTACGCCCCTGATATCTATCTGTTGTCTCCAGACCAAGTCCTCCTGCACCGTTAATGTTAAAGTCCCCCCCCCAAGGATCACGTAAGGGGCCCACGTTGCTAGATCCAGAAAGAAAAAATCTCTGGATCATCCTCCGTGGAGCCGTAGATTGAGCCTAGGGTAACCCATCCACCGTTAATCATGCACTCTACCAAAGCCCACCTTCCCCATCAATCCTCAAGTTTCCTCCTCAATGGGACATCCTTGTGTTTGGACAGTATGCGACACCTCTGGTATTGGCCCTCTGCTTTGAATAAGCCAACATTTGATAACCTAATTGCTCCAACAAAAACCCCTTGTTTCCTTCAATGTGAGTCTCCTGTAGGAGAATAAAGTCCGCCTTTGAGGCTCGCTGCCTTTTAAGCTGTTTATTCAATCCGTATACATTAATGGTAATTATTGGTGTATACATTAGGTTACGTCTAATGGAAATCCTGACCAGTCATCCCTACCAATAAACGGATTTGGACTATTGTGTTCAAAGCCTGCTGTGTCCCCTGCTACCCCTCTGTTCTGTGTATTTTTTAGTGTGTAGTGTCTATGTAGCCAAGAGTGTCCTGCTGTGCTGTGCCCTGCCCCCCTCTCCTCCCCACCCCCCTATTCCCCCACCCTCAGAACCCCTCCCTCAAAGGCCCCCCCTTACGGGCAAATAGGTCAGTCATGGCCTATATGCCGCTGCTGTTTGCCTGCAGGGTAGCGCTCCGCCCTCCCCTCCTTAATATATTCCACATTAGTGCATTTGTGCTGATAACCTGTGCTTGTGACTAATACACCATTTTGCTAAGTTTTGGGACCTAGACCCCTGGCCTAATATAAATACTTATTTTGGGTTAACTACTATGTTCCATCCATAGCCCCCTTATTTTACGCCTTCCTTTCCTTTAACTCCGTCAAGTAAGCCTGGGCCTTTATCTTTGTTAAAAATATCCTTGCTTGTCCGTTCACAAGCACTTTCAAACGTGACGGAAATAGCAAGAAAACCTTGGGGCCCAAAGATCGAAAAGCCGGGATCATTTGCCTTAATCGCCACCTTCTTTCCACTGTTGCGTGGCAGAAGCCTGGGCAGTCAAAGAATGTTATGCCCTCGGCCGTCATCTTTGCCTCTGGTCTTGCCCTGACCATAATCTCCTGTCTAAGGAGGTAATTCCCTATATAGACAAGGATCGCCCTTGGTTTAATATTTGATGCTGCTGCATAAGCCTTCCTCTGGGTCAGAAGGAATCTGTGCATCCGTTGAACCTCACTCTCCCAGCTCCATGCTGATAACTCAGGAAAGACACCCTTAAGTAAGGCAACCACGAAAGAGCGAATATCTTGCCCCTCCACCCCCTCCGCAACCCCCAAACGTCTGATGTTATTGCGCCTCTGGCGATTCTCGAAATCTTTGAGTTTCCATTGCAGATCTTCCGCCAGTTTCTCCTATGTCTCCTTGAACTCCTGCCATTTGGAGACGTCATCCTCAAGCTTCCCAGTCCGTTCTTCCACCTGGGTGACTCTGCCTGCCATTTCCGTGAACATTTTGTTCATCTTTCATAGTGATCCTTGTATTTTTTTAGATGCTTGTCTGGCCCTTCTTGTTTCTGTCCTGGCCTCCCCTTGCATTTGCTTGAGAGTACTAAACAATAGATCCATGGTTGGAGGTTGAAATGTGGCCGCAGAATTCTGCTGCGCATCTGAGTTTCCGCTTTCTTGGTACAATTGGGAAGTTGCGGAGTAGTCCCAGTCGAGTTTTTTGACTACCTCCCCCTGAGATGGGTTACCTCTCCATTTTTGTTTGGCCCGGGTGCTTTCTCTCTGCTGTCTTTCCCCCTTGGTACCAGGCGCCTTTTGCACTGAGATTCCTTCCTCCGTAGACGAATCAGAGTCGGAGTCAAGGTCTGAATTACCTATCAAGCTCTCCCCACTTGATGGTGAAGAGCCAGTATCGCCGTTGAGAGAGAAAAAGCACTCATCGCTGGGGGAACCAGGAACCGAGTTTGGAATAGCAGCCTTCTGGAGTTGCTTAGATCTATCGAACCCTGCTGCTTCTCCTAAAACCAATGATGTCTTAATCCCATCCCTCCGGGCGCGGTTTAAACTGTCTCTGTGGCTTACATTCTTTAACCCCTCCTTTTACGATGTCCAAGCCTGCCATAGGTACTCCCAATCCCCGCCCAGATCCTAAGTGGGCCCTCTGGGTATTGTCAAGAGCTCCCGGGGTTTGTCCCATCTCGCATTCCATCACCTACAATCCTACCTACCTGGGCAGTCGTCATTACTGAAGGTGGGGCCGGGAGCTGCTGGCTGTTGTCGACATCAGTGTCATCTGTGTCTGTAAGTAAATCACCCTCCACGTCACCCTCCACGTCCGCTTCTAGGACCTCTAGAGTCTCTGCCTCCTTCCACTGGTTACCGCTGCTGGCCAGAGCGGATACATCCTCTAGTTCTGGTGCGGGGATACCTTCCCCTCTGCCCCTGCGTTTAGCTTCATCATCTGCTTCCTGGACCTCCTGGATAGAACTCCCTACCTCACCCGCCTCCTCCACACTCGGCTTGTTCTGCCTTACCGAGGGATCGATGCTATGCGGAGTCTGCTCAGGTGCCGTAGGTCGCCCAGTTTCGTCTGTGTTCCCGTCCCTTTGCAGGATAGGCTGACCCTACGGAAGCAGCAGGAAAAAACTTGTACATGGTAGGTTGTCATAGCCTAGGGTCTTTGTCTTTGTCTTTGCCTTTCATGCCACCAACCTGACGACTCTTGGTGCTCTTTTTTGCTGCATCGCTGGGCGTCTCTCTTTCTCCCACACATTGCCTGGTCTGCACTTCCATGATCCCCGAGTTTTTGGCAGCAGTTGCTGCTGCTAGCTTCTTTGCTAGGACAGCGCCACGTAGGTTCGGGGCAGCTGCTGACACGGGTGTTACCGCTGCTGCAGACCCTGCTGCGGATTCCTTCAATTCCTTTTCCTCAGGCTCCTTGGGTTTCACTCCTCTCGGGCCATTCTAGACAACAGGTAGCCGGTACGCTGGAAGAGGTAAGCCTTCAAGATTCTCGCCACAGTAATCCGTCGTGGGGCCTCGCTAGTTTGATGCTGACCCTGTCTCCAACTGCTCGGTCTATTCAGCAATCGCAGGAGCCAGTCCTAAACGGCCAGCATACTCAGCACACTTCGGCATCAGCTTCTATAATCATATCCTGGAGGAGAAAGGCAGCGCGACTGATCTACTACAGTCTGCCAGCGGCCATCTTGCCCTCGCCAGCGGTTATCTTGCCCTCATGCTCATGAATGTCCATTGTAGTAATGACTGTCACTGGGTAGAAACGAGCATGCAGACCACCAATATATATCATGCTAAATTTCCATTATAAACGTGGGCTAATTGAAGAAAATAATTTCTCGCCCTGTATATGTGTGTGTATATATATAAATGTAATTTGAAGGATTAGGCCCTACATGCGTCAGCCACATCTCCCCCTGAATTTACCTGTTGTTCATTCTTTTATGACTGATCTGGTGTTTCAGTGCAATCTTCACCATTCAAATAAACTTCCTTACCCTCCCTAAGGCATCTATAGGTAAATGGAAGCGACCAAGCTTCATGGAGATAAGCACTTCCAAGATGTTCATATCTACCAATTGCAAAGTACTTCATAGACCCCTCGAACTTGAACAGAGGGAACGGGAGAGTTATTAACTCGTGGATAAGCCACGTTGCTGAATTGGCCTCTGCCACAGAAAACGGTAATCGTTCTAACCTTTCAATGTGTAACATAGAAAAGGATGCATCTTTCATTGACAGTAAACGCTGCTTATCAGTCAAATTAAACGGAGCAAACAATGATGACGTGTTCATGCAATGCCATGGCACTTTGCCATATTTTAACTTTTGCAAAGTCCATGCAAACTGCATAATGGAACGCAATTGATTTTGACCGTGGTACAAAACAGACACTTCATCCTGCACAATATCAACAACAGATGATACAATATTGTCTAACGTGTAAATGCGAGAAGAAAGCGTATTAATGCTGTTATCTACAACTGCTAGCACTTTCTCTAAATTAGCCTGATCTATAGCTCTAATGCGGGTAGCCGCCTCAATCTGGGAGGTTTTCCAGACTTCGTTGTAAATAGCATGTATCCATCTTTTAGATCTGCCGTTAGCCGAGCCCTTTATGAAATCATTCAGATCAACATCATCAGTCAATTTAGATAAATGTAGCTTAACCGGCGCCAAAGTGGAATCTTTGAGCCAATTCTGACATAATTTGCCTACAGAATAGGTAGTAACAGAATGGCCACTTTCAAAACGGGGATCCACCCTGACCTGTGTAAAGCATTGAGCCAAACCCAGAAAACGATGCTGGCAAGAATCAGCACTTCTGTGCCAGAGCAACCAACCCTTGGAATCTAAACTGGATATGTTAAAGGAAGAATTCAGCAACAGAGTTGTTAACTCTCTGATAGAAAATTTAGTGTCATTATTCCAACCGGAGTATTCTTCTAATTTAGGGAAAGAAGTAGCATTTAATTTTTTTGTAGTAGCCAATCCAAAGAATGTTGTCTGTGAAATTGTAGAATTCAAGAACAACATATGGTTCGGGATGAGGCATGCACGATGCAGAGACTCAGTGCCTTGCACTTGCCAGCTTCTAGAACCCCAAACTGATTTAAGGTCAATTGTATCCTTCCACAACCCGTAGCCACCTACAGCTAACTGGTCTAGAAAGGACTTCGAATACTATAATTTAGTATCGGTAAGTCTAACTTTGGATGTGGACTTTTCGTCATCTTAAAATAAAATGAATTGGGATTTGACTGATTAAAATCGGTAAAATAAGTGAACCTTTTCAAAAAAGGAAGCGGAACTGCCTTGTATAGGAGCTGGACAATGCTCCCATTGTGTATCATTTACAGTGTTCCTCTTGTTATTACTTTTATGCAGGTAATGATTGCCAAAATGTTGGTAACAATATAAATCACCGTAATTAGCATTTTCTAAATACAAATCTTCAGCATCAAATGCAGCATAATATTTCAAATCAGAAAACAAAACTTCTACGGCCTGAACATCCCAATCATCAGAACGTATATTTTGTTTAATTACATCCCCATAGAAACTCTAAGCACATTAGGGACATTTATAACGTCAGTGGGCCCATGAATTTGAAAACGAACAGCATCCCATACAATCCCATCTAAAACAGGCCAAGCAGTGATGTTAACAAAAGCCAAGTCTCTCTTCAATCTGAGTGATGAGGAATGGGGAACCAATGTTTCATTGATATGTCAAATGCATGTTCTCGCCTCAACATAGTGTCCATTGACAAGTCAAAAAAAATACACCACAAAGCCAATTGACATGAACAGGTAAATTGAAAAAAGCACCAACCAAATGTAGGTCCAAGGGGGAATCAAAAAATGTTTTTTAAACCAATTAACCAAAACAGAGAGCTTTGAAGGTTTCCTCGATATTTGTGAATCAATGTCAAAAGAAAATCTGTATTCTGAAACCAAGCAAGTTTGCAAATCAGGCATTGATAAGTCAGTTGGGTAAGTGTAGTCAGTTTCATCAAGTTGAGTACCAGGCAGTGTACTCAATAAAGGACTAGAAATTGCAGGCATCTCGAGGGCAACATCAGGCACTGGATCAGAAGCCGGGGCCAAAACAGAATTTCTCAAAATCGAAGGACATGAGACTGCCGGTGTCATACTAAGAAGAATCGGCCACTCTGTGTATCTTGACATTGTCAATGGAGATATACCTCTTTTCCTTACGACCTGGAAGTGATGGTAAAATGACTGTTCTTGTGCCCTTCACTCCAAGCACTGGAACTGGAGCTCGATAAGAGGGACCAAATTCTTTCTTTTTTTCGATCTTCTCTTGAACCAGTTCTCCAACATGGGGTAGCCAACCAACTACCGGGATCTGCAACGCATCATTAGAGGTGGAGGGCAAATGTTCCTTTGCAGGACTGTCTCTCGTCTCTTGTAGATTCTGTAAAACATTGCAATGTTCATCTACATCAAAGGAGGCAGCAACAGCCCCCTGGTCTAGACCGTCAAGGTACGGTACAAACATCTTGATACTAAAGAGCATTTCGTATGGGGTCCGCCCACCCAGACACCTTCTAGGGAAATTATTTAGAGCATGCTGCACGCAATTGAGGTGGGCCAGCCAGTTCCTGCCAGTGCCTATAACTCTAGCTGTCAAAGACGCCTTTAAATCACCGTTCATTCGTTCCACAACACTATTACCCTCAGGTCTGTATGGAGACGAAAACTTGACTTGGACCCCCAACAAAGTCATGGCATCCTTATACGCCTTAGAGGCGAAAGCCGAACCCTGATCCGAATGGAAGGTACCACAGGCAAAAATCCCTACAAAGACACGCAAGTCTCTTATGACAGTTCGTGAATCAGCGCTGCGGTGTGGCCACACCCACACAAAGCATGTGCATGAATCAACTGCTACTAAGATGTACTTATACGCAGTATCAGAAGGAAAAAGGACCGAAGTGATCTAAATAAACACAACCAAGTTTTCTATTAGAAATGTACAACTGTGTCTGGGGCGTACGCGCAGCAGTTGAAGGCTTAATCTGCTGGCAAATGTCACATTGAAGGACATAATCACGCGTCTGTTTGTACAGTCCCCACCACCAGAAACGTTGCTGTAACTGAGATACAGTAGCCGAAACGCCCGCATGCGCAGACGCAACACCTTCATGGGCTGCAGTAATCAGCGCTTGCCTGCGGTCCGCGTTGGGAATCAACCTTTCACCAACGTCAGGTATTTTCAAATAAGGAACTTTATCAGGACTTAAGTGGTATGAATACTTCCCTTCTCAGTTGCAGCAACGGCTGCGAAGATATCATCATCAATCTTACTTTTGGAAAGTGTAACTGCCGCAACCAAATATGTCGATACTGCTTATTTTGCGGCCTCATCGGCCAAGAATTGCCAACAGCGTGGACTCCTACGCGCTCATGACCGAGAGTATGAATTACAAACACGAGTGGCAACTGCTCTTTAAGCTCAGCCACTCGGACCCAAATCATTTTATTTTTTATTGTGCTACCCTTGGAATCACGAAAATCATTCTGAATCCACAAGAACAGCGCCAGTCGTGATAGCTCGTCTCGAAACACAGGACATGCATCCATTTTGAATTAAACAAAACAGTAAAAGAACGCCTGCAGCTAGAGCCAGCAGTAAGGGAAATCCACCAAATAGGCTGCAGGGATTCCGCTCCTACACAGAACCGTGCATAGAGACTTAGGACCTCAGTGAATTAGGGTGTACCAAAACTCACCTCAGTATCCAAAATCCCCTACCAGACTACCAATCAGTGTCTCATTGGTTCTTCCATACCCCCAATGATTAGACAACCCAGAACATGGACTTAGAACACCTCAGGTAACGTGGAACACATGAACACTCTTTCGTTATACTAACATACCAATGCAGAACGAGGAGTAAATGAAGACACGTGCAAGTTTGAAATATTTATTTCTAATGCCGTGTTCTCAGGCGCAGTATCTTAGCTAATACAAGCAAACATATTATAAGCAACAAGGTTATCAGCATAGTTACTAGTCCATAAAATACAAAGGGAGACAGCATGTTAAAATGCTAAAAGGAAGCAGACTAACTGTCACCTCAGTCTTACCCTCCCTTGCTAGTATATTATAATATATCTAAAGAAGGTCTTACATTATCTTCTACCCCCGCTCTCTGCATGCGAATATTCATCAAGTGTGTGTGCATGCTCTGCGCAGTGCATTATTAAACGCGCCAAAAGCCAGAGTTGGCCACAGCTGCATATGTGTTATGTCTAGGACGTGCGCTGATCAGACCGAACAACAACCACTGTGTTGAAATAACCTTGAAGGCCTCGGCACTCACTGTTCAGACATAACTTACCAAGCAAAGCTGATACTATAGGAAAACATATAATTCTCCTGTGAAGCAAAATATTCTACTAGGCTCAAAGCATTAATAACAATATGTGCCGTGTGCAGAAGCAGCAAAAAGGAAAAAATGGCATTTAAACTACTAATAAGCTCATGCTAACTTAACACAGTGTGAAGGCAAAGCCTATCTACATGACTGGTAGTTATAGTTAGGACCTATTTTCCATAGGAAATCTGCAACATTCTGAATCTTCGTGAAATTTTCCAAACTAATTATCAGCTCAGGTCTGCTCCTATCCTGAAAGTTTTGGGATGATTCGTCAAACAATGGCCGAGAAAAAAGGGGGACCCAAAACGTGTTTTCCCCATGCAATTTTCCTTGGGACCTTTTGACGTAGCTACAGCCCGTACGGCTGAAAGGAATTACACCAAATTTGGCAAGGAGGTAGTCCTCAGTTCAGACTCATGCCTTTTGCTTAAATGGTGTCAATCTGATCAGTAGTTCCTGAGAAAATAACATTTAGAATCATTTACATATCTATGGCCGCGGTGGATCCGTGAACCCTGAGCGCACCATGAGCGCACCTTGAGCGCACTATAAGCACACCCTTCGGATCACGCGCTGAATGCTAATTGGCTGTCAAGTGGTTGTCAACATTCGAAACCAGGACTGTTGGCAGCCATTTTGTGCCTCGGTAGAAGCGAGGCTGAAGAAGTCAGTGGAACAAGTGTGCAAAACGTATAAAGGGTGCAGGGTAGAAATATCTAGATCCTCTAGATCTGTTTAGGGCTAAAAAAAAAATATATATATATTTTTTAAACCGGCCGTAAAAAAATATATATATAACAGGCCTTCTTTTATAATTAACCCCGTTGGGTCAAATCTCGGGGGCAAAATAAAAAAATTACTAAAAGGACTACCACCCCCGGGACTATGAAATAAATGGTTGGGGGGCTCCAAGGCCCCCCTGCAAAATTGGTGGTGGGGGGCCTCAACAACCCACCCAAGCCCCGGGGATCACTACCCCATGGGGCTTTCTGTATTGTGGGAGGGGGGCTGAGTGGGCCCCCTCCTGGAGCCCTCGAGGGCCATGTAAACCGCCACCCCCCAGGGCCGGCTCCTGCAGCGTCCCGGGGTGCCTTCCCCCGGGACACTCCTGTTTGCTATGAGAGGGCGGGAGTCTCGCGGCTCCCGCCCTTCCATAGCAAACTTGGTTTGGATTTTGAAAGAGAGAGCAGAGAAACCTGTTTTCCCTTTCAAAATCCAAACCAGATTGCTTTTCTACATGGGGAGCTGCATGTTAGCAGCTCCCCATGTGGAAAAGTAATGTCGGCCCCTGAAGGACGCGGGGAGCTGGCAGGACCGTGGGGGCATTTGATTTGATTTTGATTTGAATTTGAATTTGTTAGGCGCAGCAGCTACCCAAAAAGGGTTTCCCGGCATTGGGGCTCCCCTCACGGTCCCCAATGTTTTTTAAAAGCCCCTGAGCATGGGGTCCCCGGGGATATTAGAAATTAGTGTTAGGGGCTATATTTTTTTACAGTAAAATTAGGAGTCGCGCACTCAGCGTGGCGCTCAATGCGGCCCCCTGGTGTGCACGTGTTGGATGCACTTCTCATATTCTGTAGGGTGCGTGATTCCAACGCGTTTGGTGCACGATTTCTAAGCGTTTGGTGCACGACTCTGACGCTTTGGGTGCGCGACTCCAAGCAAAATAAAAATAAAATATTTAAATATACATCAAGCTTTTGTGTTAGGTTCTTAGGTGGCTCTAAAAAGTGCCCTTGTGTTTATTGAGAGATTTTGGTACCTACAAGTAAGTACCTATGCAGAGTATAAAGTTCAAGAGGAAGACTCTGTTACCCTCATCTGTAAAATGTACACCATCTCCCCTATAGATTCCATGCATATTGAAACTTGGATTGTTGTGGTAAATGGACCCCATTCTATAATCTCGGAGAAAAGCAGAAACAGATTTATTGACATGTTTCCTAGCTTTCTCAATCTGTGGACAAAATTGATTGGACCGGTCCCATTTCTACCTTTGGCATATGTTAGAATAGACAAAGGCAGTTTGGGGGAAAAGTGACATCAATTCTGTAAAGGTGTACTTTATAAACATTTCCAGGCCTACCCCAGTGAAAGTGCCTAGGCCATTGCCACCACAGTGCACAATTATGAGGTCAGGGTGTTGGAGATGCAAAAAGGATTTAACCAATGGCATTAATTGAAGCCAATTTAACCCTCCCTGTCCAATCCATTTAATGTCTACAATTGGTATACCTAGGTCTTTGTCGATATTTCTGTTTTCTGCATACCTTTGGCACCAGAAAATATAGCTGTGTCCCACAATCCACACTCTAAGCATCTTGAAAGGAGGTCTGGATGCACTCAGATGGTCTCTGTAAATAAATTGGCAAATTGAAAAGTAAGAGTTTTCCAAAATGGTGGATAAGATGCAGTTTTGAAAAAAGAAAATAAATTATTCGTTGTTTGACAACATTCTACACTGAAAACTAGGGTGCATGTTTCTGTTTTTAAAAAGCATGATTCTTATTGGTTAACAAAAACTGATTGAAAGGAACATTACATAGGATAAGCTGATATGTTGAAAAGTCAAGCACACTTGCTGTTTTGATTAGCAACATTGTGTGGTGAACTTGTGACCTGTGTGCTCAGTTAAGTGTTCCATGAACTGTTTCTATGGTAACAGGCAGAAGGCAGATTGAGGGTAGGGTTCAAATGTATGTCACTTGGAAAGGGCTGAAATGTGTAACCAATAGAAATGTGTGTTTGCTTTCGAATTAATGTGGGAAGAGATTTCTCACGAGAAGACTCTAAATAAGAAATGATACAGTTTCAGTTTGAAGATGTTATCGCATTGAGAAATTGAAGGGTATGAATGTTCAGATCGGTTATCATCTGCAAGTCTTTACTCCAAATCTAGAAGAATAAATTGGGTGAGTCTAGGTCTTGCAGCAATGCGAAATCGAGTACTGAAAACTGTTCAAGAAATTGAATATTTTGCAGAAAAAGATCCAGAAAGTACTGATATTTTAAAAACGAATATGTTGGACACATATTACCCAAACAGAAGTCATCATCTTGAGAACATGTGTCTCTATGAAGTGCTGCAAAACTACACTTTTAAAGGGAATATTACAGAGAACATCAATGATGGAAAATATGGAGTCATTGGTTCTGAAGGATGTCTAGTGAAACAAACAAAAGGAAGTTTGATTAATCACAGGAAGCTGAGTTGCGACACTGGTGATAAAAGGGAATTTTACTATTTAACCCTTTTGCAACTGTTCAAACCATGGCGTTCAGAACTGGAATTACTTGGAGATTTCCAGAGCTATGAAGATTCCTTCAATGCTTGTAACGATAGCCTAGAATGCAGTGCTTTTGCAAATTATGTGAAAATGTTGAGTGATGATATTGATCAAGAAGCTACAATTGCAGCAGAGATTGCTAGAGACAGTTCTCAAGACAGTGAAAATTCTGCTGCCCTGAGTCAAGATCCACTAGGACAACCAATTGTTGAAAATGAAGCAGCGATTGCCATGAATGAGGTAGAAACAGCAATGCATCAAGCTCAAGAAGATGTAATGGACTTAGCCAACACAGCGTGAGTGTTGTATATTTAACGAATAACTTTTAAAACTCAAAAATGAAGGAATAATAAAAATGGAAGCCATCGATAAAATAGAGCATGAAGGAATCACTATTATTTTGACAGAAAAATTGAAGACAAAATTGGATTCTTTAGAAAAATCGATATCGAAAACTGCTGGTTTAGAAAAGAATCTATATGCATGTAGAAACTGTCGAGTCATTTTAAGGCGTCATTTGGACATAGAAAAAGGTTTGTTAATGGAGCAATGGGTAAAGTTGTGAATTTTGTTAATTCTCAGAATAAAGATGGTATTGAATTCTTAAAAATGTAATTTGATCAGATTGAAGAAGTGAAACAAATTGGTCGTTGTTCAGTTCGTTTTTTGCTTGTTGAAGATTTATATGTGCGTAGAAAACAGTTTCCACTTTCTCTGGCATATGCAGTGGCTTTTCATAAATCTCAAGGATTAAGTGTTGGGAGTGCTTTGGTGAACATTGGAAGTACAGTGTTTAAAGAGGGTATAGCATATGTTGCTTTGTCGAGAGTCAGAACTTTATCTGGTTTGTTTTTGATTGATTTTGATGACACAAAGGTTACTGCAGATGCAAACGGTGTAAAAGAGTATAATAGATTAAGAAGAGCGTATGCTCCCCATTTAGGTCAATATCCTATATTTGAAAAGCGTGTAGTAGGTCGAAAAAGAAGGTATGACAATATCTGTAGTGAAGGTATGGAGAAGGAAAAAAACAAGATAATGTTGTCACTGCAAGCAAAAAGTATAAGGACACAGTTGATGAGATTGTTGGTTATCAGTTTGAAAATAGTTCAGGTGTCAACTGCTATGCTATTGTAGTGGTCAATGTTGTTTTCTTTCTTGAAGGTTTGCAACAGCAAATTATGGAGAAACGGGGAAAATAGATTTTGTTCCTTGTTGCATTCCATTTATGAAAAATTGAGAACTAATAAAAGCAAAATACAAAGTGTTTGTGATGTTCGTAATCTTTTGGACGAATGTTCTGGTTCTCCACAATTTACGCAAAATATCCAACAAGATGCCTAGGAATTTCTAATGTATATGCTTACTGTATTGGAAAATGAAGGTTTAGACATAGAGAATATTTTTGGCCTTTTTTATAAATGGGAACATCATTGTGAAAATTGTATGTATACATGTAGCACTAATGTAGACACTGAAAGATTTCTATATTTGACATTACCGGACTGTAAATCAGTGTCTTTCAAGAAATGAGTTAAAGCAGCAAATCAAAACATGGAGTGTAGCCAATGCAAATCAGAAATGTTATCAACATTATTTATACAAAGATATAGACAATGCATAATTTTAATGATGCAACGTTGTACAGCTGATGGGAGAAAATTGGACACTTTAATAAAACATTTTGTAGCTAGTCAACTATCAATATCAGGAAGGGCTTTTGTAGCAGTAGCAATAATTTTCCATTATGGTCCTTCCACAACATTACACTGCCTATCTAAAAAGTGACAAAGACTGGACACTTTGTAATGAAGCTCAGTTGGTTTTCAAACAACGTTTGCCTTTCGAATTACCAAATTCCTACCTAATATTTTTAAAGCCAAAGTTTTAGGAAGCTAATTCAGCCTCTGAGGAATTTATTATTATGATATAATAGGATTACCTTTGGATAATTTACCTAAAAAGGAGTGCAAAAATACAATTTGGCCTCATGGAAATGTATCTGTTTGAATTATGGACTTTTTCTTGCACATTGTCTCGGTGTATACTTTTAAGTGACAATATTTACAGTGATTATAAATTAAAGTTATAAATTTTTCTTAGCAGTAAGGATTTTATATATGTGTGATTTGTATTATGAGGTATATTTTTGAGGATGGATTGTTGTTTTTATTTAAACAATCTGATTGAATTTTTTTTTTTGCCCGCTGTTATGTGATAAGTAGGATTGAAATCACTGATTCTAGTGAAATTCAATATATTCTGAGAACAGCAAAAAAGGCAAAGAAAGTACTTTGTAAAATGTTTAATGTATGCTGTGTTGTTAAAAAGATATAATTACATGTTATAACTATTTTTTCTTTTCTTTTACAGATCCTAATTCTAAAATAAGCAGTTTACCATAATTTACATTATGAAAAACAACTGAATAAAATGTGTAGAGTTTTTTAGATGTATTACTGCTGAGGTAAATTTAAGTAAGTCTTGAAATGCATGATGGCTTGTGTTTGCCCACAGTTGAAAAAAGGGAAGCTGGATGGAGTAGATTTGTGCCAGAGAATTCCATTGCAGAGAGGTTTCAAATAGGACACAGCTTCAGAGCACCTGTCTGCAAGACACATGGTATGGTACATACTAGAGATATATGGTGGTCTTGTAGGGCCTGGTAATTTCAGAATTATAAGAAATACAACTATTTAACTATTTAACTTAAAGCACATCACTGAGTGTTTCTGCACATGTCACATTAGGCCCCACCTCTTCTCTTCAGTGATATATAAATATGTACTATAAGTTTCCTAAAACATAAGAATTTATATATAAATGTATCTTGTTCTCTGTTGGCAGTACAGAAATGTACTCCTATAATGAGAATTAGCCTAGCCATTAACTCTCTTTCATATTTACAAAAAGAGGAAAAGGCACTCCACTTTGCATTGAAAAGGTGTTCTATAGGTGTTGCTGTGCGTGTTTGCACAGAACACTCATAGAAGAAAACACATCTCCAGTTTTATCAAATATCATAAATCTGGGCATGTGTGTGAATGCTGCACCATCCTCCAATTGGTGTAGCAAGGCACAACAAGGAGAATTGTTTTCACTTCTCCTCATTTTTTCTCTTTCAATATATGCTACAATGCACAGCATATATTGAAGGACAAAAATGCCTTTACTGATTGTTTTTGTGCAGGAAGGTGTCCCTTCCTGCACAAAAACAATCTCCGCATGACACGGACATCCCTGCACCATTGTCACCACATGGCTGTAGTTTAAGCAGCTGTGCAGAGGGAAGCACAGACTTGCAACATGTTTATGTACATATGTTGCATCCCTGTGCTTCGGAAGTACCACAGCATGCTGTAGCTAAACACTTTACAGTGTCATGCTGCAGCTCTTCCTTATAGTTCTGCACTTATGCATTCACCACACATCACAAATAAATTTTTTCGGTCAATTATGCACAACACATACATTCATCTAAACTTTCACACACTAGCATACAAGTTTAGCTCTTTTTTAACCAGAGTAGGTAGTTCTTTTTTTTGTTGCTTTTTTTCTCCTCATTTTTTATTTATTTTTTGTCCTCATCTCACCAAAGACATTGGCAGTTTTGACAAGCCGACTTATGCATTCCTGGGCGCCCTTCGACTCACTGCGTTCGTCTAGGCCACCGTGGCCTTCCTCACGAGCTTGAGGACTGGTGTGATCATTGGACCCCCCCTAGGACACCAAGGATCTAACAGGTTATCAAACGCAAGTGCGGTCCCCAGGTTAACATTGGAGACCAGATGTTATCATGCATTTCCAGTCCACCTTCTTGCTCTAAATATGCCATAAGCAGTGCAGCTTTTAATCAACTTTCTCTGTGGGGGGAGTCAGGTCTTTCCATCTGATACAAATCTCCCTCCTAGCCAGGATAAGATAGAGCACCAAACCAATGTGGGACTGCGGAAGCCCCCCATTTATAAGATCGATTATACCAAAAATCACCAGATGGAGATCGATCTCTATGTCCGCTACAAAAATGGCTGTCCCCCACATTCTTCCAAAATAGGCTTAAGTGTGCGCATTCAAAAAACATATGAATGTCGTCGGCATTGACCAGATTACACCTCGGACACACTGGGGCAGGAACCGGTGCAAATTTGGCTATTTTTGCCGGAGTATAATAAAGCCTGTTTAACACAAAAAAGTGGTTCTTCTTTAACCTAGCAGGCTTAATAAATTTATAAAGTAACTTAAGGGAGGCTTCAAAAACATCTTCTATAGCGTGAGCAAGTGGGGTTAACTTCCATACTGATGATTGAGGGGGAACCTCACGGTCATCTGCTTCAAGAAGCCTTGAGTACCACAAAGAAATTTCTTTCTTTTTTGGACGCGGATCTTGTAATAACCGCTCAAGTTCCCAATTCCCTACAGTTTCTCCTGATTCCGCCTCATACCATGATCTTAACTGAAGGTACTTGAACCTGGAGAATGTGGGACCGATCTTAACTTGCAAAATCTCCCAAGGAAGAATCCCATCTGAATCCACCAAATTCAACCACCTCCCCAAACCGGCTCTTCTGATCGGGATCGCCAAGCTGTCACCCAGGCAGGGGGGTTCCCCGGGGAATCCCAGATGGGTGCGAAATCGGAAAAATAACCTATACCCCAGATACATCTCAGTTTATGCCAGGTCATCAAGGCAGCTTTCAAGACCTTAAGACGTACACGCTTAAAAAATCTAGGTGCCCCAAATTTATATAGAAATCCACCTTGCCCACTGCCTCCCTTTACTAAGACCATATCGAGCACATAACTTCGGTTTTAGCCGAATTAGCAAGATATCCTGAAATCAAACCGAATTCAGTGATGTCATTTGAGATGACATCAGTGATGTCACTGACCATGTCATGAATGATGTAATATGTGACATCATCAGCAGTGGATTGCGTGCGCACGAGTTATAGTTAGTACAACTAACTATAACGGAGGAATTTCAATGATTTTGTACGAGTGAAATGTCCAGCTAACTGTAACACTCCTAAAACCTACGTTTTTTTCAGTGAATATATGTTAGAAACAGGTAGCGTGGTGCAGAGTGGGCAGGCCACACTCCGGAGGAAATGTGTAAAGCATCCGCGCAGCACACACAGACGACACACAAAGCACACTATGAAAAGAGACTCCACACCAGGTTAGGTGAAAAACAGTATGTGTATTGTAAAATAAACACATCAGAAGGGAATCACAGGTGCAGATAAACTGTGCCAGCACCAGGGAATAATTCACAGTGGGACTATATACAGGGCAGCGCCAATCGGGCCCCTGCCAGAACCATCACAAGTCCAAGGATAACTGAAAGTCCATAAGCAATAACGTCTCACCGGCCGCACCTACTGGTGAGTAGACATGCACTTGGCATAAATCACTTCAGGCAGGTGTCAAGGTAGGCCTAAACATGAAACGAGCCACGTAGGCATTAGGGAAAAACAGTAGCATAAATGCATTAATCATGAAAACACATTATGCATAACTTCAGGCATAAATCATTGTTGCCGTAGCCTGGAACAGGATCCTCAGGTTAGGCATAGTATGCAGAACACCAGCCACTGCCCTGGACGAGTGAGAGAGTGGAGACGAGTGAGAGAGTGGAGACGAGTGAAGAGTGGTGTTCTGAGGGTGCCCCGCATAGGAGGAGAGGAAGGAACCCCAGAAGGAGAGGTAGGGGGAGGAGAGCCTCGCACCCGATTGCTGGTCAGCCTGAGAGTTCGGACCCCAGGTGGGAGGACCGGTGGCAGTTTGGAACTGCACGGAGGAGAAGGAGAGTGATCAACAGGTACTACGGTCCTGGGGCTACTGCCCCCCACTCTGTGAGAGAGCAGGGGCCAGAGACATCTGGATGGCTTAGGGCCGGTCCTGGCCGCAACCAACTAGAGAGTACCAGTGGGGTGGCTTAGTTGGTGCACAAGGCGCTAGGGCAGCAGAGCAGGCAGGCCAGGCTGGGCAAGATCAGCAGACAGTGGGCACTCATCAGTACAGGACAGCAGCTCCTAGAAGCAGTAATCTCCCATAAAGTGGCACTCCTCCTGACACATCAGTCTTCACTCCAGCAAAGGCTCTCACTGGCCCTGTGGACAGCAGAGGGGTACAGATGGGCTCAGGGGCCAGCACACAGGCCCATGCGGCGGTACCTCCTGGTTGAGGGTCCCCTCTCATTCCAGTCCACCCTCAGTCTGAGCACATGGCATCTCTACTGCTCTACATATGCACCCGTCCTCCCACCTACCAGAAAGAGCTGGAAGCTTCTAGAAGGTCCCTGGGAGTTCCAGCCTCACTGTCACTGGGGGAAGTGTAGAGCACCTTGTCACTTCAAACACTAGACCGCCAACCCACCTCAGGCAGGCGGCACAAGCAGACAGAAATGCCGTCCATTTTAAAAGTGACATTTCTGCAATGGTGAAAATAAAGGTGCGTACACCATTACACAGCATTTATTATTTTCCTCTCACACCACACATGGCATATACATTTCCTACCATGGGGAGATGTCCCCTAAAGGGGGGGGTCCTAATATACCTATATAAGGCAGAAAGCACACACACTTTGCACTGCTAACCAGCGCCAAAGTGTCCAACATCCTGAACCCACCAATTCCATGAGAGCGAAAGGGCTAGAGGAAAGGCAAAACGTTTCAGGATGACCCTGCAAGCAGGGCCAAGTCCAACAATATATATATATATACATACCAACACACACATAAGAATACACCCTTGTCAACACAAAAACCATACCTACCCTAAACCCTAAAAACCTCTTAATCCCAAAAACCCATACCCACCCTAAACGCTAAAAATACGCTTGCCACCTAAAAAACCATACCCACCCTAGACGCTAAAAATACCCTTGCCACCTAAAAACCCATACCCAACATAAGCCCTAAAAATACCCTTGCCACCCAAAAACTCATACTCACCCTACACCCTAAAGCCTAAATATGCCATTGCCACTGAAAAACCTATACCCTAGAAATTCCCTTACCACTTAAAAACCCAAACCAACCTTGAACCCTAAAAATTCCCTTACCGCCCAAAAACCCACCCTAAACCCTAAAAATGCCCTTTTCCACAAAAATACCAAACCCTGCCAAACCCCAAAAATTCTCTTACCACCCAAAATCTCAAACTTGCACTAAACCCTAAAAATACCCTTGGAACCCATAAACCCATCCCCACCCTAAACCCTTATATATATAATGACCTTTCTTTAAAATATATAACACTTAGGGGTTAATTGCGAGTTTGGCAATACGACCACCGTATTACGACTTTGGCAGTCAGACTGCCAAAGGACCGCTGCAACCGCCAGGGACCCCTGATCCTGTGGCGGTGGCTCGGTGGTCTGAAGTTGCAATATGTTGGCGGTGCCGCTACAGCACCGTCAAGCATATTACAAGTTTCCTCACTGCCACAGTTTTCATAGTGGTGAGCTCGCCCACACCAGATTCAACTCGAAATCCCGCATGTCTTCCTTCTGTAAAGTGGACAATTTATTTGTCAATTTTGGTTTGTCCCATCGAGGTTTGAAACCTTCCCTTTCCACGGTCAGTGGTTGGATTGAGGAGACTATTTTGTTGGCATATGATTCTGTTTCCGAGTTGCCCTCTCTTCCTATTCAGGGGCGTTCCACCAGGTCTGTTGCGGTCTCCAGGGTGGCGTTTAAAGGGGTCTCCATGGAGGATGTTTGCAGGGCTGCCACTTGGTCACCCCCTCATACATTCATGTCGCATTACCGTCTTCAGGTTGGGGGTGGGGGCTCGGTTTCCTTTGCCTCTTCTGTGCTGAGTACTGGTGTTCCTTGAGGGGGCTTATTTTGTTTCTCTGCCTATTGTTATTAAACTTGTTGTTATATTGCCTTCCTGGTGTGGGCTGTTTTTCTTTCATGAAGCTGATGTGCTTTGGTATCGGCTCAATGGTGATTACTGTGGCGAGGAAGACGGATGAGGAGGTAATGCCCCGGTTACTTACCGGTAATCTTCATGACTCCGAGTCCTTGTCTTCCTCGCCACAGTATAGTTTCCTTTCCCTCCCGGCCCTCTTGGTGGCTTCATGTATACGGCTTGGATTTCAGATCGTTTTGCTGATTATGTGACCCTTTATGGGATTGGCTGCTGCCACCGGGGCCCATATTGGGAGAGGGAGAGGGAGACTAGAATGATAACTTTTACTTGGAGTTTCTGTGGGAGCCGGAGGCTCAATGGTGATTGCTGTGGCGAGGAAGACAAGGACTCGGAGTAATGAAGATTACTGGTAAGTAACGGGGGCATTATACAAACTGACTGTGAAATATGGTGCTCGCTGTCATTGAGAGACAATAACCATAACCAGTAGGTCACCGCTGACTCTCACCATCAACAATAAAAGCGGAACCACTGGCACTGCCAAATGGCACAACATTCGGTAAGATACAAAGCCTTCCAATCAGGAAAGGCAATAAATACAATCTTCGTCCAGGGCACAGCAAGGAAGGGAGTGAACCGCCCAGCATCAGTGATGCTGTGGATTTCTTTAACACCCATAGGCAGCTTCTGATCGCTCAATGGGAGAGGCAGTGCGCAAAAACTCATGTTGAGACAGAGCGGTAAACAGAGGCTGCTTCCTCAGCAGGGGGACAGCATGCTTTTCATAACATAATCAGCTGCTTGGGCAAGCTGAAATAATCACATACACAACAGAAATGAAAGGAAAAACACTTAACTGAAACGTGGACCTGTGAACTGGATGAGGCAAATCCAGTTCAAGTAGCACAGATGAAAAAAACACAGGAAGTACTGCGGCAGAGTTCGACCTACATGGGGTCATCTATAATCACTTCCTGTAAGGACATATTTGGAGTAATATGTTTATTTTCTTTTTATTTGGGAGGGGTACATTTTGTCCACGAGCCAAAGAGTAGCTCATTTGGACCAAAAGGGGCAGCACAGACCGCATACTCGCATTTTAGTGTGAAAAAGGCTGCTTTATTGATGACAGGTGCACATAACAATAAATTCACCCTAGGCCTTAGCTTCACAAAACTAGACCTCACTATATAGTACTTCACCTAACCACCCCTACCTCCAACCCCTAAATATCCGCCTTCCCTTAACATCTTTATCTTGCAACTGTAACTCATACTGAAGCATTGAATTATCAACGTTTACTCCGACTACATCTATTATCATCTAACTATCCACGTATCCTAACTCTTAACTTTACCTTTGTTTCCTCCAGGTTTAACTTCATTACCACCACTCCCCCATTGTCTTGCTTCCCCTTTGTTCACCACCATCATCTTAAAACTATAGCAAGTGAAATTGCCTACCGCCCCTAAGAAAAGACCTATCCTTAAACTCCCATTTTTCAACCACCCTCTAGTAACCTCCCTTTACTGCGCTCCCCGACAGCGCTGACTCCAGGGGTGGCTCCTCCATGTGGGTGGAGGAGCATCGCCCGACTGCTTTCTTGCAGTGCGCGAAGCAGTAACATAAAATATATATACCATTATGTGTTACTGCTTCTCGAACTGCGAGAAAGCAGTAGAAGGGTTTGTTTGGGGGCAGGCGGGTGGGTGGTCCTGCAACAGGGCAGGGGAGGAGTGGCTAGTCCAGTGTTGCGGGCCCTGACTGTTTGGTCGGCCCTCTGGGGCCTACCAAACCAGTCATGTGCACTCTGCCATTTTCTCCATGTAGGCTGCATGCCTCCCCATAGGCACCTGGCTGGGCTCCGTCCCCACCAATCGCAACACTGCCATTGCAGCGTTGTGATTGGCTTAGGGGAGGAGAGGGAGGCGGCCTGCTTAATGCGAGGAGCAGAGAGAGAAGGAGATGTGACATGGGACTGGATCGGGACGGTTAAGGTTAGTTATATATTTTTTAATAATAAAAATGAAACCTGTCCTCAAACACCCATGCGCGAAACCCTCCCCGCGCGAACCCCCCTTCACATGAGTCATGCCGGCCACCACTGGCTGATTCAAGCATTTCTCTTACCTGAACCAGGTAGAGCTCCATCCCATACTTTGATAAATAGACCCCACCCCGTCTGAAAAAATATGGTGCATCAAATCATAACTCAGGATGGTCCACCCTGCAGAACCTCTCCTCCTTGCAAAAACCGTCAAATCCCTGTTGATCTTACAACGGACTTTGTCAATGGTGGCTAGCTTAGCCACCACCTCAAGTGTTGCCATGGAACAAACTCCGCCCATATCATAAATGTGCCCGCATAATGTCTACTAATCTCCACATTTTTCTCTACATCTCCTTTAACAGAGCAAGGCCCTTACAAACCAATTTGTCATTTTCACCTAAATGTAACACCAGAATGTCAGGAAATTTTTGCCTATGCATATGCTTGTTCATACATGGCAACAATTCCTGTCACTTCATATCACCCCTTCTATGCCACTTCACTGTAAATAGCTTGTCATCCCGCCCAAGGTACTTGTTTTCAGCCCATTTTATAAATAAATGTCCCACGATCCATATCGACAAATCGCTAAGGGTGGGCAGAGCTCGCAGACTTGCACTACGAGGAATTACACTGAGTTGAATAAAAACTCAGTAGAATTCCGAGGAGTTCTGCTACCTCCTAACTAATGTATATGGGGCGGAGCTTTATTAATAACCAGTACGTATGATTGCCACCCTGCACCAAAATTCAGTTTTGTGAGGCACACATTGGTCCTGAAATGTTGGACACCACAAGGCTAAAGCTTCCTTTTCGATGGTTGAATAGGTACTTTCAGTGCCCCTTAATGTTCTAGAAGCTAAAGCAATCGTTTCCTCATGACAATCTGCTCTTTTCTGCAAAAGGACAGCACCCAAACCCACATTACTTGTGTCTGTGGACACTATGCATTGGTCGTTAATGTTAAACAATTTAAGAGGGCGGGCATGGACAATGTCATGCTTTATCGATTAAAAATTGTCACTACAATCATCTTCCCACACATACATGACATTCTTTTTCAAGAGACCCCGAATAGACGCAGTTTTGCTGGAAATGTTGCTCACAAATTTGGCGTAGTATTCTACTAGCCCCAAAAAGGAGCGAAGCTGGTCTTTGTTCTTAGATGTGGGTGCATTTTGAATGGCCTCCATTATTTTCAGTTTAGGTTCAACACCCTTACTGGAATTATGGTGACCAAGATAATACACACCCTCTTGAAGGAACCTGCATTTGTCTTTTCTCAAAGTAAGGCCACTCGACCTGACAATGTCGAAAACACGCCTAACTCGATCATCATGTTCCAACTCTGTCTTATCATGAATCAAAATGTAGTCTTGGAAAAACACAACTCCTATAGTGTCCTTAAACAAATTGTTCATTAAACGCTGAAACACTGCAGAAGCCGAGGCAAGACCAAAAGGCATTTGTTTGTAGCGATAGGCTCCCTCGGGAGTAACAAAAGACGTGAAATGTCTTGACTCCTTACATAGTTCTATTTGATGATAAGCTGAAGAAATGTCCATGGATGTGAAAAACTTGCCACCCTCCAAAGTAACCAACATCTCATTAATGTTCGGCAGGGGTTGGCGATCAATCCAAATGTTGGAATTGAGATCCCTCAAGTCCACACATCCTCAGAGACTTGTCAGACTTGCTTGCTAAAACAATTGGAGCCACCCATTCAGAGCCTTCAATGGGCTCAATTACTCCCATCGCACACAATCGTTCCAGTTCGCATTTGATTTGCTTCCGGAGGCTTAAGGATTCCATGTGTACTTTGTGAGCCATAGGTCTAGCACCATCCTTTAACACAATGCGATGCTGAAACCCTTTTAATTTCCCAAGCTCTCCCTTAAACACTTCCGGGTAATCTTGAATCCATTTGTTGCTTGGAACCTGGGCAACCACACTGCCACTACATGGTGGGGGTAAACTATAGATTTGGTTGACAGCTCTGCTAGATATCACCATGTCAGGATGGTTGGGGTCCAAAATGATGCCAAGGACACCTTGTTCATCCCACCCCAACAAATGTGCACCTTCCTTGACAACGTACAGGGTACCATTATCCAAATCTTCACCAAAAGCAAGGTCAGCTAAAAACTTCCCCACCACTTCTACTCTTTTCCCACCATAAGCAAAAATTCTGATGTTGGATTGTTGCAACTGGATGCCATTCAACTCCCCAAAATCCTTCACATTAATAAGCGTGGAAGGTGAAACTGAATCGGCTAGAAACTCAATACACTTCCCGTTGACATTCACTTTACACGCTGGAGATTTCCTCTTGTGGGCCCCTACCATGAAAGATATTTCCACCATGCCTTCAGAATGTAAGGAAGAAGAGGACAACATAAATAACTCATGACATTCTTCATCAGAAGCAGTCATATCTTGTGCAATTGCTTTCACCATCTGTGCAGGACAATTTTTTTTAAGAACTGGCTTTACACACTTGAGCAAAATGACCCCTTTTGCCACAGTTAAAGCATGTTTGATTTAAGGCAAAACATAACTTAGCGTTCCCTAAATGTGATTTGCTTCCACTACGGAAACGTGCTACCTCTACTTGTTCACTTTTAGCTTTAGGTTGTAACATGGGATGCACTGGATTGGTATTAGATCCCATAAGAACTTTGAAACTAGGTTTAGCATTCAATAATCTAACCTCCATAGGTGAAGTACTCATTTCTTTTACTAAGAATTGAGAATGTTCAAAACTCCTGGCTAAAGAAAGAGCAGTCTCTAGGTCGGGATCATCAGAAGCCAAATGTTTCTCTTGGATCTTCCTGTTGTAAATTCTTTCAATAAATTGATCTCAGATTATTTCATCCCTGAATTGTCTGTAGTTGCAAGTGACAGCTAAAGTCCTGAGGGCTGCCAAAAGTCATCAATCGATTCGCCGGCAATCTGAGCAGATAAAAATGTATGACGCTCGAGTACAACATTCCTTTTAGGATTGAAGCTTTTGTCCAGCGTTTTGACTATGGAAGCATAATCATCAATAATTAGGTAATCCCCTTCATCACCACCACTCACACGGGTGCTTACCAGTTCCAACTGTAACGTTTTTTAGATGTTTCTGCCCTCCAAGCCTAAGTTGTAGATCAACAAAGCTTTTTTCTTTTTTGCAGTAAAAGTGTCACCATCAATGGCTCCTAGGTAGGAATCAAAAGTATCTTTGCATTGCTGTCACTGTAATGGCGGAGTACCTGCGACTTGTAAAAAAAGTGGAGGTGCCATAACGCGATCCATGGCCATGTGTGGGTGAGTTGCTGCCCAAACCCAATGCAATGTATAGCTTGCGCCACACAATCTAGTAATCAGCCATAAAATAGCAATACCCTGCTATAAATGATTGTCAAATATATTGTGATAATATTATCCCAGAAGAACACACAGGGCGAAATTAGTATGTGCTAAAATAATAATGAGGATATTGAAATGAGTATTTTAAAAAAAAAATGTTTTTTCTTTTTTATTTACCCATTTACAGGTGTGTGCATCACTGAATTCGCTCTATGAAGAATTGACTGCAAGCATTACACCACCCGATCCAAGATGACAGATGCATCAGACGTGCAACGTGAGGTGTGCGTCTGACGTGCAGGGAAGGCTGACGTATGTAGGCAGAGATGAGCGAGAGCACGAGCTGCAGCATCCGCGAGACAGTAACAGCAATATGAAGATGCGTAGGCCTCAGGAATACATAGACTCATCAACGAAGATTGTACTTCTGTTCCAGGCCTACTATCACGCATTCCAGGCTTTCCCCTCAGTTCTCCACACTTCAGGCTCTCCGCTCACCCAGAAAATGCCTCGTAAAACCAGAACGTCCAAACAGCCTGAAAACAGTTGTGTTGGGGAAACGTAGGCGCAGCACGGCTCCAATGCTTCACAGGGGGGGGGGGGTGGAGCAACCAGACAACTCTTCGCCAGTGAAGAGAAGTTCATACGAAAAGGTAGGTTTGACCCTTCTTTAATTTATCCGATAGTCTCCAACCCATGGCAGCAACTGCCGCACCACCGGCACTCCACATTCCTTCCCAGAACCTTCCCGAACCCACGAGCATCCACCCAGTGGCATTCCAGAACCCAACACATGGCAGGCAGTGTGCAGCTCTCGGTTCAAATATAAGGGGGTGCTGCACCCCTTCCCCAAAAACTAAGCTCCGGTGCCAATCCATTTGTGAGCTTGGAGGAGGAGGAAGAAATAGTACTCCCCGCCAACACAACTAACGTAAGTAATATTAAACATAAACAATAGACTGGAACGGCCCAAGTGTAGAGTGTCTCTCCAATGAGCTGTACAGAAATATGCAAACAGTATGTTTGGTGTCGTTCTATATATCAAGCCTCAGGTCGTATACTGTTTCATCTAGTTCAGGCAGTATGCAGTATCCTTTTACCTTTCAATGAAGGCTCTTTGGTTGTTGTCAAGTCCGGTCTGCAAAACAGCTGGTAGACAGTGCCTTGCTTTGTGTGCTCTGCTTGCACGAGTACCGTCAAAATGAGCACACATTTAAGGAGCGCGCAAGGGCCCAGCTCAAGGTGCTTCGGGCCTAGCTGTGCTGATCGGTGTCAGCGCCCCACTGCGGGTATCTGACAATAGTGGGATTATAATTCTCGTGGCAACTTTAATAACACTTGTGACGCATGGCAACATTGAGAATGGATAGTAGGGAGATTTAACAAAACACGTGGGAATACATTTGCCACTTAACTTACATTCAAATAAGGTTGAACTAATGGTGGTGAGCCGGTGGTAGACGTAGTTTTTGCCAAAAACTCCACGCTCCAAGCGGAGCACAGAGTGGCAAAATTCATTGAACTCTGCCGGCAGAACGGAGTTCGCCGCCCACACCTATAATTCAATTGCAACCGGCCCAGCTACTTCACCTGTAAAGAACACAAATGTGAGATACCGCACTGGCACTATTCATAACCCCCATATCTGTTCTCTTCACACATAACGCCGGAAGCAATCTGACGATGAGAGTCCCAACCGCATAACCCCAGTTCCTCTGCGTTGCTTCTGTGGCCGCTCCGATTCGAAAGGAATGCCTCTCAAAGTCCTCTGGGTGTTCCCCGATGCTCGCTAATGCCTTACGTATGTCCCAAAGCAACTGATGAACAGTCACCAGAGCTCCATGTACATGACAAAACTTTTTCCCCCATCTGACCCTCTGACTAACCTCCATTCTGCACCCCACTGCACTGGGTACAATTCCCGGGACAGGAACACCAGGAGCTGAACTGTCTTTCCTAGAGCCGGATGATCTGTTTTGGCTTGTTGTATATACAGTTCTAACCCACCTACCACATGTACTACATCTGCCCACTCCAGCCCCGGGATCCCTTTCCTACCCAATGGCTCTGATACCCTGAAAGCCCCAACAATATCCACGACATTAGGGTTGAAAAAAGGACACATTCTCCCCTGTCCCTACATATTTGTGGTAACACCATTATTATTTTCCCAAGCAACCTCTTTGATAATGGCTTTTGCAGCTGAGGCTGCTGACCCCTCTCCCTAGGCCATCCCTCTAACATTCCCCTACCCAATTCCCCAGCCGTAGGTGGGTATCCCCATAAAGGCTTGCCCATAAAAGCAATTTCAGCCAGTTTGCCTGATATAGTGACCCCCAAGAGACCCCTGCCAATCAGCATGACGTTGTGCTCAACTACATCATCTTCCCCATCCCAATGTTCTGTCCTCCGCTTGTCCCCTCCTGCCTCAAACTCTTCCCAGGCCACAGCGTATGTTTCTTGATGGATACAGCTTGATACCCTACCACCAACATCAGCATCATCTGTCTCCTATGCTCCATATGTGTGCTGGTACCATCCTCTTGATTTTGTCTGCCTCTGTGGCCAGCCCATGGAATCTCTACCAAACTGAAGGAGACAAAGCGTCTGCAATGTCATTGTCCACACCTGGCACATGTTTAACCTTAAAGGCCACATCATGTTTCAAACAACACATCACGAAAACCCGCAGCAGTTTAAGTACCTGTTGCTGACTGCCTGCTCACTACATGCACCACTGACATATCATCTACTCTGAATAAAACCTTCCGATGTGCAAGATCCTTGCCCCATAAGATCAATGCTACCACTAATGGGAAGAATTCCAGGAAGGCAATGCTCCTACCCCTGTGATTCCAGGCCACTGGTCATTGTTCCGCGCACCATCTGCCTTGCCAGTAAAGGCCAAAACCTAGGCCCCCAGACACTTTCGAGTATATCTTGATGTTCCACTCCTAATCTCTGGTGTCATCATTGGAATTTCATTGAATTCATCCAAGAACCTGCGTTACATGCGCAGGTCTTCCCATGTACCAGCTGACAGGTGCATGTGATGATGCTGCACTGACAACCCCACCAAGGACTACCCAAATGTCTGCAGAAAAAGTCTCCTTATGCTGACTGCTCAGCATACAAAGTTCAAATGTCCCAGCAAGACCTGTACCTCATTGATGGTCACCTTTTGTTTGTCAAGCATAGCCCCAAGTAACAGTTGCATTTTCACCGTTTTTTCAACCGTGAGGTGCGCCTCCATAGACACAGAATCAACTCAATAACTAGGAACAAAGGCACTGTTGTTGGCCCCACCATTTTCTCCGGAGCCAGCTGTACCCCATGTCGGTCATGAGGTCTTGAAAACTTGTCCACTGCTGCCGACAGTCCACAGAACCGGGCATCCCCACAAAAAAGAAATCGGCCATATAGTGCTTCTTCCCCATGTGTGATGAAAAAAACACTGAGGAAGAAGCTAAACCCCTCAAACAGTGCACATGATATTGCAAAGCCGGTTGGTAATGCCTTATCCATGTGCCAATGTCCCGCAAACAGTATGCTAAACAACTGAAAATCATCTGAATGAACTGCTTGACAGCCGAAAACTGACTTAATGTCACAGTTTGCCCTTACCGATCTGCTCCACCAATGACATGGCCACATCCAGTGAGGAATATGTCACGACGTATCCTCATCACAGATAAAATGGTTAACTGAGCTCCCTTCCGGTCACTACTAGTGCTGTATGAGCTGGAATTGCCCTCGTTCTTTCTTTCGTACCACATCAATTTACTTTAATAGATGGATTGCTCAGGCTGCCGATGAGTTAGCTCCTCTGGAGTCCCGAGTGCTAAAGAAACGGTCGGCCACCGCCCAGTGGTACACGGCTGAGCTGAAATTAATCAAACTTAAATGCCGCAAAGCCGAGCGCATTTGGCGATCTAACTACTGTGTTCTCAAAAAGGCTGAATACTCCAAAGTTCTGCAGGAGTATAAAGCAGCGATTATTCAGGCTAAATCTACACCAGAATCCAAGAAGCCCCTAACTCTGCCAGAGAGCTCTTCAAAACAGTTACTCTTCTGGCAAAAACCCAGCGAGACACTATATTTACACCTGACCAGAACTTTGTCGGGAATATTGCTGCTTTTTTCCAGAACAAAGTACAGGCAGTATATGATGATCTCAGCACTGTAGCTACCAACTCCAATACTGACTTTAACATCTCTGTCACTCCCACTCAGGTCCTGGCAGCGGGTACTAGGAAATCATCACCATCTACTCTCCCTGCCTACCCCAGGTTTCCCATGTTAAAGGAGTCGGAGGTCGGGGACCTTCTGCTACAGATGAAATCAGGATCCCCATTGGATCCATGCCCTCCGCACATACTGCACTCTATTCCACTTGCCATAACTGGAGTTTTGACCTCCCTACTAAACAAGGCTATCTGCTCGAGCTCTTTCCCTCCAATGTGGAAGAAAGCCTGCATCCGCCCGATTCTTAAGAAAGTATCACTCAATCCCTCCGAAACTAAAAACTATCGGCCCATTTCCTGTCTGCCTCTACCAGCTAAAATCCTCGAGAAAGCCATGAACTTAGAACTGATGACTTTTTTAACGAAGAATAACCTTCTTGACTCTACACAACATAGCTTTCGAGCATGCCATTCAACTGAGTCAGCTGTCATCATGGCAACAGAGGATATCAGGAAGTCTATGGATGACGGTGGAAGAACGGCCCTCATATTACTTGACTTAACCGCGGCGTTCAACACCATCAACCACTCAGTCCTACTGAGCCGACTGGAAAATCTGGGTATCTCTGATGCCGCTCTGGACCTCTTAGCATCATTCCTGACAGGCAGAATCCAACAGGTTTATTGGGATGGACTTAAATCAGAGGAATTCACTCTTCCTGGAGGAGTCCCACAAGGGTCGGCGTTATCACCAACCTTGTTCAATCTATATGTCACCCCCTTGGCGGATCTGATAAAATCTCATGGCCTGAGATTAGTGTCTTATGCAGACGACACACAAATCATAGTGTCTGTCTCCGATTCTATTGAAGCAACTGCAGGGCGATTCAGGAATTGCCTTCTCAGTGTGAAAAACTGGATGAGCCAAAACTTTCTCAAATTAAATACTGAGAAGACTGAAGTCATAGAATTCGGTCAGAAGCCCCCGATATGGAGTCAGCTATGGTGGCCCCCGGAAGCCGGCTGTTGTCCAACTCCAGCCGAGAAGGTCAGAAACCTTGGCTTTCTATTGGACAAAAGCCTCTCCTGCATGGCACAGGTTAATCAAGTCACCTCTGCCTGTTTTCATACGATGAAGGTACTTAGAAAGATCTTGCCCTACATCCCACCCACCTTAAAAAAGACTGTTATTGCCGCCCTGGTAATGTCTCGGGTTGACTATTGCAACTCTCTCTATCTTGGTACGGGAGAGAAGCAATTGATCAAGCTGCAGGCTATCCAGAACGCGGCCGCCAGGGTTCTTTTGAACCTGCCAAGGCGTCACCCCACCTCCCGTGCCATTCGAGAGCTACACTGGCTGCCAATTAAGCGCAGAGTTCAGTTTAAGGCCCTCTGCCTGGCCCACAAAGCCGTTCACGGAAATGGATCGGATGACCTGGCCAAACTCCTCCCGCAATATGTGCCCACCGAACTCTAAGATCAGCCAATCAAGACCTGGTCTGTGTACCTAGAATTCGGAGAGTGGGTGGAAAATCTTTCTCTAATCAGGCTTCCAAACTTTGGAACTCACTGCCTGCTGAACTTCGCTCACAAGCCTCCAAACTGAGGTTCAGAAAATCCCTGAAAACATGGCTGTTTTCCCTACCCTGATTTGCCTGACATCGCCTTCTAATCTACAGCGCCAAGACGCCGCGGCATTCGAGCGCTTAATAAAAATTTCAGTCAGTCAGTCATCAATTGGTGATACAATCAAGTTGGGCAGGGGCCATTGCTGAAAGGGTCCCGCCATCCTACCCTCCTGCACTTCTTTAGCCAATTTTTTCCTCACAACTTGTTTATGTATCACCACAGATTTCAAATTGTCCACCCTTCGAGTGTCCCTTGGGCCTCTGTATCCCTAACAAAACCCCTCCCGGAAACCATCACTCAACAACTTCGCATCCCATATGTCCTTATATGCTGTAACCAATTGTCAAGGCAGTCACCCTTAATTGGCGTACAAGCCTTTCCCCACATGCACATATGCACCTACCCCCTGCTGTTTGCATTGTCCTCCTGTCCAGTATAGTCCCCTTGCTGGTTCCACTGTCCTGCCTGTGTCCGCTGTGCATTACTTCCCGCCCAATAGCACTGTACGAGGGAATGTCTTCCTGAACACTTGGAACATATGTAGTCTCTAGTACAAGACCCTTTATTGAAGTCCCAACACGTCCCCATTGTTCCACCCTGTGCCTTGGTCGCAAAGCCCGCCCCCTCTAATGGGACTGGGCTGAAAGGGCCGATACAACAACGGCAATCCACTTGCTGTGTACGTCATCTTGCCAAACTTGATTAATGCCATAGTCTGTTGATATAAGTCGGTATCAATTTCCCCGCACTTGGCCTTTGTGCTCCATGTCATTCTGGCCCTGAACTCTTCATCATAATGCACCCAGGCGTATCCTCCATATGTGACATGTACCCTGCGAATTACATCCATGTATTTAAATCATGATACACATCGCTCAGGATATTTTTCACAATATACACTTGCAAGAATCAGAAAGGCAGCTGACCAGTTCTCTATAGTCGTCTGCACCCTCGACTGGCTATACAACTCGACTTCTTTTGACATCTGTTTGGCACACAATTCTCTGTGAAGGAGCTTAAACAGCTCCGCATAATCCCCTTTCCATATTTTTTCTTTGGTCACTAGCATCAAATGCACTTTCAGCGGCTTTGCTATCTCCATATACAGTAGTTTCTTAATTGTTACCTCTTTAGCCTTCGTGCCATCCCCCTGTTGTATCCTTTGTGTCCTTCTCCTCTGCCTTCCCTTGCGGGGCTTCCTACATTCCCATCGCCATTGCATCTCATGCCTTCACATCCTGACTGTACTCCTGGGACTTCCCGACATCTTTAGCATTGTCCGCCTGCCCATCTGTGCCCACCCCTAAGTCGTTTACATACCGACCCTTCCTCAAAACTGATGTCCTTCCCTCAGTTCTATCCCTTGCATGCACCCCTACGGACAACTTGTTTGTGTGCGGTATACTGTCTGTGCCCTTGGCATCCTTACCTGCCTCCTCTTTGGATCCAGCCACCCAACCAGTTGTGAAGGGGCTCCACCATTTGATTCGGTCCAACGTGTCCCCATTCTCTAGTGACAAGCCTGGAACAAGCTATGATGAAGTGCATCATGAGATCCCCCTGTGCACCCCTAGCCCACCAAATGTCTGCATTCCCCTTCAACTCTTCCACTATTTCCCCTTTTTCTACACTCCTTTCATCATAATCTAACTGTACTTCACCTAGATCATGGCACCGTGGCCATGTCAGCAAACATGTCATCCACCTTTCTTTTTTACATGGAAGACCCTCTGTGAGGGCAAGCAGGGTGCCATAGTGAGCCCTCCTGACTCGACCCCTTGACGGACGCTGTACGATACCGCTACTCGTTTGCCTGAGAGGCTGCCTTGACCCATCCCGCTGTTGCACTACCAAAGCCATGCCAAACCTTTGGTGGCAGTGTTGTCACTGTCCCTTGACGCTACCCAGCTGGCCGCCCTAGACCCTATGATCTCTTCCTCTCAGGGTCTGTGAGCCGCATAAGACTCTCCCAAGTCAGCATGTCCTCCTTGAGGCTGGCTCTGAAAAAGAAAAGGCAGGTCCGGCATGCCGTCATTAATGTCCCCCTCACCCTCCACCTCACTGACTGGGCACCCACATCCATCTGCCCGTCTTTGCTCCCCCCAACCTCCATCCACACACAACCAACTGTCCTGGTCCTGCCCTTCCACCCCTGTGGCCATGTGCTCCTTGTTTTCCCCTCCCATAGAGTGCCCTGCCTCCTGAACGCCCTGGCCCCTAAAAGAGCTCCTTGCATAAGTCATCCAGGTAGGCCCGACCTTACAGCAGAACTCCCCTCCTGCACCAGGCCCCCTGTTAACCTCCTCTACCCCCGTGTGTTCCTCATGGCTCCACTCCAAAGCGGCCGCGATGAGAGGAGGCAGCCTGGCGGTTATATATCATAACTCCATTAAGGGTAACTTTCAACCAGTTGCGTCCGAACTATGTGAAGCGTTGGCTTTTAATCTTATTCTGTTCAATCATCAATCCTTTAAGGGCTGTTTACTCTACAGGCCCCCTGGTACCAAGACGTCTTTCTTGGGCTCATTGGGATATATCTTAGAGGAGGCCCTGTGTGCAAAGACCTTTACAGTCCTAGGGGATTTTAATTTTCATCTAGAGAATAGCTTAGACCCGGACACATTAGCTCTCACGGAGGTGATGAACGGTGTTGACCTAAAACAGTTGGTGCTAGGCCCTACTCACATTGTGGGTCATACCCTGGATGGAATATTCACGAATTACTCGGACATAGAGGTCCCTACAATCTTTCCAGTTACCTGGTCGGACCACGCGGCAGTGCTTTTCAATATCTCCGCTGCTAAATCCATCAGCGCTAGGCAGGTCAGAAAATCAACTAGAACCTGTAGGGCCTGGAAGAGGGAGCCTCCCTGGAGGATCTTTTGGATTCATCCATGGGTGCACTCCCACTAGATGTGGACAAAGCGGCTGTCACTTATTCTAACTGGGTGGACCACGCCTGCACGATCTTAGCTCCACCCAAAAGTTGCCACCCCACTCGCATGACCCCTTCGGCCCCATGGTTCTCAGTGGAGCTCAGAGAGCATAAGCTCATCTGCAAGAAACTCGAACGTGCGTGGCGGAAAAAGCAGACTCAAATTAAGTCTGGTAGTATATAAAGACATGATTGGGAAGGCAAAACAAAGTTATTTCACTAACCCCATTAACGGTGCCAGGAGCTCGTCGAAGGAGCTATTTCAAACAGTTTGCAGTCTGGCCACCCCAATGCCGGCCACTACACCTTCCAGTCTGGAACTGTGCGAGGCCCTAGCTCAGTTCTTTTTAAACAAGGTGGAGACTATTTTTAACTCCCTTGAAGTTCATGTCAGGGCTAACCGGCCAGCGGCCAGGCCTAAGACTTCAACTTCCAACCCAAATGAGATCAAGTTTCGGAACTTCTCCCCGGTGAGTGTGGAGGAGATTAAGAAACTGCTATTAGGTACTAAATCTGGTTCTCCTCGAGACCCTTGTCCGGCCACAGTGGCAAAACTAGCTGCAGCTCCTATAGCAACCACCTTAGCGGCTGTGTTTAACAACATGTTTGTGGTTGGTGAATTTCCATCTAGCTGGAAATTGGCCTCGATTTTACCGTTGCTAAAAAAAACCAACCTGGACATTACTGACCCCAACAGCTATCGTCCCATTGCCGGACTTCCTTTACTAGCCAAACTAATTGAGAGAACCATGAATAGTCAGCTCAGTGCATTTTTAGGGACCACACAAGCCCTCGAACCATCGGAACATGGTTTTAGAGCAGGTCATAGTACCGAATCTGCCCTTGTCAAATCATCTGAGGAGATCAGGAAAGTGATGGACATGGGGGGTAGAGCATCCCTGATCCTGCTGGATTTGTCACCGGCCTTCGATACGGTCCATCATACGATCTTGGTGGACTATTTGGAGGCCTGCAGGATACATGGGAAAGCGCTTAAGATCCTGAAAGCCTTTCTTACCAATAGGATCCAGGTGGTGGCACTGGGGGAGTTCGAGTCTAAACCATTCGCGCTCCCCTGCGGGGTTCCCCAGGGATCCTCCCTTAGTCCCACCCTTTTCAATGTTTATGCCTCCTCTCTGGCCCAGGTCATTCGATCCTATGGGTTCGAGCTTACATCATATGCGGATGATACGCAGATTGTGGTCTCACTGCTACCAGGTAGAGAGGAAGGCATAGCCAGTAAATTCCAAGAGTGCATGTCAGCAGTCAGCGACTGGATGGCTAGGAACTGTTTAAAGTTAAACTCGGGTAAAACCGAAGTTTTACTTTTCGGCTCCAGTGACTATTTTTGGAGCCCGAACTGGTGGCCGGAAGGGTTGGGTGTTCCCGCCGTTCCAGTTACCAAGGTCAAGAACCTGAGGGTTCTGATTGATGATAAACTTTCCTTTAGGCCACAAGTTAATGCAATGACGTCAGCCATTCATTTTACACTGAAAACAATCCGGAAGATTTTTCCTTTTTTACCCGACGTGTGCAGGAAAACAGTGGTGATGGCCTTGGTCTTATCTCGTCTTGATTACTGCAATAGCCTATTTCTCAATGCCCAACAGGGGCTCCTTAACAAACTATAGGCCTTGCAAAACACAGCAGCTCGTCTTATCACAGGCGTACCAAAGTTTGCCTCCGTCTCCCAGGAATTGGTGAAGCTGCACTGGCTCCCAGTGCGGAAACGGATCTCCTTTAAAGCCTTGTGCATATTTATTTTTATTTTATTTATTTATTTATTTTGAAAGTTTTATATAGCGCGGACAAGATCTTTGCAGATATCAGAGCGCTTTACATAGAAGGGGTACATGAGGGAGCATAGTCAGACAGATAAATCAATAGATCAAACAGTACAAATAGGTGGCTGCAGAGCCAATCATGTGAGTAATAAGACAAATAATACAAATAAGCAAAGGGGTCAAACATGTAGTACAGCTCGGTGCAGAGTATTAACAGAGTTCGAGATAATAGTTCAAGTGTATTTAGCCATGAGGATAGCCTTTACTTCATTTTTAAAGAGTGTAGTGGAAGAGATAAGCCTGGTTTCGGGAGGGAGTGAGTTCCAGATCCTAGGCGCCATTCCTGAGAAGGAGCGCTTATATGTTTTTTCCTTCCGGAATCTTCGAGGTTTCAGCAGAAGATTGTTTGTGCCTCTAGTGTTTCTAGCTCCGCCAGAGATTGTCAGCTTCTGAGCGAGGTAGCCGGGTGAGTTTAGGTGTAACGCCTTGTGTGTCATGCAGGCGATTTTCAGATGTATTCTGGCTTCAAAAGGCTCAGGGATTTCAAGTCAGGGGTAATATGGGAGTGCTTTTTTGACCCAGTGATGAGTCTCGCTGTAGTGTTTAGAGAAGCTCTTAGGGGTGCGGTTGTAGTTAGGGGGAGTCCGTAGAGGGCGGTGCTGCCGTATTCTATTCGAGGGATGACTAGTGCTTGTACTGCAGTTTGGAAGTCTTTGGCTGGGAGGAAGGGTTTAAGTTTCCTCAGAGTGTTGATCTGGAAGTTCGCTCCCTTTATTGCCTTGCTGATATGTTGCTGCATGTTGAGATTGGTGTCGAGTGTTATGCCTAGAGATTTTGCTGAGTCCACGATAGTGGGTTGGACATTGAGTGCGGTTAGGTGTTTAAGCCAAATTTGAGTGGTGGAGATCTTCGCTGGAGGTGAGATCAGAAGGAACTCCGTTTTCAGGGCATTGAGTTTGAGATCATTATCTGCAAGCCAGGATTGGGTGCCTCTGATCGTTGAGTTCAGGAGCAAGATGTCTTTGGGGGATTGTAATTTGAGATAAAGTTGGGTGTCGTCGGCGTACATGTGAAAGTGTACATTGGATGCTTGTAGCAAGGTGGTGAGAGGTTCCATGACTAGGTTGAACAGAGTTGGGGATAGAGAGGATCCTTGGGGGACGCCTAGCGTTACAGGTATTGATGAGGACATCAGGTTGTTGCTCTTGAATTTCTGCGACCTGTTGTGAAGAAAGGAAGTGAACCACTTGAGAACAGTTCCAGATAAACCCATTCTTGTGTTTAGTAGTTCTAGTAAATTCTCATGTTTAATGGTGTCGAATGCTGAAGAGAGATCAAGAAGGATGAGGAGGCAGGTGTCGTTTTGGTCTAGCATTTGAAGTGCGTCATCAATTATGTGAGTCATAGCAGTTTCTGTACTGTGTCCTGCTCGGAAGCCTGACTGGTGAGGGTTGAGGAGATCAAATTGTTCAATGTGTTTAGTCAATTGTAGTTGTGCGCATTTTTCCAGCAGTTTGGCGAGAGTGGGAATATTGGTAATGGGACGGTAATTGTTGAGATCAGAGGGGTCGGCTGTAGATTTCTTTAGTAGAGGTGTGACTTGTCCAACTTTGAGGGAGTCAGGCATTCTTCCTTGTTGGAGAGAGCTGTTGATAATTTTAGTCCAGAGAGGGAGAAGCAAAGGGGTAAAGTCTTTTACTGCGGTAGCAGGAAGGGGGTCCGTGAGGTGATTGGATGGTTTCAGGGTGCTGAGCAGTTTGCCAATTTCTTCTTCCGAGTATGTGCCAAAGGTTGACCATGTAGCATTGTTTTTTGGTTCAATGGGTGCTAAGCACTGGGGTTTGGAGTAGAGGCTTGCGTCAATGAGGAGATCGCTCTTTATGTTGTCAGTTTTTTGGATAAAGAAAGCAGCGAAGTCTTCACGGGAGGGTGCTTCATGCACAGTGTTGAGTGTAGGGTAGATTAAAGCACCCTGGTGTAGTTTACATTGAGAATGACGTTCGTCATATGACTTCACTCACAGCTAACCAGGTATGAGTCGCCCAGTCCAGATAAAATAGGATTATTGTTCACAAGTGAATGTCTTGTCACCCAATGACTGGCCGAGGCAGAGGAGAGTGATGGCCCTGGAGCACTGGAGGGGCACAGGGCCTTGAACACAGAGTCTATTGTGGGAATGAGGGACAGTAGGGGGGAGGAGTACTTCGGACCCTGGGGGCAGGGGGCTCTTGGAGCACCGAGAAAGGAGAGAGAGAGAGAGAGAGAGAAACAAATGGGAGAGAGAGAGAGAGAGAGAGAGAGAGAGAGAGAGAGAGAGAGAAACAAATGGGAGAGAGAGAGAGAGAGAGAGAGAGAGAGAGGGAGAGAGAGAGAGAGGGGGCGAGAGAGAGAGAGAGAGAGAGAGAGAGAGAGAGAGACACACAGACAGACAGACAAAGGGGGGAGAGAGAGAGAGAGACAAAGGGGGGAGAGAGAGACACAAAGAGAGAGAGAGAGAGACAAAGAGCGAGAGAGAGAGACAGACAGAGACAGAGTCAGAGAGAGAGACAGAGAGAGAGACAGAGAGAGAGACAGAGAGAGAGACAGAGAGAGAGAGAGAGAGTTTTCAAGGCCCTTCGGGGGCTTGGCCCGGCGTTTCTATCACAGTACTTTCAATGGTACCGGCCGGGTAGACATCTTAGGTCAGCCAATCTGGGGCTAATCGTTACCCCCCGGATAAGCAAAGCTTGATGGGGTGGCAGAAGCTTTATCTTGGGGGCTGCGAGGGCTTGGAATGCTCTGCCCTTTGCTCTTAGACAGATCACAGATTTAATGACCTTCCGCAAAAACTTTAAAACATGGCTTTTCGTGCAGTAAGTTCAGGCCAGGCTAGGGGAGCTTTCATTCAGCACCAGGACACCGTTTGGTAACAGTGCGCTCTTTAAATGTTATAAATAAATAAATACATTAATTAATTAATGCAGACGAGCCCCTCCACATACTGTTGGACACCACCCCGCAGAAACTCCCCCTTACCCTCATCCAGCTTCGTATCACTCCTTTTGTCCAGAAACTGCTCCCACCCACTCTTCTCAACCCAAAAGCCCTCTAAGGCTATGGGGGCCCGCTCCAATTACCCCCTGCAACTAAGGATATTGGAGGCCGCTTCACTACTCTCTCATCAGCCTTCATTGCCCCCTCCACCCTTATTTTCAACCCTCCCTCCATCCCTTATAAGTACTGGGAAGCAGCCTCATGAACCCTCAGCTCCCACCTCTCAGTCTGCTGCCCTGTGGCAGACAGTTCATCCCTTTACCTCCTCCCTCCCACCTCCCTTGCACTGTCAGGGGCTTCTCTCCCATCCCCCCCTTCCCCAGTCACCAGGCTTAATTCCTTGTCTGAGCAAGACGTTCTGCTTAGCGGCACCATGTCAGTTTCCCTGCCTGCCTCTGTAAACACCTTCGCGGGCCAGGATAGAGCCCCGCTCCCTACCCCACCATAAAAACCAGCGAGGGCCCACGCGCTGTGCCTCTCCCGTCATGCGCACCACGCGAACCTCTCGGGCTGCTCCCCTGGTAACTGAGCGGCCCCTGAGCTTACCTGTGCACCACTGCTCACTGCACAACCGCGACATGGTGGCGAGCACGTGAGGATCGCGATGCCACTCTGCTTGCTGCATGCCTCATTGGGCGCGTGATGACACGCACTCCAGGGAAAGTAGATCCATGTGACGTGCCTCAGCGCGCAGGCACATGGCTTCTTGCATTCTCCTATCCTCTGTCCCACAGTATACTATGCACTCGAGACCTAAAAACGTTTTCCTGACTAACAATTGGTGGCCACCATGTCACCTACCAAAATGGTGGCCGCTCACCTGAGATGGCTGGTTATATATTGGGCATGAAGCCCAATGAAACACAACCCAACGAAGCCCAATGTGGCCCGGGCTTAACCACCCTTGCCCCAAATCCCCTGGGGGGCGCACCTCCTGTTGGTCGGCTGCCCCCCAAAGCCCATTCGTAAGGACTGTGGTGGGGTAGAAGGACCAGGTAGGTCATGGGTGGTATAGACATCCTTCTCCAACATTTCAATGATTCTGCTTTTATTTCTTCATTTTTCATTTAGAACACCCCACACTCAGTGGGTGGAATGTTCTTATCAGTGCTTAATTTGAGCCAGTGGTCTCTGGTTGTCAGGACTGGCACTTATTAAAGCCTGCCACATGGTGGCACTGTTTGTCTACTTATGTGATGATTCCAACGTCAGTTGTTTAATAATTCAATATACATTAAAATGGCTAATACCTTCCACCCTAAACTATAAGAATAGATTGGGCGGTAAGTATTGGTCATGTTTAATGAATATTAAAGACTGAATTGTCACACTTGTGGGAGTATGATGGTTAGTTTTGTTGGTACTATCATTGGCAGTACTGGTGGGGGCAATGGGTGGTGGAACCTGAACTGCCCTCCTGACAAGGTCCCTGGCTCTTGTGTTTTTTTTTGTTGTTTTTTTTTTAGAAATTTAGCATTTTAGCAATTCTGGCTTGGGATATGCCTGTCATAAAAAGCCCTTTCCCTCGTTACAGACCCTCACCTGTGGGTCGGACTTATAATTCGAGTAGAGGTCATTAACTACTGGTACAGCCCCTGGCAGCAGGCTATAATGCTAATTAGAGACAATGTTTATTCCAGCAACACAAGAGCCATAAAAAGGTAATCTGCACATTGGCGATGATGCACTGCAATCTGGCATTGATTTTAAACTGAAACATTTGACTTGCTCAACTCCAAGGAAAACAACACCATGTTGCTATGGTCATGCGCCAAAGAGTTTAGGAAGAGAGCAGCAGAAGAAGAATATTTAAGTGTACTTGTTTTTCACATTTTATACACTGTGCAAAGCTGAACCCTAGTGTGTGCTTCACAATCAGATGCCCCATCAGATAAAGGTGCAGATTTTTCCAAAAGCTTCCGCCCCCTCACTGTAAACATTGCAGATGCAGCCTTGCTTGCACGTCAGGCTATTGGACGTCGCCCCAGTTCCTGATTTGCACGGAATGCACTGTTTGCACACAAACACTGAACTTTCAGTTCCAAAACCGGTTGGCAAAACCTTGAGCAGCGTCCTTTGGACCACCCCCTGGATGCCAAATGAAAGTCACCCAGGACGCGCATCATTGGTTAATAATAAACGAATCCGGCTGCCTAGCAGGATGGGGCTGAACCAAAGTTATCTGCCAGCAGGAGGTGTGTTTTCTTTAAAAATAAAACCTTCAAAGGCATTCATCGGAAAATCCCAATGCGGGCGTCGCATGGGTGAACACGGGGCATAGAAAGACACAGTTATAAGGAAATTAATTGTCAGTCATGAGTTTTTCATTAAATATGTCCCTATTTTGTTCTGCGGGGAAAACGCTCCTTTGTCCAGTGTCTAATTAGGCTGAACAGAGCTGGTTTCAAACCAGGCAGCAGCAGTCAGAGAGTAAGCCAGCCTTCCCTAGGCCATGCAGTCTTGCAGGGACACACTCTTAGTCTTATGAAAGGGCTGCAGACAAGTTCTCATTCCAGTGTATTATATTACACTATGCAGCTAGAGACGGTTTTGTTCTCAGTGAAACTGGAAGGTCTCTTGACTTGTGAGTGCCTCTTAAAGGCCGGTTGGACTGGTCACATGAAATTTCTCCAAACTAGCCGGGTGGTCCTCCAATATCTCGTCTGCTGGTCACTCCTTATTCCCTCAATAGGCTTCTTAGATCCTCCAATTCACTTTTGGCAACTGTCCCCACTGTCAGAAGGGATCAAAGTGGAGGACAGTCTTTTGGCTTTAACGTGGCAAAGCAGTGGAATGCTGTCCCTCTGGCCATTCGCTTTATGAACTATGAGCTGAGCTCCCAAACATCCCTTAAGAAATGGCTTTTTAGGAACTGGTCCTTAGTTAACACTTCTGGCCTAGGTGTAGTGGTACTTCCGTCCACTAGTGTTGGGATGCCTTTGGTTCGCCATGTGCTTTATAAATCCCATAGCACAGCATAGCATAGCATAGTTCCTTTGAAAAGCTTTAAGGCTAATGTCAGACCCCCTTTCAAAGGGCCATGGGGCATGCAGGGGTTACTGGGCCCAATTGTTTGGATGCTACCGTTTACTCCTGAAGACTCCGGCCGACCTACTATAGATCCTGAGCAATTGGGCCAAGTACCACTTCTGCACTTGACTCTCAGTGGCAGCTATGGATAGCAGGCCAATGCTCCCTCGGGATGAAAGTGCAGATGCACCTTAGTGGACACGTCCAGTCAAATGCTTATTTTTATAATATTAAGAAGTATTTTATTTCTAGCTCTTTGCATTCAAATGATTATCACAATACTCATAAGCAACAAGGAAATCCCCTTGAGGTGTTGTTTTTAGTGTTATACTGTCAAATCCCTGCCCCACCTGCTCCAATAATGTAGTTGATACTATTCCCTATTCACTGGTGGCAGCACCCAGGGAATGGCCACTAGTAGTCCTTTCTCAAATGTTCACTCCGACTTTTAGAATGTTGTCAAAAGCATCTTTGGCGCCCTAGACCCTTTAGCGGTCAATTCCCTGTTGCCCAGATGGCCCATAACACGTCTTACCTACTCCAGCAGCAAGGAAGCGTCTCAGTGGGTGCACTGACCGCGGGCACTCACAATGCTTCAATGCTTCAGTCCTGCTCGGTTGAATTGGGCTGCACGCGGGACATGCTGCAGTCCTCCAGGGCTCCTCCCTCAGCCCGACGCTCTTCAACGTCTACATGGCTCCACTCGCCCCCATCGTCAGAACCTACGGACTCAACATTGTGCGATACGCAGACGACACCCAACTCATCCTCTCCATATCCAACAAACCCGAAACCACCAGACACAACTTTCGAGAAGGCATGGAAGCCATTGCCAAATGGATGAAAAACAGCTGCCTACAACTAAACACCAACAAAACAGAAGTACTCATCATGGGCTCAAACCCCGACGTCTGGAACGACACATGGTGGCCCCCCGCCCTCGGTAACCCGCCAACCCCCACTGACCATGCACGCAACCTGGGAATCATCCTGGACTTCGAGCTCAAAATGGACCGCCAGATCAACTCTGTCTCGTCCTCCTGCTTCCACACACCCGGCCTCCTTTGTAAGACCTTCAAATGGATACCCCTCAAACACAAAAAGACCATCACCCACGCCCTGGTCACCAGCAGACTCGACTACGGCAACGCACTCTGCTCCGGAATAAAGAAAAACCTCACCCACAAGCAACAGAGCATCCAGAATGACGCCGCAAGCCTGGTCCTCAACCTACTAAAACACTGCCACATCTCCCAGCACCTAAACACACTCCATTGGCTCCCCGTCGAGGCGAGAATCACCCTCAAGATACTCACCACGCACACAAGGCCCTCCAAGGCACCGGACCAGCATACCTGACCAGCCGACTCAAATTCCACACACCCCAAAGGACCCTAAGATCAGCCCAACTCTCCTACGTCGTAGTCCCCCAAACCAGAAAGACCAGATCGGGAGGACGCTCCTTCGCCTTCCTTGCAGCCAAAGCTTGGAACGCCCTTCCGCTCCACCTCAGACAGACAACTTCACTCCCCATCTTCGCAAGAAACCTCAAAACTTGGCTCTTCGACAGACCCCATCCTTGATTAAATGGATCCTACACCCCCCAACCCCTAGCGCCTTGAGACCCTTACGGGTGAGTAGTGGCGCTTAACAAACATTTGATTGATTGATTGATTGATTGATTGATTGATTGATTGATTGATACCCGGCAGGCACAGGCTCTCCATGAGTGTGCACAGCCAACTCCAGCAATGCTCAGAGGTGATCCTGTGCTGTTGCTGGCATGGTACGTTCAGCACTTCCCAGCTGAAGAGGGTGGTTGATCCTGGTGCTCCCAATCTGGTCCCAGTGATATGGCAATGCACTCTCTGCATTCACCTCAGTCCACAGGACAGGTCGGGACGGTCTTGATGCTTGTTTTGACCCAGAGGTCACAGTTTTCAGTACTGCGGGTGACAGGCTAAACTTATACTTAAACAGTAAACAAGATACTGATCTTCACTTCACAGCAATCTATACCACAGCAGCCCCCCCAGCATACAGGGGATCACTAAGGCCTGTACGGGCCTTGGCATTTGCCGGAAGCAATCATTTCCACGGCTGCTCCCCCTGGTATACCGAGTCGTTGCAAGGATGCTGTACAGGTTTCAATCTTCTCGCATGGCATTCAGCTCACTGTTATCTTCATGGCAGCCCTCTGCTGGCATATGGCCCCTAGTCCAAGTCACAGGCAGAAGTCTTGCAGTGCTTCCCCATCTCATTCAGTCTGTCTGGATGTGTGGAAGATGATAACTATTTCAACCTCCACTTCTATTGCCCATTTTTAGACACCAAATGTGATTTAGGGTCTGGGTTCTTGAAGATTTATGTTGGGGTTCTGCTTCTTTCTTTTGAAGTGTACCCTGTTCCTCTCCCTCTTTCTCTTGAAAGGCTGTCTCCAAAGCTGATAATCCCACAACACAGGCCATGGAAGTGACTAAAGTTCACCCCTGGATATCAGCTACAGTGATATGTACATCAAAGGAATAATCCCGGCTCCCATCCCTACTCTTTATGATTCCCTTATCAGTTCCGTATCTTTCCTGGGATGTGTCCAGGCCCATTTCTTGTGATCTCTCACTGAATCAAAGAGCACCCTCTGACGTGTGTGAGGCGAGTATCGCTGTCCCTCCTCCAGTGGGCTCACAGGAATGCAGCAATGCACAAATCTGTCTGGCGGAATTCCTTTACTCCTCGTTTTCACCAGGCAGGCCTGGGACTCCCACAATGGAACCCAGGGTCCACATTGTATTGTAGTCCTAAAGGCATACCTGCACTCAGTGTATGTACACAGCACACACACTATCCAGTAATGTTTCCTCCTTGTGTTGTGCCACGACTGACACACATACAATCAGCACATACATCCACTCTGCACACACTGCTCAGTACTGTAGCCTTTTCTATGTTGCCGCTGGCAAGCACACATTCAGACAGCACAACGATTCACCATGTGAGTGTTGCACTATAACCTTCATGTAATGTACTTCTTGCTGGTACGCATGCACCCAATACATGATCTCACCATGCACGCACTGCCTAGCACTATAGCTTTCATGTACTATAATACTTACAGATACATGTACACCCAGTCCATTCATGCACCATGCATACATTGCACATCCCTGCTCTATCCTTGTATTTTACCCTTCCCAGACACATATACACCCAGCGCCTAGTTGCCACTCCTGCGCTGTGCAGCACTCTTTCATCTAACTGATGTAGGCAAAGGGTGAGTTAAACACACTGCAGATGAACTTTAAAAAGGTGAGTGACCTGTGGGCCTCCCTCCAGTGACACAGGATAAGAATATAACTGTTCACTTCCACTCATCACCACATTATGCTGCCAACATCATGCTCATGCTGCTTGGCCCCTGGTGAAGGCAGTAGCATTCCCCCACTATGAGGGTAGCACGTTTGGCACCCCTCCTGGTCTAACAAGACAGCAAACCATTAGACAGGCAAATGTCATGGTGCCCACGCAGGATCCATGTTTGCCTATTACAAACAAAAAATCAGCGTTAAGGGTCTAGACAGCAGTATAGTTAGGCACTTAGGCCAGACTTATCCATCACACTGCAGAGGACTTTTCTGTCCCAGCAGCTATCAAAGAGTATGAAACATATAGCTAGATTTGATATGGACTTTGACTTTTAATATAAATAGATAACATTTTATGCTGCATTTTTGGTTACAACCTAACTATGCTAAGACAATACAAACACACACACAATGTAAAACATAGATTCACAGATACGATTCATGGCATTAAAACCTCACATGCACCTTAGACCTGCTGTGGGCCCTCAACCACAGGACCTGGATTAGATGTCTGGCTGGAGTTTGTTTGCTACTCATTATTAAATAACTTTAATGATGCAAACATAAATCTTACACAGCCTAGCACAATTAGAAGGCTTCCTCGCAGGTGCACACATTTGCTTCTTTGAAAGCGCTGTGCAGTTATTGCAATCTCAGTGCATCTACCCTCTGCATATGGAGACTACATTTAACATGTGCTCATCATCTAAATTACAGGTGCAACTAAAATGTTGTGGGTACCTCCAGTTTCCTTTACTGTCAAGTAAATCGATATGCTGTGAGCACAGTTTTAAAAATCTGACTTTCATGAAGGGACTAAGACCAGAGGCAAGATCTCAGAAGGTGGCTCTGCATATACTATACCAAAATACAGTATAGTGTGCACAGAATCCAGTGGATTCCCAGAGGCTTTAAAGAGGCTAAAATAGATAATACTAAGGCACTCTTTTGTGGTAGTGTGAGCAAGCAGTTTGTATTATCAGAGGGCTGTGTTAAGCATGTGTTGTACACACACAGGCAATACATGATACACACACTCAGTGACTAAATCCAAGAACAATTCTTTGTAAAAATATTACGTTTTGTATTTTTTTTTATAGAACCAAAGATTTTTGTTGCAGTAAAATAAGTTTTGCAATATCACAGTTTTTCCATATCAAAAGTGAACACAATTTTTCAACCAGTACAATTATCCTGTGGGAGGAAACACAGTCAGCAATTTGCAGGTAAGTAAACGATTTGCAGTATTAAGCTTTTGTATCAAGAATCAGTACCAGGCAAGGTTCAGGAAAGTAACAAAACTGCACTACCAGGGGCACTGGGGCAGCCGGGTGCAGAGGTCAAACTCAGGACCTGGTGCCAATGTTTTCCAATGGAGAAAGGGAGGCAATCGAAGTGGCACTACTTGCAAGTAAATAGCATGGTTTTGGAACCCAGTCTCCAGGGGTTAAGGCAAGCACAGGGGGGCCACAAGGCAGCACCAAAACGTACACCCTCAGTGGCACAGGGGTGGCTGGGTGCAGAGTTCAAACATGGCATCAGGCGCCCAATGCAGACCCAAACTTGGAGAAAGGCCGGTCGATGGAAACCTACAGCTGCACAGGTAGGCTGAGATGTGCTGGGGCATCTAGACACTGTTGTTATATCTCCCCATGGCCCAGGGGCTCTGGGTGCAGGGGTGTCCTTTGGCATCAGAAGTCAACGTACCAATGGAGTCGTGGTGGGGGGGTCATCGTGCAGAGGCTCCAGGCATCGACGTGGAGTCTGGCAGGGGTCAAACCACGAGGGACTCTTGCTCAGGATTGCTGTGGAACCTTTTCTGGACCGGTTGGCCTGTTGGACTTGGGCGTGGACATTGGATGCAGAGGTGGTCGACTTTGTGGTTCCACAGGCAGAACTTGGTCTTGCAACTTGCTTTTTGGACATGTCTGCAGTCCACAGGAGATCAAGAGTCTTTGTTGAAGGCAGGCAGTCCTACCAGGGTTTTGGAGGTCGCTGGTCTGGAGGAAGAGTTGTGCGAAGTTCGCAGACATGCTGGTGGGGCTGGGACCACGGCAGCCACTGCAGCTCCTTGTCGTGCAGGGATCAGCTCTTCTTTGTCTTCTTTATCGTAGGTCGTCGGTAATCTGAGGATTAAGGTTATGGGGTGCCCCTAAATACTAGTTTTAGGGGCATTCTAGGGGTCATAAGGTAGTAGCTAATGGGCTACTTACCTTTAGGGGGACTACACTCTTTGTATGTCCACTCCCTCCGAAGAAGGGGCATACCCCTATCCCTATTGGCTAAAATCCTCCAAATTATGTTGATGTCATATGTGCGGATGGCATTGGCCAGAGGGATCATGTATGCATTAAAGAGGGTGGGCGGAGTGACGAACTTAGTGGGACTCGCCAGAGGACTTAGCGAGCTTCCGATGAGTAAGGTGCCAGGGTGACAGCTTGTGTTTGATCTGTTAAGAAGGAAAAGATCCATCGGCGAGTGGATCCTAGAATGCCAATCTCATGCAGGTGCCTAATGAGGACGGGGTGTGATACCATGTAAAATATTGCAGAGAGGTCCAGGAAAATGAGAGCTGCTGTGTCTCCTCTCTTAAGGATCACCACGGATGTCAACTGTGGCGGCAATTAGTGCAGTTTCTGTACTGTGATTGTGGCTAAATCCAAACTGCCTGGCTTTGAGGAGCTGGTGTTTGCTGAGGTAGTCGGTGAGGCGTTGGTTGATTAGGTTCTCTGAGACATTTTTGCAGGGTATGGTAGGAATGAGATCTGTAGTTGGAAAATGTGGTTGGGTCAGCTAATAGTTTCTTGAGCAGGGGCACAACAGTGGCATGTTTCCAGGTGTCTGGGAATGTGCTGAGTTGATAGAGGCATTAGCAATGGGATATATTGCCCTACACCTCATCCTAAACCTTCTCCCTCACCTCACATGCCCAAACCTTTATCAGTGCTACCTGGCTAGGCTGGTAGACAATGGCTACATGGTAAAGTCCCAACTGACCTAGACTGGAAGAACTCCAAAAGCAATGCCGCTTCCTCAACACACAATCCTGGCACATGACCAACAAGCATCAAGAGTGGCATTTAATGACTGTTGATATTGCCTAAGACAACTGTGTAACTCCCCTTGCCCCTACAGTGTCTGTAAAGTGAAAGCAGCATGCCTGTTGATGAACACCTCTTGCTTGGATGCTACCATTGATCTGAGTAATTTGTGGAAGGATGTGCTTCATGTGTGTGCCTGCTCATCAGGAGCATATGGGATTTGACCACTGATTTCGGGGCACTCGAAGAAAAAAAAAAGAAAAAATGATATGTATATGTTTGTGTGTATTTGTTTGTGTCTTGGTCAGCATGTGGCGTTGTGTGTGTGTGATAGCATGATCAGAATTAAAGAAAACAAAAGAGGAAATCCACCGTTGGGAAGGAAAAGTCTTCTGCATGGTAAAATATGTGTACTCCTTCCCTGAGTGTCCAGCTGTACTGTTGTCTGGATTACTAATGCTGATTTTTGTTGTCATAGACAAATTGTGCCATGACATAGGCCTGTCTCACAAAATGCGGTCTTATTCGACAAGGAGGGGCGCCCCAGGCACTACCCTCATAGTGATGAAAACCTGCCACCTTCACCAAGAGTTAAGCAGCACAAGTGCGTTGGTGGCAGCATACTAGGTAGTGATCAGTGGGAATGAACAAGTCCTTTTTACCATGTATCACTGGAGTGAGGCCTAAATGCTTACTCAGCTTTTCAAAGGATCTGCTGCTGTGTGCTTAACTCACCCTTGGCCTACATCAGGTAGATGGATTGTGCTACGCTATGCAGAAGTAGTGACTGTGCTGGATGTATGTGTGCCTGTGAAGGGTACAGTACAGGGAGAGAACAGTGCTGTGCAGTGCATGTATGGCTAGTGCATGTACTGACTGTATGCATGTCTGTGAGGAATATATTGCATGAGAGATGTTGTGCTAAGCAGTATGTTCGCAATGAAAGGATCTTCTGGGTGCATGTGGGTTTGCGAGAAGTACAATTCATGATGGGTGAAGTGTTGTGCAGCACGCGCATGGTGAGTGTGTTTGATAGCAATCTGTGTGTTTGCAAGTAGCACACCATGGCACAATACAGAAAGGATACAGTACTGTGCAGTGCACACAGAGAGATTGTGTGTACTGGATGTGTGCGTACCAGGGATGGTACAATACATGGAGGGGACAGTAATGGACAGTGTGTGTGCTGTGTATGTACCCTGAGTGAAAGTGTGCCTGCAATGTTACATTACATGGAGCAACCTGGGTTTCATTTTGGGAAGCCCAGTGTTATAATAAATGTAGAAAATGAAGAAGGCCCACCTATGTCAATGCAAGCATCAGCAGAAAGTTGTGTGCAGATGTATGTATTAGAAGAGAAATATAGGCCTAAGCTATCTGCTACAGTAGAATAGAAAAACAGCACAAAATTGAGTCAGGTCCCAGGGGGAGGGAGGTAGAGACGAGCTTCAGTAGAATAGAGAAATATAATTAGACATAGCAGAAATGGAAAGTTACAGGCATGCATTGCTAGAACACGTCTCTGAGAAATTATGTAGATACAGTAGCACAGAGGCACAGGATAAGTGGTAGATTAAGCCATTTAGAGCAGTAGACATGTAGGAAGTAGAGCATTGCTATGCTTCAAAGAGACAGGCCAAGGAAAATCGGTAGTACAAGTGATGGTGTAGAAGCATAACCAAAATAACATGTGCACATGTATCACATTTAATAAACACCTGATTAGCTTTTTTGCAGAAAGTATTACTGTTGATATGATGTTGTGCTTAAGTAAATGCCTGACTGATTATGCAAATGTATGACTTATTATGCTTACAAGTGTATAAAAGAACCAGCCCGCCTATTGTAAGTCGAAGCTCAGATTCAAGTTCCACAGAGCTGTCTGACCTTTCAAGTACATGATTCAACTTTATACTATATTGCTAAAAGAAGTTGCGTGGTCTTTTTATTTCATATGGCAACACCAGGCCTGCCTGGGGAAGGCATGAGGCATAGTCGAATACACCAGACAGATTGTGTATTGATGTATTCCTGTGAGCCGGGAAGGACACACTGAAGGAAGCGAGAGAGGTTCCTCCTTTACATTTCAAAAGGGTGCTCTTTGAGTCAGTGATATATCACAAGGAAGGGGACTGGACACATCTCAGGAAGGAGATGGGGCTGATAAGAGAATTATAAAGAGTAGGCATTGGAACCTGTGATTAACCTTTTGAATGCACATATCACTGCGGCTGACATCCAGGTGTGAGCTCTAGGCCCTCCCATGGCCTGTTTTGTGGGACTATCAGCTTTGGAAGTCTTTCCTGCTGTGACAGACATCTTTTGAAGAGGAAAGAGAGAGAAAGTGTATACTTCAAAAGAAGCAGAACATAAAACTTCAAAGACTCAGACTCTAAATCATCCTGCATTCCTGACATTGTGGCGAGCGGCACACTTAGCACCGCCCACCACAATGCCAGGAAGGCATGTCGTGCACTTCCATGCACAACATGGAAGTCTCAGGAGCACAAAGCCTTCACCCCAGCTCCCATGAACTTCCTTGCTGGGAGTTCTGACCTGCCAAGAGTTGCCTGTGATTGTGTGGAGCCTCTGTTGGTTGTTCCTGCTGTTGGGAGCTGGAAAAGCAACCCAACTACATGAAAATCTACGCATTGTTCTTCTTCTGACTGTTATTCTGACTCAGCAGCGTTGTGCGAGAAGAATCTCCAAGCATTGCCGCGCCACTGCCGAAACCGATGCCTTAAAAACACAAGAGCAACACATATGTCCATGTGAACTGGCTAACAGCTATTTAGCTAGGAACAATTGTTCACAAGGAACACATTTTCAAAAAATGTTTATCATTTTTTGAAAATTGACTAACTTGTGCAATGATTTAATCGGTGCACAGACAGAATATCAAGTTTTAAACATCGACATACACAAATATCGAGTTGGAAATATCATGATACATGAATATCGAGAGCAAGAATATCATGGTCAAGAATATCAACTTTAAGGTAAGAAATATCGTTTTTGAAAATATCGAAGTCAGTAATATCGTTTGCAAAATAAATTTAAATATCGATGTTTAAATTAGTATTATGTATTTTAGTATGTATTTTGAAAGTATGTGATCTATTTTTTGTGTGTGTTAAATTTTTAGTAGTGATTAGTTTGATGTTAATTAAATTTTGCATTTAGTTCTGTAGCGGGTTGTGGGTTTATAGGGGAATAGGGTGGGAAGTAATTTAATTATAATAAATTATAATAAATTAATTAGATTGTATTGCTTATTAGTATTTATTTAATTTAGATTTTATAGTGTCAATTGTGGGAATTAATTTATTATTAATTAATTATTAATTGGTTGTTAATTTTTAATAATTAATTAATTGGTAATTATGTTATGTTTTATAGGAGCTGGTTGTGTTAAACAATGTTAATTAAATAATTAAAAATTAAATAGGCAATTGGGTAATTAATTTGACATTTGAGTTGTGGGGTTTATAGTGGTTAAGAGTGGTAAATAAATTATTTTTAATTAATGAATACGTTGTTGTTAATTGATAATAATTTAATAATGTAAAATTAGTTATGGAAATTGTGTAATGATTTTAAGGTGTGTGTTGTGATATTTATTGGGGTTGAGGGTGGAAACTATTTTAGGTTTTATTAATTAATAATTAGTTGCTCACTATTTTTCATTCATTAATTGATAAATATTTATAGTGTGTGGATTTTGGTTTTGTATGGGTTTTGTTTGGTGAGTAAATTAATTTTTAACTGTTTCATTTGTTTTTTAATTTATATTTTTTATTTGATCATTGATTATGTTGATTATGGAGGTACACTGTTTTAGAAATTTAGATGTGTGTTGTGAATTGTGTGGTGTTATTGAGTAGGACATAAAAAATATAAATTTTACGTAACAATTAATGTTTTTGATTATAGTTCATTTCTATTAAATATAGTTTTTGTTTGAAAATTATTTTTTACATTTTTATCAAATAATGTTTGCAGGTAATTGTTTAGATTGTTTTACCATTATAATATGTTTCTATCTTTTGTAATTTCTATTATTTTGTATATGCTTACTTTTTTTGTTCTTAAAATGTTTTGTATTGTAGTTGATATTTTGTTTTTAATTTTGTATTTTCTTCAGTGGGAATATTAATTTTAGCCCTTCTGCCATCCAACACTTTCGATACTGTTGCACTCACTGGAGTGGGAATAGTAATTTGTACCCCTCCGCTATCCAACACTGTGGGAATAGTAATTTTTACATTTGTGCTGTCCAACACTTTCCCTTCTGTTGCACTCAGAAGAAGTGGGAATAGTAATGTGTACCCCTAAGCTATCCAACAATTTCCCTACTGTTGCACTCACTGGAGTGGGAATAGTAATTTGTACCCCTCCGCTATCCAACACATTCCCTACTGTTGCATTCAGTGCCGTGGGAATAGTAATTTTTACATCTCCGCTATCCAACACTTTCCCTACTGTTGCACTCACTGGAGTGGGAATAGTAATTTTTACCACTCTGCTATCCAACACTTCCCTTAATGTTGTACTCCGTGGAGTGGAAATAGTAATTTGTACCCCTCCGCTGTCAACACTTCCGGTACTTTTGCACTCACTGGTGTGGGAATAGTAATTTTTACCCCTCTGTTATCCAACACTGTCCCTACTGTTGCACTCACTGGAGTGGGAATAGTAATTTTTACTCCTCCGCTATCCAACATTTTCCCTACTATTGCACTCACTGGAGTGGGAATAATAAATATTTCCCCTCCGCTATCCAGCACTTTCTCTACTGTTGCATTCACTGGAGTGGGAATAGTAATGTTTACCCCTCCACTATCCAACACTTTCCCTACTGTTGTACTTACTGGAGTGGGAATAGTAATTTTTACCTCTCTGCTATCCAACACTTTCCCCGCTATTGCACTCACTGGAGTCGGAATAGTAATTTGTATCCCTCCGCTATCGAACACCTTCTCTAATGTTTCAGTAATTGGAATGGAAATAGTGATTTTTACCCCTACTCTATCCAACACTTTCCTTCCTTTTGCACTCACTGGAGTGGGAGTAGTAATTTTTTCCCCTCCGCTATCCAACACTTTCCCTACTGTTGCACTCACTGGAGTGGGAATAGTAATTTTTACCCCTGACCTATCCAACATTTTCCCTACTGTTGCACTAAATGGAGTGCAAAATGTAAGTTTAAAAATTATTAAATATTTTAATGTTTTTATTTATAATATAATTTTTTTATTAGATTTTATGTTCCAGGTGTATGTACATATATATCTATTTGTACATTTTTATATATTCATAACATTTTAAAATAAATGACAATTCTTAGTTTATTAATAGTTTTAAAGTAGCTCCTGAAGCTACTTTTAAAATTCTTCAGCAAGTACAAAACGCAGCCGCCAGACTGCTGTTGGATGTTCCCAGAAGGCATTCAGCGGCCCCAGCTCTGAAAACGCTGCACTGGCTCCCTGTTAGGGAGCGGGTGAAGTTTAAGGCGTTATGCACTGCCCATAGAATTCTGCATGGTAGGGGTCCCCCTATTCTCTCTACTTTGGTACGTCCCTACAAGCCTACTCGTCCTCTGCGGTCGGATCAAGGACATCGTCTGCAGTCAACCAGAGTAAGGAAGGCTCGCTCGGGGGGCAGGCGTTTCTCAGTGCAGGTGGCGACGCTGTGGAATTCCCTGCCCCTTAAGATCCGCTCAGAGCCCAGGATTCTACTATTCAGGAAACTTCTTAAGACTCACTTGTTTCCAGTATAGTGGGTCAGCCTAGTTTTCTTCTTATCTGTCTCGCGCCGGGATGCTCATGGGTAACTGAGCGCGCTATAAATTTTGTATAATAATAATAATAATAAAGTAAATATACATTGATATATTACTTTTTATATCTGTATGTTTAAATTTTTTAATTACATTTATTTCTTATATTTGTTAAAATGTACATTACATCTAAATAATTGTTTTTAAGTTAATATTTTTATTTAATTTATTTAATATTATTTTTTATATATAAAAGTATTATATTTTGTACATCGAAATTTTAACATCAATATTTGTTTTAACATTTTAATAATTTACAATATAAAGATAGGATGACGATATCTTGGCTATCGATATTTTTGTGTAGATATTTGTGCATGGGGATATTTGGGTAATCGATATTATGTCAGTGATCCGATTTAATCATAAGCCTGAAAGAGTCAATGAAATAAAATCCAGTTATCTAAATTAATTCAATATTTGTAATATTTAGCTAATTTATTGTAAGAAAGTAGCCCAAGAAATATATTGATTAATACGCACTTCAGCCGAAATGAGTAATATATTCATTTATAATTACAGAAATCTTCATTAAACACTCGCTCACACACCACAAGAAATATTTATAATGCATACACAGGAGTTAAGGAATTGAAAATTAGTGACATATGTGTCTCCAGTGAAGTGGCCATAACCAGCTTGTATTAAAACATGAAGTGACTGTACTTTTTTTTTTAAGAAACAGGTTATTGGAATACGAATTGGAATTATTGGAATAAGAAGGATGTCGTTTGTGATTCTGATTCACTGTTTCAGATCAAGGACCAGGGTCTTTTCTACTGCTTTCAAGACTATCCATCATGGTTGTCGATGAAGTTTTGATCGCGCTATGGATGCCAATGCAATTCATCGGCTGTGTGGGTCTTGTGTTTGAAAAGTTGTACTGATGGGGCATTTTCTGTTAGTCCTATATGTGCCTTCACTGGTTGTGATGTCTGACCTATGTATATTAGGTTACACAGACACCAAATGCAGTAAATTACGTGTGAGGTAGAACAATTTTACGGTCCTGTAGGGCCATTTTGATCTCTCCATGTACAAATTTCTTAGTGTTGGTTGTATATTGGCAGGCTATACATCTGAAATGAAATTAAATGAAATAAAATTAAAACCATTTTTATTAAGCGCTAACAGCTGCCCTGGGGCGTCCAGGCGCTAAAAACTACCATCAGTGCTTTCAAGAGGAAAAAAGAGCAAGGGGACCCTATTGATTGAAAAGAAAGGTTTTGAGCAGCTTGCGAAAACTCAATAAATTGGAATCAGCTTTAAGATGGAGCGGTAGAGTGTTCCATAGTTTCGGAGCTTTATAGGCAAAGGATCGGCCTCCAGCCCTCGCTCTATGAATCCTCGAGCTTCCTTGAGCTAGGAAGGCATGTGAGGAGCGGAGGGCTTTGGTGGGTTGATATGGTGATACCAGAGGGTGGCTGATCTCTGGGCCTGATTTCCAATAGGCCTGATGTGCAATGCACATAGCTTTAAATTTGACTCTCTCTTTAATGGGGAGCCAGTGCAGTGCTCTTAAGACAGATTTTATTGAGGTTCTACGAGGGGTGCCAAGCAGTGTGCGAGCTGCACAGTTTTGAATGCGCTGCAATTTTTGTAGAGTGTACTCCGGCGCCCCCAGGTACAGAACATTGTTAAAATCAAGGCGAGATTGAATTAAGCCTTGTATGACAATCTGTCTGGCCTCAAAGGGGAGAAGTGGAAGGATTTTTTTAACCATCCTCAAGAGGCCAAAACAGGTCGCAGCGACTTTGCTTGCCTGCCTGTCGAAGGTCAAAGATTTGTCCATCCACACCCCAAGGCTTTTGATGTTGTCTCTAGGGGTGGGGGCTGTGCCCATACTCAGAGGCTATGACGACTCCAAGGTGGAAGGAGTCGGAGGGCCTAGGAGCATAAGCTCCGTTTTATCATCATTGAGCTTCAGACATGACTTGGTCATCCAACTCTTGACCTGTTCCAGGCAAGTTGTTAAATTGGGCTGCGGTAGTGGGTTGCTCTCCTGCACGAGAGAGACCACTAGCTGGGTGTCGTCCGCATAGGTGATGATGTTAATACCATGCAGACGCACGATCCCAGCCAGTGGTCTCATATAGGCATTGAAGAGCGTAGGGCTTAGTGAAGAGCCCTGCGGCACCCCACATCCCAGTGGCTTGCTAGAAGAGATCGATGTATCTTCAAAGACCTGGAAGGTTCGATCGCTCAAAAAGGACTTGAACCAAACCAGGGCTTCTCCCGATATTCCCATATCGAGGAGACGGTTTAAGAGTATTTTATGATTAACCGTATCGAAGGCGGCGCTCAGATCAAGGAGGATCACTGCCACTGACCCTCCCTGATCGAGTATCCGCCTTGTCTCTTCTGTCACAGCCAACAAGGCAGTCTCCGTGCCATGTTTTGGGTGGAAGCCTGTCTGGGAGGTGTCGAGCAAGTGGTTGTGCTCGAAGAACTGAGTTACAATGATGTTAACATGCTTCTCTAAGATCTTTGTTGCCCAGGGAAGAAGTGATATCGGACGATAGTTATTAAAATTCGTCGGGTCAAGAGTGGGTTTTTTCAACAATGCTCGGACCATGGCATGCTTCCAGGCCTGTGGCACTATCCCACTTATTATGGACGAATTTAACAGCTCCATAAGAGTGGGAAGGATGACTTTATTTGCTAGGATCAGCGTGCCAGGGGGAGCAGGGTCACAAGGTGATCCTGATTTGATTTGGTTGATTAAAGACTCTAGGGTGTCGAGATGTAGCATTGGAAAATGATCCAGATAGTTGTTTTGGGAGGACGTCTCTGGCTCGGTAGGAGAATCTAGTTTTTGAGTAGGCAATTCTGCCTCTGAATCAGAGAAGGAAAGATAAATTGTATTTACTTTCAAAAAGAAAGCATTAGCCAGTTCCTCGCATCGAGAGGATGAATTGTCAATACCTGTCGACGGAGCTGGCAGCCTGGTCAGTGTTTTCACAATCTGGTAAATCTCTTTAGGCTTAGACTTGGCCAGTTTAATTTTTTCCGAATAGTATGTAGACTGTCTAATTCTGATTTCGTTTTTATAGTTCCTAATGGCTTCCCTGTAGGTCGCTTTGTCCATAGAGTCGTAGGACAAGCGCCACTTCCTTTCTAGTCTTTTGCAAAGACGTTTTTTTTCCCTGAGCTCTTCTAGAAATAAAATTGAAAGAAACACCAAGAAGGAAAAGAACAGAATATTACACAGAGGTAAAAATATTGCCAAGGCGGTATTGATTTAAAGTGACAAGGGGGCGTGGTTTGGACGCCGACTGGGATGGCGGCGTGAGCCTACAGCTCCGGGCCAGATCCCGATAATTATCCTGTCACTCCCTGCAATCGCGCTGCTGGCGGCGCGGGACTACCGCACAGAGCACCGGGGCTACCGGGGAGCGTGACTGCGGACCAGCCAGAGGCTTCCTGGGGTGCTAGCGGCCGGCCTCGGAGCCGGGAGGAACTGCGGGCTGGAGGCAAGATGGCGACGTCCCCATCTAATGGAGCCCGGACAGCGTGAGTCAGCGGCCTCTGGCCGGGGTATAGTGCGGACAGCGCTCTGCCGCATTGACCGCGGTGAGTTTCCCACCGCATATGAGCCTGTGGACACGGCGGAGGTGAGGGGCGCTTTCCGCCGTAGCGGACTTGGACAATAGAGACGCCCCTCCCCCATTGCCGAACATGGCGGCCTTGCGAGGCGTACCCCGCTCCTAGATTGAGGCACGGGACATCGGCGGTTCGTGGGAGCCTGCCGGCGCGGAGCCACTGAGTCGGTGTGCAAGGGCGCACGGCGGGGACGGAGCAGGACATCGGATCGGTGGAATTTCTGTCCGCCCTCTGGGCTGATTGCTTGCTCCCAGCGAGGACCCCAGCGAGGTGCAGCTCCCTGGGAGGAGACATGATTGCTGGCAGTGACTTCTGACCCACAGAGGGAGTGGACCCAGGTACGATCTGAGAGCTGGCGGAGGGGCCAAGGGATCGGCACTCGGCTGTTGTGTGCTGCAGCTGTTGGCCCGCAGGGGTACTGGACGCACCGGGTTCAAGTGGCGCTGAGAGAGGGGGCACTGGATCGCCGAGGGGTGGCGCATCCCCCCCCCCCGAAGTACATTGCTGGCTTCGCCGAGTTTGTCAGGCTGGGCCTTCCTCAATATGGTTTTGAGAGCGAGGTGAGCCCACACTGCAGGTGACACCGAACAGTGCAGCGAGGGGCTCTTGACCAGAGGGGTGATTGCTGGAATAGCGGTGGATGTGACCGCAGACCTCGCTCGGAGCGGGCGGTACTGGTCAGTGGACAGCCGTTTTGCGCGGGGAAGCGGAGCAGACGGTAAATAAGCATTGGTCCCCGGGCGTGGAGGTCGTGCTTCGTGGGAGACATTGAGTTCATTGGCAGAGGGTGGGCTCAGAGACCCTTCCTCACGGGGTGTATGGACATTGGTACTGGCACGTCCCCCAGAAGTGATCCAGATCGGGTGTTCCGGCCGGATGAGATGGCCGCTACGGGCCCTGAACCACTGCAGGATCGTGGGCACGACCAGGCAACGATGTCGGTTGCGGATGGCGGGGCTCATAATGACTCGGAGGGATCGGCGCAGGAACAGCGCTTGAATAAAAGGCTGGATGGTATACTGGAGGCGATAACCGCGACGAAGGAGACCTTACATCAAGACATAGCGCAGGTCGCCACGGGACTGGGCCTCTTGAGGGCGGATCATGCTAAACTTACAGACAGAGTGAAGGACAATGAGTTGCTGCTTCAGGAGCTCAAGCCGGCAGTGGTGACTGCGGAACACAAACTCGCTGATATCCTTGGCCGCCTGGCGACACTGGAGAAACGGGCTGAGGACGCCGAAAGTCGTAATCGGAGGAACAACGTGAGGGTAGTGGGCCTGCCGGAGAAAATTGAAGGGGACGATGCAGTGGCCTATATGGAGAACTGGTTTAAGACGATCGTGGCCCCGGAGGGTCTCTCACCCTTTTTCACCCTGGAAAGAGCGCACAGGGTCCCGGCCCGCCCGCCCATGCAGGGCCGCCCTCCCAGACCGATGGTGGTCAGACTATTGCATTACAGAGACAGAGATCTATTGATACAGAGGGCGCGCTCGGTGGGTCCCTTTCAGGTGGAGAATAGCTCAGTTACAGTGTTCCCCGACTATACGCAGGAGGTTAAAAAAACAGGGCTTCCTTTCTGGCTGTGAAAAAAGAACTGAGGGACGAGGGCATACAATATTCCCTGCTTTTTCCGGCGAGGTTGCGTGTGATCATGGATGGAACGACCCACTTTTTCCAGACTGCTGATGAGGTATGGTCGTGGCTTGAGTTGTATCGCGCTGGTACGGACCTCAAAGGGAGAGGAGAGAAGGAGAAACAGAAGCCGGTTCAGGTACGCAAATCTCAACGCATCCGAAAACGTAACAGACTCAAGAAAACGTTGCGGGACGGCCAGATGGCTGAGGACAGGAAAGGAGCGCTGGCTGCAACGGCGATCATCACGGGCTCGCAACAGGGGAGCATATCGATGGGCTCGGACTCTGGTGAGGATGGAGGAGGGACAGGCGGTGAAGTCTCGGATGTTGATGGTTCCGGGGGGCCGGCGGTCACCCCGCAGACGGCTGATGGCCTATTTAACGAATGACACTGGGACTGTGACCATTTTCGCAACTCCTGATCTAGCTGAATGCCCTGGTGCTCTGTGGGCTGGCAGGTACTGTGTTGAGATGCCACATGGGATCGTGGGCTCGGGGGCGGGGGCCATGCCTGCTCCGGGTCGGCTCTGAATCGCCCTCTTGTTGCCCTTAAGGCCTTCTGTAGTGACGACTACAGAGTAGGGGACTGAGTGGAGTGTTACAGGTTTGGATGGGGGCTGATATTATGTTATTGGGTCCTGTTCTGGGGGGAGGGGTGGGGGGAGTTTGTTGGGGTGTTTTGGTTGAGGGGTTACACTGCAATGCCGCGGGTGGCCGATTGACACTGGTGGACTTATTGGGTAATGGCTACAATGGGGACGTTACCTAATTTGAAATGCCTCACATGGAACGTCCGTGGCCTTCGAACTATGACAAGAAGATATAAGGTACATGCCCATCTGGTGCGGTGAGGCATCCAAATTGCACTATTACAAGAAACTCATTTAACCAAGCAGGAATGCTCTGCATTACAGAAGAGGTGGCACGGCCAGGTGTTTGGCACCACGTATTCAGCGTTTGCCAGGGGGGTGTTGGTGTGGGTGAGAGCGGGGGTCCCATTCCAGGCCACGAACCAAATAGTGGACCCTGAAGGTCGGTTTGTGGCGGTCGAGGGGAGGTTGTACGGTCAGGATGTGGTCTTGTGCAGTATATATGCTCCTAATACGGACCAGGCCCGCTTCTTTACTAGCCTGACGGGCTCCCTGGCACACTTCCTGGCGGGGCCTATCCTAATAGGTGGGGACATCAACTCAATCACTGATGTCGCACTGGATAGGTCGCATCCACCATTGGCCGACTCTCCAGTGCGTCGGTTGGCAGCACACAGGGCAGAATGGCAGGAGAGGTGGGGCCTTGTGGATGTCTGGAGGGAGCAACACCCCGGAGTTAGGGACTATTCATTCTTTTCAGCACTACATGCGCAGCATGTTAGGATAGACTCCATTTTGTGCGGCGGACCTCTGGCTCCCACGATGGCCCACACGGAGTATCTCACTAGGACGATCTCGGACCATAACCCGTTGCTGCTAACGCTGCAGTGGCAGCGTCCGAGGTCGGCGGTCCCCACATGGAGGCTGCGGCCTGAGACATTAGAAGACCTGGTGTTTAGGGACGAGGTCCTTCAGGGCATTGAGCACTATTTTGGGGAGAATGCGGGCTCAACTGCCACGAGATCTTTAGAATGGGATGCAATGAAGGTGGTGACCAGGGGCATCTGTATGGGTAGATTCTCGACTGAACGGACGACGGTCCTGGCAGACCTGGAGAAGGCGGAATGTGTGCTGCGGGATTTAGAGAGGCGCAGGCCCGAACGACCAGACTTACAGGACAGGCTGCTTGAGGCGAAGGAGTTGGTTGCGACTGAAACTGAGCGACTGCGGTGCTTTGATTATAAACTGTATGTCATCAGAGTGCATGCGGAGAGAGATAAGGTGGGCACACTACTGGCTAAACTGGCTAACCCAGAACCTAGAGGCTGTCCGGTAATGAGCATTCGAACGGAGACAGGGGAGGTAGTTTACTCGCAAAGTGCGGTTTTGGAGCGATTCCAATCGTATTACACAGGCCTATATGAGAGCCAACTGGGGGTGGATGTCTCTACTATAGCCGACTATCTGACGACGATTTATCTTCCATTGTTGGATGTCGAGGATGCGAAAGACCTGGGCGGACCCATAACATTGTCAGAGATTCGGGTGGCCATCAAGCAGATGGCCAGAAATAAGACGCCAGGGGTAGATGGTCTACCGATTGAATTCTATGCGCTATGTTGATGTATTGGCGCCCAGGCTACTTGTGGTTTACGCTGAAGCCATGGCGCTTGGCCGTCTACCCCAATCGATGAGGGAAGCATTGGTCGTACCGCTGCTGAAACCTGGCAAGGAGGCCACCGAGGTGACGTCGTATAGACCTTTGTCTATGCTGACGGTAGATTATAAAATACTGAGTCGTATCCTAGCCACTAGATTGCTGCCACACATGACCAAGTTGGTTCATGCAGACCAAGCTGGGTTTATTCCCACCAGGAGTACATCTCTAAACATTCGCCGCCTGGTTCGCATAATAGACAGCGCCTGGAACTCTGATCAGAAACCGGCAGTACTGTCGGTGGATGTCGAAAAGGCCTTCGACAGCCTGGAGTGGGGGTACCTCGATGAGGTGCTAGCGAAGTTCGGTCTAGGAGACGGCTTTGGGCGTTGGACGAGGGTCCTTTACTCCTCTGCTACCGCCAGGGTACGTTTGGGATCCGTTGTATCTTCGGCCTATCCGGTACGCAGGGGGACGAAGCAAGGATGCTCGCTGTCCCCCCTGTTGTTTGCCTTGGCGATGGAACCTTTAGCGGCGCAGGCGAGGGCGGGGACGATGTACAATGGGATAGGCTGTGGTGGGGAGACCCATCATATTTCATTGTACGCTGATGATCTCTTGCTGTACATGGATAACACCGAAGGAGATCTGGTAGGAGCTGTGGAGATGTTGTCGGGCTTTGGCAGGCTATCGGGCCTCAAGGTGAACTGGAGTAAGACTTGTGTTTTCCCGCTGCGGGCTGACACGCCATATCCCCCGCCTGCGGTAGATGTGGTCTGGGAAGGCACATGCTTCACCTATCTGGGGGTCCGTATTTATCACGACATCGTGAACCTGCTGGAGGGGAACATAGGGCGCTGTATAAGAGCCTTGAGGGGGTGCATGACCTTCTGGGCTTCCCTCCCGTTATCGGTGCAGGGTCGAGTTGCATTGTTGAAGATGGTGGCCCTACCTAGACTACTCTATTACTTCCGTACCCTCCCGCTTTGGATCCCACAGCGAATCTTTAAAGACCTGAGGACGTTGGTTATTGGTTTCCTATGGGGGAGCGGACGGCGAAGGGTGGCCCTGACTACGCTGATGCGGCCCAAAATAGAGGGAGGGATGGCGGTTCCGGATTTTGAATTGTATTACCTGGCGGCACAGCTACAGGTTTTAACACAGAACGTTGCTAAAGTGTTCAGGGGCCCGGACCCAGAGAGGGGGACTGGTATCCAGAGACACATCTTGTCTTACATAGTCATGCAACAGAAATTGGAGCTGGGAGGATTGTCCATAGAAGAGAGAACTCTTCGGTTGTGCTGGCATAGGAGCCTGAAGAGAGCGAAAGCAACACGACCGTATGCACCGGAGATCCCTCTGGGGATGTTGACGGCGCTACCGCATGGAGGTGACTGGTCCCCGTTAGCGGAGTGGGAGGAGTTGGGGCTGCAGATGGTAGGGGACCTCTATTTTTACGGGATGCTTGCCCCCTTCGGGGTGCTGCAGGAGCAATTTGGCCTCCCGGATGGGAGTTTCCTCCTACATGCGGCGGTGATTGCAGCAATGCAAAAGCACTGGAGGGAAGGGCTAGTGGAACCTGCCACAAACATGGCCTGCCAGTATGTAGTGATGGCAGCGGGCACGATTAAGGCGGTGACCTGCCTCCACTCGAGAATGATACATGAGGGACTGGAACCGCTTACAGCCTTGAAGGAGAAATGGGAGGACGACATAGGTAAACCCATTCCGGACACGATCTGGAGCCAAATTTTGAGAAGGACGTGGAAGGGTAGTAGGAATGCCCGTTTTCAGCAGGTGCATTTCTTCATCCTCCATAGGGCCTACATGACCCCGGGAAAGATCGGAAGGTATTTCAAGGTGCAGGATGCGGCATGCCCGAGATGCTTAGCGATTGGTGCTGAGCTGGACCATCTGCTGTGGGGGTGCCCGAAGCTAGGGACGTATTGGGCTGAGGTAGGTGAGCTTCTGAATGCAGTCACGGACCGGGAGGTAGAGTTCGACATGGCAGCATGCCTTTTGCTCTGGTTCCCCCACACGGCAAAGACAAAAGTAACGAGCAAATTTATTGACCTGGGTCTCATGTTGGCCCAGAGGGAGATTACGTGGCACTGGAAGTCCAGGGAGGGCCCCTCAGTTAAGAGATGGGGGAATGAGCTGTTGAAATGGTCTAGGTGTGAGAGTGTGCTTAGACGGCGACAGGCTGCCAAGGCGGGCAACGAGAAAGGCTTGGAGTTAGCGAGGGCTTGGGAGATGATAGTACAGGCCTTGCAAGACTACCTGCTGGAGCAAGAGGAACACGGACATTCGGAGGGCGGGGATCCATGAGGATTTAGAGTTTAAATGCAGAACCAGAGTAATAGCAATTGTAGCACCAGAACCCACACTTAGAACCCGCGTAGGCAGCAGTAGGGGGGGGGGCAGGGGGGGGAGTTCCTGGGGTATTGTTGCAGTATAAGTTGAGCGCCTACAGGAAGGATATATGACTGATGACTACTGGGGGTGGGGCCCCTGGGCAGCGCTCCGTGGGTACGTACATGGTCATTCCCGACTAGCTTGGGGAACTACTACCACGGGGGGCGCTAGTGTGGATCTGGGGTCGTGAACACGGACAATACTAGTGTCGCCCACTCTGAGTGATTACTTATACCTGGTGGTGCCCTTGGGGAGGGAGTTTGATGGGGATAAAAGCAGATACTATATAATACTGTTGACCTGCCATCTCTATGAGGTGGTTGCCGAGATACTCTGAGTCACTATTCTGATACGCCGCCCAGCCCCCGGGATGTGGGCTGAATGGCTGTGTGCATTTTGGGAACGACGGAGGTACTTTGAGTTGACATGTGTGTACAGGTTGACATAATAGATGCCTTGTTGATAATTCTGCAATAAAAACAATTTAAAAAAAAATGTGATTTAAAGTGACAAAACGGCAACATATGGCTGCCACGGAATATGTTACATTATGCCACATATCTTCCCTTTTTGCCACATAATTTAGTGTTCCAACCATATAATTCGGTCCGCGCATTTCCAGGCTACCCTGGTAATGCTGTACTGTGTGTATCGGCTTCTGCGGTCGGCTCACTCGGCTGGTTAAAAGAGGTTGAACTTCGAGGCTGTGCGCCGCATTGTATTCTGCCAAAGTTCCCGGCAGAGCTGGGTTGTATTAGACGCGAGGAAACCCCCGTCCAGCTCCATGGAAGGACAGAGGGGGTGCTACCCGTGCTATCAGTTACACGCAGTACACTTCAAGGGGTGTGGTGAGGGAGGGCTGGACAGGGACGGGCCGCAGCCCTCCCCAAACGAGAACCGCCTGCCAAGTTTCATGAAGCAGCATTGTGTGTGCCGCAGAGAGGCTGCTGCGCCGCTCCAGAGGTGGGTGCGCTTTCCTTCCCTCACTTTCTTCCCCGGTGGCAAAAAAGGTTTTCTTAACGGCAAGCGGTGGGCTGCGTGGGCTGTGAGGGGGCTGCTCGGGTGAGGAGGAGGCGGGCGGCGGCGGCTGGGCATACATGTCTGTGCATGGAGACTGGTGGGCAGCAGTGCGGGGGGGGGGGGGGGGGGGGCATTGTGTGCATGGAGAAGTACAGCTGCCGGGTGGGAGGGTCTGTGAGGGGGGAACATTGAAGAGTAAACGCCGTTTTCCAGCAGCCGCCCCCACACTACTGGGGCACAGAGTGATTGCAAGTTAGGAAAGTACCAGAAGGCAGGGACACGCCGTGGGTACCGTAACCCATGTGCTGGAAGGTTTACTTCACGGGGGTGGGTGCGTGCCCACGGGCACCAAACTCCACCCTTGTTCCATCACCCCACAGGGATGACTACAAGCACTCACCACAACACTCCAGCCATAAACTGCACAGATTGAGTATCTGGGACCGGTAACTGTTCAGGAAAATAAAGTAATTACAAAACCACGGGCGTTTATAGGTCACAGACTAAGACTATGGATATCTGCGATTCTGAAGCTGTCGGACAGACCACAGCAGTGGACAGACCAAGAAGACGCACCGGAGAGGTAAGTGCACCCAGATATTACCGGTCGTATGTGTGTGGGCTGACCAGCAGGGTAGCAAGAGATCCATGACCCCGACAAACAAGGTGAGTGCTTCCCGTCCTTCTGTGCGTTAGTACGTTAGTAAGATGCAGCTATTATCGAGGTGCAGAGAACCCTCTCGTCCCGGTGCCACTGCACCTGCTGCACGATTGATAGCTCAGCACCAGAGGCTGACCTCCCACACCGCGGGGATCCAGCGGCTGTCTGAACTGAACTGACTGGACGCGGGGGGGGGGGGTGGGGGGGAGGTGTGAGTGTTCGGGGGGGGGGTATTATGATCGCTTTTCTTTGAATCGGTGTTCTAAAACACGAGCCACTTATCCATACAAATGTTTTTGCCCCCAGTGGAAAAGAGCAGGGGCTGGATAGCTGGGCACCGAGGACCGGGAACTGTCTAATCTCCCCGAATGTCACCATTTTTAAAATAACATATTTTATAGTCACTTGTTTGTACATGAAGGCAGTTTTTCAGCACCCTTTTGTGGTTTTCTGACCACGTTATTGGATATTCCGTCACAGCAAAGAACAAGCATTGGAAATGCAATAGGTCTCGCAGCATTAGAGTTAGTGCATTTAGAATTGTTTATGGGTTTTTTGTTGTAAATCTTTTGCATTTTTTTTTTTTTTTGCCAATGCTAAAGAATTAAAAATCAAAAAAGCAATAAACAATTGTAAAAGCTGTAACTAAAAATCCTACGAGACCTATTGCACTGTGTGAGGGTGAGGTGTTGAGGGTGAGTGAGGGTGGGGATGAGTGAGGAGTTGAGTGTGAGTGAGGTGTTGAGGGTGAGTGAGGTGTTGAGGGTGAGTGAGAGTGAGAGTGAGTGAGGGTGAGGGTGAGGGAGGGTTATTGCGAGTTAGGATGAGGGGTTGAGGGTGGGTGATGGTGAGGGTGAGGTGTTGAGGGTGAGTGAGGATGAGTGAGGGTGAGTGAGGAGTTGAGGGTGAGTGAGGGTGAGTGAGGGTGAGTGAGGGTGACTGAGTGTGAGTGAGTGTGAGTGAGGGTGAGTGAGGGTGAGTGAGAGTGAGTGAGGGTGAGGTGTTGAGGGTGAGTTGTTGAGGTTGAGGTTTTGAAGGTGAGGTGTTGAGGGTGAGGTGTTGAGGGTGAGGTGTTGAGGGTGAGGTGTTGAGGGTGATTGAGTGTGAGTTAGTGAGGGTGAGGTGTTGAGTGTTAGTGATGGTGAGGTGTTGAGGGTGAGTGAGGGTGAGGGTGAGTGAGGGGGAGGGGGAGGCGTTGAGGATGAGTGACGTGTTTAGGGTGAAGTGTTGAGGGTGTGGGTGAGGAATTGAGGGTGAGGGAGGGTGAGTGTGGGTGAATTGTTGAGGGTGAGTGATTGAGGGTGAGGTGTTGAGGCTGATGTTTTGTGGGTGAGTGAGGGTGAGATGTTGATGGTGAGTGAAGGTGAGGTGTTGGGTGAGGCGTTGAGGGTCATTGAAGTTGAGGGTGGTTGAGTGAGGATGAGTGAGAATGAGGGTGAGTGAGGAGTTGAGGGTGAGTGAGGGTGAGGTGTTGAGGGTGAGTGAGGGTGAGTGAGTGTGTGATGTTGAGGGTGATTGAGGATGAGTGAGAGTGAGGGTGAGTGAGGATTTGAGGGTGAGGCGTTGAGGGTGAGGTGTTGCTGGTGAGTGAGGGTGAGAGTGATTGAGTGTGAGTGAGTGTCAGTGAGGGTGAGGTAGCGTCTTACTGATTGCCCGTGAAAAGCCCAATTATCTTCTTATATGTGAAAAAGAATGAAATGCGATAGGTACATTTTACAAAAAAAATTGTGAGCTTATGTGTTGTATTTATTGTTATAAAATAGCACTCGCTCGGTAGGGAGGCTACTTCAGAGCTGATAAAAACAGAATTATACATTTAATAAACTGTCATTTTTTGTCCTGTGTGTTTAAGCGTAGTTGAGACATTGACAGCACGAGTCTGAAATATAAATGAAAACAACGCAGCAGGACCCGGCGCCTTTTCATCCCTAAAAGTATTTACCATTTGAGGAAGGACAAGGCGCGAACCCGAAATGCATCGAGGGGTGTGATGTACAAGTTGCCTATCTAGAATGTGAACGATTGTCCGATAAAGTATTTCAATCAATCATGCAATAGAAGTATAGAAAATTATTTTCAGCAAAGAAAAGACAAATGCACCAGTTTACGTTGGGATGACTGAATGCCAGCCACGGATACAAGAAAATTTATCAGGGATTCCAGGCTGCAATCGCGTAGAGTGTTAGGGGGTGTGAGGGGGGGAGGATGAGTGAAGTTATTTGCGTAAGAGAGTGTGTGAGTGTGTTAGTGTGAGGGTGAGTAAGTGTGTGTGAGGCTGAAGGTGTGTGATGGTGTATGAGGGAGATGTTGTTTTAGCGTTACTGAGCGTGTGTGAAAGAGTGTGATAGTTTTGTTGTGTGAGGGTGATGTTAAGAGTGTGTGTATATGTTAATAATAATTAAGTAATGTGTTGTTTGTAACTAAAGGTGTCCCCTTTGTATTACTTCAGTCTTATGTGTATATTAGTATGTAATTTTAAATGTGTATGTATTGTACTAACTATGTGTATGTTTTGTAACATGTTTGTGTAGTCTCGTTTTTATTTTTTTTTTAAAATGGCCGACGTATAGCGTCACGTCGACGTCTGCTATGTTTAGCGGTCTAGTTTATTTTTGAGTTGTGTGTGTTTTTTGTTTACGTATTTTTCTAGCCAATCGGAGCGCGACGTTTTTGACGTGGCGTTCCGATTTGCATACGTCAACCGTTGAATTCCCCATTGATCGAGAATGTTGGTGCGCGGAAGGCGTGTTCTTGTCCCGGTGGTGTTGCTGCGTCGTTTGACAGGTAAGAATGTATTCCTAAGTTTATTTTAATGTAATGTAATGTAGTATATATACTATGTAAAATTTAAATACTTGCTAAATTTATTTAATTCACTCGTAATATTTGTAAATGATTGTAATGTAACATAAAGTAGTGTTTTTTATTGGCGATGTGTAATGCATATGTTTTGTTAAACTGTAATGTAATGTATTAATGTCCTTTTTTTGGTAATTTGACATACAAAAGGGGTTTGTTTCATTTCGAAGTGGTAAATGTGTTGTAATATATTGATGTAAGTTGTTTTTTTATTATTTTTTTGTGTGATGCTGAAGTAGTCGGATAATTTGTTATTGACGTACTTGAAGTATGAAATGAAACTTTGTGTCTTTGCTGACTGTAGTATTTTTAGCAATGTATGAACGACATGTACAGTGAACTAATGTATTTTTCGTTAGATTTTTGTGACTGACTCTTTCTATGTTCGTAATATGTTTTATTGTGGGGTGTGGCGTTGCGTGGGTGAGTGGCGTTGCGTGGGTGAGTGGCGTTGCGTGGGTGAGTGGCGTTGCGTGGCTGAGTGGCGTTGCGTGGCTGAGTGGCGTTGCGTGGCTGAGTGGCGTTGCGTGGTTGAGTGGCGTTGCGTGTGAGTGGCGTTGCGTGTGTGAGTGGCGTTGCGTGGGTGAGTGGCGTTGCGTGGCTGAGTGGCGTTGCGTGGCTGAGTGGCGTTGCGTGGCTGAGTGGCGTTGCGTGGGTGAGTGGCGTTGCGTGGGTGAGTGGCGTTGTGTGGGTGAGTGGCGTTGCGTGGGTGAGTGGCGTTGCGTGGGTGAGTGGCGTTGCGTGCCAGAGTGGCGTTGCGTGCCAGAGTGGCATTGCGTGGTTGAGTGGCGTTGCGTGGGTGAGTGGCGTTGCGTGGGTGAGTGGCGTTGCGTGTGTGAGTGGCGTTGCGTGTGAGTGGCGTTGCGTGTGTGAGTGGCGTTGCGTGGCTGAGTGGCGTTGCGTGGCAGAGTGGCAGTGCGTGGCTGAGTGGCGTTGCATGTGTGCGTGGCGTTGCGTGTGTGAGTGGCGTGTGTGAGTGGCGTTGCGTGGCTGAGTGGCGTTGCGTGGGTGAGTGGCGTTGCGTGGGTGAGTGGCGTTGCGTGAGTGAGTGGCGTTGCGTGGGTGAGTGGCGTTGCGTGGGTGAGTGGCGTTGCGTGGCTGAGTGGCGTTGCGTGGCTGAGTGGCGTTGCGTGGCTGAGTGGCGTTGCGTGGGTGAGTGGCGTTGCGTGGGTGAGTGGCGTTGCGTGGGTGAGTGGCGTTGCGTGGGTGAGTGGCGTTGCGTGGGTGAGTGGCGTTGCGTGGGTGAGTGGCGTTGCGTGGGTGAGTGGCGTTGCGTGGCTGAGTGGCGTTGCGTGGCTGAGTGGCGTTGCGTGGCTGAGTGGCGTTGCGTGGGTGAGTGGCGTTGCGTGTGAGTGGCGTTGCGTGTGTGAGTGGCGTTGCGTGGGTGAGTGGCGTTGCGTGGCTGAGTGGCGTTGCGTGGCTGAGTGGCGTTGCGTGGGTGAGTGGCGTTGCGTGGGTGAGTGGCGTTGCGTGGGTGAGTGGCGTTGCGTGCCAGAGTGGCGTTGCGTGCCAGAGTGGCGTTGCGTGCCAGAGTGGCGTTGCGTGGGTGAGTGGCGTTGAGTGGGTGAGTGGCGTTGCGTGGGTGAGTGGCGTTGCGTGGCTGAGTGGCGTTGCATGGCTGAGTGGCGTTGCGTGGCTGAGTGGCGTTGCGTGGCTGAGTGGCGTTGCGTGGGTGAGTGGCGTTGCGTGGGGGAGTGGCGTTGCGTGGGGGAGTGGCGTTGCGTGGGGGAGTGGCGTTGCGTGGGGGAGTGGCGTTGCGTGGGTGAGTGGCGTTGCGTGCCAGAGTGGCGTTGCGTGCCAGAGTGGCGTTGCGTGCCAGAGTGGCGTTGCGTGCCAGAGTGGCGTTGCGTGCCAGAGTGGCGTTGCGTGGGTGAGTGGCGTTGCGTGGGTGAGTGGCGTTGCGTGGGTGAGTGGCGTTGCGTGGGTGAGTGGCGTTGCGTGGCTGAGTGGCGTTGCGTGGCTGAGTGGCGTTGCGTGGCTGAGTGGCGTTGCGTGGGTGAGTGGCGTTGCGTGGGTGAGTGGCGTTGCGTGCCAGAGTGGCGTTGCGTGCCAGAGTGGCGTTGCGTGCCAGAGTGGCGTTGCGTGCCAGAGTGGCGTTGCGTGCCAGAGTGGCGTTGCGTGGGTGAGTGGCGTTGCGTGGGTGAGTGGCGTTGCGTGGGTGAGTGGCGTTGCGTGGGTGAGTGGCGTTGCGTGGGTGAGTGGCGTTGCGTGGGTGAGTGGCGTTGCATGGGTGAGTGGCGTTGCGTGGCTGAGTGGCGTTGCGTGGCTGAGTGGCGTTGCGTGGCTGAGTGGCGTTGCGTGGGTGAGTGGCGTTGCGTGGGTGAGTGGCGTTGCGTGGGTGAGTGGCATTGCGTGGGTGAGTGGCGTTGCGTGGGTGAGTGGCGTTGCGTGGCTGAGTGGCGTTGCGTGGGTGAGTGGCGTTGCGTGGCTGAGTGGCGTTGCGTGGCTGAGTGGCGTTGCGTGGCTGAGTGGCGTTGCGTGGCAGAGTGGCAGTGAGTGGCTGAGTGGCGTTGCATGTGTGCGTGGCGTTGCGTGTGTGAGTGGCGTGCATGAGTGGCGTTGCGTGGGTGAGTGGCGTTGCGTGGGTGAGTGGCGTTGCGTGGCTGAGTGGCGTTGCGTGGGTGAGTGGCGTTGCGTGGCTGAGTGGCGTTGCGTGGCTGAGTGGCGTTGCGTGCGTGAGTGGCGTTGCGTGCCTGAGTGGCGTTGCGTGGTTGTTTTAGCGTTACTGAGCGTGTGTGAAAGAGTGTGATAGTTTTGTTGTGTGAGGGTGATGTTAAGAGTGTGTGTATATGTTAATAATAATTAAGTAATGTGTTGTTTGTAACTAAAGGTGTCCCCTTTGTATTACTTCAGTCTTATGTGTATATTAGTATGTAATTTTAAATGTGTATGTATTGTACTAACTATGTGTATGTTTTGTAACATGTTTGTGTAGTCTCGTTTTTATTTTTTTTTTAAAATGGCCGACGTATAGCGTCACGTCGACGTCTGCTATGTTTAGCGGTCTAGTTTATTTTTGAGTTGTGTGTGTTTTTTGTTTACGTATTTTTCTAGCCAATCGGAGCGCGACGTTTTTGACGTGGCGTTCCGATTTGCATACGTCAACCGTTGAATTCCCCATTGATCGAGAATGTTGGTGCGCGGAAGGCGTGTTCTTGTCCCGGTGGTGTTGCTGCGTCGTTTGACAGGTAAGAATGTATTCCTAAGTTTATTTTAATGTAATGTAATGTAGTATATATACTATGTAAAATTTAAATACTTGCTAAATTTATTTAATTCACTCGTAATATTTGTAAATGTTTGTAATGTAACATAAAGTAGTGTTTTTTATTGGCGATGTGTAATGCATATGTTTTGTTAAACTGTAATGTAATGTATTAATGTCCTTTTTTTGGTAATTTGACATACAAAAGGGGTTTGTTTCATTTCGAAGTGGTAAATGTGTTGTAATATATTGATGTAAGTTGTTTTTTTATTATTTTTTTGTGTGATGCTGAAGTAGTCGGATAATTTGTTATTGACGTACTTGAAGTATGAAATGAAACTTTGTGTCTTTGCTGACTGTAGTATTTTTAGCAATGTATGAACGACATGTACAGTGAACTAATGTATTTTTCGTTAGATTTTTGTGACTGACTCTTTCTATGTTCGTAATATGTTTTATTGTATTTGAACTAATTCCGTCTGGATAAATGCTATTGTGTTAAGCGTTTCTTTTTTTGTGTAAATCTCGACTATTGTATTCAATGCGTCCCATTTTCCGGATGAATCGTTCTTGTTTATTTCCCTCTGAAAAATTTGATTGTTTCTGAATTTTTGTTTATTTCGTCATATTTGCTTTATATTAGACGGAATTCCGTGAGAAGAAGTGCTATTGTTGTATGCGTCCGGTTTTTTGTGTAACTGTTGACTACTGTCTTTAAACCGTCCCATTCTCCGGATGAATAGTGCTTGTTTATTGCCCGGCGAAAAAGTTGCCTGTTTCACTTGTGTCTTTGTATCTCCTCGTCCTCGCTTCCTGCCACATATTTGCATTTGTTTCCTTTGTGTAATATTGTTGTAATATCGTACGAATTAAATTTACTTTTTGGCCCGAAGACTGATTAACATCCTTGCATCCTTTTAGGTCAATGATGTTAAGTTTTTTTTGTGTCTAACGTATCTGATGCTATACTCCGTCGACCCCCTTGTTTTCCGTCCTGAAATTTCTTTATGTGTAAGAAAATGGCCTAACATTCCTCAAATTGCAGAGTGGGTGAATGCTGCAGAGTGGGTGAATGCTGCAGAGTGGGTGAATGCTGCAGAGTGGGTGAATGCTGCAGAGTGGGTGTATGCTGCAGAGTGGGTGAATGCTGCAGAGTGGGTGAATGCTGCAGAGTGGGTGAATGCTGCAGAGTGGGTGAATGCTGCAGAGTGGGTGAATGCTGCAGAGTGGGTGAATGCTGCAGAGTGGGTGAATGCTGCAGAGTGGGTGAATGCTGCAGAGTGGGTGAATGCTGCAGAGTGGGTGAATGCTGCAGAGTGGGTGAATGCTGCAGAGTGGGTGAATGCTGCAGAGTGGGTGAATGCTGCAGAGTGGGTGAATGCTGCAGAGTGGGTGAATGCTGCAGAGTGGGTGAATGCTGCAGAGTGGGTGAATGCTGCAGAGTGGGTGAATGCTGCAGATTGGGTGAATGCTGCAGATTGGGTGAATGCTGCAGATTGGGTGAATGCTGCAGATTGGGTGAATGCTGTCTATTGGGTGAATGCTGTCTATTGGGTGAATGCTGTAGATTGGGTGAATGCTGTAGATTGGGTGAATGATGGAGATTGGGTGAATGATGGAGATTGGGTGAATGATGGAGATTGGGTGAATGATGGTGAGTGGGTGAATGATGCAGAGTTTCTGAAAGATGGATAGTGTGTGAATGATGGATAGAGTGTGAATGATGGAGAGGCAGAGTGCTGTTGCGTTTTTGAGTGTTAGTGTGTGTAACTGAGGGTGAGTCGTTGAGGGTGAGTGAGGGTGATGTTGAGTGAAGGTGAGGGTGAGGTGTTGAATGGTATTGAGGGTGAGGGTGAGGTGTTAAGGGTGAGTGAGTGTGACTTGTTGAGGATGAGTGAGGGTGAGTGAGGTGTTAAGAGTGAGGTGTTAAGGATGAGATGTTGAGGGTGAGTGATGGTGATGTTGAGTGTAGATGAGGGTGATGTGTTGAGTGTGAGTGAGGGTGAGTGATGGTGAGGGTGAGTGAGGGTGTGGAATTGTGGGTGAGGTGATAAGGGTGAAGTTAGTGAGGGTGAGGTGTTGAGGGTGAGGGTCTGAGGGTATGCTGTGCTGTACCTGCTCCGTGTGTGAGGGAAGCTTGCACTGTTGCCGCCTGTGCTGTACCTGATGTATGTGTGATGAAAGCTTGCACTGCTGCTGTCGGTGCTGTACCTGTTCCATGTGTAAGGGAAGCTTGCACTGCTGTTGGCTGTGCTGTACCTGCTCCGTGTTTGAGTGAAGCTTGCATTGCCGTTGCCTGTGCAGTACCTGCTCCGTGTGTGATGGAAGCTTGCACTGCAGCTGCCTGTGCTGTACCTGATGTATGTGTGAGGGAAGCTTGCACTGCTGCTGTCGGTGCTGTACCTGTTCCATGTGTAAGGGAAGCTTGCACTGCTGTTGCCTGTGCTGTACCTGCTCCGTGTTTGAGTGAAGCTTGCATTGCCGTTGCCTGTGCTATACCTGCTCCGTGTGTGATGGAAGCTTGCACTGCAGCTGCCTGTGCTGTACCTGATGTATGTGTGAGGGAAGCTTGCACTGCTGCTGTCGGTGCTGTACCTGTTCCATGTGTAAGGGAAGCTTGCACTGCTGTTGGCTGTGCTGTACCTGCTCCGTGTTTGAGTGAAGCTTGCATTGCCGTTGCCTGTGCTATACCTGCTCCGTGTGTGATGGAAGCTTGCACTGCTGCTGTCGGTGCTGTACCTGTTGCATGTGTAAGAGAAGCTTGCACTGCTGCCGCCTGTGCTGTACCTGATCTATGTGTGAGGGAAGCTTGCACTGCTGCTGCCTGTGCTGTACCTGCTCTGTGTGTGAGGGAAGCTTGCACTGCTGCCGGCTGTGCTGTACCTGATGTATGTGTGAGGGAAGATTGCACTGCAGCTCTCGGTGCTGTACCTGTTCCATGTGTAAGGGAATGCTGTTGCCTGTGCTGTACCTGCTCCGTGTTTGAGTGAAGCTTGCATTGCCGTTGCCTGTGCTGGAGCAGCTCCGTGTGTGATGGAAGATTGTGAGATCTGGCATAACGGAAGGATTGGTAGTGCGTGCACAGTTTTTTTTTTTGTTTGTTTATTGTTGTAGTGAAAAGTTTTATGTATGCACTTTGTATGTTCTCTTTGTGTGTTTTCTTTTTTATATTTTCTTTATTTCAGGGAATGAGCTGCTACGATGGACAGGTAATGACAAATTAATTTGCATAATATTGAAGCGTGTCTTTGTGACTTTTATACTTTTGTTTATTGATTTGCTTATTGTAAAGCTAATGTAATTATTTTATTAGGTCTCTCTGCTCGCATGTACTTTCTGCCTGGCTTCTTGCATTTGATTTTTATTTTATCAATGGCTGCTATTTTGGTGTATTTGTTGCCATGGATTGTGTTCCGTTTTGCCGTACGTGTTTTTTGGTCGCACTTGGCTTGTGTATACGTTTCTAAAATTATTTAGTGTATGTAATTAAAAGTTTTTTTTTTTCTGTTCTAGTAAAGGGTATTACGCAATGTATTCCCTTTACGTTTGTTACGTAAGGGATGTTAGCGTTCTATTTTTTAATTGATGGTGATGTAATTATGAGCGTTACGTAATTTTTAGCCAATCGCAGCTCTACGTTGTGTGACGTAGCGTTGCATTTGACATGCGTCAACGGGGCTTTTTCCAAATTGATGTGAATGTTCGTGCGGTAAAGGTGTGTTATTCCTCCGTGTTTGTTGCTGCGTCGTTGCGTGTGTGAGTGGCGTGTGTGAGTGGCGTTGCGTGGCTGAGTGGCGTTGCGTGGGTGAGTGGCGTTGCGTGGGTGAGTGGCGTTGCGTGGGTGAGTGGCGTTGCGTGGGTGAGTGGCGTTGCGTGGCTGAGTGGCGTTGCGTGGCTGAGTGGCGTTGCGTGGCTGAGTGGCGTTGCGTGGGTGAGTGGCGTTGCGTGGGTGAGTGGCGTTGCGTGGGTGAGTGGCGTTGCGTGGGTGAGTGGCGTTGCGTGGGTGAGTGGCGTTGCGTGGCTGAGTGGCGTTGCGTGGCTGAGTGGCGTTGCGTGGCTGAGTGGCGTTGCGTGGGTGAGTGGCGTTGCGTGTGAGTGGCGTTGCGTGTGTGAGTGGCGTTGCGTGGGTGAGTGGCGTTGCGTGGCTGAGTGGCGTTGCGTGGCTGAGTGGCGTTGCGTGGCTGAGTGGCGTTGCGTGGGTGAGTGGCGTTGCGTGGGTGAGTGGCGTTGCGTGGGTGAGTGGCGTTGCGTGGGTGAGTGGCGTTGCGTGGGTGAGTGGCGTTGCGTGGGTGAGTGGCGTTGCGTGGCTGAGTGGCGTTGCGTGGCTGAGTGGCGTTGCGTGGGTGAGTGGCGTTGCGTGTGAGTGGCGTTGCGTGTGTGAGTGGCGTTGCGTGGGTGAGTGGTGTTGCGTGGCTGAGTGGCGTTGCGTGGCTGAGTGGCGTTGCGTGGGTGAGTGGCGTTGCGTGGGTGAGTGGCGTTGCGTGCCAGAGTGGCGTTGCGTGCCAGAGTGGCGTTGCGTGCCAGAGTGGCGTTGCGTGCCAGAGTGGCGTTGCGTGGGTGAGTGGCGTTGAGTGGGTGAGTGGCGTTGCGTGGGTGAGTGGCGTTGCGTGGCTGAGTGGCGTTGCATGGCTGAGTGGCGTTGCGTGGCTGAGTGGCGTTGCGTGGCTGAGTGGCGTTGCGTGGGTGAGTGGCGTTGCGTGGGGGAGTGGCGTTGCGTGGGGGAGTGGCGTTGCGTGGGTGAGTGGCGTTGCGTGGGTGAGTGGCGTTGCGTGCCAGAGTGGCGTTGCGTGCCAGAGTGGCGTTGCGTGCCAGAGTGGCGTTGCGTGCCAGAGTGGCGTTGCGTGCCAGAGTGGCGTTGCGTGGGTGAGTGGCGTTGCGTGGGTGAGTGGCGTTGCGTGGGTGAGTGGCGTTGCGTGGGTGAGTGGCGTTGCGTGGCTGAGTGGCGTTGCGTGGCTGAGTGGCGTTGCGTGGGTGAGTGGCGTTGCGTGGGTGAGTGGCGTTGCGTGCCAGAGTGGCGTTGCGTGCCAGAGTGGCGTTGCGTGCCAGAGTGGCGTTGCGTGCCAGAGTGGCGTTGCGTGGGTGAGTGGCGTTGCGTGGGTGAGTGGCGTTGCGTGGGTGAGTGGCGTTGCGTGGGTGAGTGGCGTTGCATGGGTGAGTGGCGTTGCATGGGTGAGTGGCGTTGCGTGGCTGAGTGGCGTTGCGTGGCTGAGTGGCGTTGCGTGGCTGAGTGGCGTTGCGTGGGTGAGTGGCGTTGCGTGGGTGAGTGGCGTTGCGTGGGTGAGTGGCATTGCGTGGGTGAGTGGCGTTGCGTGGGTGAGTGGCGTTGCGTGGCTGAGTGGCGTTGCGTGGGTGAGTGGCGTTGCGTGGGTGAGTGGCGTTGCGTGGCTGAGTGGCGTTGCGTGGCTGAGTGGCGTTGCGTGGCTGAGTGGCGTTGCGTGGCAGAGTGGCAGTGAGTGGCTGAGTGGCGTTGCATGTGTGCGTGGCGTTGCGTGTGTGAGTGGCGTGCATGAGTGGCGTTGCGTGGGTGAGTGGCGTTGCGTGGGTGAGTGGCGTTGCGTGGCTGAGTGGCGTTGCGTGGGTGAGTGGCGTTGCGTGGCTGAGTGGCGTTGCGTGGCTGAGTGGCGTTGCGTGCGTGAGTGGCGTTGCGTGCCTGAGTGGCGTTGCGTGGCTGAGTGAAACAGGCAGAAACGTAAATGGAGAGGGGGGTGAGAGTTAAAAGAGAGTGAAACAGGCAGAAACGTGGAGAGTTAAAAAAAAAAGCAAATGAATCTAAGCTGCGAGATGTGGCATAACAGAAGGATTGGTACTGCGTGCACCGCTGCTTGGGGTATCTGCGAGATTTGTGTAAGTAAATGGAGAGGGGGGTGAGAGTTGGAAGAGAGAGTGAAACAGGCAGAAACGTGGGGAGTTAAAAGAAAGAGGGAATGAATCTAAGCTGCGAGATGTGGCATAACAGAAGGATTGGTACTGCGTGCACCGCTGCTTGGGGTATCTGCGAGATATGTGTAAGTAAATGGAGAGGGGGGTGAGAGTTAAAAGAGAGAGTGAAACAGGAAGAAACGTGGAGAGTTAAAAGAAAGAGCGAATGAATCTAAGCTGCGAGATGTGGCATAACAGAAGGATTGGTACTGCGTGCACCGCTGCTTGGGGTATCTGCGAGATTTGTGTAAGTAAATGGAGAGGGGGGTGAGAGTTAAAAGAGAGAGTGAAACAGGCAGAAACGTGAATCTAAGCTGCGAGACGGAGAGGGAGGGAGAGAGGAGGAAAAAGAGAGGGGGAGTGAGACAGAGGGAGGAACACAGTTAGAGTGAGACAGAGGAAGACAGGAGAGAGGGAGGGGGAGCTATAGATGTAGGGAGAGCGCGAGAGAAAGAGAGCGATAAAATTATGTGTATGCCGGGAGGGCTCAGTGCACGAAGCCTTCGGCTGCAGGGTCCTGTGATTAACTTCATGGTCAGTTTTATGTTGTTGCTGTCCCTCCAAGCGCAATGCCGCTGCCAGCAATACCAGCATCAAAGAAAACAAGACGGAGGGAAGAGAGGGGAGAGGGGAGAGGGGAGGGGGGAGGAGAAATGCGACACGGCGGGAAGGGGCAGGCAGGATGACTCAGGGGAGGGGGCGGAGCGGGGCAGAGCGGCATGTGGGTGTGAACAAGCCGGGCCTTTGAAGTGAAGCTAAGTTTCACTTCAAAGGTGTCGGAGGAATGCGGGCGGCTGTGCACGCGCTTTTAAGCTCAATGCACATGCGCATTGAGCTTAAAAGTCACGGGCACTGCAAGGAATCGCCACGATTCCTTGAAAGTTAGATAAAGTCTGGATGAGCCCCTATAGTCTCGCTTGCTCGATGCGCATGTGCATCGACAGGCGAGACCTAAAAAGCTGATGCACGGGAAAAGAGATGCTTGGAAGATCAAACGATGAAACCATATTTGCAAAGTGGAGTTCCTGTCGGAGCCCCCCTCCCCCTCCCACCCTTGTAAATACCCGTGCTCCCCCTATATTTCGAGCCTCGTTAAGCGGCTTCTCGGTCCACCATCGATCTAGCCTGTATCCCACCTGGCTCATTGCCTCGGCGCTCTCCGTACCTGTGCTTTGTCACCCTTCTCTACAGGCTGGACTTGCCTCAAGGGCAACCAGGCAGTGCCCGACGGGCTGCTATGACCAGGCTGGAGGTGGGCGTTCTTCTTTTTAACTGTTTGTGGACCTGATTTATGGACTGCTGGGCCGGTTTTTTACTGTTGCTGTCCCTGATATCAAAACAAGAACTGACAGCAGCAAGCACAGTCCGTGCGGTCTCCCACACCTGGCAAAACACATCTACAGCTGCCTTTGCAAGTTCAAATCCGCCCCGACTTGCAAACATGGCACTCGTTTTGTAGCTATTTTCTTCATTAATAGGAGCCCTGGCCTTCATTAGTAGGAGCCCTGGCCTGGAGACCGGCAGTCAGGTCTTGCTGCTAGGCCTGACCCCACACAAGCCTGCATCTGTCTGTCTGTAGATGTTAAGGTCATAACAGTGCTATGTAGGGGACCAGGACAAGTAGTGTATGGAAACTTGAGCACCTCCCCCTTCAAAGTACATGGAGTCGGATCCCTCATCCCAAATCAGGTGGTCTCAGGCAAGGGACCCACCACCCATGCACAGTGCAAGAGTGGGCCCCCTGCGGGGCTAATGTTACGCCACTGACCAGAACTATCGTGTAGCATCGTCTCAGCAGAGCCCAGAATGCCCCATCCCTTTCTTCCTTCTGACATCTTAGATATGCTGGGAAAGTGTCCTTCAGAAATGCCATGGACCATGTGTCGCGAGATAAATGCGCATGCAGATAGTATAATTGTAAGAGTGAAGTCTGCCCTTTGGGGTCATTTGCGCTGATTGCCGCTCTGCTTCCTCGAGGCAACCTATGTCTCTCTCCCACGTTATCCTGAGCAGAGGAAATGTGTCTGGCGTGTTTGTTTCATTAGTTCTACAGGCTCTACAGATCATTTTATCTGGTAACTGGGATAGGGTTAGATTTGATCCAGCAGACTAAATTCTATAAAGGATTTGATCATAGGCCATTGCAAATATTCTCAATGCACGACAAAGCTGGCAATATCTAAAGAAGTTTAGACAGAAAGATGAGAGGCAATACAATTTATACGGTGAAACTTCAATGTTCAATAACAGTTCTTTCACTGGTGTCTTGTGCATGTAGAAAGATTCTTTATTTCGTAGATTTTTATGACAAGTAGGTACAGCCAACGCGTTTCGCCCTAGAAGGGGCTTCTTCAGGGCTGTAAATACATACAATATATATATATTTTTTTAAAGGTACGTATTTCCCTATATAAAGGTTTCTTTGAAAGCATTCTCAGAGTTATTTAGGTGACCCAGCTGTGAGAAGTTGTGAAAGAAAACAAAAAGTGTCAACAAATGTGCCAAATTTAAAAACTAAGCTCCACCTTACGAGGGACAGCAAAGGTTCTTTAAGCAATAAAAAACAGAGATAGTGTAAACTAGATACACAGAAAGTCCAGCAAGAAGTAGATAACTATAGTGTGTAGTAATGGGTGGGCAAGAAGCATACCCCCCTTATTTTTCATAGTGACTTTATCAAAGCCCTAGGTCATTGAAGTATCATCGTATTAATTGTATTGCCTTTCATCTTTCTGTCTAAATTGTATTTAATTCATGACCATGTGGCAGCTACTCATTTGAGGTGGACAATACGTGTGCTGCAATACATGAGTGACTAGACTGGGTAATGCAGTGGTTTTGAGCTTTGCTGCTATTCCTTGCCTTGAACAGATATCTAAAGAACTTGGAGTCTGAACTTAACAAATGACCTCATGTAGTTAAAGGTACCACAGTTTTCAAGGTGGAGATGTCCAGCAGGTCCCACTTGCAACAGCTGCTAGAGCTGTAATCTGTGGGACACGTGTACTACCCTTAGTAGAGTTGCTTCAATTCAGTCTTCCTTCCATCCCATCATTTGCAAAGCTTTCTTCCAGGTCGTTAAAACCACTTTGTTTAACGGGGGAAGGGCAACCAGTGGCCTACCCCTATGAGATTTAATAAAGTGGGACGTGGTCTCCCACTGCTCACTGAATCACTCTCAAGATAAATAGCCTGGGGTGAATGACAGTGAGGTGGGAGGCCAGACAGTATGAAGGCATGCGGGCCATGCCTAGGCTGCCGTCAAAAGTCAAAACAGCATTTGGCCATGGCTACCCTAGGCACCTTGTTGTTCCATATGAACCCGTGGAGCATGGAAGTGAGCTGCTTAAAGAAGCGGGTAGGCAGAGGGAGGTTTTTGCATAATATAAAGAAGTTGTGAGATTGCTACCATTTTCACCAGCACTACAATACCCATCGGTGACTGAGGCAGCTGATTTTAATTTAAGAGATCCCTTTTCGGCCTATCCAGCGTTGGTGTAACACTACCAGCCTACACCCGAGCCTCAGGTTTGGGTATCCATTTCCCTTGGTAGCAAATCCCTCTAGGTCCATCAGCAGTTCTGATTGTGATGTCCCGCCTGGCACCTTGTGTACCCTGCACTAAAATGACACTTGCCTTGGTGCCTTTTACCCACAGTCCCACATTGGCCCCACATTTGTTCTAGATCAATTAAACTTTTGATCCTGAACAAATTGGTTTGTTGGTGCATATTAGGAGATCATCTCTGCATAATGACTAGAATAGGACCTCCTATAAACCCTGTTATATTAACAGCTTCTCAGATAGTTTCTGCTAATGGCGCTAAAGCAAATACAAAAAGTAGTGATGAGACGGGACATCCATGATGGTTGTCTCTACCAATTGAAAAGAACGATGAGCAGCTACCACTTGTCCACACTCAAGCTTTTGGCCTGTGATAGAGGCGAGGCAGCCACAAAACAAACCTGGGATCAAAGTTTATGCAACCAAGACCGGTGAAGAGGCAGTCCCAGTTTAAGTTGCCGAAGGCATTTTCAAAATTAACCATGAGCAACTCCAGAGACTCATTTGTCATGTGTGCCAACACTAATTCATTGAACACTCAATCAAAGTGTTCTCGTAGAGCGCAACTTATCACCCCGGGGTGGTCTCCAGGCTCTAGGTCCTGATGTCCTTGGTCAAAGATCCATGTCTTTAGCCTCCTTCTGAATTCTTCCAGTGAAAGACAGGTGCATAGGTGAAGGGGCGGGTCATTACAGGACTTGGCGTCGAGGTAGTAGAAGGAATGCATTGAACACACTTCAGATGGTGTGGCTGATCAACTGGGCATAAAGTCACAATAGTTGATATGGACCAGTGATAATGTAGCCTTGCGGATAGAGCGGTCGACCTCGAAGCTGGGGAACCGGGAAACTGGTGCTCATGTAATTGCTCTGATACCCAATATCTTCGGGTCTAGTTTGCGCTATATGAAACTCTAAAAAAAAAAAAAAAGCCTGTTGTCAATTAATAACACGTTTTCACATTCTCAGTAGTAAAGGCATGGATCACAGTTTTTGAACTGGGAGAGTTACTCTTCTACTAGCATAGTTCTATATGTATCATAGCTGTTCTAAATTTGGCGGGCTTGTGTGTATGTGAGGCGTGGAGGCTGCACTCAAACGTATGTATGCAAAAGACACCCAGCAAGAACTAGGCATAGACCACCTGACTCATTAGAAGTTCTTCAAATTTCAATCCCAAAGACAGGGATTGGCCTGTACACCTGGAAACTCACGACACAGGGCCAACTAGTGGTGAGCTTCCTTGATCCCAACCAGTGCTGGAATTGGGAGAAAAAATACCATGGGAACCAATACATTGTGGGGGGGTGGGGCAAAAGAAAGGGGGTGGAGTCACACGGAGTGGAGTTATGAAAAGCAGAGTATAACAGTCAACTTAGAAATTTATATTTTTAAAACTCTGATGCAAAGTTGTCAACAAGGAGAAAAGTGACAGTCAAGCTGTTGTGGCCTATTTATTCGGTCACAAAGTGGCTGTATTTTAAAATATTTTACAGAGTTAAGGCACCTGCTGCAGAGAGCTTTGTGTGTCAAGCAATTTTAAGAGGATAATAATAATGGTAACCTAACTGAGTCTAAATGCACTTACTGGACAGATATGCGTTTTGTCTAGTCGCAGTTTCGACTCCTAAAGTAGAGTAGCAGGATAATGGGCTTACTGCGAAACTCATCATTTAAAATGAGGATTATGAATTTTATTTTATGTATATAGGTGAGTGGGTTGCTACTTTTCACACAGATGCTTTTTTAACTTGCTTTCCTGAATTGCAATCCTTCTTACAGAGCAGTGAGTTTTGAACCTGCATCAAGGAGTTTCATGCAACACGCTTGGCATAGGTTTAGAACCTTATTGCTTTTTTTCTTATTCAGTCATTATTCTGAGGCTGCAAAAAAGGGTTCTCATGGGTAGGTGTAAAGCCTTATTAGTACAGAGAACCCCAACCACTGCGTTATGTTTAAATCCTGACTTTGTGTTTCTCCCGACCTTAGACTAGTAAAGGCATTATGTGATCCCTATACTGTGTAACCCTCATTGTTTTATGCACCATTTCCTGTACATTTATTTACATATTTCTATGCTATATTGTCTCTGTATAATGTGTGAGACTGATGTAAAGGGCCCCAACACCTCACAGGAATGAGTAGCGTGTAAAAAAAAAAATAGTAATCGCTATTTAAATTGTTATTGTGGTACTTACTCATACATACAGATACACCTGATATTCTTACAGTGAATGCATATGTCTTATATACATGGGGTACACAAAGTCAAAAACCTGCACCCAAACCAAAGTTTTTCCTAAGAACTTAAATTGATAACAAGCTCAGTGCCTTTGTTTCCCTTCATTGCACTGACATCTAGGTGTTAAAGTCCAGATAGCTCCCAGCCAGGTTGCACTCCAAAAAAGAAGGTTTAATAGGGCCAAAAACAGAGGGCGTTAAAAATGTCCTTTGTTTTGGGCCCAGCTGTAAGTGAAAATAACAAAGACCCCCCACTGTCTGTAGGTTGGTGCTCTGAATGGAAGTGGGCGCTGCTGAATGTGTCCGGCTGTTGGCAAATCACAGCAAGGTAAATTCTAGCATATTTCACAGCGGCCAGCGCAGATCCTTGCTCCAGCTCAATAAAAGCAGCTGGATCCGGGATCTAGCAAGATCCTTCTCATTTCTTGCACTGGTCCCAACCTCCCATTAGTTCTCTAACCAAAGCTCAGTGCTAAGAGCGGATAGATTTTCCTCCTAAATTGGGGTTTTCTGTTATTGTACCCAGAGTCAGGCTGGTACAGAATTAGGCCCTGGGCATCACATAAAAAATGGCTCCCCTTTAGTGAGTCAAGTAGCAGGAAAAGTGGCCCACATTTGCAAATCAGGGCAGGTTTTAAACCTTGAAAGGTGTTTTGCAAAGTATGAGAGACTATGGATGTGTGCCTGCTGCAGGAAATATTTGTGCTAATATCAGAGAAATCAACAGAAAAAAAACAGTCCATCAGACCATACAAATAAAGAGCTAAATAAAAAACTAACCCATAGAGTGACCTGTCAGACTAGTTCGTCGGGCACTTACTGGTTATCATATAGGTCACACCAACTTTAATTGTACCTTCTCGCTAGATTATGTCATCATCTATGTGCATTTTGTGGGGCGCTGTTCTGCAAGTGCTAACTTCCTTGTTCCCTCCTACTGCGCGCGCTCCAGGGCTAGTCACTTCGAAGGCGGTAAATTACAGCGTGCTGTCTCCGGGAGCATTGTTTCTGCACGGCTCGGAGACCTGCCGGTGCTGCTGGGCCGAGGCCATTGTTCGAAGCAGGAATGGAAGCCTCGGAGAGCATCCTCGGTGCCGTGCAGGCGGCATCAAGGGCAAAGGTCAGCCCAGCAGGTAATGGCGCCGCACGCCCCCCGTCGGGCAAACATTGCCCTCAGCTGGTCCAATGGGGCTGTAGGGACTTGGGCGGGGCGACGGCCGCGCCAGGACAGGTTGGGACGGTACTTGCTCCAGGGACGACATGGAAATCAAAACCAGTGTGGGTGCTGTAATGCCCATACCAACTCCAGAGTCGATGTAACGCATCCGACCCTGAAAGCAGGCCCCGTGACTGCAGGCCAGCCCGGCTCGGATCTTCAGCCAAAAGAACCGACCCAGAGCGCCTACAGACATATCAGTGAGTGACGCCACACTCAGGCCATTCATTGAATGAATACATTGCTGAATACCACCAAGATTGGCCACTTCGAACCCCGTTATCAGCATAGAAATACAAGCCCCCGCCCGACCCTCCCCAACCAATAGGCAAGAAGTAAACAATAATACACACGACAGCCTAAAATAAATAATCTTGGTGTCCTTCTGTTTTTCTCTCTGAAACACGTTGCTGTTAGGCAATGTATCCGCCCTGGCTACTGTTTCTATGTCTATTAGATGTGTTAACTACTTCCTGGTTTCCCAGGAAGCATGTGTGTGCTAAACACTCCCCTCTGTTTATTTGTGCACATGGTAGCCAGTGGCTCTGAAGGCTGCCCCTTACGGTCAAATGCCCTGGGGGAACTCTGTCGGCAGATAAGAGATACCATTAATGAACAAGCATTGACAAAGCCAATAAGGTTGGCTTCTGAATAGTGCATGCAGAGAGCGACACACTACATCCATGTATATACTGACATAGATCATACAAAAATGCATAAATATAGAGCAAAACACATACAAACATCCATGCATACATAGGCCATAATTTTTACTGATACTATCACATACAGGCCAATACATATACAGGTGACCTTGCTTGTAGCCCTGCATGTGGCCCCTTGCACAAAGATTAACAAATGAGGACTTGCACGCCGGAGCGCACACAGACACACACAAACATAGATTGGCATAAATGGGCTTGGTTATAGAGGGAAAGACGGAAACATGGATCAGTACATTCATGCCGGCTTCATGAGCAATTAATCGCTGGCCCTTCTGTAGAGATACAATGGGGAAGAAAGAGTGGAATATTAACTGCTATTTAATTCATAGCCTCCTCTGTGGCGATGGGTAAGGGAAAGCGTCAGTGTCCTTTTTACCCATCCAGTGGCCAAAGTGAAAGTCGTGGCATCGTGACCAATAGCAAAAAAAATATCTTGGCACAACTTGCGAATTACCTAGTGGTGGGTGTCAAATATGTGTGTGCCCTGGGCATTACTATATGGTTGATGGCACATATCTGCATGTCTACAGCATCTGTAAGTGATTAGTGACGGACCTAAGAAGCCATTGACGATTTATGACTGATGGGGCACCTATGTGGGCATGTACTGATGATTGTTGCTTAGTAGTATTGGAACTGAAGCTGTATTTTACTGCAAGTGTATTCCTTGAGCTTGACAGTGAGATATAAAGCAGTAGGATACTGATTTAGGAGTAACCCTGGAAATTGTTTTCACAACAATGGTGGCCAATGTATTTTATGCCCTCTCATCAGGAGTGATAGGATAAAGAATACATTACATTATTTCATGAAGTCGAATAGTAGTGGAGCTGCCAATTCAAGTATTGACCTCTCCTTGGAGAACATCCAGGATGAATGGAAGGCTTCAATCTACTTTACCTGATCCTTGCCCTCTTCTGAATTATTTTCTTTAGGAAACAGTAGAATACTTTCTGAATTCACATGCCATCCACGGACTAATCATACATGTGTTGCACTGCATTACAGACATATTAGAGTTAATTCCTTCTACGCTGCTCAAGAATTTCCCCCCACTAAGTACAGCAGACGTAGAGACCCTAATGCATCAAGTGAAGTCCGGTTCACCTTGTGACTTTATTCCTGCTAGAGTAGCCAGTACACTTAGTCCTCAACTATCTCCATTGATTGAAACACCTTCTTAATCTGTCAATAAAGGAAAGTTATGTTCCATCGGAATGGAAAGCTGCACAGATAATGCCGATTCGTAAGAACACTAAGGCCCTTCTGACTGATCTGACCAACCATCGTCCCATTTCGCTCTTACCATTTCTGAGTAAATTGATAGAGAGACATGTCAACAAACATCTCTCAAACCACGTCAAACTTTCAGGATGCCTAGACTCCTCTCAGTCAAGCTTCAGGCCTAAATATAGCAATGAATCAGCCCTGCTAGTAGTCACAGATAACATTAGAATGACCCTAGACAAGGGCCATTCTAGGATTCTGGTGTTATTGGACCTATCCGCCGCATTCAACATGGTCTCCCATCAAATATTGCTCATTAGGCTGAGGGAAATGGGACTAAGAGACTTTGCCTTTCAGTGGTTGTCAAGCTTTCTATCTGGTCGATCTCAGACGGTTAATCTAGGCCCATATCATTCGGCACCCATGGAACTTTCCAAGTGAGTCCCACAGGGGTCTTGTCTGAGCCCTACTTTATTTAATATCTATGTGGCTCCCTTGGCTAATGTTCTAAGAAAATATGGGTTTATTCCAATATCATATGCCGACGATATGCAGCTACTTTTCCCTTTCGATGAACTCACTCCCACTGTTCAGGAGACCTTCTCTTTGGGCATGAATGCCAACTCACAATGGATGAGGAATAACTTCCTTCAATGTAATGTTGGGAAAACTGAGCTTTTACTTTTTGGAGAAGCTCCCATACTATGGTCACCTAATTGGTGGCCTATTAATCTTGGGAAGCCTCCCATTCCCAAAATCTCCGTTAAGAACTTAGGAGTCCGTCTAGACCAGGCCCTTACTTTTAAGGAACATATTTGCCAGACAGTTGGCACGTTTCCATACTCTGGGCCTACTTCGACGAGTCTTTCCTTTACTTCCAGAATCTGTTCGAAGGACCTTGACTCAGGCACTCATTTTGAGTCACCAAGACTTTTGTAACGGTCTGTTGCTTTCTGCCAATGAAACCTTGATTAGTAAACTTCAAGTGGTTCAGAATACGGCGGCACAATGAGTCTTGAACATGCCTCCCAGATCAGCTTCCCGCCCCTGCTTTTAAAACTTCATTGGTTACCCATACGTCAACGGATACAATTTAAAATCTGTTGTAGCATCCTCAAGGCATTGTTTAATCTTGGCCCCAGCTATTTGTCAGAAAAGTTCACCCTCTATCATCCCTCAAGATCCTTACGTTCTAGTACTAAACACTTGTTGAAGGTCCCCAGAATCAGGAGAGCGGGATTAGGAAGAAAAGCTCTCTCATATCTTGGCCGCCATACTGGAATGAACTCCCCCTTCATTTAAGAGAATGTTCGAACCACCTTCTTTTTCGAAAAATACTTAAAACCGCCTTGTTCTGTTTTTAAACTCCACAGTTTCCGCATATGTAATTGATACACGTCCAAAGTGCAGAGATACTCCCCGGAGTCAATTCTGGCGCTATACAAACCCCCAAATAAAATAAATATAAATACATTAAAAAAATGCACACTCTGGGTCTAATAATTGTCACATTTAGTATTTCCAGATTGCTCGATGTACACAAAAAATCATGTATACAGTCCTGGCCTTTTGTTTTACTAATTGTCGCTGTCTAGTGTGTTCGTCCACTTGGATCTTAAAGATTTAGGCTTTCAGAATTCAGCGATTTGGTAAATAAAAATCCAGCACTTTAATCACGGTGTTAAGTGCACATGGCCAGATCTAGCAGTACTAACAGTGCAATCTGCATGCATTAACCGTGCCAGTCAAAGGTTAATCTCTACATTAACAGACGTTATATGTTTATGAAGTCAACACTTTCACTGCTTGAGAATAATCATAACAAACTAAATAAAAAAATAGAATTATTTTACATTACTTTCATATAGACCCACACACCCAAAGAAGGAACATCACAAGCACACACGCACACAGACACACACACACGCTCTTTCCCAATAAGCTGTCAAGTATCCTTATTCCATGTATGATTAGTTTGTTCTTTCCAAGTTTTTTTCTTTTCATTGTGTCAGTTGTAATCATAGATTTCTAACAGGAGAAACAGGATGTGTACCAGAAAGGTGTTAACGCGGGATTTCTGGTCTATTGTTATAGATCTAGATCCCAACTCCGGTCGACTGAACCGTTGGTACCTGTCATAGAGTAAAAGGCAATCCACTACTAGGTCAATCAGTTAATAACTTACGCCACTCTAAAGAACCACTTAAGCTTAAAAGGTTTAAAAGTTTATTACAAAGCCAAACTTAACTGGAGATACAAACATCTCAATATAAGGTTCAAAAGATATACGGGTATCAATACAAACATGAATTTTCTAAATGCTCTTAGTCGGCAGAAGAATATTACCAAAACCAATTCAAAAATCATCAAAGTTGCAAGAATAGACACAAGCTGTAGCTTATGAGTCATTTACAGAAAGGAAAGAAAAAACAGATTAGACTGTCCCTACACTAGACTAAGTGACATCCCTACTTAGCAAGATCTTAACCTAAAAAAGGTGTCAGCAGTGGTGACTTCCAAAGAAGATCACACACTTCCCTTAGTCTTTGTTCCAAAAACGATGTCTCGCAATTCCCTATCTGCCTACCCATCCGCTCTCTTAGGTTCCTCAGATCATCTGCCTTAACTCCACCCAGGGGTGCTGTCCCTAATACAAAATCACACTCACAATAGGAACGCCCTTTGGAGACACCCCTCAGAGACGCCCCTCACGTGGTGTTGGTTCTGGTATGTTCCATGCTGGTACTCCTCTGGGCCCATCGTTAGCGTTGACCTTGCTTCCCAGGCTCCTTCTCCGGCAAGACGGTACCCCCAGGAAATTCCTGAAGACTCCTCCAGGCCTGTGCCTGGCTCTCTTGAACAAAAGTCTATTCATCACTCTCTTGATGAAAACCTCCTCGCACCTGCAAACAGACACTTGTACTGTGGGCCCCAAATTCCGGCCTCCACCATATCTTTAAGTCGTAAACCATTCAAACAGGCTCCACAGTTTGTGCCTAACACAACCTTTCTCTAACGAGCACATGCAGATCAAAAGAAATGACTTTTGTCTATTCAGGCCTATCTAGAATTACATGAACGGGCCTGTGCACTCTGTAAAACATTTAATTTCTTCTAAACAGTATTCTAACTTATTACACACAATGATTATATAAAACGTCTATAAAACATTTTCAGTTCTAGGATCAATAATACTTTGAATTACAATAACATCAAAATCCACCATCGTAAGAGTGTAACGGCATCTTGTACTCTATGTGAACTGCCATGTGGCCTACACATTTCTACATTTAGCAGCATTACATTTTCCCCTACCACCGCCACATAACATGGGATTTCAACATCATTCTAACATCACTACAAACATCTACATTAGCTTTTCACACTTGATATAAGTATTCTATTTTAATTAAACACTCTTATGTATTTTCACTCTATAGATTCGACACTCTTATAAAATGTTTACTAAACTAACACAACGTGCTTGTAAATATGGTGCACTTCTATATTTTCTTGATTTGTGCTCTCTCAATCCCCCCTTTGATGACTTTTAGTAGTCATCATCATTACAATACCATCCCTGAGGTAAGGTCTGAATCAAACTGAAGTCGTTGCAGTACCCCCTCGTTTCATCATTTCTAGAGCTTTTAGACTCCTGTACTGGTTATCCTGCATCGCAGTCAATCTCCTCTCTTGCCTTCTCATGGTCCTTTGCAACCTGTTCGATCTATACCATTGGTACAGCCGCACCAATCCCCACAAAGTGATTATACAAATCACTATTATGATGATAGGTTTCAGTATGTACCAAATAATATTCTTTCCTAGGTTGGCAAACCAACCTCCAACTTTACCCATTCCTTGACCTATTTTTTCCCACACTCTTACCTTTGTCAAATCCTCAATTTCATGGTGTATTTCAGTAATGTTCCGAATGTACTTTTCTAAAGGTTTTGTGTTGTCTGGAATGTAAGTGCAACATTCCTGGACCTTCAAAGCCTTACAGACTCCTCCCTCTTTGGCTAACAGAACATCTAGAGCAAGTCGGTTCTGAAGAACCATTGCCCTTATCGATTGCATTTCTCCCTCCACCAGCATTAGTGATCTAGCAGTACTGGCGGACAACCTATCTACAACTGTTGCCAATCTTCTAATCTTGACATCATTTAATGCTATCCCTAAAATAGGAAACATAGCACCAAATACGTCTCCAACTACCTCCTCAGCGCTTACATCCCTTCTTCCTCTAGCTTGAGTTCCTCCCTCTATAATTTCCAAATCCTTAGCATGGTACATTTTGGGGAAGACAATTGCCAAATAACATGATCCATACCAATTATCTGGTAGTTTCACGTATGCATTTCTTCCACAGACAAAATATACATTTGGGATCACCTGCATTTCCTTCAAGAAGTCTTTCGAATAATATTCTAATTGGAAAGCATGTTCACAACTCACTTTTCCCACAAACACATTTTCATAATAGGTTTCACCCCTATGTATACACAGTTTCCCCTTTTTCTCTCGATCTAAAGCTATTGGACCATTGCTACCCTTTCTTTGGTGTGCCCTTTCTTCCTCGGTCCAATCTGTTTTCCATTGACCTGAAGCTTTTAAAATCTTCTGTCTCCTGTATCGATCATCCACCTGCCCTACAAACTTTTTCTCAATTTCTGACACTTTACAAGTCAAATTATTTCTTCGGGCATGTGAAGTATCTAATGTTTTCCAGGGAAGGAAAAATTTCTGTAATCTGTCTTCACTCTTATAATAATCCCACTTATTTAAATGCTTGTAGTTCGGCACTTCAGGTAAAATAGCATTGAAGTTTGAAAAATAGTATTCAAACCCATCACGTTCATAGAATATGCTCAGCAACAAACTACATGTGATTCCATAAGTCAATGGAAGATGATGATATCTGATACCTTCGTCTACAGAGGCTGGCAATTTCATGCACACATAGCAATTCTTAGCCTCCATAACATCGATATATTCATAAAGCAATTTAGCATATGCATTCAATTTAAAATTACCCTGTGATTCATCTACATGTAACCTACGAGTCTCTGCTGGTAGTAAAGCTTTATCTTTCTCTGTATTGTCCCCCTTTTTACCAGCAATAGTAGGTTTCTGTGTCGATACAATTTTTGCTTCCTTTGTAGCCTTTTCTTCATTTTCATGTCCCACTATATATGATATAGTAACTACTAAAGCTATAAGAAAAATCACTCCCACTAAAAGTGTGCCTATTATACATTTGGCCCTGCGGTTCGGGTTGCCAATCTCCATGTTCTCAAACAGTGTAGTTCCAGTTTTCTTTCACAGCACAATGTCTCTTTTCGAACCACACCTGGAAGCTGATAATCTTCTCCGCAAGATAAGTCTTTGTTTCTATAGCAACAGACAACCCTAGCCCTTCTCCGTCCACTAAATGGAAGTCCCTAGTTTCTTCTTCTTCCACTTGGCGCTAGGTTATCTCTCAATTTGTTTATTTACAAAGTCTTTCACACAGTCTTTTAGCAATCCGAAATTATACGTGTTCCAGCGACTCTAATCACGGCTTCCAATATTTCCAAACGAAGAAGGACCTCCCCAAGTATTGACCTCCTTGGACAACAAGTCGGGAAATCTATTCTGTTTAAAACCAAGTCTCTTATTCCACTCAGATAAGGAGGATAGGGGATATTGAGTGTCAGCAACCCTTCGACTTCCACTCCCGGTATCAACAACACTATTGCCACTGTTATGATGGGGTCAGTGCTGATCAGAGTCACTTCCCTCACCCTCCCAGTCCCTGTACACTGGACATCTGCAGCGAGGTAGGTCCACTCAGGAGTAGCGTATCTTCTGCTAGGCACTCGCACCCTCCTCGATCTTCTCGGACCTTCCTGTTCCTGTCCTTGTGCACTTTCATCCAAATCCGAATCTTCAGATACAGGGGCAAGAGTTTTCTCTGGAGCTGGCTTCAAGCTTGGCCTCTTCCTTCTTTCAGGCCAACTATCTTCTCCACGCCTTGTTCTCCTGTATCTTGTTCTCCCATTCAGTTCTTTATCACTCTGGGCTTGATCTGGGTCTGAGCCGTATTCACAACAACTTTCTCCCTCTGTGGCAACTTCAGTTTCACTGCCGTCCTGTCCTTCTTCTTCTTGTTCTGTAGCGCTCCCAACTTCTTCCGACACCCCCGCAGCTTGACTGATCCCCTCTAGTGGTTCGCCATCTACAGCTGGGTTTTCATCTGTGAGAGGAGCTGTTTCTTCCAGGGGTGCTGGAACTCTTTGAGTATGGGAAGCGTGAATCCAGTTTGGCAGCCCTCCACACTTCACAGCGGTATTCGTCGTCAGGATAACTTGATAGGACCCCTTCCAACGCACGTCTAAGCAGTTCTTCCGGACGTGCTTCTTCAGCAGGATCCAGTCACCTGGGCACAAGTCGTGACATAGATCTCTTGAAGATGGAACTTCAGCAGCCTGCACCTGAAGAGACACAGAATGAATGGCGTCAGACAGACCCTTGCAGTAATCCAGGATCAGGTCATCTGTAATATTCAACAAAGCTGTAGTCGGTGCAGACGGAAGTCTCATTGCCCTCCCCATCAAGACTTCGTGTGGAGAGAGACCTGTCCTCCTGTCTGGTGTGCTACGCATACTCATGAGTACCAAGGGCGGAGCATCAGGCCAGCTTAAGGAAGTCGATGAACATACTTTGGCTATTCGGGACTTCAAAGTGCTATTGATCTGCTCCACGATACCTGAAGCCTCTGGTCGATAGATGCAGTGCAACTTCTGATCAATGTTCAATGCAGAGCAAAGCATTTTCACAACTTCACTGTTGAAATGAGTTCCTCGATCTGATTCCAGGGAGGTCGGCACCCTGAAGCGCGGGATCAACTCTCTAAGCAACAACTTTGCTACTGTGAGTGTGTCGCACCTGCGTGTAGGGTATGCTTCGACCCATCTGGAAAATATGCATACAACCACCAGAACATACCTGAGGCGGTTGCTTTTTGGCATCTCAATGAAATCTAACTGCATTCTGTTGAAAGGCCCCCCAGACCTCCCAATGTGACTCATTGTAACTGGTGTTCTCTTCCCTACGTTCAGTTGCTGACAAGTAACGCATCTCCTACAGACTGCTTCTGCTGCAATCCTAAACTTAGGGCAATACCAAGTCTGCCTAAATACCCTCAGCATGGCATCTCTCCCTAAATGTACTGGACCATGTATCTGTCGTGCCATGGGATTCGCAAATTCCTCAGGTAATACTGCCCTACCATCTGCTGAAACCCAGAAGTCCATTTCACTTCTCACACAACCTGCTGTTTCCCATGCCTTTTTCTCAGAATCAGGTGCATTCTCTTGCATCTCTTTTAAATCCTCCCAAGTATCAACTGTTTCTAGCATCATATTTAACTCTGTCTTTTCCTGAGCCCCACCTACTTCCACCTCCGTGAAAGAATATCCGTGCTCAGCACAATAACGGGCGACTTCGTCTGCATATCTTTTGCCCTGCGACACAAAATCTGTATTTTTGGTGTGGGCTACGCATTTGACAATTGCAATTGCAGCTGGACCTTGTAATGCTTCTAACAACAGTCGCACAAATTCTCCATTTCGAATAGGCGAACCAGAGGAGGTCATGTAACCTCTCTGAGACCACAACTGCCCAAAATCATGAACTACACCGAAACCATATTGGCTATCGGTATAAATGGTGACTCTAATTTTGTTTCCTGCTATACAGGCACGTGTCAATGCAATGATTTCTGCTACCTGAGCGGAGTGTACTCCTTCCAGGCAAGCGGCTTCCACAACTCCAGTAATGGTGCAAACAGCATAAGCTGCTCTCAACCGACCAGTATCGTCTCTTAAACATGAGCCATCAACAAAGAAAATTTCATCAGGGTCGATCAACGGCTCATCCACGATATCTGGTCTTGGCTTCGTGCATAGTTCAGTCACATCAAGGCAGTCATGATCTTCACATTCCTCGCCTTCAATATCATTAGGAAGCGGCATCAATGTAGCAGGATTCAAAACAGAGCACCTCTTAAGGGTCACGTTCTCCGCAGCAAGTATAACTTGCTCGTAGCGCGTGAGCCTACTACTGGTCAAGTGCTGTGTCTTGGTCCTGGTCATTAACAATTCTACAGAATGAGGTACATACACCACTAACTGGTGTCCCATGACAATATTTTCACACTGTTCAATGCTGACACCTGTTGCAGCAACGGATTTAAGACATCCTGGCAACGCTGCGGCTACTGGATCTAAGGTAGCCGAAAAGTATGCAACTGGTCTACGGGCATTTCCATGTATCTGTACCAAAACTGACAAAGCACAACCTTCCCTTTCGCAGCAGAAAAGTGAAAATGGTTTTTCATAGTCAGGCATCCCCAAAGCCGGAGCACGACACAAGTCCTCTCTCAGCTGTAGAAACGCCATCAAACAATCCTTGTCCCATGGTACCGGATCACTCACCTCCTTGTGCGTCAGTTTTTGTAAAGGTTTTGCTTTCAGTGAAAAGTTAGCTATCCACTGTCGGCAATAACCAACCATTCCTAGGAACATCCTAACCTCTCTCTGTGTCGTAGGCGCGTTCATCTTCATTATCGCCTCTATCCTATCTGGTGACACTTTGCGCTTTCCTTTTTCTATCCGGTGACCCAAGTACTGTACTTCTGTCAGACAGTACTGCAATTTGTTCGGAGATACCTTATGCCCATTGTCAGCTAAATGGTTCAGCAAGGCAAATGGTATCTGTCTTGCAAGCCTCTTCCGTTTCTGACGCAACAAGTAGGTCGTCTATGTACTGGACCAGAACCGAGTTCTGTGGCAGTACCAGACTTTCAAGATTTTTCTTCAACAGCTGGTTGAAAATTGATGGGCTTTCTGTATACCCTTGTGGGATACGACACCATGTTAAAACGCGATTTTCCAGCTTAAAAGCAAAAAGGTACTGACTCTCCTCATCCAATGGGATTGAGAAGAAAGCCTGACAAAGGTCTATCACTGTGAACCACTCAGCCTGGAATGGTATCTGAAACAATATCACTGATGGATTCGGTACCACTGGACAACATGAAACAACTATGTTGTTAATCTTTCGAAGATCCTGCACTATTCTAAATTTCCCACTAGGTTTCTGCAAACCCATAATCGGGGAGTTGCACGGACTTCCCACGATTTCCTTCAGTATTCCCTGTTTTATCATAGAGTCGATTACAGGTTTTATTCCTGCAATCGTCTCTGGGGTCAGTTTGTATTGGGGCGTTCTTGGATATTCAGCATTTGGTTTAACCATAATCTTCACTGGTTCTACTCCTTTGATCAGTCCTATCTCTTCTCCCGTAAAATCCCATACCTCTGATGACACTGCATCTCGTAAATCCCCTGGGAGCTCCTCCACTGTCAGGGTAGGATACAGTTCTATGCATGTTCTCGAATTTACAACTTTGAAGGTAGCGTCATCATCTGTAGTCTGTACCTCTACTCCCTGAGGTGTGCAGTATATTGTGCAGTTCAGTTTGCACAATAAGTCCCTTCCTAACAGACACACAGGACTAGAATCACATACCACAAACTGATGTTCATCGGTGTAGTTTCCTATTTTCACTGATACTGGTTCCGTCAAAGGGCTATTCATTCTCCTATTTGCAAATCCTACCACCTGAATCGTTTCCCCCGACATTGGTAGATCTGGAACCACTGCCGATCTCAAAGTTGATCGAGTAGCTCCAGTATCCACCAAGAATGTGGTAGGACACCCTGCCACCTCAGCCTCAACAAACGGTCCTCTTTGATCCACTTCTAGAACTGCCCCGAGGGTACAGTCCTCCTCTCTACTTACACGTCGTCCTGTCAATGGATCAACGTAGTAACACTCTTCTTTACCTGTGAACAAAGGCATTTGTCTATAGACCTTTCCCCCTGTCGTAATCTTTGGTGGCTGCGGGAACTGAGCTCGTGGAGCCGAAATCCCCCCTTTGGCCACCTTACCCTTTGTCACTGTCACCCTTTGGACTGGAACTTCCTGAACTTCCTCCTCTAGAACTTCCAGTTCTCCGTTTTCAGGGTTATAGGGACACTCGTGTCTCCAATGTCCCACCTGGTGACACTGGTGGAACTTTGTCGTTTTTTTCAATGTAGCAAAGTCTATTCTAGGTCTCGGATTTTCCTCCTTGTCCTTATTCTGATTGTTTGATTTCTGTCCCATTGTCCCTGTTCCCTGTTGCTGCTGTCCTCCCTTTCCAGCTGACTGCATCTGCACCATCATCAGTTTCTCCTTTAATTTCTTTGCTTTGGACTCTATCTCATCACTGCAGTATCTTGCGTATCTCAAAATCTCATCCAAGGGTTTGTTTTGCCAACAAATTAAATGCTGCTGAATCATCAGACAAATATCAGGTCTCAACCCCAAAACAAACTTTGATACAAACTGTCCTATATCCTTGGAGTCCATTACATCTTGTCCACTGTATTGTTTGAATGCTTTCAGCAATCGCTCATAATACTCATGGACTGTCTCCTTTGGTTCCTGTCTTGTTCGGTCTATTTTTACCCAATCTATGTCTTGTGGTGGTACCTTCTCCTTCAGCCATGTCATTACCCTATCGTATTTTAACATTACTGTTTCTGACGGTCCATTAGTACGAGTATCCCTTGCTGGTTCTGTAGTTGGCCACTCGACACTAACCTTGCATGCTATCCACAAGTCTCCTGGGACCACAATGTCAAACAAGGTGTTCAAATCAATCCACAATACTTTTGAGATCTTCACAAACCTCTCTACCTGCTTGTACCACTCTACAGGGTTCTCCCTTAACTTCGGAAATGAGTTGGTGAAGGCAGCCAAATCTCCCCTACTCTAGGGTACGTGTACATAATTCCCATTCGCTATTTCTCGCAAAGGGAATGCCTCCATCTGCATTAGTCTTCCCTCCGGAGACATCACATTCGCACTCCGCCTAACAGTGCCCTTTTTCGACCACCTCTCTTCCCATTTGTCCAGGTCCCTCCATGCTCTTATTCTCGTGATCAGTTCCCTTATATGTGTTTTTAATCCAGTTGTCCTCCTCTCATCTAAGTCCTGATCTGAATAATGCAACCTGTGGTTACCCTGTAATGCCTTGGTTCTGGACAAATATACCATATACTTGTCTGCCAGTTCAGACAGTTTCTCATGAGTTGCTCTGGCTTTTCGAATGATGTCCTTTGCTATAAACAGCAGCTCATCTTGTTCGTACATGTCAATTCTTTCCATCGGCACTGTACATCTATTATCTCGTCCAGGTCAGATTTTAAACTGGACACGTCGAGTCTTTTGGCTTTTATTACAGCTTTCAATATGCCATCTCTAGAGAGTCTATTTACATCTCTCCCATCACAGCTCTGAGTCCTACGTCTAGGCTCAGGTGAGTTATGGGGAGTCCTCCCTTGCTCCCATCTCTCCAGGTCCCATGCAGTTCCATCCTCTCTGGGTGTATGGTGAAACACTCCTCTATTTCCCATAGTCACATATTTCTCATTCTGCATGGTTACTCTAGGTGCATGGTAAGACATCCCATTCTTTCCCATTTCTTCACCATTTGCCGGTGGTCTCTGATCACTCGACACATGGCAAGATCCTTCACTGTTCCCTATGCTCCCACGACTCCAGTGCTGTACATTATCTCCAGGTGCGTGGTGAGTGCATCTAAACCTATCTCTGTATTCTTGGGTCCTTTGGTCTTCCTCACTTTGAATGGGACGAGATGTCTCTCCACACTCCGTACTTCTGCCTCTTTGTTCCTGCCCATTTCCTCTGTCTGTATGACGGGTAACTCCTCTACTCTCCTGACTTTTACCTTCCCACTCCTGACTGCTTTCGCTAGCCCCGCAGTGAGATAATATTCCATTTCCTCGACTTCCCCATTCTGCTTCTGCTCTTGTCCTGTTGCTCGGTACTCCTGTGGACCCATCCCATTCCCTCAAGTCAGCCCTCAACTCTTTATAGGATTTCGGCCGTGGTCCCCTCAGGTTCATCGGTCCTCTCTGACCCCCCTGTTCTGTTACGGGATCCACTGCTGACTCCAATGGGGTGTTCCACGTTATCGGTCCCGGCAATTGCCTCCAGGCATTTGTCATGTTATTCCTTCTTTCCATCTCAACTCTCTCTCTCTCCAGCCGTACCTGTTCTTCCTCTCTCCCTTTCTCGGGGTGGTAAACCGACACTACAGGACCTATGGTAACGGGTACTTGAAGAGCATCTGGTAATCCATAAGACTCAACCCTTTCTGTTGCTGGCGTCTTCTGCACCACAAACCTTCCGACTACTCTCTGTACAGGACTATGTTGAGGTGTCTCCTCACCTTTGGTAGGTACCCAATCCGCTATAGGGAGTGGCCTGTTCTCTTCTGTGTCAACCCTACCTTTCCTTGAGAGCTCAGTACCCTCTATCTCCCTATTGTCCGGAGGTGGTTTATCTATCAACAACCTATTTATTAGGCCGTCCTCCGACTCGCTCTCATCATCCTCTTCTATGGGTTTCTTTCCACCTGTAACCTCTCTCATGGGGTACAACTTATCCACCTCAATCACCTGTACCCTCCACTTCTTGGCTTCCGCATCCCATTTGGCATCTTGCACTGCCCTCACTGATCGCCGTACCCTTTCCTGGCATCTGTTCTGACTCCTGTCGTGCGCCGCCCTAATCCATGCATTAAGCGCCTCAAACTGTGTTGGTCTAGGCAAAGGTCTCAATGAGGACATAACTGCTTTCAACTGATGTAACACTTCTAATCTAAACGTTCCGTATTTCGGAAAAGTCAGTTCCTCATTCCCCTCTGTAATCTTACTCCAAGTCCCGAGCCACAGTATAGTATGCAACCCAACATTCGTTGCCATATAGTGAGCTGGTGTACCCTCCGGCGGTGCCTCTTCCCCGGAATAAGATTCTCTTCTTTTTCTCTTAAAAATCCCTCTCAATCATTTAAAACACTTCATGTTCAAAATCTACGAATTTCTACTTTCTCCGCGTTCGTTTACTTCCTGATGACAATCCACCAATCTCAGCGCGGTTTTCGCTAACTGGCCTATCACTGCGCGGCTCTTTGCTGACGTCACACCAACCGCCCTATCACAGCACGGCTTCACACCAACCGGCCTATCTCAGCGCGGCTCTCGCTGACGTCACTCGTCCCCCTTTTGCAGCAGTTCCCCTCCTTTGTCCGCTCGTCTCCCGGTCATGCATGCGTCCCATTCATACTTCTGAAAAATGATTACTTCCGACCAAGCGATCACTTTCCTTGACTGTACGTCCACAGTCTAACTGTAATTGTCACCTTAACTGACGAATTGTCTTTCCGTGTACGTCCAGACAATCGCCTTCTTTGATAGGTTACTTGCACACGGTAACTTTCGACCTGCGTCCGTTACCCACACACTCACTCCTGCATTCCCCCTATCTCGGTCCTGCGGGCGATCAATGGTACCTCATGACCCCCTTTTCTCTGGTCGACAACTACTCTGGGTGTTCGATACACCCGAACCACTTAAGCTCTTCCCCGAACTTAAGATTTTGCCAGGTTGCGCGCGCTCACAACCCTCTCTCATTCACACTACAGGCATTCAACTCTGCATGACATTACAATACAAATACAACACAAAACACCGCAATCTGTCCACGCATGACCCTTGTTATACTCACTCTCGTCCGATTCTGCTACTTTTCTCTCGCGCCGTCAGCACCCTCTTCGGCGGGCCACCTCTTGATCTCTAGGGGCCTTGGGGTAAACTTAACCTAGTCTAGATCACCTTCCTCAAGAAGGTAACCATCCTCACTCTGCTACCAACTGTTAACGCGGGATTTCTGGTCTATTGTTATAGATCTAGATCCCAACTCCGGTCGACTGAACCGTTGGTACCTGTCATAGAGTAAAAGGCAATCCACTACTAGGTCAATCAGTTAATAACTTACGCCACTCTAAAGAACCACTTAAGCTTAAAAGGTTTAAAAGTTTATTACAAAGCCAAACTTAACTGGAGATACAAACATCTCAATATAAGGTTCAAAAGATATACGGGTATCAATACAAACATGAATTTTCTAAATGCTCTTAGTCGGCAGAAGAATATTACCAAAACCAATTCAAAAATCATCAAAGTTGCAAGAATAGACACAAGCTGTAGCTTATGAGTCATTTACAGAAAGGAAAGAAAAAACAGATTAGACTGTCCCTACACTAGACTAAGTGACATCCCTACTTAGCAAGATCTTAACCTAAAAAAGGTGTCAGCAGTGGTGACTTCCAAAGAAGATCACACACTTCCCTTAGTCTTTGTTCCAAAAACGATGTCTCACAATTCCCTATCTGCCTACCCATCCGCTCTCTTAGGTTCCTCAGATCATCTGCCTTAACTCCACCCAGGGGTGCTGTCCCTAATACAAAATCACACTCACAATAGGAACGCCCTTTGGAGACACCCCTCAGAGACGCCCCTCACGTGGTGTTGGTTCTGGTATGTTCCATGCTGGTACTCCTCTGGGCCCATCGTTAGTGTTGACCTTGCTTCCCAGGCTCCTTCTCCGGCAAGACGGTACCCCCAGGAAATTCCTGAAGACTCCTCCAGGCCTGTGCCTGGCTCTCTTGAACAAAAGTCTATTCATCACTCTCTTGATTAAAACCTCCTCGCACCTGCAAACAGACACTTGTACTGTGGGCCCCAAATTCCGGCCTCCACCATATCTTTAAGTCGTAAACCATTCAAACAGGCTCCACAGTTTGTGCCTAACACAACCTTTCTCTAACGAGCACATGCAGATCAAAAGAAATGACTTTTGTCTATTCAGGCCTATCTAGAATTACATGAAGGAGCCTGTGCACTCTGTAAAACATTTAATTTCTTCTAAACAGTATTCTAACTTATTACACACAATGATTATATAAAACGTCTATAAAACATTTTCAGTTCTAGGATCAATAATACTTTGAATTACAATAACATCAAAATCCACCATCGTAAGAGTGTAACGGCATCTTGTACTCTATGTGAACTGCCATGTGGCCTACACATTTCTACATTTAGCAGCATTACATTTTCCCCTACCACCGCCACATAACATGGGATTTCAACATCATTCTAACATCACTACAAACATCTACATTAGCTTTTCACACTTGATATAAGTATTCTATTTTAATTAAACACACTTATGTATTTTCACTCTATAGATTCGACACTCTTATAAAATGTTTACTAAACTAATACAACGTGCTTGTAAATATGGTGCACTTCTATATTTTCTTGATTTGCGCTCTCTCAAAGGCAAGAATAAATCCAGGACTGCATCTGACACACACACTATTCCTTGTACAGGCATACATGTTAAACATATAGGAATGTCAGACAAACTTATATAGGCTCACATACTACACTAATACCTTATGTAAAAATACAACCAAACATGTTACCTGTACTCACTGCCAGATGCATATTGCGCACACACACACACTCACACACACACACACACACACATACTCACACTCACATACTCAGTATAGGTTTAGTGGAAGATAGTCCCGCGTACTGAGAGTAGCATCAAAGTAGAGTCTAGAGGTCTATCTGTCTCCAGAAAATCCAGGAACCATTGTGCAATACAGTGACACTTTCAAGTGCACCATGCATATTTATGATGAGTGTATTCTTGCTTAAGGAATACTTGTGCGTATGTGTGAGGAATGGTGAATGTAAAAGCACGCTGGGCCAGTATCATTGGCTAACCTGAACATAATGTAATAACAACTTTATAGGGAGGTATTGCAGAAGAAGGTGTGAACTTTAATGAATCAGTTTACAGATGTTAATGTGAGGCACACCGAAACAGTTTAATTGGTTAAAACAGGATAACGTTTAAAATAACTTTATCTCCAAAATGATTAGCAGAAGCTGTTGAAAACTGTGCATTTCTAAGTACATCATCTGCCTGAGTTTTTAGCATAACTCCTTCAGGATCTAAGTTCAAAAATAGACAGGTAGGTTGTATTAGCCGAGTTTCAGGTACTTCAAATTCAGTGAATCATTGACCAGCTTGGGATGGGACAGCTGCTGAAACTCATGCTTGGGAAAACAGAAAGGTGGAAAAGAAAAACAAAACTATTTGAAATCATATAAATATTAAAAAGTGAGGGAGAAATGTTAAGAACTCAGGCAAGAAAGAGGCCTGTTATTTCAAAGGCATTCTCTTTTGCCTTTCTTTAGCACACACCGCTTTTTGTTTTTCACTTCCGTGTAGAGATTTTATTTATTTTCACATCGGGCATATTGCTGGCTCGTAGAAAGTTTATCTTCTTATTGAGTGGCTGAGGAGCCACCCACCAGTGTCTTACTGCGCCCACATGTCTCCAGATGATCAGGTGTTCCTTGGCTCGCAAATAAGCTCACCTTCACAGTTTTAAAAGCCATTTGAAGGCACTGCTACACTTGCAGGTTGCCTTTCTCTGCCATCAGAGGTTGCAAGGATGGCACCAGAGGTCGCAAAGGGGAGGCCCGGGCTTGCAAAGCGACCCCGTATGACGTTCATTTTTGTTACCATGGTCTGACAAAAATATTAATAAGCCTCATAACAGCACTTGGGGGCATATTTATGACCCCAGTTGTGTCACAAAAATGAGATTCATGAAGCCGCGCAAGGCCAGCTTGCTTGACCTTCAGTAACTTCATAAATCTCGAGTACAGTAACGCCGTGCAGCGCTGCACAAATCACTGTGGTCCCTTACTCTGCGCTAGGGCGGCGTTCCATGGGCGGTGCGTGGGTGTTCCCATGCAATGCCCATGGTGTTTAATGCCTTCTCAGATTTTCCAGAACTGGTAAACCTGGGAATGAGCCAAAAAGATACCCCTGCCTTCCAAGGAGAGGTGTAACAAGGAGACATATCTTTATTTCTCTGCGGCGCTTCCTCTAGTGGAATAGATAGAGGAATATGCCTCTCAGGATTGTATTTGTGCAGGAAGGTGCACCTTTCTGCATAAACACAATCCTGCATGCAACACAGGCAGCCTTGCACCATGGTGCAAGTGTGCCTGCATTGGCACTAGGCAGCCAAAACAACAGCAGCACAGGGGAAAAGTCAGGAATGAACCATATTCTTTTAGATACGGCCCATTGATTCCCTTCCTCTGTCATGCAGCACAGCAAGGTGACTATCTGCGCTGCACTGTGTGACAAATCTCACAAATATGCCCCTTGGTTTCTACCAGCGACTGGCCATTAAACAGCAGCAGATACCATATAATGAATATGGTGCAGGGCGAAACACCATTTTACCAAAACCAAATCCCTGATCAGAAGTTACTTTTGGCACACTATCGTCCACATTCCCTCATTAGCCCTTGGCATATGCATGTCCCTAGCAACATTTGCAAAGATAAACCAACAAGCACCAGCAATAGTAACAAGATCTAAATATCAGTAGAGCTATGTTAGTTTCTACATAAAATATACAAATAAACTAACAATAACATGGAGTTCTGCACAGCTGCTCAGTTCGAATTAATACCATTCTGGTACTTTCCCATTTGTTTTCACAAAGGACCTTTTCCCTCATAACATATTTAAACAGCAAAGGGTGTATTTGCTTCCTGAATGTGGGGGGGTGGGTGGGGGGCGTTTCTTCTCCTATAACGGGCACTGAGAGAAGGCTGCATTAATTGGAGCAGTCAAATGAGGAACATTGAAAAACCATGGCCCTGGATTGGAGCCCAGGTGCAATAATTGCCAACATTCGATACCTTCAAACAGGAAGGAAATAAGAGAACCTGAAGATATATGCAGCAAGGCACTAACATGGACCGTGTGAGCCGGTGGGAGGGTATTGCTTTCCTCAGTCCATCAGAAGTTCGCAGAATCGAATAAGCATAGCAAACACCCCTGTGAGACGAATTTAATGTGTGTCACCTCGATACATGCCAGGTCTTAGGCAGACCCCCATGGACATCTGAATCAGGGCCCTAACTCAACCACTGCGTTTGTATCTCTAAAGTGGTGACCCAGAATGGATCACCCACTTACTATCTCACTGGAGTTAAGTAGGCCAACATTCAGGTGTCTCCTCGCCATCTCCAGCCATAGTTGAAGAGAAAGATGGGGGCGGGGAGTTACATGGGGAAACCTCCTGCAAGTGGCTTGAGTGAGCCTACGGGTTCTCTGTCCAGCCCTTCTCTATAGTCCTGTCTCTCCTGCCTGGAAGGTCATTGCCAAACTGTGGCCTCCAAGGAAAAATTATTTTAGTGTCCATCCTCCACCACAAAGGACAGAATCAAACTATACATCAGTCGGCCCAGCGGAGCCACTGAATCTGATCTCTTGGAGTGCCGTCATGTCAGAAACACTATCATCAACACAACTGGAAATGTGCTGTTCCAAGGTTTTCATCCAAGTGATCCTCCTTGATCTCAGTGCGGCGTTCGACACGGTCAGTCATGCCACCCTACTGAACCGTCTTTCGAATGTCGGCATTGTGGACAAGGCTTGGCTCTGGTTAAAATCTTTTCTGAGCAACAGGTCATTCCAAGTGTTTGATGGACAGACAGTGTCTTCTAGCATTCCCCTGAAGTGCGGAGTCCCGCAGGGCTCCTCTTTAAGCCCCGCGCTCTTTAATGTCTATATGAGGCCACTGGCTGAGGTAGTTCGTCCGTATGGAGTCAAGATCATATCCTATGCGGACGATACCCAGTTGGTGGTCTCATTAGCGCAGGAGGCTCTCCAACCACGATCAGGTGGACTAACCGAATGTCTGGAGGAGGTGAAGTCGTGGATGACTCGGTCATCATTAAAACTTAATGGTGACAAAACGGAGCTCATGCTCCTGGGCCCTGCAGACCCCACATTCTTCAACTCATTGTGGCCCCCCTGTCTAGGTCCACCTCCGGCCCCGAAGGACAACATCAAAAGCCTAGGGGTATGGCTGGACAGGAGTCTCTCACTCAACACCCAGGTCACAAAGCTCTCAGCCACCTGCTTTGGAATACTCAGAACATTGAAGAAAGCTCTTCCTTTGCTCCCAATGGAGGCAAAACAGATAGCCATACAGGGCCTGATACAATCACGACTGGACTCCAACAACGTCCTATATCTGGGTGCACCAGAGTACACTTTAAAGAGATTACAGCTGGTACAAAACTGTGCTGCTCGTACTCTGCTGCAGATTCCTCGTAGACTGTCAGTAAAGGCGGCTTTGACCAATCTTCACTGGCTCCCAGTGCGTAAGAGAGTCATCTTTAAAGCAATGTGTATTGCTCACCAGGCTTTCTGGGATTCGGGTCCCCTAATCACCCGTAATCTAATAAACCAGTATCACCCAGGTAGAAATCTGCGCTCTAGTCAGGCCTTCATGGCAGCAGTCCCCAGAGTTAAAAGGACTAGATCGGGCGGGAGGACGTTTGCCTTCAACGCCGCCAAGATCTGGAACTCCCTCCCGTCCCACTTGAGATCCAATCCTGACCTCGTCTCCTTCCGTAAACAATTAAAAACACATTTATTTAATTCCGTATAATTTAACTCAGTTCCCGCTCCTTTTCTGGTTCTCAACCATCTCTCACCCTCTCACTTGGTTCCTTTTTTAGCGCTTGGACGCCTCAGGGCAGCAATCGCGCTGTTATAAATCCACTTTCATTCATTCATTCATCAACTGTGCACCTATAGCAAATTCCTAGAGCAGAGACTTAAAGCTGCTGTGACCACTGCCAGTGCCACTCTTCATACTGTAGGATAATGTACCGGATATCTGATCACACTCACTCTGTCACCTCCACTTGTGAAACCATTGCTTCTTTGGCCCAGCTTCGTGCTTTCTCACTCAGTCATTATTGCTTCATTCCAGATGCAGGCGTCTTTCTTTGGCTTCAGATATTAATCATCTCATCTCCTACAAAATCCAACTTCATACAGTAGCTGGTAATCAATGCTTCCACCGGGTCACCAGATTGCATTGATCCTTATTTAAATATTGAGAGCACTTGAGTCTTGCTGGAAGCAATCAAACATAGGCCTCAGGCGATAAGGCAGGTCAAAGCTGTACTTTTCACAATCCCTGGCCATGCCCTTCAGTACCTTCTCTCGCACCCAGGTCAGCACAGGCCTTCTCCAAGGCCCCAGAAATTAATGTGGATGTACAGCATGGTAGACACCCCAATGGTGGCAGGGCAACACACATCAACCTTTAGCTGCTGTTAATGGCTGTTAGTGGACCAATAATTAACCCCTCAAGAAGCATTATCAGGACTGGTGGTGACATTCTTGGTGGTCTTTTACTACTTGTAGAGACATTCCAAAATATAGGGTGCGGATATCCGTACAGGGGTGGAGATGTGGTTACCTATGTCATGTTTTTTCAATTAATGTAATGAACACTCATAAAAATACATAATTATGAAAATGAGCACAGACCTGAAATCACATTCATTTATTATACTAGTAGAAATGGTATTAAGGCAGGCTTCTCCAACAAGTAGCTCATGAGCTACCAGTAATTGTCCTGTGTGCAGTCCAGTCTTCAAAACGAGAAGCTTTGGCTGGATTAATATATGCGTACCAAAATTGAGAGTCTGCATTTGACATCAAAACGTGTGCATTTTCAGAACTCATTAATTGATGTTTAGAGAAAAACACCTCAACTTCCAAACTATATTTAAAGCTGATAGTTCAGTCATAAATCATGTGCTGTAATATCATGGCGTTTTTGCAAGGTACATTGGAACTATGGCTGTTATCTATTCCCCAGGTACAGCAATTTGAAATTGATAAAACATTTTTTACTCCTGGCAATTCTGCCCGATGTGCTCAGGGGGACCAGCTGACAATCTAGCATGAGATAGCCGCTGATGTAATCTTGTCTGGTGTGTCACTTTTACAACACTAACAATATCAGTAGCTCGGGATGATTTTCATTTAAGATAAGTAGCTCTTATTACAGAGAATGCTGGAGACCCTTGTATTGAGGTGTACGGTGACAAATAAGGTTCTGGCTTCAGTTTGCTTTTTTGTGATATACCTAAAAAAAACTCGAAAATGACATCTCGCCATTCTCTCAAATGAAAGTGCTCAGTACCACACGACTTTATTTTTGACAAGTTTGCTAGCTCTGAAGTAATTGTGAGTCGCCGCCCAGCGCTATGTAAAGCACCCAACTCATTTTAATTAGCATAAATACATATCATATTCAATTATAATGAAAGTATAAATATGTTATCGTTTTACGTAACACATATGCATGCACCTCAGGACTCAGCTCTTTGAAATGTATTCTAAGTTGTGGAAAGGAGCAATGCTGTCTCGGGGCGTACTTGTGAAGAGAGATGATGACATATTCAGGAATGCAAGAGGCTGGGTGAGATTCCAGTGTGAGGGCAAGTGGTTTGCCCTGAATTATAAATATAGGCAGGCACCCGACAATGTTTCTTTTCCACTGGAGGATGGAGATGTAACTGTCTCTCTGTTGCTGCCAAGACTCGCATGTGCTGTCCTGTTTCGAATTTTAAGGGTACATACGGCACTGCGTGCCAGCAGCCATGACCGCATCCCGTTGTGGACGCAGCACGTTTCTGCTAAATTAAGACGTCCATATTGCAACGTTGACCCTAACAACATGGGAATCTCTTTAGGATTTCAGGCTTTAGCATTTTTTTTCAGAGATCCTGTGTGTAATTAGATGGAGATTTTGAAAATGTTTTTGGGAATGTTTAGAAGAGTACGTGGCTCTCTTCCACCGAAAGATATTCCTGTCAATTATCAACAGCCAAGGAAAAGATGTCGGCAACTGTGGAAAAAAAATGAAGGGGAACAAACATGCCCGACAGGTTTGCCTTCTACAAACCAGGATATGATGAAATGCGGTGGCATTTTTAATCAGTGTTGCTTTAATTAGAATAACATTCAACATGATGAAGTGCCAGGTATTTGTCCCTATTTGGTAACACTTTCATATCTGGTGCCAGCCACCTTCACCTATTGGTCTGTCAGTGTGTCATTCACTTTTGTATTCCGCCCACCTTTGCATACAGCATGGGGCAAGGGCAGCCCACTGCTTTTTGTCATTTTTATCTTTGTTTTATATTGGCAAGGACTGGCAGCTCCTTCAGTAATAAAGATTTGTAAAAACGAAAACAAAGAAAAACAAACCTTGACAGTGCCAAAAGGCTGGGTGTCAATTAGCGACCTATTTGCATTGCCAATGCTTGTAGGAATATCTAAAGCAGTGTTTCCCAAACTGTGGGTCGCCAGCTAAATTTTAATGGGTCACCAACGTTCAAGCAATAAATAAAAATGCCTTTAAATTCTGCATTTAGCTTATGGATCTGCTGTGTTTCAAAGACAGAGGTTCAATTTCAGGCTATGTTTTATGACAAATTGCTGCTTTTGTTTTTTTAACGTGGGGACAGGTGTTTACAAACTCCCCTCACTTTCCAGTCAGAGAAAGAAAAGTAAAGTGAATTATATGACAGTCTTGCTATGGTACATGTTGTGTGAAAGAAAAATATATTTGATGTCATGAAAGGAAAAGATATTGGATGTCATTTTCTCTTATCACCCAACAACCTTTAAATACCTGTAAATTAATTGTACACATTCAGCAGTTAGGAAAGTAAAAATGAGGCACATTTTCTGTAATTTTGAAGTGTGATGGAAACAAAGATTTTGATTGGGTCAGAACAAATCGAGGCACTTTACTGGGTGATGCAAATGTAATAAATATTCACTAAAACCCGATTTCCAAACATTATCATGTGTGTGCAATATCGTTTTCTCAGTAAAACTATATGTCTGTACAAATTTAGTGCCCATTTCAATTGAAAATGTGCTGTCTGTAAGTTTCAATGTGCTACCATGCGATGTTTTGGTTAGATAAAAAAAAATACCCTCCTCATGTCCATTAAAGCTAGGTGGGTCGCAAAAGCTTGTTGTACTAAAAAATGGGTTGTGGTTATAAAAACGTTATTAAGCACTGATCTAAAGGGTTCTGGGAATGCATAAACCTGCCATGGTGAGAGTTTGCCCTCTAGAAACCATTTGAAGTGTTCTAGAACATGTCTCAGGGCTGAATGTTGATACTGTGCTTGATAAGCTATGTTGTGTGTTTTTTTAAACAACTAGAAAGTATTGTTCACTTGAAGGTTTTGTGAGGAATTCATGGGATTGATTGAGTTAGTGAAAGCACTAGATTTCATATTTTTTCAGAATTGAAAACAGACCGAGGGGCAAATTTACTAATATTGGATTTGTGTCACAAAAGTAAGAAGACATCACAAAATGTCTGACATTTACTTTCCAGTAAAAACTTTGTTTGTACTGTAAAGTAGACCTAAAGTAATGGAATGCAGCACGAGCACTGCTATGCGTTACTTTGCTTCAAGGGGGCTTACCATGGGTGACACATGGGCTTTACCATGGAACCATCCATGGTTTTTGAAGCAAAGCCCTATATACGAACCATTGTGTATGTGAGCCAAGACCAATCCTGTTAGCCCAACTACAGAACCACAGTATCAGAAGAGAATATGCACAATGATTCCATGGGTCTATGCACCCAATGGGGACTTGTTATAACTGTTATGTAAAAAATACCATGAGTTAAAATGGGAATGCAAAGGCATTTTCTGTGATATAGCCAATAATTATTTGTTCATCAAATGCATTTTGCTTTGATACTCAGTAATAGAAATATGAGTGAAAGACAGCGCAATGCTCAAATGTGACATTGTGGAGAAATTCAATACAACATGATAAACACATCTGTTTGAACTGCGAATGGGCAATGTCTGTTTACAGCACTGGGCGTTGATGAAGATGGTCTGCGGAATGACTCCATTACCAGAGTTATTGTGGAATTGGTGCTTCTGCAACAGCCTGTCAGTATTCGCATCCTAGACGACTTCCCATATTTTACAGCCTAGCTCTGACAAGACCGAGGTTCTTATAGTGTCCACATGTCAGATGTGTTAATACCTCAAGCCGTCAACCTACTCCTGCTATGGCAGTTAGGAATCTTGTGGTCACCAGTGGCACTTCCCATTCTTTTGTTCCTCAGATGAAGAAAGTGGTTCCTACTGCTTTGCGCTGCTCAAAATCTCAAACAAATTCTCAATTTTCTCCCTGAAGATAGGAAGCGTTTTGTTGCACAGGCATCTTCTTGCTTGGACTAGAGTAAGTCCACTTTGTTTGGATTACTCACTATCTGCTAAGACTTGCAATGCACACCCCAGTTGGTGGACACCATGAAAACCTCCAATGCCTTCCAATGAACACACACATCATCTTTAATTCCCTATGCATTTTCCAGAAGGCTCTGGCCAACAAAAGACCAACCTATCTTAGTGTTTGGTTTCTATGATATACTCCTTGTTGATCTCTCCTGCCATTTTCTGTTGCCCTCTGTAAGTGTCCAAAATCTTCCTTTTCGGAAATGATGATATAGCTGTTTCTCCTGTGTAAAGGCTACACTATTGAATCATCTCCCTCAGAATGTTTTATTCTTGAGCAACTATTTTGCCTTTGGAAAATAATTAAGAATCTTCCTCTTTTCTGCTGTATCTAGAAGTGGGATGTCTTATGGCAGTTGAGTGCTCTAGAAATGTTGTAATATTTAATTAATTCATTCATTCATTGATATTGATTGCACATGCCGGTGAATTATACAAGGCGGTTATGGATAATATTGTTTCTCTATGCAGGACCACTGTAGGCCCCATTAGGGGTAGCAATGGCACTGAAAAGCCTGGCAGTCCCTCTCCAGTGCTGGACTACTTCAGAATATAAGCAGGTCTTTGACAGTCTTTTGTCTTGGCATGAGGTGCGTTGCTGACCAGGTGGAACCTTTATGAATATCGCAGCAGAAACTCATGGATGCCCGCCCTTCCAAAGAAGGTACCAGGTTGAAGAAAACAAACTAGAGAACACCTACCAGATGAAAGGTATGGGTAGGGCAGCGAAGAGGCTTAAATCATGAAACCATGAAATGAACGATGTAGGGCAAGATTGGAGAAAGCCCACTGAAAGTTTCTGTGGCACACCTGATCCTTATTTATTCCAGGAATTGAGGACAGAAAGAGGGACAGAGGTTGAGCAGTCCACTGCAGACACTTGTTGTAGAAATTGATGAAAATAAAAAGAGACACATCTTTTGTAGCATTTGTCTTAAACCATTTACCTGACTACAATGGTTCTCTGGTGTTTGCTGATAATTCCACTGGGGAAGAAAACATAAGTCTAAGCACTATCACATATCTTCCAATGGAATATAAAAATGGCAGGAGCAGGCACGAGAAGAGAAAACACTTTAATGGGAAAGCTTCTGCCGTTCTTTTCTAGTTACCTACCTATTAGATGCACCCCTCAGGGGCCCTAAAGTCCCCATGGGCTTGGTAGGGTATTTTAACTACCTAACACTTTCATTCCAGCTAATGCCTTACCGATACATTCTGGCTCTGTACCTTAGGGTGCTGTGGTTCTTGTGCTTGTTTCACGGCTACATGTATTGACTAAAGTCACATTGAGACAGTACACGCCTGCTGAATCCCCGACAAACCTGCCCCCAAACATCAGAGGCTCGATTCTGAAGTTCCTGTTAACCTGGTGAAGATATATGCTGGAGGCTAAGGCTTCAGGAAAATATACTAGAAGAAAATTCTGGAACAGGTGGTGGCCCATTTACAAAAGAAACTGGAGTTTTAGGAGACAATATTTCCATCCACTTCCAGAGGAATTTGGATTACACATTGCTACACGGTTGGATGTCAGAATACCATGAGCAAAATATAATTGGATATTAATATTGTAACCTAAGTATTATTTACAGAAATATTTCTCCATTAGGTATAGCATTTCTATTATTAACTCCAATCGGGGGATGATAATGATAGAAATTCTATGCAGTTATACAGCAGTGCTGGCGACGTTGCCTGCAGCGAACCCAGGTCCGGTACCCTATTCACCGGATATGCCATTAAAATGGATAAAAATAGTGGCCCAGGTAGGAGTGTTAGCAGGGATTGAAAGGTGGACTACCTTTGGGGTTAACCATGTTGGGGATTTATATCGGGGTGGAATATTGCTTAGGGTTAAAGACCTGACTAAAGAATTTGATATACCTAGAGGACAATTTTTAGTACACACAGTATTGGTTGCAACAATAAGGAATTACTGGAGAAATGGAGATACTGAACCTGCCATACATTAGGTATTCCAACTTCTTTGTACAACAAATGGTGTGTAAGAGCGGTCACGTATCTATATTGTATGATTCGTGCAAATATTCTTTCTCCTCTTGATGAGTTGAAAATAAAATGGGAGAGAGACTTAGAGGTTCTAATTAATAATGCGGACTGGGATAGGATTGAAGCACATATACTAGGTGTCTCTATAAAGGCTAGGTACAAATTAATTAATGTCTATTTCCTGCATAGAGCTTATCTAACATCTGGCAGGATAAACAGGTTCTATGTGACTGCTGCTGCAAAATGCCCTAGATGCTGGGAGTTGGGGGCAGAAATGTTCCACATGGTATGGTCCTGCCCTACATTAGCGGGGTTCTGGAGGAAAGTAATAGAAAATGTTAATGGAATACCCTTATTGATATCTCTTTTACACCCTTGGTATGCCTCCTCGCCCCAAAACTATGAAAACGACTTCTGGGATAACTGATTTAGGTTTGATTCTGCCAAAACGAGAATTGACTATGCAGTGGAAATCAACGTATGGTCCTCAAATTACTAGATGGCGTAAGGAAATGGGTACGTTTGGAGAGTGCTGGGTTGTTTTGTGAGATAAAGAGAGGGTGTTGAAAAATTGAAAGGGTTAAAGTTTGGGAACATCTGGTGGATAGTTTGTAGACCCCGGAAGTAGATACACATTTGTTGAAAAGCTCCCCGAGTTCTTGCTGGTGAAAGAGGGGAATTCTAGTTTAATTCAGATACATTAGCTGCTAATGGGTACTACTGTGATATACTTGTTCATGTGGAATATTTTGGAACTTTATTTATGACTGCTTTACTTGATTTGGGGTAACTGGGTGGGGGGATTGATGTTATAGTGTCGTTGTAGTAGTTTTAGTGGACCTAAGATTGTGGTTGCATGTTATCTGCGATATATTGATTATAACTTTTAATCTATTAATTATAGTTATCTAGTATTTCTCTTCTTTAATCTATCTTTTAATCTATTATAATTATGTGTTTACATATCCCTTTTAAAGCAAATTATTGTATATGTAGTGTGCATCATTTATAGTCGGTATTATATGTCACTATTGCACTAAGGTCTATTTAATGAAACTAATAAAAAATATTTAAAACTAAACTAACTCCAATGGGGGATATTTTTCTAATCGATATTTAGGAAACCAATTTTCTCAGACTATATTTAATCCACAGTGTTCTGGCGCCATACCTGCTACAAGGCAGAACATGTCTATTCTGTTTCAGTGTTCTAGGTTATCAAAGACTTGAGCCCTCGTGAATGGAAACAGCCTGATTTGTATCTGTGCCAAGATACGGGTCCTGGTAGTATCCCTCGGAGGGTTATCACTGACTTTCTAAATACCCTAAGGATATACTCACTTCTGGCTGCATCATGGTTCCTTCTGTAGAGGCCATCTAGTGTGTACCATTGGGAATGTGAGCGAAATCTTCATGAAGCCACTAACCTTTCTTACTGAACTGATGTTTACACGGCCCAAACTGCACTGCTTTTTAGGAAGGATTGCCAGGCACCGGCACTGTGTCTTATTGTGAACCTATTGAGTTAGGACCTGATGCAAAAGGAAATTCTTTGGCATGCAATTTGATGTGATAACTTCTAAATTGCTTTTTTCAGTCTTGGATGTGGCTGCCAGGTATCAATTCTGATTGAGAACCCATTCCCCACTATACTATTTTTGGGTCACAAATTGTTTGGACTGCCCCATTTATTTTTTTGTTCATAAGGTTTTATATAGCGCGAACGTGACCCTCGAGGGTATCAGAGCGCTTTACAGTATATAGTTATAAAGACATACGAAATGAGGTAGTATACACGCATTTGTTATTCATCATTACTTACAAAAGAGGTAAATAGTATAAGATAACATAGGCACCCAGTCACATCTAGTCATTTGCCCTCTCTGGTAGCTGGGCTTGGAATCTAAGAGCGGGGCTTTAGTGACCGTGGAATGTCATTGCTGTCAGGCTATTGTGTCAAAGGTGGTTCTGGAATGTTTAGTTTTGAAATGTGAGGGCAGTTGTGGTCTAAGTTTTTGGGAGATGGTTGGGATCTTCCTTTCCACTATATAAATATCACTTTAACTTCAACTTGGCCTCAGACCGTCTTTTCCTGGATCCTGCATTGAGAATCCTACACTCTCTCTAATTCACGAACTCTGCTTCACAATCACGTTCCCTTCCGGCCTCTGTTGTGTGTGTGCCTCTTTGCACTTGAATTGACTTCAAACCGCTAGTCAGAGATGTCCTGAGCCAGCAGTCTCCAGTGCCACAGGACTGTGACTTCCTCATTACATTCTGGGACACCATACCCGAAGAACATCCCATCCCTCATCAAAATGTTTCTGAAATTGCACTTTTTTGAGTTTATTTGCTCAATATTTGGGATTGGAACTCTTACTTACAGGACCCTTTTGTACTTCAAACCATTGCCATTCTGCCTGCATGACTCTTCGCATGGGGTATGGCGGCCCCGTTACCCATGTAGCCCAAGAACTTCCTCTTTGCTTCCCCTATGTTTGCACAATACTGACGGTCCACTCCAAATGAGGAGAATCAGAGGGAGTCGGCTAGCGTAATCTTTGATTGTCCTTCTCTGACCGATGAGCTCCTGGCACAAGAATGTTGGTGTTCCTCCTCCTTCAGTCTAAGGTGTTTACCTGTACATTCCCCCAGTCATTGCTACTCATGAGACTGAGGGTCTTGTCTCTGAAACAGTTAGCCAACAGATAAAGGATATTATTAAAAAGTGTCTCGTCTCCTTCATAACCATGTATGTGGCTGTCCAACCTAGGGTTTTTTGATAGGAACAGTTTTGTTCCTGAAGGTCCATGAAGTGTCCAGCTACCTGTTAAGGTCCTAGGCATCCTAATGCAGGACATAGTTTATTTGCAGGCAGTCAAAGTCTGTTTCTCTTGTATTCTTCAACACTTGAATTCCACAAGACCTGGGATCTAATACCCCGTCCCTTTCTGGGATTTTTCTTTCAGTTCCAGTTTCATCAAAATGCTCTTTTCAAGCTTTTCAGTGATGCTCCTTTGTAGTTATTGATTATTTAGTTATTCAGTTTTTCAGTTCCACGTTCCTCTTCTCTTTTCTTACAGAGTTCGTTTTCCATTTCCACTTAAATAAAGGATGCAGCATTGCCCTTTCTCCATTGTGACCTTCCTCATAGGGTGCGTTCTTGCTTTTCTTCAGTGTTGGATGGTAGGCTACATTTATTTGCACTGTACACTTTCGGAGCGTATACCATCTTTTCACTCTATGTTTGTAGGGAACGGACCGAATTTTTTCACCATACACTGAGAACATGGGTCCTGATGGGCATCAGTAGAGTACAGGGCATGCAGAAGTTTGGGTGGCCCCTTCCCTTTTCTGTGTAGGTACGTTCCTGCAGAAGGATTCCTTCTTCTTGAATGGCGGCAACATAATTCTCCTACACATGCTTGTAAGGTGGTCAAAAAGGAGTCTCTTGAAACCTTCATAAGCCTTCGACCCACTCGGTCCTTCAGACGAAAGCGCTTAGTAATGGTGCAATATTTTATTGCTTATCAGATTCATTAAACATTCGAGTTCAAGTGAATATCTTTTTTTTTTAAGTCTGCTGGCTCTAGTTGTCATATCCTCAATTGTTAAGGACTGTGACAGGAAGAGGGATGAGATTGTAATTCCCTAATCACTTCCTGGTAATCTTCTTTTAAATAATCCTTCTAGTCCTTCTCACACTCCTACTCACCTCACTCACTGCCAGAATGTTAGACCCCACTGCACTACTTAATTAGAAGACACGCAGGAAGTTGTGGGAAGAGTGCCCCACCTATGCTTTGTCCCGGGCAGAAAAGAGCAAAATGTAAAAAAAAACCAATGGAAATAATAAGCAGAAGGCTGAGGCACCTCACTCACTCAAGACTGTGATGAAGAAGAGTTAGCAGTAAGCAATCAGGGCATTCTCTACCACTCCTCTGGACTCTTTCTACACCTCAAAACTACCACACCAGTACTGGCCTGGACCCATGTGCACCTGCAGAAGCATCTATGTGTACAGTAACTACAGATTGTGAAGTATGGCGATAACACCACCCATAGGTTTGAAAACTATAGTTCGGTCCCGGCATGAGCCCACACATGCCTCCTGCAGCGTCAGCGTACGTAAACTAATTACCAAATGTGAAGTATTGAAACACAGCTCATTTTATTAGTGTGTACCAATATTTAGTAATGGCTTGGAGGTAAAGGTCTTTGCATTAGGTAATTAACTATCAAATAATGCACAGCTTTGATGTGTTATATAGTGCTAACATGCTGTGTTAACCTACTTCAGAGAGCCAGTTCATAGTTAAGCTTAGAGTACTAAGTTAGTCTCATCTTTAAACCATTGGTTAACATTTTTAAATGTATTTGTAAAATATGGTTACTATGCAATTTACCATTATATTGCACCACAGTATGGACTGAAGACTTGAAGAGTTGATGAAGTGAGGGTAACTTATTCTGAATGGAGTGGGTGCATGGCTGATGTCCTCAATATGGCTTCAGTGTGTTGGATTGGAGGCAGAATATTGGATCTGAGGGCTAGGGGAAGAAACATGTAGAATGTAAGTGATAGCCACAGTACAGCTCCCGAGTACCAATCTAAGGGCCTAAAACGTGAAATGAGGGTGTGAGGAAGAAGCATTATGTGTGTGGTGAGTGGGCCACAGGTGTCTCCACAATAGCTTCAGGGCATTGGATTGAAAGCCATAGTAGTGATATGTAGTATGTGGGTGGATGCATAGCTGGTGTCTGGTAAATAGCTAGAGAAAATAGTGGTGGTTGATAGAGTGTGCGGGGAGAAGTATTGAATAAAGAGTGTGTGCAGTGGTGCTGAAACAAATTTCATAGTGGGTGTGCTGCTATCAATGTTAGATTACTGAAGTCATAGAGATGGTGAAAAATCCAAGCGTTACAAAAAGCACAAGTAATAGCAACTGAGGCATGCCCATTCTGCAGAAGAGTGGTAACGGTGTATTGTGTAGTCCGTGGTACATTTTGGAGCACACTGTCACAAATATATTACTTAAGCATGGTGTGGAAGCGCAGTGTCATTTACAGACTGCTCATTTTCCATTGAAAAGGCCTCAATTTTGCACTGACATGCAGTTTCACTGATAAAACAATATAACATGAAAATAATGTGTGGAAATAGTGTTCCGCAAATATCTATCATTTCCATATCACCGAGTAAAGTGCTTTGATTTGTTTTGGTCCCATTATAATCTTTCTGTCCATCATTCTTTAGAATTACAAAAAAATTGCTTTATTTGTGCTTTTTTAACTGCTGATATATTTAGAAATATTTGCACAGTTTATTCAGAGATGTTTAAATGTGGTTTGTGTTATTAAAAACCGACATCCTATAGCATTTTCTTTCACACTCCCTGAACTCCAGCAAAATTGGTATATAGTTAACTTTACAAAATCCTTTAACCTAGAATCATCTAACTTTGCCATAAGAGAAAAAAAGATAACACCAATCTCTTTTTTTTTTTAAATGAATTTTATTTAATTTGCAAAGAACATCCTATTGGAAAGACAATGATGAACCTCTGTATAACGTGGCATCTTCGGAAATTCACTGGTTCGCATAAATTACCCATAATCAGCAGGGAGTAATCACTTTGCTTGCCCCACCCCCTTACCCTGACTCATGCCTCCCCCGTCTGCCCAGGTGACCAGCCATCCAGCTTCTGAACACCCCCTGCTCTCTTAACTCCAACCACGGACCCCACACTTTATCAAACTTCCTCGGACAGCCCCTCGTTTGACACACTAATCTTTCTGCTAGCATACATCAATCCTTATTTTGCACCCATCTTGTTGAGTCAATGGCCTCCCTGCACATCAAGCCTGTATAATATCTCTCTTAGCCACAGCCAGTGCAATATTGCAAAACAGAAGGGAGTATTGTTCCGTTGTCTGTTCCCCCTAAAAACCCAAGCACACCAATTGTGCCGACAGATCAATTGGACCTGCCGCTACCGTTCCTATATGTCCCTATATTGTCCGTCTGTACACCTCAGTCTTGTGCAGTCCCATGTGTGCACCAGGGCCCCTTTCTGCCCACTGCCCCTCAAGCATTTGTTGATAGCGAGTCTGCCCATGCCCTGTGTAGAATTTTAAGCTGGATGAAGCGAAACCCCACCTGGATTGCCACTTTCCTCAGGTATCTGTACGCCTCTGCCCAGTGCGCATCCTCCATGACAACCATGTCCCATTCCCATCTGTACGCCAGCCCATCCAGCGGCTTCATGCTGTTCCTAAATAACATTGCTTAAACAATAGACACCACATGACCGTTAAGTGGGGCCCCTAGCAGCCTATATTCTAGTGGGGTTTCTTTCCCTATTGTCCCAATGTGTCTAGTGTTCTTACTACGGACATGTCTGATCTGCAGGTATCGGAATCTCTGAGACTCTGCCATTTCATATTGCTCTTTTAGGTACTCATCCCTCAATGCTCGAGGTGTCTGTCACAAATTCCTACAACTCAACGAATAATAATACTGTGCACAACTATGATCCTTTGGTGTCTTAGTGTGCTGTGTCTGTGTACCACCAACAAAAAGTCTCCCCTCTCTGGGCAATCAGCAATTTGTCTCCCCTCGGGGGAGGAGCCTTATGTGTCCGTCTCTAGGTTTCCAGCCTGGGATTTTCCGTCCTTCGACCGCCACTGCCGGTCTATATCCACCACCGGGACTGGGTGCCTCCGATCCAATTTCGGCCAGGTGTCTCTTTTCCACCCCCTCCCCTGACCACTGGCCTCCAGCCCTCAAAACATTCACACACTTCGCTGGGGGTGTAAAAGCACAGGCTTTCACTTCTGCCAGGACTTTGCAGGGAAGAGCATCATCTATGATAGACTTCATTTCCGCAACTCCGCTTTTGCCTTATCAAAGGTTTTGTGCTGTACCCTCCTGGGTGAAATCTGGAAAGAGCATTACCATGTGGTCTCCACCCGAAGGGGCCAATTCAGTCTGAAGGAATGCAGGAAAGCTTCCCGGTCTCAATAATTCAGAAGTCTCGCAATGATCTATTGTTGCCTCCCAGCAGGCCTAGGCATGACTCCTAACCTTGGATCAGCCCGCTCTACTACAAATTGCGCCGACAGCTGCTGTGGTTGGACAAAGGACCAGGGCAGATGTTCAACACGTTTTTCCACTTTCTTGCCTTCCACTTTCTCAGGTATGCCCACTAATTGCACATTATTTGTTCTGAACCTCCTCTCCGTATGCCCAGCACGGGCATGCAGGCAGCACGTGGTTGCCTTCAACAGTAAGTCTCTCAGGGACGACTCTGGGGGGTCTTCTGCTGCCGCCCCAGGGAGATCTGTATGTACTTGATCACCACCCAATGCCAGAGCGCGGAATGCATACTTCTGACCTTTGTCACGTACCATCGTGTCCCAGTCCACCAGTCTCTCAGGACAAGTTCATAGGGTGTATCACAGGATCTACCATGGCCTCTCAGTCCCTGGCCCTGGGGGTCTGTCATTCCCTAGAGGGCTGGCACCACCTTCCGGAATGGAATACTGTCCAAATCCATACCAGGTCAGCAATCTGTAAGTATCAAAAGCAGCCAGTAGCCAGGGCACAACAGTCCATTCTAGCCCTCACTTGGGGCCCCTCTTTAGGCCACCCCCACCTTACTGCACTCCTATGTAGGGAAGTAGAATGAAATATTACCGGCAGCTAGCTGAGGTTTGTGTTGCTGTGCAGCCGTATAAGGGTAGTCTTTCATGATCTCTGTGCTCCGATGGCTATGCTGCAAAGGTGGGACACCTTCTTCTCTGTCGCTATCCTCGGAGGCCTCTCCTTGTGCCAGTGCGCCTATCCCTGCTTTACAGGATCCGCGCCGCAATGTCTCCCTCTCCTAGGTCTTGGGCCACCATCTCCGTGTTTCCAACCACTTTGGGTTCCGGCCTGCAGACACTCTCCTCATTTGCACTTCAATGGGTGCCCGGTCTCATAGGCGGGGCCAGGCTACCCACACGCCGGCTCCTAGAGCAGTATGGCCTGGCAGTTTGTTGGCCCCACTGCACTATTCGACACCTCGTTCACGCCAAGTGCAGGCCCAGGTTCAGCGACCGGAGCTACAACTCTTTGACGTTCCCAATATGGGCCATAGCGGCTTCCACAGCTAAGCTTGTCTCTCTATTGAGCGGCGGTACCCAGTGCCCCACGACAGAAAATCACTCCTCAGGCTCCCTGGGGTATCTACCGGGGCACCAACATCCTCTCCTCGCTCAGGATCGTGCCAGATATGGGTTGACTCACCGGCTTAAGCAGGAGCTCAAGATCTATGTGCCATGTTGCTTCAGCGCTTAGCCGTCAGTAAACAGTGATCTTCTTGGTAAAAGAATAAGGAGCAATTTGTCAGAAGACATAGCCTGACATTTCAACTTTGTCTTCGAACGCCCAGCAAATATGACAAAATAAAAGCAAAAGTTGAAGGCATCTTAATTGCTCATTCACCTTCTGAATTTCAGAATGGTTATTTTGGAGGTGCTGCAGTGCCTCTGGGTATGTGCATGGCTGGTGTCCCCAGTATGGCTCCACAGTACTGGCCTAGATACCATAGCAGTGGATGTTAAGGCATGGGGAGCAGTTTTTAGTATGGGTGTTGGTATATGATTTGTGTTCTCAAAATATCTCCAGTGCAAAAGATTGAAGACCGGAGTAGAGGGTGGGAGGACAACTGGTGTCTTGAGTAATTGAAGAGCTGAAGCAGTGGTTTTTTACTAACTTAGATAATGGTAAGTGATTGTTTGTCCCAGGAACATTTAAGGAATGTGCTGCGTTTAGCTTGAAACATAGCAGCATTTGACGACTTCTCTTAAGTTATTACAGAGCACAACATAACACAACCCAATAATATGAAACAAAGCAAAATAACACTGAAAATCATAACAGGGCACAGCAAAATAATCAAAACAAAAGGCAACAGAAAATCAAAGTACAATACAACAACACACAAAACAATAATGCAGCACAAAAACACAGCAGCATAAAAACACAACACATAACCAGCACAGTAAAATACAACAGATAAGTATTTTTGTCACACATTGCTACCACTACAACTCTGCTTTCATAATAATGTAACATGTATTTTCACCAAGCACTGCCTCACTCACCGCCAAATGGCATGTAACAGTGCCAGTATAAATGTTTTGTGGTCCGACCGAAGTTTTTATTTGGTGAATGGGGTGTTGCTTTTGTTCCCAGTACATCTCCAGAGGTCTGGATTGTAGACCAGAGTAGTGGATGTGAGGCTAGGGGTAGTAGTATTTAATGGGGTGGGGCAGGGGGTCCGGATTGTATTCCCGATAGCACTCTAGGACATTGGATGCCTGTAAGGGCATGCTGAGAAGTATTTCGTTTTAGGGTTGAGTAATGTTGAGTGGGTGCCGCTTTACAGGTAACAGACTCTTGTTGGCAGCAGTTTCAGGAGCTACGGCTCTGCAAAATGCAAAGGCCTCAGCAGGAGTGCAGGCATTGATGATAGCGTAGCCCAGATCTCTCTGAATCAGGTGCCACTTACAGAACTCAGGCTGGCCCAGAACGCCATAATTTAGGAAGGTAACTCGAGAGATCAACAAAACATGTGTGGACGATGACATGGCACACATAGCAAGAGGCCACAGGTGGGCACGTGGTTGGTGTCACAGGTCTGTGTGTGGTGGCCCGATCCGGATATGAGATGTGTTCCTTGTATGATTTCTCTTGATTGGCTTCTCTATGGTTCTTAGACTTTTCCAGATGTTGGTGTGTGACATCAAACAATACATTGTGAGCGAATAAAACTAAAATCATATTTTGCTTAGGTTAGCTGTTATTTGTCAAATGTTTTGCAAAAGATGCAAAAGTAAAATGTAAATATTACTAAATTGAATCATAAAAGCACAGTGTTGTGTTAGAACGACCCAGATATGGTGACTTCCATTGAGTACAGTAGGACGCCCTTCAATAACACCTTTGCTTATCATATCTGACATGTACAGCTTTATTATAATGACTAGCAAAATCAATAAATAGATATTTTGAAGTTCTTTCAATCTAAGAACTGGTTTCTTTTTTTCCAGAGAGATTCAAGCTTCGGAATGTGAACCTTTCTGCCAAGAGCACAGAAGGCCGAGGATGGTAGTGACCCAAGGCTGAAGATGGTAGTGTTCAAAGAATTCTTTCTATTTTGGGTGACGGCATTGGTTGGCTACTCCGGAGAAGAACCTTGAGTACACGATGACCTTCTGCCAATACATCCTTCTCATCTCAGCATGATGCCAGCCCAGCTGCATGTGCCCTTGTCTCATAGTTAGGCTTTTGGAAGAAGTAGGCTCACAATGACGTCCTCTTTTCGGCACGGAGTCACCATCACTGGGACTGTCCTTCTGGTAACTGGAACTCTATGCTTTGCCTGGTGGAGTGATGGAGAGACGGCCCTCCTGGCCAGTAATACCTCTAGGGCAGAACCTGAGAGGGAGGGCGTACCCGTGACCCCAGCAGCCCATACCTCCTCCAACTCTCTTCTCAGGTCTGTCAGCTTCTTCTTCTGTGGATTTGGGGGGCTCCTCCTTCTTTTTGGGCTTCTGTGGTCGGTGAAAGAAAACTCCCGTACTGTGAGGCAAAGATATCAGTATCACCTCCGTCGAGAGCTGCATTACATCAGCAGGGAACTCAGTGAGAAACTGGCAAACAGGTTAGTGGAGAGACACCACTGGACCATTCTAAATATCAATACGTCTCCATTGTTAATGTTGGTGGATATTATCGTTTAAACTGTTCTTGCGTATATACCAATGTCTCCTTTGGTGTTGATTCACCAAAGGCCAGGGGTAGAGTATGTGGCAATCACACCCACTTTGTCCCCTGGTGACTTCACTGGAAAGACTCCTTGTTTCACTCTTGGCCCCTCAGCAGCCTCTTATTTGCTGCTCACAGGTAAGTAGGTAAGGAGAAGCAAAGGTAAGGGGAAGGAAAGACAGAAGGTAACTGGACTTATGCAGCACTGGGTACTTTATTTTTCCGATTATATGACCATGGGTACTGAGGGCACTGTCACTGGTAGTAGCTGCTGCCACTGGCTACCCTTAGTACATGCCCACGACTGTCGGATGTTGAGAAAAGCATGTGGAGTCCTCAATATTTATTACAATGCAGTTTAATCTATGAACATCTCAATTAGTGGGCATTCTAGTCACTATTTTCAATTTTCTGATTGGTAGTTGTGTCCCCAGAAAAGCTCAACCACAGTTGACTCAAAACAGCATTGCTCCATATTACACTATTTCCACTTCTTCATGGATTTAGGAGATATCAATGAAGTTATTACTATGTCGTCGAGTCAGTCTATTCCAGTAAATCACCATCTAATATGATGATTGTTCGAATGCTACCATCAAATTTAACGTTGATGATCTTAGGGCCAGATTCACATAACTAACTTAAGACAAAATCCTAAACTTACTACTTTTGGTATTCACAGAATGCACTTACTACTTTTGGTATTCACAGAATGGATTTACGACTACTAACTTTACGTCCGCCCACACTTGCTAATTCCAATCTACTCAACAATTCTTTGAGTAGATTGGAATTAGCAATTCCAATATCGGTAATACACCCTAATTGCTCATTCATTCGCTTAACCCTATCAATTATAGGTTATATTCAAGGATTTAATCAAATACTCAATGTTATTCATTAATGTTCGCTGAGAGTATGTAGTCGAATAACCCTGGTTATCCCCACTATCATTTAAACCTTTAGATTTCTTGGCACTCGTAACGGCCCTGCGGGATTTTGCTCGTCTTCCCTTTTGCTTCACGCCTCCCCTCTTTCTTTTTAAGGGAATGCCTGCCCCTGGTAGTTTGGTACTGGTGGTCTTCTCAGGAATAAAATGACCAGAAACTACAAGTGATGATACTTCCGAGGGGCGTTCCAATTGTGATTCTAAACTGGTGTCAGAAATAATGGAATCCCCATGGGTCGCTAATCGAGCTGGAAGATCTTGGAGCTGTGGGGGAATACCTATATCATTTGTTTGTTCATTGCTAATACTGGTATTCGTAGGAGTCCTTACTGACTGAATAGCCCCCAAAGATGAGCGTTTGCTCTGCCATTCTGAGGATATTCGTCTCTCGGTTAGCGCTATTTCTTTTTCTAACACTGAAGTAGCCCTTATAATAAATGCGTCTAAAGTCCCTCTAACAGAGCCTCCCACTGACCATTTCCGCCCTAAGCTCACGATGTTATTCATATTTTGTACAGTGTACTTAACACAATAGGCAAATATGAGAAAGTGGATTCTTTCTGTTAATACATATAGTCTTACTTCAAAGTTCAGAAAATCAAAGGGACGTGGCCCAGCCCAGCCTTGGCCTGCCTCGGACGGCCACAGACGGCCCGCCCTTTGCCCGGCGCACACCCGCGCGCATCCCGTGACGCGGGAACTCTGTCCTCCTTTTGATGCACCGCCTGGCGCCAAAACGAATGGTGGGCGTGGTCAGCCGCGGGGATCGCCGGGGTATGTGGTCCCCCCTCTCAGCGGCCGCGCACAGATGGGAAAGTGCGGCGGCGGCGGAGGAGACCGGGAAAGCACTTCAGGCAGCAACGTGTGGCCCCAGGTGAGCAGGGCAGCATGTGGCAATAAATAAATATGCGCAAAAGGTCAATATGCGCTGCAGAGGGCACCCCTCTAACTATGTAAAAATTGTATGCATATACTTGTTGGACTTGATGCACCATAAGCAAGTATTTTCCACTGTAACGCTTTGCTCGTAAAACTGTGTGCTATCCTCAAGTGCAGACGTTGTAAAGGCAATTCCTTTGTGTTCTTCAAACCTGGTGTTAGTAGAATCCTGCCACACATGGTGACTCACAGTGATGCTGCATAGAGGCCAGCAAGAGCAGCAGTGGTACTGGCTGCTTTATCTGGGTGCACCGATTAACCCCTAGCCATAAAGGAGCAACTGAAGTTCCCAGAGGAGCTGCCAGACTCTGGATGTGGCAACACCGAGGCTACATTTGTAAAGGGACAAATTCCCCATCTGAGGTCAGTGTGGTCATCGCTTCTTGCGCTAGCCTAAAGATGACGTAGCTGCGCAAGATCTTATCCATCCCTGGGTGATATACATTTACCCTCTTCATTCCTTAGACCTCAGTCTGGTGTAAGTTTCTTAACCAGAGCTTGTGGCAGGCAGCCAGAGATTTATATATTTGTGGTAAATGCCTCCTTCCCAAAATAAGGGCCCTTTGATGCAAATGTTAGAAATAACTTTTACAAAGGTCTGTACCTTGTAGATTTATAGTTGATACTTTGGCACCATGCAGTGCACACTTATTGTAGTACTTTTGGGCCAAGATACAATAAACATCTGATTGTGGTAATACTGAGAGAAACAGACTTCTTGTGTTGTTTGAGAAATGTGCCACCACCAACGTTGTGGATGAGTACAATGTGGAGTGACTTCTAAGGACATCATTATGGAATAAGACTATTGACCTCAATTAGAGAAGGGCAGTAACATGAATTATGTTAAAATTAGTAACACTGGAGCTGAAGCAAGTGCTTTCTATGGAAAATTATGTTGGCAGTGAGATCTGAAGGTCAGTCGTTCAACACTGAGTTCTGAGCGCACCCTACACAGTTGGCTAGAAGTAGCATCAACCATCTTGTTGCGTGAGCTACAACTTTGGCGTAGCTCTACAAGGCATGCTTTCCCACCCACGGCTGACACAAGTGAGCTTGGTTCAACACAATGATGAATGTGAATGACAGGTTATTGTAGCCTTGCAGAACACTACTCAATGTGATATTGAAATAGAGTTATTGCTTTTGGGTTTGAGGGCACCATGATAACAGTACCAGACCAGACCTATTTCGCTATTCACAATATCACTGCACTAAGAAGAATGAACAGTTTTAAGAAAAAAGTATTTATTATGACAGGAACAACTTGCTTCTCAGTACATCGGAAATAACTACACAAAATATTATGAAAAACAGCAAGAAATCAAGTTATAAACAACAAGAATAAGATGAACATTTCTAAAATGTTTTGTTGTCATCTAAAACCTGACACCTTAATGCTTTCTTCTATGCGCTACACTTAGAGAGTATGGAAGGCAGAGCAACTTGCACTCTAGAGCTTCTTAGGGAGAAGAGATGCACTCCAAACCTTGTTAACAGTGAAGGCTGTCTTTATCAGCTGAGTCGTGAAGACAGTGTTCCCTGTGAAGAGCAAACACTACTCTGTGGTATCAGTCTTCCTCAAAGACTCTTCTTTATTGGCTTCAGGCTTCAAGCAAGATGAATCATCTGCGAAGTGCATAGTGTGCTGGCAGTAGGTGAGATCGTCTCTGGAAGAATCTCTTTGGATAATCTGGGCGTAGGCCCCCTTCTGACAAGTGCTCAAGTGGCAGTCCTTATATACTAAATCTTATCAGAAATTGGAATTTCTAGGCATACGTTTAGGAATCTATGATATAGATGTGCATCAAGGTGTGCGTCCCAGACGTTTCCTTATGAACATGTACAGTAAAAGGACGTCAATTCAGACTATATTATTTCGGCTATATGTCTGTTTTTATTCTTATTTAAACTTAACATGGTGAAAAGTAGACATTTGTCTCAGACGAATGTAGCATCAAATGTTGTATCTATGTCATTAATCAAATGACTTGACACTTGCACAGTTCTTAAAAAGATAAGGTCAGACGATATCTGCGTCTAATGACAGAGATTATAATGATTCTGCAAAAATGGCGAATTCCATTGTATAAAATTGGGAAGATAGTGGCCTCTATAACCTAAGATGGAGTCAGGGATTACATAAAATAGAGCCGGACCTTAGGGGCTTTACGTCAATCTATTTAACACAAAAAAACAAATAGTTGCATGCAGAAAAGTAATGTGTGTAATCGTGGCTGAGCTAAAAAAAAATGTGCACGGGGCGTGGTTTGCAGCCGAGTGCAATGGCCGCACTCTAGATGTGCTCCGACAGACCCGTGGCACTGCAGACTGACACAGCCCACGGATCAGCATTAATTTTGGCGGACACGGCGTGCTGTGCTGCCGGGCGCCCATGGGGGGCCGATCGGAGGACTGCTGAGCCCGAGATCTCGAGTGAAGGAGGTCGGGTCACCGGCAGAGCCAAGGACCGGCCCAGGCACAATGGCGGCATCGGACTGAGACGGAGCTGGGGCTCCGACGAGGGCTGACTTTGCCCTGATGCGGGATTGCCCTTCTGCCTGTGTATACTGCCCCCGGCTGAGATTTAGGCTGAGATCGCGTGGTGGCGGGCCGCTGGGAGCCCTCGGGTGTTGCTGGAGGACCGATACGGAGGTGGGGTGCGGCCGGACCCGGGCACAGCTGTGAATTTAGGCCCCGGCTTTGGGGCCTACTACCGGTGGACGCTGGAGGCGGGGCCTGGGGCACCGGGATCTGGAGTGCTTCGGGCCGTCCCTCCCTACCCTCACCCTCTCCAGGACAATCAGCCCGCGTGATAAGGAGCGGAGATGCCCCACAACAAGTGAGGAGGTCCGGAGACCGACTCCCGATGGCCGATAGAGCCGGAAGCTAAAGGAGTGCTTCCTCACCGCCTGCCGCCTACGTACCTTGCCGGCCTGACGGCGGGGGGGGGGGGCCTCTTGTGTGGAGCTACTGCGCGCCCTTGGAGGTGAGCCTTATAAGAGCGCTGAGGAGGGGACCGGCTGGCCTCGGGGGCGGCTACCGATCGGGGCCCGGGCCCGGGGGCCTAATATCAGCAAAGTGACGGACACAGTGCATAGACTACTGGGGATCGGGGTACCGTGTGCCGACTCCCCCCCTCCCCCGCCGTCATCGGCGGCTATCCCTTCTGAGGACTGCGTGGAGGGGAGCGGTGATATTTTGGACGCCGCGGGAGGATCTTGAGCGTCTGAGAACGTGAAATGCGCTACCTCTCTCCCCCCCCCCCAATGAATGCTGGCGCAGAGGCCGGCGGGCTGCGGACTTGAGGTAGCAGCGCCGAATCTGACTGAAACACGGCCTGCCTGAGCTCGAGACCCAGCGGCGGGGAGCATTGCACTGGGCTTGGATTACTGCCTTTGTGATCTGGTGGATGATTGGTGACGGCGACCCTGGGAATGAGACGCAGCTATTCCCCCCCCCCCCCCCTGCCCCCTGTGAACGGGTGAAACATGCCTCTGCCCCCAGGTGCTACTGCTGGGACTGTTACTTCGTAAAGTGAAAGGCGCCATCCTGCTTGTGTGACACTGCGGTGAGGGGAACCTTGGACACTCTCCATATTTGGGGGCCGGGATTGCTCGGGCCCTTGTACGCCGACGGAGCCGAGGTGGAGCGGAGTGGATTCGTTTTAGGTCTGACCCTCCGTCCCGAAGCCCTTCTTCGGGGGGCGGTATTATCTAATGTATGGACCTGCCTCTCCCTTCTTTTCGGACACGAGGTGCTTATTGCGGACGCCTTGTTTCCACATGGCCGATGGTGCTGATCTAGTCATCTGCTACCTTACACTGCATGACCCGCTCTGAGGAGCAAGTGAGGTCGGTTTACGAATGCGCCTGGCGTGTGTAGCGCTGGTGAATGCTGAGGGGTAACTGCTACTTGAACGTGTCGCTGGGCTTTGAAGCACCACTGATTGTTTGCAGTGTGAACTGTTGCTCCTGTCGATCTGTCGGTAACATAGCAAGCTGTGAAAGCAGTCGGTGTGCACGTTCTTATTTTGTCCTCTATGCCGTCAAGGAAGATGGCCACATGAGGCAGGGGTTCCAAGAGCGCCCCCCAGGCGCAGTTGGCCAAATTCGCCTGGACCAAGGGCGGTGACAAAGGAGACTCGCCTAGATTGAATAAAGATGCCGCGGCGCAGTCGCCATCCCCGAGCAAGGAGCCTACGCTTCATGACGTCATGGCGGCCATAGGAGGCATGCGCACGTCAGTGGACTCTGTCACAACGGAGGTTTCCCTACTCCGTGCAGACTTCAAACAAATGAACAAAAAAGTGAAGGAACTTAAGGTGGTAACGGCGGCGCTACAGGAGGACACTTCTGAACTGCAGCGTCAAGTGTCGATCTTGGAGAAGAAACAAACTCAAATGGCACAGCAGTTGGATGATTATGAAGGGAGAGCTCGTCGGAACAATATACGAATTATCGGAGTTCCGGAAAAAACAGAAGGGCCCGCTGCGGACCTCTTTGTGGAAGAGTTGATCACCCAACACCTGAAGCCGAAGGCTCTCTCCACTTATTTTTCCATTGAATGAGCCCATAGGGTGCCGGGCGGTCGTCCCAAGGTAGGGGCTCCACCTAGACCCATAATTGCAAGAGTGTTTAATTTTAGAGACAGGGACAACATCCTGCAGGTGGCCAGAGCGGGTCCCCCGCTGAAGATAGACAACTATGAGGTCTCTTTCTTCCCCGATTTCACAGCGCGAGTTCAGGCACAACGGCGCAGCTTTCAGGCAGTGAAGCGGGAACTGCGTAGCAGAGAAATCCGATACGCTATGCTCTTCCCGGACAAATTAAGAGTGGAGAGGAATGGTAAACCCTGGTTTTTCGACTCCCCGGAGGCTACCTGGGAATGGCTGGAGGGATGGACGAGGGTCGGCGACATGAGGAGCACCTGCCACAATGGGGCGGACCGGAGGGGAGGTGGAGAACCTGGTGCCTCCGGGGCAGAGACTGTGTTGGAAACGAGTGAACTGGACGAACAGGGCTGAAGGACGTTAATCTCCTACGGAAGGACTCACTCTTGAGAACACTCGCAAGTATTGGGTTTGGGATTAAGCTGAAGGATCTTGGGGTTTTGAGGGAGGGGCATTGACGTTTCGGGGGTGCCGGAACCAAGAGTTCCAGATATGTAACAGGTCAGATTTATGGTTTAACACAGGGTTGGGTCAGAGCGCATCACCTCTGCAAGTTTAGCACGGGTAGGGAGTAGATAGGCACTCTGCCATGTTTGGGGGTGGGCAGTTTGAGGTCCACGGGCAGGGGAGCAGGGTGGGGGGTAGAGGAGAGTTGGGTGAAGGTTTTCGAAACGACTCAATCCAAAGTTATTGCTTACTGTGACACTGTGCGAATTCAAATGATGATGTTGGAGGGAGGGATGGACTGGTTGCATTCTGTTTGGTGTTTTAGTTCGGGGCAGCAATTCAAGAATATGGGCGAGCAAATGTGTGGTGCAGTAGTGGGCTTTCAAGGGTGTTATCTCTGGAATGGCGAGCGAAGTTGTGGATGACCCGATAATAGATGATTCCGCCCCGGTCATGGCTTCAGTGTCCCCTTTAACCCTGGTCACCTGGTACGTACGAGGCTTGGGAGATAAAATCAAGAGGCGATTGGTGTTGCAGTATATATGAAGGGCAGCCCCAGCATTGGTATTGCTTCAAGAAACGCATCTGGTGGGTTCGACATGTAAGGCTTTGGATCGGTGGGGGTATGTGATGGCAGTGCATTCTGAGTTCTCCTCCGGCTCCAGGGGGGTGGGAATCCTAAAGCGTAAACGCTTTCCTGTGATAATACAGCAGGTATGGAAAGATGCACAAGGACAATTTGCAGCAGTCTCCTGCTTGTGGGAGGGAAAGAGGTTCAATGTGGTATCGGTATATATCCCGCCCGCACTCCACTCAGTTGCTCTCCCCGCCCTCAGTGCATTTTTATTAACGCTGCCGGAGGGCGAACTCATATTGGGCGGTGATTTCAATGCGGTTCTGGATGAAGGAATTGACCGTCACCCCAGCAGGGTGACAGGGCTGCATAAAGCGCGGCTGACGGGTTATGTAGAGGCTATGGGTCTTACGGATGGGTGGAGGTTTAAACACCCCGGGGATCGAGTCTACACCTTCTACTCAGGGGTACCTAATAGTCTCTCACGTATGGATCATTTTTTTGTCTCTGCTGACAGCTTGCCCCATATAACTGAGGTAAAGATAGGCCCGAGGGGTGTCTCGGATCATTCCCCAGTCTCCATGGTATATTCCTGCTATGTGAGGGCCCGGAGGCGCATCTTCCCAATTTCACCTCACTTTTTGCAAATTCCCCAAATCAGTAAAGACCTAGTCACGGCCACGAAGTACTACTTCCAAGAAAATACCGCTTCCGTTGATTCGCCGGTGGTCCTATGGGAAGCATACAAAACGGTGCTCATGGGCCAGGCGATAGCCTCCATAACAGGTCAGAAAAGGACTGTGCAAGAGGACCTTAGAGTACTAGAATACGACCTTGAAGTTCTGCAATCCAAACATGATCTTAATCCTACTGAGGAGGCTGCGCGCCAGCTGCGCCTCAAGCAGGCAGAAGTGACGGAGTATCAGCGTGTGCAGGTTAGACAGCGGCTTTTGCGTACTCAGCATATTGTATACGAGGTTGGAGATAAGGCAGGGAGACTTCTGGCATGGTTGGAAAAGAAAGACAGGGCCCAGAGGACGATAGCGCAGCTTCGCACTGCGGATGGTACGGTCAGCACTACCCCTATGGGTATAGTAGAAATCCTGGCCAATTACTACGAAGCGGTTTATACCCCTTCCTCTGGTATGTCCTCCGAGGAGGCACAGACCTACATTACGGATATTTTAATGCCCTCCCTCTCAGATATTTACGCCGAACTGTTAGAATCGGACTTCACGATAGATGAGGTCCTGGGTGCTATCCATTCGTTGCAGTCCGGCAAGGCCGTGGGGCCAAATGGGATCCCCATAGAACTTTATAAGCGCGTCTCGGATCACGCGGCTCCGCATCTGTTGCGTATGTTTGAGGACAGTTTGGCTGCGGGGGAACTCCCCCGTAATCAGCGGACGGCTACGATTATCGCCATACCGAAATCCGGCAAACCTCCGGACGAATGTGCATCATATCGTCCTATTTCATTGTTAAATGCGGAGGCGAAAATACTGGCCAAAATGATAGCTATACGACTGACCCTACACCTGGCGACACTTATTCACCCGGACCAATCCGGATTCATGCCGAATAGGAGCACAGCTCTCAATTTAAGGCGAGTTAATAAGGTGTTGGCGCAGATCCCAGCCTTGTCGGAACCGGCTGTGATCCTGTCTCTAGATGCGCGAATGGCTTTCGACATGGTCGAATGGCCGTATCTCTTTGTGGTGCTGCGACATTTAGGCTTCGGACCAAGGTTTTGTGCTTGGGTGAAGCTCTTGTATACAAACCCACTTGCACATGTTGTGGCTAACGGCCATATCTCCAGGGATTTTAGGCTGGGCCGTGGTACGCGTCAGGGGTGTCCCTTATCGCCACTGCTCTTCGCATTGATTTTGGAAACATTGGCAGCATGGATACGGTGGGACCCCATGATCAGGGGTCTCAGCTGGACCGAGTCCTGGGAAGACCGAATATTGCTGTATGCTGATGATATTCTTCTTTATTTAACTCTTCCTGGGAGTTCACTCAAGGTTCTTCTTAACATCTGTGAGATCTTTGGGTGAGCCTCAGGATATACAATTAATTGGTCCAAGTCTGTGTTATTTGTTCTCAAGGGGCCATCACCGCGTCTCCCGGACGGATGCCCCCTGGTGATCGCTGATGGGCCCTTCAAATATTTAGGGGTGTGGGTGACACCTAGTCAGGAGATTTTTTACCATCGCAATGTATTAACCCCACTTGAAAGATTCCGCACGGATGTGAGGCATTGGCATACCCTACCATTGACCCTTCTAGGTAAAGCAGCGTTATTTAAAATGATGACCCTACCGCGCTTGCTGTACATCTTGGAAAATACTCAGTTTCTCGTGCCTCCTAAATATTTTACGTCCATAAACGCCCTGGTTTCTGGTCTCCTCTGGGGGGATAAACCGGCGCGCATTTCCCGGCAAAAGTTGGTACGAGGTTGGTTCGATGGCGGTATAGCGCTCCCGGATGTCCAGTTGTACTACTGGGCTGCCCAAGATTATAAATCACTGGCTCCATGCTCCGCAGACTGAGCCTGCGTTTAAAGCAGATAGGTACGACCTGGGGGGCGGAGGAGTGATGGCCGCACTCCATGACCCTAGAGGAGTGACGGCCCTGTTGGGCCCTACGGCTCACACAGTAAAGTTATGGTATCAGGCTTCTGCTCGCCTCAAGTGTAAGAATACGATCACACAAATGACGCCACTTTGGGCATCGCGGCGCCTCGTCGGCTCTGTAATAGTAAGGGTTTTGAGGCCTTGAACCGCATAGGTATATCGACGATTGGAGACCTCTATAGGCGGGGTGCGATTCTCACCTTTGACCAGCTAGCGGCTCAATTCAACCTGGTGGAGACGGAACGTTTCCGCTACCTGCAAATCACTCACGCTCTCAAGTCTGTGCTGCCGGCTGACGGAAAGTTATTAGAATCTACGCCTTTAGAAGATAGACTGCTTAAGTAGCACATGCTGAAAAAGGCGACCTCGTTGGTCTACCGTAAGTTGGTCAATAATATGCCTGACCCTATGGAAAGACTTAAAATGGCCTGGACTGCGGAAATAGGTGAATTCGATGAGTCGGACTGGCAGGCCGTGCTCTCCTCTCCTCAGGAGGTCGCTGTGCCGTCACGGCTCAGACTGATACAACTGAAAGTCCTACACCGAGTATATTACACCAGGGTCACACTACATAAGATAGGAAGAATCGCACACCAGTACTGCTTGAGGGGCTGCGGGGAGGAGGGGACATTTTACCATACCATCTGGGATTGCCCATTGATTGCTGGTTACTGGTCCAAGGTTATGCGAACTATATCTCAAGTGGTTCATGTTTCGCTGCTCCCTGAGCCACGCCGTTGTCTATTGAACGTTTGGGAGCCGAATGATCTGAGCAACCCCCTGCAGGATTGGGCAACGCTGGGTATTATGTATGCTAAACGAAATGTAGCTAAGGCTAGGGGGTCCCCAGTGTTGCCGGGGCTAGGGCCTGGAGTACGGATATGGACTCAGCGATGGTTGCCGAAAAGGCGGTATATTTACATCGGAAATGCCCGATAAAAGTGGGGAAAAATTTGGGGAGCCTGGAATGAATATAGAGGATTTATTTGTGAACCACCACAGATGGAAAGTGATGATTCGGATTAATACGGAGGGGGGTTGGGGTAGTCCTGACGTGGGAAAATTGTGTTTTATCAATGTAATGATTGCAATATTGATGTGCCATTGAGATAGCCTGCTATGGCCACTATGTATCGCCTTATTAACTATGCTCGATTGATATGTACAATGTAAACCTTGAGAATGCCCAATGTTTATTTTTCTTAACAATAAAAATAGTTAAAAAAATATTTAAAAAAATGTGCACACAGGCCGTGACCTCCATGTATTACCCCTGGAGGAATTTAGACATAGATTTACATAGCAGTCTCGCAGGGCAGCAAGTAAAATTGCTGCACTCTCCCTGCACTGGTGCACTTTACGCAGACATGTTTAATGCATAGTTTTTGTATTGAAGGGACACTTTCCAAGGCAAAAACTATGCTTTAATGCTTTCATCACTTTGTATGTGTGCTGTACAATGCAGCACAAATGCAAAGTGGAAAAAGCAAAGAGAAATTAAAGCGTTTCTCCTCGTTGTGTCTGGCTCGAATAGGTGCAGGATTTTGGTGCAAATACCGGTCTACAATTCTTGGTAGATAGCAATTTGCATCAGACCTTATGGGTGGTTGCATTGGAATTCCCATGCACCTCCCATCGAATGCTCACGCATTGTACAATATTGCATCACAATAACGTACGAGTGATGGTCAGTGAACATGGCTGCAGAAAAAAATTGATTTGGTGATATCTTCTAGCGTCCCAGCTGAGCAGCTAGGGCGTTCATCATTTTCCTGTCTTTGCCCCTGTTCCTAATGTAGGACCACACCAAGAAATGTTTCTCATATATTTAGATTCTTTTTATTTGGTGGTATGGGAACAAAGAAAGGACTTGGACAATTTCAGTGACAAACATTTCTCCTTGAACAAATTGGAAAAATTAGTATAGCGCTCAGCAACTCCACTCACACTGCACTGTATGCAATGCAGCATTGTTATCGTTGTTCTCTCTTTGCTAGTAGACCTTTGTAGTATATCATTCTTTTTAGTCCGACTTGAACACTTTCTAACACCTTCAATCAGACTACAAGGGGTTAGAAAGTAGTGAGTCTTTGGGAATTCCTTTCTATTGCAAGGAAGTTTGATACTCAGACTTTAACTTCAGATTTTCTTTGTCTATTTCAGCAATGCTGGAACCAACATTATACCATCGTACGAAGAGGCAACAGGCTGCAGCCTTGCTGAAAATGCTCAACTTTTCCCACTCAACCATTTTGTGAACCTGGAGAACCTCCCACCCCTTTACGAAACACTTACTGGGAATGACTGGCGCCCGGGGAGTCACAAACGCAGCCTATCAGACAGTGCCCTTCTTGAAAACCTACATCATTGGCCACACCAGCAGCTGGGCCATAGAGATGACCACACTGGCATGAGTGTCACTCCACCTCCTAGCTACGAAAGGATCAATGATCTTGTGACGTGACCTGTGGATCTATCTGTGAAAAGAAAGATATTTCAAGGACTAACTGGAGCTTTACCAACAGGCTAACTGATTTACTATGATTAATAAATATGGAACGTGCAAGTTAAAATTTTATAAGCTGCCTTCTATTAGGAATGTGTACCCCTGTCTAGCTAGTTGAGCAATCAGGGATGCATTTCAAAAATCCTAATGTGGTGAGAATCAGGTGGATTGAACTGTATTTTTCTGTAACTTATTCTATAGTAACTTTTTTATTGGGGCAATTAAAGTATGGTCATAAAATTGAGTTTTTCCGCTATATGATGTGTCTGTTCAGTGATCGGACCCGGAGCTGCCTTCTTGATTCCACTATTGAAAATACTTCTTCAAAGGCACAGACACGTGTATAATACCCTTATCTCATCTCACAGACATTGATGATGCAATAAACATAGACCACTTAACTTAATGATTGGCAAGGATCTGCCTTCTGTTTGTAACAAAATGTTCTTCTTCGCTGTGAACCGTGATCCTTCTTCTTCCTGGATCTGTCAGTGAAATGTTTATTTTCTCAGTGCTCAGGGAGTGAGCAATATTCCACGGCTGTCATATCTGCTTATGCGCACTTCCTCTAAAATGATAAATGGAATGTTATCTGCGACAGAAAAAAAGGGTTATAAAAATAACATGAAAGATTAACATCCTGCTGCATTGCAGACAGTATTGCGCACAGCCAAAAGCTACTTACATAAGTACAGTAGTGAAGAACTTGCCATAACTGGCCGATAAAGTGCAATTGGAGACAGCAATTGCAGGGAAGCTAATTTGTAAAGGACTTGTAGGTAATCTGCACCCTTAAACAAGTGACCCTACTGACAATAAATAAACATTTCTGAGATCTGCACGGCAGATGGGGGCTGACCACGGATGTATGATGTTACAACGCAGGCTATTACAACGCCTGCCTTTACAACGCGGTTTTTACATCGCATACCATTACAACGCATAGCGCTTTTGGGTGCTGGATAGTGAATAGTTTAATTTACTATTCCAACTCCAGTCCCCGTGGACACTAGGGAAGGTGTTGGATAGTGAATTAAACTTATTCCCTATCCTAGAGCGCCCCCAGCGCAATGCGTTGTAATAGTTTGCGTTGTAATGACCGCGTTGTAATGGTAGTGCGTTGTAAAAGTTTCGTTGTAAGTGATGTTTACCGCTGACCACTATTTGTCTGCCTTACCGTGGCATCACCCATGGAAATCCTTACCCACCTAAGAGCATGTTACCCAGTCATTTGATGCACTTATCTTCCTCTCGCTGCATGCCTAGTGACCTCTAGACACAAGACCAGGCAGCAGGAAGGTACATTGATGATCACCAAAGACATTCACCAACTAAACAATACAGAAGGACTCTTTATTGGGGATTGACCAAATTTCAGTTTCTGTAGAACCAAAATGGCAAAAAATTCAGTTTCAGGTTACATTGGTGCATGCATCGGGCCACTAAGGCTCACTTCTAATATCGTACCGCAGACACAATAAACTCATCCACTCAACTGTTCTGCATGTACAAGGAATTGATCTTCCCTACTCTTGCCCACAAGACTCTCTACTACACTCTTAATAAATCTCATGATGCACCCTTTCTAAATAAAACAATTAGAGCAAACATTGTGCCAGCAATTCTACCAAACCCTAAGGTGTAAATCAGCTGTGACAAGCAATCCTTGAGTTCATACCAGTCTGAATGCAGGGTCCTGCCAAGTTTTAGAAAATTAGGCTACCTACCAATTTTGGTAATTTAAGGGTCACTAGATGGGCCTTCCCAAAATGACCCCACATTACCGCTCTGTTCAGTAAAACCTGTGAATGAAATGGGGGGAGGGTAAAGAGGGATATTTTACAGGCTTGAACTTGGTGCAAAGTGAGGTAGAGGAAAGCGTTGTGGGAGAGGGGGTTTGGGGGCGGATGTGGCCACAGCGCCTCCATCTCAACTCCATTGGTACACCATAAGCACATACAGGCGGAGTGACTCATTGAGGTTCGGCTTCGGACACAGCATTCAAACTCCCCGTGCTGGATGGCTCCTTTTCTGGGTCTCTGGAAGTGAAAGGAGGGGGAAGGAGCCTTTGGTAAATCTACTTCCAACAGGCTATTCAGCATGTTCTCCCACAATTCCAGATCTCGCTTTGCATGCTTATCAGTACGCACTGCCCGCAACTGTCTCTCCTCCACCATACCCCATTCTTGCAAAATACCAACCATTTGCTGCTTGCCGGGGGCGCAGGCTGTATCCAGTGGATGGCCACCCATCGGTTGGCCGGGACCAATCCCAGGAGGCCAAATCTATGGTTCACCCGGGCTCCCCATCAAGGTGTCGGTAGCACTCCAAGCAAACAATGAGTGACCGAGGTCTCCACTGGCACCTGCATGACGTCGCTTAATGTCCTCAAGATCTCCTCCCTGCAGTCCTATGTCATATGATGAAAGGACACTGGGGCTAATCCTCGGTGGGGGCATGCATCAGTATAAGCTCCCTGATCCTATGCAATCGCTGTGAGGTCAGGTAGACCTGATGTCAATTGTAAAACGGTGTGATTTTGAACCTCACATTACTGGCCACTTCCTTACCTTGAGCAAATGCTCTCTACCAGGCGCCTTTCTGTAAGAAGCTCCAGCAGAGCCTCTGTCAATCTGTCCTGAACCCGACACTTCAACATGTCAATCCCCCTTAAGAGCTTTGTAAATGCATGATATTAAGCCCCGAGGTGACCCAGGGTCTAGTATGGTCTGTAACATCTGAGATTCGGCAGGGAAATCCATCCAGATTCGCAGATCGTACAGGATACCTTGGCATATTGAAGGAATTGACCAAACACATCTTGAGCCTCCTCCATCGCACAGAATGCACCAGCAGTATTACAGTCACTTGCAAATCATTTCATCAGATCCATCACAGATTGGATCTCACAAATGATCTTCAGCCAACAGAGGGGCAGGAGCCTAGCATAGAGGGCCCGATGTAACACCTGCGTAACCGTATGCACCCTGGCCACCACCACCTGTCGGACAATAAAAGGATGGTCTTTCGGAATACTTGCTCCTAACATAAGGCACTGAGGAAGATCTATTCAAGGTCCCCATGTGCATAGGAGATTATTCTCCATATTCAGGTCATTGGAACACCACTTGCCTATATTGCAAAAGATCTGCAAAATAATACAGCTATAGGTCTGGCAACCTAAGTCCTCCTTGGTCTGTGTCCAGCTTCAGAATGTCTAGTTTAACTCTGCTGCGCTTACCTGCACCCATACTATGGACACTAGAAGACTGTTACGTTTATGGACGGTAGCTACTGGAATTTCATGAATGGCATTTTGGAGAGCATAGAGACAGCAGTGTAACAGAACCATTTTGCTCAGTGTGACTCTACCCAGGACTCTACCCATATTAAGACTATATATATATATATATATATATATATATATATATATATATATATATATATGTACCAAAAAATGCCCAGCATTTGAGGTCGCACAACACTGTGATGAAGGAAACATCCTTATTTAAAAGAAACAGACAGCTTCCGATTCCGTGATACATCCTGTGGCCTGACACGTTTCGATGGACTTTCACCATCTCTTCAGAGGCCTCGTGAGAAGGAAACAATATGACGTGCATGACTCGCCGCCCATTATAATAATTGGCTTCCCGAATGCCGAGTTTGTTGCATTTTGGGCAGCGTAGTCCATTTGAGCACTATTTATCCCCTCCAGTGGGTAACATGCCCACGATTGATTGCAGGATAAATGTTTTTCAAGCCCTCCATTAGGCTTCCCGAATCGGACTTTGCCTGTTAAATTACGGATCACAGTACCATTTACAGGGGGGGGGGTGTCCCCCTGTCCGCATCCATGAAGTTCTTCGGATGGTGCGATCCCTCTACGGTCTGAAGCAGCCGTATAAACATGTACCAAAAAATGCCCAGCATTTGAGGTCGCACAACACTGTGATGAAGGAAACATCCTTATTTAAAAGAAACAGGCAGCTTCCGATTCCGTGATACAAGTTCCAGAGGAAAGACCTCGCCAACCACCCAGGATGGGGCCTCGCCATCACCCACAATAGCACCCTCTGCCTCACCACCTCCAGCGATACCTTCCAGTCTGCCAAACACCTGCACTTCCAGATCCAGACCACCACCACCAAACCCTCGTCTACAGACCCCCTGGCCCCGAACAACCTTCGCCACCACCATCGCCGACTTTATCGCACCCCACGCCATCATGCCATCGCCACAACAACCTACATACTCATTGGAGACCTAAACTTCCACCTCGAAAACGCCAGCGGCCCCAACTCCACTATCCTTCATGACAACCTCCCCAGCATCGGACTTAAACAATTCATCAACACACCGACCTACAGAGCAGGACACACCCTCAACCCCATTGTCGCGGCAGGAAATAGCATCCAATTCAGCCACACAACGCAGCCGCCATGGACCGACCACCACTGCGTGCACTTTGCCATCAACGAACCCAAGGCACCCAAACCAGCCCCACGCCCCCCACGAAGGAACTGAAGCAAGGTTACAGATGAGCAACTTAACTCCACCCTCACCCGAGACAACCACACCTGGGCACCCGGTGTAAACGACGCAGCCAGAGAACTCCATACCTGAATCTCCGACGGTGCAGACGAGCTCTCCCCACTGCGCAACCCCAACAGACAATGCCCCAGGAAAGCTGCCTAGTTCACCACCGCTCTCCAAGATGCACCTGCAGAAGCATGGAGAAGAACTGAGAAACACCAAGACAACCGGAAAAACACAATACCTACAAGGACGCCATGACGGACTACCACAACCAGATCAGAGTCACCACGAGGAACTACATCCACAACAAAATCCTGGCCAACTCCAAGGAAATTTTCAGTGTCATCCAAGAATGCCCCAGACATCACACCATCCCAAGACCTCTGCGACAATCTTGGAACCTATTTCCACCTCAAGATCAAAAACCTCCAAGACAACTTCATCAACCATCCACCAGGCGCCACAGACCCCCCGCTCCCCAGAAATACCTGCCAGCCCACCATCTCCAACTGGACACCGATCACGGTCGAAGACACCGTCTCGACCATGAAAAGCATCTAGTCGGGGGCCCCCACCGACCCCTGCCCCCCTCACATCCACCACAGAGCCGCGGCCGCCATCGCACCTAAATTACAACACACCACCTTCAAAACAGGCACCTTCACAGACGACTGAAAGTGTGCAGAAAGCAGACCTCTGCTCAAGATGCCCACAGTTGGCCCCACTGACCTCAAGAACTATCGGTCTATCTCGCTCCTCCCCTTTGCAGCCAAAGTTGCAGAGAAAACAGTCTACAGGAAACTGACACAAGTCATTGAAGAGAACGGCATCATCGTCCCGTCCCAATCCAGATTCCGTAGCAACCACAACACAGAGACCGCCCTACTCGCCGCCACAGATGACATCCGCACCCTCCTGGACCAAAGCCACTCCGCAGCCCTGTTCCTACTCGACCTATCAGCGGCCTTCGACACCGTCTCCCACCGCACACTAGTCGCCAGACTACACGACACAGGCATACAAGGAACAGTCCTGGACTGGATCTGATCATTCCTCACCGGAAGAAGCCAAAGGATCAGACTACCACCCTTCTTCTCCGACCCCACGAAAATCATCTACGGGGTCCCAACATCTACATGGCCCCCCTTGCAGCCATCGTCCAACTACACAGCCTCAACATTGTATCCTACGCCAATAACACCCAGCTCATCCTCTCCCTCACCAAAGACCCCACCACTGCCAAACCCAACTTCCAGAAAGGAATGTAAGACGTCGCAGTCTGGATGACCAACAGCTGCCTGAAGCTCAACGCCGAGAAGACAGAAGTCCTCTTCCTTGGTACCAGCCCTTCTGCATGGGAGAACACCTGGTGGCTAACCGCCCTTGGAAGCCTAGCTACCACCACAGACCACACCAAGAACCTTGGCATCATACTCAACTCATCACTCACCATGAACCGACAGGTCAACGCCGTCACCTCCAGCTGCTTCAACACCCTCTGCATCCTCTGCAAGACCTTCAAGTGGATCCCCCCTTAGTCAAGGAATGCAGTCACCCACGTACTCATCACCATACGAGTGGACTATGGAAACGCACTCTACGCCGGCATCAACAAGTCCCTACTCCGCAAACTCCAGACAATACAGAACACCGCCGCCAGACTCGTCCTCGGCATCCACCAACACGAACACATCAGTCAACACCTAGGGAGTCTTCACAGGCTCCTCGTGGAGAAACAAGTCACTTTCAAAATCCTCACTCACGCCTAAAAATGCCTACACAACGTTCCCAAATGCCTCAACGACAGAATCAACTTCCACGTACCCAAAAGAAACCTCCGATCTTCCAACCTCGCACTGTCATAAACCCTGCGCATCCACAGAGCCAGAGCAGGCGGAAGATCCTTCTCTCACATTGCAGCCAAGACCTGGATTGAGCTACCGGCAGACATCAGACACGTCCCCTCCTTGAACACCTTCAGGAAGACCCTCAAAACCTGGCTCTTCGGCTAAACAGATCTGCGCCCCCCCCCCCTCCCTCAGCGCCTTGAGACCCTCACGAGTGAGTAGCTTGCTTACAATTCCCTGATTGATTGATTGATTGATTGATTAATTGAGCCAAAAACAAGCCAATGTTATGGGCCTTCTACTTGGAGCTCCCACACCTCATTCTCCAAGCAATCCATCCCTTGCACTATTGCCACCCCAGCAGCACAGCAGACGCCTAACCACGTTCTTTCTACATTTGCTTTTACTCCCAGATGGGAGGGGTGTTGACAATACTGAGACTCACAATGACATGTAGTGCTGTCAAAATGCAAAGAGAGGTACATCATGCCAGTGACTTTTCAGTGTGTTTTGTGATCGAATGATTTGAAAAATCACTAGCATTACAACTCGTTGAGCACCTACAGCGTGTCTCAGAGCCTCATCATGATCATCTTGTAAACCACCACATCCATCCAGTAGATAATCAAACATTTAAATACCCCAATCAGCCCATCTTAAGTGCCATGTGTGCAGCCTAGATCTACCCTTCGCCTTTGTCATGCTAAAGATTAGTAACTCTGTGTTGAAGCCGTGCTCTTTGTTAAGTCAGGGTGAACTGGTGATATTAATGTTCATATAGAGTTCTGAGGCCGTCTCTCAACCTAAATTTGCACTTTTTTCTAGAAAGAATTCTTGTGTCAACTTCATTTATCATGCAATATGTTTAGCATTATCCTTTGATGTTAAATGGGAGATATATGGAGCCACATTCTGTGGCTGATTTGCACAATGTGTAACTAGGAAACATGGATTCAGACTTGGCTTGCAAGACTGACCAAATTGTGGGATCCTGGACAACTACTTTACTTCACTGTACCACCTGTTCCTTGATATTCACATTTTAGAGGATCTTGAAATAATTCACTTCAGGATGTTTCCATCTCTTGTATATGGCTTAATAGACTCCAATGCTGCTCCAACTATAGCAACAATATCGGCATATGAATATATGCGGCTCTTAGGCCATTAATAGAATAGAGGATGGGGGAGGGCCGGTTCATGAATGTTTCTGAGTGTACATGTAGAAACTATCACTGCTAATAAATTCCATTCAGTGCATTGTTATAATCCAATTCACTAAATTGAAATGCTTCCAAATGTTAAAGGAATACACGTTTTTTTTTAAATTTCAAAGAGACTCTCGTTGCATGACGTTTGTTGCACAATGTACACGCCAAACATTTTGATGACTTGGCTCATGTTCTAGCTCTTAGGGCCAAGCTGGATCTTATGCTTGTCTTCAGCTCAAATGTCCCTATTAATTTGCTAGTTTGCCCACATCAAATACTGGTGAAAGAGTAAATTAACTTTACAACTCGTTGTTCAAAAGTGTTTCCTGAGTGATCATTTTTTAAATGCTGAGCTTTTAAAATTTGAAATTGCTATTGCTATTTTGATTAAGAGATTTTTCAGCTGCCTTCCCACCCACCCCATTGCTCTTACCTGTACCAACCGCACCTGCTCGTCAGGGGTCTTAGGAGCTAAACAAATACATTTACAGTTTACCAAAAATAATTGCGCAACAGGCCTAATGGTAGCCGGCATGTGAGACCTTTGAACACTTTATCCACAGACATTGCTGTGGAAACCTTCCCTTTCAACTTCCAAGTGAATGGGAGGGCATGCATACAACAGATCCATGGGCTAGGTAGGGTTAGTGCCTATAACCAGGGCCGGTTCTAGGATTTGTGAGGCTCTGTGCCAAAAGGGAATGTGCGAGGCCCCTCTAATTTACATAAGTGACCCCTTGTAAGGAGACAATTCAGAGACACTGCAGGAGGCCCATAGTCCAGCATTTTAGCGCAAATGCCTCCACAGTTTTAACTTTCAGGCCACAAGCTTTTCTCACACCTTCAACCCAACAGGTGTGAGAATTGCTTGTGGGCTAAAAGTTAAAACTGTGGGGTCGCTAAATGCTGGACAACGGGCTTCTTGCAGTGTCTCTGAATGGTCTCCTTGCAATCGGGACAAGAGAAAGCGTCTCCCTCCCCTAGGCCTCCAGACACCATCCCTGAGAGACCCGTGGAGGGGGCCCCTCCCATGGACCCTAATTGCAAGGAGACACGTTTCTTTTAGTGTTCAGACAGGGAAACAACAGGACATGCATCAGTGCGGGCCCCATGCTGGTGGGCTGAGTGCAAGGCCCTGGGCAGCTGCCCACACTGCCCATGCCTAGCGCCTGCCCTGCCTATAACCTACAAGCCTTGGGGTCTTTAAATCTAGCGCCAAACTTCGACTTTTGTGTAGATCTATGGGTTTAGATGTAAATAGCAGCAAATCTCCCTGAAAATGCCTTATCTGAACATCCCGTAATGGAGAAAAAGCTGGCTCACTTAATATGCCTGAACATTTTAGGGGCAATTCACAAAGGCATTTTCGGCCACAAAAGTATGTCTACAGCCAAAAAATGCCTAAAAGAGTCCTGGCAGCTGTAACCAGGTTTTTATACCACAGCTGCAGGGACATGCACAGTTGTAACTACCTTGCAGTGGGTGGGAAGAGAGAGGATCAAGGTGTGGGTAGATTAGTAAGATTGTAATAACCAACAAAAGGGTGTACATTTGTGGGCGCTCACAAACTCCAATCTGACTCTTCATCTTCAAAGCAATCAGAGTTTTACATCAACAAACAATAAGCATGGAAATTTACAAACTGCAACATGATGTCTCAGTTGTCTTTTGGAGGAGGGGACCGCATGAATATTAACCCTGGGCGTAGTTCGTGTAGAAGCGCTATGCGAAGTGCACTTTGCACTATGCAAGCTACGCGTAGCTACGCGAACTGCGTAGTGCGTTAGGGAAAATGCTGTTCTCACTGATGCACAGTGCCGGATGCTTGTCCGCACTGTGCAATCAGTGCAAACCGCATCTTGCACAGTGCAAGCGGTCATTTTCTGCCGCTCGAGTAGATTTGTACTCCAGCTGCAGTTTTCTCAACGCGGACTGGTAGTTTCTCATCGCGAGCATACGCAACCACTCGCAATGAGAAACCTGACTTCCCCGCATTGAGAATCTCGCCGGGAGGTTTATTTTCCACGCTCGCGATCGGCAGCTTGATGTTGCTGATCGCGAACTAAGAAAAGTCTCGCCGGGATGTTATTTTGCTCGCTCGCGGTTGCCAACTTGACGTTGAGGACCGCGAGCAAGCAAAAAATGCCCGCTACGTGTTTTTGCACTGTGCTACCTGCAATTCGCGTAGCGCGTAGTTGCACAAACTATGCACGCTGCGCGAGCGTAGCATAGTCCTACGCCCAGGGTTAATGAATATGTGTTTGCTGCTGGCATAATTTGTGGTAATCTTGGAAATAATGCAACAGTAAATATTATTATGTCGCCTCCATATCTAAAGGCAAATAACAAATATACCTGCTCGTCTACCCAAAAAATTACATTACTCAATTTACACTGCCTTCAAAGAGACACTAACATCCACAAATCGCCATTTCCTGAATGGTTCCCCCCTCTTTTACTCTCTTGTGACCCCACTTTTCCACCTCACCTGTCTTCTTCCCGTCTCATGTGATCTATGTTAAGGGTTACATTAATCTTATTGGAACATTGTAATGTTGAGCGCTCCATTGAAGACAACTTAGTGGCTGAGGGCCAATATAGCTGCTCCAATATTTCAATGTTTGTCTTTCTGTTTCTCACCTTTTAAATTTAAAGCATTCTACTCTCAGTGTGTCGAATACTCTAATTGCAGTATAGGCCTTCTGCTGACTATACCTGTTGTTGAAGGCCCTCATCCTTGTTATAGGCCAAGGCATGTGGCTCTGGCCTACTCAGCTTCCGGTATAAAGTGATATTTTACAGGACTTTTGATATATTTGACTTGGATAAATAGATACAAGTGAGTGGGGGTAACTAACACAATGTAGTTTGAAGAAATGAAGGACAGTCCATTGAGGAACTTGGAAAGTGATGCAGCAAACCTCAAACATTCTTCTCTGTTATACATACAATTGGTTTGCTAAAGTTGCCAGAGATGGAGTAACAAGCTGTGTCTAGAGAGTTCCATTATTCACCTGTACATCAGAACCAAAACTTAGGTTATGTATAATATTTTCTACTTACTTCTCTTACATGTCTTTTTCTCTACACCTAGCTTTAACACTACTTACATTAAGGTCGTTACTATGAGAAGTGCAGGTTAGGGACCTAGGCCCTGAAGAATGCCTTGCACTTACTTTAGGCTCATGGATTAGGTAGAAACATGTTGACCATGGATTAGTGTCATATCACTCTCCTGGTGTTTTAATTTTAATTACAGGAGAAAAGAATACAAAGGTATGGTCTACAGTGAGGTACATTTAATGCTCGTGTTGGTCCCTTCATTTCTGTGCATTCCGTAAAGACCTAGAGAAAGTGCTGATTGCTGCATTTATATACAGGGCCACATTTAGGTTAACCCACTTGCAACCACTGACAGAACTCCAATATTTCATTTGAATAAATAGCCTTGAATGTATATCAGAAATAGAGAGCATGCACTCACAAAACAGAATGTAGGCTTATTTATCAGAGAAGGCAGTGAGCTTTATGCAAAAGCCAAGTCATATCAATCAGATCAATCTTGTTTATGTTTCACTTCCAGGAATGTGAGAGCTTTACCAATATCCCAGGGAGCCTGAGGCACAGAAATAATCTTGAGGTTTATCATTTGATGCAGCATGTGATTGATGATTCTATATAGAGATAAGATATTACAGAATTCAATTTCAAGTTTAGCTATCCACTACAACCCGGCAGATATGATCACCCAGCAGAGTGACAGCCAGAGTGGTGCTATCCATTGCTTCTGTTTTTACTCTGATGCCATTCTCCATGCTCTGCTAAATGTTATATTCCGATAGTGCACAGTTTGCCATGAACATGCAGAAGTGTGCAACAATGAATTGCTCTGCTTGGTTCTGGAATTAAGGTCAGTGTATTCTGACAAGAGGAGTAGGAACCCACAAACTGCGCTACTCTAACATGGCCAAATGGAGGGGCTCTCACATTCACATTGGACACACCCGAAACCACTGGGTCGTCTCAACATGGAATCTTGATTGGAAACTACGGGGCATATTACCAACAAGTAGCGATAATTATCGCTAAATAGGCTTAGCGACGATTTTTTTTAGCGCTGCCTTTCACTGGATATGTTAGCGGATAAAACATGCTATTAGCAACGTTTTTCTCCATTGTGCTAAAATATCCAGCGATAGCGGCGAAATGCGTGAATATCGCGGAGAATACAGCAATATTTACGCATTAGCGACGAAATGCTCTTAGCCATGTTATCTACTTCCCATTGGATAACATGGCTAAGAACTGGTCTGGGCAGGTGTTAGTATTTGGAGATATTCGCGCTTCGCCTGCCTTGCTAATAGGCGATAGCGACGTTAGCGACTGCTTTCAGTCGCTAACTGGTTGGGTACGCCCACTTTGCATGTCATTAGCGATAAACATCGCTGACATGCAAAGCGAGCCCCAAACCGCTCGCTACCGCCTAAAAGCTGTCGCTAACATCAGTTAGCGACAGCTTGCTAATAGGGCGATAGAATTATCGCCGCTTAGCGGCCGAAAACGGCCACTAAAGCGGAGATAATTGCCTATCGCCCTGCTTGATAATATGCCCCTGTATTTTTCCCTCCGCTTCTTGACCAAAAAAATCAGTGGAAAGACTGATTCTACTGACTCCACAGCTTTCTTCCTGACAGCAAAATGAGAAATTATGACTTGAGTTTCCATTAGGTGTAAATAAAATATACAAGCCTCACATTAATAAGCAGCACCCAAGGTTTATATCTGAAATATGGAGATATTGGGATACTTCCCGACATCATTATTAGCATCCTTATTACAGTATCATCCTCATGAACATGGGCACCTTAACCCTTACATGCACTAATACACGGGAATGATTACCTTTATTACGCCATACTATTACTACCTCTTTGAGTCCACAAGGCGTTTGTGGCACAGCTTGCAGTGTACACTACATCAATGTTGAGGCTATATATTTACAGAGGGGATCAACATATTAACCTGTAATTATGGTATGTCTATTGTATTTGGACAATTTTATTTGATAAATGCAAACTATACACAGCCTTGAAAAAGTGCCAGGCCTGTGCGCCGCACACGTGCTGGCTAACTCAACGGTTTAATTTAGCATTTGGAAAAAATGAAATAAAGGCTTATGATTACGATATAAAACCTGATCTTTTCCACCTCTGTAATAGCAGAATTTAATCTCATTAGAAATAATACACAATAGTGCTATCTGTCAGCCCTGTTCACTTGAAATTGTTAGTGTGTTCTGACAACTTTTAGTCCTTTTCAAATGGCAGACTAAAAGAAAAGTCTGAGGGGGATATTCTCAAGAACGTTTGATGAACATCGCAAATTTCGCTTAATGCAACTTTGCATATCGCAGTCTATCGCAACAAAATAACACCGTCTTAACGTTCAATTCCCAACCCGGCGGCACCATGCGATAGCAGCAGGATGACGCGCCACATTACCGCGTAAAAAGCAACGTGACACACAAAAAATGCAAAACACGAACGCCCAAAAAGTTGTGATGCCCCAAATCGCAATACAAAAATCAGCGACAACCAGCGACAGGCCTGCAATTCCCACGCGTCATGCGGGAAAATGCACTATAAAAGCAACAAAAAAACACACCAAAACCAAAGCAAAGTGTGTAGCACCGTGGATGCGCCCAGACCAAGTGCAGAGGACAACCCGAAACCCACAAGCCGGGGAAGGGCAAGAAGAAGAGGAAGAGGAAGACAGGGATCTGGCCGCAGGAAGCCCTGATCATCATCACGGAGGTGACCGAACACTACCAACAACTGTTCGTCACCTCCACTGCGTCATTGGCAACCCAACGGAAATATGGCAGTCCATCGCCAACAACGTCAATGCAGTCGGAGTGTCGAAGAGGTCAATGGAGGAGGTCAAGAGGCACTGGCATGACGTGCAAAGCAGAAAGTCACCGCCAACAGGAAGGCAACAAGGCGACTGGAGGTGGGAGTCCTGCGCCACAGGAGGAGCTGGATGAGCTGGAGGAAATGGTGGCCACAGTCACCAGTATGGAGACGGTGCAAGGAGTTGGGGGTCTGGACACAGCACGATATGACCTGACCCAACAGCAACAGGGTGAGTAACCACCGGGGACTGGGGGTTGGGGGGGAGATGGGCACAATGGCACACATGCACAAACGTGTAGCACACTTTCCATGCACAATGATAGTGGAACATGTCCCTGATACCCGTGGCACACTGCAGCACGCTTAGAAACACCAAGTAGGGCCCCATCCACAATGTTCACAAATGGGCCCTCTCCATATCACCAATGCCACAACCCACCCATGCACATGTGCAGAATCCGGAGAAGCAGTGGCTCTGTGAGGGACACTCAGTTAACCTGCATTTCCCTTTTACATTGCAGAGGGACAATCAACACCTACTGCAGAGCAGATCACAAATCTCATCAGTGATGATGAAGAGGACAACCTGCACATATGCTCAGACACCCTCCAACGGCTAATGGACAGCCTCCGCACACCACCCCCAGGAGTAGGGCAGCCCAGCTGCCTCGAGGTGACCCTACCCCCTGCACAGACCACACAGTAGGAAACATACACCACCACGGCCGTCGACCAGGACCCCCGACCAATACATGGAATTCCAACGCCGTGTGTAGGGTTGCCAGGAGGAGATGGCTGATCAGCTGCAGGTGAGTTTCAAGCTCGTGGCAGGCAAACTCGATGCCATACGTGGGTGTCTGAGTCCCATCAGGGACCACTTACAATCCCTAACAGACACCCACTGTCCGCACCATGCTCCCGGACAATCCTTGGCTGACATCGCTGGGGCCATTACTCGGATACAAGAACTGTCTAGTCAGACAGGCACCAGCGAAGACAGCACAGAGTTGGCACAGAAGTGCAGGATAATGGAGACCATGGAGCCGATGCTGGCTGGGAGTATGGCCGCCACGGCTAAACACCAGCGAGATGTAGCTGGGATCTTCCATGCCTTGCAGTGCCTCATCTTGCCATTGCTGCCACTGAGCCTGTCCCAGATAACTGCAGCGGGAACTTTGACACACACATCTCTGACCCCTGATGTGTCAGTAGCACACAGTGATGCAGCCCAATCGCCTTCTCACCCTGATGTGTCAATGGCACAGTGATGCAGCCCAATCACCTTCACACCCTGATGTGTCAGTGGCACACAGTGATGCAGCCATAACACCACCACACACACCTGACACACCGGACACAGAAGACGTATCAGAGGAGTAAGATGTGGATGGTAAAGAATGTGTGATGAAGGGGGTAGTAGCATCCATCCCTGCCATATGGCCTGTCCCTGCCTGGTTCAGCCCTATGCATCATGCCCTGAGACAGCACCTCCCACTGTCCCCCGGAACACTCTGCGACATTCACCTGGACCCCGACATGGGCTGCCATATCTTCACTGGTTACCAATTCCACAGCAATCCGGCTGCGGACTGCAATCTCCCTCTTCCAATTCACTTTTCATTCCCCAGAGGTCTCTGGTTGGCCCACCACTGGGCTACCATGTAATGTGGGCTTGGCATGGCCATGTACAGCTCCAGCTCCGCATTTACCAGAATGTGAATAAAACATTCGAAATCACACAGGATGTGTCATGTCTATGTTCACTCAAGAATGAAAGTATGGATGGATGTAGGGACATTAATTGCACAAGAAGGTACACCCTGGTAAATGACATAAATGCGCATGTCTGACCCTGAGCCACATGGACAAACTCGCAACCCCCCAGAGTAGGCACACGTCCATGTATTAAATTGGGCTGTGTATACAAGTTACAAAATCGGGAGCAAGCCAGAAGTGCTGTCCTCCATCACATGTGACAACAGAACATCCCTTTGCATACCTACTCACACACATCTGTGTGGACACAGTCTGTTTTGATGGATAACATTGCTCTAGATGGCCAGAAGTTGGACACCATACTTACATTGCTGAAGACACTTAAGTGCACAGGTCTGCAAGCAACTATCCCAAACATAATGTCAGGCTCCCAGAGGTGGAGCAGTCAAAAGGGACCCACCCCCATTGTACATGCGTCAGTCAGTCCCTACCTGTGTACGGACAATGCTCATTGAGGCACACAAATTGTCATTCTAATCACCACTCATCACAGTCGGACAGTAGTGAAGTTGCGTAGACTTTATTGGCGTGTGCGTGTCAGTACGGGCAAGGCAAGGGCCACCACATGCAGGGGAATGCTTAAGACACTTACACGCAGCATGGGCACATGTCGAGGTGCAGGAAATGGGGAGGCAAAAATGTAAAAAATAAATAAATATAAATACCTTGGGTAGGGTCAGAGGCAATATTTAGAGAACAGCCTGGATACCTTGCCCCAACCAACAATACTCACATACCTGGAGTAACCAAGTGTCTATAACAGTGTACTAAACACTATAAAATCTAGAAAGAAAACACAACAATGAGACATACGCCGCAAAAGAAAGGAAAAGTAATCAATACATTTCCGGATTCCCATCACTCACCAACCTGGTGACATGCTTCATCATCTGGGTCTCCTCATAAAGTCACTCTAGTGACACTTAGGGCTACAACCCTATCATAGTGATCGGTGAGCCCGAGGATGTTTTTCATATAGCAGTTCTAACTTGCTAACCTACCAGACGAGAGTAATTGAATGTATGGGAACTAGGTGCAGTGCATAGGTGATAAGTGAAGTTAAAATTGAGTTGCAACAGACCCTATATCTATTATTGTCTCCTGCCAATCAAATTAAAAACAGTGCAAAAAGACAGTTTAAACATATAGCTGTCTAAAGCTACAAAGTGGTCAACATGTTTCGGCACACTCAGACACCGTTCTGTCTAGTGCCTTCGTCAGGACCCACCCAATAATTGCTACTGCAAAAGTGTGAAAAGTGCAAAAATATGTTATAAAAACTTGTACAACAAAAATGGTTGCAAACGATACAACCAAATCACCTCTTATATAGGGTGTACATTCCTTCCACTGCAAGAACCATATATCTGAAGGTATCTGCAAAAATAAAGAACAATGTGCATCTCATTCGGTGTTAATCAACAGAGAATAAAGTGTTACCAGAATTTCATTAAATAGTGGCATAAACATTGCCAGCTATCGTACTCCAACAATGGATCTAAGCCTATATATTCTTACCTAGTAATTGCAAGGAGACTACCTCACCTCACCTGGCAACCGCTTAGGAAAAAAGGAGGCACCACTCTAGAAAGGAAAGAACAAAACCTCAATTGATTTGATCCTCTACCTTTCCTGTCAACCCAAATCTTTATCATTATACTACAAACAACACACGTCCACATCAAGTCCCACAGAGTTAAAAAACAGCTTATTGAGGCTTACAAGATGTATTGCCGCCTCTAGTTTATAAAAACACAACTCCAGCGTTGCGCCACCTACATTTCTTAGACTGATAGTTTCACACATTAACCACAAATGGCCAAGGAGTTCTAAGTAAGTTTCCATAGAATGAGCTAGGGGGAACACATATTTGCTGATCCCACCTTTAGCCAGACCTGCACTAATGTATTGCATGGAATTTCTAACTTAGCAACTCATGGCATTAAGAGATCGGTTTTAAGTCACATATTTCAAATTGACCACATGTTGTGCAAAGCGGCTTAAAGGATGGGTCTAAAAGATTTATTAAACTTTATCATAGAGTGCATATCGTTTTCGCAATCCCTTTAAATACCCGCGAGCACCGTCTGTTAGACAAAGTTGTGCAGTTTAATCTGAGCGTTTACAAATAAAGGCCCAGTAATCCATGGCCCATCACTAGCCTAAATATGTTAACAGACATCGTACTTATAACGTAAACGCGTACCCAAAAAGGAAAGAAGGAAAGATAACCACAACTGCGCATCAAATAAAATGCTGCCTTAATACTTTATAAATAGTAAAAGGAGCATACAAGGGATTTAATTCACAACTGTGAAAAATATATCTTGTTTTATATATTTTTGTTGAAAAAAGAGTACATGCAGACCGAAACGTCGACCTTATCCTCTATTCCCAAGACATTTTGTCATTCTGGAGCAATACACATTCTCATCAAGAGATTTGTTGCTTATGATTTAATTGGAATAGTTGTATAGTCATGTATTGTTAGGACAATTTGATTTTTACCTCTCTCCATGACTCTGTGCTGAATGATTTTATCTACATGTACTCTTTTTTCAATAAAAAATATATAAAACAAGATATATTTTTCAAATTACTAGGCTCTCCCGCGTTTCTTATGTTAAGATTTCTTCTTTGTGTTTATTGATGTCTAATGACACTTTGGCGTTTGTTCCGTTAGGACTAACTCCCTGATTTATCTTTGAATAACTTGAGACTGTTGTGAGGTAAATCTCTTGTAGGCTCCTTTTACCATTTACATTGTCACCCAAGCCTCCCTGGGTAGATTGGTTTCCCCAAACTATTGATTGCTTTAATACTTTAAACACAGCGAGCACCGTCTGCAAGATGACGTAGTTTAACACTTATCTAGTAGTGTCTGTGCGTGTGTGCATCAGGACCCAGTCTCCGTGACAGCCTGGCCCTTCACCAACTTGTAAATATTCACAGACATCCCGCCCCAGAAAGAGCAATAACAACAACTGTTCATCGAAAACTCTTAATAGCTCCATAGGCACTACGCTGCAGCACTGGAGGTTTACCTTTCCGTCGGTACCTCAGGATGGTCAGCAGAGCCGTCGGGGAGGTACCGACCGGATGGCGGCCAGCTCCATATATTTTCATTGCGTTTCCTTTCGACATGACGCCCCTCGGCGTGATGACATCATCGAAAGGCAACCAGGGAATCATAGGTGATGTAGTATTAGTGGCCGGACACCCTAAGAATCATGGGTACTGTAGTGGGAAGCCGGAAACGTCACCACCAACCATGGGAAATATAGTTTCTCGCTATCATTTCCTAAAGTGATGGCATTACTAAAAGATACACTACTATACAGAGATATATGGCAGCATTGACTCCACTGTAATCAAATTTGAGCCACACAGCAATGTGTAGTTCAAAAATCGGTCAACTGGCAAGATGGTTCCGCCCCTAGCTTTCTCCTTCCTACACTGTTGTCATGCCTATAAAAGTGTTTGAGTCTTCTCATGGGGAGAAAACATGTGGAAACTCTATTCATCCTACACTATAATCCTGCCTTCAGAATTATAAGTGTCTTCTTAGAGGAAAAAGCATATGGAGACCCTCATCAAGTCAAAAAGAGCCACCAAAGGGATTATCTCATATATGTATCTGTCCCTTTCGCAGGTTGTAATAGGATAGACCAGAGAACCTTTGTAACGCTGATCATATCCAATCAGACCATAAGATAATCGTGAGAAATCTGACATTCTCTGTTGAATATGGTCCTTATTATACAGAGACTTGTTATAACATAACCCACGGTATGGTGTAATTCAAGCCTGCTTTGTCACTGTTAAACTTGAACACCCATTTCTGTTCTCTAAAGTAGAAACTTAGAAATGTCTGTGACATGTTCTGGAATATGTGGTTGTTCCAAGACTGTCCATGTAAAATCCACTGGTCGATGATTAGCCTGAAGAAAATGACTTGTCAATCTGGTGGCTTGTCTCTTACACCTCACCGTGCTCATATGCTCCATTATACGCAGTTTGACCTTGCGGTTCGTCATGCCCACATAGTTTAGCTGACACGGGCACGTAATCAGATATATGACTTTTTCGCTGTTACTATTTGTAAAATTCTTGTGCACCCATGGTCTTCCTGTTCCAATATCAATTGATTTGGATTTCCGAGTTTGGGGACAAACAGCGCAGGATCCGCATGGAAAATGACCTCGAACAGGAGGAAGCCCCCACAACATAACTGTCGTCTGTGCCTGGGCAATCCTTGGTCTGGTATGAACCAATTGATCAAGCAAATTGGTGCTTCTTTTGAAAGAGAAAATTGGCTCTGGAATTTTTTCATTACCGATATTGAGTATTTTCCAGTGCTTACGCACACTCTTCTTTACTGCATTTGACACTGTACTGTAGGTGTTTACAAAGGTTAGCCTTGACAGTTCTCCCTTCGGTTCACGTGGGTCCAGTAAAGCCTCTCTATTGTTGTTAATAGCTCGTTTTGCGGAGCGTCGGACCAACTTTGGCGGATATTTCCTTGCACACAATTGTGATGTTAATGTTTTTGAATGTTTTTGAAAACTTTCTTTTGTGGAACAGTTTCTCCGAATCCGCAGAAACTGGCCAAAAGGAAGATTATCCTTCAGAGCCTGCGGATGAAAGCTATCATAGCTCAATAGCGAATTCCTTGCCATTGGTTTGGTGTACAGTTCTGTTTCTCATCTCATTGGAGTGGCCACAATCAGCAAGTCCAGAAATGCCAATTTTTGTTTGTTGACCTCCACTGTAAATTTCAAAAAATTGTTCTGGCTATTCAACCAGGTAAGGAAGCCATCAATCACTGCTACTTCCCCTCGCCAGAGGACCAAAATGTCATCAATATATCGCCTCCAAAGGCGTATTGACTCTCCATAGGGATTCGTAGCAGTTAAAACATGTTCTTGTTCGAACCCATGAACATAAAGGTTCGCTAAGCTCGGAGCAAAAATGCTGCCCATACTGGTGCCGGCAATCTGAAGGTAGATGGTGTTCTCGAATTTGAAGAAATTCTCTTTCGTAGCAATCTGAGCACATGCCATGATGAAATGCATGTGAGTTATTGAATCTAGATCTCTCTCTGCCAAGAGTGATGCAATGGCATCCAGTGTCTCATTCTGGGGGATAGAGATGTAGAGAGATTCTACATCGAACGAGACAAGCACATCAGTTTCATAGTTAAACTCAACATCCGGAAGTAGCCTGAGGACATCCTTAGTGTCCTGAAGGAAGGTTGGCATTTCTTTCACCATCGGTCTCCGGAAGTAGTCTACGAATGTAGACAAAGGTTCCAATAGAGAACAAAAATGTACACAAATCATTACGGATGGCAACGGGCTCAGCCCACCTTGCCTTGCTGGACGAGTCAAATGATGTTTGGCGTCTGCTCTTCGCCCCGTGTCAGGGGACACAACTCACAGCCCATGGGATCGGCATAGTGCTGTCCCACTGGACTGCGCCGACTGTCTGCTCTGCTGACAGTGGGCTGGTGAAAGAGTCCGACAAGGTCATATATTGTACTACATTGCCATGTGTGTACTCTCCCCCCAGCAGTATGTCCTAATTGGGAACGTTGCCAAACGACGCTGTGCTGCTCCGCCCATGGGACTGCATCACCTTGCACAGGTGTGTGTACACACGCGTAGTTCCATGCACATGCATTCTGAGTCCAGGCAAAGGCAGACATGTTCACTGTTGTGGGGGGATATGTGGGCATTCCCCAAGATGCAACAAGGTGTGGGGACCTGTGCTGTGGGTGACAATCAGATGTGACTGCAGGAACGAGTTACTCGTCCATGAATGCGAGTGCAGCTTCATGTGCAATTTGTTCCAAGAGTACGTCATTGTCTTGTTCAAAGAACACAAGGGAGAGCCAATCCATCTACTGGTCCAGGCATCTGTGCTCAGTCCACGCCGTTTCACCAATCCGCAACACAGACCAATAGGGTAGCGCCTTGATGTGGTCACTGCACACGAGGAGTTGTGCAATCTTCCATGCACAACTGCCAGCTCATACGCCAAAGATCAAGGCATCCCATGCACGGGTATCCCGGTGACACTCCTGTTCGTGGGCGTACATGGGGCGCACAGACAAGTCATAATCCAATAATTATGGATTCCGATATGATAGCTCTAATTTTTCTACAGATGTAAATTCGCATAAAAGGCATACTGTTGGTGTGCATAAGAATACAAATCAATGGTCTTACATTAAAAAAGAACATTGTAAACGTCATCCACAAGAAGTAGTTAACTTGTACCAGAAAATTTCTGGGAATAGCATTATAGCACATAAAACTCCTTAGTTAAAACCATTGAAAGCTCCCTTGTCTGACGGAAAAGAGAAAAGATGTGAAGTTTGATTTGGGAGAAAATGAAATAGGTGCCTATGAACAAATAAAACTGGACATCATGTATGCTCGCACTCCAAAACCTCTTTGTGTGCGGAATAAAAAAGTCCCATCATGATGGATACCAGTATGTATGTTATGAGTGTTGTCTTTTCTAGGAAGCTGGGAAGCTAGAACGCAATGTGAGATACCGGAAAGGAATTATTAGTGTTTGTGTGTGCCATGGAGAATTAAAACTATTATATCTCAGATGGTCCATTTGAAATAAAGTCTGGTCATAAACTTTCAGTTGCCATTCTCTCACCTGATGCTGGGTGGAACTTAGCTGAAAGGATAGCTACACCGACTCAAGGCTCCAGAAATACTCATTTGTGATTAATTATGCTTCCGGGGGGACACACTTGTGGCTGACTGTTAATTTAGTCTCCCCTGTACAGCTTAGTAAGCTAACTTCGGAATGAACAGTATCAATTTGGATGTGGTAGCTTATATAGCCTTATGCCTGTCGTAGCGGGCTATACCAGCTATTAAAGGCCCGCTCCAGCGTTTTCTTTAACAAAGGAGCGGGACTTTAATAGCCGGTATAGCCCAGCTACGAAGGGCTATAAGGCTATTAGAACATTCTGCAACTAGAGGGCAGAATGTTCTAACAAATAAAACAAAGGCCTCTCGGAGCCCGAGGGAGTGTAAATCCCCTCGGGCTCAGAGAGGCCTTTGTGAATGTTGCTTTGCGGGCCTTTACCGGCCCGTAGATGCATGGAGCACTCCATTGTCTTCCATGGAGTGCTCCACATTCCAATGTTCTAATATTAGTGAGGTCCCTTCCAGGAAGTTTACTGGTATCATGAAGGGAGCATAGAAGAAGCTAATATCAAAGACAGTAGGATCTATTCACAAAGGTAAATTAAAATGTGCACATCTACTCAAATCGAATTTGCTCTTACAGTTTGTAGTCTGCATAAATGTCATTTACGACTGCAAAGTTATGACTAGTAACTACAACCATATTATTTGCCCTGCACACTTGGAGGAGACCTCTGCACCCAAAGCAACACCTCTGCAACAAGGGCATAAACCTCCTCATGAGAGATAAGTCAACATGGAAGGGTATAGGGGATTCTATTCACTTGAACAAAATGATAAACACCTGACACCAGTTTTCTTCCAACAACGTAAATACTGCCCACACCATGGGCTCTGCTTTTTTCCTCTTCATCTTTCACATCCTGCAGCCACCTCAATCTGCATCAAGAATGCAGACTCCATTTTTGAAGAGGAAGACAAATTTCACAGAGAAGGAAACTGCCCTCGGATCTAAATGTGTGGTAAAACACTACAAGCAACTACATGGGCTGCCTCCTTTCACCTTCAGTTGAACACAGAAGGCAGCCTCCTGACAGGCGGTGACTGTCAGTACTATATACATATACACCATAATAGCTACTTCTGTTCCTAGTGTTGCCCCCAAAACCCGGATAGGCACCTCAGTGCTATAGAGATTGATAAATTAAATTTCTGCTCTTTTGGCTTTCGGTCTAACTTCTTTGTTACTTACAGGGTAGATATATGTTTATTGACACACATCCCTATTTGCACCCGGTCAATATGTAAAGTAATAGTAGAATAAAATATACAATTTGAGACATTGTATGGGAAGCACTAGAAGATCTCCATTAGGCCTTGTCTTAAGTTGCAGGAGAGGAATCGTTGTGGGTCTAACTGCAATTTGTATTTAAAGCTTCAAAATATCATCTTCATGCATGATTTAGGATGGGTTACTCCCATATGTATTTCTCTCTCTCTTTCTCTCCTGTCAGCTTCTATCATACAACAGGGCTTGTTGTCCACCTTGCAATCATCCACGCCAATAGCATCAGGGGAAATCCTGGCAGCAGCTATTAGGCCCTCTACCATTCGTCAGTCAGGTAAGTCTGGGAACCTCGGATTTTAACTTCTGTATCTCAACATTAATCATTTCACTATTATTTTGTTATATGAAATGTTACTGTCTTTTTTACAGATTATTTTTTTCTTTCAATGAATCTATCTCTTCTTCTTGATTTTAATAAACCAGCATTTGTGGTCATGATCACTTTTATAGACTGACAATAAACATTGAACACAATTCTTCACTCTACAGCTGCAAGATCAGGAGATACCTTGGCAACACCAACTTCAAGATGAGGATAAAGACATTCCCCCCACACAGAATACATGAGAAAATAGACGTTATTTTCCCCACATAGAGCATCTCCACTAAGTCCATTTCACAGTCGGGCAGTCATTTTCCTCCAAAATCAGTTCTCAGGATTGCTAGTCCCCAGCCATTAGCCAAAAAATCATGGATACTGTTTTGCCTATGCAATTCTCACCTCCACACAGCTCTCAACTAATAGGGTGGTCTTCCCCCAAATGTTTTGTCTTTGCCCTCCTATTTTTCAAATTTGTTTTTGCTTTTATTATATCTCTGTACACTTTACCACTGCAAACCATTGCTAAAAGTGCTTGTGCCCAGTCCCTAAAATATGGTAAAATTGGCTTACAGTTGATTGGCGTATTTAAATTACTTAAATGTCCCTAGTAAAGTCATTTAAAATATACCCAGGGCCTGTAAATTAAATGGTACTAGTGGACCTGCAGTACTTAAGTAACCCTTTAAAACATGTCCAGGTCTGCCTTTGCAGCCTGAATGCAGTTTTAAACTTCCATTTCTACTTGGCAAAAAGCCCCTTTGCCAAGCCTTAAACTCCCCTTTTATTACATAGAAGTTTCCTCTAAGATAGGTCCCAGGTAGCCCTTAGGGCAGTGTGCATTGTATTTAAAAGGTTGGATATGTACGTTTAAGTTTTACATGTCCTGGTAGTGAAACATTTCTAAACGAATTTTTCGCTATTATAAGGCCTACCTCTCCCATAGGATAACATTGAGTTGCCTTATTATATTTAATACGTGCTAACATTTGATTGGTAACAGGTGAACCTTTCATAATTGATGTCAACAAAATTTTAATTTGGAATAGTACATTTTAAGTTACCGTTGTGAAAATACCACTTATAGAAAGTTGGCATTTTCCTGCCCTAGTAATTTTTTTTCCAAAAAGGACTTGCCAGTATTGGATTGCTCGTGCAGCCAGCTTGGAGACAAGTAGGGGAGGCAGGAAAGTTCAAAAAGAATTCTCTAGAAGATTTTCCTTCTTCACAGAAGGCACCATGAATAAAAATAGGACCCTCAGTTCCACTCATCAGTTCACTTTCTGGGTCTGCAAAAGGGCTTTCAGAGCACTTCCTGCTGCTGTGGCCCACTGTGAACTTCAGAGGACTGCTTTACTGCACCTGAAAGTACTGCTCTGCTGCCTGAAGCCTGCCTTGAACCCTCAGAGTACAGCCCTGCTACTTCAACCCTGTTCCACTGCTGCACCCAGTACTACTAGAGTACTCCAAGGGGTAGTTAGCTAGCCTCCAGATCAGAGCCTCAGGGACAGAAAAGGCTCCAACTATCTTGAACCTGCACCTGGACCCAGCCTGAGTGAGTCCCCCCAAGAGGTGCTCTTCCAGTCCCGGACCCTTGGTGGTGGTGCTAAAGGTGCCCAGATAGCCAAAATCCACAATTTGTGAAAAACATGTTTGGCTAAAAACTGTTCTGAGAACTGAGATGAGACTGGGCTAACCTACTTGTCCATCCACCGAGGGTGCATAACCGGTCAGCCTGACTTCACAACAGCTCCCGCTACTTTCTTCTCTGCAACAGCAAATCCTGTTCAGCAGTCCTCTGCCAAGGGATATCCAGCCACATGGAACTCTCATTGCCTCCATCTTCATCCAACTGGATATTTTTGACTTCCAAAAAAGAGACTAATCTTCACTGCAACTTTGTCCAGCAGCTTTGCGACGATAGCTCCTCCTCCTAGGATACTGTCTGCAGCCTTGCCTCGACTTTCTCAGGCAACTTTTTGCTGAAGTGTATGCTAAGTGCTGACTGGGCCCAATTCACTTTTTGTATCCAGCTCGCTATCCATTGCAATCGGCCATATTTTTTAACTTTGACCTGGTCTCCTGTGACTAGATATCCGCGGTTGGCACTTTGATCTTTTAGGAACTAGTTTTTACCTTAAACTTTAAAAATTCATAACTCCATTTCTACTACTTAGATTTTTGTCGTTTTGGTGTAAAATAAGGTATTAAATTAGCTCTATTTTTCAAACTTGGTGTAGGATTTTCTTGTGTAGTTTTTTCACTTTATTCTGTTTGTTACACATTGCCTCTTAGTTAAGCCTAACAGTTTTTTTGCCAAGCTACCAGAGGGTTAAGCACAGGTTTACTTACTAACTTTGTGGTTAACTCTTATCCAGATTGTGGCTGTTGTTATAGCAGGTTTAACAACACCCCCGTCAACAAACAACCCAACTTCTTACAGACAGTACCTCTGTATAATCTCTTTTACACTCTTCCTATGAAGAGTCATCTTTGATCATCTCTCCTTCATATGAGGGAGAGAACACCCCAAGTGACTTACAGGTATCCCAGATTATCCACAAATCTTTGTCCCCAAATGACCGTCTAGATGGTACCTCTCTCCATGCTGGACAAACTGCTGTCCTTTTCAGATGCCCATGCGTGAATGGGGATTGACATGGACTAATGCTGATCTCTGTAAGGATCATTTTCTCCACAACAGTCTAATGTGCAACTGGATATAGATGCAATGGGGACCTTTTTTCATGAGATAGCTTTCTCCCATTAAAGACTCCACATATAATTGACAGGCAGACCTGTGCCTTGGATAACATTGCAAATGGTTACCAAGACATGGCAAAGATGCACTGAGAAGCACCAAGAACATCTTCAAAGGTTTAGGACAACATGCCCTGGCCATGACGATGATAGAGGAAATAAGCAAAACATGTAAGTGCCATTCATTACGGCCAATGCATGTACAAAATTCTAATGAGGCCCATCAACCTGTGAAGGACATACAGGCTACCTATCTCACACCTCTGCCACAACCACCTGCACCACTTCCACCTACACTTACACCATCACCATCAACTCACAATTCAACATCACCACCAACTCAACCACCCATAAGACAAGCACGCTCTCATTCATGTTTATCTCACTACTAGTATTGAATAGGTATAGTAGGATAACCCCCAAAATATCATTTCTTTTGTGAAATGTCTCACCTTTAGTTGAAACACATACACTGAAAACCTTTTGGAAAAATAAAACATGATATCCTTTTTTCAGAAAAACCTGTGTCTGTCTTTCATCTGTGTTAAATGTTTGATGTTGCAGTTACAATATTGGAAAGTGTTACTTATGTTCTGTTCTGTAGATTCCTTTCAGGTGTATTGTATTTACAAATGTAATTATGCTGTTGTCTAAATAACTAAACATGTATTTTGACATACAATGCAATAATCAGCAAATATTTTTTTTTAAATCAAGAAAAGCATTAACAATTATTTTATAGATTGTTCATAAAAATTGTTTTTTAAGAATATTATTTTGTGGAAAATTGTAAACTGTCCTTGGGAGTGGGCAAAATGGAATACAATTGGGTCTTACTTCAGAGGGAAAATGCAAAAGTGGAGGGGGGTTGGTAAATAAGAAATACATGACAGGAAATGTTATGGCAAGTCCATATACAAAGTGAGCCAATTAAAATAAAATGCCCATAACCAGTCAAATAAAATAAGTCCATAAAAAATTTCTCAATTTTTGTCCAAAAACTTAAAGTTTATGAACAAAGTCCACTTTGCAAAACTATAATAAAGTAATTACCCAAGCCAAAGGGATGCCTCCGAGACATGTTGCTGGTTCGATGGCAAAAGTTCCTGGCCACCCTCAATCTTACTTTTCTCTACAATGAAAGTCAAGTCCTCCACTGACATGGACAATAAACGGCTGACCGTGACAGTGCAATGCACCACATGGGAAGAACGAAACACAGTGGTAGCAGGTGAAACAGGGATGACAGATAAACTTTGAGATGGGGCAACAGGAGTTGGGGAAGGGGGCGGATGCAGACACAATAGTAGATCTACTATCATGGAGGTCATAAGGCTACATAATGTTTTTAGCTGTTCAGTGGCCATCTCTTAGAGTATCTGGATCGCTGTAACTGAGATCCAGATATCCGGAGAGATCTCTCCCAGATTCTCTCTGATTGGCCTCAGGATCTCCTTGAGAGCACATAATCTAGGGGAAGGGAGGGGGCTACACAAGAGGGATGTGGCATGTCTGAGGCTAAAGTCTCTTTCAACTACTGCTGTTGCTCAAGATGGTCTTTGGAGTGGGAGACAAGGCCAGTGCAGGGGGTGCAACTGGAGGCCTTAGTGATAGGAAGGTGTAGGTTTCAGACCCAGATGATGGAGGGTCCTCTTCTTCAGACTTTACTCATTGACCTTTCACATGGACAGGAGGAGCCCAATATCTGCCTCCTCCTGGCTGGGGTGTCCATAATGGGGTGAACAGCAAAACACGCAAGATGATGGACAGAATGTTGCACATTGGCAAAACATTCACCCCCAGTCACAGATCTGGGTTTAATCCATAGTTATTTTGCTCACCACGCCACCCCAGTTCAGACATAGCCATATGCACATCAGTCTTGACCCTGTGCCTCATGGGAACCGTCCACTCTGAACTGCCCATAACCCATATCCTCACAGTTTGCGCTATAGCGTCGACTATGAGTCGTTATTTGGACAGATCTTGTTAGTCTCCAGGCATGTGCACTCCTGCTGCTTGTGTGGGCTACCTCCTCCTCGCTGGTGGTAGATGGCTTTTGTGCACACCTCACAGTCTTCTATGCGCATGTCCTTCTCTGATGATCTTTTGCCAGGAGGGTCTGTTATAAATGAAGGTGAAGAAACGCTTTGAAATTTTGCAATCTTATTTACAATACTGCATATCAAATGTACTTTATTTAAAAGGGGTATTATATCCTTAAATACAACAACTGATATTGGGCAGTCGTTACCTAACATGTAGAAAGCCAATATGTATCTATGTGTGTTCTTATTCTGAGCGAGTAGGATGTGCGGAAAGTATATATATATATATATATATATATATATATATATATATATATATATATATATTTTATTTTATTTTTTATTTTATTTTTTATTTTTTTATTTTTCAACACTGACGAAGCCTGCAATGGCGAAACGCGTCTGTTGGGGTGTGGGGGGTTTGGTAAAATAAATCTTTAAATTGGATACCATCGTGCCAGCCACTTCTTTCTGAAACCAGGAAATGAAAACAGAAACGTGCAGCTATATATATATATATATATATATATATATATATATATATATATATATATTGCTTCTTACTCAATTAGCAATTTCCAATTCTTTGCAGAAAAAACAAGCGTGGTCCCAAGTTATTGCGCTTCAATTACTTAATTTCAGCCACCTCTGCCATAACGTGATTCGGGCACTCCCGCCCTTGATCACATGACATATATATATATATATATATTGAAAGAAAAGGTTGCCTTTGAGTGGAGCCGCACATCAGGTAGGTTACCCTATCTTTATTTAAGGTTGCAGCGTTACAAGGATGGAGCCAGGAAACATCAGTGGCCTTACGCGTTTCGTGCATTGCACCCTTGCTCACAGGCCTCTTTAGTCATCAGCTGTTATGGCAGTCACATGCCACAATTTATATTTTTAAAGTCCGCCTTCACAGGTTTTTGTGAGAATTGAATGATGGTACTTGCAGTGCTGCCATCCGCCCCAAGTGGGTTATGCCTCACAAACCACGTCCTAATGAACGCTGCCGTATACTACCCTTCACAAAGCGGTCTAACTGTCCGATACAGACAACACGTCGTCTTGGAACCGCTCCTCATGGCTATATATATACATATATGCAAAAAGAAACAGATGACTCTGGGTTTTTTCCAAGTTTAGGTGGAGAGCAGCTCCTGTATAGAGCACCATACAACACCAACAACACTCTGAATTTTCTCACTTCAAATGTCTGTTTTTCTATCAAAGTTTTTAATCATAGGATTAGCACAGTGTCATCTATGCTGAGATAGAAAGGGACAAAGGGGCAGATTTACAAGCAACACTGCTTTGGACATTATAGCGATGTACAGACTTGGGTTGTCAGACAAATGTGGAAATAATGTCACTAGAGAGAAGTAGTTTTTTTCAAGTGAACTACCTTTCCCATGATCCTATGCGTGGCGCACGCGAATGACGTCATTCGTGTGCTCGTGAACGCCACAAACCGGAAATATAATGCGTGCTTAGGCGCGGCGTCGGTACCTCCCACGACAGCCCAGAGGGACGCCTGGGGTACTGACGGACAGGTAAGCGCAAGCACGACCCATGATTCTTGTGTGCTCGAGAGTTCTTCCCATACGATTAAATCGGCACTATAGACATGTGTAGACAATGGCTGGTTGTAACTAAGAGATATTCGGCTGTTTGTCTTCCCTGGCTCTAAATAGTGTATACGTGATACGATTAGTTTATAGGCAGTAACGCGGTCATGAGCTGTTGACCCGCTATCCCTTTATAATCTATCTTGTATGAATGCGAAAACGTTACGTGATAAACAAGAAAAATGTTTTTCGCTTAAAAAATGCAGCTGACCTTATCGAATCCTTTGCCTGCATATGAGATCCCTTTTGGTCATCACGTTGTGTTGCAAAAGCAAGTGGTGCTACCGAAAAACCTCGAATTATGTACCTCTTGAAATGGTTCTTTGACTCAATGGCTATGTGTCAGTGGTTTGACGCCTTGTGTGTCCTAAACTCCCTTTTTATCTGCTTTTTTCGCTATTTAGAGCGGTGCCCTGTTTTACCTGCGCTGTAGCCAGGTGAGGTGGGACTTTCTCTCCTGCCAAATTGGTAAGTGAGCAGCCACAATATTTGTGCTGTTGACGCGTGTGCTTAATGTATATGTAAAAAATACCACACACCCGTCACTAATGTGACTATGCTGTGTTAGAAAGATTTGTTTCAATACAGTGATTTGTATTCAATTTTTTTTCTATGCACTTTGTTTCTCTCCCTTTGTGTGTGTTTTGTTGGCGATGGATTTACATCCTGTTCTGAACAACCAAGTCAGGAGAAGGTTGTTATCACCAAATCTCAGGTGATATTTTATCTTTTATTTCTTTTTTCACTAATTTTCATTGTAAGCAGTAGCGGTAATGGTCCTGATGAAGCAGGTAGATACCACGTGGATCTAATTAGCAGAAACATGTCGACCTTCCATCTTGATTAGTGGTTATTTGTTGAAACCACTACGCACTTCTTTTATCTTAGGATCGAAGAGTACTTGAATAAAGACCCTTTTCTCTTCTTTACCTAATTTTATACTCTTTTTCACACAACTTCACTTTTGCAATTCACCTTTTAGCACTGCTTTTTCAGTCACCGTAATATACATCATGTGTTCTCCTCACACTGGGCACCACATGTAGGATTGGGCGTTTACCATCTGCCAAATCCACAGTGGGTCTCATTATCACCTCCGAGAGTGAAGGATCCCAGATGAAGAAGGGCGGATTCGAGTGGTGACTGATGGGAACACTTTCACAGAGATGAGAGACCTGATGTGTGATTTTTACAACACATTATTAGTTGCAGTCCATTGCCTTCCATTCACATTCTAGGAGTTTTACTTAGTTTGCATTCTTGAGCTGACTCCTTGCTATATTTGGTTGAAGTAACAGATTTACAAGCCCCCTGCGTCACCAGTACGTCACTTTTTGTGACGTACTGGTGGCGCATATTACTGCTCCATATTTACACGGACAGGTAAAGCCACTCTGAGTGGCTTTTCCTGTCCTCGTAAATACAGCCCCTTTAAACGCAACACTTTGCGTGAAAGGGTGTTCCATGGGTGCTGCTGTGGGAGTTCCCACGCAACACCCATGGAACAAGCCACATTTCCAGATTTACGAGGAATCGCCTGAACATTTCTCCTAGTAGCGATGCTCAACAAGGAGTACTTTTTCATTCTCCTCAATTTTTCCTCTTTCAATGCATGCTGCATTCTACAGCATGCATTGAAAGAGGAAAATGCCTGTAGTGATTGTTTTTGTGCAGGAAGGTGCCCCTTTCTGCACAAAAACAATCTCCCCATGACGTAGGCATTCTTGCACCATGGTGCAAGTGTGCCTGGGCCGGCGCATGGCAGCAGTTTGTGTGCCAGCGCAGGGGAGAGCACAGGAATGCGACATATTGTAAATATGTTGCATTCCTGTGCTTCGGAAGTGCTGCAGCGTGACGCAGCCGAAGGGCTTGCGTTGCTGCTTAGCACTTCCTTGTAAATCTGCCCCAAAGTCTTTTTCCATTTCTACAGTAAAGTCTTTAAGCAAAGGATTAGAACAGTGCTATCCACGCCGAGTAGTAAAATGACAAAAGCCTTTTACCACTCCAGGCACAGTATTACAGCTTTGGATTGGTAAAATACCATCCAAGCCAACCTGAAATGAATAAAAGCAACTCTTGACAAGTGTTTCGCTATCATAATAGCTCTTCAGAGAAGATTAGCTTTGTCCAGACAAAAGGGAGCACCCAGTATAAGTCAATACTATACCCTTTGAGGCATAGAGTGGCACATAAATTATGCAAAAAGAAGCAGAGAACTCTGGGTAATTCCCAAGTTTAGGTGGAGTGTGTGTATATATATATATATATATATATATATATATAAATATATATATATATATATTCACTGAAAAAACCATAGGTTTCACACCAGTTATAGTTAGGTGGAAATTTTACTCGCATAAAACCATTGAAATTCCCACGTTATAGTTAGTTGGACTCACTATAACTTGCGTGTGCAATGCACTGCTGATGACGTCACATATTACATCACTCATGACATGGTCAGTGACATCACTCATGACATCACTGACGTAGCGCAGCGAGGCAAAGTTAAGGAAAATTACAGGCAGATCCCTCATTCGGCGCCAAAGTTATTCCCAATAGAATGTTGCGGATTTCGTATGGAAAACGATCCTAACTATAACTACCTACTGGCGACCGCCAGTAGGTAATATATATATATATATATATATATATATATATATATATATATATATCACGCTCCTGCTTGTGCCTTCACATGAGAGTCACTCGGACAGAAAACGCGACCTTCAAGCATAGGTCGAATTAAAGGTATGAAGGATTGCTGCGTGCTGTTCTCTTTCACAGTCTAAACACCAGCTGCCTGACGAGTTTCGAATTTCTTCTTTATCAAAGGCTGTATGGTGAAAGAATTGCACAAACCGGTCCCCGCTTTCAGCTTCCAACTTATACTGAATGGCACGCCCTCTATGGGCTGTTCTGGATGAAGCTGCGCCAAGTATTCTGGAATTCGTAGTCCCGGTTCCTTTTAGTGCTTGGTAGTCCTGCTGAATTAAGACCCTGGATGGGCCCCAGCCTGCAGAACCCTTCTCATCCTCTGCCTTCTGTCCCACGCGGTAGTGGCCTGTAGATACTGGTCACTGTGGCCCCCCTCTGTAGGTGGAGTGGTGCACTCTCGGCGGCAAGGCAGCCGCCCAAAATATCACGCTCCTGCTTGTGCCTTCACATGAGAGTCACTCGGACAGAAAACGCGACCTTCAAGCATAGGTCGAATTAAAGGTATGAAGGATTGCTGCGTGCTGTTCTCTTTCACAGTCTAAACACCAGCTGCCTGACGCGTTTCGAATTTCTTCTTTATCAAAGGCTGTATGGTGAAAGAATTGCACAAACCGGTCCCCGCTTTCAGCTTCCAACTTATACTGAATGGCACGCCCTCTATGGGCTGTTCTGGATGAAGCTGCGCCAAGTATTCTGGAATTCGTAGTCCCGGTTCCTTTTAGTGCTTGGTAGTCCTGCTGAATTAAGACCCTGGATGGGCCCCAGCCTGCAGAACCCTTCTCATCCTCTGCCTTCTGTCCCACGCGGTAGTGGCCTGTAGATACTGGTCACTGTGGCCCCCCTCTGTAGGTGGAGTGGTGCACTCTCGGCGGCAAGGCAGCCGCCCAAAATATCACGCTCCTGCTTGTGCCTTCACATGAGAGTCACTCGGACAGAAAACGCGACCTTCAAGCATAGGTCAAATTAAAGGTATGAAGGATTGCTGCGTGCTGTTCTCTTTCACAGTCTAAACACCAGCTGCCTGACGCATTTCGAATTTCTTCTTTATCAAAGGCTGTATGGTGAAAGAATTGCACAAACCGGTCCCCGCTTTCAGCTTCCAACTTATACTGAATGGCACCCCCTCTATGGGCTGTTCTGGATGAAGCTGCGCCAAGTATTCTGGAATTCGTAGTCCCGGTTCCTTTTAGTGCTTGGTAGCTGGTGTTTAGACTGTGAAAGAGAACAGCACGCAGCAATCCTTCATACCTTTAATTCGACCTATGCTTGAAGGTCGCGTTTTCTGTCCGAGTGACTCTCATGTGAAGGCACAAGCAGGAGCGTGATATATATATTTATATATATCAGCGCACTTTTCCTCCAAACCTCCACAACGGCGAAAAGGAAGAAGCGAACCCCACGACTCGAGGTAGGAAATTATTTTATTAATCTGACCTTCTTTGTTGACGTGTTTCGAGCATCAAGTGCTCTTGATCACACAGTGCACACAGCGTCAGCCTTCTTTTTATATTATTACATAGTGAAAAAAACACACCCTGTGAAAATCACATGACCTTTGACATGGACATAGAAAGTGTCTAGCTGATGTAACTTCTTATCATTATGTAATCATTTTACAGCTTTCACTATGTTGTAAATAATATCAGCATGAATGCTTAATAGTATATACATCGTTTCATGGTTGAACAGTCAAATATTTAATATTCCGAGCATAAATGCTGCAATGAGAGCATACTCATATGAAGTAACAAAGTGCAATATTAATATCGGGTTAGATTACAAATATATAAATAAATATATCAAACGTTGTAAAATCAATACCTATATTTATGTCGGTTTAAAATCGATCCAAATATATACATAATTAAATTACCTACTGGCGGTCGCCAGTAGGTATATATAGTTAGGATTTTTTCTCTATGGGATTTTTGAAAATTCTATGTCTAATAACTTTGGCGTTTGTGGACCGAATTGGCAGAAATTTTCAGGAAAATGGAACATTTTGTTTCTGAGCAGCCCCTGGAAATTTGGGGGGGGTTCGTCAAGGGGGGGCCGAGAAAAAAGGGGGGTCCCAAAACGCGTTTTTCCAATGTTAATTTCCATAGGGCGGTTGGCCTCACTTTTAGCCCGAACGGCTGAATGGATTTGCACGAAACTTGGCAAAATTGTAGGGACTGGTAGCCCGATGTGCCTTTGCTAGGTCTCAATATATGTGCTCCAGTGGATTTTGAGAAATTAACGTTCAAAAAAAGATATATATCTGTAACAGCGGACCGGGCAGCGCTCCGGTTCGCGTACTTTTCGCGTTACGGAGCTTTGTGAAGCGAAGCTGATTGGTTCTCCGGCGTCTGTAAACATTCCAAACAGTCCGTAGCGGCCGCCATCTTGTCTCTCGGTAGGATCGAGAGACAAGAGGAGGCCAAAGCGAAGGGGCAAATGACCATAAGGGGGCATAGTAGATCCTCCCTGACCCCCTAGGTTTGATGTGGAGGTTTTAAAAGGGCCACTCGCGGGGCAAAAAATAAAAAATTAATAATAATCGAACGGCTGAATGGATTTGCACGAAACTTGGCAAAATTGTAGGTACTGGTAGCCCGATGTGCCTTTGCTATGTCTCAATATATGTGCTCCAGTGGATTTTGAGAAATTAACGTTAAAAAAAAGATATATATCTGTGACAGCGGACCGGGCAGCGCTCCGCTTCGCGTACTTTTCGCGTTACGGAGCTTTGTGAAGCGAAGCTGATTGGTTCTCCGGCGTCTGTAAACATTCCAAACAGTCCGTAGCGGCCGCCATCTTGTCTCTCGGTAGGATCGAGAGACAAGAGGAGGCCAAAGCGAAGGGGCAAATGACCATAAGGGGGCATAGTAGATCCTCCCTGACCCCCTAGGTTTGATGTGGAGGTTTTAAAAGGGCCCCGCGGGCCTGGGGAGCGTACTACAAGGAAACAAGAATGATTGACTTTTAACTTATTGTATGTTTATAGACTTTTTTTTTTCTTTTTTTTCTGCTGAGTGACGTCTCGGCCTATCTCCACGGGATGCAGTCCCTACCATCTCGACGTTTAAGCCCAGGGGGACCGGTAGTGTGGTAGAGATAACGTCTGTTAACGTTCGATTAGAAGGAAATCAGGAAGTGTTGATAAACATTGTCTGCGCCATCTTGCCTTTTTTCAAATGCCACACTTTTGTCGTGCACGGCAGCCATTTTAGATGCCTTGACCAGACCCACTCTCTGCACGCTGTCGATCCTTAGCATGGCTCCCCACCCTCGCAAGCATCTCCCCCAGGCACTGGTCACCCCCGCTCTCTGTCTTACGCATGGGCAATAAACCTCCCCCCATCTGCGCTGCTCTTCCCTGAGAATCACACCCTGTGCCTGTCCAACACCTCCCTTTCGCCCTATTCACTACCGCACCCTCTGACACTCCTCTTCCTCTGTGTCCGATTGTCCAGGCCGGTCCCAGGCTATCAGCTAGCCCTGCAGATGTAGTTTATGGCCCCAGCTGTAAAGAATCACCCCTCTTCAAAGGAGTTATAGTAGATCAAGGCCCACACCCGATGAGATCCGTCACACCACACGCGTTCCTACTATCTGAAAACCATTCTGTATTGTGATTGGGGAGGGGACCGAGCCTGAAGCGGAAGATTCCAGGGATGCCTCTTTGTACATCAAAGTTTTTACAATTATGTGTCACATTAAAAATATATAGCACTCCAACAAAGTAGTAGGATTATAAAACTTTAATAACTTATAAATATATACAACAAAACAAAAACAGTAAAAACATTTAAACATTTTTAGGGAAAAAGAAGGAAGTAGCGGTCGGTTGTGCGAATAGTCCCAACGCAGCACAACGTCCAGATTTCTTGACGGCACCCAGGTGATGTTGCCTGGGTGCCGCACTGATTTCGGTATCCGGCGTGGGGCGTCGCGGGGGGTGGGTCATCAGTAGCGGTCTGTTGTGCGAATAGTTCCAAGGCAGCAGAACGATGGAACCAAGGTGATGTCCAGTAAGTTGCCGCCCTCCGAATAACGGCGTGGGGCGCCCCGGGGGGGGATGGGGGGGGGGGTGAGGTGGCGTGAACGGGCCTCCCCAGGTGGAGGCTCGTCTGCTGTAGTGGGGCGCCCCTTTACCGTTTCAGTTGCCATTCCGTCCGCTTTTGGTCCACTGTGTCAAAATCCGCCATTCAGCTGAGTTGCGCCCACTCTTGCGGTGCAGCGATAGGCGGCTGCCACAGGACTCTCAAAATGGCGGCAGGCTCTTTCCTTTTTGGGCCTGGTCCACTGAAATGGCCCTGGGACACCTTGGAAATCGGACGCTAGTCTGCTAGGTCTTGGACCCCATTCTCGAAAGCGTTCCCTCAGCCTTGAGGATTGTACAAAAGTCTTGGGGGCCCCCGACTCCTGCAGGCTTCCGGTGGGGAGCGGCTGCCATGATTGCTCGCGGAATGACCACGACGGAGCCACGAGATGGTGGTGCTTTCATGCTGACGCCAGCTTCAGTCTGAAACATCCAGAAACAAGGTGGGGCTTTCATCGTTTGGGAAAAAAAAAAGTTTTCATCCAATGAAAAGTGTTATTTTTAGGTCATATGATCAAGCCTTCCATCATTAGGAAACCAAAAGTAAAATGAACCAATGAAAAGTTTTATAAACAAGTCACATGACCTGTTATGCGGCATAGGGTATAAAAAGCGTAGAAAATCCGATGGCACGTGAGGCAGCGTCAGTAGCGGACCGATGTGCGAATAGGCCGAAGGCAGCACAACGCGCCAAGATCCGGATGGCACCGAGGTGGTGTCTAGCAAGTTGCCGCACTGGTGTGGCCATCGTACAATGCTGAAAGTGGGCGTGGGGCGCCCCGTTGGCCTGTGAGGTGGCGTCAGTAGCGGACCGATGTGCGAATGGGGCCAAAGGCAGCGCAACGCGCCAAGATCCGGATGGCACCGAGGTGGTGTCATAGTTGAGAGTTCTGAGCAGCGGTTGTAACACTGTCTGAAGCTTATTTGCAGCTGCTGCAGCTTCACTACGCGCCAAGATCCGGATGGCACCGAGGTGGTGTCTAGCAAGTTGCCGCACTGGTGTGGCCATCCTATAATGCTGAAAGTCGGCATGGGGCGCCTCGTTGGCCTGTGAGTTCGCGTCAGTAGCGGACTGATGTGCGAATAGGCCGAAGGCAGCACAACGCGCCAAGATCCGGATGGCACCGAGGTGGTGTCTAGCAAGTTGCCGCACTGGTGTGGCCATCCTACAATGCTGAAAGTGGGCGTGGGGCGCCCCGTTGGCCTGTGAGGTGGCGTCAGTAGCGGACCGATGTGCGAATGGGGCCAAAGGCAGCGCAACGCGCCAAGATCCGGATGGCACCGAGGTGGTGTCTAGCAAACTATGCAGCTGAGTTGCGTGCGCACTTGCGGCGAATAGGTCGAAGGCAGCACAACAATGTTTTCTGAATAGAAGACACCACAAGGCGCTGAGATTCGGTTGGCACCGAGGTGGTGTCTAGCAAGTTGCCGCATTGGTGTGGCCATCCTACAATCCTGCTCCGAATAACGGCGTGGGGTGCCCGAAGGGGGGGGGGGGGGGAGGCGGCGTGAACGGGCCTTCCCAGGTGGAGGCTCGTCTGCTGTAGTGGGGCGCCCCTTTACCGTTTCAGTTGCCATTCAGCTGAGTTTCGGCCGCTCTTGATGCTACAGCGACAGGCGGCTGCAACAGGACTCTCAAAATGGCGGCCTGTCCTTTGGATTTGGGCCTGGTCCACTAAAATGGCCCTGGGACACCTTAGAACTCGGACGCTCAAATTTTTTTTCCTTTCCTCTACATGCAAAAAAGGTAAATTCCCGGTACGTTACACGCTTCATCTGCCACGATGTACTCTCCAGAGGAACCGAAAAAAAATATAGTTATGGTAACTATACCATGCATCGTCATATGGAGAGGTGGCACCGATTAATTATAGTGCTGCATAAAAGAGAGATTTGGAGGAGAACCCGCGACCTGCCAGTACATTCATCAAAGAACTGGCACTGACAGCATCAGAGGCAAGGGAAACGGTCCCAAATATTTAGAAGAACTTTGGAAAGATTAAAATGACATGTTTAGATTGTGGCAAATTAATTTCATGTGGACAGATGAGTGTTACTCTAATAAATACAGCATATGAACATCATCATAGTCGATGGTTGGTAGAGACATTTTGACTATATCCTGGACCTGCCCGTCCTCGCCCAAAATGGCGCCAGAATAAATGGGAGTCGTAACTCCTTGTTGTGTACTGGTTGCAGAACATTGAAATCACGAGATACGTATGCAGTTTTGAAGCACATGGCGGGCGGGGACGAGAATTGATTGAATATTTCGACATCCCTATTGATATTAAGTTCTGATGTGTTATTGATTACTGTACTATTGAAAGTTCGAATTAACGTCACCCATGGTACTTGCCCGCAAATGTATATCTAGATAATTTTATTGTAACTGGCCCTGTCGTATTTTAATTATAAAATGTACGTCCACCGATTCCGCAACTGTTAGACACCTTAGTTCTTGCAACCTAATGGCCCGCCCGTTACGTTCCTCTACAGTGTAAATGTCTACTCATCATATACGATTACAGTTTGCTCCGTGACCGGCCCACGTGGTTATAGGCCCGTATTTGTATACTGACATTTTCACAATAAAGGTTTTTAAAAGAAAACATGGTAGTAGTATTTACATTGGTAAAGTTTTTAATAATAGTCACTGTTTTAGAATCAGTAAAAGGCAAGTGAAATAAAGCATTCGAATTACATCAAGGGTAAAAGGTATAATACGCAGGAACGCAGTAAAGATAAATGGTCAAGGGTTGTTGTGTTTTCTACTCCTGCAACATAAAGTGATCGATAAGAATCTGATATTCTGGCGTATCGGCGACTAAGACAGCAGGCCGACCCTCTTTTGCTCAACGGCTCCGTCATGGGACAAAGAAACGCCCTTTTTCTCGAAAAAGGAATATATTTTACTTGCAGGACAGTTGTAAATTTTCCGGGAAAGTACATTAGCCTGGAACATTATAACATATGTTTAAGAAAAAATAATGTTCGAAAGTAATAAAAAGCGTAATTTTTAGGTCATATGACCAAGCCTTTCATCATTAGAATAAGAAAAGTAAAATGAACCAATGAAAAGTTTTATTAACAAGTTACATGATCTGTTATGCTTACGTTACGCGCTGCGCGCCGCGCCCCGGATCACTTCCGGATGCGCTAACGCGGCGCGTCATATGACGCATTACGCGACAACGCAGGTCCAGAATATAGTCAAAATGTCTCCACCAACCAGCGGTCGGAACACAACCCCTTTCAGCAGGCTAAATAGTTCTGTTAAATGACAACAGAAGGGACAGGCAACAAGAACCATCAGTCAAAGAGGGGAGGGCAAGTTCTTCTCTACCGGGTCACGTTGGGGCGCTACCGGAACTGATCGAATTGGTAATCTACAGAGTTTCTGGATGTTTCAGACTGAAGCTGGCGTTAGCATGAGAGCACCACCATTTCGTAGCTCCGTCGTGGCCATTCCACGAGCAATCATGCTAGCCGCTCCCCACCAGAAGCCTGCGGGAGTCGGGGGCCCCCAAGACTTTTGTAGAATCTTCAAGGCTGAGGGGACGCTTTCGAGAATGGAGCCCAAGCTCTAGCAGACAAGCGTCCGAGTTCCAAGGTGTCGCAGGGCCATTTTAGTGGACCACGCCCAAATCTGAAGAGCCGGCCGCCATTTTGAGAGTCCTGTGGCAGCCGCCTATCGCTGCACCGCAAGAGCGGGAGCAACTCAACTACATGGTGAGCGAGACGTTGTAGTCGAAAGAGCGGGCGGTAAACAGTTGAATAGCGGAAGAGGCACAGTGTAGCAAAAGCGGGCGGAATGGCAACTGAAATGGTAAAGGGGCGCCCCACTACAGCGTGTCTTTAGGTGAAACGGATTGTGGGACAAGGTCAAGAATGGAAGAGTTACCAAAAGGCAAAAAGTTCCGCTTGATCCCGGGAGCCGGCCACCTATGTCGGGGGCGATCTCAGGCCACACCAGGAGAACACGACTTGGGGAGGGGGCCGGAGCCAAGCGCCCCCTCCGAGTCCGCGCCATCACACCGTCCCTCGGGGGCCTCCGTTAAGCAGTTCAGGGTGGCACCGCATCACATTGTTTACAAATGCAGTAACGTACTCAAACAGCCCCCACTTACTTTTAGAATAGTGAAGATGAAGCAAGTGCAAATAGGCTTCAGACAGTGTTACAAGCACTCTTCAAAACTTTGAATCATCAGAGTGCATGAGTTTCATGCTCGATCGATTGAGCTAGCCGGATCGGGCAACAAAAAGTTTAAAATAGTTATGTAAATAGTTGTTTAATAAAATGTTTTACCCTGTTACTTTGCTGGTGTGTTGTATATATTTGCATAGAGTTTATCGTTATTTTGGGCGGGGTGGGTGGCGGAGCCGAGCTGTCTTGCAGCCATCATGGTGTGGAGTTCAGTTCATCTCACTAGTTTCGTATTTGTCATGAGGGGTTGTTCCTAATGTTTCTATTTTAGCGAGGTCAAAAAGAGATCCCATTAGTGGCCTACTGATTTTGCTCGATTCCTTTTGTTTTTTTACACGATTTTTCGCTATCTGCAAAGACTAAACAGAGTATTGCGACTCTGTGCTTGTTTGTAAATAGAGAATGAACCAAAGAGAACCAATTCTAAAACAGTAAATGCTTGGATAACAATCAATCAAATGGAGAGAGAAGCAGGCACGACGGATTACAACGGGGGCAAAGGCCTGCGTTAACTACCCTTCACTATCTGCAAAGAGAGAGTACTCCTAATAGAAATGAGGGGGGGGGCAGCATTCAAAGCAGATCAGTGTGCATAAACACGAAAATGTTTTTTCTTACCACGTACTTGACATTCGACAGCTTATGATATTTGCTATTAAAAAACCATTGAAATTCACTGAAAAAACCATAGGTTATAGACCATATATAGTTAGGAATTAGCATTTACAAAACCTTGAAAATTCACTGAAAAAACCATAGGTTATAGACCATATATAGTTAGGAATTAGCATTTAAAAAACCTTTTTTTACTCACACAAAACCATTGAAATTCCATATATAGTTAGTAGTACTAACTATATATCGCGCACCCGCAATCCACTGCTGATCATGTCACATATTACATCATTCATGACATGGTCAGTGACATCACTGATGACATCTCAAATGACATCACTGATGACATCACTGATGACATCTCAAATGACATCACTGATGACATCACTGATGACATCTCAAATGACATCACTGATGACATCACTGATGACATCTCATTTGACATTACTGATCACATCACTGATGACATCATTCATGTGATAATACGATGAACCTCTTCAGACTCTAATATAACCTTAGATACACTCAGTGTAAACAGACACTCACAGACTGTCACTCATCCATGGAGTTACTTACACACCTAGTCAGTCATGCAAAGAATCAATCACACCTCCATTTCCTCAACTATACAGTTATACACACCTTACTTATTCAAACATATACTAACACATATTTACTCTCTTTTACAATCCCTGATACAAGTTCACAATCATCCATACAGCCACTCACACATTCACTGGCTCTTATGCACAGTTATTTATATATGCCAACTCTCACATGTACTGTGTTTTACATATGTACTTACTTTGACATGTAGCACTGAGATATCCATTCACTCACCAATGCACAGAGTCATACACCTCCCAGCCACCCACACACACACTCAGTCTCCCATACAAATACTTGAGCAACCAATCAATAACCCATATACTTACTCATATAGCTACTGATCAACACATGCAGCAGTTTACAGAACAACAAACATAATGATGCACAAATTAACACAGTTCAGTCACTAACCCATGCACTCAGTGAGACACATTTAACCACTCACTCATACAGTCAGTCATGCACCTACTAAATCCTTCATCCAGACACTTCTACATCCACTCATTCTTCAATATGTAAGACATATTTTAACTTTACAGAAATACACAGTCACTGGATGTTGTCATCAGTGATGTCATTTGAGATGTCATCAGTGATGTCATCAGTGATGTCACTGACCATGTCATGAATGATGTAATATGTGACATGATCAGCAGTGGATTGCGGGTGCGCGATATATAGTTAGTACTACTAACTATATATGGAATTTCAATGGTTTTGTGTGAGTAAAAAAAGGTTTTTTAAATGCTAATTCCTAACTATATATGGTCTATAACCTATGGTTTTTTCAGTGAATTTTCAAGGTTTTGTAAATGCTAATTCCTAACTATATATGGTCTATAACCTATGGTTTTTTCAGTGAATATATATATATATAAAGCCATTTCTCATACAAAAAATATATATATTTGATAAAATATATTACCTACTGGCGGTCGCCAGTAGGTATATATAGTTAGGATTTTTTCTCTATGGGATTTTTGAAAATTCTATGTCTAATAACTTTGGCGTTTGTGGACGGAATTGGCAGAAATTTTCAGGAAAATGGAACATTTTGTTTCTGAGCAGCCCCTGGAAATTTGGGGGGGGTTCGTCAAGGGGGGGCCGAGAAAAAAGGGGGTCCCAAAACGCGTTTTTCGAATGTTAATTTCCATAGGGCGGTTGGCCTCACTTTTAGCCCGAACGGCTGAATGGATTTGCACGAAACTTGGCAAAATTGTAGGGACTGGTAGCCCCATGTGCCTTTGCTAGGTCTCAATATATGTGCTCCAGTGGATTTTGAGAAATTAACGTTCAAAAAAAGATATATATCTGTAACAGCGGACCGGGCAGCGCTCCGGTTCGCGTACTTTTCGCGTTACGGAGCTTTGTGAAGCGAAGCTGATTGGTTCTCCGGCGTCTGTAAACATTCCAAACAGTCCGTAGCGGCCGCCATCTTGTCTCTCGGTAGGATCGAGAGACAAGAGGAGGCCAAAGCGAAGGGGCAAATGACCATAAGGGGGCATAGTAGATCCTCCCTGACCCCCTAGGTTTGATGTGGAGGTTTTAAAAGGGCCCCGCGGGGCAAAAAAAAAGAATTATAATAATAATCGAACGGCTGAATGGATTTGCACGAAACTTGGCAAAATTGTAGGTACTGGTAGCCCGATGTGCCTTTGCTATGTCTCAATATATGTGCTCCAGTGGATTTTGAGAAATTAACGTTCAAAAAAAGATATATATCTGTGACAGCGGACCGGGCAGCGCTCCGCTTCGCGTACTTTTCGCGTTACGGAGCTTTGTGAAGCGAAGCTGATTGGTTCTCCGGCGTCTGTAAACATTCCAAACAGTCCGTAGCGGCCGCCATCTTGTCTCTCGGTAGGATCGAGAGACAAGAGGAGGCCAAAGTGAAGGGGCAAATGACCATAAGGGGGCATAGTAGATCCTCCCTGACCCCCTAGGTTTGATGTGGAGGTTTTAAAAGGGCCCCGCGGGCCTGGGGAGCGTACTACAAGGAAACAAGAATGATTGACTTTTAACTTATTGTATGTTTATAGACTTTTTTTTTTCTTTTTTTTCTGCTGAGTGACGTCTCGGCCTATCTCCACGGGATGCAGTCCCTACCATCTCGGCGTTTAAGCCCAGGGGGACCGGTAGTGTGGTAGAGATAACGTCTGTTAACGTTCGATTCGAAGGAAATCAGGAAGTGTTGATAAACATTGTCTGCGCCATCTTGCCTTTTTTCAAATGCCACACTTTTGTCGTGCACGGCAGCCATTTTAGATGCCTTGACCAGACCCACTCTCTGCACGCTGTCGATCCTTAGCATGGCTCCCCACCCTCGCAAGCATCTCCCCCAGGCACTGGTCACCCCCGCTCTCTGTCTTACGCATGGGCAATAAACCTCCCCCCATCTGCGCTGCTCTTCCCTGAGAATCACACCCTGTGCCTGTCCGACACCTCCCTTTCGCCCTATTCACTACCGCACCCTCTGACACTCCTCTTCCTCTGTGTCCGATTGTCCAGGCCGGTCCCAGGCTATCAGCTAGCCCTGCAGATGTAGTTTATGGCCCCAGCTGTAAAGAATCACCCCTCTTCAAAGGAGTTATAGTAGATCAAGGCCCACACCCGATGAGATCCGTCACACCACACGCGTTCCTACTATCTGAAAACCATTCTGTATTGTGATTGGGGAGGGGACCGAGCCTGAAGCGGAAGATTCCAGGGATGCCTCTTTGTACATCAAAGTTTTTACAATTATGTGTCACATTAAAAATATATAGCACTCCAACAAAGTAGTAGGATTATAAAACTTTAATAACTTATAAATATATACAACAAAACAAAAACAGTAAAAACATTTAAACATTTTTAGGGAAAAAGAAGGAAGTAGCGGTCGGTTGTGCGAATAGTCCCAATGCAGCACAACGTCCAGATTTCTGGACGGCACCCAGGTGATGTTGCCTGGGTGCCGCACTGATTTCGGTATCCGGCGTGGGGCGTCGCGGGGGGTGGGTCATCAGTAGCGGTCTGTTGTGCGAATAGTTCCAAGGCAGCAGAACGATGGCACCAAGGTGATGTCCAGTAAGTTGCCGTCCTCCGAATAACGGCGTGGGGCGCCCCGGGGGGGGGGGGGTGAGGCGGCGTGAACGGGCCTCCCCAGGTGGAGGCTCGTCTGCTGTAGTGGGGCGCCCCTTTACCGTTTCAGTTGCCATTCCGTCCGCTTTTGGTCCACTGTGTCAAAATCCGCCATTCAGCTGAGTTGCGCCCACTCTTGCGGTGCAGCGATAGGCGGCTGCCACAGGACTCTCAAAATGGCGGCAGGCTCTTTCCTTTTTGGGCCTGGTCCACTGAAATGGCCCTGGGACACCTTGGAAATCGGACGCTAGTCTGCTAGGTCTTGGACCCCATTCTCGAAAGCGTTCCCTCAGCCTTGAGGATTGTACAAAAGTCTTGGGGGCCCCCGACTCCTGCAGGCTTCCGGTGCGGAGCGGCTGCCATGATTGCTCGCGGAATGACCACGACGGAGCCACGAGATGGTGGTGCTTTCATGCTGACGCCAGCTTCAGTCTGAAACATCCAGAAACAAGGTGGGGCTTTCATCGTTTGGGAAAAAAAAAGTTTTCATCCAATGAAAAGTGTTATTTTTAGGTCATATGATCAAACCTTCCATCATTAGGAAACCAAAAGTAAAATGAACCAATGAAAAGTTTTATAAACAAGTCACATGACCTGTTATGCGGCATAGGGTATAAAAAGCGTAGAAAATCCGTTGGCACGTGAGGCAGCGTCAGTAGCGGACCGATGTGCGAATAGGCCGAAGGCAGCACAACGCGCCAAGATCCGGATGGCACCGAGGTGGTGTCTAGCAAGTTGCCGCACTGGTGTGGCCATCGTACAATGCTGAAAGTGGGCGTGGGGCGCCCCGTTGGCCTGTGAGGTGGCATCAGTAGCGGACCGATGTGCGAATGGGGCCAAAGGCAGCGCAACGTGCCAAGATCCGGATGGCACCGAGGTGGTGTCATAGTTGAGAGTTCTGAGCAGCGGTTGTAACACTGTCTGAAGCTTATTTGCAGCTGCTGCAGCTTCACTACGCGCCAAGATCCGGATGGCACCGAGGTGGTGTCTAGCAAGTTGCCGCACTGGTGTGGCCATCCTATAATGCTGAAAGTCGGCGTGGGGCGCCTCGTTGGCCTGTGAGTTCGCGTCAGTAGCGGACTGATGTGCGAATAGGCCGAAGGCAGCACAACGCGCCAAGATCCGGATGGCACCGAGGTGGTGTCTAGCAAGTTGCCGCACTGGTGTGGCCATCCTACAATGCTGAAAGTGGGCGTGGGGCGCCCCGTTGGCCTGTGAGGTGGCGTCAGTAGCGGACCGATGTGCGAATGGGGCCAAAGGCAGCGCAACGCGCCAAGATCCGGATGGCACCGAGGTGGTGTCTAGCAAGCTATGCAGCTGAGTTGCGTGCGCACTTGCGGCGAATAGGTCGAAGGCAGCACAACAATGTTTTCTGAATAGAAGACACCACAAGGCGCTGAGATTCGGTTGGCACCGAGGTGGTGTCTAGCAAGTTGCCGCATTGGTGTGGCCATCCTACAATCCTGCTCCGAATAACGGCGTGGGGTGCCCGAAGGGGGGGGGGGGAGGCGGCGTGAACGGGCCTTCCCAGGTGGAGGCTCGTCTGCTGTAGTGGGGCGTCCCTTTACCGTTTCAGTTGCCATTCAGCTGAGTTTCGGCCGCTCTTGATGCTACAGCGACAGGCGGCTGCAACAAGACTCTCAAAATGGCGGCCTGTCCTTTGGATTTGGGCCTGGTCCACTAAAATGGCCCCGGGACACCTTAGAACTCGGACGCTCGAATTTTTTTTCCTTTCCTCTACATGCAAAAAAGGTAAATTCCCGGTACGTTACACGCTTCATCTGCCACGATGTACTCTCCAGAGGAACCGAAAAAAAATATAGTTATGGTAACTATACCATGCATCGTCATATGGAGAGGTGGCACCGATTAATTAAAGTGCTGCATAAAAGAGAGATTTGGAGGAGAACCCCCGACCTGCCAGTACATTCATCAAAGAACTGGCACTGACAGCATCAGAGGCAAGGGAAACGGGCCCAAATATTTAGAAGAACTTTGGAAAGATTAAAATGACATGTTTAGATTGTGGCAAATTAATTTCATGTGGACAGATGAGTGTTACTCTAATAAATACAGCATATGAACATCATCATAGTCGATGGTTGGTAGAGACATTTTGACTATATCCTGGACCTGCCCGTCCTCGCCCAAAATGGCACCAGAATAAATGGGAGTCGTAACTCCTTGTTGTGTACTGGTTGCAGAACATTGAAATCACGAGATACGTATGCAGTTTTGAAGCACATGGCGGGCGGGGACGAGAATTGATTGAATATTTCGACATCCCTATTGATATTAAGTTCTGATGTGTTATTGATTACTGTACTATTGAAAGTTCGAATTAACGTCACCCATGGTACTTGCCCGCAAATGTATATCTAGATAATTTTATTGTAACTGGCCCTGTCGTATTTTAATTATAAAATGTACGTCCACCGATTCCGCAACTGTTAGACACCTTAGTTCTTGCAACCTAATGGCCCGCCCGTTACGTTCCTCTACAGTGTAAATGTCTACTCATCATATACGATTACAGTTTGCTCCGTGGCCGGCCCACGTGGTTATAGGCCCGTATTTGTATACTGACATTTTCACAATAAAGGTTTTTAAAAGAAAACATGGTAGTAGTATTTACATTGGTAAAGTTTTTAATAATAGTCACTGTTTTAGAATCAGTAAAAGGCAAGTGAAATAAAGCATTCTAATTACATGAAGGGTAAAAGGTATAATACGCAGGAACGCAGTAAAGATAAATGGTCAAGGGTTGTTGTGTTTTCTACTCCTGCAACATAAAGTGATCGATAAGAATCTGATATTCTGGCGTATCGGCGACTAAGACAGCAGGCCGACCCTCTTTTGCTCAACGGCTCCGTCATGGGACGAAGAAACGCCCTTTTTCTCGAAAAAGGAATATATTTTACTTGCAGGACAGTTGTAAATTATCCGGGAAAGTACATTAGCCTGGAACATTATAACATATGTTTAAGAAAAAATAATGTTCGAAAGTAATAAAAAGCGTAATTTTTAGGTCATATGACCAAGCCTTTCATCATTAGAATAAGAAAAGTAAAATGAACCAATGAAAAGTTTTATTAACAAGTTACATGATCTGTTATGCTTACGTTACGCGCTGCGCGCCGCGCCCCGGATCACTTCCGGATGCGCTAACGCGGCGCGTCATATGACGCATTACGCGACAACGCAGGTCCAGAATATAGTCAAAATGTCTCCACCAACCAGCGGTCGGAACACAACCCCTTTCAGCAGGCTAAATAGTTCTGTTAAATGACAACAGAAGGGACAGGCAACAAGAACCATCAGTCAAAGAGGGGAGGGCAAGTTCTTCTCTACCGGGTCACGTTGGGGCGCTACCGGAACTGATCGAATTGGTAATCTACAGAGTTTCTGGATGTTTCAGACTGAAGCTGGCGTTAGCATGAGAGCACCACCATTTCGTAGCTCCGTCGTGGCCATTCCACGAGCAATCATGCTAGCCGCTCCCCACCAGAAGCCTGCGGGAGTCGGGGGCCCCCAAGACTTTTGTAGAATCTTCAAGGCTGAGGGGACGCTTTCGAGAATGGAGCCCAAGCTCTAGCAGACAAGCGTCCGAGTTCCAAGGTGTCGCAGGGCCATTTTAGTGGACCACGCCCAAATCTGAAGAGCCGGCCGCCATTTTGAGAGTCCTGTGGCAGCCGCCTATCGCTGCACCGCAAGAGCGGGAGCAACTCAACTACATGGTGAGCGAGACGTTGTAGTCGAAAGAGCGGGCGGTAAACAGTTGAATAGCGGAAGAGGCACAGTGTAGCAAAAGCGGGCGGAATGGCAACTGAAATGGTAAAGGGGCGCCCCACTACAGCGTGTCTTTAGGTGAAACGGATTGTGGGACAAGGTCAAGAATGGAAGAGTTACCAAAAGGCAAAAAGTTCCGCTTGATCCCGGGAGCCGGCCACCTATGTCGGGGGCGATCTCAGGCCACACCAGGAGAACACGACTTGGGGAGGGGGCCGGAGCCAAGCGCCCCCTCCGAGTCCGCGCCATCACACCGTCCCTCGGGGGCCTCCGTTAAGCGGTTCAGGGTGGCACCGCATCACATTGTTTACAAATGCAGTAACGTACTCAAACAGCCCCCACTTACTTTTAGAATAGTGAAGATGAAGCAAGTGCAAATAGGCTTCAGACAGTGTTACAAGCACTCTTCAAAACTTTGAATCATCAGAGTGCATGAGTTTCATGCTCGATCGATTGAGCTAGCCGGATCGGGCAACAAAAAGTTTAAAATAGTTATGTAAATAGTTGTTTAATAAAATGTTTTACCCTGTTACTTTGCTGGTGTGTTGTATATATTTGCATAGAGTTTATCGTTATTTTGGGCGGGGTGGGTGGCGGAGCCGAGCTGTCTTGCAGCCATCATGGGGTGGAGTTCAGTTCATCTCACTAGTTTCGTATTTGTCATGAGGGGTTGTTCCTAATGTTTCTATTTTAGCGAGGTCAAAAAGAGATCCCATTAGTGGCCTACTGATTTTGCTCGATTCCTTTTGTTTTTTTACACAATTTTTCGCTATCTGCAAAGACTAAACAGAGTATTGCGACTCTGTGCTTGTTTGTAAATAGAGAATGAACCAAAGAGAACCAATTCTAAAACAGTAAATGCTTGGATAACAATCAATCAAATGGAGAGAGAAGCAGGCACGACGGATTACAACGGGGGCAAAGGCCTGCGTTAACTACCCATCACTATCTGCAAAGAGAGAGTACTCCTAATAGAAATGAGGGGGGGGCAGCATTCAAAGCAGATCAGTGTGCATAAACACGAAAATGTTTTTTCTTACCACGTACTTGACATTCGACAGCTTATGATATTTGCTATTAAAAAACCATTGAAATTCACTGAAAAAACCATAGGTTATAGACCATATATAGTTAGGAATTAGCATTTACAAAACCTTGAAAATTCACTGAAAAAACCATAGGTTATAGACCATATATAGTTAGGAATTAGCATTTAAAAAACCTTTTTTTACTCACACAAAACCATTGAAATTCCATATATAGTTAGTAGTACTAACTATATATCGCGCACCCGCAATCCACTGCTGATCATGTCACATATTACATCATTCATGACATGGTCAGTGACATCACTGATGACATCACTGATGACATCATTGATGACATCTCAAATGACATCACTGATGACATCACTGATGACATCTCAAATGACATCACTGATGACATCACTGATGACATCTCATTTGACATTACTGATCACATCACTGATGACATCATTCATGTGATAATACGATGAACCTCTTCAGACTCTAATATAACCTTAGATACACTCAGTGTAAACAGACACTCACAGACTGTCACTCATCCATGGAGTTACTTACACACCTAGTCAGTCATGCAAAGAATCAATCACACCTCCATTTCCTCAACTATACAGTTATACACACCTTACTTATTCAAACATATACTAACACATATTTACTCTCTTTTACAATCCCTGATACAAGTTCACAATCATCCATACAGCCACTCACACATTCACTGGCTCTTATGCACAGTTATTTATATATGCCAACTCTCACATGTACTGTGTTTTACATATGTACTTACTTTGACATGTAGCACTGAGATATCCATTCACTCACCAATGCACAGAGTCATACACCTCCCAGCCACCCACACACACACTCAGTCTCCCATACAAATACTTGAGCAACCAATCAATAACCCATATACTTACTCATATAGCTACTGATCAACACATGCAGCAGTTTACAGAACAACAAACATAATGATGCACAAATTAACACAGTTCAGTCACTAACCCATGCACTCAGTGAGACACATTTAACCACTCACTCATACAGTCAGTCATGCACCTACTAAATCCTTCATCCAGACACTTCTACATCCACTCATTCTTCAATATGTAAGACATATTTTAACTTTACAGAAATACACAGTCACTGGATGTTGTCATCAGTGATGTCATTTGAGATGTCATCAGTGATGTCATCAGTGATGTCACTGACCATGTCATGAATGATGTAATATGTGACATGATCAGCAGTGGATTGCGGGTGCGCGATATATAGTTAGTACTACTAACTATATATGGAATTTCAATGGTTTTGTGTGAGTAAAAAAAGGTTTTTTAAATGCTAATTCCTAACTATATATGGTCTATAACCTATGGTTTTTTCAGTGAATTTTCAAGGTTTTGTAAATGCTAATTCCTAACTATATATGGTCTATAACCTATGGTTTTTTCAGTGAATATATATATATATATATATATATATATACAGCAATGATGAGGAGGCTCAATGATTATAAAAGTGGCATTCGCAAACGTAAACAGACAAAGTTTCAACGTGATGAACAGGACTATCTCTCTGGGCGTGTTCTGATGTTTGCCCGCAAGTATGACATCTCCAGAAAAAAATTGAACCAACAGAAAATGGGGGCAACAAGCAACAAAGACACCTCAGAGTCAGAGGTGGAAATCTCAAAAGAAGAACAAACAGCCGCAGAGGACAGAGATTCATCTACAGGGTCCACTTATTTTCAAGAGTATAGGTTAATCCGGGAAAATCGCCAGAGACCGCCAGAATGAACACATCCACCAGTTCAGCAGCAAAAAAGAAACTAAAAACAAGAAGGGGCAAGAAAAGGAGTGGAAGAGGAACCATCTCCCAGAGTCACCCGCAGCAAGGGAAAGCGAGGCAGATGGTAACAACTAAAACAGTCATCAACCTCTCAGACAGAGTGCTCAGCGATGCAGAAATGCAAGTATTACAACTGGGATTAACTTTCTGCCCCACTGCTGACTTTGATTTCTTTGCAACTAGAGTGGACCTGTTCAAATACACACGCAAATTAAAGCTGCAAAAAATTCACCTGTTATGTCCCCAAACAACTTTATATCAAGCTACCGCTATTACCAAGGAAATGGATCTACTCGTTGGTTCTGACGCTGAGACACTCTTTTGACTATGCAACTCCTAGAGACATCGGAATCTAGTACTGATATCTACCAACAGCCAAATAAAGATAACTCCCTGGAACTAGAACGCATCACACAGACGGGTGGCAAAAGTGGCCTGAAGAGAAAATCAAGAAGAGTACCCCAAACAGCTTTTGATGCTATCGATGTCTTTAGTGACGCTGCTGTTGCTGACTTGAAGAAATTAAGAAAGGATAACTCTAATAAAATAAATATGGACTACAACATTCCATTTGAACAATGGCAAGCTTTTCAAACATTTAGAAATGATGACTCAATAAAAATAAAGCCCTCTGATAAGGGTGGCAACATTGTTGTTTTTTCTCGTGAGCATTATGTTGCAGAAGCTTTAAGCCAACTTGAAGACAAAGATTGCTATCTGCCAACAAACAAAACTGTTTAACCAAATTGTATTAAGACTTTCCATCAACTTCTAATGGCATGGAGGGAGGAGGGTATGATCGACAGAGACAAATATACGTTTTTAATCTGTGAATATCCTGTAATCCCTACTTACTATCACCTCCTCAAAATTAATAAAAATGCCAGTAGACCACCAGGTAGATCTATTGTTGCTTCTATCAATAGTCTGTTAGAGAATTGTTCCACCTATATAGACTCCTTTTTGGCACCATGGGTCAGAGATCTCAGTTCTTACATCAAGGATGCTGACGACTTTTGGAGAATCATTGAGGGTGTTAGTTGGGAGGAAGACATGCTTCTCATAACATTAGACATCACCAGCCTCCAGACCTGCATTAATCATAAAGATGGTGTGGAGGCTATTAAATGGTTTCTCAACAAGCGACCCCTGAAGTATATGAAACATAATGAAATGTTGCTGGCAATGCGTACTTTTTGCCTTTTAAAACAACATCTTCATCTTTTCAGGCCAACTTTATAAACAGCAGCACGGAACGGCGATGGGCATGTGTTTTGCCCCAGCTATGTGAATCTTTTCGTAGGCTGGTGGGAGAAGCAAGTGGCCTTCAGGGATAAACCCGAACGATGGACGGATCATATCGTATTATGGGCCCGCTACGTTGATGACCTGTTCACCATGTGGAAGGGCACCCGTCTCGCTGCTGAAGAATATGTAGCCTTCCTTAATTGTAACAACCTAAACTTAAAATTCTGTGGCTATATCAGCAACAGTAGTGTCTGCTATCTAGACGTAGAGGTCTACATAGAGAACTCTAGAATTCTGAAACGCCTACACAGAAAACCTACAGCGTGAAACGCTGTGTTGCATGCTAGGAGTGCCCATCTGAGGAGTATGATTAACAACATCCCTTATGGGGAACTCCTCCGCTTAAAAAGGAACTACACAACCTCCGGAGAGTACGAAAAGGCAAGAGAAGAGGCCTTTCAGAGGTTTGAGACAAGAGGATATTCCCCTAATATTTTACATCAGGCATCTCTCAAAACGGACAAAATAGATAGACTTCAATTACTGATACCGACGACCTATGAGTCTTAAATTGCCCCGACGGTCACTCCAGCCAGAATGATCACACGTTACAATGTCAAATCTTCAAAAGTGGTCCAAATTTCTTTTTAAAACTGGCATATCCTTTGAACTGACACTATTCTTAAAAGAGTGATTCCAGTGTATCCATTGGTAACACATAGGCACAGTAAGTTAGGGAAGAGGTGTGGCGCCGCGGCTAGGGCGACTGACTCTGGAATCTGGGGATCGCGGTTCGATCCCCAGCACCGGCGGCAGGTTAGCCCAGCACCATGTGACTCTGGGCAATAGCTTGCTTAATCTTCCCGATGGCCCCCAGCGCCTAGAAACCCTTATGGGTGATTGTGCGCTTTACAAATGTGGATTATATTATAGTAAATCTGTAGGCGATCACCTAGTGCATAGCCATCTTAGGTCACCTGCACAACAAACAACATAGGTGAGAGGATTTTTTCCATGCCTGAATTGCAAGGTGTGCAAACATAGCCAAAAAGTACTAGATTACAACACTCTGGAAAGTGGTACAATGATAAGAAAACAAGAAACATCAATCGACTTTTGAATTGCAATTCTGAATTTACTGTATATGTTTTGGAATGTCCCTGCAAAAAAGAGATATGTGGGTAGCACTATCCATCCAGCAAAAAACATATACTGGAACATATGCAAGCCATCACAAAGAAAGATCAGACTTATTCGATGGCTTGTCATTTCGAACAAATGCACAAATGTTACTGCAATTTATTACAGTTTTTCTGTATTGATCAGGTCCCTAAGAACGAAAGAGGGGGGGACAGGATTAGAGCAGTGAGGCTCTAGAATTCAAACACATAATTGATTTACAAGCTAGAGCCCCTCTAGGCCTCAACAACGATGAGAAATTATGGGCTCATTTGGGATGATTTTGAAGTACTACATCGACCCAGTCTGCCCCTGTTTTCCTCCTACTGTTCCTCTATCAGCGATAGGATACTCTTCAGAGAAGTCCACTTCCTAACAGCAACTTTGTTAATTATTCACTTCGAGGCCCCATTCCTCTTTACTCATTCCGTCATACACGTTTGCCAATTCAGGGTGCAATTGTGGTAACTTGTCAGTACTCTCAGTGGTGTACAAAGCGGCAATTAATTCATGATATAAAAAAGTGAGAGGCAACAACCTCTTTCATAAGCCGCTTTCTTAATATTAAACTTTTCATAGGATAAATTTTCGCATCAAAAGCTTAAATAATTATCAGATTTCTTAACTATGAAATGTGTTTTAACCACTTATCTATTGTACATATCTGTATATAGTAATGGTGTACTGATCATGCATTGACGTGTTTATGTCTGGAACAGGCTCAAAGATGGCCGCCATGTATTCTACATTGAGTATTAACTTTATAAAGCCATCTTCTATTTTTATGTTTTTAAATCACGTAATGCACGTTTTGCACTTTAAAATGGTGTCTTACACTTGGTTACACTGACATCGAGAAAGGCAGATTGCCGAAATACGTCTGTCAGTGCGTGGGAGGGTTTGCACTGATAAATGACATCTGAAGCAAGGACCTGTGAGTGCTGTCCTATTTACGCTGACCGGATCATTGGACGTGTGGAGAAATATATATATAACTAAAAACACAAACGTTATAGGGACGTTAGAGTTAGGTTGACGTTTTACCAACATTTTATAGTTATATTTATATTAAGAAACTATAACTCATAAAGTTACTCAACACCATGAGTTGTAGTTACTTCAGATAAGTAAAACTATAAGTATACCTATAGCTGCTGATTTTCTATGGTTTGGTGTGAGTAAAACGTTAACCTAACTGTAATGTCCCTGCAACCTTTGGTTTGTTTCGGTGAATTTCAATGTCTTTTTTTTAAACGCAAAGTAATATATAACTACCGTACGTTAATACAACTACCGCCGCACCTGTGACCTGGCCCTGCAGCCAACCCCCCGCATGTACCCAACCCCATTTTGGCTTACAGGCTTTGTCCGTGTGGTGGGAGTATGGTATGTGAGGTTTTTGTTTTTCCATTGGGCTTCGGATCCGTGGATCCATCGTGAATTTACACTGGGTGTTGTGCTGCGCGCCATGGTGGGTCCGCAGATCCATGGACCAGCCCAAAATAAATTGGCCAGTTTGTTGCCCAGGAGGGGTCCCTCAGAGACCCTTCCATGTGTCCTATGGTGTCAGGAGACCTCTAACCTGATACCTTACGTGTGTTTTTGTTTATGATTTCTCGCCGGGGGCCCAGCCAAGAAACAAAATGGTGGTTGCAACTTTCCTTTCAGGTTGCGGCCAGCCAATCAAGGTCTTGATTTTCACCTGGATCATTGGGTACAAGCAGGTACCAGCGGATCCACAAAGTATCTGCACCCCTGGATATCTATATTTTTCTTCCCCACAAAACTTCAAAACTCATAAACAGATTTACCCCAAGTCACAAAAAGCACAATCCGTGGACCAAGATCTAGCTTTCTGCCACATTTAGTGTAATTCCGTTCAGCCGTTTGGGCTGTAGCTGTATCTAAAACTTGCTAAATTCCAACAGACATTGCATGAGGAAAAAGTCTTTTGGGGTCCCTCTTTTTGGCAGTCCCCGCTTGACAAATTACCCCAAAGCTTTCCAGATAGCAGCTGAACAAACTTGTGTACTACTTTAGAAAATTTTGTGAAGATTCTTCAAACAGCGCCAAAGTTATTAGCAAAACAAAATTATTACCAAAACAAAACATGCTTCATCGATGGGAAAAGCTGGTCCTAACTCTAACTTCCTACTGGCTATTGCCAGTAGGTAATATATGTATATATTTATGTGCACACATATTGTTTTGTGAAATCCTGTGATTACAGTTTTAAAAAATGTTTAGCAGCATGTACAACATATTGCCTAGCTTAAATTAGTTGTAGTTGTAGTTGTACAAGTCAACAAAGCAGGGTCGGCTCCTCCATGTGGGTGGAGGAGCGTCACCCTACTGCTTTCTCACAATGCGAGAAGCAGAAACATAAAATGGTATTATAAATACCATTTTATGTTTCTGCTTCTCGCACTGCGAGAAAGCAAAAAGGTTAGGTTGGGGGCTCTAATCTAGTGCAGGTGAGGAGTGGCTTGCCCACTGCTGAAGGCGCTGACTGTTTGGTCAGCCCTCTGGGGTCGACCAAACCAGTCATGCGCACTTCTCCGTTTCTCCATGTAGGCTGCATGGGGATGGAGGCTGCCTTCTTCCTGGGACTTGGAGGGACGCGACGCGGGACCGGACTAGGCAGGCGCAGGTAAGTTTTACATTTGTTTTTAAAATTAACACCCCCATACGACCTTCCACCCCCCGCCCACGAGTCATGCCAGCAGCGACTGCAACAAAGCATTGTAAAGGATTATGTCTTATTGGTCATGTTAGGGATTTTTTTTTTCATTTATTTTAAAGGCGTGGGAATTTAGATATTTTTAATGGAAACAAATATGTTGATTTGAAAGTAAGGTAAAATCACTCGTTAGCATCACATAAGCTAAGTTTGACAACAAGAAAATGTAATCGATTCCAAATGTTGAAGGTGTGTTTTAACTGGTGTCTCAAACCACACAACTTGGAAAGCATTTCCATTATGTCCAGATAATATGCTTAGTAATTCCAACCAAAACTACAGCAGACATATATGTTACTTGTTTTAAACTTGTATTCCTTTCATAACACACAAATAAAAATAACACAGGTTAAATTCAAATTGGAATGTTAGGCCAGTGCTCAGACCGAACACATGACTGGACACCACTCTCAAAACACAAATGCTCTTAAATAAATAAATATAGAAATAATACACTTACTGCCTGTCTGCTGCTCAAACTCTTCCAATAAGCTTGAAGGGTCAGCCAGGTTGCTCTCAGGACCCCCGTGTATGGTGGTGTTATGCAGGGGTGCTGGGATGAAAACCCAGTTTGTTTAGGTATGGCTGCCTTTCCTGGCTCAGGAGAAGTTGATGAAGAGACAATAGTGTTGGAGGCATCCCTCATGGCACTGAGCCTCTTCTTACCGCTTGTAGGCCGGGCAGCTCCTCTATTTGAGCAGAGAAGCGTCGCACCACAAGCCCCAGAGCTGAAAAATAAACTGATAAAGTTTTTTATTAACATTTTATGTTCCAGCAACCCATCCCAAACTAAGTGTCAGGATGTGGTGGGGCCAGTGCTGCCGAGTGGAAGCTACAGGGAGCTGTGTGTTAAAGTTTAAAATGTGCATGTCTTGCGTCGGTCAATCAGACGTGCCTTTTAAACTTCTCTAACCTACCTGTCCTAGACAGCTGGGTTAGAGAAAAGGTTGGCCTCCAGTGCTCTTGGGAGCACTGAGTGGGGCCACGCTCTCCATTCCTGACGCTTCTCTCTTGATGAGAGAGCAGTGCCAGGATTGGGTAGTGCAGTTTCCAGGGTGCGGAGCTTCGAGAAGACACACGAGGGAGGAGGACGTCATGCTGCAAGCCAGGAAGGTAAGTTTATTTTATTTATTATTATTTTTTTCTTTTTTGTGACCCCCGCCGCACCACCCTCGGCACATGCCAGCCGCCACTGCTCCCAGGCTTTAGCATGCCTGTTGTACTACCACTGGCATTAAACTGCCCTCTTCTCTGCATCTGTGGTATGGCCTCTGTAGCATATAGACTGAGAAACTGCCAAGAACCTATAGCCTGGGCTGCATCTCGTCATCGTTGTGATACACACACTGACAAGCGTATATCCATGAAAGCTGTAGTCAGTGCGAGAAATGTTACCCTTGGTTAAAACCACAATTTTACTCTTTTCTGTGCCTATAAAGCTGTGTTTTGTAGTCATGCAAACAGTGACTTATTGATACAGAATGTGCATTGTCCTGCTTTTTTCACATGCACTCAGATTAGATCCAGGGCCATGTTATACAAGTTCCCTGGGGACACAACAGATGTGTGTGCCCGCTCTTTGCAACCCCAGGGTACTTTAGTATTACTGAAGGGGGCGCAGACACTTGTATAGCCCCTTCTGTAATACTGATAGAGGTGGTGTAGTGCCAGAAATATCTCTAGAGGGCATTTCCTGATTTGAATGGGGCCGTGGTCTTATGCAAATTAGCTAATCTCTTTGCCTTTGGACCCGGTCCATATTAAGGACATAGACGCAAAAGCAAAGAAAGTGCCAGGATGAGCACTGAAAGTGCATCACAAAAGAGGGTGCACGGTCAATGCGCCCCCTGAGGGCAGCCCTCTAGAAGGGCAAAGGGGCTCTGATGGAACCCCCAGTCATCGGCCTGTAAGCAAGTTCAGTCGCTCACTACACCCCCCACAGGGGGATCTCTGTCCCCTCTCTAACGTGCAGTCAGTTTGCCACCTGCACAGGGTAGTACGGAGCAGCTGATTATATTTCACTGAATGTGCTGCCCCCAGGACAGCCCGACTTCATGGCTGCCATGCGGGCAGTGGATTCATTGTGATCTGACGCACTGTTCATGTTTGCGGCCAGCGCACCTATTTAAAGGTGTACTGTGGCATAAACATGAACAGTGCGCCTGATATATATGGTTTTGCTTTGAGGCTCGGGCGTAGGGGACTGGAGGGAGCCACTTCAACACTTTTAAAAACATCCTTACCTGCTGCTACACGGCTCCTTCTTTGCGAAGCACACTTCAGCAATGATCCAGCTGCCGCATTTCACTTGAACAGATGCACACTGGGAACTGTAGGCTCACATTTGACTACAGGATTTTCTCACAGCTGGGTCACCTGATCTCCCACCAATGGGAGCGCTTGAGGAATTACAAAGGAGGGAGAAGGATAGGATGCAGTAACAGCGGCGTCTGAAGAAGGCGGATACGCCGAAATGCATCATGCCAAGCTGTACTTGTGAATAAAGGTGTCTCCTGAAATGATCCCCGCTGTGTCCTCGCAACTTACTTTCCAGTAAAGTGGTTCTTCTTTCATATATATATATATATATATATGGGCCCTGGTATTCACCTAGGCATTTGTTCATGAACGTTTGTTGCCTTAGGCATTCTTGAAAACTATGTATTGTATTCCCCATAATCTCAGCAAGAAGACACTTCCAGTCACTCCCCCTTGTGTTACTACTGGTCCCCTTGCGATGCCCCCCCCCCCCAACGCCTACAAACACACGTTTATTGTATAACCTCATACTCAACCTCAATCTCAATTAACAAGCACTTTCACTAATAAAAAGTCAGACCTATTAGCTTTGACAATGCTTGTTTCAGATGAGCTTTGTGTAGGCATGTAGGCAACTGATGCAACACCGAGCATACATTTGTAAAAAAAAAAAAAAGCCAGGGATCAGCAATAAAGCTAAAATACCCCAGATTTAACCTTTACAAAAACATTGCGCAATACTCCCAGTTCCCTATCTGTTAATAGTGACCATCCTTCTGTTGTCGTGCCAGAGCTTAGAAACAAAATCAAAACATTAGATTTAGTCCGTCAGACAGTGTTTTGGAAGAGAAGAATGGTTCAGGGGTCCATGCCAATGAAGTACAACATGTCTTGTTATTCCATGTTATTTTATGTTATTATCTTACTTTTTGCTAACACATTCAAGAACTGGCTACACACTGATTCAAACCTTATTAACCCACTCTTGCTTTAAATGTGCAAAGACACTTGCATACGCCTGATTTGCAAGCACTACAGATAAACTCTTCCTTTGTGTTAACATTCCAACTGAAGTCATGAATTGAGGGAGCCATCCTCTTAGAATTATGTATGTTGAATGCGCGCGTGCATCACACTAGTCTATAGGAATGTTGGCAACAGAGAACATTTTGCAAAGTTATTACTGTTTAAATATGTGACAATTTGAAGTTATTCTCGCCCTGGTGTGATTTGTGAATTGTAATGTCAAAAACCAGCGAGATTTGTTTGTGTGTCAAGTCGTAGCCAAAGCGTCTGCACCGCTATGTCCCAAAATATGAAAAGGGATGACAGTAAAAATTAAATGTGTTGTAGACACTGTTTTTGTAGCAGAAGTCCTATGTTTCTGACGTCTCTGTTCCTGGCAAGGGGCCGGAAATTCCTAAGTAAATAGAATTCCAGAAAGCACTATCCTAGTGAATACAGGTCACGATGTCATCATGAATCTCACATTCCACATAACACCACACCGTCCAAATACACCATGGGCCCCTGCACGGTCAAAGAAAAGTAGTCTGTAACAGGCAATGTTGACTATTAATCGTAAGAGTCATGTACTCCAGAGGTTGGCGCTGGGCCAAATTCACAATACTTTTCCCAACACTAAGGGCCTTATTTACAGTTTGGAAGACAGGGAAGGGAAGCTTGCCCTCGCACCACAGTTCAAATCAAAGAACCACAAAATCCAGATTTTATGCTTTTTTGAAAAAGGTCAAGTTGTGTGATCCAAGCCCTGTGCACAAAGGCATGCACAGCAGGGGGTGGTTGCCTGCTGCAGGTTGGGTGGAGACCCTGGGGGTAACCCCCACTACTCATGACCAAAGACCGCTCACAGCAAGGTTTTGCAAACCATTGGCAGGTTTGGCACAGTGCCTAGACACAGGCCAGGAGCTGAGGGCAATCCCTGCAATGCACGGCCAAAGTCCATACACAGCGGGGGTTGGCTGCCTGTGACTGGCTGGCCGCAGAGTTTTGCCAGGCCCTGTAGCCAAGCCCCGCTGTTGACAATCCCTCTCAATCACTTCTTCACATTCACTCACCCGGTCATGGACTCTCTCACGAATGGTTTCACTCACCCATCGTTCTTCATGTCCTCACTTGCACGGACTCTCATTCGGTCTACTCTCATACAAAATGCACATCATACATTTTTATCTTTTTTTGTTTAATCTTAAATTGATTCTGGCAAAAACCTTTCTTTCTTTTTTACTTTTACAGGTGTTTTTGTGTTTCGGGGAATTAAAACAAGACTGCATTTTCAATGATGGGATAGGAACTTGGAGAAAAAAAATGTTTATCAGATTTTCTGGTGGAGGAGCTCTTGATCACCCTCTGCCACTTTGTTCTCCACAGGAGATGGGTGTGCCACACACTAAGCAGAACAAGCGGCTGCGGACAGTCGCAAAGTAGGGATCCAATTCTTCTTGCTTTTGCAGCAGGACATCTTGTGCCAATTTCTCACCAGGTGGGATGGAGTTTTGCAAAGCTAGGGCCAATGTAGATGCCTCTTCTTCGTCCCTCTTCTTCTTCTCAGCATTGAACATTACGATGCTTGTATATCGAACATGTGCCAAATCAATACTTGCCTGGACTGCACATGATCAGCTTCTGTTTGCCCAAAGAGGATAATGCCATGAACTTGGCCAAGAGTTTTTTTTTTTCAACAGATGGAATAGTGAAATCTCTCCACAAAATGGATTCTGGTGGCGATCTTGATCACTTGGGGCCTAATTATGACTTTGGCGGTGTAGCATCGGGTCCGTCCCGCTGCTACAATGCCCAAGCCATGGTCGGGCCGCCTGCCAGATTACGAGTGTAACTCGTGTCTTGGGGGATTCTGTTTTGATGGTCCCACGGCTGTGCCCTGAAAATGGGCACCGCAATAGGGACGCCAAAAACTCAAAACACCATGCTGTGCAGGAACTGGGGTGAATGCATACAGGGTGGCACATGTTGTGCCCCCTGCTTGCACCCCAGGGTGCAGAGGCATTAGATGGACCTGCAGGGCCCTCTTTGTTTCCTTTCCACCAGGATTTTCATGGAGGAGGAACCGCCATGAAAACCGCGGCGGAGAGGAAACTCCTAATATGCTTGGTGGGACCATGGCGGTCCCAAAAAAGGAAACAAAGTAAAGAAACTAGAATGTCTCCTATGCTAAAGAGTTCTCTCTCTCTCTCCAACGGTAAAGAGTGTAAAATTATGTCAAAAGATACTGTTTGAAGGTAGAACTGCACTTTCCCAGGAACCAATCAATGTCATTCAGTGGTCAAGAAGGATCCATGGATCCTCTTTGACTCCATAAAAATAGGCGCGTTGTATGGGGCACACACTGGAAACGCAGTTCCGGTTCCTGGTACTACGACTCCCAAAATGCTTAGCCATGGAAACTTTTAAGTGTACTATACAAGTGTCATCCTTCGGGTGGTCTTCCCTCAAATTTTTTGCCTTCACCCCTTCTATTTCCTGAACCCGTTTTTGATGGCTTTTAGGACACTGCGCACTTTACCACTGCTAGCCAGTGCTAAAGTGTTTGTGCTCCCTAGTAAAGGCGTATTACATATACCCAGGACCTGTAAATTTAAATTTTACTAGTAGGCATGCATCACTTATTTTGCCACCCCCTTAAGTATCCCTTTAAAACAAGTCTCACTCCTGCCACTGCAGCCTATGTGCAATGTTAAACTGCCCGCGGCTAGGGCGACTGACTCCGGAATCTGGGATCACGGTTCGATCCCCGGCACCGGCGGCAGATTAGCCCAGCACCATGTGACTCTGGGCAATAGCTTCCTTAATCTTCCTGACAGCCCCCAGCCCCCAGCGCCTAGAGACCCTTACGGCTGATTGTACCCTTTACAAATGTGGATTATTATTATTTACACTTGGAAAAATAACCCTTTTTGCCAGGCCTGCACCTTCCTCTTTAATACATACATGTCACCCCAACGGTAAGCCCTACACAGCCCATAGGGTAGGGTGCAGTGTACTTAAAATGTTAGACATGTACTTTTAAGATTTACATGTCCTGGTTGTGCAAAACTGTTACATGTTTTTTTCACTACTACAAGACCTACCTCTCTTAAAAGATAACATTTGGTTACTTTATTACATTTAATAAGTGATAACTTTTGATTGGGAGCTGGTAGGAATATCTTGTTTACATTCAAATTAAGTGTAATTTAAAATTGTCTTTAATTGTAAAGTAGGATTTGAAGTCACAACTCTGAAAATGACACTATTAGAAAGTTAAAACAACAAGGTGGTGGGTGGAATGCTTGATTCAATCTCAGCCACTGTAAATCACTCAGGTTCGCATTCTAATCCATTGTTTTTTGCCCACAGTGCCACCTCACTTTGGACCCAGGCATATGGAAATCAGTCTTGACCCTGCTCCTCATGGGAACAGTCCAGCCCGAACTGCCAGGCCATGTCCTCCCTGAACCGGAACACAAGCAACCTAGAACCAGATTCACCCTACTTAGGCCTCTTCAGCCAGGTATAGCTAGGTTCCAGTGGGTTTCACCCTAGTTAGAACTCTTCAACCAGGTATAGCTCAGTTCTAGTGGATGACTTCACATTCTCTCATGTATGATTCTTGGTTGGGGTTTACAGTCCTAAAGTTATGATGCAATAGTTATTTATGAATCTAGGCTATAATAAGTGTGACTAAATGATCATATAGCATTGCCCAATTTGCGTTACTCTCCCCTCTAATGAGACTTTGACAGTTTCCAAGGCTGTCCGGGATCATGGTTGTTATAGACTCGCAGAAGTTATGCACGATTTTGACGCAGTCGTGCCCCCAATTTACCAGACATAAACATATGTGACACTCCACTCACGGGAACAGGAAACCAGCTGGCACATTCCACAAGAGTGGAATTGATAGACCACATCATGGTTCCGAAGGAATGTGGTGACTGACGTCAGACAGAGGGTGTCCCCGCCACCGGGGGAACAGCAGCCACAGTTTAACTCATGCGTTCAGCTGTGGGCGGCGCGTGAGCCCTTCCCGGCGCGAGTTTCCATACAAATCATCAGCGCCCTCTCGCTCACTCTCAGATACCCATCAAACATTGAGGCAGGACGCACGCACGCAACAAACGTAAACTGCCTGAAGCTGCAGCGAGTCATCATAGACTGCTTTGTGCCGGTTGTGGCATCGCCTTTGTGATACGAAATGGTGAGAACTGAATTTATTATCTCAGACCTGTATTTCACATTTCAAAACAGGAGCATTATACAGGTTTTCTGCTTTTTTATTATGTGAACAGCAAAAGTCATGCAAATCAAATTGATTCAAATGTTGCCACTTGACATAATATTAATTATTAACATCCGGGAGAGAACTGAATACTTTCTCCACGTTGCGTCCATGACACATGCTGCAGAGTGGACTCGCCTGTCGTTCGTTTAACTTTATTTCGGCTATCTTTTAGCCATAAAAGCAACATTGTAAAAACATTTTACAGACAATATCCAAGTGAGCAGGCAACAATGAGTTGGAACATAAATAAATATACAATTTATCCATATTTACAATTTTCGCCCTAAAACCTACAATTTAAGTACATAAATACAGTAAAATCTAATTTAATAGCCAGAATAAAAAAAAATCTTTTAAAACATGCTATATACAAATGTGCAAAGATGGCGGACACTAGAATCAGGTTAATTAAACTATAGCTTTAAACTAAGCTTCTTCCTAATCAGGTACACATTAAAAAGAAACCTGCTTGTGCAGAACACTACCAGTTGTGAAATGTCAGACTTGAATATACGTTCAGCCTCTTAAAGTACCTAACGCCCATATTTTTACATGAAGATCTAATCCATCGAGCCCTAGGGGATTTATATACTGGGCAAAAGAAAAGTAAATGAACATCATCTTCCTTCACCATTTGCGAGCAAAGAGTACACAAATCAGTATCCTTGGTGCCCCCCCCCCACTTGCAGGTATATGCTTTTGTCTGTAGGACTCGCCTGTCACTTGTAGCGAGGCAAAAAGGTAAGTTAATATGGTGCCTTGCAAGAGGTGTTTTTCTCTGCGACGGCCTCCTGTTCCCACAAGGTGGTGCTGCTATTCCTAAACTGCAGCCGCAGCCTTCGAAAAGGAACAGACATTAAGAGGTCTAAGACAGGAATGTGTAACTACCACATTGACGTGTCTAAATTAGAAACACATGCACGGTCGTTCTGGTAAATAATTATTTCACCCAATAACCCTGAACTTTTGCAAATTTTAAACATCTTTTTGATAATTTGTCTGAATCCATTCTTAAAAATCTAGTGCTTATAAAAAGAAAATGCATATACACCAGATGAGTTTGTGCATGTGTGACCTTGTTGCTTGGACCAGCTAAGCCACACCTGCCTGCTCATGTTTTGGAAACACGTTTTAGAACGTCTCCAATCTAGACAGCGGCAGTGCTCGGTTTCCGTTTGCTATGATTCATGTCTAGAATATCATCATTGTCTTTATACAGTATGTTTTATTACCACTGGTCGAAGTGCATTACAAAACGTATGGGAACTGTCATGGTGAGTGCAATGGTGCAGGGGCAGTCAGAATGGGGGCGGGGTCAAATGCCTGGCTAAAAAAACAAAAATATTCTGTAACTTTTTTCAGTCTTTCGCCTTCAGGTATCTACATATAAAATAACACATAGCTAAAATGAAAAATAAATGCAAGTCAAATGAATCAGTGGAAAATGAAATATCATAGCTTGCGAAATCTCTGTCCGTTAATGCACTGCAGAGGTCTGTGTGTAACCAGAGGGCCACAGAACTGAATCCTGCACAGAACTGAATCCTGGTTGGTGCAGTGAAAATAGTGAATTCTATTGCAGGACAGGAGGCTCCGATTATGCTTAGTCTCATTTCTTTATTGAAATGCTCAGCAGCCAAGTAAAAAACTACATTACCCAGAAACACTTGGGTAATAACCATAGAGTCTTGTTAGTATAAATAGGTGTACAGACAATCCCACTTCCTCTTTCTTTGCTGCTCCGCAGCCAGTTAAGTGCTTCTTACCTTACTATCTGTTATTTGCCTTGCACTTTGTATTGCTTGCGCGGCGTCTGTTTCACTTTTCTGCCGCTTTGTTTTCCGCGCGTATCGCGCTGCTTGCGCTTGCCTTCGCCTTCCGTCCGCGTTGCGTTTCGGTGGCGGCGCGGCTGGGTGCGAGGCATCTCCACCCTGAAGTCGGGCGCTTTGTGCCTGGGTTCTTTAATTTGTGGAGTGGTTTATTGGGGTCGGAGCAGCCTCGCGCTATTCGCGCGAGCTACTCTCCTTCCTGTTCAGGCGGCCGGTTTAACGCGCATGCGCGTTTTGGTATTTCCGGCGCTCCGTGTTGTTTACCTCACCGGAGCTTCTCAGAAGGACGTCCCCTGCGGCGTAAACGCCCTCAAGCCTCCAGGATTGACCCTGTCGACGCCGGTGTCTAATATAAGATACTGGTTGTAAAACTTGGCATAGGCTTTGCCTAGGGTGACGTTTTTTGGTGACAGTGAGCCTTCCCTCCACTCTCTACATACTTTTCCCTGTAGTCTCTACAGCTTTGGCTTGCTGTGAGGGTTTTTTCACCCCCCTTTACTGAGCCTTTGGCTTGTTTATACTTTACATTCCTCATTTGTGGGCATCTATTTTCACGACACTTGTGAATCATGAGTGAATATTTTTATGAGGATGTGGAAGAGTACGATGAGGAGGCTCCAGACTCCATGGAGCAACATTTGGTGGAAGCTTTGGACCGTGGAGTCCAACACTCAATGAATAGAGCACTAGTGCGTGCTATCACGCCTCTCAAAAGGCACTTGACTAAATATGCTGAACAGCAGGGTTGGGTCCCTGCGGCTAAGAAGTCATCGTCTTCTCCTGCTAATCCACATTCTTCTGTCTTCAAAAAATTGGCGCTGTCCTTATCCTCTGCCAAAGCAGACGTTGTTGTTGAAGAAGGTGAGAGCGATGACCTGCAGTCATCGTCTTCCTCGGATCCCGCTCCTCCCCCTCCCAAGAAAAAGAGATGCAAGGAGCATTTTGTTGATGCGTCTTCGCATCCGCCTGTCCTGACTTTTGAGCCGGAGGACATTGTCCACCCCCAGTCCACGGCTTGGCTCCCTTCCCAGGCTGTGACGGAATACGTCCAGCAGCACATTCGCCAACCCTTTGAAAAGGAGGTACGTGCCCGTCTTCGATCTGAGTGCCCGCGACCAGACTTGGCTAATCATCTGGCGGAGACTCCTGAGATAGATCCCACTATGACAACGTACCTCCGCAAATTTGCGAAAGACCCCAAAAAGGGTCTAGATAGGTCCTGGCGGGCTTGCCAGGACAAGGTGTTAGATCTCCTGGGTCCCCTCACCAAAATGTTGGATCTTGGTTTCCTGGCTAAAAGTACTAACCGGATGGTGGATCCGGATGAGCTGATTAATTGGGCTCAGCGCGCCATTTGCCAGTTGGGCAATGCCAACTGTGCGCTCTCTGCTGAGAGGCGCAGATCCATTTTGCTAAAGCTGGATCCTAAACTGCAAGAATTAGCTACTTCTGAGTCGGGTCCTGCGGCTCAGGGTCTTCTTTTTGGGCAACCATTTTTAAAGGAACTGACCAACTTTGTCAATACATTCAGCGGCCTGGATAAGGCTCAGGCGTCTCTCCGCCGGACCCTTCGTCCGGTTTTCAACAGGGCCGGAAGAAGTAGAGGGCGTTCCTCCGGCCGTGGTCAGCAACAGTCCTCCCAGAAGGGGTACCAGTCCCAGAGGGGAAGTCAGCAGGACTCGGGTTATACCCCTCGTTCAAACTTCTACCCCTCCAGAAAAGGACGTGGCCAGTTCAAAAAAGGTCGTGCTGGTGGATCCGCCGGCGGCTACCACGATTCCGCCACTTCAGGTGAGCATTCTTCCTGCATGCAGTGTTGTTCTGGGGGGCAGGATTCGCCTTTTCCTAGAGAACTGGCGCTCAATCTCCAGCGATGCATGGGTGCTGGAGACAGTTCAAGGTTTCAAACTGGAATTTTATCATCCTGTACGTCAGTCCCGTCTTCCTTTTCCTCTCCATTTCTCAATCCAAAGTCGAGACTTCATCACAGAGGAACTCAGGTCTCTGGAGGCCAAGGGGGCGATTGTGCCGACAGTGCGCCATCCTCAGGGCTTTGTCAGCTCAATCTTCCTTGTGGAGAAGAAGGGAGGGGGATCGAGGTTGGTCCTCAACCTGAAGGATTTCAATGCGGGAGTGGTTTACCGCCACTTCAAGATGGAGGGGATTCATCTGTTGAGGGATCTCCTGAGGGAACGGGATTGGATGGTCCGTCTAGACCTCAAGGATGCATACCTCTCGGTTCCGATTTTTCCGCCCCATTGCCGCTTTCTTCAATTCCAGTGGCTGGGGATGTGGTATCAATATCAGGTTCTTCCATTCGGCCTTTCGTCAGCACCATGGTGCTTCACGAAACTGTTACGTCCGGTCGTGGAATCTCTCCGCAGTCGCGGAGTTCGCTTGATCATTTATTTGGACGACATCCTCCTGTTAGCGGATTGTCCGATAAAACTTATGTCTCACCTGACGTGGACTGTAGACCTGCTCCAGTCTCTGGGGTTTTTGGTGAATGTTCCCAAGTCTGTACTTCAACCTACACAGGTGATAGATTTCTTGGGGTTTCAAATCAATTCCCTTTCGTGTCAACTTCTGCTGCCTCGTCAGAAAGTTCGTTACATCAAACGGGAATTGAAGTCTGTTGTCTCGAGTCCGACGGTGTCGTTGAGATCATTAGCTCGAGTTGTAGGACTTTTAGCGTCTTCTCTACAGGCGATATTTCCGGCCCCGCTGCATTACCGTGCGTTGCAGCGTTTGAAGATTCAGCATCTTCAGAGGGGCCTTCGCTATTCCGATCGCATCCCTCTGTCGGAGGAGGCGAAGTCGGAGATGACGTGGTGGTTGAATCACATGGAGGCCTGGAACGGCAGGGCCCTCTTCGGATCTTCTCCGGAGATTGTGATCGAGTCGGATGCCAGTCAATGGGGCTGGGGAGCCCGCTGCGGTCCGGTCACGACAGGGGGGCGTTGGTCCCCCCAGGAACGCTGTCTCCACATCAATTGTTTGGAGTTACTGGCAGGATCGTTCGCGATCAAATGTCTGTCTCCTCTTCAGTCCCGCTGCTGTATACTTCTCCGAATGGACAATGTATCAGCAGTCCGTTATATCAACAAGCTCGGAGGGACTCGTTCAAGGTTGTTGGCGGAGATAGCCAAGGAGTTTTGGCATTACTGTCTGCACAACGGGATCACAGTTATTGCGGAATACCTTCCGGGTTGTCGCAATGTGGTGGCGGATTGGAATTCCAGGTACCCGAGGGATTTCAGCGACTGGAGACTCCATCCGCGGGTATTTCGACAACTTCTGCGGACCTGGGGCCCTTGTCAGATCGACCTCTTTGCGTCCCGGCTCAATGCACAACTTCCCCGGTTCTTCAGCTGGAGACCGGACCCGGAGGCTCTGGCAACGGATGCATTCCTTCAACCGTGGCCGACCTCCCTGTGTTATGCGTTTCCCCCGTTTATGATGATCCCCAGGGTTCTGGCATACGTGAAACGTTTTCAGGCGGAGCTGATTCTGATCACTCCTCTGTGGCGAGCTCAACCTTGGTTCCCTGTTCTCTTGGAAATGACTTGCGCATTGCCATTTCTTCTGCCTCAGGAGCAGAATCTCCTGTTAGATCCGCTTCAGAATCCGCATCCCCTCGTTCAGTCAGGCTCTCTCCTTCTCCTGGCGTGGCGGATTTCGGGGAACGGTGGGCTGTGTCAGGCCTTTCTTCGGACGCTACCAGACTCCTCAGCAACGCCTGGGCACCAAATACCCACAAGCGTTACAGAGGTTCCTGGAACCGTTGGAGTGACTGGTGTGCTCAACGGCAAGCTGATCCAACATCAGCAGATGTTTCTTTAATTGTCAATTTTCTGGCCTCCCTGTATTCGGCTTCTGGTCTGGCGTACCGTACTATCAATAATTTCCGCTCTGCTATTTCAGCAGGTCATGTTCCAATTGACGGTAAGCCTGTTGGAGAACATCCTTTAGTGTCCAAGGTCCTTAAGGGCGTGCGTATGGCTGTACCTCCGCGTCCCAAATATGTGGCCTTATGGGACGTTTCGGTTGTTCTGCGATTTTTAGAGGCCTGGCCGGTTAATTCCTTGCTTTCTCGCAAACAACTTTCGGCCAAGCTTACCATGTTGTTATGTTTGCTTTCTTGCAAACGGATTTCTGACGTTCACGCATTGGATCTTGCTGGTCGGAGTTTTACTCCTGAAGGGGTTACATTTCGCCTTTCCCGGCGCACCAAAACTGATACTGAGATTATCTCTTACCCTTCTTTTCCGGCGCGTCCCAACCTTTGTGTGGTCCAATGCCTGAAAGCTTATGAGGTGAGTACTTCTCTTATTCGTTCTGATATGCATGGTCAACTGTTAATTGCATTGCTGAAGCCTTTCCGCCCCGTTACTACAGCTACGCTGGCTCGCTGGGTACGGTGGCTTATGGGAGAGGCAGGGATTGATGTTTCTGTTTTTGGGGCTCATTCTGCTCGTGGAGCCATGGCCTCTAAGGCTTTTTCATTGGGGGTCACCTTGGGGGACCTTATGAAAGCTGCTGATTGGTCAACAGATTCAGTGTTTAAGACCTTTTACTTTAAACCTGTGCCTACGGTTGCGTCTGTGGTGTTGGATGAGCTTTGAACAAGCATAATCGGAGCCTCCTGTCCTGCAATAGAATTCAAAATTTGCAAACATTCGTGACAAGAATTTTCAATTCTATTAAGGACTAGGAGGCGAGGATTATCCCACCCATAGATTATACATTGTATTACTGACAATTGTTTTGCATTACTTTGTTACAACAGTATATATTGCGTTGTCTTCTTTTCCCACCCTTACTTCGGATTATGTCTGATTTTGTTGGAATAGCTATTACGGCTTTGTATCTTTTTTCAGGTTCTGATCCCAAGTGATGAGCCTCCGGTTCCTCGTAGGAGCGCCTGTTCTCTTCTCTAAAGAAGTCTCCTGGTTTTCTGCCTTCGGCTGTTTGGGATATCTCCCGTCGTTACCTTCAATGGACTGTTCTTGCTGTTGCATTGACTTTTGGATTGTTTCCTGTTTCCTAGACTCTCCTCACCAAAGAAAGAGGAAGTGGGATTGTCTGTACACCTATTTATACTAACAAGACTCTATGGTTATTACCCAAGTGTTTCTGGGTAATGTAGTTTTTTACTTGGCTGCTGAGCATTTCAATAAAGAAATGAGACTAAGCATAATCCTCGCCTCCTAGTCCTTAATAGAATTGAAAATTCTTGTCACGAATGTTTGCAAATTTTGAATTGTGTATGTTTAGTGGTAGTAGGACCCAGTCTGTTACAGAAAGCACAATGAACATGTAAGTCGTTATTTTAAACTTGCATTACACACCGTATAAGATGGGTTGCTACAAAATGTGCAAAAAGATACAATATAAAAAAAGTGTCTCCAAAATTAAGATGTTAGTAATACCCAGACTGTAGATAGTGACATTTGTTTTATTACTATCCTTTAAAAGCACACATTTCACAGCTCGGGAGGTATCTCCCTTGTAATATCCTCAAAAAGGCTAAATCTGGGTCATGGGGAAGCTTCAAGTGATTCAATTAATGCCATTACCAGCTTCCAAGCAGCCTTTACATTTGCAAATTGAGCAGTTGCCACATTTACATTTCTTTCAAGCAGCAGGCACCCTGACGAGAAGGCTTGGTTAGCTGTTTGCACCTCCCTCGGTTCCACTGTTTCACAGCACAGGAGACTCCATGCCTGTCACTTCAGCTGAAGCATTTCAACTCTCTGAATGAACTGTCTGGGGATGGTTGTCCTTTGACAAAAAGTAGGGGAATGTTTTTACTCAAATGTCAAAAGTGTGGGCACGTTGGGCCCCTCAGATCCACTTCAACCACTGGTTATTACTAGATAAGTAGGCCATGACTATTTACGCACAGGCTCTCCCATTTCGGTGATTCGGAAGTACTTGTAGGAGTGAACCCAGAAACTGTGCACACCCTAGATATCCCTATGTCTCACACTACAGCCTACTACTTTTGTAGATTTGGAGGGCTGTTTTTCCGTAAATAGCCGGCTGAGATTATGGTACTGTTTTAACGCTATAAATTAGGATCGCTGAGAAAAAAGCTGCATGGGGAAGATTAGGGTAGTCAAATACTCAGTGGATTGTCAAATGGACACATCAGACATAAATGCAGGACTAAGTCTAAGCAAACTCACACAACATGTAAAAGTAAAAACGCTACTGAATAATTATAAAGATGTACAAAAATTTATTTGGAGCCTCCCAACTGGGTTACAGTCTAAAATATAAACAATATGTAAAATATAAAATAACCATCTAAGATGGTGACAATATTAAAATTATACACAGTCAAAGTGTTGTAAGCAAGTCGACGCGGCGTTTCGGTGTTACTCAGTCTTGACACCTTCTTCAGGACATAAACATTTGACTTCTTATCTACAAGCAAATAACAAGATTTTAACATCACAATATAATCTGGCTGTTAGCGTTTTTCTACATGCCCTGCTCTTAAAACTCATTGTCTGATATTTAATATATACTTTAACATCAATCCCACTGGCAGCTTTAAATCCATTGTTGACTAATGCTGTAAGACTTACACGACACAAAGTTAATTTGACCCTATCTAGATAAAAAATATTTTATGTGTACCTTTATCTTATATTGGAGAAGCTTGTCAATTGCTATCTCTGTTGGTGTTTAGTTCTCACCAGGTTTTCTTCACAGGGTTTCATGTACATGTGAAAAGTCTAGATATAAGAAAACAGAAAGTACCGCTCCTTAGTTATATTGCTAGTACTCCACCTGCCATCAATCCTTAAGGCAGTGGTAGATTTAGATGCAACCATGGAATTCAGGGTCTAAAAACATAAGTATTATTAAGAGTTAACGTTGACTCTTTTGAGTCTTTAACCCAAAGTTGTAGCCAGTGATAATAAATGGCTACAACTTTGGGTTAAAGACTCAAAAGAGTCAAATATGGACGATCTAAAATCAGAGTGATCGAAACAGAAGCAGGCAATAGAGTTAAAATTCAATAATGGAAAGAATAAAGAGTGACTCCTGAAGGGAAATACAAGGAGAACGTTAACTCTTAATAATACTTATGTTTTTAGACCCTGAATTCCATGGTTGCATCTAAAGGCCCGGACAGGTGCGGAGAGTACTAATAGCCATAATCTGAACATCTACCCACATTCAAGGGGTGAGTAACGAAACGGGGACTTCCTGGCACATTAGTGATAACGTTCAAAAACAGCAGACCCCTAAATACTTAAACAATTCCATTTTTTACATTAAGGACAAGAATAATGGGAAAAATTTCTTCAACAAACTATCGAACCAGTCCCTAAAGGAAGCCCCCTCTATCAATAACGGTGGTTCCTCCGTGTAAACTGACGATTGCCAGTCCTAAATATAAGGTAAATAAATCTACCACTGCCTTAAGGATTGATGGCAGGTGGAGTACTAGCAATATAACTAAGGAGCGGTACTTTCTGTTTTGTTATATCTAGACTTTTCACATGTACATGAAACCCTGTGAAGAAAACCTGGTGAGAACTAAACACCAACAGAGATAGCAATTGACAAGCTTCTCCAATATAAGATAAAGGTACACATAAAATATTTTTTATCTAGATAGGGTCAAATTAACTTTGTGTCGTGTAAGTCTTACAGCATTAGTCAACAATGGATTTAAAGCTGCCAGTGGGATTGATGTTAAAGTATATATTAAATATCAGACAATGAGTTTTAAGAGCAGGGCATGTAGAAAAACGCTAACAGCCAGATTATATTGTGATGTTAAAATCTTGTTATTTGCTTGTAGATAAGAAGTCAAATGTTTATGTCCTGAAGAAGGTGTCAAGACTGAGTAACACCGAAACGCCGCGTCGACTTGCTTACAACACTTTGACTGTGTATAATTTTAATATTGTCACCATCTTAGATGGTTATTTTATATTTTACATATTGTTTATATTTTAGACTGTAACCCAGTTGGGAGGCTCCAAATAAATTTTTGTACATCTTTATAATTATTCAGTAGCGTTTTTACTTTTACATGTTGTGTGAGTTTGCTTAGACTTAGTCCTGCATTTATGTCTGATGTGTCCATTTGACAATCCACTGAGTATTTGACTACCCTAATCTTCCCCATGCAGCTTTTTTCTCAGCGATCCTAGTCTGCCACTACTCTAACAGGGATTTGTTGATTGCGCATGACTGAATATTCCCCCTCCCTGAAAAACAATACAGGGGATCCTCCACTCTTTTTTAACTTAACGCTATAAATAACAGGTCCCACTAATTTATAGACTTATATCCAGTCATAAGGCATGTGGAGACAAATGTTCTGTTACATGCTGAGGTTTATAACCTGGTGTCTGGGGACTGGAAGATCCTGTTTGGCAAAAGCACCAAGGCACACATTTACTATACTTCACATAACGGAGTGCTGGGTGAATAACGGCTGAGCTACATTGCACAAATAGAAAACTGCACAGCACCAGATGTACAGGGAGTCACTTGCTGATTATGTCATTTGTTGTACTTGCACAAAAAAGGATATTTGGTGTTGAGCATGGTTTGTACCATTGTGCAAATGCAAGCCAGCAGTATTGCGTGTAGAATTTGTGTCTGATGGGCACCCTCTAGTACACTTTTCTATACAAAACAGCAGCACAAGATCAACCAATCCAATCAGGGCTGCCTGCAGGCCTACAATGGTTTCTTTAATGCGAGTCACAGCCAGCCAGCTTTCCTGCTTTTAAGAGCATTCAACGCTCACCCCAGACCACTGTGGCACTTCCATGACCATATGGCCATGATCTGGTCAAAATAGGACCTTAAATGCACTGGATAGGTTTGATATTGTCACTGATCATTTCTTTGCCCTCTTAGCCTTTACAGAGTTAGGAAATATTTTAGAGAGGTAGTCTGCCAATATTGTGTAAAAAAGATTGTGGGACACAAATATCGTATCAAAAGTATCATGATGTCAAGAATATTGTGGAACAGACTATAGAAGCTAAGGATATTGGGCCCAATTCACAAAGGTAAACTTACAATTTTGTTTAAATTACTTATTTTCGGTATTCACAAGCAAACAATTTAATAGTAAATTTACGACTGCGGAGACTTCACAGTCAGGGTGGAGAGTTCTGTATATAATAATAGGAGTGCTCTTAATCTTTTTATCTCATATACTTTGACTGTTTGTGCTTTTCCTCTTCACTTTTACTGTGATTTAATACCACTCTTGGCAATGACATAGAAGCACATTTTATTTCTGTGACTTTATCACAATGTCTGGCAGGTTTTTACAGATTTATCACCCTTTTATCAGCAACACAATTTTTTGGTCTTTTACTGCTATGCTAATAATTATTATAGGATATTTAGACAAAAGGCAAAATAGCAGTACTCAGTTACATTAAATGAACGTGTAACCTATATATTCTTGTGCACAACAGTGCTCGTGAAAAATAAAGTGAATGGCGCAGGTGATAAGTGAGGGCTATATACAGCGAAAGACGGCACATAAAAGAACATAAATATATACATGAGACTCTTAGTGGCCCCCATACATTAATACATTTAGAAGTACAATTCATTTTGAGGGAGCCATGAAGGTAGCGCCAAGGATTGCACTGAAGGTGTCGACAACATTTGACCTGTTCTAATTTCATGTCATCGTCATAACCAGGTTAAGGTATTCATGAGTGTTTTGGGGAAGGAGAGAGTAAAAAAGCTCCAATCATAAGTGAATCAAGACAAAAGTCATGGGCATAAAGATGTTACAAATGGTATAAATAGACAAAGGAGAGAGCCATGATAGGTAAAAATATAGGTTAAAAAATAATGAGAATAGTTAGGTAAAAATAAAGATGGAAGAAGATTGAGAATAGTTAGATTACCTTGGTACAGACCTGGGACAAATGCTCAACCCGGTGAGGCATGTAATAGTGTCTCTGTCAGAATGGTGTGGTATCTAAGGAGAGATTGAACTGAAACACTTATGAAATGCCTCCAGAGTGCAGAGTAAGGAAATGCAGTGATTTGCGCAGCCTTGCCTTACTCCATTTATGAGACCATTGTATCGGCTCATAGATATAATTTTGTACTCTGTGCCGCCGGAGCATCACAAAAGTAATGCTCCACTGGCTCAGGGGGATCGTAAATAACTCCCTCAATCTTTGATTCAATTCTGTCAGTAGTAGCATTTAGTAGGTAATAAATATTAGAGGCTGTTCAATTGGAAGTTAACAGTGGAAAAATGGTAACAGATTTAGAGGAAGGATAAGATGTTTGGGGTAATGTTTTGTTGAGATATGATCAGTTAAGGAGATGCGGAGGAGTTCATATTTTGCTCTAAATGTAGAGAGCAAGGGAAATTTAGTTTGGAGACCAAGAAAAGTTGCGACAGGGAATATAATCCTTTATCCCTCCAAGTCTTCCAATATATAGAACGATTTTTAATCCTAATGTGTCTATTATACCAAATGGATTGTTGTTGAAGAGGAGCAACCGAAGGATAGGTAGAAGAAATGAGAGGAGTCACAATTTTATGAGAATAAGCAATGAGTGGATTAAGTGTTTGTGAAATATTTGCTGTAAAAACCAATATTCCTTTAAAATCAATCTTCCTTTAAAATCAAAAAGGAAAATAAGAGACTTTTCTAACAATATCTAACAATATCCATAAAGGAGTATCCATAAAGGAGTATTGGAAGAGGAATCCTGATGGAAACCAACCAACTGATTGCTTTTGGGAAAATGCATAATGATATTGCATAACATTTGGAAATGTAATACCCTCTTCAAATGTATCTTTTTGTAACGTTGATAGGGCTATACGAGGAGATTTAGTTTTCCAATGAGATGTAGATAAAAGAGAGCCTATTTTTTAAAATTGTAACCAGGTATATGAAGTGGGATCATGGAAATGATGTGGAGTATCATAGGAGTGAGCATCATTTTAATAGAATCCATCCTGCCCCTCCAAGAAAGAAAACGCGGGTAATATGATCTAAAATGTAATTTGATTGTGCCTTTAATTGTGTGTTTGTGAATCATAATCCAAGAGATTTTATTTTTATAGGCTGCCACATGAAATCTGAATGAACAAAAAGCTGTTTATTACATTGAACATTTAATGGTAATATTTCAGACTTATCAGCATTAGCCGGTATCCTGATAATTGGGAAAAATAGATACTTGTTTGAGAAAAGGAGGAAGGAATGTGGTAGGGTTGGGACAGTATAAAAGTATGTCATCAGCATAAACTGACAATTTGATTTGCTGTTCTGAAATTGAAAACCCAGAAATGTTTGGGTCTTGCCGAATTTTGGTTAACAAGGGTTCTTGTGCAATAATAAATAAAATGGGTGATAAGGGACAACCATGATGTACTCCTCTGAGTAAAGGAAAATAATCAGAGAGGATGCAGTTACCAAAAAGCGCAGCTTTAGGACCAGTATACACTAAAGAAGTTAAAGCTAGCAATTTAGGTGGAAAACCAATCCATTTCAATGCATGAAACATACATTTCCAACCAATCCTGTCAAAGGCTTTTTCTGCATCCAAACTAATAGCAGCCAAAGGATAACCCAGTGTGGATGCCCTCCTTCAGATATTGAAAAATATGTGCATTATTAGATGCAAATTGCCCATTGATAAAACCGGACTGTTCGGGGCCTATGAGATCCGGAAGAATAGGATCAATGTGCTAAAATGTTGAAAAAAAATTGTAACCAGTATTAACTAAAGAGATAGCATGGTCATTTTTACATTGTGAGAGAACCTTATTGTCTTTTGGGATTAGGCACATCAAGGCTTCCTGGAAAGTGCATTGAGATGTGCCATTATTGATGAAAACATTTAACAAAAGTAAAAGTGTAGGAAGGAGGAGTTTTGCAAAATGACTATTCAATAGTTAAACCATTTGGTCCGGGCGCTTTTCCTTTTCTTATGGTAGAAACTGCATGAGAGATTTCTGTTAAAGAGATCCCTGTATATAATGGTTCAAAATCAATGTGTTGAGATTGGCGGGATGCCTTAGATTTAAAATAATTGGTCAAATCTGATTGAGAAGGGTGTGTTTCTGGGGGAGTATAGAGTTGTTTGAAAACTGATACATCCATTTAAAATATCAACCGCTTTGTTGCTTATTAAAGATTCTATTTTAGTTCTATCTTTTTTTACTTTTAAGTAAGTCACAAGTAATTTCCCCTTCTTATTTTGCCAACATAATATCTTGCACTACTTTTCAAAAAATAAGTAGAAGCAGCATTTGTAGTTAATCGTATAAAAGTTATTTAGGCATATATTAAGTTTTGTAAGGAATTTTCTTTTTTGGAATGATAATAGGTGTATTCCAATTATTTTATTTTATCAAGACGTTGGTTCAACTGAGTTTTCATGAGTTTTTTTTTTACGAGAAGCAAAATTAATACGAGCTGCTGATGTAAAGGAATCCCAAACAAAAGAGTCAGTTTGTGGTGTTGTTAGTAAAATCTGAAACAAAATCTTCAAACTGAGCAGTAAAATTAGCTTCTAACAAAAGGGAGTTATTCAAATACAATTTTAGTCAGTGTGCACTGGAGCATGGTCTGATATTAAAATTGAGCCTATATCTGTGTTAAGGTATGTTGAGCCAAAGGATTTACTGAGAAAAAGATCATCTATTCGATATTGAGAATGATGGGGTGCTGAATAGAATGTATATTCTCAAAGATCCGGATGACTTAGTCTCCAAATGTTAACTAAGGATTTGTGTTGAATGACTGAGAGAAACTGTTTATGCATTTTATTAGGAACAAATTTGACTTTAGAGTGCCTATTAAAAATGGGGTCCTGAACTTTATTACAATCACCACCAAATATATTATAATCATCATCACATTAAAGTACTTTGTATCAAGAGAGACTGGGCCATAAACAGTGAAGATTGTAATCGGTTTGTTATCAATAAGTAGTTTAACAATAAGCCATCTACCTTCAGTGTCATGTTCTTTAATGAAAGCCAAGACATGTAATTTTTTTATGATAAAGAATCAGTACCCCATTCTTTTTCCCCATTGCAAGAGATACAAAAACATTTCCAATCCAGCATTTTTTTTAGCTTGGCAGCTTCCAACTCAGTAAGATGTGACTCCTGAAGCAGTGCTACATCTGTTTTAAGTTTAGCTAAATGAGATAATACTCTTTATCTTTTAGTATGGTTATCTACTTAGGGCCTCATTACGATGGCAGTCGTAGAAGCATCTGATCGACATCATAGTGGGATGGAGACTGGCCGACAAGTATTGTGCGGCTCCACCTGCTATATTATGATGTGATCACTGTGTAGGCAGTCGGAAACATGCTTTTCACTATTGCAGCTTATGCAGCATTAAAAGGCATGTTTTTAAACATCCATGCACCATGTGCCGGGCACCATGTGGTGCATGGCTGTTTGGGGGGTATCGCATGTTCCCCGCCACGGGCCACATAGGGGAGGCCCACAGGGGATGGGGGCCCCAAAGACCCTTTCCGCCAGCCTTTCCATGATGATGGGACAACCATGAAAAGGCTGTGGAAAATGAACATCGTAATCCTGATGACAGTGTCTGCACGGGCACCGCCTTCACAGTAATCCATTGTAAGGATTACTGTCCAACCACCGCCACGACAGGCTCCTTAAGCCTGTCGGAGGTGGTGGTCTTTCCCCCTGCCCGCTGGGCTCTAAACACAGGGCTCTGACGAGAAACATCCTTTATAACGAAACTTTCACAACGCGGTACCATTACCACGCAGGTTTTACAACGCAAGACGTTACAACGACTTGCGCTGGAGGGCGCTGTAGGATAGGGAATAGTTTAATTTACTATCCAACACCTTCCCTACTATCCATGGGGACTGGAGTTGGAATAGTAAATTAAACTATTCACTATCCAGCGCCCCCCAACGCAAGTCGTTGTAACGACTTGCGTTGTAAAACCTGCGTGGTAACGGTACGCGTTGTGAAAGCACGCGTTGTACCGTCATACATCCGCTCTGACCCCGTTATATTAATCCGGCGGTCAGACCATTTGTCAGTGGCACTTTTAGGAGACCTTAATAAAATATAATTCCTAAGTATGATAAGGATCCCAGATTGAGCAAATACTATAGGCCCATATTGTTTATTAATCATGGATGTAAAAATTTTGTAAAGATTCTAGCTTCCTGTTTAGAAGATATTATTCCCTTTTTCATTAAGTCTGACCAATCTGGTTTTTACTAAAGGTAGACTTGCTAATGATAAAATGAGTATATTTCCTAATGTTATTTGTCAAGCTCATAGAACGAAAATTCCTTTAGCAGCTCTCTCCCTATATGCTCAGAATGCTTTTGACTGTATTAATTGGCAATTGAACTTTAAGACCCTTCAATGGTTTGCCTTTGGCCTCACGTTTATTTCTTTTGTGTAATTCTTGCACTCCAACCCTGGTGCCAGTGTATTTGTTAATGATCGTTTTTCCCCTCTTTTGATTTGCACAGAGGTACTATACAAGGCTGTGCTAGTTCCCTTCACTATTTTGTTATGTCTGGAATATTTCCCGGAAATTATTTGCTGTAATTCAAATAGATCTGGTTTTCAACAAGGTTTGGAAGAAATTAACTTACCTGCAGATGCTGATGACATACTGGTATATATGCCCATTCCCGTTGCTTCTCTAAATATCTCCTTACAAGAAATGTATTTATAATCCAAAGTTTCTGGATACTAACTAAACTTCACAAAAACCAAAATACATCTGTTGAACTCTCTTTGTCTTCAATACATGTTTATTAATTCTGAAAGTGCATACTGCCCCTCAAAGATGAAGTAACTAGGCAATTGGTGTTCTTCAAACAGTAAGGAAATCATTAAACACAATATTTTGACATTGAAATTTAAAATACAGAATGTATTTTCAACTTGATCTCCCCTTACTCTTTCTTGATGGGGTAGGCTCAATACTATTAAAATGATGATTGTATTTATTTACCTCATATTTTATATGTTAAATCTACGCTCCTGGTAAAAATTCCAAACTTTAATTTTAAGCAACTCAACACAATCTGATAAACATTTCTATGAAATACAAAAACTCCCAGTATTGCTATCTCTCAGTTAAAGAGACTAAAGAATGAAGGCAGTGTGTGGTTCCCTGATTTTAGACTATATCACTCGTCTTTCATAATCAGACAGTCTTGTGCTTTAATATTTGATTGTCATAATAACCCTATACCTCATTGGATTACTTTTGAAAGATCTCTGTTTAATGATGTTTCTTTTAGAAATGTTATTCTGATGTCTAGTTAAACTTATATTTCTAAATGCCCTGTTTTAAAAGATTCTTGTTTCTTATCAAATAGTGTTATTTAATCAATTGTTCCCCCATCAATGCTTTATGAATTTGTTAATTTGATATAATAAGTTTCTAAAGATTTGTTATAGTTTTTTTTAAATTTTAAACATTGGAGATAAAAGGGTATTTTACATATTTATCAATTTTAGAATGTAAGCACTATTGCTACTTTTGACTTTTTAAAGAAATTTTACCAATTACCCTCTTGTTTTAGAGCTGAACATAATCTAAGATGTTAATCTATCTAGCAACATATTTCCATTTCCCCTATAGCCTATGACTCTATTGTACCCTAACTGAATGTGGTTATTGAGTCAATTTAGAATAACATCTTTACAGAGTATACTATCCTGCTGAAAAGAATGACCTATTCTCACTTGGTGACATTTTGTATGTGGTAATCATCTTCTCTTACCCTACAACAAAAAATTAAATCTGGATTATTTTGGTTGCCTCCTACTAATTTTTTCTCCTCACAGCCAACTCTCTCCTTCTACTACTGCAAATTATCATTCTTGCTCTCCCTTTTATTTTTTTCTTGCTTCCTCCTTTATCTCTCTTGCTCATTCTGCTCTGTTTACGCCTCTTTTCTTTTCTCTCCATATATAAAATCATTTATTTTACCTGTGACTGCAATGTAGTTTTTATAATTGCTATTTTATTCTCTATATAAAATTATTTAACTGAAAACAAGTTTGATACAGTTTAGTTGCTTCAGTTTTATACGTTATTAGGATTGTAATAATATTTCTGTTTAGTTTCTATTTCTGTATTTGTATATGATATGTAAGTTTATTTTAAATGTAATCACAAAGTGTTAATTTAGTAGCTGGTTTCTGGGTTTGTAGGGGATTATGGTGGGAAATGTTTTAATTTGTGAAATATTATTTTTAGTTAATAATCAATTTTAGTTTGATTTGTTTATTTAATTGATACTTATGTAAATCATGTAAGTTTTATTTGAGCTATTTGCTGATTTTTAATGTATTGTTTATTGGTTCATTAATATATTAATGGATAAATACAGGAGAGGAGCTTATGGGCCCCCCTCCTAGGGCTTATCAAAGCCCCGGGGACCACCACCTACCCGGGGCAATTTTAATTATGTATGCGGGCAGGTCCACTGTTCCCGCCCACAGCCCCGGAGCAGCTACCTCCCCAGGGCTGATTCCAATAATGTGGGGGGGCCTTGCGGATCCCCCCCCAATCCCTAGGGACTGCCATCTCCATGGGACTAATCCAATAATATGGGGGGCCTCACGGACCCCCCTGCCTCAGGGACTACCACCTCTCTGGGGAAAATTCCAATATTATTAGGGGTCCTCATTAACCCCCTTGCCCTAGGACCATCACCTCACCGGGTCTAATTAGAATAATATGGGGGATCCTCATGGACAACCCCCTGACCCGGGGACCAGCACCTCCCCGGGGCTTTATATATTTGGGTTGGGGGGCCTCATGAACCCCCAGTCTTCGGGGCCCACCACCTCCCCAGGGTCAAACTCTAAAATGGGAGGGGGGCTGTGTGCCCTTGCTCCTGGGCTGTACATGTCCCTGGGGAATGCCAGCCCCAGGGCCAGTTCCACCAAAGACGCGGGGTGCCCACTATAATTGGTGAATTTCTCTGGTTATGTACAAGTGAAACCTGAGCCTAACTATAACATCTCTGTAACCTTTGGTTTTTTCAGTGAACTTCTAAGGTTTTTTTTGTTCCATTTTTTAACGGAAAAAAGCACAAGTTACAGGAACTTTTAAGTTAGGCTGACATTTCACTCGTACAAAACCTGTGAAATTCAGCCGTTATAGTTAGCAGAACTAACTATAACTCGCACCCCCGCAATGCACTGCTGATGACATCACATATTACATTATATTGTAGCATTCCGGCATTCAATTTAAGCCCCGGGGAGGTCACGGTCCCTGGGGCATGCAGGGGCCCACACAAGCCCCCGCATCTCATTTCATTATTGCCCCAGGGGCCTGTCCCACCCGGGGGCCTAAAGAAAACAAAGCATTTACATTTTCGGCTGGACTCGTGGATCAACCACAAATCCCACTGAACTTTTTTTAATGTTTTTTTTGGGCCCTGGTGGCCCTGTGGAACCACCTGAGCAGGCCTAGGGGGTCAGGATGTTTCTAACCTGACCCCTTTTCTTGTTTTTTCACCTATTTTCTTGTGACTCCGTTCAACCGAGTCACAAGAGGGCTGCCAACACTTCCTGGTTTGTAGTGTTGCCAGCCAATCAGAGTGCAGGCACGAGATCGGGAGGGTTCGCGGATCCTCCGCATCCCCACTTGGATATCAGATAAATATTTACATTTCTCAGGAACTACTGAATGGATATACACCATTTAACAAAAAGAGTGCTTTTTGAACCAAGACTTATCTTTTTCCCAAATTTGGTGTAATTCTGTTCAGCAGTTCGGGCTGTAGCTGTGCCTAAAGTTTCCTATGGAAATGAACATGGAGAAAACGCGTTTTGGGACCCCCTTTTTTTCTCGGCCCCCGCTTGATGAATCACCCAAAACGTTCAACACAGCAGCTGACCCAACCGCCCCATTAGTTTTGAAAATGTCGTGAAGATTCATCAAACGACGCCAAAGGTATTGGCAAATCAATAAATGCTTTTCCTATGGAAATTAGGTCCTAACTTTAACCACCTATTGGTGACCGCTAGTAGGTAATATACACACATACATATATATTTTTTACTTATATATTTTTAACATGTATATATAAATATATATATTTATATATATATATATATTCAGCAGTTAGAGTTAGCTGAGCTAACTATAACTCGCGCCCTCCCCCAATCCACTGCTTATGACCTCACATATTACATCACTCATGACATGGTCAATGACAATGACATCACTGATGACATCTCAAATGACATCACTGATGACATTATTTAGTGACTGTGAGTGTTTTAAAAAGGTTTGTGAGTGTTAAATATATATACCAAGGTGTAATGGTGAATCAGTGGGTGTACGAGTGCTTGTATGGATGATTCAGTGGGTGCGTGACTGACTGTATAAGTGAGTGATTAGGTGTTTCAGTGAATGTATGGGTGAGTGACTGGTTGTGTGAATGTATGTATCAGTCTGTTAGTTGGTGTGTAAGTGGCTGTATGGGTGTGTGAGTGGGTATGTAAGTGGCTGTAAGGATGAGTATTTGGTTGTCTGAGTACCTGTATGGGTGTCTGAGTTTGCGTGTGGGTGAGTGAGGGGGGGAGTGACTGCCTGTATGGATGAGGGAGTCAGTGGCTGTATGGGTTAGTGAGTGTGCGAGTGAGGGGCTGTCTCGGTGATTGTGTGCATTGTTGTGTGGGTGAGTGAGGGAATGTGTTAGTGGTATATGGGTGAGTGGTGGAGAAAGGGATAGGGTGTGGCCTCCGTGGACCTCTCAGCCATCCCACTGCATGGGACTTACTGGAGGTAACAGGAGGTCTTGTTGGCCCCAATGACCCTTAGCAGCCAAGGGGACTTCATCCACAACCCAAAGGTGATCCAGGATGCGCATCTACAGAGTGGTGAAGAAAGGGGGCGGGGTCTCAGAGGACTTGCTGGTCTTTTTTTTATTTATGCAGGCAGAGGGACCGCGTGGGTAAATTTTGGCCCTGGGGACCCCATCCCCTGGGACACGATCACTTTTTTGGGGGGGAATAAATAAATAATGGGAGGGGGATGCACAGCCCGAGGCCCGGCCTCACTTCTGGGTGCCCTGGTCATACCCAGGGCACCCACTCTATTGGGAGATATATTTTTTATACACTAAAAGGGAGAGGGAGCCACAAGGCCCCTGCGGACCTTGCCGCCTCCCCATCTCCTGCGGAAGCTGGCATTGCTTTGACGGATAGGGAGTTGTTGCGCATGCAGCTCCCTCTCTGTCAAAGCAATTATGCTCCGCTTTGAGCAAGTAGGTTCAAAGCAAAGCACAGTTTGCTGTGGCTTGGAGGGAGTGGTAAAGCTCCAACCAAGCCATAGAAAACAGCTATGTCCTGGAGGTGGGCACCCCGGGACATAGCAGGAGCTGGAGCCGGAGCCGGTCGCTGGCGGTCCCCGGGCCATCTTTGGCTCCAGGAGGGGGCGACGCAGCCCCCCTCCAATGGTAACTTCAGCCCTAGGGAGGTGGCGGTTCACGGGTTTGCAGGGGGACCACATGGGATGCTCGCACTGCTATAATTTGCTGCTCCGGAAAGGTGGCGGTCGCCAGGGCTACAGGGGGGCACGCTGCCCTTCCTGCATTTCATTAATTCATTGCCTCAGGGAGGTAGCAGTCCCCAAGGCTGCAGGGGGAAGCGCATGGGCCTCCCGTGTTTCTATCGTTCATTGCCTCTGGCAGCTGGCTATCGCTGGTGCTGCACATGCTAGTACATATGCCACCAGGACTTACCCACCCGGGCGCTTTTTTAAATACAAGTAAGGCAGCCTGCGCTTGTGTTTTCTTTTTATTAATTTTTATCGTGAATACGTCACGACCTCGCTGTAATTTTTTTTTTTAATGCTATTTTTGCATGGGGAGATCCCAAAGGGATCGCAAAACCATGGTTTGGGGGTCAGGGTGTTCTTACTCTGTCTCATTTTTTTGTGTTCACTTTTTGGAGGGGAATCAGTAAAACGATTCCCAAGATGGCTACCAGCTCTTCCTGGTTGAAGTGTTGGCAGACAATCAGGGCTGTGAATTTCCTTGCATGAACTCGTCTCTTTTCGCGAAGGCTTTGTGACCACAGATATATCTATCTGTTTTTTCTTCAATTTCTCCCCAAATACTGAACGGATTTGCACCAAATAACAAAAAGCACAATCTACCTTTCTACCAAATTTGGTCTAATTCCATCTAGCGGTTTGGGCCGGAGGCACAACTATGTGTCCTATGGGAATTAACATGGAAAAATGCAATTGTTTTGAGTCCCCTTTTTCTCGGCCCCCGCTTGACGGATCACTCCGAAACTTGCCATGCACGACTTACTATGACCCTTTTTTGGAAAATGTTGTGAAGATTCGTCAACTAGCGCCTCAGATATAGGCAAGTCAAAAAACCATTTTTCTACGGAAATTAGGTCCTAACTATAACTACAAACTGGTGATATATACACTCAAGCATACACCCTTACCACCCAAAATCCCATACCCGCCCTTAACTCTAAAAATCCCCTTGCCACCCACCCTAAACCCTAAAATTACCCTTGCCACTCCAAAACTCATACCCACCCTAAACCCTAAAAAATACCCTTGTCACCCAAAAACCCATACCCACCCTAAACCCTAACATTTCCCTTGTCAACTAAAAAACCAAACCCTAAAAAAGACCTTTCCCTAATATATATATGTGCAACATTTTTTTAATTGGGGCGAACTGCAGCAGCAATGAAGTGCATTGTCTATATTTACTCTTTTTTACATATTTAAATTGAGCCCCAAAATGTTGTTTTTTTGATTAAGAAAGACAATTGATCTGCCGACTCTCATCTCTTTTAATTGCTGGGTAGAGTAATAAAGATACAGCTTGGACTCTGCAGACTTTGTTTGAGTGCCCTCTTCTTTCTTGGAAGTTGGGATGTGTGTGGATATATATATTTATATATTTAATGAAAAAAACAATGGTTACAGGAAGGTTATAGTTAGGCTGACATTTCACTTGTACAAAATCTGTGAAATTCAGTCGAAATAGTTAGCTGAGCTAACTATAACTCGTGCCCCCACAATGCACTGCTTATGACGTCACATATTACATCACTCATGAAATGCTCAGTGACATCAGTGACATCAGTGATAGCATCACTGATGACATCTCAAATGACATCACAGATGATATCACTGATAACATCATCCACATACTCTCTGACGCACCCACTCATACCCCAATATAACCTTTCATACACCCACTCCAATGTCCACACTACCCTTTGCAAAACCATTGACACACCCATCCCAGTACTTACATTCCCATTCACTCATTCATAGGTCTACACACACATCCACTCGCTCAACCATACAGCCACTCATACACCCACTCACTCACTAATACATCCAACTACCCCTCCTATTACCTCCAGTAAGTCCCACACAACAGGGTTGCTCAGTTCTGATAGTAGGCCACGCCCCCTTTCTCCACCCCTCTGCACAGGCGCCTCCTGGTGCACTCTTGGTTGGGGGATGAAGTCCCCATTGCTGTTGAGGGTCCTAAGGGGCCAACTACCCCACCTGTTACCTCCAGTAAGCCCCACACTAGGGATTGCTGAGAGGTGGTCCCAAGCCACGCCCCTTTCTCCACCACACTGAAAAAGCACCTTCTTACACACTATTTGGGGGATGAAGTCCCCTTGCCTCTTGAGGATCCCTGGGGGCCAACTATCCCACCTGTCACCTCCAGTATTCCACACACAGCTGGATTGCTGAGAGGTGGTCAGAGACCACGTCCCCTTTCTCAGCCACTCTGCAAACGGGCCTCCTGGCGTACTGCTGCTTGGGGGATGAAGTCCACCTTAGTCTTGAGGCACTCAGAAGGCAAAGGCACCTTATCATCCCCGCTCAGAAATCCCACTGTGTTGGGCTTACTGGAGGTAACAGGTGGGCTAGTTGGCCCGTAAGGGCCCTCAAGAGCGATGGGGACTTCCTCCTCCACCCAAGAACATGCCAGGAGGCGCGTTTGCAGATTACTGGACAATGGGTACGGCGAGTTGCCGGCTTCATTTTTTATATTTTATTTTAGAAATGGGGGCTGTGTAGCACCTCTTCCGTTTACCCTTTTATGCCCTGGGGACCCCATCCCCCGGGCCCTGGTCCACTTTTTATTTTTAATTGAAATAAAATTCAGGGGAGGGCGCTCGGCCCCCTCGCGAGGCAGATTACGGCCCGGGGACCCCATCCCCTGGGGCCAGGCCTTCACATATATAGTTTTTTTAAGGAAGGGAGGCCACATGGTATCCCTACCCAGGCCCATTTCAGCCCGGGGGACGCAATCTCCCACGGCAAGGCCTTTTCCTTTTTTCTAAATTTAAAAATAAAGGAAGGGGTCCACGTGGCCCCCCTTCCCTGGGACAGTTTTGGCCCCGGGCACCCCATCCCCCGGGCCTACCCTGTATTTATTTTTATTTTTTTAATAGGAGGGGGGGCTGTGCGGCTCCCATCCAGTGGTGGCTGGTGCATAGGGGCGAATGGGGCGTTGCCCCACTAGCCTCAGGACGAGGATCAGGCAGGAAGACAAGGGAGACACCACACGCAGTGCTGCAGCCTCAAGTGAAGTGCTCACTGCCCCGTGTGCCGATCACAAATAATTACATTCTGTCTGAGTCACAGCAGGTCAGAGACCACCTGTGCTGGCCGGGGCGAAGAATATTGCTTGCCCTGGAAGCACATGCGGAAAGAGTGATGTCATCATGAAGGGAGTAGCCAAAGAAAGCAGAAAATGCCTGCTTTCAAATGGGGCGCCTATGCTGCGCCCCAGGCGTCTTCAGCAGCGCACCACTGAAATCAGAGGCAAGGGGCAGGGCAGTGAGTGCAACAACCGGAGCACTGCCCTTGCCTTCGCGCTAGTCCCAGGCCTCCTGATTGGACAATGGGAGGCGGGACTCTGCATTGCTCAGGACGGACACCAGTACCGGCCACAGGCACTGCAGAGCACCGCAGAACACTCTCGCCTTCCAGCCTCTCACGCAGTCATCCTCGAGCCTTGGGGAATGGTGATCGAGAATTCAGCTGGACTAAGTCTGCTTTCGTTATTTTCTGAGCTACCAGTACCTATATAGTAATTAATTGCAGAGTTGTCACTTGGCAAAAAGCGCGCGCGTTCCAGGCTTCCTAAGTTCCTTCCCCCCCTGCCACGGTCTGCCGCAGTACAAGTGAGGTAGGCGATAATGCATCAGTAATAATACGACTCATAACATTAAATGTAGGTGCTGTCAACACTCAGAACAGTATTGATGTGGCATGATCACTGTACATGGGCCCAACCACCTCGGCCCATGTGCGTGCCACCCCCTCGAGATCACCGGCAGACCAGGAGTAGCGGAACTCGCCGACTTCCTCAGCAGGGAGGATGCCAAGTGCACACTTGCTGGCGCGCCGCGCCCTCCTTCACTCTTTCTGTTTTTAGTCGTTTATGACTAACTTATTTTTTTAGCACGGTGGGGATCACACCGTGCCCGGGCGCGATCAGGTTTCAGACCATGAGACGGGGCTCGCCGACTTATTTTTCGACTGTTTGGACTTTGTTCGTTCTTTATCGCCGCAGACGCGCGTGATGTTAGTTTGAGGCCACTTGAACCCTCCCAAGCCCCCCCTCCCCCCCACTCCCACCACCTGGCACTCAACTCGGACGAACCTCCATGCCCCACCACCTTCAAATGTCACCAGCCACCCATCTCCCATCCTGAGGCCAATTTCGTCCCCGGGGACCACATCCCCAGGGGCCATGCCTTAACTTTTTCATTTTTTTTAAATGGGTAGGTGGGCCTGCGTGGCCCCCCAACCTGAGCCGATAATGCCCGGGGGACCCTATCCCCCCGGGGCATGGCCACGTCTTTGTGGACTGCGTGTACAGCCTCAAGGCCCCAAAAGTCTTTGCCGGCTCCCTGCCTACTGCGGGAGCGTGCATTGCTTTTGGGCAGAGGGAGCTGCTTGAAGCTCCCACTACCCAAAAGCAATTCTGTGCCGCTTCATGGAAGCAAGAGCATTTTTAATGCTCTTGCTTCCATGAAGCGGAACAGAGTTTGCTATGGCTTGGTGGGAGCAAGCCGTAGCAAACTGCAATGTCCCGGGAGTGGGCACCCCGGGACATTGCTGGAGCCAGTCCTGGGGGTGGCACTCCCCAGGTCCATGGAGGGCTCCTGGAGGGAGGCCGCGCGTCCCCCTTCACATCTTCTCTGTAGCCCCCGGGAGGTGGTGGTCACCACTCAATGGAACCGCACCTTTACTTAATTTGTGCCCCAGGGATGTGGCAGTCCAATCCCAATAGATAGATAGATAGATAGATAGATAGATAGATAGATAGATAGATAGATAGATAGATAGATAGATAGATAGATAGATAGATAGATAGATAGATAGATAGATAGATAGATAGATGGATGGATAGATGTAAAAAACACATAATACTTAAAAACCTTAAATACTTACCTTTAAAACTTTAATAACGAATATACCTTTACCAATCATGCCTACAACAAAATTAATTGTAATGGCATGCGTGGTAAAGGCATATTCGTTGTAAAGACTAGCGTGGTAATGTCACGTGTGGTAAAGGCATGTGGGGTTCCGGTTTCATTGTAAAGGCTGCTTCCCCCAAATTACTGATGCCAGGGATGTGATACAAATGTTGAATATTGTGGGGACCTGCAGCTGAGGCCAATGGGATGATTTGCATATGGGAAGATGACCTATCAATTTCATTCAGAGAGGGTTCAAGTAGACATGGAGATTCTAGGTTCTGTCCATGTCTAGTTGAAGAACCTATCCGTGATGCAAGCCACAACCATGATGCCCTGTTCTCCGTGGACACAAAACTCATCATCTAAGATTACCAACCACTCCCCTGGCCCAACCATAGCAAAATCCACCTCAGTATTGAGGCAAACACAATGATTAATCCTAGCTAATGTTCATTTCATCACTGTATCGAAACCTCAAACTCATTCACAGGGCACAAGTCATAAAAAAAGGTGGGGGGACGCTGTCACCGGAAGTGACGTCACGACAGGAAGTGATGTCACGAAAGGTGCCGAGCTCCTCATCCCAGAGATGGTGTTCCCTCGGTAAAATAAGTGGGGGGACGCCGTCCACCCCCGTGGTACCCCTGCTCATTCATCAGTAACCCACTTTTCAAACCCAACATCACTGACGCGCTCTACAGCTCTAGGCACCAGACATTGTGGCTCACTGTGAACAAAATAACTCAATTCAGCTATCTTTGCACTAGTCGCTGGTCAAAGATCACTCTGGCCTTAAGCGCTATGATAACCACGAAGCGCTAAATGGGCACAGAGCTTTGATCACCTCACAAGAGAGTGAACAGTTCTGCACAGTCGACCACCAGGCCAGACTTCCCCAGTCTTCTCCATCTCTGGAAGGTGGAATGGAGCACACAGTCCAGGACACCCAGGATAGGGCTTTCATCCAAGACCCTCTACCTATTTCGTGGCCTTCATAGGTGCAACAGGTGCAGCTGTACCGGTGCCCAGTAATGTAAGCGACTCACTGAACCTTGGGCACGGTTATGACCGCACTTTATTCTTGCACACACAGGCAGCACTTGAGTGGTGGCAGCGGAGCCCGGAATGCCCCCTGCCTATTCCATGCCTCTAGGGAAGGTTACTGCTGGGTGTGCTGTCCGGCTCCACTGGAGCGAGGCTCGAAGGGAACCATTTGCATTCATTGAGAGGTCATTAAAACTGGTTCGATCAACCCTGCGCAGGACGCCTCTGACTCCGAGGCCGATCCGTAGCCCTCGGGAGCCGGTGGAAAAAAATACAAGCGCACACGCAGTTTATTGTGATGTCCAGGTGATCGCAAGGTGAGATAAAAACCGCGGGAGACTGACAGCCGCCCCCGCCCCTGGTCCCGCCCTCCACGCGCCGCAGCGCGAGCGCGCCTCTGGCAGGTCCCGTCTGCGCCTCACTGGGCTCTCCACCGGCCACAGGTAGGATCAGCCGGGAGATGGCGGAGGACAAGACCTTCCGGTACGGGCTCATCGTGCTGGGCTTCTTTCTCATCGTCATCGGGATGTTTATCATGAGCGTGGAGAGGCCGCAGGTCTTCGTCACCTTCTGCACGCTCGGGGCCCTGCTGGTGCTGCTGGGCATCGTGTGGAGCATCTGCCAGTGCTACCCCAAGGTAGGCAGGGCTCTCGGAGTAACTCTGTGCCCGCCTTTCAGCCACTTAGGCCGTGATGGTGTAAAAGCACCTTGCAGCAAATAACACTGGCACCTGATATCCACACCTTATTATGGTGGAAAGGGAATTAGGTTTTGCACGCTTTTTGCCCAGTCAATACCCCTTCACGCTTTCTGTGCAACAGAAGTCACGGGTGGTCACCAGTTATCAGTACATATTTGTGCAAAGACCGGCTCTGGGTGATTTAGTAAGGATTGCAGGGACGTTCATGTTGTGCTGCTCCCACGGGCTTTTATAATGGTAAGTAGATGGACACAATGACTTGCGTCACTTTGCACCACGAAGGCGCCTGCACAAGACCTTAGTAGTAAACACGCTGGTCTCTCAGCTGCCTATGGGAACATGTGCTAAACGGGTGCAAATACTACTCGCATCTTAGGACCGCCTCAACTCTAAATGATGCCATAGTGGGGTATTCAGGGCCTATGAGAACATGCCTGCCTTTAATATACACCTTAATTTGACCTGTTGTGTCCCATTAGGACGGCAGTGGCGTCCATGCTGACAAGCGTCCAGTGGCACAATGTCAGCAGTCTTGCTTACAAGTGCGCGTACTGTCCCATAACAGTATGTCAGCGGTCTCGCTGACAAGTGCATTTACTGTCACGTTGGAAGTACAGTAGAAGCCTTCCAGTGACACAACCGCACTGTCCATTGAAGGAACAGGAGGAGCGGTGTAGTTTTGTCCCATTGAATCAATAGCAGCTACCTTGCTGACAAATGTTTCTACTGTCCCCTTGGCATTTGTCTGTTCTGTACCACTGAAGGTAAAATATCAGCCTTCCTTCGATTAAATATACTGTCCCAATTAAGAGTTAATAGCAATCATGCTGTGATGTGTCTGCTCTGTCCCATATGAGGCGTGGTAGAAGTCCAGCTGAGATCTGAAGGCACTACGCCATTTAGGGTACAGCAGAAGCCTTGTTTTCATGTGTATGTCCCATTGTGACTATAGTAGCAGACTATTGAGATATGTATATGCAGCTCCATTTGAGGTTAAGGTATAGTAGCAGTCTGGTTGAGATGTGTACTCACTCGGCCATTGAGGGTATAGTAGAAGCTTTGCTGAGATATGTGTATGTGGTTCCATTTGAGGTTAAGGTACGGTAACAGTTTGGATGAGATGTGTATGTTTAGTGCCTTTAACATCATTACAGCAGCAGTCTTGTTGAGATGCCCATGAACTGTCCTATTGAGGATGTAGTAGCAGTCTTGTTGGGTATGCATGCACTGTGCAGTTGTGGTTATAGTAGCAGTTCTTATGTTGAGATACCTATATACGGTGCCATTAGAGGTTAAGGTATAGTAGCTGTCTTGTTGGGATTTGTATGCACTGTCCAACTGAGGGGGCATAGTAGCACTCTTACTCTGATGTAATTGTACTGTCCTGTTGAGGGTACAGTAGAAGTCTTGTTGAGATGTGTATGCACTGTCCCACTGAAGGTGTAGTAGCAGTCTTGTTGAGAAGTGTATGTACTCTCCCACTGAGTGTATAGTAGCAGTCTTTAGAGATGTATATGCACTGTCCCGCTGAGGGTATAGTATCAGGATGTTGAGATGTGTCTGCAAGGTCCCAAAGAGGGTATGGTACCAGTCTTCTTAATATGTGCACTTATTGTCCCATATAGGGTATAGTAGCAGTCTTATAGAAGTGTGTGTACGTTTCCAATGTAAGGTTAAGTTATATAATGGCAGGTCTAGTTGACATATGTGTGTACTGTCATCTTGAGGGCATAGCAGCACTCTTGCTAAGATATAATTGTACTGCCCCACTGAGGGTATAGTACCAGGATGTTGATATGTGTCTGCAAGGTCCTAATGAGGGTATAGTAGTAGTCGTGTTAAAATCTGTATGTGCTGTTCCACTGAGGGTATAGTAGAGGTCTTGTTGAGATGTGTATGTGCTGTTCCACTCAGGGTATAGTAGCAGTCTTGTTGAGATGTGTATGTGCTGTTCCACTCAGGGTATAGTAGCAGTCTTGTTGAGATGCTTATGCACTGTCCAACTAAGGGTATAGTAGCAGTCTTGTTGAAATCTGTATGTGATGTTCCACTGAGGGTATAGTAGAGGTCTTGTTGAGATGTGTATGTGCTGTTCCACTCAGGGTATAGTAGCAGTCTTGTTGAGATGCTTATGCACTGTCCAACTGAGGGTATAGTAGCAGTCTTGTTGAGATGCTTATGCACTATCCAACTGAGGGTGTAGTAGCAGTCTTGTTGAGATGCTTATGCACTATCCAACTGAGGGTGTAGTAGCAGTCTTGTTGAGATGCTTATGCACTATCCAACTGAGGGTGTAGTAGCAGTCTTGTTGAGATGCTTATGCACTATCCAACTGAGGGTGTAGTAGCAGTCTTGTTGAGATGTGTATGTGCTGTTCCACTGAGGGTATAATAGCAGTCTTGTTGAGATGCCTATTCACTGCCCCACTGAGGGTATGGTACCAGGATGTTGATATGTGTCTGCAAGGTCCTAAGGAGGGTATAGTAGTAGTCTTCATGAGATGTGCATGTACTGTCCCATACCGGGTATAGTAGAAGTCTAATAGAGATGTATGTGTATGTTTCCAATGTAAGGTTAAGGTATAGTGCCAGGCAGGGCCGGACTGTCTACCCGGCGTTTTGGCATGCTGCCGAGCTGGGGGTTGATTTTGTTGATGGGGACCTGCGTGTGCTGAACAATATTCATTTTGCTTTATTTATTTCGAAGCACACGCAGGTGTCCATCAACAAAATGAGCCCACACCGCAGTGACATCAGCCCCCAGCTCACCAGCATGCCAAAACGCCCGGTAGCCAGTCCGTCCCTGGTCCCAGGTCTAGTTGACATATGTACATACTGTTGCACTAAGGATATAGTAGCACTCTTACTAAGATGCAATTGCACTGCCACATTGAGGGTATAGTAGCAGTCTTGTTGAGATGTGTATATATTGCTGCATTGAAGGTTAAGGTATTGCAGCAGATCTAGTTGACATATGTGTGTACTGTCATCTTGAGGGCATAGTAGCACTCTTGCTAAAATGGAATTGTACTGCTTCATCGAGGGTGTAGAGGCAGTCTATGTGAGATGCGTTGAGACTGTCCTGCTGAAGGTATATAGAATTATTCTTGAGACGTTCATTCTCTCCCACAGCCTGGCACTGCTTGGCCCATGTGGTAATCTGCTCTCAGCTGACCAGGTATGTGCTTTGAAGGACACAAAATGTGATGGAATTGCTTGTGCCAACCCCTGGTAGTTTCCTATGGGGCAGGAGGGGCAGACAGATCTCCATGAGACTGCTCCTCACCCAAAAGAGCTAAAATGGTGGAATTTGTTCCAGCATCTCCATTGTGTCTGCTCTTAGCAGTGTCAGTAGTTATGTAATGCGTGGTACCCTCTATAGCCAGATTTCTAATCACTCAAAATGTCGGCGACTAAGTCAATAGGGAACAGGGAACTTTAGCAGTGTGTCCAGGATCACAGAATGTGGTAAAGTGGGGCAGCCGCGATTCGAACTCACTTCCCCAAGTTTGGCAGTGTGCAGCTTAGCCACTATTGCGAAATTCTCTGGAGTTGCGCGAGGGAAGGTGGACGAGGGTAGATGGTGGTCATATGGAGCTGTAGAAAAAATGTACAAAGAACAGAATTACCACTAAGAAAAAAAACAACGACAACAGAAATAGTACAACTACAACAGCTACTACCTGTATTACTACTAACAATAATAAAATATATATATACAACAATAATACCACGAATACTGTGACTGTAACCAATACTACTACTAATAATAGTATAGGATGTAAAGATACCGCAGAGCGTGCAAAGTTGTTCTGATATCCCTGTTTTCGCCTATGGGAACATACATTTTTAACAACGTATCCATTGGACGAATATACATAACCCTTGAAGTTTACCTGTGTGTTTCTGCTTCCTTCACAAGAACACATACCTGCATTAGGGGAAGCAGTTACATTATATGGTAAAAAAATACATCATGGGTGTGTACTTTCCTTTTTTACTTCGTTCTTCTAGGGCCTAACTCACCAGCTTGAAGCATTTTCTGTACAAGGGGCACAAAAGTGTGCGCCTGTGAAATACAGAGGACGAGACTTCAAAATACCTTGCATTGGGTTTGTTTTATTCTTTTAATGCAGATCCAGTGCAAAGTGCTATGTTGGTATTTACACTCCGACTCGCATCAAGATTTGCTCTGGATTGTAACCCAAAGTAATGCCGAGTAGTGCAATGTGGTGTCTTGGCTCTTGTGTTAGTTTGCGACAAGGTGGTGTTGCATGGGCGTTCCAGGGCATCCATCCATGGAGTTTGATTCAAATCCATATCTACGAAGACCTCTAGACATGGATTTACGCCAAAATCCTGCGCCTCCCCGAGGCTGGCATAACAAGGAGAAATATTTGTATTTCTCTTTGCTTTTTTCTCTTTTCTTGTATGCTGTATTCTACAGTCCTCATATAAAGAGTAAATTGCCCTTCAGCATAGTTTTTGGGCAGTAAGAGATTGCTTCTTGCACAAAAGCTATACTGACCACAACGCAGACACCCTTGCACTTTGGTGCAAGGGTGTCTGCATTGGTGCATGGCAGCCCAAAGTGCACCAGTGCAGGGAGACAGCAGAACAGTGCCACATATTTCAAGGTATGGCACTGTTCTGCTCTCTCCCGTTCATGCTACGCAGCCAGCAACTTCACTTGCTGCGCTGCTTTATTTATTTTTCAATCTAGGTCAGAATGTTTTCAGTGCACATAAAGTGCTCGACCATTACATACCCAGCTGGCTTATTCTGGTTGTCTGAGCTTTAAGTCACACAGGAGCGATCCCGAACAATTGAAGGCATTCTCCAACCTGATGTGATGGGAAAGCCACTTTTCTGCAGAGTAACTTGGTGTGTTACTTTATCTGATCAGAAGCCTCCAATCTGCAGATTACAGCTCCGACGGCTTCTGGGTTGTCTCAACCCCTATTCATCAGTTTTATAACAAGCATTGGCAAAGCCTGTAGGTCTGGGTTTAATATACTATTAAACATGGGAGCCAGGTGCAACAAATTATTGGTGGGGTCCAGGTCATATGAGCAATTCCATGGAAGTGGAATGCAGAGCGTGCCCGCAGCATGCCATTACTGAAATGCATGATGCTCCGTTGGAAAAGATACGAAATGAGCAAACAACCTCATTTAAAAACAGTAAAGAAGCAATTTATGTGTCAGTTTTGTGTAGTGCCAACCAACCAGTGCTCCACAACCAAGCTTGCTATCCCTTGAAACCTGAAATCAGGGTCCAAGTCCTAGAAAAAAACACATGAGGAATAATTAGAGCAGGCCATGTGAATCTATGTCATTTCATCATTGGAAGGGTTCTCACGACCATATAATCAACCCCCCTCTCCTCTGCAGTCATAGGTGAGGTAAACACTTTTGTTTTATATGTGTCTCTGACATCCAACCTCAGTCTCTTTAGAAATGCTTATCACTGTCTTATACTGTATCTTTCATAAAGCAGGCGTCTGGCAATACACCAGCCTCGCCTATGTCAACTCATTTTACAATGTGAAAAATTCTGGCCCAATCCTTGCTCTCTTATCTTAAATTATTGGTGGGGCCTAAGCTCTACAAGCCTTATAACCTGATGCCTATGCTATTGCATGTAGCGTCAGCACAATAAAGCGAGACCCACGGGTGGGGGCCAGTAAAAGCAGACAGAGAGGGCTTTAGTTGCTCCGCATTCCCTCATGTGTGTCAATGCAGGCACTCAATAGAGGGGGAATGTTACCCCCAATGAGCCAATAGAATGAGGGAAGAGATAAAAACTACACTGGGCTAAGCCAAGGCATGAATGACAAAGTTTCAAGGCAATGGATCAAAGATGCTACTCAAAGAAAGCCAACGGCTGGACGGGATGGGCTAAAACCCTGCTCTAGATGTATAGTTAGCAGAAGGTCTGGTTAACAGCAGTGTTCTATTGCATACAAAGAGTGCAAGCGTAGCACACAGGATATTATATACATATAAAGTCAATTGTTCTATGAGAGGGAGGAAAGCTACTTAGAGAGCCGTGAAGGTGGAGTTTTCATACGTGGGAAGGCTGCATATCATTCGTGAAGCACTCAAACCGTGTCACTGTGGACTTGTTGCTACATTTAAGCATGTCTGTTTTTCAGAAATGTTATGAAAAAGAAAGTGCGTTTTATATACATTCTTGATTAGCATTCCAAAAATCATCGGTTCAATTATACAGCACCACTATTTATGGACCATGTTTGCTCTCTGCCGCTGGTGCCAAGATAGCTGTGAGTAACTCAGTGGGCAGTGGCCACATTCTACATCTCTCATTGGACTTCTATAGTGGTTGGAGCAGCACTGATTGGTTTTGGAATTATATTAGTGGAGATGAACTGACAGGTATAGTCTCACCAGAAAGTGAGGTGAGTGGTTTATTTTCCTGATGCAAGTCAGGAAGGAGTTTCACATTCTGAATATTTGAATAAAAGGTGATCTCTTTCATCATTGTTCACGCTAATTACACCAGCAGCCACATTAAACATGGGATGCACTGTCGCTGTTTGTGACATGGTGCATCCTTCAAAAGGTCGCCTACCATAGATCGGGATAGTGCTCCCTATTATTATGAATGCGCTGCCCCCAGAGCAGCGCATACAATGAAATACAGAGGGGCTATTTACAAGCTGCTTCGTGATTCACCTTGCTGACAGCAGCATCCTGCACTTCAAAGAGGTGGCAGAGATCCCCCTAGGAGGCAGGTGCAGTGAGTGACTGCACTCGCCTGCAGGGGTCCCCTGGGGGGCCCATTGGACCTCTTTCCACCCTTCCAGAGGTCATCCTTAGGGAAAGCTCTGACAGGCCTCACCTTTTAGCACACTATCCGTGTGCCTCTGTAGAGCCTGTTTGTAATAGGCAGAGACAAAGTGATTCCCTCTTCTGCATGAACCCAAGTTCGGGGCCAAGTCCCCATGCAAATGAGGCAACGTCATCTCACGATAGCACTGGTGCAACATTTGCATTTCTGCTTTCAGTATTATAGAAGAGTCCTCACAAGCGTCTGCAACCCCTTCTGTAACACCATAGTGCCCTGGGGTGCAAAAAGGAAATGCACACACCCGTTGTGTTCCCAGGGCACTGTGTGTAAAACGGCCCCAACTCTATCTCGCAATGCAAAAACATCAAATGTCACACCTCCAGGACAGGTGGAACCGAATAATAATGACAGACTAATAACCAGACAAGAGCCCTGCCACTCATCTCATACATTTGAAATTGTAATTGTAATTCTGTTTATATAGCGCTTGTTACTCCTGATGGGGCATCAAAGCACTTTTTGGCGAGTAGCACGCTACTCCGAAACCCAAAAAGAATTAGTGATTAATTCGTATAGGGAGATATGAATTAATTTGAGTGCTGGACATGTGCGTCTGTTAGAAAGTGTTTATTGGGAGATCATAGTGGTAGTAGGAGGTTTGGTATGAGTAAAGGAGAGATGGAGGACAAAAGAGTCTCTAGAAATGGATTAGGGAGGTCCTAGTAGTAAACTGAGGTCTCAGATGAGTCTAAGGAGGGATACATGAGGGAAGAATTTAGAAAGGGTTGTTTGGGAGACTGTAGTAGTAAAATGGGGTTTAGGGTAATGCAAGGAGGGATAGAAGAGGGAAGAAAGGTTTATTTAGGAGATCGTAGTAGAATGGATTATTTTGGAGATCATAGTAGCAGAATGAGGTTCGGGATGAAACAGAGAGTGGAGGTAAAAGATATATTGAGAGAGGTATAGGTTGCAACATAGGGTAGTGCATTGGAGCTGATGGCCTTTACATCAACCCTTTGTCTTGGCGCAGCTGGAAGGGAAAAAAATTAGCCTCTCTAGAGCCTGCACGTTGTTGCTCTGCGGAAAGCAGGCAACACAGAGGAGTTGCTGAATGTGTCTCGGTTTTGGAAAATTACAAAAGTATGAGTTCAGCTTGCTTCACTGGAGCCCAAGTTTTTGGCAAGGGGGATGACGACAACCCTGTAAAATTAGCGGGTAGACTCTGCCTACCTGCAAGCACCCCGATTTCTGCCATGATCTTACAACATGCCAAGGTTAGATTCGAACTACTAATTTATCCTTAGAGTCCCATCGTCATAATATTCTATGCGAAACAAAACCTTAGCCCTCACCCAAAATTGTCTGCTTATGAAACAAATATGCCCATTTGAGGAATCTTAAAACAATTATCCCCTGTGATAACAAGATTATATCCATTCACAATGACACCCCATGTTGTTTTTGCAGTACCGGGTGGATTCAATCCCTCTTATGGGGAGAGCATTTTGTTGCCAAAAGGTTTTGTCAAAGGGTCCAGGTAAAAGGAAGTTAAAAAATGCCTAAGGCTGCTTGTTTGTATTTTTTAATTTTTACAAGGAAGAGCAGCCTTGGCAGCACTAAAATCAAAGGCGAGGAGAGCTTGATGGATGGCTTACCTGCCCCAAGATCAACATGTTTCAGCTGATTTTATATTAGTCAAACAGGCCTTCAGCTTTCATCAGGGCCATCCAAGTCCCGCACAAATAACTGAGATAAATTACTTTTAATAGCTCCTGTTTCATGTGGCTCCAGAAAGGTGCTAAACACTCATGCCATATACTCACTAATCTGATACTGCAATTCTGGAAATCATCCGCTTAATTCGGGATTCGTAATTATCTTCAGTTACTTGTAATGAATGTGAATGCCTGTGTAATCTTCACACCCCACTGTTTCATCCACAAACAATTCCATGCACAGCAAAAAAGAGCACAAAAAAGGCAGTTTACATAATTTCCAGGCTGGAAAACCCCAAAATAATCATCCAGCACTGCTGGAGAGAAATCCAGGAGAGGAATCTATGACAGACAGACCAACAGAATTTCAGTTTTTCTGTTGTGCCTTGGGCCAACATCTCAAAACTCCTTCAAGACCTCTGACGAAGTAAGGACAACCCTTCCCCGTCCGATACCACCTCCAAACAAAAGGACAACTTTCATACACAAATGTTTTCAAAATAGAGGAAGACCCCCAGTGCAAAAAAAATCTATAGTTTATACCACCTTAAACAAGCATTTGCAATGCAATAGGTCTCGCATTAGGAACGTTTGAGCTTTTGGTATTGCAATTGACAAATTTTGTATTTATGTTTTGGTTTTGAAAATAGCGAAATTAATAGCTTTGTCATTTACAATGTCAATAGTTATAACTTTCGCAAATGTGACACCTATAGCATTTGTAATGCAATATGTGTTGTATTTATGTGACTTACATGTATTGATAATGCAAATAACAATGGCTTCTATTTTTTTTAATCATTAATACTTAAATAAATGTTATTGTAATTTATAATGGAAATAGCTTAAACTTTTGTAAATAACTTTTGTGAAGATTATGTTCAGTGTATTTTATTGTGACGGAAATCCAAGAACAGAAGTGAAATATTAACATCTTTTTGTTACATTTGTAATAAAGCTTGAAACATTGAGAGGACATATTTGAACCAGTTGTTGTTGAATGGTTGCACAGATTGATGCTGTGGTGGCGCTGAATGATGTGATGGCGAACGAGTGATGCTGTGGCGTTCAGTGATGCTGTGGTAGAGCAAAGTGATATTGTGGTGCCCCTGAGTGATGCTGTGGTGCTGCTGAGTGATGCTGTATTCTATGCTATGTTTTGTTTTGCTATCCTATGTTTCTTTTTGTTATGCTATACTATGTTTTGCTATCCTATGTTTTTATTTGGTATGCTATGCTTTGCTGTGTTTTGTTATGTTATGTTTTGTTATGCTATGCTATGTTTTGCTATGCTATGTTTTGTTATGCTATGCTATGTTTTGTTATGATATGCTATGTTTTGTGTTTTATTATGCTATGCTTTGTTTTGCTATGCTAAGTTTTGTTATGCTATGCTATGTTTTGTTTTGTTGTGTTTGGTATGCTATGCTATGTTTTGCTATGCTATTATGTTTTTTTTTTTGCTATGCTATGTTTTGTTGTGTTTTGTTAAGCTATGCTGTGTTTTGCTATGTTTTGTTATGTATATGTTGTTGTGTTTTGATATGCTATGTTTTGTTATGCTATGTTTTGTTATGCTATGCTATGTTTTGTTTTGCTATCCTATGCTTTTTTGTTATGCTATGCTATGTTTACTGTTGCTATCCTATGCCTTATTTTGTTATACTATGCTATGTTTTCTTGTGTTTTGCTATGCTATGCTTTGTTATGCTTTGTTATGTTTTGTTATGCTATGCTATGCTTTGGTGTGTTTTATGATGCTATGCTATGTTTTGTTGTGTGTTTTATTATGCTATGCTATGCTATGCTATGTTTTGCTGTGCTATGTTTTGTTATGCTATGCTTTGTTATGCTATGTTTTGTTATGCTATGCTAAGCTTTGTTTTGTTATGCTATGCTATGTTGTGTTCTGTTATGCTATGCTATGTTTTGCTGTTTTGTTATGCTGCTTTATTATGCTATGTTTTGTTATGTTATGCTATGTTTTGTTCTGTTTTGTTATGCTATGCTATGTTTTGTTATACTGTGTTATGCTTTGTTATACTATGCTATGTTTTGTTTTGTTATGTAATGCAATGCTTTTTTTGTTATGCTATGTTTTGTTATGCTATACTATGTTTTGTTGTCTTTTGTTATTCTATGCTATGCTTTGTTGTGTTTTGCTATGTTTTGTTTTGTTGTGCTATGTTTTGTTTTGCTATCCTATGCTTTGTTTTGTTATGCTATGCTATTTTTTGCTATCCTATGCTGGTGAGGGTGTGTGGGAGTGTGGGAGGGTGAGTGAGGGTGTGTGAGGGTGTGCGAGGGTGGGGTGAGGTGGTGTGAGGGTGAGGGTGTGTGAGGGTGAGGGTGTGTGAGGGTGAGTGTGTGTGAGGGTGAGGGTGTGTGAGGGTGAGAGTGTTGTGAGGGTGTGTGAGGGTGAGAGGGTTGTGAGAGTGAGTGAGGGTGAGGGTGTGAGGGTGAGTGAGGGTGTGTGAGGGTGAGGGGTGTGAGGGTGAGGGTGTGAGGGTGAAGGGGTGTGAGAGTGAGGGTGTGAGGGTGAGTGAGGGGGTGTGTGAGGGTGAGGGTGTGTGAGAGTGAGGGGGGAGGGTGTGAGAGGGTGAGGGGGGAGGGTGAGGGGGTGTGAGGGTGTGTGAGGCTGTGTGAGGGTGAAGGGGTGAGGATGAGGGGGTTGAGGGTGTGAGGGGGAGGGTGTGTGAGGGTCAGTGAGGGTGTGTGAGGGTGAGAGGGTTGTGTGGGTGAGGGGGTGTAAGGGTGAGGGTGTGAGGGTGAGTGAGGGTGAGGGTGAGTCAGGGTGAGAGGGTTGTGAGGGTGAGGGGGCTGAGGGTGGGTGAGGGCGAGGGTGTAAGGGTGAGTGAAGGGGTGTGAGGGTGTGTGAGGGTGAGGGTGTGTGAGGGTGAGGGTGTGCGCATTGTGAGGGTGAGGGGTGAGGGTAAGTGAGGGGGTGAGGGGGTGTGAGGGTAAGGGGGTGAGGGTGTGTGAGGGTGTGAGGGTGAGGGTGTGAGGGTGAGTGAGGGTGGGTGAGGGTGAGGGTGTGAGGGTTAGTGAGGATGTGTAAGGGTGTGTGAGGATGTGTGAGGGTGTGTGAGGGCGGGGGGGTGAGGTTGGGGGTGTGTGAGGGTGAGGGTGTGTGAGGGTGAGGGTGTGAGGGTTGTGAGGTTGAGGGGTGAGGGTGAGTGAGGGGGTGAGGGTGTGTGAGGGTGAGGGGATGAGGGTGTGTGAGGGTGAGGGTGTGAGGGTGAGTGAGGGTGGGTGAGGGTGGGTGAGGGTGTGAGGGTTAGTGAGGATGAGTGAGGGTGTGTGAGGATGTGTGAGGGTGTGAGGGGGTGTGAGGGCGGGAGTGTGTGAGGGTGGGGTTGTGTGAGGGTGGGGGTGTGTGAGGGTGTGGGTGTGTGAGGGTGAGTGTGTGAGGGTGAGTAAGGTTGAGAGGGTTGTGGGGGTGAGGGTGTGTGAGGATGTGTGAGTGTGAGTGGTGTGAGGGTGAGGGGGTGTGAGGGTGAGTGAGGGTGAGTGAGGGTGTGTGAGGTTGTGAGTGTGTGTGAGGGTGTGAGTGTGTGTGAGGGTGACGGTGTGTGAGGGTGAGTATGTGTGAGGGTGAGGGTGTGTGAGGGTGAGGGTGTATGAGGGTGAGGGTGAGTCGTGGTGAGAGTGTTGTGAGGGTGAGTGAGGGTGTGTGAGGGTGAGGGGGGTGAAGGGGGTGAGGGTGTGAGTGTGAGGGTGTGAGGCTGAGGGCATGAGGGTGAGTGAGGGTGTGTGAGGGTGGGTGAGGGTGTGAGGGTGAGTGAGGGTGTGTGAGGGTGAGGATGTAAAGGTGTGTGAGGGAGGGTGGGGGTGGGTGAGGGTGTGTGAGTGTGAGGGTGTGTGAGGGTGTGTGTGTGAGGGTGAGTGAGGGTGAGAGGGTTGTAAGGGTGGGGGGGTGAGGGTGGTGTGAGTGAGGGTGTGTGAGGGTGAGGGTGTGTGAGGGTGTTTGTGTGTTGTGTAGTTGTGTTTGTGGTGTGTGTGCCTGTGTGTGTGTGTGTGTATGTGTATGTGTTGTTTTCATTGTGTGTGTAGTTGTTTGTGTATCTTTGTTGTTTTATTGTTTTATATTTTTGGGAAATGTTAAATAGCAGATGTGTGACTGTCCCATAACTATATTTACGTATTTAAGTGTTGCATTCTAGTTTTTTTTTGAATCGCGTACTATTTTGATTGACGTCCCTGTTAGCCAATGATATTTGAAAATCCTCTCACGTTGCGTAACAATTTACTCGCGTCTAATTGGAAATCCCCATATTGGTGAAAGCGCGTCCCGTGTAAGGAGTGTCGGCTTCGTTGTCCGTTCCGTGCATCGTTCGACAGGTATGTTTTTTTTTGTTTGTTTTGTGTTTGTGTAGTGTAATGTATTTGTTGTTTCCTATTGTTTTATTTGCATAGTAGTGTCTTTGTCTTGCAACAAAGCATGTTTCTTTTGAAATGTCGTCTCTTTATGTATGTAATGCATTGTATCCTATTGTTCAGATCTAATTTTTATATTTTTTTGTTTTGGTTAGTAGTTGTGTTAATAATTAGAACCCAGGGGGGCGACCCGCTGTCGCCCCCTGAAACTACCCTCCACGAACTCTCGACGAGAGCGGCCCCCCTGGCAACCCACGGCTCTCCCCCCTGGAACCCGGCGAACCCTGCTCGCCCCAACCCTGCAGGTCCGGCCACCACCCCGGACTGCCATTTCAGGCCCGACTCCATCTTGGGCCCATCACGTCCGAACACGTGACCCCGGCCGCAGCCCCAGCGAAGCCCCGACCTCGAGGCACCAAGATCCGCCCAGGTGGTAGAGTGGCCACTTGACGGATCCAGGAGGAGGGGAATTTCGATGGCCCTCCAGCCGTTCCCGGACGCCTGGTTTCGATCACCCTCCGGCCTCCCTGGGCGCTGGCTCCACCCCCCTGCTGGGTGTCTGGACACCCTCACCCCGGCCCCTCTGACCCCCAGGCGCGAGGGTCCGGACATCAAAGGACTCCAGCCCTATAGAAGGGCCAGCCCTGGATTAGGACTCCAGTTGTATCTTGGAGCCGAAGCCCTGCTGACCTCGTCGTGGCTGATCTTGATAAGAAATCTTGTACTCGGAACCTGGAACCTCGGAGCCCTGCTGACGCTGTCGCGGCCCGACCAAGCTGAACCATCTTCGGAGCCCTGCTGACGCTGTCGCGGCCCGACCAAGCTGAACCATCTTCGGAGCCCTGCTGACGCTGTCGCGGCCCGACCAAGCTGAACCATCCTTGGAGCCCTGCTGACGCTGTCGCGGCCCGACCAAGCTGAACCATTTTCGGAGCCCTGCTGACGCTGTCGCGGCCCGACCACGCTGAACCATTCTCAGAGCCCTGCTGACGACGTCGCGGCTCCTTGCACCCCCCAGCTCGAGGATTGAGAGCTGTGCGCCGGGTATCCTAGTACCCGTTGATCCCGCTACCCCCTTCCCCCTGATACCGAGACTTTAAGGATCCCTCGATCCTCCTGTACCTAATGCTGCGAGAACTTGCCTTTATTCTTTATAAAGATTCTTAAGAATCTACTCTCGTGTGGTGTCCCTTTGTAGTGGTGCGATTGCTCGGTTGTTACGATTGTAGGAGAGGAGCCTCGCCCAGGAGGCCTCTCGACGGCGCTCGGCCAATTCCATACGGAGAGGTGGGTCTCGGGGTGGGCAGTCAGACATCTTCTGTCTCCCCTGGGATCGCCTTGCTAACAGAGGGCGTGTGAGGATGAGTGTGTGGGGAAAGTTTGAGCTATTGGTATTGTAAATGACACATGTGTGCACTGTGAGTGAGGGCTGTGTGTACAGTGAGTGAGGGCTGTGTGCACTGAGTGAGGGCTGTGTGCACTGAGTGAGGGCTGTGTGCACTGAGTGAGGGCTGTGTGCACTGAGTGAGGGCTGTGTGCACTGACTGAGGGCTGTGTGCACTGACTGAGGGCTTTGTGCACTGACTGAGGGCTTTGTGCACTGACTGAGGGCTGTGTGCACTGACTGAGGGCTGTGTGCACTGACTGAGGGCTGTGTGCACTGAGTGAGGGCTGTGTGCAGTGAGTGAGGGCTGTGTGCAGTGAGTGAGGGCTGTGTGCAGTGACTGAGGGCTGTGTGCAGTGAGTGAGGGCTTTGTGCACTGAGTGAGGGCTGTGTGCACGGAGTGAGGGCTGTGTGCACGGAGTGAGGGCTGTGTGCACGGAGTGAGGGCTGTGTGCATGGAGTGAGGGCTGTGTGCACTGAGTGAGGGCTGTGTGCACTGAGTGAGGGCTGTGTGCACTGAGTGAGGGCTGAGGGGCTGTGTGCACTGAGTGAGGGCTGTGTGCACTGAGTGAGGGCTGTGTGCAGTGACTGAGGGCTGTGTGCAGTGACTGAGGGCTGTGTGCACTGAGTGAGGGCTGTGTGCACTGAGTGAGGGCTGTGTGCACTGAGTGAGGGCTGTGTGCACTGAGTGAGGGCTGTGTGCAGTGACTGAGGGCTGTGTGCAGTGACTGAGGGCTGTGTGCACTGACTGAGGGCTGTGTGCACTGAGTGAGGGCTTTGTGCACTGAGTGAGGGCTGTGTGCACGGAGTGAGGGCTGTGTGCACGGAGTGAGGGCTGTGTGCACGGAGTGAGGGCTGTGTGCACGGAGTGAGGGTCTGTGTGCACGGAGTGAGGGTCTGTGTGCACGGAGTGAGGGGCTGTGTGCACTGAGTGAGGGGCTGTGTGCACTGAGTGAGGGGCTGTGTGCACTGAGTGAGGGGCTGTATGCAATGTAAGTGTTGCTTGTGTGCACTTTGAGTGTTCCCTTGACCCTTCTTTTATTTTTATGGTCGCGCACTACTTTTTCCCCTCCGCAAGGTATTCCCTTAGTAATTATTTATCTTGACGTTTTGTTTATGTAATGAGAGCGTTACGTTTTTTGACGTAGCGTTGCGTTTGGCGTGCGTCAGCTGGGAATTTCCCAGATCTTCTAGAATCTTCGGACGCGGAAGGCGTGTTGTGCTTCCTGTGCTGTTGCTGCGTCATTTGACATGTAAGTGACAACTTTGTTTGTGTTTCCCTATGTTTTCGGATTCTATAATTGAATATGTGTTTAATTTACTGTTAATTTTCCATAGTTTGTATGGTAGTTAGACAAAAAAAAAATCGCGAGTGTTTCCGGTTTCGCATCTTTATTTGTTTTCTTTTGTTTTCAATGTTTAAAATGATGAAGTCCTATGTAAATGTTTTTGTGAAATGTTTAAATGCTTATATGCCTGCCATGGACATCTGCAGTGTGACCTATTTGTCTTTAATTCTTAGAGCCCTGATGACAATACTATGGTCAATTTGTGACACAGGTCACTTATTTGTTCTGGTTGTTCATTTATAGAAGTTTGTGGCGTGCCCATGTAACAACCATGCAAAACACTAGTTTACATTGCTATGTTTTTTTTTATTTCTGTAAATGTAGGTATTAATATCATAATTCTATTATCCTGATACGTTGCTAAGAGACAGTAAGCAAGTTAGGATAATACCCTACCTTGTTGAAAAGAAATTTCCAGTTTAGACAGCGATTTGCAGACAGCCATTCCCATTACGAGTGGCCACGGCTCCTTTCTCTATGTACCTGCTAGTTAGGTTTTGCTAACTTCTGTTTTTTGCTGCCTTCAGGACTCTTTTTAGGCTTATTTGCATGTTTCTGCTGTACAAAATATGTGCCGGATGTTATCTGCATTGTCATAGTGGTTTTTTATTTTAATTTTGCTAACACGTTGCTGCAATGATTTTTATTTTTTGCTAAGGTATGGTTCTCTGCTTTCCTGTAAGCTTTTCCCTCAGCCTCTCTCTAACTCCTAATTGCTAGTCACAGTGTTGTTTTCCTGTTAGCTGTGTGCATTACTGCGAATGTACTCATTAATTACTGTGACTAGCGTGTCCCACATGTGCATGTTGTGTGCTCCACCTTCATCAGGTGTTGGTATTTATTTATTGTTTTAATCTGCTTGTCTCCGTCTTTAGTGGGCATCCATTGCTCCTAAAACAATGTTTTAAAATTCTCATACACTATCGACGATTCCTATCCAAAAGAACAAATTCTATGAGTGTTAAACTGCTCTGCATTGAGGGATGATGGTGTTGTGCTAAGTGATGGCTGAGTTGCGCTGAATGATGCAGTTGTAAGTTTGAGTGATACAGCAATTGTGGTGAGTGAGGCTGTTGTTACATTGAGTCATGCTGTAATTGTGTTGAGTGATGCAGGCATTGCAGTGAGTGATGCAGGCATTGCAGTGAGTGATGCAGGAATTGTGCAGAGTGATGCAGGAGTAGTGCTGACTGATGTTGAGAGAGAGAGTGTGAGAGAGAGAGAGTGTGAGAGTGTGAGAGAGAGTGTGTGAGAGAGAGAGAGTGTGTGAGAGAGAGAGAGTGTGTGATAGAGAGATAGTGTGTGAGTGATGAAGTGATTGGAGTGAGTGATGCAGGCATTGCAGTGAGTGATGCAGGAATTGTGCTGAGTGATGCAGGAGTAGTGCTGACTGATGTTGGTGTTGCGTTTATTGACGCATTCGTTGTGGTGAGTGATAGAGAGAGAGAGAGAGAGTGTGAGAGAGAGAGAGAGTGTGTGTGAGAGAGAGAGAGAGAGAGTGTGAGAGAGTGTGTGAGAGTGAGAGAGAGAGAGAGAGTGTGAGAGAGAGAGAGAGTGTGTGAGAGTGAAAGAGAGAGAGAGCGACTGTGTGAGAGAGAGAGAGTGTGTGAGTGATGCAGGCATTGCAGTGAGTGATGCAGGCATTGCAGTGAATGATGCAGGCATTGCAGTGAGTGATGCAGAAATTGTGCTGAGTGATACAGTAGTAGCACTGGTGATGTAGGTGTTGCGCTGATTGATGCTGGATGTATTTTGAGTGTTGTTGGGGTACCACTTTCCACCACCACAGCATTATTCTGTAGCACCACTGCAGTAATTTGTAAAGCAACATCATCATTCATCAACACGCCTGCACCACTGCACCACCACAGTAGCACTTAGCCTTACCATATTAAGACTCAGCATCCTTAAGCATTTGCACTGCATTAGTAAGTACTGACACAGCATTAGTTAGCACCACCACAGCACCAATCTGTTCCACTATGAAATCATGCATTTACGGCTGAGATTGTCAATCGTCCCCAAATCAACTCACCATACAAGTTATTTGTTAACAATTTCTATATTTATTTTTTCCAAACTAAACAATTATTTATTTATTAAGTTTGTACATAAAAAATGTGAATGTTAAATAAAATGTGTCAATCTGAACTTATGTCTTCCTCTGTTTTCTCTTTTACAATTTTAATAATCTTCCCATTACAAAAAATCACTTCACATGAATGTGCACTGACTGGCGGTGGTGTGTATGCCTGTTTAAATTGTGCAGTGATGGCTGGTGGTGTATCTGTGTGTGTCGGGTGAAATTGTGCACTGATGGCTGGTGATGTGTGTGTGTGTGCCTGTTGCAAGGGTGCGCGTGTGTGTGCGTGCGCCTGATGAAAGCGTGCATTGACGGCCGGTGTTGTGTATGCCTGGTGAAAGCGTGCACTGATGTCTGGTGTTGTGTGTGTGTGTTCATGGTGAAAATGTGCACTGACGGGCGGTGGTGTGTATGCCTATTTAAATCTTGCTGTGATGCCTGGTGGTGTTTTCTGTGTTTGCCGCGTGCAATTGTGCACTGATGGCTGGTGATGTGTGTGTGTGTGTGTGTGCCTGTTGCAAGTGTGCACTGATGGCTGGTGGTGTTTGTGTGTGTGTGGCCTGAGTAATGTAGTTTGATAAAAAATAATGGAGCTCCAAGAGCGTGCATGAGAGATGAGAGGAAGGTAGGGTGAATGGACGAACATGCATGTGAGAGAGATAGGTTGTGGTCTGCGTGTCTGCGCTAAAGCATGAAACTTGTTTCATATATTTGTATGCAATGACCGAAACTGCAAACTAAAAGTTTTGCGCCACACTTTGTACTTGTGTGACTTTTATCACATTTTTTGTATTAAATGTCGACTTGTATCACCGAAAAGAATAGCACGCAAGTAATGAAGTCTGTGGCCTGAGTCTTGTGGTTGGCGAGCAAAGACCGTGCCTGAGAGGGAGGGGGTGAGGTGGACTGGACGAACGTGCAGCTGAGTGATCGGTAGGCTGTGGTGTGCGTGTTAGCATGTTTATCCCTAAAATTTTAGAGCAATCTGTGGCCAGATGAATATTTTTTGTGATAAATAATTTTAAAAAAATGAGACCGAGGAGTATGTGGCCTGAGTATTGTGTTTGGAGAGCGAAGAGCGTGCATGAGAGGGAGGGGGGTGGGGTGGTGGAATGGACGAATAAGTGAGATAGGCTGTCGTCTGCGTGTTTGCTTTCAGTAAAAGAAAACTCCCAAAAGCATGTAACTTGTCTCATATATCGATATGCATTATCAAAAAGAGCAAAGTACCAGCCGGGCGCCACACTTGCTACTTATGATGTGACTGTGGATGGGCCGTTGTTTTTTTTTCGTTTCCTTTAGCTCCGATTTGCATTTCACAGGGGATGTCTGCCAACAGATAAGAATCTTTATGGCTGTGCTTAAAGCACTCCAGTGTCCTGGTGTGGTATCCTCACCAGACGGCGCCCCATTCCGTCTGAAAAACAAAAGATGGTCCACAGAATAGTGCGAAGAACGTGCATGAGAGTGAGGTGGGGGGTGGAATAAAGAACGTGCAGCAGAGTGACAGAGAGGCTGTAGCGTGTTTTCGCGCAGTAAAGAAAAAGTATGTAAATTAAAAAAGCATCAAACTTGTTTCATATCTTTACATGTAATAACGTATACAACAAAATCCAAGTCATGCGACACACTTTGTACTTATGATCTGAAAAGTATAAGGAAGAACTTTTGTGGCCTTTCTCTGAGGCTCTCGCACACATGAGCCACGCAAACAAAGTGAAAGATACCCCGAGTTTGCCTACAACGATTTTTTGCAGGTGAAGCAAGGAGAGTAGAAGAGGGCATCTGAAAAAGGAGTAACCTGGGAGGTAGGGGGCATATAGAGGAATGTCTAAGGTAGTAGACAAACAAAGTGAGGGAGAGACAGTGCAGTGTGCACCCAAGTCCGGTGATGTGTATGTCCATTGAATGCGTGCACAGATCACTGATGGTGTCTGTGTCTGCCGAAAGCATGCACTGACGTCCGGTGGTGTCTATGCCTGGTGAATGGGTGCACTGATGTCTATTGGTGTGTGTGTGTGTGTGCATGGTGTGAATGTGCACTGACGTCCGGTGGTGTCTATGCCTGGTGAATGGGTGCACTGATGTCTATTAGTGTGTGTGTGTGTGCATGGTGTGAATGTGCACTGACTGGCGGTGGTGTGTATGCCTGTTTAAATCGTGCAGTGATGGCTGGTGGTGTATCAGTGTGTGTCGGGTGAAATTGTGCACTGATGGCTGGTGATGTGTGTGTGTGTGCCTGTTGCAAGTGTGCGCGTGTGCGTGCGCCTGATGAAAGCGTGCATTGACGGCCGGTGTTGTGTATGCCTGGTGAAAGCGTGCACTGATGTCTGGTGTTGTGTGTGTGTTCATGGTGAAAATGTGCACTGACGGGCGGTGTTGTGTATGCCTGTTTAAATCGTGCAGTGATACCTGGTGGTGTCTCTGTGTGTGCGGGGTGAAATTGTGCACTGATGGCTGGTGATGTGTGTGTGTATGCCTGGTGCAAGTGTGCGTGTGGGTGTGTGTGCCTGATGAAAGCGTGCAGTGTCGGCCGTTGTTGTGTATGCCTGTTGAAAGCGTGCACTGATGTCTGTTGGTGTGTGTGTGTGCATGGTGAAAATGTGCACTGACGGCCATTAGTGTGTCTGCCTGTTTAAATCGTGCAGTGATGGCTGGTGGTGTATCTGTGTGTGCCGTGTGAATTTGTGCATTGAAGGCCGTTGTTGTGTATGCCTGGTGAAAGCTTGCACTGATGTCTGTTGTTGTGTGTGTGTACATGGTGTGAATGTGCACTGACTGGCGGTGGTGTGCATCACTGTTTAAATAGTGCAGTGTTGGCTGGTGGTGTATCTGTGTGTGTCGTGTGAAATTGTGCACTGATGGCTGGTGATGTGTGTGTGTGTGTGTGCCTGTTGCAAGTGTGCGTGTGTGTGTGTGCGTGCGCCTGATGAAAGCGTGCATTGACGGCCGGTGTTGTGTATGCCTGGTGAAAGAGTGCACTGATGTCTGGTGTTGTGTGTGTGTGTTCATGGTGAAAATGTGCACTGACTGGCGGTGGTGTGTATGCCTGTTTAAATCGTGCAGTGATGGCTGGTGGTGTATCTGTGTGTGTTGGGTGAAATTGTGCACTGATGGCTGGTGATGTGTGTGTGTGTGTGCCTGTTGCAAGTGTGCGTGTGTGTGTGTGTGCGCCTGATGAAAGCGCGCATTGACGTCCGGTGTTGTGTATGCCTGGTGAAAGCGTGCACTGATGTCTGTTGGTATGTGTGTGTGCATGGTGTGAATGTGCACTGACTGGCGGTGGTGTGTAGGCCTGTTTAAATCGTGCAGTGATGGCTGGTGGTGTATCTGTGTGTGTCGGGTGAAATTGTGCACTGATGGCTGGTGATGTGTGTGTGTGTATGCCTGTTACAAGTGTGCGCGTGTGTGTGCGTGCGCCTGATGAAAGCGTGCATTGACGGCCGGTGTTGTGTATGCCTGGTGAAAGCGTGCACTGATGTCTGGTGTTGTGTGTGTGTTCATGGTGAAAATGTGCACTGACGGGCGGTGATGTGTATGCCTGTTTAAATCTTGCAGTGATGCCTGGTGGTGTTTTCTGTGTTTGCCGCGTGAAATTGTGCACTGATGGCTGGTGATGTGTTTGTGTGTGTGTGCCTGTTGCAAGTGTGCACTGATGGCTGGTGGTGTGTGTGTATGCCTGATGAAATCGTGCACTGATGGCTGGTGGTGTGTGTGTGTGTGTGTGGTCTGAGTAATGTAGTTTGATAAAAAATAATGGAGCTCCAAGAGCGTGCATGAGAGATGAGAGGAAGGGGGGCGAATGGACAAACATGCATGTGAGAGAGATAGGCTGTGGTCTGCGTGTTTGCGCTAAAGCATGAAACTTGTTTCATATATTTGTATGCAATGACCGAAACTGCAAACTAAAAGTTTTGCGCCACACTTTGTACTTGTGTGACTTGTATCACATTTTTGTATTAAATGTCGACTTGTATCACCGAAAAGAATAGCACGCAAGTAATGAAGTCTGTGGCCTGAGTCTTGGGGTTGGCGAGCAAAGACCGTGCCTGAGAGGGAGGGGGTGAGGTGGAGTGGACGAACGTGCAGCTGAGTGATAGGTAGGCTGTGGTGTGCGTGTTAGCATGTTTATCCCTAAAAGTTTGGAGGAATCTGTGGCCAGATGAAATTTTTTTGTGATAAATAAGAAAAAAAAAAGGGAGACCAAGGAGTATGTGGCCTGAGGATTGTGTTTGGAGAGCGAAGAGCGTGCATGAGAGGGAGGGGGGGGGGGTGTGGTGGAATGGATGAAGTTGCAGTTAAGTAAGATAGGCTGTCATCTGCGTGTTTGCTTTCAGTACATGAAAACTCCCAAAAACATGTAACTTGTAGCATATATCAATATGCAATACCAAAAACAGCAAACTACCAGCCGTCCGCCACACTTGCTACTTACAATGTGACTGTGGATGGTCCGTTGTTTTGTTTCGTTTCCTTTAGCTCCAATTTGCATTTCACAGGGGATGTCCGCCAACAGATAAGAATCTTTATGGCTGTGCTTAAAGCACTTTGGTATCCTGGTGTGGTATCGCCCCCAGACGGCGCCCCCAGTCCCTTGAAAAAAAAAAACCTGATGGTCCACAGAATAGTGTGAAGAGCGTGCATGAGAGTGAGGGGGGGAATAAAGAACGTGCAGCTAAGTGACAGAGAGGCTGTAGTCGGCGTGTTTGCGCGCAGTAGAAATACAATTTAAAATAATGTAAATTAAACAAAACATCAAAGTTGTCTCATATATTTTGATGCAATGACGGATACAGCCAAATCCAAATCGTGCGCCACACTTTTACTGATGTTGTGACTTGTGATGCAACGACGGATACAGCCAAATCGAATTCGTGCGCCACACTTTCTACTTATGTTGTGACTTGTATCCCATGAAAAGTTTGTTCGCCGTTCTTAATTACTACAGCTAAATGTTGTCGTGCTAGAGAAGGGGGCTGGGGGGACGGCAGATGAATGTGAGTGAAGTGCGTGTGCGTGTTTCCGCAAGTGAAAGGGCAGGAAGAGCTCGACCCGAATATATCAGAGCACTTTTCATAAGCACCAGACAGTTGTATTACAGAGGGACACATTCATTTCTAGGCACAGGGAGATTGCGTGATTTGCCAAGAATCACAGGATGGTGAGTGTCCCTGCCCACTCTATACATGCATGCCATTACTATACGGTCAAATATTACATAAAACTTACTAAACTGAAAGCAGACATGGAGGCGCCCGCTAAGCATCTTTTGAAGTGTCCGTGTGCTTTGTAACAGTCTGCATCTAATGAAAGAGTAAACCGTGTTGATAGCATGCAGAGTTGGGGGAAAGCTGTCGTGAACTGCCTAAATGCAAGTAAATGGCTGCAGGCTTGAGAAAGCTGTGTTGAAAGCAAACGAATACAAACGTAGAAATGGGGTAAAAAGCACGTAGAAATATGTGGTCTAAAAAGGAAGTCTTACCGTAAATGGCTGCAAGCTGGGGGAAAGCTGTGCACCAAAGTTCAAGAGGCCATAGTACCGCCATTTTCATGTAACTTAACGTCTGTTTTTTTGTAATGTGTTCTTGTGTAATGCTCTTGGCATGTATTTATTTTTGTTTCTATTGTACAGCACTCTAACGCCTTTGGGTAAAGTCCGCACTATATAAAAATGCCTAAATAAATAAGTACATAAGGGAAGTAAGTGAAAGTCGGGAGTACGCAGCTGAAATCCCATTGTGCCTAAATAAATAAGTACATAAGGGAAGTAAGTGAAAGTTGGGAGCACGCAGCCGAAATCCCGTTGTGCCGAAATAAATAAGTACAGAAGTAAAGTTAGTGAAAGCCGGGAGCATGCAGCTGAGATCCTGTTGTGCCAAAATAAATAAATACGTACATAAGGGAAGTAAGTGAAAGTTGGGAGCACGCAGCTGAAATCCCGTTATGCCTAAATAAATAAGTACATAAGAAAAGCAAGCGAAAGTCGAGAAAACGCAGCTGAAATCCTGTTGTTTGGTTGCAGGCTGGGGGAAGGCTGTGCAACAAAAGCGTGTGCACGCAGCCAAATCCATCCAAATCTGCAAAAGAAGCTCGTAACACCCTCTTGTCCCTAATTCCCCCGAGACGGGCGGCTATAGGTCTCCTAGCTGGACGCATCCTTCGGATGCTAACTCCAGCGAGACCTATAAAGTAATTCATGGGGCGTGACCAAGATGGCGATCTAGAAGAACGTGGGACCTCGAGGCTCCACACACCGGGCTCCTTCTCCCAGCCAGTTTGTGCATAATAGTCCCCAATTGTGCACAAAAATTGTCCGAAAGATGAGAGGGAGCACGGAGCTGTGCCTGGGAGTACCTTCGGAAGCGCCGCACGTCTGGGAGACCCTGACACAACCCAGAGCTCGGAACCGCGAAATGGCGCCCAGGCCGAGCGGACATTAACACGGACTTGGTTGAGCCCCGACTGCAGTGATACCAATGCTCCCGCGGCAGCCTGCTGACTACCGGCACCGACAATAGTGAGTAGGCGGCGGCGGAGTCAGGGTAGCGAAGTGGAGAATCCGTCCAGAGAGCTCATTGCACTTCGGAGGGCTGCAGGACGCTCCCAGGTGGTGGCGCGAAAAACGGGGCTGAGGCTGCCGGGCCTAGGCGGGCGCGGGCGAGCGCCCTCCCCCTGGCAGTGAAGCGGGGGACCTCCGCACAAGACTCCAGACGTAACACACCTGAGTCCATATAAGGCTCTGGGTCCAACAGCCCCCAACAGAGCCTCGCACAACAAGGGACACTTGGTTGGTTGAGGGGAGAGGAACTGAGTGACAGGTGACCGCCTGGGCCTAGGCACCAGCCCGATATACTGGACACACAGGAGAGCGGGGTAAGTGCAGCCTTCCCCAATAGCATTCACCCAGGAGTGCGTAGCGCAGGGAGGACTGAGCGCGGGGACAGCGTACCCCAGGGGCACCCTGCATAGCGGTGACGGGGCCACATCAAAGGAGGGTTCAGTGGCAGAGGCGACCTGGAGCTTCACATCGGGGCACTGGTGAAACCCCAGAGGGAGCGGCTGAAAGACCCCCATAGGCGAGGACGAGAGCGCGGCGCCCACAACACCAGCAGACAGATGACCTGCGACCGGCCCACAGCAAGAGGCTCGAGACGAGGGGCGATTGAGCTAGTGGGCACCTGAAACTGCCCCTGGGCCTACTCGACATGGGGGTTAGGGAGCCACTGGAAACCCGCTCCAGCGAACAATAGGGGCTGAAACCTTGCCACAAGATGCACGTCAGTGGTCATTACAGTGGGGGCACAACAGGATTCGCGTGCGTACCAACGGGGCACGAGCAGAGAACTGGGCCTGAATCAGCAACGCCCACCAGGGTACAGCGAGCGCAGGACCACCGCCCCTAGCGAAGGCATCAAGGGGGACAAGGGTGTCTAAGCAGTGAGGGACACTAAAGCAGCCAGCACACAGCCGAACACTGAGCCCCCTGCAACGCACATGTCCGGTGTTGGACTTGGCCCTTCTGACAGGTTCACCCCTAAACTTTTTGCTTTTAATGGTGACCTGGTGATGGTGATTTTTGGGTTCTGCGCACTTTCACTGTGTCCCAGTGGAAAGTGCGTGCGCACTCTGAGTGCGTGGAGTAAGGTTGGCCTGCCCTCCCATAGGAATGCATGGGGAATGTTTGTGTCCCTGGTAGTTCCTAATGCGTGTGGTGTACAGGCTTGAGTCTGGTATGTGCGGACTCGTGTGATTGAATGCTGCGAAATGATGTATGCGGCGTGTATGTGTCTAGTGTGGAAGTGCCACTTCTAGACATGGCTGTGTGTGTGCTGTACAGGTGCTGGCGTGTGATTGGCTGGAGCTGGCTGGGATGCCACGCTCCATCAGTCATGATGGGTCTGCCCGCTGGTGAGTGGGGAGATTAGCATGCTGATGGCTGGGGAGGAGTGCACCTGGGTTCTGAATAGGGCTGGGCTTTCCCCACACAATGCTGGCTCCGCCCCCTGTGGTGCGTCTAATGACCCTAGCCCTGCCAGTGAATAGAGTGAGGGGCTGAGCACATCAAGAGTGCTCACAAACCAGCTGCGACTGGTTTTTTTCCCCTCACCCTGAAGCCAGACAAAGGGTTTAACTGTATAAAAAGGGGCTGTGTCCCCTTACAAATGGTTCTCTTTTCCTGATCCTACTTGAGGGGGGCTGCTGCTGCTGCTGGCGCCAGGAGGAACTGCCACTTGGGACTGCCTTCCTGCCTGGAGGGCCCAGTGAGCTGGCCCCTGGCCCAGCCTTGCCCCCCCTGCCTTGCTGCATTCCTGGAGGACTTTTGCTGGGCTTGTTGGCCCCTAGCACCTGGGAGCGCTTTATTTGCGCCTCTAGCGCTTGGGAGCGCTTTAATTTCGTCCTAGCGCTTGGGAGCGCTTTTTGTTCACAGCCGGTGCCCACCAGGCATTGGACCCGTTTTTCCGATTTTAAAGTCCCCTGGTAGGTGCCCACCCCGCCAGGGACCTTGCCGCTATTTTTGGTGACCCGATCGAGTGCCCACCTCGATTTATTTATTTACAAGGAAAGCCGGTGCCCACCCGGCATTTGCTGCTGTGTCCACCGCCGGGCCGCCGCTCTGCCTGCGACGACCCGGAAGTGGTTGGCCGGCTGGCCAATGGTAGCGCGGCCCAGCCGGAAGTCCCGCCCCGCCGCCTCGGGGCGAGAAGGAGTCTGCAGCAGCCGTGCGGAGCCTAGTGAGGCTCCCCCGAGGGAGAGGAGCCCCACCCGCGGCCCCAGCGAAGCCGCCGCTGCACGGAGACCCGGTGAGTGAGGCCCGAAGTTCAGTATCGGGCAGGAGGGCATCGGGGCACATTGCCGGTGCCCGCCCCTCCCCTCCCCTCCAGTGTGTAGAGCCTGTTGAGGCTCCGGGGGCAGTTGGTTCTTCTCGAGTCCCCGAGTGGGACTCCAACTTTACGGGCACATTTGTAATTGAGCCCTGAGAGGCTCCTGGGCAGTTTTCCCCTTTGTCCCTATCTGAGTCCCCAGAGGGGGGGACTCCGACGTCCGGGGCACATCTGCGACGAGCCCCGAGAGGCTATGGGGCATTCCTGTTTTCGAGCCCACGAGGCTCCACGCCCACATCTTGTGTATTTAGGGCCAGAGAGGCCCAGCACGCACATTCGTATTTACGAGCCCAGAGAGGATCGAGTGCCAGTTCTTGGTTCTGAGAGCCCAGAGAGGCTCAAGAAGGCGCCACAGTTGTTTCGTTAGAGCCATGGAGGCTCTAGGGGGCAATCAGTTGTTTTAGAGCCCTTAGAGGCTCAGGGGCAGTGCTGTGTTGAGAGCCCAGCGAGGCTCCAAGAGGAGACAGTCAGTTGTCCAGAGCCTGCGAGGCTCCCCCATCGCCTTTGGCCCCATCATTGTTGTTGCAGCTGCCCAGCACTTCGTGGGCAGCTGCTACGTTTAGGCCCCCCCCCCTGACTTTGGGACACAGGGCATCCTAGCCCCAGAGAGGCCAGTTGGCCTAGGGACAGTCACAGGTGGTGACTAATGTAAGTTCTGCGCAAGTGTGTTCTTTTCCTGCACCTCTGAATGTTTTTAGGCATCATGTGTTTTCCTTCCCTGCACCTCTGAATGTGTTTTGATGCATCATGTGCCTTGTTCCTTACACCTCTGAATGTATGTTATGCATAATTTGTTATGTGTTTATACCCCTACAGGTATTGTGATACTTAGGTGTTTGTTCTTGCTAGTACAGGTGGTGCTAGTGAGGTCCTGGTTCCCTGCGCAATATTCTCCTAAGGTGGTTAGGGTTGCTTAGGTGGTACTTACCTGGTTACCAGTAGTGACTGGTTGTGTGCTAATTTGTGCTACAGTGATTTTACATTCAATGTTCTAAGTGATATTCTAATTGCTAGTTCTAAAAATGCTGATTCCTGACAGTGGTCCAGGTGGCCCTGTCTTGTACATATCCCCTGTAAATTCTGCCCGTGCCTGTTGGCACATTGTAAAGTGTGTGTTTTGATCTAATGTGTTTTGGTGTAATACAAAGGCTATTTTTATACATAACCTTGTGTGGAGTTTCCTTTGTGGTAGGCCTTGGGTGTTGTTGCTGGGGGTGCGTGCGCAAACACTTAACTCACATCGCCTCCAAGTTTAGCCTTACTGCTCGTGCTACGTTACCAAGGGGGTGAACAGGAGTTATCTTGGCGTGTAACTCCCTTGCCCTGATGTGGGAATGGTGGTCTCTGACTGACTTTGGCGCAAGCCCTGGCCAGCCAGGGATCCCATTTCTAACATTGGCTGGCAGCGTAAGGGATCCGGATTTGTGTTTGCATTGTACCACAGTGGCAACTGGCCGCACTACAAAACTCTACATTTTAGATGACCACATTTTGGGGATTATTGTTTTTTGAAGTTCCATATTTTCTTCTCCTAAAGGTATCATTGTGTAATTGTGTCCAGTACATTTGTTCCCCGCCCTGCGCCCAGAGTCTGGTACCTGTGTCACGTGTGGTCAGGTTGAGAAATCAGGGGTGGTAGAAACTGTCTTACTAGTCCGAGGGGGGGGGGTTGTGTGTGGATGAATGGTGTGTTGCACTGGACAAGTGAGTGTGAGTTCTCTGGGATAGGGAACTTGCTGAATACCTTTGTGAATTGTGTACTCCTGTTTAAGCTCAGGCCCCTAGGTTCCCTGTGTAATCTTTTCTCTAGAACGTCCGCCAAAATGGAACCTGCTTTTGATCTCAGTGATCTAGCTTGGTACAGTATGCAGGAGTTGGAAAGGTTCTGTAGAGAGAGAGACATAGGGGTGGGTGAGTCAGACACTCTGTACGACCTTAGGGGCCACCTGATCCTATGGTATAGGGATCAAAGGGATCTTAAGCGCAGTAGGGTAAGGGCCCGGACCTCACACCAGGAGGGTGGTGGGTCGGTTGGGAGCCCTGAAGATTCAGAAGAGGAGGGAGAAGATGACAGTACCTGGATGCCAGTAGAGAGTGAAGACCCCATAGGTAGGGAGTCCCTTGCTGGGTCCAGCATAGGAGACAGCGCCTCATCCCTTTCCCTGTCCCCAGAGGAGTGGGAAGATAGGAGGAAAGAAAGGGAGCACCAGCTGGCTTTAGAAAAGCTCAGGTTAGAGCATGCCCAGGCTATGGCGAAGCTGGAGCTTAAGAAGCAACAGCTAGAGACTGAGAGGGTCTTAGCGCAGGAGAGGATAGAGGCTGAGAGGGCCCTCACCAGAGGCAAAGTAGCTCTGGAGGTTAGACTATCCCCTGCGCGCAGTTTTAATTTTCTGGACTCCCCAAGGCAGGTTGAGTCCAGTGGTGGCAGCTATCTAGACTTCAGTGCAGGAAGTACCCGTCCCAGTTCCCAACGTATGGTACCTTGTTCCCAAGAGGAGGAGTTAAGGTTGAAGTTCAGGGGCAGTAAGAAACTGTCTCACCAGAGTTGGAGTTTTTTTGTGGATGACTGTTGGGAGGCAATGTGGGAGTGGCTGGCGGCTAGCTCGGATGATGAGAGGGACGTAGTACTGGATATGTTTCTCAAAGAGCAGTTGCTCAGTGGTTGTTGTCCAGAGTTGCGCCAGCACCTGTTGAAGTCTGAACACTTTAGTCCTTGGGCGCTTGCAGAGGAGGCAGAGCGCTGGGAAAGTGCTAGAGGTTCTCTAGAGTCATTAGGGAGTGACTCCAAAAGTAGTGGTTCAGGTATCCTCCAGCCCAGCTTGGTGGAGGAGGCTCAGTGTAGCCCAGCTAGGTCCCAGGATAGCGAGGAGGGTGTAGGGGCTTACTGCCTGGCTCAGTGGAGCAGGAGTAAGAGGGAGACCGAGGGTCCCCAGACGCATGAAGCCCTGCCTCAGGACTTGGATGGGTTCTGTAGGGAACACCAGGTTGGGGACCTAGGCTGTCCTGTTAGTCCATTTGAGGAGGATCTCCTAGTGAGTAGAGGACCTGGAGCGTCTGTAACCAGAGCTCCTGTGGTTCTAGAGTCTGGCAGTACCGCTCCGGTAGGGTGGGTACAGGAGTCCAGCGTGAGGAGTGATTGGGGGATGAGTTTCCCAGTGGATGCACCAGTGGACCAGGGACTAGCCAGTTGGGCTAGATCTTCTTGGGGGGGACCCGGGTGGTGCCACTTCTGTTCTGGGGGATCTTCACGCACTGTCAGTTGGACAGGGGACGGGAGATCTGCACCAGACAGACAGTCACACAACATATGTGTCATTTGTTAGCCTCAGGGGAATGGTGTGTAAATCCCCAGAAGTCCTGGAGTGCCAGGCAATTATTCCACCAAAGGTTTTAGACCAGAGGTTGGCAGGCCAGGTTCAGGATCAGCCTGACCTGAAGGGTAGGACGACCGTAACCAGTGTCCTGACCGGTTCTTCTTCCAGAGGAACCTCTCCAGTTGGGAAAGTGCAGACCTCTGGAAGGGGGTGCAGAGGGTGGGAGAGCCCACCTCTGAACCCGGTGCAACCTGAGGGGTTAAACCCTGGGTTGGAGTGGCGTTCTAGGTGTACCCCTCGCAGGAGGTGGAGGAACCCTAGGAGAAGAGGTAGGGGGAGGAGAGCCTTCCCTGAGACTCCTGGTCCGCCTGAGGGTGTAGACCCTAGGCTGGAGAACCAGTGGCAGTCTAGTCCAATGTCTTTTAGACAGGAAGAGTGGAGAATGGCTACTATGTGCCAGGGGTTACTACCCTCCGCTCTGCGAATAGGCAAGGACCAGTGACACCTGGGTGGCCCAGGGCCTAGTCCTGGCTGCGGACTGCTCGGGAGTACCAGTGGGGTAGCCCAGTTGGTCCAGACAGTGGTTTTAGAAGGAACCCCATGGGTTCACCGTGGCGTAGAACCGGAGGGTGTCCCTGCAGTTGCGGGCCCGCGTCCGTGTTCTATCGCCCCAAGCAGGGAAGTCCATCACGGTGGTGATTGGTCTACCCTGCGTTTTGGCTGGAGGGGGGTTGTGTTGGACTTGGCCCTTCTGGCAGGTTCACCCCTAAACTTTTTGCTTTTAATGGTGACCTGGTGATGGTGATTTTTGGGTTCTGCGCACTTTCACTGTGTCCCAGTGGAAAGTGCGTGCGCACTCTGAGTGCGTGAAGTAAGGTTGGCCTGCCCTCCCATAGGAATGCATGGGGAATGTCTGTGTCCCTGGTAGTTCCTGATGCGTGTGGTGTACAGGCTCGAGTCTGGTGTGATTGAATGCTGCGAAATGATGTATGCAGCCTGTATGTGTCTAGTGTGGAAGTGCCACTTCTAGACATGGCTGTGTGTGTGCTGTACAGGTGCTGGCGTGTGATTGGCTGGAGCTGGCTGGGATGCCAGGCTCCATGAGTCATGATGGGTGTGCCCGGTGGTGAGTGTGGAGATTAGCATGCTGATGGCTGGGGAGGAGTGCACCTGGGTCCTGAATTGGGCTGGGCTTTCCCCACACAATGCTGGCTCCGCCCCCTGTGGTCTAATGACCCTAGCCCTGCCAGTGAATAGAGTGAGTGGCTGAGCACATCAAGAGGGCTCTCAATCCAGCTGCGACTGGTTTTTCCCCTCACCCTGAAGCCAGACAAAGGGTTTAACTGTATAAAAAGGGGCTGTGTCCCCTTACAAATGGTTCTCTCTTCCTGATCCTACTTGAGGGGGGTGCTGCTGGCGCCAGGAGGAACCGCCACTTGGGACTGCCTTCCTGCCTGGAGGGCCCAGTGAGCGTGCCCCTGGCCCAGCCTTGCCCCCCTGCCTTGCTGCATTCCTGGAGGATTTTTGCTGGGCTTGTTGTTGGTCCCTGGCGCCTGGGAGCGCTTTATTTGGGCCTCTAGCGCTTGAGAGCGCTTTATTTTCGTCCTAGCGCTTGGGAGCGCTTTTTGTTCACAGGCGGTGCCCACCCGGCATTGGACCCGTTTTTCCAATTTTAAAGTCCCCTGGTAGGTGCCCACCCCGCCAGGGACCTTGCCGCTATTTTTGGTGGCCCGATCGAGTGCCCACCTCGATTTATTTATTTACAAGGAAAGCCGGTGCCCACCCGGCATTTTCTGCTGTGTCCACCGCCGGGCCGCCGCTCTGCCTGCGACGACCCGGAAGTGGTTGGCCGGCCGTCCAATGGTAGCGCTGCCAGGCCGGAAGTCCCGCCCCGCCGCATCGGGGCGAGAAGGAGTCTGCAGCAGCCGTGCGGAGCCTAGCGAGGCTCCCCCGAGGGAGAGGAGCCCCACCCGCGGCCCCAGCGAAGCCGCCGCTGCACGGAGACCCGGTGAGTGAGGCCCGAAGTTCAGCATCGGGGAGGAGGGCGTCGGGGCACATTGCCGGTGCCCGCCCCTCCGCTCCAGTGTGTAGAGCCTGTTGAGGCTCCGGGGGCAGTTGGTCCTTCTCGAGTCCCCGAGTGGGACTGCAACTTCACGGGCACATTTGTAATTGAGCCCTGAGAGGCTCCTGGGCAGTTTTCCCCTTTGTGCCTATCCGAGTCCCCAGAGGGGGGGACTCCGACGTCCGGGGCACATCTGCGACGAGCCCCGAGAGGCTCAGGGGCATTCCTGTTTTCGAGCCCACGAGGCTCCACGCCCGCATCTTGTGTATTTAGGACCAGCGAGGCCCAGCGCGCACATTGCCAGTTCTTTGTTCTGAGAGCCCAGAGAGGTTAAAGATGGCGCCACAGTTGTTTTGTCAGAGCCACGGAGGCTCTAAGGGGCAATCAGTTGTTTTAGAGCCCAGAGAGGCTATGGGGCAGTGCTGTGTTGAGAGCCCAGCGAGGCTCCAAGAGGAGACAGTCAGTTGTCCAGAGCCTGCGAGGCTCCCCCATCGCCTTTGGCCCCATCATTGTTGTTACAGCTGCCCAGCACTTCGTGGGCAGCTGCTACGTTTAGCCCCCCCCCCTCTGACTTTGGGACACAGGGCATCCTAGCCCTAGAGAGGCCAGTTGGCCTAGGGACAGTCACAGGTGGTGACTAATGTGAGTTCTGCGCAATTGTATTCTTTTCCTGCACCTCTGAATGTTTTTAGGCATCATGTGTTTTCCGTCCCTGCACCTCTGAATGTGCTTTAATGCATCACGTGCCTTGTTCCTTACACCTCTGAATGTATTTTATCCATCATGTGTTATGTGCTTATACCCCTACAGGTATTGTGATACTTAGGTGGTTGTTCTTGCTAGTACAGGTGGTGCTAGTGAGGTCCTGGTTCCCTGCGCAATATTCTCCTAATGTGGTTAGGGTTGCGTATGTGGTACTTACCTGGTTACCAGTAGTGACTGGTTGTGTGCTAATTTGTGCTACAGTGATTTTACATTCTATGTTCTAAGTGATATTCTAAGTGCTAGTTCTAAAAATGCTGATTCCTGACAGTGGTCCAGGTGGCCCTGTCTTGTACATATCCCCTGTAAATTCTGCCCGTGCCTGTTGGCACATTGTAAAGTGTGTATTTTTATCTAATGTGTTTTGGTGTAATACAAAGGCTATTTTTATACATAACCTTGTGTGGAGTTTCCTTTGTGGTGGGCCTTGGGTGTTGTTGCTGGGGGTGCGTGCGCAAACACTTAACTCACATCGCCTCCAAGTTTAGCCTTACTGCTCGTGCTACGTTACCAAGGGGGTGAGCAGGGGTTATCTTGGCGTGTAACTCCCTTGCCCTGACGTGGGAATGGTGGTCTCTGACTGACTTTGGCGCAAGCCCTGGCCATCCAGGGATCCCATTTCAAACATCCGGTGAATCAACCAGGGCAACCGGGCCTCAACCCCACCAGAGGGCCAGACCCAGGCAGCAAGGGCGCACACCGGCAGTGGAACTGAGCCCGCCTGCCAGCCATTCCATTGAGGTGAAGCGCACCCTAGGATATCTATGGGATCCCTAGGAGCGGGTACATCTCGGGCACGAGTCTAGGCACAGCGAGAAACACACGGATCCGGAAAGGGGGTGAGCCCAGCATTCGTTACAACCCAGGCCCACAGTGCAATTTCCCCTGAGGTGCCGGTGAGCATCAGGAACTGATAACCAAGTAAGGGAGCCCTATCTTGTCCACAACGCGCAAGAAAGGAGAGCCCTCACTGAAAGACATGCTAATCAAAGGCTCAAGCACGGGGGGACGGGAGGACACAACTCCCCCCACCTCAAAATAGCAAGCAGACCATGGGGAATGGGAAGTACCGATTAGCCGAGCGTTTTTGGAAACACTCTTTAACACTCTCCACAAGGACTTTCAGACGCTCAAACAAGAGGTAGCAGGAGAAGTGAAGGAAATACGTTGCAAAGTGGACAAGCTGGGGGAGCGAGTAGCCTCTATCGAGTACAATGAACACACCAGAAGCGAGGAGCTGGAACCCCTACAACATGAACTCATCCGCCTCAAAGACCAACAGGTGGACCTCCAAGCGCATGCAGAAGACCTAGAAAACAGGTTGAGACGCAATAACATCTGCGTCCTGGGGGGTCCCGTTGAAATCAGAGGGAGCAGATGTAACCCGCTACCTACAAGGCCTATTTTGCAAAATTCTCGGCGAGGGTCCAGACTTCTAGATATGCATCGATCGAGCACACAGGGTGGGTCTGGCAAGACGCGCACCGGCCCCTCCCCCAGACATCCTGGCCTTCCTATCGGACTTCCCACTGAAGGAGCGCATCCTTCGGGAGGCAAGATCCAAACAACCTCTCCAACATCAAGGACACTCAGTGGCACTCTTCCAGGATCTGCCCGCCATAACTCTTCAAAAAAGGAAAGCATTCAAAGAAGTGACCTCCTTCTTAAGAGACAAAGGGATACCCTACTCCTGGAGCCACCCTTTCCGATTGATCTTCAAATGGAACAGCGCGCTGCATCAAATGAGATCCCTCCGAGAGACTTGTGTTCTACTATACCTGGAACATCGTGAACCGGATGCTTCCCCTGATCGCTCCCAAAGAATGCCGATAGGAGGTTGGCAAAGAGTGGGCAGCAGATGCTCGCCCACAGAAGACTTGAAACCGGATCACACAACTAAGTCGCAGGAACGGGCATCGGCCCTAGAAGCGGTGACCAGAGACACCTCACCGCTTGAATGATTTTGTTCCGCAAATGGGGACACACACGCATTGACTCACAATTGGCTGGGGAGGGAGGGGGCGGGGGGCCGGGGTTGCTGGGGTTACACGCTTTTACAGGTAAACTCACCACATGCCTGCAACTCAGGATGGCGGGCATTGGACTATGGTAATTGGTTGGGAACGTTCAGTTGGGGTTAGGGTGGTGGGCAAAGGGGCACTGGGTAGAAGAGTGGTAAAAGAGATTCAGTTCAGGGAGGGTGGTTGGGGTTGGGGGGGCTTGGGGAGACGGGGAGAAGTGGGAGGGGGGAAGGAACCTGTATGCCACCTGTGGAGAGGATCCAAGTGAGGCACCACGCAGGGGTAGACCGCCACTGACAATGCTGTCCCTCTGTAGACAGACATTTTGATGGGAGCTACTCTAAAAATTATCACCCTAAATGTAAGAGAGCTCAATAACCCCATTAAAAGATGAGCCATCTTATCATACCTAGAGAACTCCGGCACCTCGATTTGTCTCTTGCAGGAAACACATCTCAGGTCCAAAGACTGGCATAGAATGAGGTCCCGGGCATTCCCTCAACAGTTTTATTCCTCTACTACCGATAAGAAGGCAGGGGTAGCTATATTGTTTGCTTGGCACTTCCACGGCAAGGTGGGTGATAAAGTAGGGGGAAATTAAAGGCAGGCTGTTGGCATACAGTATACGGATGGGAGGTACTCCCATGGTCATAGGGTCCCTATGCGTCCCTAACTCAGGTTAACAATCTTTTCTCAAGGGAGCCCTGTCAGAGACTCTAAGTCCTCAAGAAAGATACATCCTAGTGGGAGGCGACATCAATCTGGTCATGGATCTGGTAACAGACAGATCAGGCCATCGTTTTGGCTCCACGGGGGCAATATCGTCAGAGGGAAAGAACTGGATGGCCCACAGATCTGGATCTGGATCTGGATCTATGGCGGGAAGCGCACCCTCAGAGCACACACTATACATTCTACTCACATGTGCACCATACATATGCAAGGCTAGACCACTTTATTGGATCCTCTGAGCTCAACACACTAGTAGACGAAGTGGACATTATCCCAGCTGCACTCTCTGACCATGACGCCGTGGTAGTGACTATAGCGGTCCCTCGGATTAAGACGGATGAGCAGTGGCGACTGCGGGAGGCCTTACTACAAAGAAAAGGGGTGGCCCAACAGTTACACAAGAGCACCACTGAATACCTCGCAATCAACGACAAACCAGACACACCCTTGACCGTGGTTTGGGGAGCTCTTAAAGCAGTAGTCCGAGGGGAACTGGTAGCTATCTCGGCGGCAGAAGCCAGGGAGCATAAAGAAAAGCGGGATTCAATTCAATTAAATCTTTATTCGGTTATTTGCAAAGAAAAACAACCATAAAAGCACAGTGTAATATACATCATAAAAACGATTTGATAAAAGCGGGATTCACTCACGGCTAAGGGGGGTGCTCCCATGATATGGAGGCAATTGAAAGCTGCCAGGGTGCAATTAGCCGGCCTTGACCTCGACCGAGCCGAATACGCAGCCCTGCGGCTCAAGCACACATACTATGTCGGAGGCGATAAAAAGGGGCGTCTCCTCGCAAGCAAGCTTAGAGCTAAAATCGCAACCCTCTACAACACTCAGGGAGAGAAGCTGGGAAATGACGACCAGATAGCTGAGGCCTTCAGGGAATTCTATGCATCTCTCTATAGCAAGGATTTGTCTATTGACAAAGATGGGGAGGCCTACCTAAGTCGAGCAGCGACAACAGCTCTCAACACGGCTGGAGCCACCTCGCTGGACGCACCTTTCAGGATAGAGGAGGTGGTCGGTGCGATCTCCCGCCTCAAACCCCTGAAATCTCCTGCACCGGATGGCTTTTTCGGCCGGCTTTTATAAAACCTTTTGCCCACTCCTAGTGCCGCTCCTAGCCCGACTCTTTAATTCATTCCAGGGGCCCAGCTCAATACCTCCAGATATGTTGGAGGCTGACATATTCGTACTGCCCAAGCCAGGAAAAGACACCACCCAGTGTGCCTCTTACAGACCGACATCCCTACTTAACCTAGACCTCAACTTTTCACAGGGGTTCTCGCCACTAGACTTGGACCACGATTACCAGGCATCATTGAACCAGATCAGTCTGGTTTAATCCCAAGCAGACAGTGTAGCGATAACACTAAACACCTCATGCACCTAGTAGATAAGGCTCACTACACAGGGATGGACGCCATGCTACTGTCGGTAGACGCCGAAAAGGTGTTTGATAGGGTTCACTGGGGTTTTCTGGATAAAATATAGGTACACTTTGGCATCAGGGATCGATTTAGAGCATGAGTCGCAAGTTGCTATGACAAACCGAGGGCAATGATACGCGTTAATGGTATAGGCTCATGGCCTTTTGACATTAGAAGAGGCAGGGATGCCCGCTGTCGCCCCTCCTCTTTGCACTCTACGTAGAACCCCTACCACAGAGGATTCGAGATAACCCTGACATCGCAGGCATTACCTTCAGGGGGAACAACATATAATTAGCTTATATGCAGACAACAACTTGACAGCCCTGGATACGCCCAAACAATCAGTGCATGCCTTCCTGAGGTAGATGGAGGCCTTTGGGAGGGTGTCCGGCTTCAAAATGAATAGGGGGAAATCAATGCTTCTACCTTTGGGTCGCAACGCACATAAACTATACAGCGCATCTCCCGAATACGGGGGCCTGCAACCCCACGCCTCTATCCCATACTTGGGGATAGTCCTAACCCCGTCTTCTGGACAGACAGTCGCTCTGAACTACACGAACCTCAACTCCCAAATACATGGAGACTTGAGGAGATGGCAGAAACAACCACTATCACTGCTTGGTCGTGTAATGGCGGTAAAGATGTCCATCCTACCCAAAATTCTCTACATCTTTCAAACCATCCCAGTAGGCCCTCCCATGGGAACCATACGTAGGCTGCCAGAAGCAGTGCGACATTTTGTATGGGCTGGGAAACGACCAAGGATGCAAAGAGACCTATCCCACCGACCTCCTGACGAGGGAGGCCTGGGGATCCCAAACATACTACAATACTTCCAAGCGGCGCAACTAAGATACCTGGTGGAGTGGAGCCGGCCCGAATCGGAGAAGAGATGGCTCTTCCAGGACAGAGCGATGGCACAATCATCGCTTTGGAAGATACCTTTCCTGAAGTGACCTGACAGACCAACCTACCGCAACAAATACCCAATCACCCGCACAGTGATGCACGTGTAGGACACAGTTGCAGTTAAGAGGGGGCTCACCACTTTCCCTTCACTGCTCATGCCACTATTCGACAATCCTGAATTCACATCGGGGATGGAGAGATGAGTGTTCTTGCAGTGGCATATGTCGAGTTGCAGGTCCGCGGGCCATTTATTCAATCTTGAAGGGTTCCTCCAGTTTTCCAATCTACCACAGTTATACAACATTAAAGCCCCGAAACGATTTCAATACTTCCAACTTAGACATTGGTTGACACAGTCAGAGATATGTCCCCTAGTAGGCAGAAAGCAGACGACCTATGAGACATGGCTAATTACCAAGCAATCAGACCGAAAGCTGATCACAGAACTCTACAAGCTGATCTGTCCTCCAGATCCTTTGCGGCCCTCGGCCGGTCAGAAATGCTGGGAAAGAGAGCTGAGGAGAGATCTCTCAGAAAAAGAATGGCAAGGTATATACTATAGGGCCAACCACACGGCCAGGAACACGGCCAGCAGAGAAACATCGGTGAAAATCGCAACATATTGGTACTTGACTCTAGTCAGATTAAATAGAGGCAACCCTAACCGCAGCACAACTTGCTGGAGAGCCTGTGACGAAGAGGGCAAACTGACTCACCTATTATGGGAGTGTAAGGAATTGGAGGGATACTGGACGGCAGTCCTTAACGACATTGACAAACAATTTGACACTGAAATTCCCTGTTTCCCCGCTTATACACTCTTAGGGCTGCCCAACGCTCTCACATTCCCACTGAAGTCACTCAGGGGGAGACTGATGGGACTGGCTATGGGAGCGGCTGTTCAACATATTTTATCACTTTGGGGTACACAAACTCGCCATACACACACGGGTTGGCTGCATAAACTATGGTATGTTGTTGGTATGGAGCGCATACAAGCCAATCTTACGCAATCTGCGGCCTCCTTCAACACTATCTGGCACCCTATAATATCCCTCTTGGCGATGGAATTCAATGAAATCACATGTCCGAAATATCTTCGCCTCCTGCGACTCACCGACACATCGACACCAGAAGAATCCCCTGAAGAATAGACACCTGGCCGTCCTCACATATGATATCCTAAAATAACATGAAACAGGCTCACTGGTTCTGGGGAGAGGGGGGACGAGGGGGAAGGGATTCTTTTTTGTTTTTTTCTTGGTTTTTCGGACTTCGACAATTGGCTAGCTAACGGGAGCCTCGGCCCGTCTTGCAACCGTGGACACTTGCTATACCGTCCAACTCTCGTTGACTTGCAATGTTGTAGGAGGAAAGGGTTGGAATCGGGGACAGCCTTTATTGTTCCTAGACAGGAGTACATGAGACCTGTATTGTGTCTGCTCAATTGCCAAAACCTCAATAAAACTAAGAAAAAAAAAAAGTAATTCAAGATCCATCAAACCTAAATAATTACTATTTGAAATTAAGATAACCTGTGCTCACCCTCTGGTAGCTTGGCACAGAGCAGTCAGGCTTATCTAAAGAAACAATGTGTAAAGTATTTGTCCAACACACATACAAACACACAGTAACACAATGAAAACACTACAAAAGACTTCAGAACAGGTTAGACAAATAGACAACAATTTTATAAATAAATCAAGAACAAAACAACAAAAATCCAATAAGTAGAAGTCAAGATAAGATTTTTTAAAGAATAAAAAGGGTTCTAGTGCTTAGAAGCAATGAGTGCCTATTGGGGGTTTATCTGGTTTCTCTAGACAGAGAAAAAGTCAACAGTTCAATCCGACTGCGATGAAGCGCAGGCTGGGGACAAGAGCCATGCCCGCTCTGGAAACAGAATACCTTGATCCTGGTCACTACAGTAAGATGCAGGGTCCAGACAAGCGTTACATTGACAGGGTCCGCAGTAGAGGTGATCCGTCGATTTTCTTCACGCAGTGGTGGTGATGCGTCCGGTCTGTCGAACAAAGAGGCAGTTCCAAATGCTGAAGCTTAACTTCAAATCATGGTGCGAGTGGCGAAATCTCATGTGAAGGACCTCCTCGCAGTTACGAAAAGCTCACAAGCTTGAATACAGCTCCCTGAGCCATACCTAGGCTCCAGGACCGGAGTGGTACCACTCGGGGGTCAGAGACTCACTTCAGCCGGGTTCAGGGGCTGGTGCAGGAAGATGTTGGCTTTTTATGTCCCTTAGGCTCAGATCAGGAGACTAACCCTTGGACTTTGGTGTCCTGGGATCAAGGGTGAAGTTCCAGATCCAGTTGTCTTCTCACTCAGGCAAGAGGACAACAGGCAGCATGCCAGCGCAGCAGGGAAGTAGTTGCTTCAGAGCAGCAGTCCAACGGAGTGACAGGACTTTCTGCAGCACAGCAGTCTTAATTCCTGGCAGAGTATCAACAGGCCAAAAGTGTACTGAAGATTTGGTATCTGAGGTCCAGTATTTATAGACAGTTGTACCTTTGAAGTAGAGAGAAGCTTCTTGATGCATTCCTTTAAAGTGCACAGGTGCTCTGCACCCCAACCTTTGCCCTGGTTCCATGTTATTTACAAGGGCTATGCAGCCCTTTGTATGGAGGCAAAACACAGTCTATTCAAGTGTAGGTAGGGCTACACCCAGCCCCTTCCTCAAGTGATGGCCCATCCAGACCCACCTAAACTCCATATTGTGTGTGGCTGCCAAGGCAGTATACACCAAGTCCCATTGTCTACTACACGAAGCCATGTGACACAAAGACAGGCAGCAGACACCAAATGGCCAAGGGAGGAAATTGCCAACTTTCTATAAGTGGCATTTTTAAAATGATAAGTTACATTCCAACTTCACCAATGAGTTAGGATTTTTCACTACAATTCCAAAGACCCCAAACATGAACTGGTTACCTGGTCCCATTTGGAAATTACAGCGTATTAAATGTAACAAGGTACCTTGAATTTTATCCTATGGGAGAGGTAGGCCTTGAAGCAATGAAAAACACATGTAAAGGTTTTTCCATAGGACGTAAAATGTAAAAGTAAATGTCCAACTTTTTGAAGACAACACACCTAGCAATTTGGGCTGTCTAGGGCCTACCCTAAGGGGGACTTACATGTATTAGAAAGGAAAGTTTGGGTCTGGGAAAAGGTTTTTTTCACTAGGTTGACATGGCAGTGTACAACTGCACACACAGGCTCTGCCATGGCATGCCTCAGAAATGTTTACCAGACTACTTAAATGGGTGGCAAATTCAGTGCTGCAGGCCCAACAGCAGCATTTAATGTGCAGGCCCTGGGTACATGCAGTACCATCTTACTAGGGACTTATAATTAAATTAAGTGTGCCAATTGGGCAAGAGCCATTGCTACCATTTTTTGGGGAAAGAGCACAAGCACTTTAGCACCGGTTAGCAGTGGTAAAGTGTGCAGAGTTCTAAGACTAGAAAAAACAAAGTCAGCAAAACCAGGAGGATGGAAGGCAAAAGTTAGAGGGAAGACCACGCCAATGATGCCAGGTCTCGCACCACAGACACTTCTGGCTTAAACCTGACAAGTCAAAGGGGGAATGTTGAGTACGTCCAAATAGTGAACAGTCCCTAGATGCGGCCACCAGTGAATGGGGAATAACCACAAAGGAAAATGGGACAGGGGTTTGCCTGACAACTACTAGAACCCATACTCAAGGGATTGTGTTGGTGGTTCTGAATGTTGTATTTCTGTGGACGTGTAGAGTTAGAAATAAAATATGACGTTTCCTTATGAAAGCAAGTGCTTGACTGGACATTAATTTATTGTTTGTACAGTTTGCACTTTAAGTTATGAGTCTTGTTCCCTGCCCTGTATCTACATCTCCCCCCAACCTCTCCAAGGGAGCCCTTTTTGCTTGACAACAGCTACCACTGAGAATCAAGTGCAGAAGCGGTACTCGGCCCAGTTACTCAAGATCCATAGTAGGTCAGGCACCAGGACATCAGGAATAAAAGGCCTCAACCACCACGGTTGGGCCCAGTAGCCTCTGCATGCCCTATTGCCCTCTGAAAGGGATTCTGACATGGTATCTTCTCTACTTACGTTGGCGTGCAGACCCATCTGTGCTAAGATAGTAAAAATGAACCAAGTTCTGGCTGAGGGTTTCAGTAACAGCTCACTGGCCAAGACAGGATGATGCAATCATATAGAGATTTTATAAGCTCCTTTTATTCTGGAAGAGCACATTGTCCCTGTTGTTGGCAAGTTGTCATGGGCTTTGGAGCCTAGAGTACATAGTCAGACTGATAATAACTCTCAAGGTATGTCAAGGCATAATGTACATTGACCTCAGACTAAAGCCCATTGCCAACACATCATATGAGCAGAACACAGCAAATGGGTGATTGCAAGATGATGTGTGAGTTTCATCCAGGGCAGAGAAAAATGACATGACACAACGAATGGACTATAAACATCCCACCCCACAAGGGTCAGCAGATTTCCAGGCATGGGACAAAAAGAGTGTAGATTTAACTGCTATGTTCAAGATGGACATACCTGTGTTGATACAACAGAGACCACTGTCTAGTGCAGCACACACACAAAGAATCTAAACAGACTCCATCATTGACCAGTCTACTGTGCAACACACATCACACACAAACAGCATGCATTCTTTAGCCATGTCCGAATATGATGAAGGTAACGGTCCCCAGTGGTGCATACTGCACCAACCTTTTCTAGGGTGAGTTGGTAGGCATTCTCTCCACAGGGGTACTGGTAAAAGCCCTGTGCCTCTTGACTGGAATCACACCTCCATCACATCCAGTGACTGCATAGCCTGTGTTGAGTGGCAGCCACCCACACAGAGAAAGGAGGTAATCAATTATCAGTCCTTTATTTATTTGTATTTGTATTTTACACAGCACTGATTACACCCCAAAGCCACTGCAGAGCACATTTGAGAGAGAGAAAGCGAGAGAGGACAGTAAGAGTGTCCGAATCAGCAGTTGGAGCACCTAAGTTCTAAAAGTGGGTCTTCAGTATGCATCTAAACTTTATATGGTCAGGTTCCATGCAGAGGTGTGATTGGATTCAGCACCAGAACCTAAAGCTCCTGGAGTGAAGGAATCTGCTACCAACAGCTAATGTGTACATATTCTGGGCGTGTAGTATGAACGAGGAATGAAAGAGGCTTAATGTGCTAAGCAGCATGATTTAGAGGAGGGCAATTAATAAGGCTCAAGCAATAAAATAGCAGATTGCTGGACCTTGATTTCACCGGTGTAACTGTCCTTGATGGTGGACGTGCTTCATCGTGGTCCAGAGGTGTGTGTTTAAGATTTGGTTACAAAACACCCATCCAATTTAGGGTCACTGAGCCACTACTTTCTAACACTATGAAAGACAGCAGGGGTTGAATGTCCTCGGAAGAGATTTGGAAAGCTGCTGCCATGCCCCTGTAGTCATTCTGGATAGTCCTGTGCTTTTCTCCTACTGACCTTGGCAATCACACAAGCCCAAATGAGGTGCTCCTAGTTGTTATTGGCTCTTTCACAAGCTGTACTCTAATGTCAAGGCAACACCTAACATTAACTCAAAGAGACAAATATTCCAATTATAAAAACATGGTCTGAATATGTTGTGGTGGAACACTTGCTCTCTGCTCACAAGTATGTGGCGGTAATAAGCTGAACTTTGGCAAAGCAATTAAAATGCTGGTACAGTGGTATACTTTTATTTGAACATCAGTGTGTTTTCACCCAAAACACCAGTTTTATTGCATCCCAAAAGTCTTGAAATGCTAGCAATGCTGTCATTATTTACAGTCAATATATGTCTACGTATGTATCCCATATAAACGGAACACATTCTTGAATGAGAGGACTTTTATGCTGACAGATGTATGCTCTACACAGATTGTTTAGTAGTATGTATTGTCTTCTTTGGTCTCTTCACAAGAAATGTGAGACTATCTGGCAGTACCTATCACACCTTTTTTAAATGAAAAGGCAAAGTGGAGAGACCATGACCAGGACTGGCATTTGGATGGAAATGAGATATTCTCTGTTTTATGGAAGAAGTACTACATCTGTAGGAGAATTCACCAGTGAAAATCGGTTTGCAATGCTACCTCCATAGCTGACGAAATTCCGTGGGCAAAATGTATGTTTTAAAACTGAATACAAACACCATTTAGGCAAACGGCAGCACTCAGAATGATGCCATAACATTTTTGCATAACCAGTGTGCCACTGAGGATTATTTTATATTTTTGTATCTTTGATTTTTGTAATTATACAAGTCCTAAACCTTCCACCAACTCCTTTTTCAGTCTAGCATCCCTAGAAGAAATATGATGACTAGGGTAATTGTTCTCTCCACTTGTGAACCAGCATTTATTCTGCCCTTTAACTTTAGTCCATATTTTCTTAACTGGTCCAACGTCCATCTGGCTATTTCATTTTGTTCTTTTAGTGCTACCATAAATTAGCAGATCGTCTTGATATGATTTTACCCCTGTAATATTCCCTACAATAGCTCTTTGAAAAGAAATACCATGGACACAAATAAAGGGTATCTTCTTGATTGCAAGTACCTGTTGGAGCAATGAATACTGTAAGTTCATGAGAATCCTTATGCAAATAGACCTGATGATATACCATAGCTGAGGCTAAAAATTTAAAAATCTTTGCCTCTGTCAGCACTGTCACCATTTCCTATATATTTGGAAAGGAGGTCTTGTGAATCATAACAGCTCATTTAAATCCCTCAGATCGATACATAACCAGATGTCTCCATTAGGTTTTTTGGCCACAGCTATTGGTGCAATCCATCATTTTACTTCTCCCTACTCAATCACGCCCAACCTGCAAAACTAGTTCAACTCCTTTCTTACTACCTCATGCACACATATAGGCTATTGTCTCTCTTTAGAAACCAACTGTATTGCTTATTTTTTAACTTTATATTTTGGACATATGTTGTCAAACATTTCAAATAGGACTTAAATAATTCTGGGAAATCTCTATCAAAATCTGAACATCCTTCTTATTCTAGATATACCTGAACTTGAGGATGAGCATTAGAATCTACAAATCCACCAAACTCTTCCTATGAGACTAATCCAAACTGTTGTCCTCTTTCACAGATACAAAGACTTTGCCAACTGTCAATTTGTTAATGAACTCTGTTGTTTTCTGAAACTATCCTCTCATTTTTTCAATTGCCAAATAGTAAAATATACTTTTTTCACTCCTCTGTTTCTACCGTTGACCAGCACTCCTACAACATTTCATATGATGCCCTTTTTCTCGTATTTATTGTACACTACCTGTATAGCTCAGCAGTTTTTGCTGAATGCCACGTGACCATACCAGCAACACTTGCCTCTAAACTTACTCTCTCTCCTTGTGAACCATTAGCAGACTTCTTTTCAGTCACTGTATTCCCTTGTAGTTTCTTGAGACTGTTTTTGCCAGTCTCCTCAACACAAAGCATCATGTGCTCTACTTTCTTTGTGAACATTAATACTTCACGTTAAAATGGCTCATCCTTCATTGAAAGTTCTACTTTTATTTTTGCAATACTGCAATGCAGTAGGAATTGGTCTCTTTTATTGACATCTGTTATAGTTTGAAATGTGCATGTCGTAGTTAACTTTCTTAATGGTGTAATCAATTTCTGCAAGGTTTCTCCATCTTTTTTGCTTTTGCATCCTCTATCCTAAATGGTATCCTTCAAAAATGGTACTGACACAATATAAACAAATGAATGTCAGATTTGTTTACACATATGTCGTACACTTTTAAACTTTGTGCGTCATCTTGTCCTAACTCTAGTAGATGCTCCAAAACCTCCTGTTCTTAAGCACCCAAACAATGTAATAATAGTTACAACGTTCTCTCAGCCCCTTTGTTGGGTACACTTACCCCCACATGCATCAACCTATTTAGGAAGTGCAAACGGTGCGAAATCGGTAAATTCGGCCGTTTGCACTTCCTAAATACGTTTTTGGGATGCATGAAACAGAGTGTCAAACCCCCACATGCATCAACGTTTTTTGCATTCGCAAACGGTGCGATTCGGAAAAATCGGCCGTTTGCGAATGCAAAATCCGTTTTTGGGATGCATCAAACTTTTGTGCATAATTCGCTATTTTTAGCATTTCTAAAAATTGCGAATGCATTTAACCACATGAGCGCTAGCGAAATTCCCCTCCTGTGCTCATGTTTTAAAAAACCCATTATTCATGACGAGCTGGGCTCGTCATGAGCGTGCGAGGAGGCTACCTCATGACGAGCCCAGCTCGTCATGAGCGTCGAAGGGGTTAAGGAATCGCATTTGTGCGATTCCTTAAATGCAATGCATCATTTTTTTAAAAATAGCGAATTTGAAAATTGGAAGTGCAAATTAACACGAGGTTGACCCTCGTGTTAATTTGCGAAAATTGTTAAAAAAGCAAAAAAAAGCATTTTTAAAACTTGCATGTTACAGACACACATGTCCTTAGGACATGTGTGTGTGAAACATCCACTTAAAAATACATTTCAGGGGTGCAGGGGGGGGTCCTTTGGACCCCCCCTGCACCCATGGAATGCATCAACATTATGCGAATCCTAATTTGCAAATTCGCAATTCCCATTGATTCCTATGGGCCTTTTGGCCCATAGGAATCAATGGGAAATGCGAATTAGCAAATTAGAATTCGCATAATATTAGCGAATCGGTAAAAAATGTGAATTTTACCGAATCGCTAATATTATTAGAAAAAAATCATGCATCCCGTTTTGCGAATTCCAAATTGCGATTCGCTATTTTTCGCAATTTGGAATTCGCAAACGGCCGGGATGATGCATGTGGCCGTAAATTCGCTATTTTTTGCATTTCTTAAAAATGCGAATGCAATTAAGGAATCGCATTTGTGCGATTCCTTAAATGCAATGCATCATTTATTTTTTTAAATTGCGAATTTTGAAATAGGAAGTGCAAATTAACACGAGGTTGACCCTCGTGTTAATTTGCGAAAAATTTTAAAAAAGCAAAAAAATTCATTTTTTAAACTTGCATGTTACAGACACACATGTCCTTAGGACATGTGTGTGTGAAACATGCACTTTAAAATACATGAAAGAGCTTCAAACAGAAAAAAGGGTTGAGGCAAAAGACCTGCACCTGTTCTGAGTTGTGACTTGTCAATATTTTGATGGTGCTCACGAAACCAAGGAACACAACCCTATCTGTTCCTTTAAGGACAAAGTCCTAATACAAAGCACAAACTATGGAATCGGCACTCATCAGGAAGTATCATTCATAATGATAAATGTCCTTCAATCAAAAGTAAATCCACTTCAAATGAACAGGTCCGAACTTGATCACGGTAATTTTTCAATTCTTTAATGTAGTTTTCACACAATAGAAAAATGTTCCAAATCACAGCAGGTTTATTCCTTTTTCTTTTTTTAGCCTTTAGCCAACGCGTTTCGTCTCAAAAATGAGACTTCTTCAGGGCTCAAGAACCTGTTTTTATGGAGTATGACGTGAGTTGCACAATTTTTCTTAGATCATGTATCAATTAGAGAGGTCTGTTGTCTTTGATGAATATCCAAAAAGAACTAAAGCGACGGCATGGTGGCCAGCAAAAAAAGCGACCAGTGGAGATTCAGTGTTGCGAACTTTAAAATACATTTCAGGGGTGCAGGGGGGGTCCTTTGGACCCCCCTTTGCACCCTTGCAATGCATCAACAAATTGCGAGTGCAAAAAAAAAAATGCAAAACGGCATTGATTCCTATGGGCCTCTAGGCCCATAGGAATCAATGTAATGCCATTCCTTAATTGCGATTCGCAATTAAGGAATCGCAATTTCCGAAAATTAAGAAATCCTAAAAACTTTTAGGATTTCTTGATGCATAGGATTTTGCATTTCCTAAATAGCGATTCCTTAATTTTCGCTATTTAGGAAATGCAAAATCCTAGATTGATGCATGTGGCCGATAATGTTGGGAAACCTTTCTCTACTTGTCCCAGTGCAATGAAGGCTCCCCAGGTTTACTAAACAAGCTGGTGGAGTGCATGGATCCTTCCAGAGTAATTATTTTATCTTGTTTGTACAGGAAGCAAAGATTCTATTACCATCTTGGTATCAAAAAAATAATAGTTATTCCAATTGACTTACCTTGGGATCCCCAATAAATCTCAAGTGGTCTACACTTTCTCAAAAATATTTTTATAATTTCTAGCTAATGTTTCATTCATTCTCTCTATGCAACTTATATTAAACATCACCTTCCCAAAATAGTATTAACCCAATTGACTTATCATGGGATCCCCAATAAATGTCAAGTGGTCTACACTTTCTCAAAAATATTTTTATAATTTCTAGCTAATGTTTCATTCATTCTCTCCATGCAACTTATATTAAACATCACCTTCCCAAAATAGTATTACCTTTACTGATATATCCTTAAATACAAAGTGTAAAATCAATAATGACTAGGCTGCAGCATAACATGGTTTCCAGTAGATTATCTGCCAGTTACTGTTTTCTCCATTTCAATTGCTGGTACAATCACCATTGTGTCATCTTACCATCCAAAAGTAATAATCGTTAGTATCACCTTGTCCACTAGCAATATGCTCAAAGGAGTGTCTGTCATGAGTTTTTTTAGTACAAAGAATAGGATGTACTTGTAAGCCTCCCCCAACCAATGATACAATGATTATATGTGAGAATATTGTATTCAGAAATATAGTCTGACATAACCATTATGCCATAAATATTGTTTACAAAACTATTGGTCTTGTTGGATATAGATTTTCTGTTTGGATCTCCGATGAAGTAATACTTTTTTGGACAGTATTTAGTGCACAATATAGCTAGACGGGTGTACTTCAATCTATGCATGAATTCTGAAGTAAGAAATTGAAGGAATTTAAAAAGAAAATAATTATTTTTAAGCCCTTCAGTGGTTCACAGTCAAGCACATTATTACCTTAAAAGTACTGTGTACGTTTGTCTACTAACCAATGGACAGAACTGCATGAATACCTGAAGAAATGGGACATGTTGTATTGCACCTGGTTGCTCAGTCGCTCATTGAGGCAGGATAGCCAAACTGGATTCAGTAGTTCTGCTTTCATTTAAAAAGCTCTGAAAGTTGTCTTTTAAAAATCCATGCCACAGCAAACACAAGGAGATGATGGACGGAGTGCTGAAACTTTTCAAGCATTCACTCCCAGTCACAGTTCTGGGTTGAATCCATCATCATTCTTTAGCTCACTTTGCCACCCCAGTTCAGACACAGCTATATGCAAATCAGTCTTGACCCTGTGCCTCATGGGAACAGTCCAGCCTGAACTGCCAATCCATGTTGGGATCTTTGTACTTGGGTGAATGTATGATATTGTTCTGCATTCCGTCCAACAATTGTTTTTGCATTTGTCACCCCGAGTGGGATGGGTATGCCCAGACGTGGGTCCTGTGCTCTCTATGCCACTGGACTCAAGCTATCCTGGCTGAAGAGGGGTGAAACCCCAAAACTGGTCCTAGGATGCTTGTTTCCAGTCCAAGGAGGACCTGGCCTGGCAGTTCGGGCTGGACTGTCCCCATTGGACACAGGGTCAAGACTGATTTGCATAAGGCTGGGTTCAAACTGGAATGGCATAGTGAGCAAACAAACGATGGATATAGGCCCAGATCTTTGTACTGGGTTGAATGTATGACATTGTTCTGCATTCCATCCATAAATTGTTAGTTTTGCATTTGTCAGCCCGAGTCTCATGGGTATGCCCAGACGTGGGTCCCGTGCTCTCTATGCCACTGGAAAGCTATCCTGGCTGAAGAGGGGTGAAACTCTGAAACCGGTTCTAGGATGCTTGTTTCCAGTCCAGGGAGGACCTGGCCTGGCAGTTCGGGCTGGACTGTTCCCATTGGGCACAGGGTCAAGACTGATTTGCATATGGCTGGGTTCAAACTGGAATGGTATGGTGAGCAAAAAAACAATGGATATAGGCCCAGATCTTTGTACTGGGGAGAATGTATGACCTTGTTCTGCATTCCGTTCATCAATTGTTGTTTTTGCATTAAAAATTCATGCAATCAGGCCTTCCAGGCACCTACTAACATTACTATCTCAGTTGCCCACAAGATTCACAGGTGATCCCGAACCATGAAATCCTTAGCAGTGTGAAGTGGTGTGGAGGACGTGATCTAGTGCCTTAGTGATATCTTTGGGGACCTGGTTTCTAATCCTCGCTCCACCCCTTGAAGGATATTTGCTTAATGTAATCAAATAACCTAACCACCAAGTGCCTGAAATTGTAAACATATATTGCAAAATGTAATCCAACTGTAAATGTGCTAAAATATAATTGTTTAACTGTTTTAAAAATGTGCAAATCCCCATAAATGTACATTGATTGTTGCCCCCCTTCTAGGTCTCTGCTATAATACCACTACATACCTCATGTGGCAAGCTGGTGCTCTGTGAAACAGCAATAACTGAGTACTATCAAATTAGGTAACAGTAAAACCTGTTATTGACCGTGCTGAATAAAAATTGCAAAATGGTGGACTGGCCTAAAGACAACTCCGTTATTTCAACAGGCTCATGTAATTAATAAAATCGTAAATAAAAAATATATACTTAGAGAAGCTCTGGGTCAGCCTGCTTCATTAACTGGAATGTTCAACTGTAATTCATATGTGGCAGCCACCCTCCACAACATACAACATGGTGCTGTGGGTCAGGCCATGTTAGCCACTGGTTCACTTGCACTGTGCGTTGTAGAATTTTGCCTCATCAAATGCGCACATTCACCGAAAATGAAGTAGATTTCATTGCCAGGACTTGTGGAACAACATTTTACCGTGCCATTGCTTTTTTTCTTTCCATTTTTCATCTTTTTTTTATCATGCATGCGTCTTTAAAATGTGATTTACGGTTACAGTAAGTACCTTTTCTATGCGTCTATAAAAATCACATTTTCCTCTGATGTAAGTTAAAACTAAAAAGAGTTTCTATGTTGTTAGAAGGTCATCCGCCTGGTAGGAAGAACTCATAGTCTTCCATTAAAATTATATAGTTTTTTTTAAATTTATATTGCAAGGATATGGCCACCAAATGTAGGTGGTGGCATGATTTTTTTAAACTTTTGCGTCAGATGCTTACAATAAAAAAAACAAGCATTGGAAATGCAATAGGTCTCGGATTTATTTGAGTTAAAGCTAATGGCATTGTAAATGGCAATATCTTTTAGCCATGTGTTATGGAGTGTATGCATGTGGTGTGTAATGGAAATATGTGGTTTGGATTGGAATTGTTCACCCTGCACACTCACAAACTGTTCACCTTGCACACTCACAAACTGTTCACCCTGCACACTCACACACTGTTCACCCTGCACGCTCACACACTGTTCACCCTGCACGCTCACACACTGTTCACCCTGCATGCTCACACACTGTTAACCCTGCACGCTCACACACTGCTCACCCTACACGCTCACACACTGCTCACCCTACACGCTCACACAATGTTCACCATGCACGCTCACAGACTGTTAACCCTGCACGCTCACACACTGCTCACCCTACACACTCACACACTTCACACTCTGCACTCACACTGTGCACTCACAACTCTGCACTCGCACTCTGCCCACTCACTCTGCACACTCACTCTGCACTCTGCCCACTCACTCTGCACACTCACTCTGCACACTCACTCTGCACACTCACTCTGCACATTCACTCTGCACTCTGGACTCACAACTCTGCACTCTGCACACACACTCTGCACTCACTACTCTGCACTCACTACTCTGCATTCACTACTCTGCACTCACTACTCTGCACTCACTACTCTGCACTCACTACTCTGCACTCACTACTCTGCACTCACTACTCTGCACCCACTACTCTGCACTCACTACTCTGCACTCACTACTCTGCACCCACTACTCTGCACTCACTACTCTGCACTCACTACTCTGCACTCACTACTCTGCACTCTGCACTCACTACTCACTACTCTGCACTCACTACTCTGCACTCACTACTCACTACTCTGCACTCACTACTCTGCACTCACTACTCTGCACTCACTACTCTGCACTCACTACTCTGCACTCACTACTCTGCACTCACTACTCTGCACTCACTACTCACTACTCTGCACTCACTACTCTGCACTCACTACTCACTACTCACTACTCTGCACTCACTACTCACTACTCTGCACTCACTACTCACTACTCTGCACTCACTACTCACTACTCTGCACTCACTACTCTGCACGCACTACTCACTACTCTGCACTCACTACTCTGCACTCACTACTCTGCACTCACTACTCTGCACTCACTACTCTGCACTCACTACTCTGCACTCACTACTCACTACTCACTACTCACTACTCTGCACTCACTACTCACTACTCACTATTCTGCACTCACAACTCGCTACTCTGCACTCACTACTCTGCACTCACTACTCTGCACTCACTACTCACTACTCTGCACTCACTACTCACTACTCACTACTCTGCACTTACTACTCTGCACTCACTACTCACTACTCTGCACTCACTACTCACTACTCTGCACTCACTACTCACTACTCTGCACTCACTACTCACTACTCTGCACTCACTACTCTGCACTCACAACTCACTACTCTGCAACTCACTACTCTGCACTCACTACTCACTACTCTGCACTCACTACTCACTAGTCTGCACTCACTACTCTGCACTCACTACTCACTACTCTGCACGCACTACTCACTACTCTGCACTCACTACTCTGCACTCACTACTCTGCACTCACTACTCACTACTCTGCACTCACTACTCTGCACTCACTACTCTGCACTCACTACTCTGCACTCACTACTCACTACTCTGCACTCACTACTCTGCACTCACCACTCTGCACTCACTACTCACTAGTCTTCACTCACGACTCTGCACTCACTACTCACTACTCTGCACTCACTACTCACTACTCACTACTCTGCACTTACTACTCTGCACTCACTACTCACTACTCTGCACTCACTACTCACTACTCTGCACTCACTACTCTGCACTCACTACTCACTACTCTGCACTCACTACTCACTACTCTGCACTCACTACTCTGCACTCACAACTCACTACTCTGCAACTCACTACTCTGCACTCACTACTCACTACTCTGCACTCACTACTCACTAGTCTGCACTCACTACTCTGCACTCACTACTCACTACTCTGCACTCACTACTCACTACTCTGCACTCACTACTCTGCACTCACTACTCTGCACTCACTACTCACTACTCTGCACTCACTACTCTGCACTCACTACTCACTAGTCTTCACTCACTACTCTGCACTCACTACTCTGCACTCACTACTCTGCACTCACTACTCTGCACTCACTACTCTGCACTCACTACTCTGCACTCACTACTCTGCACTCACTACTCACTACTCTGCATTCACTACTCACTACTCTGCACTCCTCTGCACTCACTACTCTGCACTCACTACTCACTACTCTGCACTCACTACTCACTACTTACTACTCTGCACTCACTACTCACTACTCTGCACTCACTACTCTGCACTCACTACTCACTACTCTGCACTCACTACTCACTACTCTGCACTCACTACTCACTACTCTGCACTCACTACTCACTACTCTGCACTCACTACTCTGCACTCACTACTCACTACTCTGCACTCACTACTCTGCACTCACTACTCTGCACTCTGCACTCACAACTTTGCACTCACAACTCTGCACTCACTACTCTGCACTCACTACTCTGCACTCACTACTCTGCACTCACTACTTTGCACTCTGCACACTCACTCTGCTCTCACTACTCTGCACTCTGCACACTCACTCTGCACTCACTACTCTGCACTCACTACTCTGCACTCACTGCTCTGCACTCTGCACTCACTACTCTGCACTCACTACTCTGCACTCTGAACACTCACTCTGCACTCTACACTCTGCACTCACACTCTGCACTCACACTCTGCACTCTGCACTCACAACTCTGCACTCACTACTCTGCACTCATGCGAGCCTCCTTAATCAATCCCTTATTTCTTATCTAAATTTTATATAGCGCAATCAGGAGCCTAGAGGCCATCAAGGCACTGTGCAATTGTTAACACCAAGCTAACATAAGACATAACATAGCAAAACCGAGTGACATTTGACAATGAAACCCTCTCACAAATGTTTATTGGCGCCTATTAGTTTCAGTTGATATATTGGCACCGTAGAAAGCGCAGTGCTGCTCGTGCGAGGAATGGTGCTAACGTGAGCGCGCGGGCCCACCATCTGCCTTTAATTACCGCCAGCCTTGACAGCTGGCAATTGAAGATTTATGACCTTCTCCCGCTCGTGTCTGCACAGATTATGCAGGAAGTCTAGAAACTCAAAAACGTATGGCCTATTGTGTGCTGACTTCTTAAAAGACAGGCATGCAAGGCCCAATTGCCATGCAGATGGCAAAAAACAAGCCCTAAAAATCACGAGCATTCAGGAATGTTTGGGTTGCTTCTCGGACACCCTGATAATAGGACTCTTGGCTCCGCCCACAATGCTTCGCAGTGTGTGACGTAGGCCCGAGCCCTAACAATAAAAAAATCAAACAGTTGCAACAGCTTGCAAAGGCCAGAGCTTTTGGCTTTGGTTGTTCATCTTGATATGCATGGTACAGTTCTAAGGACATCTACCAGGTAGGAAGCGTTAGCAGCTGCCCGTAGCGGGTGTCAAGGTGTCGACCCACTACCTCCCTCTGCCATCTACTTCTAGTCGAGAAAACACGTGAAAGTGCCTAGCCACCTATATTTACATCCGCACTTAAGGAGTGTCGAAAAGGCTGTATGTCAAGAACGACGAGGTATTTTTATTTATACCAATTTTTTCATATTTATTTGATGATTTTTCAGAAGAGTAATTTTAAGCAAGAAAAAGATATATATCTACATCCACATATTTACAACACATTTTTACAAATCTATCTACACAAGTGTATTTCCAACTTAACACGTGAAAAATCAAATAAACCTAGACCAAAGAATAAATCCAGTGTCTACATCAAATACATACCACATGAAAACAATACATTTGTTTGAACAGAACAATATATCAAAAAAAGAACATGTGTATTGAAAACAGTGACTCTGTACAAGTGAAAATAACGAGTGAAACAACAAAAGAATGAAAGGAGTCAAGTCAATCTATGACCACTAATGGAACTAATGGAACCAGCAATGGCTGGTATAAAGAACTTTGTCACAATTGCTCCTTTTTAACAAGCCGACGCGTTTCGAAACCAGGGCGAAAGTTCCTGGAATCTCATCAGGGCGTTGTCAGTGAAAAAGTTTCAATCTCAAAACTCGAAACTCGCCTCACTTCAAGCGACACTCAGAGAATAGTGTGAATCACAACCTGCCAATGTTTCTGGAAGAAATTAATTCGAGGAACAAACGGTCTGGCACGGAATTCTTCACGTGCAATGACCTTCTTTATTCTTATAGTCGCGTCCCGTTGCAGAGCAACTGGGGGGGGAAGGGAGGGAGAGGCCACCTAAAGAAATAAGTAACAGGGTAACTTCCTTGACCAAGCCATTGTTTTAGGGATATTTGTGTATAACATGTGAAAAGGAACGTACCTTCAATTATTTTGTTTGAAGGAGGCCCACGGCTGCCGCCGACTTTGCATTGTTTGACAAAACGAATTTCGTCCGCCAAAGTGTGAACGCTGGAGCGTGAATGCTGGGGAGACAAGGGGGCTGTGTAAGTGCTGGGTCTTTATCGAGCGCAAGTTTACTAGAGTAAGTCTGTTAGTCTGCCGACATACCTTTAGTAACGCGTAAGGAGTTAGTTACTTCTCACGATGCTTTTCACAGTTTCTCGGGCAGCGTGATTGATTCCGCTATTGAAACAATAGAAGTAATTAAAATTATTTTGTGGTTGTAAAACCTGGGTTATGCCCTGAATATTGCTGGTTGCGCAGACAGCACCTACCTCTTTCCTTCCTCATCATCGCCTAACCATTCTGCGGTCAATCCAACATGGATGCCAGGTGTGTGGCTGGTTATAACCCTGGAAAACCGGGCCTATGCATTATGGGAGATGTAGTTCTGTGTTTACAGAACCTGTTCTCATATTATACGTGTGTTGCTAATAATATGTTTCTGCACGCGTTTAATGCACAGGAGTTAAAAAGAAATCAAAAAAACGGCACACCTTTTGTAAAGTAAAGATTCTGTGAGAATTGATGTGGGGTGGCGCCCCTGAACGGAAGGTGAATTTCGCAAAGAATTTGGATCAAGGGGAACACATTACTGTGTTATTGAAACAGACAGAACAGCCGTAGCCGCTGCGTGACGCACAAAGCACTCAGGGATTACAGCCTTGCAATCTCAGACAAACTATTCAATCCTGTCTGTGCACTGTTAAATTTAAGAATTAAATATGCTTCTTTTTTAGAAGCATTTTGTCCACGTCTACATTCCGATGCTTTGGTCTCAGAGTGTACAGTACTGTCCACCTCAGATCGTTTTCATCATGCTTGGCTGCCACAGAGTGCTCGACCATTGGTGCAGTCAAGATTTTGTTTTTTATTGTCGATCTATGTTGGCAAATGCGTAGATTAACTTGTTGGCATGTTTTGCCAATATATATCTTTTCGCATGGACATTGGACTGAATAGACCACATTCTTGGTCTTGCAGTTGGAAAATTCAAGAAGTTTCCACCTAATTCCTGCATGGTGGAACTCACTTCCTTCAATTGTGTTGTGGCAAGCAACACAGGTGCCACATTTGTGGTGCCCTGTAATCGGTTTGAGATTCCATTGAGCCAGCAGGTCATTTTTCTTTTTTGGTAAGGAAACACCTGTTCTCATGATCTGTTGGCCTAAATTTTGATTTTTCTTGTAGGCGAACAGAAGACGTGGAAAGGAGCATTCAAGATTTTCTAATAAATGCCAGTTGTTCAACACAGCTTTCCTAAGTTTATGGGTGTCTGGTCCAAAGGTGGTGACACAGACCAGTCTTTCTAGTGCAGGTTTAGATCGTACTTGGAGAAGGGTTTCTCGAGGAGTAAAACGCGCTCTTTTGAAAGAGTGCTTTAATAACTTTTTCGGGTACCCTCTTTCTTTCATTTCCTCACAAAATTTTTGGGCATGGGACGAAAAGTCCTCAACATCAGAGCAGTTTCTCCTGATACACAATAACTGCCCATATGGGAGATTCGATTTCAAGTTCCTGGGGTGTGCGCTCTTATGATGCAGGATGGTATTTCTGTCTGTAATTTTTTTGTAAAGGGATGATTTCAATTCCCCTTCGACGCATGTAATTTCATTTAAATATGTGGATGTAGATATATGTCTTTTTCTTGCTTAAAATTACTCTTCTGAAAAATCATCAAATAAATATGAAAAAATTTGTATAAATAAAAATACCTCGTCGATCTTGACATACAGCGTTTTCGAAACTCCTTAAGTGTGGATGTAAATATAGGTGGCTAGGCACTTTCACGTGTTTTCTCATTTAAAAAAGGTCCAGCCTATCCACCTGTCCTCAAGGGTCTGACTCCTTAGGTTTTCCAATATACTTCTAGTCGGCATGCTTCAGTTTTTACATGAAAACAAACAATCTCACGGATTGTGTATTTGCACCGAAAAGCTGCTATTGTAGCAGGGTTTCTGTTCTCCCACAGAACTGTGCACAGAGGATTGGAACCTCAGCGAATTAGGGTGACCCAAAACTCACCTTAGTACCCAACAAACCCCTTACCGAGCTAGCTACAGTGTCTCATTGGACATAACAAACTCCCAATGTTTAGACAAACCAGAACATGAACTTACAATACCTCAGGTTAAGTGGAACACATGAGCACTCTTTCGTTATACAATCATTTCAAATCAGAACGTGGAGTAAATGAGGAAACATGCACATTTGAAATATTTATTCACTAATGCCGTTTTCTCAGGCGCAGTATCTTAGATAATACAAGGAAACATATTATCAGAAGCAAAGTTATCAGCATAGTTACTAGTCCATAGAGGGCAAATGGTGACAGCATGTTAACATGCTGTAATGAATAAGGGTTAACAACACTTATTTCTCACCCTCCCTAACTCACATATTATATTAATAGCTAAGAAGGTCTCTTTGGGTTTTAGCAGGGTGGGCCCATACCTCAGGATCATAGAATGAAGAGATCACATCAGCATACACCAGCTCTCTCTGCATGCGAACAGCATCAAGTGTCTATCTGTGCTCTAAGCAAAGCAATATAAAACCCGCCTAAAGCCCAAAGTTGGCAGAAGCTGCACTTATGTTATGTCTATAAGGGTGCGGAGATCAGACCTCATAACAATTCTGTATCGTGTTATTCCTGAAGCTTCAGCACTCTCTGTACAGACATAGTTTATTTAGCAAAGCTGATAGCAGAGCAATAACATACTATTCTCATGTAAACCACAACGGGCTACTAGGTTGAAAGCTAAATCAACAATTAAGTGTTGTGTGCAGAAGCAGCAAAAAGGAAAAATGGCGTTTAAACATGTAATAAGCCTATGCTAACTTAACACATTATAAAGATAAACAGTAGCTATATGACACCCCCCCATGATCCGAGCACGGATAAGATAAGATAAGGGCAACTTCATGAGAGCAGAGTTCAAGAACTATGAACAACTTCATAATTATAAAAAAGTACATGAACCAAATCAAAATCCAAAAAACGTCAATTTCAGAATTCAACAGCACTCAAGTCAATAGGACTGGGAGGTGAAAAAATGCAAAAAAATTTTTTGGGGACATCATCTTAAACCAACAAGGGTCATCAAGGCAAGACCGAATATGCAAAATATGCAGCAACAGCCTCCAACAGGAAATCACCGTCTTCATCCGTAAACAGTTCAGCCATCCAATTCAAAAGTGGAAAAGAACAAACGTGTTCTCCTAGTACCGGAGCCTCTATTACCATCAGAGGACAACTTGGTGGGTTTTCAAGGAAGCTCAGTGCCAAGAAATCTTGCGCTGCTGTAAGAATGTTCCAAGGACCCATTAGTCCATGCATCGCTGCTAAGGCCATAATCCTGTCGCCAGCACAAACCAACTTGTGAGTAACAATGGGTAATCACCACTGATTAAAGTCGACTTCAGGAGAAACCGGTCCACAGAGACACAAATCAATGGCCCAGTCAAAATCACAGCTTAGGCAATAAAACACAGGCTGGGCACAGGTGAAGTAGGAAAATCGAAACGATAATCCATATGCCGTGCTTAAAATCGCAAGCGGCAGCGTGCCATAATATTCAAGCATTCGGTTGCGAAACAGCCCCAGGAGGGGCTGGGCGGCTCCTTCCACATGTGGGGCATCCATATTTAAGGAAGCAAACAACCACTAGAATGGCTGCCGCTAGTGCAAGTAAAACCGGGAATCCACCAAACAAACTCGAAAAAATTGAATGGAAGAAAGCAGGCATGACTCCAAAGATTTTTTCAAATGAAGTTACAAGACCACTGCTAACAGTTTTAAAAAAATGCGCCAGCCCAGTTGTGGAGGACGCGTTAAAGATAGAATGTACCATCTCGCTGAAATGCAATGGTAAATCAGTATTTAAAAGGGCCTGAACCTCAGTCCATGTATTAGCTATGTGAAGAACGAAAGTCTCCCTAGCCGAACTCAAGGCCACTTCTTTCTGGGACAATAGAGCCCTTATTCTGCTCATGCCGTTGAACTCTGCTGTCAAGGTTGGGATGCGTGGCCAGATGGAAACATCCCTATTTTCATGTGTGGGTGGGTACAGAACATTTCTGCAGCAAACTACACGCTCAGTTACGGTTACCACATAAGCAACACCTCTAATTAACCCGCACCAATCTTCATTATTTAAAAGTAAATAACTTCCGTTTCCCAGCAAGGTAAAAGTCGGGGTGATTGCAGGAACTGGAGTCCCTTTTAAAACACAGGCTAAGTTTGGCCGGTCTTGGTTACAAGAACCGTGCAATTGTATATACCTACACATTAGCGAGTGGTCTGGTGTTTCTGTACACTCCTCTCTCTCCATTCAGATAAACCTCCTGTCCTTCTTTCAAACATCGATAAGTAAAAGGAAGGGACCAGACTTCATGTAGAAAAGCACTACCTAAGGGCTCATAGCGACCTATGGCAACATATCTCATACAATTTGTAAATTTATATAAAGCAAAAGGTAATGTTATCAAACCGTGGATAAGCCACGTTGCAGCGTTGGCCTCTGCCACAGAAAAAGGCAAGGACTCCAATCTCTCAATATGTAACATAGAAAATGAAGCATCTCGCATGGAAAGCAAGCGCTGCTTGTCAGTCAAATTAAAGGGGGCAAAGAGAGAAGAAACATTCATGTAGGTCCATGGCACCTTGCCAGATTTAAGCGTTTGAAGGGTCCATGCAAATTGCATGATAGAACGTAATTGATTCTGACCATGGTACAACACAGACACCTCATCATGTACAATATCCACTACAGAAGACACAATATTATCTAAAGTGTAAATGCGGGAAGAAAGCATGTTAATACTATTATCTACCACAGCAAGTACTTTTTCTAGATTAGCTTGATCTAAAGCTCTAAGACGTGTCGCTGCTTCAATCTGTGATGTCTTCCAGATTTCATTGTAAACAGCATATATCCATCTTTTTGATCTACCACTAGCCGGGCCTTTGATGAAATCATTCAAATCTACATCATCATTCAACTTTGCAAGATGTAATTTAACTGCAGACAATTTTGAATGTTTCAGCCAACTTTGACATAATTTGCCCACAGAGTAAGTAGTGACAGAATGTTCAGTTTCAAAACGGGGATCAGGTCTGACCTGTTTGAAGCCATCAGATAAACCCAGAAAACGGTGCTGGCATGAATCAGCACTTCTGTGCCACACCAGCCAACCTTTTGGATCCAAACTGGATATATTAAAGGAGGAATTCAGCAATAGGGTCTGTAAGACCCTAATCGAAAACTTAGTATAATTACTCCAGCCAGAATATTCTTCCAACTCAGGTATGGTCGGAGAATTTAATTTTTTAGAAGTAGCCAATCCAAAGCATGTTGTCTGTGAAATAGAAGAGTTCAAAAACAACATTTGATTCGGGATGAGACAAGCACGGTGCAAAACCTCAGTGCCTTGTACCTGCCAGCTTTTAGAACCCCAAACAGATTTTAAGTCAATAGTTTCCATCCATAATTCATAGCTGCCAACAGCCAGCTGATCAAGAAAGGACTTCGAGTACAACAATTTGGTATCGGTAGGTCTAACTTTGGACATAGGCTTTTGCGTCATTTTGAAATAAAAGGACTCGGGATTAGACTGATTGAAATCAGTAAAATAAGTGTACTTTCTCAAAAAAGTACTTGAACTGCCTTGTTTAGGAGCTGGGCAATGCTCCCATTGTGTATAATTCACAGTATTCCTTCGGGAAGTCGTTTTGTGTAAGAAGTGATTGCCAAAATGTTGAAAGCAAAACAAATCACCATAATTAGCAGATTCTAAGTATAAATCCTCAGCATCAAAGGCAGCATAGTATTTCAATCAGAAAATAAAGACTCTACGGCCTGAACATCCCAATCATCAGAGCGAATGTTTTGTTTCACTACATCCCCCATATTAACTCTAAGTACATTGGGGACATTAACAACCTCGGTAGGGCCATGAATTTGAAACCTAACGGCATCCCACACTATCCCATCAAGGACAGGCCAAGCAGTGATATTAACAAATGTCAAGTCTCTTTTCAATCTGTGTGCAGAATGCGATGAGGAAAGGGGGGCCAAAGTTCCATTTAGATGTCGAATGCATGTTCTTTCTTCGACATAGTGTCCATTCATAATTCGGAAAAAATAAAACACAAACCCAATTGACATAAAAAGTTAAATTGAAAAAAGCACCAGCCAAATATATGTCCAAGGGGGAATCAAAAAAAGTTTTTTAAATTAGCTGGCATAAACTGCAAAACGTGAGGGTCTTTTTGAAGCATTGGAAACAGTGTCAAAAGAAAATCTGGATTCTGTGGCCAAACGTGCTTGCAGGTCAGGCATGGACAAGTCAGTGGGATAAGTATAGTCTATGTCATCATGGTCTGTACCGGGCAAAGTACTTAATAAAGGACTGGAAATTGTAGGTAATTCGATGGCCACTTCAGTTTCATGATTAGAAGCAGTGGGCAAAACTGAATTTCTCACAATGGAAGGACAGGAAACAGCCGGTGTCATGCTAAGTAGAATCGACCACTCTGTGTATCTTGACATTGTCCATTGAGATAAACCTGTTTTCCTTACGACCAGAAAGTGGTGGTAAAATAACTGTTCTTGTGCCCTTCACTCCAAGCACTGGAACCGGAGCTCGGTAAGAAGGACCAAATTCTTTCTTGTTATCGATCTTCTCTTGAACCAGTTCTCCAACTTGGGGTAGCCAGCCAACTACCGGGATTTGCAACGCAGCATCCGACGTGGAGGGCAAATGTTCCTTTGCAAGTCTGTCTCTGGTCTTTTGTAGATCCTGTAAAACATTACAATGTTCATCTACGTCAAAGGTTGCGGCGCGAGCCACGCAGTCTAGACCGTCAAGGTCAGGGACGTACATCTTGATGCCAAAGAGCATTTCGTATGGGGTCCGCCCACCCAGAGACCTTCTAGGGAGATTATTAAGAGCACGCTGCACGCCATAGAGGTGGGCTAGCCAGTTTCTGCCAGTGCCTATAACTTGAGCTGTCAAAGATTGCTTTAAATCACGGTTCATTCGCTCCACTACACTATTACCCTCAGGTCTGTAGGGAGACGAAAACTTGACTTGGACCCCCAACGAAGTCATGGCATCCTTATACGCCTTAGAGGCCAAAGCCGGACCCTGATCCGAATGGAAAGTACCACAGGCAAAAATCCCTACAAAGATACGCAAATCTCTAATGACAGTCCGTGAATCAGCGCTGCGATGGGGCCAGACCCACACAAAGCGTGTGCATGAATCAACTGGTACTAAGATGTACTTATACGCAGTATCAGAGGAAAAAGGACCGCAGTGATCTAAATAAACACAACCTAGCGGTTTATTAGAAATGTACAACTGTGTCTGTGGCGGACGCACAGCAGTCGAAGGTTTAATCTGCTGACAAATGTCACAAAGAAGGACATAATCACGCGTCTGTTTGTACAGTCCCCGCCACCAGAAACGTTGTTGTAATTGAGTTACAGTGGCCGAGACGCCCGCATGCGCAGACGCCACACCTTCATGAGCCGCTGTAATCAAGTCAGCCCTGCGATCCGAGTTGGGAATCAAACGTTCCCCAACATCAGGAATTTTCGCAAAAGGAACCTTTTCGGGACTTAAGTGGTATGTGTACTTCGAAGGGAACCCCGTAGGATGTTTACCTCCCTTCTCAGTGGCTGCAACAGCCGCCAAGATGTCACTATCAATCTTACTTTTGGACCGAGTAACTGCTGCAACTAAGTATGTAGACACCGCTGATTTCGCTGCTTCATCAGCAAGCGAGTTACCGACAGCGTGGACTCCAAAACGCTGATAGCCGAGAGTATGAATCACAAAAACGAGCGGCAACGTAGCCTTAAGCTCCGCCACTCGAACCCAGATCATCTTGTGTTTTATTGTGCTACCCTTGGAATCACGAAAGTCATTCTGAATCCAAAAGAACAAGTTTTCATTGTAAGACTGGACACAGTAGTAAGAATCACTTACAATAAGAGTAGTAACACTAGGATCAGCGTACTCCAACGCTAGTAAGAGAGCACGAAGCTCTGCCAATTGTGCGGTGCAATCTCCCAGAGGCAGCGAGTGCACCTCCCTGGATATGAACTCATCGTTCAACATGGCACCGACCACAATGGCGCATGCGGAAACGTAGGCATGTTTAGAGCCATGCGCAACCTGCGCCGAACCATCAGTGTAAATGATGCAATGGAAGTCCTCGAAAGGTCGCATAGCTAGAGGAGCAGGATGAACAAATTCATACTGCAAGTACTCTTGTAAAGAGGCGTCAAAAATAAACGTGACATCCGTGGACGTCAAGGACGCAGCCCACTGAATCCACCGAGGGTGCAAAGCTTTTGAATTTGGTACACTGGCTTTCGTGACTGCCTCCAAATGAGGACAGGGTGTAACAACAAAACATGCGTTTCCCCTGTGACAGAGCTGGTTCCTTAAGAATCGCCATCTGCACAGCTGTTAAAACCTTTTCCACAGTGGGAAACCGCATCTCAGCCGAAGTGTACAAGTGTGACTTGTAAGCAATAGGTACTGTGTCTCCTTCATTAAAAGTGAGGTACGTGAAACTCACTGTCCCCGGTATTATTCTTATCACCAGGTTGGTATGGTTATCACGAGTCAGTAAGAACTTAGAAGCGAGCAGATCAGCTTGCAAGGACTGCAAGATGGCTGAGTGCTCAGGCAGCCAGCATGATTTTGAAAAAGTTGGTTGTATCAAAGCATACAAAGGCTTGATACGCTGGGCATATTCCGGAATGTATGTCCTCCCGAAATTTAAAAAGCCCAGTAAAGACTGTATTTTTTTCAGTGTTGTAGGAGCGCGCAACTGTGCGCATTTCTCCAAGAAGTGAGGAGCCAAACCTCTACCTTCATTGTTGAGCTCATAGCCCAGGAACAACATCGTGAACTCAGCAATGTGCGATTTTGCAAAGTTAAATTTGTAACCCATATCTGCAAAGTTACAAATAATAGAATTTACACGACACAGATGCTCCCAAATTTCGTCTTCTGTGAGATATATGTCATCCACATACGAACAAGCATCTGGGTCGATTCTCTCCAAAAGAGAGACTATGCGTGCGGTAAATATACCAGGACTATTCTTATAGCCCATTGGAAGACGCCGGAATTGTTTTTGGACCCCAGCGCATGTAAAACTGGTCCATTGGGAGCTACAGCTGTCCAATCTGTGGGCATAGAAACCGTTGGATATGTCAAGCGTTGTTTTAAAACGCTTACGCACTAGACTATCCATTAGACCAGAGCCGTGAGTATTCTGTACTGCACAGTTACGGCAATGCGAGTTCAAATGCCGGTAATCCAATACCAAACGATACGATCCGTCTGGCTTGGTCACAGTAAAAAGAGGATTATTCATCGGTGACACACACGTTTCAATAACTCCCTGATATTCCAATTGTTCAAGGATTTCCGCGACGGAAGCCTTGGCTTCACGCCGAATGGGATATTGAGGTTGAGGCTGCGGCTGAGACCGCAAGGGAATTTCGTGGCAAGGGGACGATTTATCCCAACCACATTGGTTACGGTACAGAGCCGGTGCCAGAGCCCGAGCCCACTCTTCTGCAAACTGCTGCGCATGCTCTTTCGAGACAGTGTTCGTGAAACTGGGGAGGATCACCTCCTCCCCTCGCGGCGCCGCGAGCACAAAAGGTGGGGGCCAGTCAGCCTCCGAAAGCAAAATATCATACGTAGAAGAAAGATTTTCCCAAAATACCCCTTTGATGGTACGCTGTATGTCACCTTCAATTAACAGGACTATTTCATAAAGTCTTTCAGGGGGAGCAACTCTCGTATCGGCTGTTTCAATTACAACGTAGACATCAGTCGCTGTCACCCTCAGTAGTGGACGCAGCGCCTCTCTCACTATGGTAATCTCCGCCGCGCTGTCCAGCAAGGTCAGAGCCCACGTCAGATTCCGAAGCCGCGTTCTCACTATCTGTGGCATATCGATGCGCTGTTAAGGCTGCGACTTTCTTTTTCGCAGACTGCGGTCTCTTTGGCGTAGAATCCTCCTGCTTCCCTGCGCCTTCTGTCTGGCGGGACTGGCCATGTCCTTGTTGGCTACCACGTCCCCGTCCGCCTCCTCCTCCACCGGTCTTTGGGGCCGATGAGACCTGAAAGGAACGAGGAGAGCGTTGATCAGAAACCTTAAAACGATCAGGTGATTTAATCATCGCGCGATCGTGCAAATCATAAACTCTCTCTGTCGGCGCAGGAACTTGTGGCTCAGGATAAGAATCCTGAGTCTGCTGTTGTTGCTTCCCCTGTTTCTGATTTTTAGGCCAATTTTGTTTTTTGGACTTGGGCTGTACATCTCCCGCAGCAGACTGCCCTTGTGGTTGTTTTTTCTCCTTGATAGGAAAATATTTCAGACCTTTACTTGTGAGACCTATAGTTTTATATGCGGCCACAACAATTTTCGCTAACTGTCGGGGTTTTTCGGCATCGGGTAGAGCAGCCAAAGCATTCGACACCTGAAAGTTCACTGCATCTCCCTTTATATTGGAGAGGATGAGATCGCTAACAATCTCAAAAGAACCACACAGGCGCATACCCAATTCAACCGCTGCTTCCGGTCCGTGATCATCCTGAACACGCTTAACGATCGTAGGCAGTACGGACATAGACGGGGTGCCGAATCACCTCCTATAAACGGCCGCAAAAGTTTTCCCCCAGCTTTCACAGTCAACAAGTTCAGGAGTTAAATCCTTAGGCAAAGTAATCGTCAACATTCTATGTTTATCAGCAGGAGTAGAATTCGGAAACACAGCCTCCAGCTGGTCAAATTTCTCGGCAAGCCAGAAAGGGAATTCATCTTTATCATCGGGTCGCTTACCAAAAACCGAATTGACCATAACCGGATTAAGCCTTAAACCGCCATGTTCCGTTTGAACGGCCGGACCCCAAGGGGGACCCCCCGGGAGATGACGACCTATGTATTGTACTAATGCACGAATCACGGCAATCGAGACAACATGGTAGTCTGCGAGTATCCGCAAGGGGACAAGCGCCATGATTCGGGTGCGGGGTGAATCCACCCAACGCAGGCCAATTTGTGCCTGGAATGGACAAAGGACCTAACCTCGCAGCGGACAACGAGTGGGGTAGGGCGCCATCAAACCAAACGCGATGCTGTCAATGATCAATAGGTATTTCCAGTGCCCTGTACGGTGTATATTCAGCCGGTACAAGGGAGGGTGTGTAGGTGTGGAACACACCAGAATTTGCGTCCACTCCCGGAAACGTTATCCACGAATAAAACAGTTCGAAAGGGTACGCCGGATCTGCACACACCACTAAAATCACAGCCAAGCCATCTAACGGGACTTGGAAAGCCTGTAAATGGTTGCGCACAGCAATGCGACTATGCTGCGGGATGGCCACAGCCTGCGCCATGATTACACCGGAACTACTGAAAAACAAAGGAAACTTTGTAGCACAACTGGGTAGTAATTCAAAGAAACCGTTTTAGATATATTCAAGCTTGAAAAGACCTATTTCAAAAAATAGGTAAGTTTCTCCGACACCACCGTTTTCCGGAAACGACAGTGAAGGGGTTAAGGTTTGATCGATATACTACTCGAGTGTCATGATATAAGACCACCAACGTATGGGCGCCATGTAGCAGGGTTTCTGTTCTCCCACAGAGGATTGGAACCTCAGCGAATTAGGGTGACCCAAAACTCACCTTAGTACCCAACAAACCCCTTACCGAGCTAGCTACAGTGTCTCATTGGTCATAACAAACTCCCAATGTTTAGACAAACCAGAACATGAACTTACAATACCTCAGGTTAAGTGGAACACATGAGCACTTTTCGTTATACAATCATTTCAAACCAGAACGTGGAGTAAATGAGGAAACATGCACATTTGAAATATTTATTTACTAATGCCGTTTTCTCAGGCGCAGTATCTTAGATAATACAAGGAAACATATTATCAGAAGCAAAGTTATCAGCATAGTTACTAGTCCATAGAAAGCAAATAGTGACAGCATGTTAACATGCTGTAATGAATAAGGGTTAACAACACTTATTTCTCACCCTCCCTAACTCACATATTATATTAATAGCTAAGAAGGTCTCTTTGGGTTTTAGCAGGGCGGGCCCATACCTCAGGATCCTAGAATGAAGAGATCACATCAGCATACACCAGCTCTCTCTGCATGCGAACAGCATCAAGTGTCTATCTGTGCTCTAAGCAAAGCAATATAAAACCCGCCTAAAGCCCAAAGTTGGCAGAAGCTGCACTTATGTTATGTCTATAAGGGTGCGGAGATCAGACCTCATAACAATTCTGTATCGTGTTATTCCTGAAGCTTCAGCACTCTCTGTACAGACATAGTTTATTAAGCAAAGCTGATAGCAGAGCAATAACATATTATTCTCATGTAAACCACAACGGGCTACTAGGTTGAAAGCTAAATCAACAATTAAGTGTTGTGTGAAGAAGCAGCAAAAAGGAAAAATGGCGTTTAAACATGTAATAAGCCTATGCTAACTTAACACATTATAAAGATAAACAGTAGCTATATGACACTATATTACCTTTCGAAAAGAAGAAGAGGGCTCCACTAGCTGTGATGGACATGTATCAGGCGGGGGCTGTTACAGCCCAGCCTCACACATACACAATACATATCTGACATGCTGCATTAGCCTCATGAACCGCAGCATGTCAGGCAATGGAGATTCAGGGCTTGTCAATCACACACCCTCTCGCCTTATCAGAAACTGGAATAAAGAACAAAGGTCTACCTTGGTACCTTCAACCTTATTACTGATTCTATTGGGTGGAAGCTCGTGGGTCTGCCTCTGGTATGCTGCAGACGGAAAGAGGAGTCCGTGGGTCTGCCCACGGTAAGTTTGTGTGGTGTGTCTAAAATCCTAAGTTTGTGTTTTTCTGTATGCTGGGAAGTGCAGGTGTATGTCTATGTGCAGTGGCGTAACATAAACCCCCAAAACCCCCACGGTGAGGGGGGAGGGCCTGAGCTCCAGGTGGCCCCTTAGGCAAAAGAAGGGGCCTCCTTGTACTTTACAAAGAGGCCCCCTCAAGTTTTGTTACGTCACTATCTGTGCGACTGTATTTGGGTGCATGACTGCAACTGTGTGTGTATGTCGGGCAGCTCTGGCTGTATTCCTGAGCGCGTGTTTAAGTGTAGAGTGCTGTACAGTGCTTTTGGACTTTAGGGGCCTTACCACTTCCATAATCCACCAGCCAACACTGATAGGAAAGACTCACGGTCTTCCAGTAAAATTATATCAGGACATTTAAAAAAATTATAATAATGTACATTTCAAGGATATGGCCACCACATTTAGGTGGGGGCATGTTTTTGTTTTTACTTTTGCGTCAGATACTTACAATACAAATCCCCAAAAATTAAACCGGTGCAACCGCTTTGGAAGGCGAAAGCTTTGGGTTTAGTTGTTTATCTTGATATTTAGGGTGCTACGTCAAAAACCCCATAAGTTGCATTTGGGTTCAGTAGAAAGCATTTACAACTAGGCATTTAGGATACGTAATGAGCTAGTTTAACCCTGTAAGAGAGAGAAAGTATGTGTATGTGAAAGATTGTAAAATTGTGTGTGGGCATATTGTAACAAAACATTACAAAAGCGATCACAGACCAGTTTTCAAAGCTCTCCTTTGATAGGTTTAAAACTTTGTTCTCTTGGTTTTTTTTTTAGATCACCTTTATCACTGTTGAGGCTGAGGCCCAGTCTTTGTTTCCAGAGAAGTCGCTCGCGTCTTCGGACAATGGAGTTTCTGAAAAGAAGTGGTATGTACTAGATAAATAATCCTTCATGTTTTTACTCAACAGTGTTTAATATATTTTAATAAGGACACTATGTTAACTGCACACAAGGTTATCTAAGATTTGGCGGACAAGGCCTTTGTGTTGAGATAGTACTGAAGGCCTCTGTTCAAGAATCACGTGAAATTTAAAAGCTCTTTCTATAGCTGATAATATATTCTGACCCGTAAGAGTTCATGAAAGGGTTTCGACAGCAAAGCGCGTTTCCTCCTTTCTCTGTTGCACGCAGAACCGAACCAGAGCTTTAAGTGAGACTGGTCTTGCTACAGCAAGCACTGGTAAAATCAACAGATCTCACCAGTGGTGGAAGTGCATTAAACAAAGTACGGGAACTCTGATGCTGCACACTCAAGTGTTGGGGGTTGAGTGAGCGTGAGGGCGTGGTCAAAGGCGTGGTTAAACGAACAAAATATTCGGTGACTTTTTTCGGTCTTTCACCTTCACGTAATTACATATAAAAGAACACAGTTTAAATAAAAATTAAAAGCATGTTATGTTATTCACTGGGCACTGCTCTATGGTACATTATGAAACATGTCTTAGTTAATGCACTGCACCACAGAACGAACCACAGAACTGAATCGTGGTTGGTGCAGTGGAGAATAGTGCCTTCTCTATGTATGTTTAGTCCTCTAAGGTCCAAGCCTGAGACAGAAAGATTAGTGAACATGTAAGTCGTTATTTTAAACCTGCATTGCACACAGTATAAGATAAGCTGCTATCAAATACACAAAAAGGTTTAAGATTTTAAAAAAAGTGCTTCCTAATATAGATTTTAGTAATACCAATTTAGGCGAATACTGGCTTCCAAGCGCCCTTTACATTTGGAGATTGATCAGTTGCACCCATATACATTTCTTTCAGGGAAGCAAGCACCCTAGCAAGAAGGCTTGTTAGCTATCTGCCACTCCTTCTGTTTCACAGCACAGCAGTGTCCGTGTGTTAGACAATTCGGCCAAAGCATATCAACCTTCTAAACTAACCATCCCATGATGGTATTCTTTCCATGAAAAGTGGGGGCACGGTTTTTCTAAAATTAAAAAAGTATGGCCACATCTTTCCCCTCAGATCACCCCCACTTCGACTACTGTGTCTCACTTAAGCGAAGTATTGGCTTTGTCCTTGTTGTTTAGCCATGTTGTACAGCAATGGGGCCGCTATGCAGCATCGTTGAAAGTTAGCAAAGCATTATGTGCTGGCCATGTCATAGAGTTTTTATCTAACTTTTGTTGAGAAGCAGCAAGGAGGAAGGAGCACTGAGGAAGAAGGGTGTGGGTAAAAGAAAAAGGTGGTGCAAGCCAACCCAGACAACGAAGAGACGGAGGGATGGTAGAGGCAAGCAAACACAGACAACAAATGGAGAGCGGGAGGGAGGGTGGGGGCAAGCTAACACAGTCAGCAAATGGAGGGACAGCAGGTATGGGTGAACAGTGGAGGAACACGAATAGAGGAGAAGTACACAAGGGAGCCAGCTGAAAATGACACACTCTAGTAAAGTGCTTAAATTGAAAGAAAACATAGCTAGTAAAAAAAATAAGAAGTGGAAGGACACAAGGAATGCATCCGTGCTCTAGGTGAGAAACATACACACAAACAGGAAAGAAGCCTATGGCAGCTGACCAATAAGAAGCAATCAAATGTGAGTGACAATCAGCAATCTCTGAGCCAACTGATAGAAAATAAAAGGTCTTAAAGAGACAGCACCTGCACTGGCTAGGCAAGACCTAAAAAAAGACATTGAAATGTGTTAAAAGTTAAAGTTGAAAGATTTATAGAGCGCTCGTAGACCAAGCGGTTTTTTGGCACTGAGGACGGAGGTAAGTGGAGAGAGAAGAACAACCTACTCGGCAAAAACTTGCATGTAAAGCCAGGTCTTTAGAGCTCTGCGGAAGTCCATGTAAGAAGCAGTGGTCCTGATGCTAAAGGGTGGAGAGTTCCAAAAAGAAGGGGCCAAGAAGGAGAAACTCATGCCACCATGTTTCTTCCTTCTACAACGGGGGATACACAGAAGGTGTTTGGAGGAAGACCGAAGGTCGCGGGTGGGGACGTAAGATTTGAGTTTAGCGGCTGTGAAGACAGGAGCTGTGCCGGCTAAAGCTTTAAAAATCAGACAGCCGAGTTTAAAGAAGGAACGTTGAGTGAGTGGTAGCCAATGCAAAGCTTTTAGGAGCGGGGTGATGTGGTAGTGTTTGGGCAATTTGTAAACCAGCCTAGCGGCCTGGTTCTGGATTAGCTGGAGACGGCGAAGCTCGTACGCCGGAATTCCAACGTATAGGGCATTTCCGTAATCCAGACGTGATATGACCAAGGCTAGCAAGATTAGTTTGAGTGCCTCTTCAGAAAAAAAACGGGACAATTTGTGTATGATGCGTAGGTTAAGAAAGCAGGATGAAACCACCGCACTGACTTGAGAGTGCATGGAGAGGTCACTGCTGACTTTAATACCAAGACTTTTAACAGAAGCTGAGGGAGAGGGGGGGAACCAAGGGAAAGGGGCCAAAAAGAAGAGGACCAGGGACTGGAGGCACCACCAGTAAATACAATCTCAGTCTTGTCAGGATTGAGCTTAAGGTGGTTGAAATTCATCCAGTCGCTAATGAAGGTCATCACTAATTGGAAGTTAGAAACAGAAGAAGAAGAAGAGGAGATATTGAAAATAAGTTGGAGGTCATCAGCGTAGTTAAACACTGTGAAGTCCAATTTCTGAAGAGCAGAAATGAGAGGGAGAATATACAGGTTAAAGAGAAGAGGAGAAAGAGAAGAGCCTTGGGGGACACCACAGGTGATGTGGCAAGCAGCCGTGGAGAAGCCGGCCAGCTGGGCGGCCTGCTGACGGTTCTCCAAAAGTGAGGAGATCCAGGCCAGGCCAGGGAGGAGCCCCGGAGGCTGGCGCCCCTGACTCGGTCGATCAAGATGGTGTGAACGACCGTGTCAAAGGCGTGTTACTACTGGGTTCCATATTTTATACCCTTAACTTTCTAAATAAAAACACACCTCCTTCTTGACAATGTCTGGAAGAACCCTTAAGATAATGAAGGTCAGTGATGCAGTCCCTGCTATATTGCACACGTTTTACTTCATGTTGCATGTTATAGGGTCTCTATTTTCTAGGAGCATTTCATTTTCCCAGGTGTGTTTCTGCTGTTTTGTTTTTCATTCAACATTGAGTCTTGTATGGCTTATAATTCAAACTGAGTCACCTCTATGCCTCTGGATGAGTTCACCATGTGTATAACTGTGCACTAAGGGGCACACGTGAGATATGTGGAGCTGAGGCTGAAGGCACTGTAGTTTTTACAGTGTCCATCACTGTCATAACGTTGTTTAGATTACATTGTCTTCCACTCCATGTCCTCTTCACAGAACGATGATCACATATGTGCCAGTTGTAGTTATGATGCTATGAAAAAGTGTGTGAACGAGGTACGCAGCGATCGAAATGTTGACAGCACTTAAGGAAATGAAAGAGGAGAGTTTTTGTGTGTGAAAGAGAATGAGGGGGATGGTGACAGAAAGAAGATGAAAGGGAATAGATGCAAAAGAATAAAAGACATGCAGATGGAGGGTCCGCAGAAAGATGCATGGAGAAAAAGGGCATAAGTGACTAATGCAGAGAGGGAGTTTGCAGGGGAAACTGGTGTGAAGGAAAGAGTAGAAAATACTAATTTAACTGATATTGAATGATCCTGTGCCAGGACAGTGGAGCATACATTCTTAGCAGGGTTCAAGTCCCTTTTTATACATTATGGATGATACAACTAATCTACGGTGATGCTGAGACGTCAATGGCTGATTTCTGCTGTGCTATAGGCACATCAGTGCAAAAGTGACTAGCATAAAAAGAACTTAAGACAGGTTGTAAAGGTGAGTAGGCATCTCTAAAACACGAACCAAGGTCCAGATTTACTAGGCATTTCTATTGGCACCTGTGTGATGTAAAGTGGCGCTGCAAGAGTAAAAGCGCTAGCATCAGTCAACTTTCATGTGCAAAATATATTTTGCGGAAAAAGTCGACACAAGCACAGTGTCAAATGGCTTTGTACAGCACTGAACCCCTGGTTATAAATGCAAGAAAACCATAAGGGGGCGGGAACAGCATAAGTCCTGGTCTACTAAAATTGCACAAACCAGCTTTCTGTAAAATTCTAGGGCCAAATGAATTAAGATACATATGAGAAAGTGGAATATTACAATATATTTCAATGTGTAACATGTAATTACCACGAAATGACACATTTTACACAGCGTAACCTCGACAGTTGTCAATGTATAGATATTTGTACTGGAAGGTGTATCTCAGGTGAAAAAGGCCACTAAAGAACCAGCTGGTAGGACTTAGCACTGTGGCACAATGCTTAGCACCATGCCAAAATGGCTTTCTTTCCAGTTAGCAGATGACATCATTAGTACGCATCTCATTTTAAATATGGTGCTTTACAATCTTTAGGTCTTGCCTAGGCAGCGCTTGCACTGTATCTTTGAAACATGCTGCATCTAGGATATGGGCTTGAAAAAATGGTCATCTTTTTCATTGATTCCTGTTGCTGTCCTTTAGAAATGCTGGTTTTTCATTGGTGAATACACTTAGTGGTCCCTCCCTCCTGGAAGTTTGTATCCTCTGATCAGGACTAGCCCTCTGACATGTGATCTTACTGTTCAGGTTATTTATACTTAGAGAGAACTCTTTTTTTAGTTGCCCTGCCTCTTTGCTCCTTAATTGTTCTGTTTACTTGTGCATGTGCAATGAAGCTTTGTTCGCAGCATTTGCTTGCTGTTGCTTTATCTCCCCGTGCCTCCCACTCACCCCTCTCACAACACTGCTTCGGTGGCTTCATGTCCCCTTAATCTCCCCGTGCCTCCCCCTCACACCTCTGACGCCACTGCTGTTGTGCTAATTTTTTTACGCATAATTTGCCATATCATTTGCCTAACCCTGTTGCAGGTGCTATACCATATTTGGCCAACCGAGAGACATCCTGTAGTACTGCACCCTCGCAACAGTGCTTGTTTTTGCAGTAGTAGGCTTTGCTGTTTATTTTTCTATTCAGTCCTCAGTCCTAAATGTTTGCATTCTTTGCCTGCCATGTGCCTGAGATGGGCTGGAGCTAAAATGAAACTAAACACGCATATATATATATTTCCAAGATAGTGAGTATCTTATAAATACTACGTCTGCTTGTCAATTAAAAAGGCATCACTCCTCCCCATTATGTATTACCATTTATAATTTTATTTAACTACATCAAAAGGCACTCGCAAATTCAGCCCCATTTCTGCCGGGTCATCCCCAGGTCAACCGATTACACACATTAGAGTAAGAAAGAACATCACAACACATAAATGTTGTTCTTGCATTGCTCGCTCAGTAGAAATGACTTTTTGAACTAGAAGATCTCTGTGACCTCTCACCAGCGCACTATTGTTCCGTCACAAGCACTGCGCATGGAACTTGTGTCCCTGGTGGCCCATATGCACTTCACTACAGTGTCAGTGACGTGCACGAATCTAACCACGTCCACGCATCTGCTGTTGATTGTTTTTATTCAGTCCTCGGTCCTAAATGTTTGCATTCTTTGTCTGCGTCGTGCCCTGAAGTCACTGAAAACAGATGGGATGGAGCTAAAATAAAACTAAACACGCACATATATATATATATATTTGCAAGATCGTTAGCATCTTTTAAACACTCCGTCTGCTGGATAATTAAAAAGGCATCACTATTGCCCATTAGGTATTACCATTTATAATTTTATTTAACTACATGAAAACGCATGCACAAATTCAGCTCACTTCTGTCGGGTCATACCCAAGTCAACGGATTACACAAATCACATGAGAAAGGAGACCAAAACACTTAAGTAAAAGACATTGTCATTTACAAGGCCAATAGCTCTAACTCTAAAAAAGCGGGACCTGTTGCATTGCAAATGCTTGTTTACTATTTACTCAAGACAGTGCTACAGATTTTCATCCGCGCTGCTCTTCCATACATTTAGTAAACCAGGGCCGCACTCTGCAATGAGACTGAGGCCTCACGACTAAGGCCTTCAAAGTAGAGCCGAGGCACAGTAGTGTTGATATAATTGGTCAGTGTCAGTGCATTCTTCGATGGTGATGGTGCCTCAAACAGACATCATGCTGATGGAACCAACCACTCTCCATTGAGACAAATTCCTACAGGTTGTCTAAGGTGGTTATCTTATGGGTACACGAGTGCTGATGCAACAGCACCTGCGTTTGCTGAGACCTCATTCCTAGGTTGACTGCTAGAGAGTCGAAGGGACCTCTTTTAATCCTACCTATGACTTAAGTCTAGTCTTGCAGTGGCAGTTTTCACAAATATTGGAAGGGTAATGGGTGTTGTTAGGTCAACTTTGTAAGGCCTATATTCTCCACAAAAAACCATCGTCTAAGTAAAACAAGATTCCAAAACCCTAGTTACAAATGGTTTCAGTTCCTTTTTTCAGACTCTGCATTTCTAAACTTACACCTACTTCAAAGAGGTGGACGCGGAGCAATAAATGTGAAAAGCTGTCTCAGACTGCCCCGTTTTTCAAGGCGCAGGGAAAATGAAGTGAATGTTTGCCAAGAAAACATTGGGGCATATTACCAAGGGCAAGTATCGCTGCTTTTTCGGCGAATTGTGCCGAGAAAGCAGCAATACTGCTAGAGCCCTATTAACGAGGGCATTTTAAAGCCTGGCGCAAGCCCACGTTGCACATCGCTAATGACATACAAAGTGGGCGTTCCCACGTCCAACCACATGTAGGAACACCCTATTACCTAGGCAGGCGTTGGGAGAGGGAGACCTGCGATAAACTCGTTTATCGCAGGTCTCCCAACGCCTGCTCTGACCAGGTGTTAGGGCATTGATAACATGGGGGAGTGGATCATAAAGCTGAATCCACCACCCCATATTATCAAGGAACACATTAGCGCGTGAAAACAACGTTTGTTTTCATGCGCTAATGTGCCATATCGCCAACTATCGCCGGATTACAATTCGCCTACGTGACGCGCATTGATAATTGCGCGCTAAAAAGGCGATGAAATCCGGCGATATGGGGATGTGCATTGTGCGTTTACTAACGCACTTCTTGGTAATATGCACCATTGTGCATATAATGAAAAAGAGGAAAAATGTGCAAGTGCACAGTTACCTTAACCCATACATTTGCGGATTGTCTGCTTTGTGAGCTATCTGCGGTCGTAGGGCAAGAGCTGAAAGGCCTAAACCAGGGACCTGTAGAGTTTGTCTACATTTGGGGATTATTTTGAATGCCTTAAATGCAGAAATGTATGCAGATCACAGTCGTACACCCATGCAACTGTAGACCTCCACTTTTTATGGATTGCCCTTCTGTTTTTATCAGTACATGTAGGAGCAATAAACCTACTTGTTCTGGATCTGAGCAGCATAAAAAAAAATTGGGAGATTTTCGCTGCTGTTAGCTACATCATTGAGTGCCATTCGTGTAAATATAGCAGAATACCCCTACTTCTCCCATGACGTCCCTGAGGATGCACATTCCTCTGGTGCTATCCTGAAGTGCTTCTGGTGGAGAAATGTTGCACACCCTTTGTGTGTGAGACTCTCAAACCCAATGGAGTCCCTTCTCGTACGAAAGGGGATGTTTGATGTGAAACAGTGCAGATGGGCCATGAAGTATAACATGTGTGCCTCGTTCCCCGCTAAGTAAGTTCCATTGACATTACTGCATTGACCCACTTTTCATGGTCGGTAATGCATTGCACTCGAAATTGTTGAGATATTTGGATTTGCTGGGGGTCCCAGTGTTAGAGGATTACGATAATGTAGACGTGTGTGCGTTGTTTCGTTTTTGTGTTAAATTCAGAGTAATGTTTGGTCTTGATTCTCAAATGAATAGTTGTGCTTCTTATGGAGTATTAATTTATTTCTTTTATATAATCATGTCTCTTTGTGCATAGAGAGGTTTTAGGTTTACGCGCATCACGTGCAATATGTGGGCCTTGTGCTAATTAAATATTTATTTTATTTTATTTATTTATAAAGTTTTATATAGCACGAACACAGAGTGTTTTCCAGAAGATCGGGACAAAAGAGAACAGATAATAAAGCAATCAACAACATAATCATAAGTTCACAAATTGAGACAGGCAATATCACAAGGACAAGTTAGTGAGATAATGGGCAAGACCTGAAAGTCTAGTAAAATCATGAGAATAGATCATGAGTCAAGTTGTTAGACCTAGGGCAGAAATGTGTTTATAAGTAGCAATTTAACTTCGGTTTTGAAGGATGCCGTTGAGGGAAATATCTATTTTTGTAGCCTAACTTCTTTGACTCATTCTTTGCATTTGCTTGATGCAGAACCCATGCAGTGCCTCTTTCTGATATACGAATACAGGGGTAACAACAACTGGATAGTGTTTAGATTTGTCTCTGTTGTTGATAAAGATGGTTTTCTCTTGGCTGTTTGCATTAGTTCCAGTAGTGTGTGCGTGTTTTTGTGTTTCTAAGCAGTATTGGGGGGTGCCAGGTTTCAAGGGTTCATTATGAGTGGCCCTGTGTTCTTGAATGGTGCAGTTTAACTGGGTGGCATATCCTCCAGGTCATATGTGGAGGACTGTAGCCCCTGTGAAATAGAAGGAATTACAGGTTCACCTGCAGAAACCCGTGGTAAAATACCGATTTCCACCCAATATTCGGCATTCCATTTAGGGCCCCAGGGGATCCACTTGTGATTTTCGATGTTACAACAACCCAGTGTTAATATGGGGTGTGGTATTGCCAGACCACATTACTGGAACACTCATAGTGGGGGTTTTAATGTGGTGTGCAGGTGTGCGACTTTGTTTATGTACTGTAGGAGTGTGGATGTTTGGAGATACTCGTGGTTTATTCTGGTATGTTTTCTACTTTGATTAATTGAACCATTGAAGGTGACACCTATATAAGTTCTTGTGACATTTATAGGTGTTTCAGTGAGGAAAGATGTCTTAGGTGAAATTACTCACCATGCCCTTTTCTGGGAAACTGTCCATAACTACCTGCATTAGCACTTTAACATTTCAAACAAGCAAGTAGCAACCAAAGAAAAACACGGGCTCGTACTTAGGGAGTCCCATAATAAATAAACCAACAATATTCTTTATAAAGCACTTGTTTGGTGCCTTTAGCTGCTTTAGCTTCGAGGCGAATGAGCTAGTTTCCAAAAGTGTTTTCTAATTAGAAACTACCTTGTGGTACCACTATTGCAAAGAACTAATAGTGTCTGGTTTCCAGTTCACAGACCCCTTACACCGATGCCGAAGAAGCTCGTGGATATGAAACAAGCCTCCCGCCCTACGACCAGATTGAGATAAAAGTGGTGGGCTCAGCAGAGTGCCAAGGTCTCCAGTCTGCCCCCACATCTCTACGCCCAGAGCTGGAGGCCAGATGTGCCCAGTCACCATCTCAGGCGAAGGTGGTTGTCCACAGGAACTCAGAGAGCGATGAAGACACCATCAAGAACCTATTCTCAAAAGGCACAACTGGGGAGCCAGACAGGTTGGTAATACTGCAATTTTAAAGGAATATAAGCATTCTCATGTTCTTGCCAAGCCTGCCAGTCTTCTGCAGATGTCATTTCAGGACACAAAAGATATTTCGTTTTTTTGGTATAACATGCTACCTGCAATTTGAAAATACACAATATTGTTACATGTGTCTATTTCTGTCAGAAGGTGGACCTGATCATGTCTGTGGAGCTTACTGGAGATAGTTGGGGCATTTGATGAACAGTACCTTCTTAATCTCCCTCCAGAAAAGGCTTGAAAGATTTAAATTCAACACAGAGAAGACTATAAAAAAAAATTGGGAATTATAAATAAATATGACACGGCTCAGAAAAGGGAAACGGCCTTTACAACGCCAGCTGAGCCACGTGTGCCATTTCCCCGCATGCTTAACCAAGCTTGCCTGAGCCACGCATCTGCCTTATCCACGCACATGCGTGGTTAAGGCAGAGTGCAGTCTAGTGTTCAGATGGGCGGGGAACCAGGAGAGAGAGGAACCACGAGGAGACAGACGTAAGGGGGATTGGGTCTGGGGTGCGCCTTCCTATTTTAGGGTAAAAGGAGGTCAGGGTTGTGCAGGGTAGTGTTTTAGGGTTAAGTGTAGGGTCGGGCCGTGCAGGGTAGTGTTTTAGGGGAGGGAGAGGACTGGGGGTTAGCTGGTTCGCGCAGGGTAGTGTTTTAGGGTAGTGTCGGGGTCGTGCTGGGTATTGTTTTAGGGGGAAGAGAGGACTGGGGGTTGGGTGGTACGCGTAGGCTAGTGTTTTAGAGTAGTGTCGGGGTCGTGCTGGGTAGTGTTTTAGGGGGAAGAGAGGACTGGGGGTTGGGTGGTACGCGCAGGCTAGTGTTTTAGGGTAGTGTCGGGGGTCGTGCTGGGTAGTGTTTTAGGGGAGGGAGAGGACTGGGGGTTTGGGAGGGTCATGCAGGGGTAGTGTTTTAGGGTTTAGGGTAGGGTCAGGGGGTTGTGCAGGGTAGTGTTTTAGGGTAGGGTGAAGACTGGGGGTCGGGAGAGGGTCAGTCAGGGGTAGTGTTTTAGGCTTTAGGCTAGGGTCGAGGGTCGTGCAGGGTAGTATTTTAGGGTAGGGAAAGGACTGGGGGTCGGGGGAGGGTCGTGCAGGGGTAGTGTAGATGGTTTAGGGTAGGGTCAGTGGGAGTGTATGCCTTTAGCACGTATACCTTTGCATTGTAATGGCATGCGTGGTAAAGCCATTAGCGTGGTAAAAGAATGCGTTGTGATGTTAGGTCGTCGTAGGGATACCAGATCCAGCTTTAGCGCTCGAGCAGCCCACTGCGGCACTCACTTTTGGTGGCCCCACGTCCCATAACCGCCTCCTCGGATTCTCACTACCACCTGCAAAAGTGCCTGCAAAAGTGCCCCTCATCTCTCCTATCAAAAGATATTACTAAGCACAGCTTCCCCCTGAGGTCACAGCGCTTCCCTCCACAGGTCAGCGCCCAGTCGCACTGCCCTAAAGCCGGCCCTGAGGGGTACTAGCGTAGTAATAACAGCATTGTAATGGCATGCGTGGTATTAGTATGTGTAGTACCATCATATATTCCCCCCAGTACATATATAAAAATACTGTTGTCAATGTATAGGCAAAGTTTCATCTTCTTATGGAGAAGCCTAGTCCTAATTAAATGTTAAATTTGATAGTATAATCAATGAAGATCATTTTTTTAACATATGTTCATTGGCATTTATAACAAACATCACCCGGAGGTGAAAACAGTACTACATATTGGCAACAATATTCAGAGCATTTCAGTTTGTCAGTAGTCATGTAGCGTCCAATCAATGATCTACTAAATAGTGCTTTGTACACAGTCAACAAAGTGTCCCAGCGATTGTTTCGGCTAGAGCTAAGCTGTTGTTTAAAACAAGATTCAAGGCAATAAAAGACAGTACAAAAATAATTGCAGCATCTGATATGCAAGGAAATGTAAGGGAACAAAAACAATCAAACTGATAGAGGGATCGCTCTGTTCCATTAGTTCAGGGAAAATGAAAAATGCTACTAAGAAGGGGAGGATGGTCCAGTGACCATTCCATAGTCAACAGGGGTAGGGGAGGACAGTCCAGTGACCATTCCGTAGTCCACAGGGGAGACATGTACGATAAGCCGGAGCCCTGGGGTGAGGGGACAATCCAGTGGCACCCGGTCCGTAACTTGAACTGGAAGCTCTGTATTCTCCCTTGATCGATGTGTGTCTCACTCCCAATAGTGCCTCCGGGAGTGTCATTTCCGTATCCCTCCAGATTTCCGTATCCCTCCAGATCTCCGTCTAAGTTTTCATTCTGGTGCCCTCAAGCCTCCAAGACCTCTGCCCACAGTCCCGATATTGGGTGTCTCTGTAAACCCCCCAACCGGGCCTCTTTCCTAGCAGCATCCTCTGCTCAGACCAGGCCCACTGAGTAACATATTTTGTCCAAGTTCTCACTACTGGTCCCACCGTAGATTTTCAGGCCATTGCTATTCACCCATTGGCTAACACCAGGCCCAGATCTATGAATCTAGAGCCCACTTCACATTTGGGTGGCCTTGGGAACAATCCCAGCAAGCAGGTGTCTGGGGAGAGGGTGCTAGAACAACCTAATGTAGTGCTCAGGGTGTCCACAATAGTGTCCCAGAAGGGGTGCACCCCAGGACAGCTCCAAATCATGTTTAGGAAGATACTCATAATGTACTTTGAAATTACTTTTAATAATTATCACAAATCTATTTCAATCTTGAAGGTACACTTGTGATATTATATAGGAAATATAACATTTAAAAACAAATTTGTGCATCCTGAAACATCCAGCAGTAATTAATTCACATCTGCTGGCATTGATTAGGCCACCCACAACTCTAACACCACCCTACAACCACCACCCTACCACAACCACCCTACCACAACTCTAACAAAATCACCCTACCACCACCATCTTACCACAACCCTGCCAACAACACACTTTCAACAATACTCTACCACCAACACTCTACCAGCACCACCATTCCAACACCCTACAACCACCATACCACATTAACTTTTTCACCACACCACTCCACCACCACCACCACCACACTGCCCTACCACCCCACCATACACTACCACAACGACCCTACCATCTCCTCCCTACAAACATCAATCTATCACCACCGTACTATCACACTAATCACCACAATCACCACCATACCCTAACCACCACTGACCTAACCAACACCCTAACCACCTTCCTAACCATTACCAACACCTTTACTGCCAATATAACCTCCACCATAACCACCACCCTCACCACCACCCTTCCCACCACCAACTCTCTAACAACCACCATCCTAACCACCACCACCTTCAAGACCACCACCAACCTTACCATGCTCACTACCACTACCACTACCCTAACCACGTCCACCACAACCCAAACCACCACCATCATCACCCTCACCACCACCCTACCCTAACTACCATTACCTCTCTTTCACTCAAAATTATTCTCAATTCCTGTAGTCTTTCTTTAACAAAGATTTTCAACTCACTACTTGAATATTGTTTTCATGGAAAGTTGTGGCCTACGTTTGCATTGTCTACTCTCAAGTAATTTGTTCTCACTTGAAACTATGCATCTAGTAAATCTAAGTCACATCAAAAACTAAGCAGCATTTACACATTGTCTGTAGCTATCTATCGACCTTTCGGCCTACTCTATGGAAATCAATATGTGGACGTTGAGAAGGAACTCTATGATAGGATGTTGCTGTAATTCGTGGGAAGAGTGCTTACTGGGCAGATTCATGTTTGCATGTACTTTATATTTGACGGTCTTGTATAATTTTATTGCTGTTCAGTGGATATAGGAAAACATAGTGCTTATTGCATTAAGTGGAATGCTTTTAATAAAGCAACGTACATATGCAGTCAGTCCTGCTTCAAAAACAGGTTGTGTGGGCTTTCCTTCCTCTGCTTTTGTTTGTCCCTCTCCCTGAGCATGACCTCATTACTTGTGTGTTTCCACTGCTTAGTTTTCAGACAGCCTGTTTTTCATTTTGTTAAATACTCCATGGGAGGGCTTGTGTTTTTCCTCGTGTACTTCTCTTCTTCTCTCCACTGCGCTCCATGTTGATCTCACCCATATGTTTCTCCCCCACCCATTCCGTTTTGTGCTTGTCCTTGTGGCCTTCTCACCCTCATTGCTTTCTCGCCTGTGTGTCTCTCCCCATTCCACGCTGCACTCTTTCTTGCCCGTGTTCTTCGGTTCTCCCACGCTCCATGTTGCTCTCTCTTGCCCATGCTATATACTTCTCACAAGCCCTCTGTGTTGCTTCTACTCAGCGTGCTCTCCATGTGACTTTTACCCCTGGTTGCTTGCCTCACCCAGTTAAAAAACGCTATTGCACTCCCATTTTTTTTATTAACCAATCCAACTTGGATCAGTAAATAAAAATAAAAAAATACCTGCCTAATTTGTATGCATGTGCATGCAAGTGCCTACAACATGACACTGCCGCAGTAGACATGCCGTAGCTCCTTTTTTTGATTCCCTGTACAGCATTGCTAAAAACCATTGGCAAAGCTAATAGGTCCCATGTTAGAGACCTATTGGCTTTGCCAATACTTGTTCTACCTGCTAATAAATTCACAGCCTAATTCTCCTACTCATATTTCAGCTCCCTCCCCTCACCTCCTCCTATATCCAGGGGCATTTCTATAAATGGTGCTGCGGATGCAGTGACACCAAACTCAGGAGGAGCCAACTTCACCCAAATCATACATGTACTGCCAACCCTTGGCTAAGGGTTTCATTTTCAGCTCTTGAATTAAGGTCCATAATACCTTTGCTATGGCGGGTCCTGAAGAGATCTCTGATATGGCCCTATTTCTTTCCCATCTCATCCCACCTTACCTCTTCCACACACTTCTACAAGCCCACGTCTTGCTCTGCAGCACATAATACATAATTCTACTGCCCACTTCCACGTCTGGTACTGGTCTTGGTTCCATTGATCACAATCTGCAAAATGGCAGCTGTGGTATTATATTAGAATAGTAAAAATAGTCTCTTGATTCTACATTCAGTGAGAGTGATCTCCAGTGAATATATATTAAAGTGAAACTTGTCTCCTTGTTATTGTGTGTAGTTATTTGATGTGTGTTCTATTCTAAATAATGCTTGTTTTCTAAAAAGACTGTGCATTGTATCTCAACTTATCCCATGTTTAGTGCTCTTATCATTTATTTCTTGGACCTGGTACTTGCTACATAAAACTATAAGAAAAGACTAAATTAAAAACTCTTTTTAGAGATTAAGTTTTTGTTGACTCAAGTGTGAGCCCTTGTCAAGAAACAACCACAATCCTTGTCAGGGTAAGGCACAAGCAAACCCCTAATTAACCTGTGCTCAACCGCCTGACAGCTTGGCACACAGAATCAGGGCTTAACTTAGGGGCAATGTGTAAGGTATTTGTGGAACACTTCAAAAAGTATCAGAATCAAAATATATTTTTATTGTTTAGTTAATTAAAACCATAACAATGGTTACCAATTATTCTAAATACATAATACCATTAAAATGTACATAAAAAAATCGTATTAAAATGTTCAGGTTGCAGCAGTACCACAAACATTCATTTAGGTTGTATAGAATCAAAGTAGGTGAGCAATGCATAGGATAACGGAAACAAGGGTGTGAGATGTAGTCTCTAAGTGCCATCGTGCTTCGCCCATAACCATGTTATGATGCTTCCTCGTATCTAAAAATAAAGATTGTACTAAATGACAGTTGATCTGTGGGTCATAAATACATAGGGTATACAGAGTAGGTAAGTTATTAAATGCATAAGATGATGAAAAGGGGACACAGGCAATAGTCTCTTAAGTGCGGTTGTGCATGGCCACTAGCCGTGTTTTAATACTTTCTCGTAGTTGATTAATAATGTTATTAAAGGACAGTTAAGCTGAGGGTCATTCGGGTCGACTCATTTTAATTTTGCAGTTCTACAAGAACGAATGCCTCTTGCGTTGAATAATTTCTTCAGGAGTTTGCGACAGTGTAGACTTAGGGCTGGGCAGATATATATTAAATGAATGAAATCCTGTGTTGGTGATCCACAAAAGCTACATGAATTTGGGCCCTGATATCTCAAGCTTGGCTGGTCTGTGTTAGACGGCAGCATTCCAAATCATATTGCTAACAGCGTAGGGGAAGATTTACAAGAAACTGACACATCCCTGCATTATAGCAGAGATGCGTCAGTTTACTTGTGACACGCAAAAAAACCTGCGCCACCATGGATGCGTCGCATTTACAATGCGGCGCACCGTGGCGCACGGACTGACAGATGCATCACGCATATGTTGGTGTAAAGGTAACAAATTGCTGGAGCCGTGTCTCAAGCACAACATAACTCCACCAATGCTCAGGAATGCCTATTACTATTGTGCTGCATCACTCCTTATGCCTGCTTCAAGCAGGCGTAAGGTTTTGATGCAGTGGCGTCATAGAAGTGGCGCAGTGAATTCTTGTAGATTTCACTGCATCACTTTTATGAGGCTTTATTGTGTCGGAACGCCCACCCTGCATACATTATACCTGACGCAGGTATAATGTGGTGCGGGGCTTTACAACGTGACGCATCTCTCTAGATGCGTCACGTTGTAAATGCAACCTGGTGCATAGTTTTTGCCGCCGCTTTGTCACAAAAGTGACGCAACGGCAGCGTAAAAGTATCGCAAGGGCCTTGTAAATCTGCCCTGTAGTCTTTAAATAAGGAGAAAAAGACATACCCAAATATGTTGCTGGTTGCGGTTTTGTATACTATTGCAGGACCATCTATAGATGGGCTTGCTTGCTTACCCTGGATTTGTCGTCCATAAATGAATGCTGCTTTGCCTCCTTCTTTAACATTTGTTGAAAAGAAGGTCTACCATGTTAGTAAGCTTTAAAGATGATTGTAGATATCCGGCCAATGACCTCGTTCTTCTTGGACCCCAATATCCTTGATGATTCTCACTGTACTTTATTGCTTACGTTTTCTTTATGTATGTTGTAAAGTGCTCTGATACCCCCGGGTCTTGTAAGCGCTATATAAAACTCCGGAAAAAAAAATGCATTCCAGAGCACGTTATTAATCTCATTTTCTCGGTTGCTCCAGACTTTATACCAGGTTGTGTCTGTGAGTAACATATTTTGTCCAAGTTCTCACTACTGGTCCCACCGTAGATGTTCAGGCCATTGCTATTCACCCATTGGCTAACACCAGGCCCAGATCTATGAATCTAGAGCCCACTTCACATTTGGGTGGCCTTGGGAACAATCCCAGCAAGCAGGTGTCTGGGGAGAGGGTGCTAGAACAACCTAATGTAGTGCTCAGGGTGTCCACAATAGTGTCCCAGAAGGGGTGCACCCCAGGACAGCTCCAAATCATGTTTAGGAAGATACTCATAATGTACTTTGAAATTACTTTTAATAATTATCACAAATCTATTTCAATCTTGAAGGTACACTTGTGATATTATATAGGAAATATAACATTTAAAAACAAATTTGTGCATCCTGAAACATCCAGCAGTAATTAATTCACATCTGCTGGCATTGATTAGGCCACCCACAACTCTAACACCACCCTACAACCACCACCCTACCACAACCAGCCTACCACCACCATCTTACCACAACCCTGCCAACAACACACTTTCAACAATACTCTACCACCAACACTCTACCAGCACCACCATTCCAACACCCTACAACCACCATACCACATTAACTTTTTCACCACACCACTCCACCACCACCACCACCACACTGCCCTACCACCCCTACCATACACTACCACAACGACCCTACCATCTCCTCCCTACAAACATCAATCTATCACCACCGTACTATCACACTAATCACCACAATCACCACCATACCCTAACCACCACTGACCTAACCAACACCCTAACCACCTTCCTAACCATTACCAACACCTTTACTGCCAATATAACCTCCACCATAACCACCACCCTCACCACCACCCTTCCCACCACCAACTCTCTAACAACCACCATCCTAACCACCACCACCTTCAAGACCACCACCAACCTTACCATGCTCACTACCACTACCCTAACCACGTCCACCACAACCCAAACCACCACCATCATCACCCTCACCACCACCCTACCCTAACTACCATTACCTCTCTTTCACTCAAAATGATTCTCAATTCCTGTAGTCTTTCTTTAACAAAGATTTTCAACTCACTACTTGAATATTGTTTTCATGGAAAGTTGTGGCCTACGTTTGCATTGTCTACTCTCAAGTAATTTGTTCTCACTTGAAACTATGCATCTAGTAAATCTAAGTCACATCAAAAACTAAGCAGCATTTACACATTGTCTGTAGCTATCTATCGACCTTTCGGCCTACTCTATGGAAATCAATATGTGGACGTTGAGAAGGAACTCTATGATAGGATGTTGCTGTAATTCGTGGGAAGAGTGCTTACTGGGCAGATTCATGTTTGCATGTACTTTATATTTGACGGTCTTGTATAATTTTATTGCTGTTCAGTGGATATAGGAAAACATAGTGCTTATTGCATTAAGTGGAATGCTTTTAATAAAGCAACGTACATATGCAGTCAGTCCTGCTTCAAAAACAGGTTGTGTGGGCTTTCCTTCCTCTGCTTTTGTTTGTCCCTCTCCCTGAGCATGACCTCATTACTTGTGTGTTTCCACTGCTTAGTTTTCAGACAGCCTGTTTTTCATTTTGTTAAATACTCCATGGGAGGGCTTGTGTTTTTCCTCGTGTACTTCTCTTCTTCTCTCCACTGCGCTCCATGTTGATCTCACCCATATGTTTCTCCCCCACCCATTCCGTTTTGTGCTTGTCCTTGTGGCCTTCTCACCCTCATTGCTTTCTCGCCTGTGTGTCTCTCCCCATTCCACGCTGCACTCTTTCTTGCCCGTGTTCTTCGGTTCTCCCACGCTCCATGTTGCTCTCTCTCGCCCATGCTATATACTTCTCACAAGCCCTCTGTGTTGCTTCTACTCAGCGTGCTCTCCATGTGACTTTTACCCCTGGTTGCTTGCCTCACCCAGTTAAAAAAAAAACGCTATTGCACTCCCATGTTTTTTATTAACCAATCCAACTTGGATCAGTAAATAAAAATAAAAAAAACCTGCCTAATTTGTATGCATGTGCATGCAAGTGCCTACAACATGACACTGCCGCAGTAGACATGCCGTAGCTCCTTTTTTTGATTCCCTGTACAGCATTGCTAAAAACCATTGGCAAAGCTAATAGGTCCCATGTTAGAGACCTATTGGCTTTGCCAATACTTGTTCTACCTGCTAATAAATTCACAGCCTAATTCTCCTACTCATATTTCAGCTCCCTCCCCTCACCTCCTCCTATATCCAGGGGCATTTCTATAAATGGTGCTGCGGATGCAGTGACACCAAACTCAGGAGGAGCCAACTTCACCCAAATCATACATGTACTGCCAACCCTTGGCTAAGGGTTTCATTTTCAGCTCTTGAATTAAGGTCCATAATACCTTTGCTATGGCGGGTCCTGAAGAGATCTCTGATATGGCCCTATTTCTTTCCCATCTCATCCCACCTTACCTCTTCCACACACTTCTACAAGCCCACGTCTCGCTCTGCAGCACATAATACATAATTCTACTGCCCACTTCCACGTCTGGTACTGGTCTTGGTTCCATTGATCACAATCTGCAAAATGGCAGCTGTGGTATTATATTAGAATAGTAAAAATAGTCTCTTGATTCTACATTCAGTGAGAGTGATCTCCAGTGAATATATATTAAAGTGAAACTTGTCTCCTTGTTATTGTGTGTAGTTATTTGATGTGTGTTCTATTCTAAATAATGCTTGTTTTCTAAAAAGACTGTGCATTGTATCTCAACTTATCCCATGTTTAGTGCTCTTATCATTTATTTCTTGGACCTGGTACTTGCTACATAAAACTATAAGAAAAGACTAAATTAAAAACTCTTTTTAGAGATTAAGTTTTTGTTGACTCAAGTGTGAGCCCTTGTCAAGAAACAACCACAATCCTTGTCAGGGTAAGGCACAAGCAAACCCCTAATTAACCTGTGCTCAACCGCCTGACAGCTTGGCACACAGAATCAGGGCTTAACTTAGGGGCAATGTGTAAGGTATTTGTGGAACACTTCAAAAAGTATCAGAATCAAAATATATTTTTATTGTTTAGTTAATTAAAACCATAACAATGGTTACCAATTATTCTAAATACATAATACCATTAAAATGTACATAAAAAAATCGTATTAAAATGTTCAGGTTGCAGCAGTACCACAAACATTCATTTAGGTTGTATAGAATCAAAGTAGGTGAGCAATGCATAGGATAACGGAAACAAGGGTGTGAGATGTAGTCTCTAAGTGCCATCGTGCTTCGCCCATAACCATGTTATGATGCTTCCTCGTATCTAAAAATAAAGATTGTACTAAATGACAGTTGATCTGTGGGTCATAAATACATAGGGTATACAGAGTAGGTAAGTTATTAAATGCATAAGATGATGAAAAGGGGACACAGGCAATAGTCTCTTAAGTGCCGTTGTGCATGGCCACTAGCCGTGTTTTAATACTTTCTCGTAGTTGATTAATAATGTTATTAAAGGACAGTTAAGCTGAGGGTCATTCGGGTCGACTCATTTTAATTTTGCAGTTCTACAAGAACGAATGCCTCTTGCGTTGAATAATTTCTTCAGGAGTTTGCGACAGTGTAGACTTAGGGCTGGGCAGATATATATTAAATGAATGAAATCCTGTGTTGGTGATCCACAAAAGCTACATGAATTTGGGCCCTGATATCTCAAGCTTGGCTGGTCTGTGTTAGACGGCAGCATTCCAAATCATATTGCTAACAGCGTAGGGGAAGATTTACAAGAAACTGACACATCCCTGCATTATAGCAGAGATGCGTCAGTTTACTTGTGACACGCAAAAAAACCTGCGCCACCATGGATGCGTCGCATTTACAATGCGGCGCACCGTGGCGCACGGACTGACAGATGCATCACGCATATGTTGGTGTAAAGGTAACAAATTGCTGGAGCCGTGTCTCAAGCACAACACAACTCCACCAATGCTCAGGAATGCCTATTACTATTGTGCTGCATCACTCCTTATGCCTGCTTCAAGCAGGCGTAAGGTTTTGATGCAGTGGCGTCATAGAAGTGGCGCAGTGAATTCTTGTAGATTTCACTGCATCACTTTTATGAGGCTTTATTGTGTCGGAACGCCCACCCTGCATACATTATACCTGACGCAGGTATAATGTGGTGCGGGGCTTTACAACGTGACGCATCTCTCTAGATGCGTCACGTTGTAAATGCAACCTGGTGCATAGTTTTTGCCGCCGCTTTGTCACAAAAGTGACGCAACGGCAGCGTAAAAGTATCGCAAGGGCCTTGTAAATCTGCCCTGTAGTCTTTAAATAAGGAGAAAAAGACATACCCAAATATGTTGCTGGTTGCGGTTTTGTATACTATTGCGATTTGTCGTCCATAAATGAATGCTGCTTTGCCTCCTTCTTTAACATTTGTTGAAAAGAAGGTCTACCATGTTAGTAAGCTTTAAAGATGATTGTAGATATCCGGCCAATGACCTCGTTCTTCTTGGACCCCAATATCCTTGATGATTCTCACTGTACTTTATTGCTTACGTTTTCTTTATGTATGTTGTAAAGTGCTCTGATACCCCCGGGTCTTGTAAGCGCTATATAAAACTCCGGGAAAAAAAATGCATTCCAGAGCACGTTATTAATCTCATTTTCTCGGTTGCTCCAGACTTTATACCAGGTTGTGTCTGTGAGGAGTTATGTGGTAGAGAAAATACAGTTTTGTATACCCGAGTTTGGAGGCTGTCCATGGCTACGACTTTCCCATGCTGAACTTCACTTCCATAGGCTAAAGTTGGTAAACGTTTTGCTTTATTAATCGTTAAAACTGGAGTGAACAATGGGCCTTTTAGACTCTTTGATACTGAGCAGAAACCAAATGTTAGGCCATTTCCCTTTTTTTTGTATGGCCTCAGTCTCCTTTTAAAAGGTTAATCTATTGTCCAAATGTATCCCTAGGTATTTGTAACTACTAACCATTTACAGTTTTGTGTTGCTGATTTTGAATGGTGATTGATTCTGGACACGATGGCTTATAATCATGGCTTTTGTTTTTGTGACGTTTATTTCTAACAAGTTAGTCTTGGCGAAGTTCCCTAATTTGTTGATCGTTCTTTGCAGGCCAATTCCTTACTATGTCGTCAGCATAGGATAGGTGTGTAATAAGCAGTGTGCCCAAACGTGGGGGATTCGAGTTAGTCCCATCTAGCCTTGGTGATAGGTCGGCCTTGAATAAGTTGAACAAGTGTGGCGCTAGGACGCAGCCTTGCTTTAAGGCCTTACTCGCTTAGATTTTTCTTGTAAGCCTCTTTCCATCAGCTATTTTTACTTGCATCCACGTGTCGGTGTTACCGTTCCATTATTGGTCTCAGTATTGCTTCCGGAAGGCCCCACTGCTTCAACTTGTGCCATAGATGCCTCTATTGACTCGGTCGAATTCAGCTTTTAAATCGATAAAGCATAGATACAGATTATTTCGCTGTTGTAAGCTTTTGTCTGCCATTAGACCTAGAGCAAGGACGTTCATAATGGTACCAGTGCCCCTGCAGAAGCCGGACTGGTTGATGGGAATTATTTTGTTACTCTCAGACCAGCTTATTAAGTCTGCCAGGATCAATGAGACATAATATTTTGCTTCAGCATCTGTTAAGGCAATCAGTCGATAATTAGCTGGATCGGTTTGTTCCCCACCCTTAAATACTGGATTGATTATTGAACCTATCCAGCTGTCTGAAGGCTGTTTGTAGTGCCCACCTCGTGGAACAGGCGGGACAACGGAGCTGCCCAGAAGTTAGGGCCTTGCGTATAAATTGCTTTAGGTATGCCGTTTGGGCCTGGTGCCCCATCTAGTCTACCCTTGGCTATGACCTTGGAAATTTCTTCTTCAGAGTATTGTATGAATGATTGATCTATTGTTCTGTTGCCTTGCTAATGCTTTGGGGGTCGGAACTGTTGTGTATGCTCGGTTGTTCTGTTTTTGTGAGCCTGTTAGTTCTATAGGTAATGTTAGGTCGGCTGGAATAGTTGATCTTGACTGTGTTCTTGTATTTTGGTCCTTAGCGAGAGGGTAGTTGGAGTTTCCTGCACCACGATCTCCCTCTCAGCTGTTATTGAGAAGGTGGTGATTAGGTGATGTGCCCAAGCTGACTCTGAAATGCAGGTCATGTTATCGCAACACTACTACCTATGGTCTCGCGCCCTTGTGACATTTGGCAACCACTCAAGGATTACCTGCAGCTCCATCCTGTAGATGAAACATCATGGGGGAACTGTGTAGGGTATGTCAAGATATATTGGCCCAGTGGGACTGCCCCGGCAGATGACCAGAAACTTGATATATAGTTGGTACATACATTGGAATGAACCTCACAGATCCATTGATATATTTAGACTGATGCGATTCAACAGATGCACTGTGATTCCTATTGTACTATTATTCTAAAATGCTCCTATGTTGTTGTGATTTTGTTTTATGGCATGAGAGTGACCTATACTCCAACAATATGTGTCATGACTGCACTATTTGTCCTTTTCTTGCGTACTCTCTGCCTGTTTGTTCTTTGTAAAAATGCAATAAAAAATTAAAATTAAAAAAAGGTCATGTTTATTATTTTTGACATTCTTAGAAGGGAGTTTACTTGATCCCAAAAAGCTCTAGCGTTTGATCGTTTAGCATTGTGTAGGAGTTTGAACCAAAAATAGTCCTTCTGCGTTCTGTTAGCCTCCCAGATTGTTTTTTTATACTGCTTCTTAAGTTGTTGTATTTGTCCCCATGTCGCTTTAGATGTTTTGGGGCTCCCTGTGGATCTGATAGCGCCTCTTAGTTTTTTCCTTAAATTTCTGGCTTTTGGCGCAGGAATCTGCGTTGATCGGCCTTCGTGCTTCGATGCGAATTTGTTGTCGCAGCTTCCTGGGATAGGTTTGCTAAAAAGGTGGCCCAGGATTCTATCATCAAGCCTTTTTGTGGATCATGAGTACCATTTAATACTGATTTAATCAAAAGGAGACTAGCTCATGAATTATATTAATTACAGTAAGTAAAAAGACTCAAGTATGTTTCGTCATGGGGTGGGAACACCTGGTGAGTGTGTTCATAAAGCCCTCACCCACCAACCTAGTTGGTGGCATGCTTCATCATCGGGCCCACCCAGTGACACCTAGCGTGTCCCGGGTGTGCTTCGACGCCTGATTACAGCGGAGCAGGTATGTTGCTGAGTGTGCAGTGAAGGGTGTTATGAAAGTGATGTTAAAACGGCTTGGCGGGGTCCCAGTACCCGAGGGTGAATTAAACTTTAATACCTGGGCCTCCGTCAGCGGTTAGGTTAGGGCGTGTAGACACATAGTCTGAATCACACACCCACTAGTTTAATTACACCCACATTTTTATCATAGGTCCTGAAGAAAGCCAGCATACATATAAGGCACTGGCTGAAACATGTTGACCCATTGGATGTGGGAGGTCGTAACTCGCCTCTAACATCCTCCAGCCTTATTTTTTAACCGCTGACGGAGGCCCAGGTATTAAAGTTTAATTCACCCTCGGGTACTGGGACCCCCGCCAAGCCGTTTTAACATCACTTTCATAACACCCTTCACTGCACACTCAGCAACATACCTGCCCCGCTGTAATCAGGCGTCGAAGCACACCCGGGACACGCTAGGTGTCACTGGGTGGGCCCGATGATGAAGCATGCCACCAACTAGGTTGGTGGGTGAGGGCTTTATGAACACACTCACCAGGTGTTCCCACCCCATGACGAAACATACTTGAGTCTTTTTACTTACTGTAATTAATATAATTCATGAGCTAGTCTCCTTTTGATTAAATCATATATAACCCCGGGGATAAGGACTAGCTAACTGGTCCTCTCTCTCTTTCTTGATTACGCATACCATTTAATACTCTCATCTCTAGATGTTCAAGATCTGTCACTAATTTCTATGGGTCATTCTCTTCGTGCATCTGGTCTTGATCTGCAATGTTCTGTGTGTGGTGTGCCTTGTGACCTTGATGTTTGTACCTTATCGCCCTCTTTACCTCTCATGCTTCGTAGTACTGAATGAACTGGCTTTATGCTGGGATGATTGAACTTAGTTGAATGCAGGTGTAGCAGGGGTAGGGGGTAACGTTGTTTTGTAGGAATAGATAGAAATATGCCCCAGGCCTCAAACTGTGGAGCAGTGTTTAGAAAAGCTGAAATCATTTCTTCAGTGTTCCACGTTGAGATTGTTTTTTTCCATTCCTTTGTTGTCCTCCTGTTCGATGAACTCTATTGCTAGTAGGTCTATGGTAGTTAGGTGCTTTAATGTTGGGATGGCTGCCATTAGGCTCAGGACGTTTCCTCTGTTTAAATAGTCTTGTGGCCGATTCGACTCTTGACTTCTCTCTTTGTCGGGTTGTAGATTTCTTCTTATCACTACCTGGTCGCTCAGTTCTCTGCCGGGTTGGAGCCATCTCTGTAATATGATTTCTCATTCTCTTCAACAGGGGAGACAGTTGTCATACACTGGGCTTTTGAAAGTGGAATGGGCTTCTTTTGTGTTTTTGGCTGTTTTACGGCAGAGGTTTGTCGATCCATTGCTGTTTTTATTCATTGTGTCCTCAGATGTAATTATATTGTTTGTGGTGGGCAGTGTTGTGCTGTCTATGGGCTTCGTTATTGCTGTTTGAGTTAAATTTGGCCATTGCCCTCTACTCGAACACCTCTTGTTTGTTTTATTTGAGCCATTTGATCCCAACTATTCTCCAGATGATACGCCTGACAACTCTAATGTCACCACTTGATCGTTGCGACACTTCTCCCCTTCCACCTTATGACCTAGATTTGTGGCGGAGGCAATTAAGGACTGGTTTTTTTCCTCCTCAAAGTTAAAGATTGGTTAATTCTGTTCACCTGTTGATCTATTTACTTATTACTCTGAGGGTGCTTTCTGGCCTTCCTGGCACGCCTCTTTTGTCTTTTCAGTAGAGGGGGAGGCAATGTCTTTGTATGGTCAGTCAGGGGATTTGTTTGCCGGTCAGTTAAGCTTCAGTGCGCGTGATCATAAATAGTAGGTGATGGTGGTTCTGTAGCGGATACCTTGTCATCATTTCCCAGTGAGTGAGTCCATTTATCAGTTGCTAAGGAGTTGTTGCTTTGAGTTTTTAGCAGGACTTAAGGTTTTGGTGTTTTTTCCAGTTTGATGAGTCATTCGCTGCTATACTGTGTGGCACTGGTGGCTGGACGGGCTGTTTGCACTCCTTTAAGATATTCATTAGGATAGTTGGCAGTTCACTTAGTTTTTCAACTATTCGGTAACACACACAATTAGTTACCAGGACAGAAATAGGTGTGTAGTTTTTTGCAATTATTAGGACCGTCAATGAGTCGAGTTTGGTGTTTATAGCAGAGGTGTACTCTGTTGTAATATTCATCATATTGATTTGAATATCAGGTTTGTCTGACTGCATGTTGAGGACGCTAATTGAAGTTTGCTGAGTTTTTATTAAGGAGGTATGCAGGTTTGAAAGGTCTTCCATTTTTACGTCAGATTTATGATTCCTTCCCAATGGTTGATGACTAATGTTCAAATGCCTTAATTCATTTTGCTCCTTTGTATGCCCAGCAATCTTAGGCATGCTGTCTGTGTCGTATTTGTCATCCTGTTTGGTCTGCTGATCGTTATTTGTTTTATTTTTATTGTTATTATTATTTGCTGGACTAGTGAAATCTTTTTTTGGCCACTCGAGCGAACTTGATATTTCTGTCATTGATTGTTGTTGGTCTTCCAGTTGGAGTGTCAATTGATTACTGGATTGTGCATTAACTGGGTTATTGGTGATAGTTCCTATTGCCTGCATTAGATCCGTGTTGTTTGTTATTGAGAGTGACTCCATCCTGGGATCGCTAGGTTTTTCTGCATTATAGATGACTTCCAGGGTGTTGTCTTTCGCTAATTATTGCCTAGGGGTGGAATGATCATTAGGTTTTTCCACGTTGCAGGTAACTTCCAGGGTATTGTCTGTCACTAGTTCTAGCCTGGCCATGGAATGGGCTGCATTGCTAATATGCACTTGAGAATGGATGACTGCCACTGCAATTTGGTTCTGCGGCCTCTGGTTGCATATCGGCTACCATTAAATTTAGATCTCTGGTGTGGCTGAAGTCCATTCCCTTTGTTGTTGCTATTGGTGTATGCCCTGCACTGCACTTTAAGTCCTCATCCTGTTTGGAGTCTAATTTTTGCGGCGTCAGGGGTTTGAGAAGTCCTGTGATTTTGTCCGGTGTTGAGTAATTAACTGCTGTTGGATCCTTTAAAACTTAAATTTTCCAGTGGGATTAATTGATCCAAAGATAGAGTATATTGGTGATACTAGTGTTGCTCCAGGAGTACGAGGTGGTTTTTACAAGCATCCCAGGGGGGGTCTCGACACTTTTTGATTTTTGCTTCTGGTTTGGATGTTTTTTTGTGGGGGTTGCTTCCTACCCCTGCTTGATCTCATTTTCCTGCTGTTTGCTGAGTTGCAGAGTAGTCAGACTATTTGGGCCAGTTGTTCTTCTGGCTAGCCTCTGTTTTATTCCAATGTTTTGTACTTGTGTGCTTATGTTTATTTGATAAATTGTGTTTTTGTCAGTTATCCACGTTAGTGAGACCGGACTATTCTTATTGCCTCCCTCTTTTTTGTCTCTCCTAGCCACTTGTAATTGTCAAAGCTATTAGCCAAGCTTATCTGCCTGTCCACCCTATGTGGGTGCTCAGGGCAAGTCCTTGGAGAGCTCGCTGGGCCTGAGCCACACACAGTCTTTGCTGGCCGCTTCTGCAGAGGCCTAATCTCACTCTTGGTGATCAGTGGCTGCTACTACTACCACTCATGTGCTTGTGTCCTGCTTCCTGCGGCCAGCTGCCTGCTAGGTTGATGGTGACAAAGTGCGGCTACCCTCTGCTCCCTCCTGATGCTTCATTGCACCAGTACTCGTCTCCCAGTGATTGTGCTGGTTGGCCTGGTGAGATTGAGGGAAATTGGGGGCACTGGGCTACCTGCAGCAGGTGCTGCTGCTCCTATTGTTGAGGATAGACCTGTATACTTATTGGTTGACTTAGTACTCCAGTGTACTGCTGGTGAACCCCCCCAATGTTACTTTCTCAGCCCAGAGGGTGGCCCTGCTTGCCCGGCAGTTTTTCTGACTTACTGCAGCTGTGTCACTCGTTGGGTGCGAGGGCAAGGGGGCCGGATAGGGCACCATTCACAAGCGACACCTATCGCCCACAGGCCTAGAGAAGCTTAAAGGAGCGTGGAGCGTGGAGCCTACTGCTCTCAGGGTGATGATTTCAGGAATATCCCAAGCGCATCCCACGCTACCTTGTGCTGCTCTTGTACTGATTTGCGCTACTACCCCAAGGGGAAGTGGGGCAGTGGGCCTAGAGAACTGTGCGAGCAGGGCACTCCAGGTGAATCCGCAAGCTACATCCAACCTAGTTGGGCCACTTCTGCGGCTTCACCTGGGCTCACACTCAGCAGCTGTCCGCTAATGGTGGCCGCGCTCACCGCCCTAGGCCACACTTCCCACCTTACTGCTGTACTCGTTGCTGCTGCACTTGTGGCCCTGACTCTGGTTGCAAAAGTACTTCTGCCTGGACACGGCAGCGGCAAGAGGTGAGAGGGTCAGGAAGCACAGCTGCTGCGCCACTGTGGCGTTCCCGCTCATTGGCGGTGGAATCGCAAGTACTCCAGCAGCAAGGGGCAGCAGGGGTCAGTGGGGAAATCCCACGGTTTAGGCAACAGTACAAGTGGCGTCCTCCTTCCTCGCCGCATCTGCAGACTGCGTCACGTCACGTGGCCTCCATAGTCCGTATAAAAATATCCTGCACCAGTGTAGAAGAAAAGAGCAAAATTTAACAAATATATTAAGACCAAAACAACAAAAATCCAATCAGTATCTTTAAAAAATAAAGTGTAAAATATCTGATAAAAGCATAAAGCGCCAACCACTGCTATCTGGCCGCGCTGGACCAGTTCAGGCCATCCACGATGAAAGGCAGTTCGCATTCAGTCCAAGATTAGTTTTGCTGATTTACCTTTTCATGTGTTATACCAAGAGTCCTATTCGCTTTGGAGAGGGTCTTGGGGAGCAAGGATAGCGATGCGGGCTGTGGTTGGTGTGGCACGAAGGGTAGGCCGGGCATCATGGACTGGCAGGCTGGAGCTTCACTTTAGCAGTCGCCCGCAGAGGATCGATGCTTGCAGTGCAAAGAGACAGCTTTGTGGTTGCTTGTGCTGTTTTCTGGTGCAAGCGGCGTGGTCTTGGTGCGAACAGGCCTGTTCATGGTCACATCGAGCTCAAAAGCCTAATTTTAAGAGCCCATGAGCCACATCAAGGGTCACCACTTGGGAATCAGGAATTCACTGAAGCTGTGTCCAGGAGCTGATTGGGGAACCTTTTGTGTCCCTGAGGCTCAAACCAGGAGGCCAGCAGACTAGCTTTTTGAGCCACTCTGAGGTCTTGGGTTCAAGGTGAGATTGCAGATTCAGTTCTTCCTCCCCGGGCAAGTGGGCAGCAGGCAAACTCAGCACAACAGGGCTGCAGTTCCTTTAGAGCAACAGTCCAGCAGAGTGGCAGTCCTTGTAGCAGCACAACAGTCCTTCTTCCTGGAAGAGTATTCAAAGGTCCAGAAGTTTACTGAAGTGGTGGTGTTGGAGGTCCAGTATTTATACATAGTTGTGCCTTTGAAGTGGGGAGACACTTCTAGAGGTAGGCCTTTGAAGTGCACAGATGAGCCAGGACCTTTCTGGTCCTGGCTCCAGACTAACTATAGGGGGGAAGCAGGGGGGTATGCAGCCCTTTGTGCGGGGACAGACCAAAGCCTATTCAAGTGTAAGTAAGGCTGCACCCAGCTCCTCCCTCTGATCCTGCCAGTAATGGTCCATCCAGTCACACCTAAACTCCCCATTGTGTGCGACTGCCTTGGAGGAATATACAAAATCCAACTGTCACCCACACCCAGTCATGTGACAAAGAGACAGGCTTCAGGGTGGCACCAAATGGCTAAGGCAAGAAAAAGCCAGCTTTCTAAAGGTTTGGAAATTGGCATTTTCAGAATGGCAATTTAAAAACATAGTTTACCATAAGTTATGATTTAAAAGTGTGATTCTAGAGACACCAAACATGAACTTGTCATTGCTTCCTATTTGGAAATTAGACGTATTAATTGAAATAAGGTAACTCTAATGTTATCCTACAGGAGAGATAGGCCTTGCAGGACCGAAAAACGAATTTAAGAGTTTTTCACTACTAAGATGTGTAGAACAAAAAAGTACATGTAATACTTTTTAAATACATTGCATCCTGCCCACTGGGCTGTCCGGGGCCTACCGTAGGGGTGACATATGTATTAAAATGGAATCGTTGGGCCTGGCAAATGGTTTACTTTGCCAAGGATAAATGGCAGTTTAAACTGCACACACAGGCTGCAGTGGCAGGCTGAGACATGTTTAAAGGGCTACTTAAGTAAAATATGATTACCAGCTACTTTCTTTTTTCAACCATGTTGTAAAAAACACAGGAGCAGATTTACCAAGGCATTGGGCCACAGCAAAGTCACACAAAAGTGATACAAACCAGCACATATTCTTGATAAACTATTTACTGTCGAGTGCAAAATATTTTTTGCACTGGAAAGTTTAACACAATTAATGCAAATTGCACTTTACACTACATTGCGTCAAGGGCGTTCCATGGGTGGTACATGGGCACTCTCCTGCAACCACCCATGTGTTTTGGCACAAAGCCTTATCTCCTAACAATGGAAGGCAGGAATTTGTGCCAACAAAATAATGCCTCCTTGGAGCAAGTATTAAAAAAGAGAATTTTTTATTTCTCCTAAAACTTCCACCATTGGATGTGTGCTGTCTATACAACACACATTCAATGTGAGAAAGGTTTTAAACTAGTCTAAGGTTAGGATTTTGTGCTGGAGGATATCCTTCCAGCACAAAATGTTTGCTAGACATAATGCACACACTTCTGTACGTTGATGCAAGAGAGTATGCATGGCAAAGACAGGGCCAAAGGGCATCAGTGCAGAGGGAGAGAGAAACAGCACCATATCTTTGTAGATATGGAGTTGTCCTGCTCTCTCCCTCTAACAACACAGCTCACCAACTTTGGTTGCTGAAATGCTTTATCTGACTTTTTAAAAATCTGCCATTAAGTTTAGCACTCTATTTATTCAAATTGTTATGAGACGGGAGAGAACTCCTTCCGAAACCTCTAGGACAGACTTTGGCGTAGCAAGGTGCTTGGGGGCCCGTGGCAGCCCCTGCCTATGCCGCCCCGTGACAGCCATGCTAAAGAGCGAGGGTGCTATAAGAAGAATCTATGCCACATATAGAGTACGCATTATAGCTGATCTGCCTTTCATTTCCCTAATAGTATTGTGTCAGACCTGGCATTTCTTGGCATGATTACCCCTGACTTTTTTGCATCTACCTCCTCTATTTTTGATGCTGTAATTGATTGCATTGAACCAACTTAGATGCTTTGGGCACTTTGCCACTGCTTCAGTGTCACAGTGCAAGTGCTCCCTGTATAAAGTGTAATGGTAATTGGCCGTCCATCATTGGTATATTTATTTTCTTAGTAAAGTCACTAGTAAAGTGCACTATGTGTGCCAGGGCTGGTAACACAAATGCTACTAGTGGGCCTGCAGCGCTAATTGTGCCACCCACACCAGTAGCCTTAAAGAGGGAACTCAGGTCTGCCACTGCAGTACCTGCGCGTCGTTTGTTAAACTGCCATGTTGTCCTGACAAGTGCACCCATTTGCCAGACCTTACTCTTCCTTTTTTCTGCACATCAGACACCCCTATGGTAGGTCAAGGGTACCCCCCGGGCAGGGTGCAATGTATGTGAAAGGTAGGGCATGTAGTGAGGTGTGTCCCATTTCCTGACAGTGAAATACTCTCCATTTTGTTTTTCACTGAAAGGCCATCTTGCCCATGGGACAGAATGGGGAGGATGTGTAATGTTTCCAGCCTATCTTCCTATAGGCTTAAGATGGAGAGTTGAAGTTGAGTATGCCTGAACTCACAATTTAATAACACATATTTTTGTGAAGGTGGTTTTTGCATTGTGTGTTTAGAAACCACACTTTTAGAAGTGGCTCGTTTTTCGTGTTCTAACAATTCAGTGTGTCTCTGCCTGGTTGTGGATTGACTGTCTGGATTTATAAGTGATAGGATCTGGGGAATGTCTTGACCCAGGGGATGAGGTGAGACAGATACAGGCTGACCTGCATCTGGAGTGTAGCAGGGAGGAGTAGCCCCTGGAGGTGAAGAGGCCTGGGCTGCCGCCATAAAACAATGGCTTCTTCTCCTGCTGAATGATTTAGGATCCAGACCCCCACTATCAAAGAAAGAAGGTGTTACTGGCAGGGAGACACCCAGAACTGGTTTGGACAGGGGTCAGTGCGCCCCCCCTGAACACAAAGACATCAAATCAATTTAGGGGTATAACTATGAGAGCTGAAACCCCTGGACTTTGGAATGATCAAGACTGAAAAGTATTGAAACTACTTCGTGGTCAAGAGGAACCTCTGCCAAGGAATGAACCAGCTGAAGAGACTGAAGGAAAGGACAGACCCTTGCTATGTGTTCTGAGGCTACCCTGCAGTTTGCTGATTTAACCAAGGAGAGGCTAAGGGACTTTGCTGTGTGCTGTGTCCCCCTGCTTGAAATGACTTTGCTGTGTGCTGTGTCATGAAGTAACTTGTCCCCAAGGGCCCAAGGAGAGCTGGCTCCCTGTTGTGAAAACTCAGGAACATAAAAGTTTGCAGAGGTGCTTTGTGCAGACTGAGACCTTTGTGAGGATTGCCCTGTGATCGTGTACACCCGAAGCTCAAGTGAGTCTCAGTGATGCTTTGTGCAGCCTGAAACCTTCGTGAGGATTGCCCTGTGATCGTGGGCACCCAGAGCTTAAGTGAGTCTCAGCGATACTGTGTGCTTGTGCCCTGTTGCAGCCTGACACCTTCGTCATTTCCATCGGCCCAGACCGGCATCCGCAGAGAAGCTGTGTCGCCAGTCTGAGCCTACCTTTGCCAAGGAGGGACCTCAAACCATCCCCGTCGGGGTGGGGCCCTTGTACCACTGCCCAAGATCAACGAAGTCGCAACGGAGGCCCAAGTCACGAGGAGAGGAGAGTGAGATCTCACACCCCAGGTAACGCTCAGCAAGAGTGCGTGTGTCGCGCCTTGGGCAGGGTGCAGGCTACGAGAGAAACACTCTCGGCCTTTCCTCACTTTGCAGCGTGACCTCCGCTGAAGTCCATAGTGTGGCCCGTACTTAGAGAGGAGCGCAGTACCAGGGCCGGAGTTTGGAGCTACACTTTGTTTTCCATCTTAAACCGTGTGGGGGCATATTTTGACAGAAACTGACCGCGAGTCAGTAAGAGTGGCATAGAGACCGTCCAGAGCACCACGATCGGTGCCGGAGTATATCATTTTGGTAAACACGAACTGCCTGGTTGTTGCATTACCCATTGCATTATTTCTGCATAACAAACTACCTGATTGTTGCATTACTTTTGCATTACTTTTGCATAACAGACTGCCTGATTGTTGTATTACGATTTGCATTATTTTGGCATTACGAACTGCCTGATTGTTGCATAGCGAACTGCATTATTTTTACATTACGTACTGCATAGCCTTGCATTAGGACTGCATTGGATCATCTAGAATTGCTCATTAATACTGAAAGAACCTACAAGGGCTTGCTGGCCTAATAACCAGCCAGGTGGAATATTACAAATACACATATGTTGGATGTTTATCATGTGGTCTCATCGTATATCTTTTTATATAAACATATTATTGTTTTTTATGAAACTCGTGTGGAGTCCATTTGTGGTGTCATCATTGGGCTACTGAGAGCGGGGTTGCAAATACTTTACACATTTGCCTTGGAAATAAGCCTGGCTGCTCGTGCCAAGCTACCGAGGGGGTGAGCAGGGGCTATCTGAGACGGTGTCCTTCCTTAGCCTGACTTAGAAGCAAGGGTCCCTATTTGGCCTAAGGTACCTACCTCAGCCAACTAGAGACCCCCAGTTCTAAAATATTGTCATCAGGTAAGATGCAGGAATGTTTCTGAGTGCATGTTTACAAACTCTCACTTTTAATAAATACTTCTCACTGCAGAGTTATAATCTGATGTACTAAGGAGAAACGCTTGCTCATGTTAAAGAAATACAGTTCTTGAATTTTGAAGACACCCTCAAATATTCTTACAGGATGGGTGTTGCATGATACACATACCAAATATTTCCAAGGTCCGGCTTGTGTACTGGTTAAGAGCCAGAGCCGACCCTTGGCTCGTCTCTGGCTCAACTCTTCCTGTTAATTTGTTGGATCGCCCACTTCTAACTAGAATGGGGCATCCAAAATGGCCAACTCCAAGAAGCAAATTGAGTGGAGCTGGTAGGGCTGATTGTGTGACATCAGTGACTGAACGGGATTGAGGGGCCCCTATTCTCTGTTTACACTAGGGCCCATGGCAACCTTATCACGCCACTGCACTTCGCAGCTTAAGTTCTGAACCCTGGGTAAATTTACACATACTCCTGTGTGTTTTGTAGTCGAGGTAAGCAGGAATAAATCTCCGCAAGGCATCGATAACACTTGCATCGGGAGGTTCACGGCTTTATTTGTGAATTAGCGCCTGACTTGGCGCCTAGTTAGGGTGGCATGACGCATTATATACATGCAATTAAAATAAAATACAGGACCTCTTTCATACCAAGCTAAAGCCTTTTTTAAACTTGCAGTTTCAATTAAATATACTGTATAAATATTTCCTAAATGTTTCCATTGCAATGCTTTTTTATGTCCTAGAATGAGAAAAGAAATTCCTAATTTATGAATAATTCTGAAGCTGTTGGAAACAACTCCTGTACTAATGTGAAGATGGTCCTAAGAGGTGCTTCCAGGGACAATTTCAAACTTTCGATTTATGAGATAATAAAGGTGACTTCGTTTGCTCTATTTAAAGATTTTACAGCCTTGCTTTTGTAAGAGTAAATATTGTGTATTCTTTGTATAAGTGATTACTTGATGCGGGCCAGGGACATTACTCTGTTGCTGAGATTTCCTAAACTCATAATACCTGGAAAGGTTTTATTTTTAGCATCTGAAATAAAGAATTATAAACACTCCCTCTGTATATGATTTCTCCTAGAAGACTGTTCAGGCAGTGATAAGGATGCCCATAAAAATGCCGTCAGTTGGTGCATCCCAGACCTTAACTTTCATGATTTAACCCAATTCACTGCTTGTGTGCTATTATTCTCATCACTATCAGACACTACGAGGCAGATTTATCAAGATTTTGCCTCCCTCTCGTACCACACAACATGGTGCAAGAGCGATACAAACCATAAGTCATATTTTTGAAGCCACGCAAAAGCCGCTTTGCGTGGCTTCGAGTGGCTCAAGAAATATGGAGTAACGCAATGCAGCGCTAATCGCTACATTGCTTTACTTTGCCCTGGGTAGGAGTTTCCTGCTATTTGCATGGGTCTTTCCACGTAACTCCCATGGTGTTTGATGCATTCCCAGATTTCCAAGACCTTGTAAACCTGGCAATGTGCCAAAAGGATACACCTCCCCAGGAGAGGCATAATGAGGAGAAATATTTTTATTTCTCCTCGTTGTTTGCTCTTCATTTGTATGCTGCAGCACACATAGAATGATGAGGAAATAGCCTCTTAGTGTTGTTTTTGTGCAAGAATGTCCCCCTTCCTGCACAAAACAATTCTGCCTACAAAACAGGCACCCTTGCTTGGTTCAAGGGTGCCTGCATTGGTGCTAGGCTGCCAAAACTGCACAAGCACAAGGGAAATGACAGGAATGTGTCATATTAGATGAATGTGGCGCATTCCTGCCCTTTCCCTGTGATGCAGGGCAGTGCAGCAAGGTGACTTACTGTGCAGCCCTGCCCAACAAAACAGCTCAAAGTCTTTTTTTACTTTCCATGGCCAATTTCTTTTGCTCTGGAAAGTTGCCATAAAAGTTACACAAATACTTCTTTGTATTACTTTGCATCAAGGGATGTCCTATGAGTGGTGCATGGGCATTCCCAGGATACCACTCATGGATTTTGATGCAAAGATCTGTCTACAGAAATTGGCAGGCATCGCTTTGCATCAAAAACGTACGCCTCTTTGAGGCAGCATTTTGCAAGGAGAAATGTTTTATTTTCACGCAACATTTCACAAATTGCATGTGTGCTGCATTTTACAGTCCCTGCCAATGTATAAAAAGTTTTAAAGTTAGTCTAAGCATGATATTTGGTACTAGACATATCCCCTTCCAGTGCAAAAATGATTCTAGACATCACAAACACAGCTTTGCGGTGACTACCTGCCATAAAGGAACATTTAGGGTAGGGTCTGTAAAAATTCAGGTCAAAATGTCACTTATATGAACACCTCTGTGTAAATCAAGCAACATATAATAGTAAGTAAAAAGACAGCAAACACAAGAATAAGTGATAGTAGACTTATGTTCTATGGTTCGAACAGTACACAGCAGTACTGTGCAAATATTCATATGTAGCTTGACTTAGCCACAGATTAATAACTGGCAAGTATTTGCAAAATGTTACAGCTGACAGTAGGCATGGTTATGACGCAATCATCCCCCCTTACCCTGACTGGCACTATCAAAGGTAGTGTAGAGGTACTACTACAAGAGAAAGAGAGGGAGTTAAATGTAGAGTAAGTGGTGACAGCACGTTTGAGAGAGGGAGACAGAGCATGTGTGTGTGGCATGTTCCTCATTCAACCCTCCTTGGTGTTCATTGTGTAACCGCTGCCTCCAAAAGCCTACTGAGGACTCAGCCACAGGTGAGAGCATCAAGGTCTCGCACTAGAAGAAACGACAGTGCAGCTTTATAAAACATAAACAAGCATTGGTAAAGACAATAGATCTGTCTCTCAACGTTGAGTGCTGACAAACGCAATATAAATGCCAACTGTCTGTATTTGTTAAAATAGAAATAAATAAAAAAAATAGAATTGCTTTGTGTATATACAATGCAAGAATGAGATAAAGAATTAAGGGGCATATTACCAACGATTAGCGATATTTATCGCTAACGATGCTTAGCAACGAATTTTTTAACGCTAAGCATCACCGGAAATTATCACAGAGATAACTTGATATTAGCAAGGTTTATCTCAGAAGTGATAAAAATCCTCGTGCTAACTGCCAAATGAGAGATTATCGCTGGAAAACCAACGATAATCTCTTGAAGTTTGGCGTTAGCTTGATTATAGAGGCTCACAAACTTAGCCATGATATCCACCTTCCATAGGATATCATGGCTAAGTCAGGAAAATACCAGATGTAAAAAAAGCAGTGCTAACCGCGGTATGCGCTGCTTTTTTTTATTACTAACAGGGTTAGTGAAATCCTTGATAATAGGAGAAATGTCGCTTAACAACATTTCTCCTATTATTTTTCTCTGGAACGCCCCCTTTGCATCTCATTAGAGATGCAAGGGGAAGCGTAGAGAAAAAGGGTGCTAACATGCAAATTTGCGTGTTAGCACCCTGTTGCTGATAGGGAGATAATTTTATCTCCGCTTTCTTGGCTTTTAAAGCCAAAAAAGCGGAGATAAATACCTTGATAATATGCCACAGAATGTTTAATAACAGTGTGTACTTTTCCGATATAAAATAGTCCCTTATGCATTACAATGGAAGTTGTCGGTTCCAAACAGCCAGTAACAAAGATGTAATACTCGTGTGGACAGTTCAAAGATAGGATGGGCAATGTCCCACGCTAGCTAGTGGGGGAAGGTTCTTGAGCCAAAGAAGCTAATGCCTGAAGAAGGCTCTACCAAAATCCCTTTGAGTAAGCGCAGAATCCTATATGTTTGCCAAGAATAATGCAAGGACAGGTGCACCGTCAAACCTAAAAACATGAATGAGAGATACAAAGGGGGCACATACAACACGCTTACGATCCTCAATCATCATACCAGGGGTGCCAAACTGTGCTCCATCATATGCTTGACACAGTGCACTATTAGCCTGTGTATAATGTACCTTCACCAGCAGCATAGTTCCCCCCCTCACACAGCACAGGAACTATATTGCAACCACCCACAGCACATTCAAGTACAACCAGACGCACACTGCATGACTGCCCTCAGAACTCTGCACCACCACCTGCAGCATACCACACCTGCACCCATTGTGTACCAGAAGGCAAGCGGTGCTGGGCTGCTTAAACCCGTCAAATACCAAACTAAACTGCAGATTTGTAAAATTTATGATGGTGGTTGAACGGAGAATGCCAAAAATACTGAAAAATGCTCTACAAAATCGGCCCACCCAAGCTGACCAGTAGGCGGACAAAAGGATTTAGCGGAACCTTATCGAGGATGTCCATCAGCAGCAGAGGGTCAATTTTTGCAACAAGCAGAGCCCATGTGGAAAACAAGACCAACGGTTAAGCTAGGCGAGAGCAAGTCTGGAAGCATTCTCCTGTTCTAGGAAAATATGCAGAGTTCTCAATGCTGTTCAATGGAGCCCTGCAATCAAACCAGTAAGCGCTAGTACGCAACTCAATGTGGAATTTGCTTCTTCATCAGAAGAGTTGCCTCATCATTCAATGGCTAATTAGGAAGGCCAGTGAGGGGTCTCCTCCATCAAAGAAGGGCAGACCTGATGGATCTATTTGAGGAAGAAGTTAAGCAAAGGGAGACATATGTGCAGGGACTTTACTGAAGTAATCCAGCACCTGTTCAGCAATTTAGCTTTTCCTGCTTCTTCTACCCAGGAATAAGGAGATGATTTTGTTCTACAGTATGAAAGAAAAGAACCAGACTTTCTGTCCATACATAATGCTGTAAAAAAAGGTCATAGCAATATAGAAAAGCCAAACTTCCTATCCTCCATATACTTACTAGCAAACTTCCAGGACAAGTTTCTGTCTGTAGTTAAAGTTTACTAATTTATGGGGGGTTTAGTAATGCAGCAGACCATCACACCTGATGATGTTGCCCCCGCTAATGCTATGGAGAAGGAAGTTGAAGGAGTTATAAAGAGAAGATACTGGCTGCTAACTTTACGTTCAGGGTAATCCACATACACATTCCAATAGCTACTAATAGATTCCCATGCCTCAGGTCATGGTATGTACTTCACGTTGTTAATCATGGAGCACATGACACATTTTATTCTGACATTTATTTTGATGGCCTGTGTAGCAAAAAGGCTGGGGAGGCCCCTATACCAAAGGTCCTCACTCCATCCTGCCATCTCACCTCAAATCTTTCTCTTAAAAAATCATGACTGTGCTGAGAGAGTGAGAGAGAGGCTTCTAAACTATGTAAGCACCTGACAAGCTTCTGTTTTAGACTCCTGGGTCCTCTAGATAATCAAGTCCAGCTACCGAATCCCACTCCAGAACACTCCAGAGTCAACTCATGCTTCGTGATGGCCACTTTGTCTTTAGGGTCGTCTGTAAAGTAACCAGGACTTGGATCTCTAAGGTACAATCATTTCAGTCTCTAAAAGGAAAAAGGTATAGGTTGTTATTTGATAATGTTTCATGTCCAAAAACCTTCAGGGTAATTTCAGCAAGTTCTAGACATAATGAATATAAACCCTGCTTGCCTCATCATCCTTTCAAAATGGTGATACTTTAGAGAATTCTTCCTTTTATATTTCTAGGCGATTTATTCGCCTCATTAGACTTGCTTGATGCCTATTTACTCATTTCCATCCAACCATACTTCCAAAATTATATCTGCTTTTGTGCAAACAGTGAATACTACCAGTCGTGAATCCCTCTATTCAGACTAGGTCCTGCTTCAAATGTTCACCAAGGTTCTAGCTCTTCTGGAGGGTATTCTTAATGCTAAAGGATTGTTGGTCTTCCAATAGCAGGATGACTGGCCAATGTGTGCACCTTTTTTTTAAAGGGAGTGAAAACTGTTCTTTAAGTTTCTGAAATGTTAACTTCACATGAATTTCTTCTGAATGAGGCTAAGTCACATCTGAGTTCAGTACAGAACCTAAAGTACATTGGGATTGTATTCAGGACGGATCTGGAAACAGTGTTACCTCTTCCTCCACATGAACCCAAGTTGGTGAATCATTTAGCAGCGCTGCTAAAACTAACCCACTCATCAACCTGGGATTCGCGAAGAGCTCGGGTGGAGCATGGTTGCTTCCCTAGTCTTAATTCATTGGGCTCCCCTTTCGTAAACCACCTATTAAGTAATTGAGACCCAAGATGAAAAACTGAGGTGATGATTCTCACCACACTCCACATTTGTCAGGATCTTCAGTGGTGGTGGTTCCATCACATTTGTCCACGGGGACCCCTCTTGCTTTTCCCCTCCAATTGTCCTCACAACAGAGGCCAGTGGCAGAGGGTGGGTGCCATGCTTGGGGGAATCCTTTCAGGGTCTTCCGACACAGGGAGAGTAAGAACTATTTCAAATTAGAAAGAGATGACAGCTGTTTACAAATCTCTTCTCTCCTTTGCTCCAAGATTCAGGGGTAAGTAGTTTAAGTCGGCACCAACAACTAGGTGACTCTGGACTATTTCATCCACTTTAGAGGGTCCAGAGTTCTGATTCGTGTCCATTGGTCACAAATCATAGGGTATTTGGCAAACTCCTGTTTGCACAGGTATTGTAAAATAGCACTGAACCTGAAGTTAAGGCCTACTTGTTTTGGGAGCAGGTTGGTGACTGAGACCCACAGGTGTTCTGGAACTATCCTTTTGATAGAAGCCAGTGGAAGGACTCACCCTTTTCCTAATGAATGACTAGTAAGGATATTTGGGCCTGGATTCAGCAGCAGGTGGCCCAAAAAACCTTGCATTTTGTAAATCATACCTATTTGTCCTTTCTAATGCAGAGGACGTATTTGGATTGCTATTGTGCAGTGTCAGTAGTAGTCAAAGGAGTCTGTTCTATGATGCCCTGTAGATCAGAGTGAAAATAGAACCCCCATACAAATTGAGGTAGGGGTACTGGAGAAGTGTGAGTTCACCAGAGAGTGAGCAACAGGATTCTCATTGAGAACCTGTAGAAATTGCCCCAACTGCAGAACCTTTGTGTCTCAGGATGAACTTGCTTGTGAAAAGGGTTAATTGACCCTGGCACAAGGGCTGTGCAGGCTTCTTCCATCAGAGTCTATACTTGAAAAAATGGCTATGACCTCTACCAGGTCTTCCTGCTTGCTTTTGAGGAGTGAGAGCATTAAGCGAGAGCCTCTGCAGCTGTATCGAGTATGTACTATTTCTGGAGTCCTATTTACAGCCTTAATGCCTGGATCTTAATTTGCATACTGATAAGGTGTCAAGGCTGAGGACAATGGTTTACATAGGAAATTAGAAAGACAATCACCAGTGATGGTGGGTACTTTAACTAATTGTAAATAACAATAACTTGTTTTCGTAAACCTCTTGCTTCTACAGTTTTCCTATTTCACAGCAATTTAAATAACAGGACTCCAATATAATGGTACTCAATTTATCAATGTTAGAAGGAGGAAGGCCTGTGTATACACCAGCAAATTTCAAACATGGTGACCTGTAGGTCACATCAAGATTTCAGTATTGCACAAACACCACCTTTGTGTCCTAAAGCGTGACCATCACTGTGAAGCCTTAATGTAGTCATGTGATCTGGACAATCTGCAGCACCACAGAAATAGAACAATAACATCTTTAAACAGGCAACTCCTTGAGTAGATGTTTGATGTAGTACTTGAGAACAGGAGTGGCTTTATTTACATATACACACAGTAATGAATGGGAAAACAGATATTTCATTTTTGTTCAGGTGTCCATTTATGTAATTGCCTACAACAGCTGTTAATGTGGGTGGAATTAAATTGGATTGAATCATAGGCAGCAGTGTCTGCTCTCCAGCTGTGTGCTGATCCACATCTGACTGACCCTTGATAATAACCTTTGAAAGTTTGTGACTACCAAAATAATATGGATAGTTACACATGGAGCAAACCGCAAGATCAGCCAGTGGATCCTTCTGTGAAGCTGGAAGATGCTGTTGCGTAGGTGATTTGAAAACCATGTAACTTAACTCAAGCGCTACATCTAGTCATTGAGCCTGTTGTTCAACAATAGATGCAATGGGTTTAAAGTTTAAAGAAACAAACCACTAAAATGGAAGCCTCACCTAGTTTAAGCGGAGCCATTGCTCTCATATAAAAGCTAGTGAGCAATTTCCCTACTGTCGACTGCAACAATGAGAATTTAAACCGTGAGCCGTCTGCCTTCCAAACACCACAGTCTCTGAGAGAGAAGTTAGTTGGAGAAAATACTGCTGCAGATGCATGAATCGCTTAGCTTCTTACCACAATCTTTAGGTCTGGTGTGACAGCACACTGCTTGCATACATATTGTTACCAATTCTTTAAAATTTACAGATCATCCTCCACCCAGAGCAGTATAATCCTCTCACCTCATGCTATTCGCTATTCTGCCTTCCGGGACGTTCATCAACTGTAGTGTAAGTTGGACTATTTATATCTGAAAAGTGCGTGGCATCATAGCTCAGTTTGTCATGTTCAATTCTTACCCCCTACATTGGTTCTGTAGAGAAAGCAATCTTTTTATGTACTTTTTTCTCTATCGTTTGCAAAACATATAGCACATGCTTTATTGTTACAAAAAGCATTTGTGCAAGCGATGCATGTAAACAGTTTTGGTGACTACATGTGATTACTCCCACTAGCACATTAAAGCAAGACCTATTGGCTTTGCCAATGTTTGTTTCAAGTTTCAAGTTTATTTGTTTTTCCTCAGCTAATTAACCCCCTGCGTGCGCATGATGGAACCATGCTGTCATGAGCCACGGGCAGCGTGTGCTCATGACAGCGTGGTTCCGACATGCGGCTGCCGCTCCTCCAACGCAGTATTAATTCCCCGCCTGTGCGGGCGAATTATTGAGCGGGCAGGGCTGTGACAGAACCACGCCGTCATAAGTACACGCCGCACGTGACTCATGATGGCGTGGTTCCATCACAAGCACAGCAGCGATCGATACCCAACACCCCGGACCCCCACGCTGCAGCGAAATTCGCGCTGCGGCGAAGGGGTTAAAGCCGAATCAAATTGATAAAACATATAAAACAACACGGTTATATGTAAAACCAAAACCTATCGTAAAAAATATAATTCAGTGCCAATGTTGGTTGTTTTCACAGCCAACAGCAGCCTCACATGTGGACTCTGAGTATATTGTCCCAGCCAGTTACCTATTTCCACACTATTCAGATTGTGATGCTGCTTGAATGACTGTCACCAAAAACAGTGCTAATTTTCTTTAGGTCAAAGCAGTCTTATCCAGGTCTGAAGAAATATGACCACATCACACCTTCCATTGGCTTCCTTTGCTGAGCAGCTCTATCTTCAAAAGCAGCTGCATCATTCACAAAGCTATCACAACCAGCACCCATCTTATCTTATAAACAAGCTCAGCATACCCACTGTGGGCTGTACATCCGACTGTGGACTAGGAAATGTGAAAAAGGAAAAACATGGCAGCAGGTCTTTTTCATCTATGCACCCATGATCAGGAACAACATCCCGCGATCCATCACGACCACCCCAGCATTGCTCCAATTTAGGAAAGAGTTGAAGAAGCTGCTCTTTAAAGAACACTACAGCCCAGTGCATTCGCAGTCTACAAACCACCTACCTCTCCTATCACTGGTTGACTTTAAGCTGGACTTTGATCACGTACAACGCTCCACTGCCTTCTGACTATGTTCGTGCTATAGAAATACCACATACATACATGCATACAAGCAGTACTTCTAGGCAGTTACCTACTTCTGTAAACTTTAAGTATTTAATACAATATGATTTTGGAACAAGTTCTTTATTTGCGACAAATCATGTAATAAGATTAGCATAAATCGAGAAGGGCAGCCAGTGTAGCGAGTTGAGAAGCACTGTAATGCAACTACATTGATGGAACCTGTTATGAAACATCATGATGAGCTACAGAGCAATGCCTGTCAGTATAAGATGTGAGGGAAAATCTTGGAAGTTGATCTGAGATGAGGAAGAACCGAATTTGATCTATAGGATGCATTTGGGATCCAGAACAAAGCTAAAACATTTCACACTCTGGACCAAGGTGACAGAAATGGCAATCAAAAGAAAATGGGGTAGCAAGGGACCTCATTTATCACAAAGAAGGGGAGAGGGTCAACAGGTAAACTCCACCACCCCGAACCCCCTAGTCCACAAAGTAAACACATAGAGGGGTGGGGAGAAATAAACCCAATACAGACGAAGACAAAGGCTGTAGAAAAAGTAGATTATTATGAAAAACTGCCTTCACTCACACACAAATGTGTGTGACATGCTTCATCATCGGGTCTGCTTACAAAACGCCCCCGCGTAGCCATGCAGGGGGCGGAGCATAGGGAGGGGGGAGAACAAAACACAAGACAAACAGAGATCAACACAAATGTGACAAACAGTGATCACAACAATAAGTGTTGCCCTACAGGACTGGGTGAGTGATAGACAAAAAGTGCAGTTAGGTAGTGCTCATTAAAACTGGCTCACGGATACCTGTTAGCCCTTTATTCATAGGTTCCACGGTCATGATTAAAAATGTGAAGGATGAAAAGTGTTTAGGCAGGAGGTCAAGATCCTAAAAACACTTCTCCTTAGCCTGCGATGGTCAACATGTTTCGACTGTATTAAGGAGGCCTCTCTTAAATGGGTCACGTCGGTCTTCCTCAGGACAGTTTATCTGTCCCAATCCTTATTTACCTCTTACCTCAGTTTGGTATTTTTAGAGGGAACCCACGTGGAGGGTACTTCCACAACCGTGGATTGTCATTACGAGTCTATTATTTCTTAAGGCTCGTATTGGCGTCAGGGGGGTGGAGTTCCAAAGAACACAACTGTTCCGGAGAAAAGCTCCAACACCAATTGTGCCCTCTGTCTGATCCGCCGTAGCAAGGGACCTGGCATTGAAGAAGACAGAGAAACCCAGTTTTAGCATATCTCTTGTAAGATGTTAAATTTAGCTTGAATACAGAATCTAGAGAAAGAGAAATTTTTCGTCATCGACTGGTTTCTTGCCACTTACTTCTAACCCATTACCCAATTCTAAACACTAGACTTTTAGAATCCTTAGCACCCCTCCTTTTAGTCACATTATGCTTCATTTTCTCCTGCTATTCTACCCCAATGATTTCTCATCTTCCTAGTACTTGATGCACAACTCTTCCGACATTTTTTGACAACCACCATAGAACTAACTTTGTTGCTGGTTAGCAGCCTCTTAGCAACTCAAATGGGGATTTCCCTGCAACAACGTTGGGGGTAGTCCTGCAAGTCAAAAAGGTGGCTTGAAATGTTTTCATTCAACACTGTTCCGACATCTTCAATTTGAATAGACTCATTCACAGTGCTATAAACCATCTCATCTTACCTAGATGCCTTAGTATAATACAGTACAACCCTTCTCTGCTTAGCGTCACTTCTAGTTATACATTCTCGCATCTTCAATGATGTAAACTTCACTTCATTATTCAATATGAGTTCCTCCAGTGGTCACTCTGTACAGAAAACATTCTCTAAAAATCTCTACGACAATATGATTAATAATCTTACTCGACCACCGGTTAATTAGATTAATAATCAATTAATACTAAAGCATATAATTTCTTATGAGGGTGTTCTGCACATCGAGTTTGTCATATCGACTTACAAGAATATCCAATCTAGAATGGGGAACAGCCTTTACAACGCGGGCATTACCACGCACTGCCATTACTACACTGCTTTTACAACGCAAGTCATTTCAACAACTTGCGCTGGAGGGCGCTGTTGGCAAAGGAATAGTTTAATTTTCTATTCCAACACCTTCCCTACTGTCAACCTGGGCTGGAGTTGGAATAGAAAATTAAACTATTCCACTATCCAGACCTTACAGCGCAAGTCGTTGTAATGACTTGCGTTGTAAAAACAGCGTTGTAATGGCACGCGTGGTAATAGCCCGCGTTGAAGTGACATACATCCATCTAGAATATCATCTACAACTATATAGTCCAGGTAAGTATATATAAGTAAGCATCGAAAAATAGATTATCTGTTCTTAACTTAACATGTACGTACCCTGACATTGTTGCATTCATACCAGTAAGAACCCAAGGCAGAATTTGTGGAGAAGAAGACTACAACTATTCATTCTTTACACCTGCAAAAGATTTGAGGCATGATGGTTTTACAATCTCTGGTTTGTGGCATTTGCAACAATCTTACTGTTCATTCCCTATATAAATGTCACATTCCTTTTAAGCAATTTCTCTAAATGTCCAGTCTTCCTGGCATAGATCACATGCAATTTTGTTTGAAAGCCTGCTAAACTTAAAAGCTATAACAATTTTGTAATACAACTTGAGACAACTGTTACAGCCTACAGATGCTTCATTTTTGGCTATTCTATTTCACTCTGGCCAAACTTGCGCTTATTATATTTTAAAGTGAATTCAAGTTTTCAAAAATCACCAGCACCCCCTATATTGACTTCATGTTTTCTCTATTATTGTTAAAAGCACACATTTCATCATGGAACGTCTTCGCTCCTTGCATCCTCTGCAGGATGATAGCTAGGTTTCTTTGGTAAACCAATGACACACTAGCCCACACAAATGGTATCTTTTTACACTGAAATATGACTTCAAGTATGATGAAAAATTCAAGGTGTATGGACTGTTCTTCCAATTCTCTCTGCTGTTTCAAGATCCAGGGTGGGGAAAGCTGTAGCACCTAAAAGAGACATAAACAATTCATGCAAGTTTGGTAATGTATGACAATCGATCCAAAGCACATTGTTTAAGTAATGTACATGTGTCAATTTGCCTGAGCCCTTCAAGGAGATCTCCACTGATGACAACCAATTTAAGGACCCAAAAGGTTTGATTATGCCCTTTTTACATGAATCCGTAAACAATTCTTTTAAATGGTCTATATGAATCAAATAGAAATTTCTCACATTTGCGTACAGGAGAAACTCCCTTCTGTAATATAAGGTGGTACCTGAATCATGCGAAATCTCAAAGCACATCCTTAAAATTCATTATTCAATTCCATACCAAGTGATCTGTAACTATGGGGCATATTCCAAATTCTTCACCACCACTGTCTAAATATTTAACATCATTTTCATTCACAATAAAACTGGTGGATTCGCCTATATATCCCATCAAATCCTCAGCTTGTGTTAAAGTGTTAACCCGTAATAGTGTCAACTGTTCAGACACATGCACCTATCCCTTTTTTTCTAAATTTAAAATCTAAGGGCCTGATTTAGAGTTTGGCAGAAGTGATACTCCCAAGACAACTGTGACAGATATCCTGTCCACCTTATTACATGCACATTTCATAATTTGGCTCGTAATAAGGCTGACGGGATACTCATCAGGTTTGAAACCGACCACCAGACTCCAAGAAGGGCCCTACATTTTCCCATTAATAGCCCACCAAATTGTTCTTATGTCTAGGCCCTGGCAAATGTTTATTACTTGAATGTCATCTTACATGAATCCCTATTACTGGATTTTTCATATTTCATTTGATGTTTGTTTTCTTCTAGCAATGTTGTTTTGAGTAATTTTTCTCAAAGAGTGACTTGTTGAGTTAGACAATGTCTTACAGGAACTGTGAAGATGAAAGTTTGGTGCAAATGCATGGACTGTTGTGTTCTAGGGATCAGATGACTGCTCAGGTGAAATTTGCCGAATACTCAGTAGCGGTGGAGGTAGGGCACAGGTGTGTGAGAGAGGGAACAGGGGGGAGTAATACAATGAATTGCACTTACCTCTTTACCACTGTCCGCCACCTCTTCTTTCTCTGTCCTCATCTCTCCAGGAAGCACACAGTCTCCCAGAATGCCCTGACCAATCACAACGCTGCCTTAGCAGTGTTGTGATTGGTCTGAGCGCCGTGGTTCGGTGCTCAGACAGGGTCTGGCAGGCTGTGCATGTTCCCCAACCAGGCTGTAATAGAGCCTGCATGGAGAACATGCAGAGTGCGCATGACACTCTGTCCAGCCTGAGCCGGCCGGCCAAGGCATCATGCACACTTTAGCTGCTGCCACCACTCCTTCCCCTGTGACCAGGGGAGCCCCGCCCCACCTGCCTGGCTTCAGCTTGCCGTATACAAAAAAAAAATGACACAAAATTATAATAAAGTTTATTATAATTTTGTATGTATTCAGCTTGCAGCTGACGCAGTGGGATAACACTTCTCCGCCACTGCTAATACTCATACTCTTTTATTGAAAATTGCAATTTAGCCCAAGTCTGCTTATGACCAGAAAATCTATCAGGCTTCATAAATGCAGGACACAAATTCCCCCACAACCGCTTTAGAGGGTTTTTTGCACATAGTGGTTTACTCCCCTTCCCATCTTGTAGGAAGAGTTAAAACACAAACAGAGCGGTCGGGACTTCCTCGTGTACATGGCGTTCTTGGATCCCTTAATAAGAACCGCAGGCTTATCAGGGTTCTGCATATCAACATATCGGTGGATTTTAACTATATTAAGAACGTGGTGATTTGAATACCCCCGGCCACCTTAAGACTGAGTACGAGGTTTTACGAGCTTGAATGGGATATTATCCCCACCAGGAGGATTGCATGACAACACTTTTCATTACTGGCACACCAAAACTGATAAGTCCATAACTGGGATTCTAATGAGGTTACAAAACACATTAGACGTTTGGAAATCTACTTAGCCTTGAAAAAGTCCAAGAGGACGAAACATGTGTCTGCTGCTGCTTTTTTGAACATTGATGTACTGGGATGTCTTCCTGAATTAAAAGAGAACTGTGTACCGTTAATGTATGGACTGGAATTAACTACAGAGAAGTGGGAACTTAAGAAGAAAAAAACTAAGGAATGAAAACTGGACTGTGTGTGCTTCGGTGCCATGTTTGTGCTTGACATTATTCTGCACTGCATCACAGTGTGGTTGATTTGCCCCAAAGGTGGCTGGGTGTTGGCACCACAACAGCACCACGAGAAAACCGACATCCTATTGTGTTTCTTCTTTACTGTCATAAACGGGGGGTAGATGTGCAGACATTAGGCATAGCCACCATATATTAGGTCTTAGTCATTATAGGAAGAGTTAACTGGAGTCAATTTATCACTATTTACAGGGTAAGAAATGTTAGTATCAGAGTATGTAATGCTCACACATTTATGAGCTTGTGGACATTCTCAAACTTACAAGGCTGCATTTTAACACCCTCTTCTCACCCCTTTTGTGGGAATTAGTACTGCAGAACTCTGCACTTGTGGCAGAGAAAACCAACATAGTAATTACATTTACACCTGCTGGGAATTCTAGGAGGCACAAATGGAAGTAATAATGGCGTTAAACATACATTTATGGCTGGAAACACCTTTGTGAATTCGGACCATTGTACACAGTGTGGCAGTTCCTGGCATTGCTACATTTACAACAGCACTCTTTTTGTTGAAGAAACCATAATACTGTTTTTCTCAGGAAAATTGTGTCACTCCTTGTGATTAATACTCTTCTTGAATATGGCATTCCCCTCCATAATAAATTCACTTCCTGTGATTATGGTGTCCAACCTATCCATGACCTCTCTTGCACCTTTACACTTTCGGTTTTTATAAATATATTCAAAATGTTAATACTTTTCATATTCCATATTTTCAAAATTGCACGTAGCTATCAGTGTTGTCAAATGTACTACATATTGCTCTATTGTCGCCCTCTCTTTAACTGTGTGAATACAGTTTATACCTTTCAACTACTATGCTTATTTTTTCCACATATTCCTTACATTTTCTTGACATCAATTAGGAAATGGATCTAGTTCTCAGGGATTTAGAGATTGCGGTAAATGTTTGTCCTTCTTGAAACCTACAATGGCTCTAAAGATGATAATTTCTTATGAGGTGCACATCCGTTATTCTCCAACGTGTGCTTCTAACATGTCAATTCAAATTTCTCTTTCTATATTTGGCTCCCAGGTTTCGATAAATGTGGTGGTGGTAGTTGAACACTAAACAAGTTGTACTAAGTTATATATAAAGCGATCAAGTAAACCTCCCTCTTCTAGTAGATAGCACTAGAAATATAATATTAAAAATGAAGTCTGAAAATCCAGTCAGTTCTTTAGCGGTAATCACCCATGTACCACAGGATCATGAAAGACTATTTCCAATGCAACTAATTGCTGATTGGAGGATGCTAAAAGTGTCAAGAATGCAAGCCATTAACTGAACATCCAAAAATAGAGGACTACCTAACACTTGAATCTTAATTTTTAATGCACACTGTTACAGTATTTGTTTAAAAAACATTGCTCTTTCCTGACATTTAAAACACTTTCCTCGATACATTTCTCAACATTACAAACTGCCCAATGTAAGATGGCTGACAATGTAAGCATGGCACATGACCTCACCTTCGTGTACAGCTTGCCCAGTGTGAAAAAGACATCAACATAATGGCTGCCAAGATACAATAATGTGTAATATTGCACACATATTTCAAGTTGTTATGAGTATGCTAGATTAACATTCCCAAGGAGGCCCGGCTTTAAACATGGTGGCACCCTGTTCGGCAATCTATTTTGACACTTCCCCCCATGACCTCCTCTACAGATTCCCTCAGTACTACCCTCTAACGGCACCCCTCATCGCTCCATGGCACCACGCTCGCATACATTTCATTTATTTTAAAGCGATGGATGCCTTTACTGATAAGAATGAAAATCTACCCAAACTACCTCCTTTTTAGCAACACTAGGAATAGGTAATGAAAGACTGAGGAAAAAAGCATAACGTCCTAACCATACTATACACTCTCAAAGCAGCTCTTTGATGACAGTTCGTAAGTCACTTTTCTTTATTAGGATTGTAACTTATGAACTGCTGTAACAAAATAGCTAAAGGATTTATGTGACAAATGCAGTAACCCACCGAGCTATCCTCATAAAATACAATTCTGTGATCTGCATGGTACGCATTCAGTGCAATAGAAATATTAAACCTCGAGCTACTTTATGATGAGTCAAAACTGCCACTTAACAAACCTCCAGCAGGAACATTAATTGTGACGGTTTGTGTTACTTTGTCTTGACTTTAAACCTGCACAAAGTCTTGATAAAGCTGCCCATTAATTTTCTGTTTTTCATGTTGTGGAGCAAGTCTCGATAAAATATTTGCTTTCCAGTGCAGAACTTTTTTTGCAAGGGAAAGTTTTCTCAAAGGTAACACAAATAGAATTTTGTATTACTTTGTGTCAGTGAGGGCCTCCCATGTGTGGTACCACCCATGATTTTTTACCCGAAGCCCCACAAGTTTGTATTTTGTACTGAAAGGATTTCCTCCTAGTACAAAACCTATGCTCGATTTCATTCACACCTTTGCACTCTGGTGCAAGGAGTACCAGTGCTGAGGAAGCCATTTCTTGACAGAAGCCATGTCTCAGTGGATATTCTGGTGCTCTCTCCTCCTAGTATAACACTGCATAGCAAATTTGGTTTCTGTGGTACACTGAGGTACTTTTGAATAAATCTGCCCCATAGTCTCATAGTTTCCCTGTACCGCACACTCCGTTCAACATTTGTGAGATGGAGGGAAGCTTAACTAATCCAAAGTCAAATACACAGATTGAAGGAGGGGGTATTGAGAATACTCCTCAGACCACCTCATTAGACTTACTGTACACAACCCTGAAGCAGATGCAGTCTGAGGCTAGATCTGAAAGTCGTAGAGCTAAAGTGGCGGCAAAAAAGATCCAGAGATCCATTAGGAAAATGAATAAATTATATGAGGAAATGGCAGACAGAGTTTCTCATGTGGAGGAGCGGACAGGCAGATTGGAAGAGGATGCTAGTCGCTGGCAGGAATTTAAAGAAGCGCAGGAGACAATATCGGAGGACATACAATGGAAATTGGAAGATTACGAAAATCGCCAGCGGCGTAACAACATAAGACTTTTGGGGATTGCAGAAGGACTGGAGGGGCAGGATGCTAGGGCATACGTGGTTAGGATGCTTAAGGGTGCTTTTCCTGAGGCCACAACATGGAATTGGGAAAGCAAAGTGCAAAGGGCACATCGTTTTCCTCTAGTGCAGAGGAAAACCTATGGGACCTCACAAGATCCAAAGCTGAGAGCACTCCTGGTATATGTTGGTAATTTTCTCGCAAGACAGGAGATAATGGATAAAGCAAGGCCAGAGGCAAGGCGCACATTTGAAGGGGCATCTTTCTTCGCACGTCCCAACTTCTGCCACGCCACGCCACTGTGGAGAGAAGGTGGCGGCTCAGACAGCTGATTACGCCATGCCAGAATCTAGGACATGAAGCATACCTTCTATATCCAGCAAGATTAAAGATTAAAGATTATTGTAAAAGTCCATGTAAGGATGTTTGCCTCCGAAATCAAGGCCCAGGAATATATTAATGAGCTCAGAAAGCAAAAGGGTGGTTAGAAAGCAGAAATTTCAGATGCCCTAAAGCTAGGTTTAGGCGTGGGTTTTTCTTTCTTTCTTATGGTCAGGAATTCTAGAAATATACATGGGTGCTACATGGGAGGAGGGTGGGTGGCGACTACTGCACTCAAAAGTTGCCACACATAGGTCATGCTTGACCTCTTTGCCCATAGAGAGGGGGGGTCTGGGAGGGGAGGGATGGGGCGAAGTGGGGGGGGGATCGGGAAAGGGGGCACTTTCAGGTTGCACAGCTTGTACAGTACACACATTATAGTATGGTTGTCTTTCTCTGTTGTTATTTTGTTTGTATTTTTAATGAGTTTGTTCTATTTGAAGGCAAGACATTTGCTGTATTCTAATGACCTGCAGGATTGCATCGATTAATATCTGTGGGCTTAATGAGGCGAATAAGAGACTTAGAGTTGCTGCACTGCTTAAAACACTTCGTTTGGACCTAGTGTGTCTACAGGAAACACACATAGAAGGGGCGAAGGGGTACCTTTTGGAGCAGCTGGGGTTTAATCTATTGGCAAACACTAAGCAGGGGACAAGAACTAGAGGTATAGCGGTGCTGGGTAGGAGCAGGGAAGTGGCTGTTATCAGGAAGAAAGAGGATCAATGGGGTAGATGGATACTGATGGAAATAAATTACAAGGGGGAGAAACTCACGCTGGCTACATTATATGGTTCTACGGAGGATGACCCCGATATTTTCCAATATCTAGATACAGAGCTGGCACAATGGCCCGAGCCAATTGTTTGCTGCGGTGATTTTAACATTCATGACCTTGCTATCTCATTTACAAAACCAGGGGGATATTATTCAGGGAGGGAGAAGAACACATATAGAGCACTTGCAGACATGGTACAGCATAATTCCGTAGTAGATCCATGGATTAGGCTACATCCGCATATGGATGGCAGCACATTCTTCTCCGCCCCCCACAAAGTCATGGTCAGACTGGATTATTTCTTGGTATCGAGCCCTCTGGTTCCAGGTTCCCAGGTTGAAAGACAGCCCCGGGTTGTGTCAGACCATAGCCCATTGGTTCTAACGATTAAAATAGGTCAAGCTCAAAGAAGGGATACCCATTAGACTTTTGAAAGAGCATTGTTAAAAGATGAGGAATACAGTAAATGTATGGAGGTGTGAATTAAGAATTTCTGGGACGTAAATAGAGGGACAGCATCTCAGGGGATGGTCTGGGATGCCTTGAAGGCTGGGATCAGGGGAGAGACACTGAGCTTTGCATTACATAAACAGAAGAAGGAGAAAACTAAGGTAGAAGAACTCTGCAAATGTCTCCTTAAAGTGGAAGAAGAGCTATCCCTAGGTATCCAGCAGCAACTTCCAGTGGAGCAACATTTGCTAAAAATGATTGCGCTTAGGGCAGAAGTCTCAGAATGTATTGCCAAGAAAGCCGCGGAGAATTATCTCACTAAAAAGGAAAATGCATATGAGTTAAGTGACAGAGTTGGCCATATATTAGCCATACGTACTAGGCAGGGACTAGCTTCATCCGATATCAAGGAGATCACTGATTGGCAGGGTAATTCCGTCTTTGAACCAGATATGGTGAGAGAAGTGTTTAGGAAATTCTACACGGATCTATGTACTCCGGATATTGGAAGGGGAGCGGCGGATATGTGGAGAAGTGTGGCTCAATGGTTAGAGCAGGCAGACCTTGATGCAGAGCTCTGGCCAGGGACCAGGGTTCGATTCCCGCCTCGGCAGGTCTCCGGCTCATTCATTCCCCTGACTGGATATTCTCGCCTCAGTGCCTGTTCTGATCATGGGTCCCAAGCTGCAACTCTGGGCAATAGCTTGCTTAGTCTCCACAACGGCCCCAAAAGCGCTGGGATGCCTGGCTGCACCTGGGGGGTGCCCAGGAGTGGACATTTCCCAGGAAAGCCAGGAAGGGTTCCTAAGCGGTATACGGACAGCGCCGGGACACCTCCGGTGGAGGTAGCTGTGCGCTTTACAAATTCCGACATTTACATTTACATATAGCAAGGTACCTCAGAGCTATTCAACCTCCGAGCTTGCCCGAGGAAGAAAAGATGGCTCTAGATTCACCAATTCAGCTAGAGGAACTCACCTCAGCTTTGAGCAGCCTCCCCTCGGGCAAGGCTGCTGGCCCGGACCAGATCCCGGTTGAATTCTATAACGTATTTCAAGGAGTATTGGGTTCCAATATGTTTAATACCATGGTTCAGGCTCAGAAGGGGGAATCGATCCCGAATTCATGTGGAGGGGTGGACATCATTGTAATATTAAAGAAAGGGAAACCCCCACGAGTTCCAGGTTCATACAGGCCAATCACATTAATGAATACCGACGCAAAAACCTTCTCCAAAATATTAGCAAAAAGGCTAGCTAGGGTCATCGAGAGTTTGGTAAGCCCATCACAGCATGGTTTTATCCCTGGCAAAGGTACCACCCAGCATATTGGGCATGTAGTCACAATGTTTGATGCGGCAGGAATCCCGGGAGACCCTTTGGCAGCACTTTTTCGAGACGCAGAGAAGGCGTTTGATCGGGTCTCCTGGAATTATCTCTGGGCAGCCATGAGGTGGTGTGGTATAGGAGAAGGATATATAAAGGCTATCCAGACCCTATATAAAGAACCAACTGCTAGGATCAGGGTTAATAGGGGGTACTCAACGGCGGTTAAGGTTTTCAGGGGGACTAGGCAAGGATGCCCCTCCTCGCCCCTACTCTTCGCACTATACCTGGATCCTCTGCTGCGAAGTTTAGAAGCTTATCCCGATATCCCACCACTAAGGACAAAGGGTAGGGAGGTAAAAACACTGGTTTACGCGGATGACGTGGCTATTTTAACATCTAATCCGACTTTAGCTATTAGGGAGGTGGAGGACGAAGCTCAGTTGTTCGGGCAGGTCTCAGGCTACAGATTGAACAAAAATAAGACCCAGATAGTGAAAAATAGGTATACATGATGTAATGATCTATGAGTCGTTAGCTCTGTAGCGTACTTGGGGATGGAGATCTCGGCCGATGTGGATAAGGTGGTGGAGAATAATATGATTCTTCTAATGACAACTGTAAGGGTAGACTTAGAAAGAATGAATAATCTGCATCTATCCCTTGTGGGTTGCACTAATGTCATTAAGATGCTGGTTCTCCCAAAATTTCTTTTTTTTTTTAGAGCTATTCCTTTATATTTTGAAGCAAGGTGGTTTAATGCATTGGAGGCAATCCTTAATAGATTCATCTGGGCTCACGGCAAGACACGGAGGGCTTATAGGTTTATCTCCCTTCCTAGAAAGCGAGGTGGTTGGGGTGCCCCTGATTTTAGGCTATATTATTGGGTGGCAGCTCTACAATACATGCGGGGGTTGATTGGGGGTGGGGGTCTTGATCAAAGGGTTACTAACAGCTCCACGGAGGTTTATGCAGCGGTTTTGGGGGTCGAGGTGGAAAATTGTTTTTTGAATTGCATCGATTTTGTATATTATAAGTGGACAGGATTTAAGACAGTTAGCGCCGCTATTAAAATTTGGAATACCTTTTTGAAAAAAGCTGGACTGGGGAGATATAATAGATATACGAAACTATATAGGAATAGATCCTTCCCAGAGGCAGTCTTTGCGGACTCAACTATGGCTGGAAGGGCTGATAAAGGGATAGTACACATTGGGGATATCATGGACGATACTGGGTGGTACAGTTTGCAGAACTAATTAAAAAATATGGTATTGACAGTAGGAGTTTTTTTTAAATACTTGCAGGTCAGGAGCTTTTTGAATACTAAACAGGGAGGGCCTGCTGGGTTTGGTAGTAATTAAATTTTGGATATAATAAGGAAAGGTGGTGACTGTTCGATTCGCAGCTTCTATGCATGTTTAGCCGCAGGTAAACCTGAGGATATAGGTAAATATAGCAACAAATGGGCTGAGAAATTGAGTATCGAACCACAGTGGTTCCAGGAGTCATTGGACCTGGTATGTACAATTCTCTGCTCGGCTCCTTTGCAGGCACAGCACTACAAAACTCTATAGTGTGGCTCACTGGTTAGAGCAGGCAGACCCTGAAGCAGAGGTCAGACCCGGGACCAGGGTTCAATTCCCGACGCGGCAGGGTCTTGAGCTCAAATGTCCATGGACTCGATAATTCTCGCTTCGGTGCCTGACCTAATCATGGGTTCACACTCTGCAACTCTGGGCATTAAGCTTGCTTAATCTCCACAACGGCCCCCCTGCGGCGGGATGCCTGGCTTTCACCTTGGGGATGCCCTGTAGGGGCTATCTCACAGGGAAAAGCCAGGACGGGTTCCCAAGGCAAGCGCGGAGATACCCCTTCGGGGGTCGATTCAGGCGCTATATAAGAAACATAATAATAATATATTCATTATACTTCACCCCAGCTAGGATAGCAAAATGGGGGGTACTGCGGGGATCTCTTGTCCTCGGTGTAATTTCCCAGAAGCAGATATTGTGCATATTTTTGCTACCTGCCCCCAATTGCATACCCTTATTAGAGATATAGAGATCTTTTTAGATAGATCAATAGGTATTCAAATAACACTTACACCAACCTGGATACTATTAGGGGTCAGCCCAGAGACCGATACCTCCCAGCGGGAATTTATGTTCATAACCATGGCAGTCTACAGATTAGGTATAGTCAGGGCTTGGTTGGATTAAAAAAAAACGGTACTACAAATATGGCTGTCTAACCTTTTGGCTGCCTATAATTTGGAAAAAGCAATCTATGCGCGGAAAGGCAGGAGAGGGAGACAGCTTGGTTTGAGAATATGGGACCCGATTAGTCGATGGAAGGAGGGTTTGGGGATGGATTGAATACTCGGAAGAGATGTATCTGCCGTTGATTGTTGATTGTTGATTGTTGTATGTACTAAACCATCTGTGCGTTTTTACCTCTTGTTTTTATTCTCGAAGGCTCTCTTATTTAGTGAGAGTGCTTTTTAGGTCGAATGGTTCAGTCCCTAATGGATATCACTAAGGAGCTCACTACGCCATAACTTATTGTAATGAAATTCAATTGCAATATATTCTTAGTTTATATAAACTGTTATGGATAAGATGTACTCTATAAAGCTGTGCTATGATGTAATATATGTGGAAGAAAAGCTGAAAAACTTTTAATAAAAAGATTTCTTTTTAAAAAGGAAATAATATTAAATCAATTTAAATTATTTAAAATAGATAAAACTATAAAATACATTTACATTAATGTTAAAACACATACAGATAATACACATGCACTATTTTTGATATCTTTTTTAACATTATTTATATTTATTTATGTTTTTTACTTTTTTAAATAGTTGAATTTAATTGAATATTATTTCCTATAGGGGTTTATTTTAAGTCCCTATGTCCATTTTCTTCTATGGGACGGCACTGCAATACCAGTGGTTGGTCATGCGTAGTGCTGGACTAACTACAAAAGTGTGAGTTACCAAAAAAAAGTGCAGTGTGTGAATACCGAAAAGTAGTAGAATTACTAAAATGTGCAGCTTGTGATCAGGCCTACGTGTTTTTCAGCTGGGCCAACAAGCTGAAGAATTTGGTATTCAAATCTATTGAAATCAGACAATTTTTTATATTTGCATATATATCCACAGAGCCAGTTTTGCCCAGCATATAGCTACTAATGAAAACTCAAATCCATTCTGCTCACATTTGCAATACCCCAAAGTTTCTGTAGCATCCAGTCCTTGATGTTCACTCTAGACTCAGTTGTTACTCGTAAACCACACATCAACAAAATGACAAAAACAGTGAACTTTCATCTCCATGTCCTAAAGAAAATTCTCTATTTCATCTCTCCTGATAATCCCATAAAAGCTGTACACTCCCTAGTCATATCCAGATTGAAATTTGGAAACACCATTCTGCCAGACACACCCCTTTTTCCATAGCCCCATCCACATTTTTCTTTCATTCGACAGCCAGATGTGTGCACTCTGCAAGCAAATATGATCACATCACCTCCATATTCCGCTAGCTACAATGGTTCCCAATCTAAGCCAGAGTTGAATTAAAAATATCTTGTATAGATCACAAAGCCATTGGCAACAATACCCAACCTCACCTAGCAAGCATACTTGTCCTTTCTGGTGGATTGAAAGGACTGAGAAGTAGAAACGCATTGCTCCTGGAGGTCTCAACATTCAAAACCACAATTACATGCAAGCAATCATTCTCGTAGGCAGCACTCTTAGCTTGGAACTCTCTTCCATGTGATCAAAGAAATTAAACTTGATCCTTCATTTCCCTGAAATACCTCAAGGCCCATCATTTCTGAAGGGTCCTAAACTCGTAATGGCCTGAATGATCACCTACATCTCTAGATGTGCTTAAACTCACCGTACATATCTAAGTCAGCAACTGAGGTCAGGGGTCCTATTACGTACATGACACACTTTCCCTGTTTTTGCCACGAAACAGCCTCAAACAGGTGTGCCATGCACAAACAGGGAAAGTGTACCCTTTTAGGTTTAATGCACTGCCCTCAGGGCAGCCGCCAACTTGTGCTGCCCTGGGGGGCATTGAACTTCATTCAAGTGAAATACAGAGCAGTTGTTTCAAAGCCGCTCTGTGTTTCATTGTGCAGGTGGCACTCACCTGTACTTTAAAGAGTGGCGAGAGATCCCTTTGCAAGTGGGTGCAGTGAGTGACTGCACTCGCCTGCAAGTGGATGTCTGGGGCCCCCCTGCCCCCTCCAGAAGGCTGCCATAGGAGGGTGCACTGACAATGTGCCACCTTTTTGTGTCGCACTGTCAGTGCACCTCCTGATAGCTTTTTACCTCTGCTCCCAGGTCCATAATACGGCATAGGCACAGAGGTAAAGAGCGTCCTTGGCCCCATGCAAATGAGGAAACGCCCTCTAGAGATAGCGCTGGCGCAATATCTGTGCCAGCGCTATCTGTATTACAGAAGGGGCCACACAAGCATCTGTGTCCCCTTCTGTAATACCACAAGGTGCCCCAGGGGGACATAAAGGGCGCAAATGCCTGTTGCACCCCTGGGGCAGTTTTGCAATACGGGCCCTGGTAGTGCCACAGTTGTTTATGTTTGATGGGAGCAAAATGTGACCAAACCTGTTTATAAAATATAAATACCCAATGCGTATGGTGCATGTTAAAGTACACGTGGTGTCTGAATTAGTCATGAATCTTTCTGGTTTGAAGAGCTCTTGTTTTAAAAAACATACACAATACAATATTACACAACCATTCTGTACCAACATATTTACCTATAAAGTGACGTCTGCATTGGTAATATTGTTTTCATTTCTATTCGTTCTCAATTCAGTTACAAGCAAAGGCGCTTTACACGGAGGCAGCTTGTTTAGATAGAATCAGAGCCCAACTGATTTCACCACAGCCAGTCAACCATGTTTCCTAGCAATGGAAAGTCACATGCCTGAAAGCTAAAGTACATTTATAAACTATAAAACTGCAATAAATGGGTCTGATAGCAGTACCTATTAGTACTTTTTCCAAATTACAATTTAATTTCTATAAATAGATACCAAGGGACTCATTTAGAATTTGGAGGGAGCTAAAATCCTCCACTCGTTTAAGGAAACACTAATTGCATACCCGCCAACATTCTATGATTGAAAATAAGTATTTTTTTTCAGGCTTTAAACAGGCTACTTCACTGAATAATGACGTGCCAGACCCGATCACCATCTTTCTGACAAAGCAGCTCGAATGGTGGAAGGAGATGGGAGGGGGGAGGAGGGGGTTGTAGGAGGGATGGAGGGAGGCAGGAGGGTTCACCTAGGTTTTTTTATGCTCTGCGAAGCAATACGATGGTTGCTAGCTCGTGACCTGGGCTTCATTTCTTGCTGCATTTCGTTTGTTGTTAAAGCAAAAAAAAAATTCCAACCTAAGCAGGCTACTTTACATAATGATGACATTGCAAGTAGTCACCACCTGACGTGTCGTGACGTTTAACCCGGCCATGACACTTACAGGAAATGACCATACATTCTTATGCAGCCTAGATCATATAGCAAGAAACAACTATATGGCATGTGTGGAGCGAGGTGGGTGGATGTGATAAATTGATTGAAATCTCTTGTTATGCCTCTTACAAACACAACAGATGATGACAACTGTGCCCCCATCTCATGGGCTGCTCATTTTTATTCATCAAACATATTAAGTCATGAGGTTTATCATTGTGTCTTTTCCAGTTCTATTACCCCCCCTGTGTTGTGGGGACATCCATTTTGACAATTTCCAACCATCACTTACCCACAGACCCTTTATTGTGTCCACCTTCACCCACCCTCACTCTAGTACCATAGCTCTACTGTTATTTTCATGTGTTAGTAAGAGTAAATGGGAGGGAAAGTAATGGTAGAAAACAGAAGAAAAGGATGAAGAATGTTAGATAAGGACATTAGTGGGGAGGAGATGAGGAGAAAGAGAGAGACGGATGGTTTTGAGAAAAGTGGGAGAAAAGTATGAGAAACAAAGAAGTCGGTGAGAGAAGGAAGTTTGGAAAGATGATTACACATGCAGGTAAATAAAAGCATTTGCAATGCAATAGGTCTCGCATTTACGCGAGTTTAAGCTATTAGCATTGTAAATGACAATTACTTTTATTTATGTTTAAAAAAACGAAAACAAAAATAAAAGGCATTGTCATTTGCAATGTCAATCACTCAAACTCGTGTAAATGCGAGACCTATTGCATTGCAAATTCTTGTTTCTCAGGCATGGGGGTGTAGTACTGAGAGAGGGGCAGGACAGAGTGCTACCGGGCAACTACGCAAGAAATCATCAGAGGCATGGCAGGAGCTTACATACAGCCAGTGACGCAAGATAATGGACACAGAGGAAATAATAATAAGCAGATACATATGCAAAAGAAGGGAATATGAGAGCCCACACAAAAAATATAACAGACACAGGTAGCGGAGGGTGCTCACGGTGCTGATATGCACAACGTAAAATACGAACAGCGAGGGTGAGGTGCTTGCACGCAGTCTGCCCGTATGAGTCAGAAAGGAATACACAGTGCTCTTGGTAACCAAGCACAAAAGAGAGCAGAATATACTGCTAACATGCAGAGATGCACACATGACAGCACAAGAAAGGAGGGAAGGGTGCCATTATGCAGCCATGTACCCAGGAGAGAGAAATGCATATAGGGCGCTTGCAGTGTAATGCAGATAGAAGGATATACAAAACCAGCAATGAAACACTGCAAAGACAGTCCCAGGGCAAAAAAACACAATAGTTTGAAATGTTTGTGTTCTGTTGTGGCAAAGCGTTATTATACGAATCTGCCCTTTGTCTGCCCTTGATGAAAGTCTCGTGTCACTATGGCTCTAACTATGCGCCTGCCCGAGGCCACCCGGTGGCCATCAGGAGGGCGGGCCCTTAGTCACGTAGGGCTGCCCCCGACCCCCAGCTAATGGTTGCCACCCCTCAGGGCAGGTTGCCCGGTGGAGGTGGGCGGAACTATGACGCACGTCCGGGGCTGGCAGGGAGAGGTTATATCTCCCCCTCTGGCCGTTGTGGTGGCCTCTTTGCCGCTCCGGACGTTGCGTCGAACACGTCGGGACACTCTTTCTTTCCCGCACCGGATGCGTCGGAGTGTGGTGGGACACACGGTTGGTTGTCCGTCGCTGAGCCACTGCCGTTGGCTCACCCCGGTGGCGCGTCGATCCTGGTTTTGGCGCCGTGTTGGTTCCGGTGAGTCTCTCCGTCCCTATCCTGGCGGTTGCTCCGTGTTAGAGTCGGAAACCTCGTTAGCGTAGTGCAAAGCGGCAGCGGCAGGCTGCTTCGCTGCTGGCTGCATCAGTGTAGCTGGTCAGCTGCGAGACTGCAGGCTTGCTGGAAACTCCGGTGTGGATCAGATCAGATATATGAGTTTTGGTATATATATAATTTTGGATCGCGCGGGTCTGCTGGGCATGGGTTGGCCGGGAGGTCCGCCGGAGGTGTTTGTGCGGCAGAGAATACATTGGCCTCGTGCGCGGGGAATGGGTCACGTTTTCGGGTGAGCATGCATGGCATTGGTATGTGCTTTGATTAATCTTCGGATACACTGGTTAGAGAAATATAAGTTTCTGGGGAGGAAGTGGCTCAACTCCTAACGGTGCCGACAGTGGAGCTGGTACACAGGGTTCGGTGCTCGTTATGGGCGTTATTACCCTTTTCGTCCTCATCGCTCTGGCTTAGGTGGTCGTGCCGAGGAGTTGCCGTGGAACTGCGTTCCCTGGTTTGCCTCGGGCACGTGGTGAGTGGCGGGGGGGCCGGTGTCGTAAGCTCTTGGTGCTTATGTCGGCTGTGTTGCGCTTCATTTGGCATTGGGGGCATGCGGGTGCCCGTCCGGTTTCTCGTATGCTGGGGAGCATAGAGAGTGTTTTGCAGAGGGAACGGAGCAATTTTTTAGGGGCACTGTGCCCTCATCGGTTGCAGAGAATTGTGTTACTCGGGTTAGAGTGCCGTCTCTGAATCAGAGAACGGGCCTGGGTCCAGTGTTCTAGTAGCGGCCTGGCAGGGATATTTCTTGCATCGGCGCTTACTTTGCAACTGTTAGAGTTTAAGTGTTAATACGGGATATCCGACGGGAGGACGGAGCGAATACTTTGGGTGCGTGCTGGTCCAAAAATAGGTGGGTTTCGGAGTCCTTGCGGTGATTGCGATGCAGCACGGTGGGGTACTACGCGTCCTAATGCCTGGCCTGTCAGCTTGTCGGACGAACGTGTTGAGGCCTTCGGCAGTTATCTGTGTATATGATATGTTGGTGGATCAGTGAGCGTGGTTTTCTTTAGTTTGCCCGCCTTTCATGCAGTTCACAAACGGACCTCCGAGGGTATCCCTCGTGGCTATTCTTATGTGCATGAATTTGTGGGTGATCTCGTTAGTATGCCCCAGTATGAGCACGTTACATCAAGTGGGCGCCTTTGTGTCTCTGTGCGCAGATGGAGTGGGACAGTTTGGTAGGCACGACGGGGCGAGTGGGGGGGAGACCCCGCCCCCTATGGATCTTAGTATCTTCCATATTTCACAACATGAACGCGAGCCTCTTGCTACAGCCTTTTGTTTTGTCATACCGCATACGAGATTAGGAGTGCTTTGATACAATCGCTCCGGGGACACAGAACAGAGGTGTTTTAGTCTGTTGCTCGGGTATCACGGCTTTTGCATCAAGAGCGATGCCTTCCTGTGCGCAATAGTGGTGATGGGCCCCCACTCTTACAAAGGGGGTATAGTATCATTGGCATCTCGACGCTCAATGGAGTGCCTTGTTTTGGAAGCGTGGCTTTGCATACTCCAGTGCATTGGATGAGCCTTACGTGCGCAATATAGATAGTGCGATTGATGTTTTAATTCCTGGCATTGATAATTGTGCGCGTAGGTTCAGCCCACTAACCGTGTAAATGTATGCTGCGACCGTTTTTTACGATGGGAGCACAGTATCCTTGAGCCTAGTATGTCGAGGCCCAATTTCATCGTTTCATGCTAACGCTTCACATTTCCGCGGTTCTCATCTGCTGTGGTGGGGTGTATGGTGCGTTTACCCTGTGCATCATGTTCGAAATATGTCTGTATATTATTTCTTGTTCTATGTTTGTCCATGTGTGCAGTATCAGGTCGATATGCTTGTGCTGGGCTGTAGTGTATTACAGGCATTTTGTCACGCCATATGTAGGTGAGAGGCCGCCGAGCAATTTCGTGATCTTATGCTTGCGGTGCAATGCCACGTGTTGAGGTTGCCGCCATATTAGGGGATGCCGCCATTGCAGGGGGGGCATGCCTTCAGGGGCCGTCACGTCTCGGTTCATGCTGTGGTAACATTAACGTCAGGGGGTTGATGGTTCCCCGGTGCCATGTGGCCCGCTGCTACGGTGCTCTCCTCTTTCCTCTTCATCTGTGCCATGCTGGGATCCGGCAGCGTTTGTCAAAGGGTTCGGCGAGGTTACGGTGGTTTTTCCTCGGGGCCTCGTGGGAGTGCAGCCGCAGCGGAATCCTTGGCGCGCTGGCCCGTCGTGTAGGGCAGGCTTATCCATAGGTATCCTGGGTATCCCGCAGCGGGCCGAGTCTCGGCTTAGTGGCCACTGCTGTCTCTAATTCTTCCTCATGTCCGAACATTTCAAGGCGATATGTCTAGCAGGGGGTGTTGACTTGCTAAAGTGCCAATTTTAGGTGGTGTGTCCGGAGTCTTGTTGCGGCATGCGGCTGGGTTGGACAGTTACGCAGTGGGACGTGTGGCTCGGCGTAGGGGCACTATGCGCTACTCCAGGTCCCATGTTTTGAGTAAACTAACATTAATTGGGTTATTTCCTCTTGTTGCAGGCCCGACTCGCATCCAACCCCTCCCCCTCTTTCGCACCCCTCGGTGCTGCGTGTTGTCACATGTTCTGCCAACCGTTGCGAAGTATGTATAAGCGAATCTTGGGGGGCCGGCTCAAAATGGAGTTGGGTGTGTGAGGGACCTTGCATATTATAAGAGTCCTTACGTAGGCCGGGGTGGGGCTCTGGGTTGCATTATGCATGGTTGCGTTCACGCCCCCCCCCCCCCCCCCCCCTCTGGGCGTGCGGTGGCGAGGGTACTGAGAACCGGTCATCCGGCAGTCGTGAGTATTGCTTCCATGCGTCTTTGGTATGAGCTATTGGAGTACAGCTCAGCGCAATGGGCAAGTCTATTGCGCGCGTGATCATGTTACGTAATTACAAGGGGGGTACAGTACCATGGGGCCAGAGTAGTATCATTGGCCCAATTGTGTGCTTTGTGCAATTTGAACATGTGCCATTGTTTATTGATGTGAAATCGGTATGCATTGCGTGCACGATTTTGTTGCCTGAGTCAGCATTCATAAAGGGGTCGTAGTGTCAAAGTAGGTAGTGTCTTTGACAGTAGTACCTCCAGGCACAATCGATCTATCAGGCAGCGATGCATGTTCCTGCGTGAGAGATAAGCCGTTTCGACCGCTACCTTGTTTTTGCGTTCTATTATGCATTTGGTGTATAGCATCATGGGCCATGGCAGCGCTAGGCCCAATCGAGGGTTTATTCAGCTCATACGTGGCCTGGCATATCTCAGCGAATAGGGCAAGCCGATCTCGTGTGCTGGTTTGCTTATTAGCGTCCTGATGCAAATATGGGACGGTGTGTCATTAGGCCATGGTACCTCGGGCCATGCGGCATGGCAGGGGTTGGCCAATTACGCCCGACGTTTAGGTCCTCGGGTAGATCGGTATTATGTGCATTCTGTGGCACTGAGGGATCCCTTGCTATCTCATCAGGTTTGCGGTACAGGATGCACTAGGCATCAAGACAGGAGCTATCCTTGTGGTTACAATTTACACGGATAGGCGATCAGGTGCAGGGGGGATGTACTGTCAAGTGATTCTTGCTTACGGCCAAGATCTGTAGGGACTTCAGAGTTGCGAGTCCAAAATCTATCTCTTGTCCGGTTCTCGAGGGCGTAGTTTGGCAGTAGGAGTTTTGACTACGCATAATTGGAGGATGCGTCGGTTTCCCTATCATATTTCACATCGGCTTCCTGGGGAAGCTTCGAGCGCCAGCGGCCTGGGGCGGGCCAACCCCAGCTGGGACAGCCGGACTTGCGGGGCATGTGAGCCTACTTAATTATCTTGCACAAGAAGCTGGTGAGCAGTACAGCACGGGCTGGCTTGTGCCGGTAGACGCCCTTTGTTAGCCTTTGTAGGCCTCCGGCAGGCCTAATACTCGGTGTGATCTGCTGCTTCACCCGATGTGCATCCTGCAAACTTGACATGGGCAAGAAGTACGGAGTTAATCTAGCGCACAGATTAGTTACATCTTGTGTGGCACTGGGCAACTCAGATAGGCACGAATTCCTTGTGCAGAGGGTGTTACAACTGTACACACGCGGTCGTCCTCTAGCTTTTAGGTCGATAAGGCGGGGCATTAGTTGGGTAGGGCAGATGTGCCTACGGGTCTCCGCAGAACATGACGTGGGATCCAGCACCCTTTTCCACGCGGCGCTAGGACTGGTAGCTGCCGGCAAGCTTGTGGGGAAGTTTAAGTTCACACCCTGTACAAACGATAGAATTTTAACAACCTGACACCTGGTCGTGTACGCTATCCTATTGTGACTGTCCTTAGATGCTACTCTGTGCTGTTACTCCTTTGCTTCCCCCGCACAAACCCAATGTTGGCCGCCGAGCATGCCTTACATGTGAAGTCTCCCACGTTGTGCACTAGGGCATGATGTGTCTTGAGTGTGGGCTGTACGCACATTTTAAGGTGGAGGCGCTGTCTGGGCCATTCTATGAACACCATGTGTGGTCGGTTCATGGATGGTACTTTGTGGTGTTGCTGGTCTGGGGGAAGGCTGGGATATCACTACTGACAATTATACATGTGTAATCGTGGGAATATATAATTGCCAGCATATCCGTGTTCTGACAACACTAGTCAGGCTTTTGCCAGTCAGATCCCTTAAATCAATCCCTTAAATCGGCGCACACTTAGAGACATTGAAGCGGTTGCGCGAATGTTTTGGCTAGCATAAGCAGGGCCATTATTTGCTCTAGTTTGAACGTTGTGCTTTTTCACAGACCCATGTACTTTGTCGCCGGCCCTATTGGCCCATTGGGTTACATCTGCTTCGGGCTGGAAGTTATGTCAGGAGGAGTTATAAGAGGTTTTTATGACAAGGGTGGCCCAACGATGTTGGGTTTAGGTTCCTACGCCAGAGTGTATCCCAAACTGTTTTTCACTTTTGACTTGGAGTCTAGATGAGCAGAAGTGGCCGAGCGGGAGGATAACCGGTTTGAAGTAAATGCTCGTGCATGTCTGTTTTTCCCAAGCCGTTAGTTTTGTTTGTAATATACAGGTAGGCCAGCAGGGATTGAGTTCATGAGCGGCGCAAACGGAAGCTCTAACAGTCTTGGATAGTCAAGAATGCATTCCGATTATTTGGTGTTGTGCCAACGTTTTGTGCGCATATTTGGATCCCAAACAGTTGTCTTGCGCAGGGCGGTCAGTTTACGCCGCAGTAGGCTCACGCCGCTACATTGGTTTAAGGTGAGGTCTAGTAGGGGCTTGTTTTATTCCTCCCTTCTGCTCTTTATGAGTACATGTCAGGTTGGGTAGCTTCCTTCATCTGGAAGTGTAGGTGCGAGGCTGTTTAATTTGTGACTGCGTACGTGTGGTACGGTAGTGTAATTTTGTCCGCAACTCTCGCGGTCGAGGCCTGCATCTGGAAGGCAGCCTACCCGCTGAGCCATCAGCTCGGGAGCTCCTGCTGCCTCCCAGTAGTATGTAGGGTCCACAGCCGGCAGTGTTCACTCAGTTCACGTACTAGTGGAGCTACTTCAACCACTGCCTGAGCCTGGATTGCAAATATTACTGATAGAAGTGGGCCCCCAGAAGTCTCTCAATATAGAATGGCTCAGGAATTAAGGTAACAGCTGGATGAAGACTCAGAATGTCTATCTGGTATTCCAGCCCCCTGTTGTTCGTTTCACTAGTATGGGTGGTGGCTTGCACGATGGGTTCATAGCAGGAATTGGACTCACGGTTTCTCGCTCAGGGTTAGCATGGTTGGCTCCCCTGGCTTGCGTCCAAACAGCCTTGTGATGACTCTGAGTATATGTTGGTTTCCTTGTGTTGATATTGCCAACATTGCGAGCACCTTGGATCTGAAACCCCTTGGCGGGGGTCGTAAGTCAACTTTATAGACAAGCTAGTCATGAGGTAGCATGGTTGAGCTTCCTCCAGGTCTTGGGGGCATGTGATACCAGCCGTTTACCTTTGCCATCCTGTATATAAAATGTAAATCCACCTCGCAAGTTATACCAAATTCGCTTAGCGCACTGAAATACCCCTCTGTACTTTGCTTGAGTATAGTTGCATAAGCATTCACAAGCACAGTTACAGTTGAATTGGAGAACTGCGCTTCGGCAGAAGTTATACATTACTGGGTGTAGTCTGCTGATGCTTTGTGTGAAGGTGTGTGGTGGGTTTTTAGTGGTATGCGCTGGTTCGCCTACAGTTAGATCAGGGAGCGATATCAGCAGGAGAGGCCCCCTCATCTCGGGGCTCTTTCCAGGGGTATGATCCCTCGAACCTGGGATAGTCTACACTATTGCTGTAGAGGGTTTGTCCCGGGGGTATATGCTCAATAGTGTCAGAGGGGATTTTGGTCAGCAGGCATGTCATGTATGCAGGTCGGGATCTTAAGGGGGCACTTGGTTTCAGTCCCTGCAATCCCTGTGTGGTGATCGTAAGTCTATCTTACAGACAAGCTATCTTAGAGGTAGCATGGCCTAAGCTGTTCCAGACTAAACCCGAGAGGGCAGGTGATGCCTGCTGTTAATTCCTTTCAAATCTGTATTGGCACATGCATGGACATCGTCCTAGTTATATAGTATGATATGTTAATACTTCTATGCCTCGGTGCCCTGAGTATAGCAGCACGAGCGTTATCATGAGCACACCGCCTTTCGGTTATGCGGAGAGCGGCGTTACAGCAGTGTTGTAACTTAACTGGGTGTAGCCTGCTGGCGATTGTCGTGAAGGGTTAAGTTTCATGGCTTGTGCTGAAACTCCTATCAATTGCTATGAAGCGCCTCCAGCAGTAGGGGCCACTCCTCTTCTCTTTGTCACTTACCTGGTAGTATGACTACACGACCCGGGGATGGTTACACTAATGTTGTAAAGGAGTAAGACCCGGGGTAGTGGCAGAAGGGCCTGTTTTTCTTCAGGCATGTATTTGTCATGTCAGGATCAGGTTTCTGGTGGGGCGCTAAGTTGTGCCAAGCAATTGTCAGGTCTAGGAAGTAAAGCACAGCGCCATGAATAAATCTTCCCATACAAGGGCGGGGTTTCTTTAAACTTGAAACGATTTAGGACAAGTCTAAAGCTACTTTGAGGCGGATAGGGTTCATCTCACGTCTGCGGGCGTTGACCTATTCCTCCTCTATTAAAAGAGGCTCTTTTGAGCAAAGGTTGCAGGTAAAGGTAGTAGCGTTGGTGGGGGGCCCGTGCGGCGGCGGGGACCATCGCACGTGCTGTGGCGGAGTTACAGGGCAATCCGGAAACAGAGAGGTGCAACACAGTACTTCAGCGGGCACATAGGGGTGCCAGAGCCTAACCTAGAACCTCATGTGAGGCTAGGAATCCGAGACGGCGCCCCAGTAGTCCTTCGGGCGGTTGTGGGCCTGTGCAACCGGGGGTTGCTTAGATACGCCCCGCAAGGGGCGTGAGTAGTTTATTACCATAATGATCAGCAGCGGGGTGGTTCGCCACTGTGCTGATTGGCTGATCTCCGGGCAAGGTTGGATGCTGGTCAAACGGCGGCGCTTATTTTGTTAGACCTTAGCGCCGCCTTTGACACGGTGGACCACAGCATCCTCCTGCACCGGCTCGAGGAGACTGGTATTGGCGGTCAGGTGTTGCAATGGTTCCGCTCCTTTTTAGACGACCGCTCCTTCTGTGTTGCCATTCCTCCCTTCAAGTCCAACTACCAACCGCTGGCCATGGGGGTTCCGCAAGGGTCCTCGCTGAGTCCCACGTTGTTCAATCTCTACGTGAGACCGCTGGCTGATGTCGCTAGGCAGTGGGGCCTAACCTTGGTCTCATATGCCGACGACACACAGCTGGCGGTTACTCTCAGCGGGGACGCGGAAATTGCGGCCCCCAGGTTTCAGTCTGGACTGAAGGCGGTGGCTAGTTGGCTGACAGGCAATTGCCTTCAGCTTAATGCCACAAAGACGGAGGTGATGGTCGTCGGTAAGGGAGTGGAGCTGTGGGGCGACCAATGGTGGCCTTCAGAGCTGGGACCTACTCCGACCCCGGTGTCGGAGGTGAAAAATCTCGGGGTATGGTTGGATGCCGGCCTCTCCTTTGTAGGGCACACACAAAAGACTGCGGCCTGTTGTTTTGGACTTCTAAGGGGCTTGAGACTAGTACTCAAGTTCTTTGATGCCCCAACCAGGCAACTGGTGATCCAGGCTACTGTCATCTCTCGCCTGGATTATGCCAGTTCTCTCCTGGCTGGGGCTAACCAGGCCGAACTAACCCGTTTGCAACGGGTTCAGAATGCCGCGGCGAGAGCGATTGTTGGCCTGCCCAGATTTAGTTCTGTGGCAGGTGTCCTTCGCTCTTTACATTGGCTTCCGGTTAGGAAGCGCATTCTCTTTAAGATCTTGTGTCTTGCTTTTAAGATTCTGAGAGGTATCGGCCCGGAAATTTTGTCGAGCTGCCTTTCCTTTTATGTCCCCACCCGCAGTCTCCGTTCCCAGGGTTTGGCCCTTGCAGTGGTCCCCAGATTCAGGCTCAGCCGTATGGGAGGCCGTTCTTTCAGGGTCGTGGCTGCATCAGCATGGAACTCCCTCCCTGTTGAAATTCGTTTGATGGAGGACCTTTTGACTTTTCGGAGGGCGATAAAAACTTTTCTGTTTTAGTGGCTCTGTCTTTATTCTCTGTTGTGTTGTGTTTTGCCTTGTCCTTGCGCCGGGACGCTCCTTGGCTGGAGTATCTGTGCGCACAATAAATCACCTTAACATAACATAACATAACATCAGGCGGGCAGGTGGCGAGAATGCGGCCTGCCCTTGGATTGCCCGTAAGATAACCCAACGTGATTACATAATGTTGTATGTAACAATAAACCTGCAGCAATTTTTCCCAATCTTAACACTTGTGTCTGTGTGTTATTTGCGGGATGTTGTTATGGGGGCGGGGGGTTCCTGTGGCCCTGAAGTGACTATGCGCCTGCCCGAGGCCACCCGGTGGCCATCAGGAGGGCGGGCCCTTAGTCACGTAGGGCTGCCCCCGACCCCCAGCTAATGGTTGCCACCCCTCAGGGCAGGTTGCCCGGTGGAGGTGGGCGGAACTATGACGCACGTCCGGGGCTGGCAGGGAGAGGTTATATCTCCCCCTCTGGCCGTTGTGGTGGCCTCTTTGCCGCTCCGGACGTTGCGTCGAACACGTCGGGACACTCTTTCCCTCCCTACCTCTAACCCTGAGTGTCAGCTATGGGGGGGCTCCTGAGGGAGTTTTAATGTGTTTCCTTTTTCGTTGCAGGCGGAGTTACAGGGCAATCCGGAAACAGAGAGGTGCAACACAGTACTTCAGCGGGCACATAGGGGTGCCAGAGCCTAACCTAGAACCTCATGTGAGGCTAGGAATCCGAGACGGCGCCCCAGTAGTCCTTCGGGCGGTTGTGGGCCTGTGCAACCGGGGGTTGCTTAGATACGCCCCGCAAGGGGCGTGAGTAGTTTATTACCATAATGATCAGCAGCGGGGTGGTTCGCCACTGTGCTGATTGGCTCATCAGGCGGGCAGGTGGCGAGAATGCGGCCTGCCCTTGGATTGCCCGTAAGATAACCCAACGTGATTACATAATGTTGTATGTAACAATAAACCTGCAGCAATTTTTCCCAATCTTAACACTTGTGTCTGTGTGTTATTTGCGGGATGTTGTTATGGGGGCGGGGGGTTCCTGTGGCCCTGAAGTGACTATGGCTCTTGGCCTTGCAAGTGTCTGACGGGCCTCTGTATAGTGGCCCCAGGGTGCCCAGAACCCCCACAAAGGAGCGTGTGAACCGCGAGCTGCTGCTGACGAAGGGACAGTCTCGCGTCCTTCCCCCTTAAAGGCTCTGTGAACGCATTATACTCGAAAGGATTATCATAAAGGGATCTCACACATCACCGGGACAGCGATTCCGACTGTAGCAACAAAGGTAGATGGTAAGTAATATCAGTGGTGCTACTTCATAAACCCAGGAATTGCCTGGCAACCGTCCCCAAGATTGGGAGCACCAAGAGATGCTGAGACATGGTGATGTCCTTGAATATTACACAGCAAGTTTAAGTCAACAAGAATGCTGGTCTTCAGAGTAGCAAAAAGTCACAAAAGGGGGAAACACATGGAAAAGGATAGAAGAAAACAATTGTGTAGGCAAATGCCCAAACTGTGATCGAACTAAGCAAGCATGAACCATACCACTAAGCAGTTGCAAGGCATCTTGCTACTGCCACTAGACTGCTTAAATTGCCCTGGATGCAGTCCTAGTGGAAATCTGATTGGCTGGCCTTCTGTGTCTCACCTGAAAGACACAGCTCCTGTCTGTACGCCCCAGCCAACCACGAATGGTCTTCACATTATTATTGTTCTCTTTCTACCGTTCTCCTATGTCCTTGTTCCGAAAATACCGAAACCCTGCCTGATCTTCCCATATACAATGAAAATACCTGTTAACTGTGCATTATGCTCCAATCATCAAGCTACTATTAGTCACAATTATGACTAATAGTTTAATCATTCTAAATTAAAAAAATAACTATGTAAATCAAGAGCTTAAGAAGTCTCTAAACCAGAACTTCCCCAATTTTTTAGAACCACAACAGAATTTTTAGAACACCAAACTTTTGCAACCCACCTAGCTTTTAATGGGCATTTAGCTAGCAATTTTTTAATGTCATAACATCAGTTGTTTGTAAATGGCATTAACATGACCACACACTTCAATGTCAGACTGTGGCCAAGATATTGATCTGTCCATAAAAGTAGCAGAAGGTGAACTGCACTGGTGTCTACAGCTGGAACACTTTGCAGAGAGTCGTGCTGGACTATGGTATCCTTTCACAAAAATCACAAGGCTTCTGAAAATATTGGTGTTGATATTAGTGATTTTAGCAAATGTGAGACTCACATTGTGAGAAGCCCCTTCTGCAGCAAAGTATGGGTTAGGGCCTCATATCCATTTTTTGTGGTAAAACGAGGCCCATTTTCGGACATTATATATATTTTTGAATGTTCTATATCGTGAACACGGCCCAAAAGCCTTGCCGTGCCTTCCATGAGCACCAGATTACATTACACAAGATGAGAGTCATTTTATTTCAATCAGGGAGATTGAGTAATTTGTCCAGAATCAAAGGATGTGAGCCAACTCCGTGACTTGAACCTGGGTCCAAAGTCAGCAGCTCTGGCAGGTAGGCCACTTCTATATTTCTCAATGTATATGTGAAAGCCATGCACAAGTGGTATAGTTGTGTATGATTATGAATAGTGGGCAAATTATATGTTGAAATGGCTTTGAGAAATAAAATATTAGCAGCAACAAATACTGGAGGATTGACCCAGAATCTTGCTTGGGAATACTTGCAAGGGTTTGTTTTAAAATTGGACACTGTTAATTAAGCACCTTTGCACTGATGCACAAATAGGGCTAATAATTTGAAATAGTACTTACATATAGACCAGACATTTTGCGGCTAACCAAAATTTGGCATCCTGACCCTCCAGTGGGTCCCGACCCACGGTTTGAGAATCGCTTCTCTAAACTATTTTGAAGCCTTGAAAAAGCCATGGGGATAAAACACATGGAGTCAGATCACAAAACATTTTAGAATGGTGCTATCTAATGTCTTTGGTGAGAATTTAAGTCAGTGGTGGATGAAACATCTTTTACAACTGTGTTATGAACAGGGCTGGACTGGCTGTAGTGGGCACAGGGCGTTTCCCTGGTGGGCTTCCAGGGTGGGGGCCGGATTTGGACCCCTGGCGGCTGTTTTTGTAACCGGGGCTGGTTTGCTGCATAGCTGCAATATTGGCCCCCTGTAACAAAAGTGGCAGCAGTGAGATGGGAGTGGTACCCCCCACCAGCGGGCCAGCAGAGCTGTTCGCCAGGGCCGATTTTGCTTCTCAGTCCGGCCGTGATTATGAAAGCCGATTTTTTTAGATGTGGAAATGTGTGCCAAACATGTTTCTTCATATTTGTGGTGTGGCATTTTGTTATAATGTGGTTGAAAGGTGTCATTATTGAAAAACATGCGTAATGTTTATTTGGGTTAGCATTGTTTAAGACTTGCTGTCAAAAGCATTTTTGGATCAGTAATTGCCTTTTCAATTAAATCAATCACTAGTAGTGAGTACTAAGTTACTTTTAGAGCAAGTTAGCTTCCTATTGTATTACAGAAGTGATTTTACTACAGCTACTAAGATTAGATATGAATGTAAATAAGGACGATGTTTAATCTCATTACAAATATCAGCCCAGAGTAATACATTAGGTCTGAAGAGCAACAAAGCAAACGTGTATTTGGTCACAATGCCACTGGAGGATGGTGCTCTTAAGTATTCCTTGTGTTACTCTTTCATATGCCAAAAGAATGGTAGGACCGTTTTGGTAATTGACCTACATTCATGCTGTGTATGAGCTAAATATGAAGCAGTTGTACATAACAGGTCTGGTGGCAGCTGTTATCGACTGCTATGACACACCCTGTGGGAGGGATATTCACAATAAAATGTTGGTAACGCCACGCCCCAACATTTTTTTAGCGCAGGGATGCGTCATATTTGCAAATATACAGCGCACCCCTATGTTTCCTCTTGCGCCAACGCTAATAAAGCTGCCTAGCGCCAGTACAGACACCATTGCTCCATGTTGCAAGGGTGCCTGCGCTGCTGGGTTGATTGTTAATGTGCAGGAAGGGACACCTTGCACAAAAACAATCTTTAAAGACGGCAGCACACATGGAAAAAGCAAAAAACGAGGAAAAATTAATAATTCCTCCTCATATCGCCAGTCTAAGATCAGTTATTACCTGGCCTTGGTTTTTAGTGCTGTCCCAGCCTTGTAGATATGGGGCAACGTCAAAAAGCGATGGGTGTTGCGATGAAACGCCCACTGCAACACTCATTGCTTGCCCCTTTAACACTAAGGGTCTATAAGAATGGCGGGCGGATCGCCACCGCCATACGGGCGGTGGCGATCCGCCCGCCATTCTCCACCGCCCGCATATAATTTACCTCCCGCCTGATCATGATGGCGGGGGGGTACCTCGGCGGATGGGAAGACCGTCCGCCACTTTTCCGCACGGTCGATGAGTCGACCTGGCGGAAAAGGTGTGCATATGGTGGCGGTGTCTGTTAGACACCGCCAACCACATTACTATGCATGCAGGACTATGCCTTTTGCTGTTGGGGGCCCGTTGCGGGCCCCCAGGATGTTGGAGGGTGCACATGGGGGGTACCTATCGTACAACCCCAGCATTTGCATGCACAACGTGGCAGGTACTACGCGGTGCCTGCCACGTTGTGCATGCAAATGCGCACCGTGCATCCATAGCATTGTGGCGGGTGGTGCTGTGTGCACCACCCACCACAATGTTGTGGATGGGGGAGGCCACTGCCACTGTGGCGGTGGCATCCTAATTGCCGGTGCGGGATCGTCGCACTACTGGCGGCTGGTCCCAGCACCGCTAGGGTGGCGGGCAGACGAATGTACGCCCGCCATCCTAGTAGGCCCCTAAGTGAAGCGTGAAAAGGGGCCTTATTTACAAGGCAGAATTTAGCCACGGTAAGTGGCTTAACGCCGCTTGGGAATAAGGAGAAGGGGATATCGCCACCAGAACGTCGCTAAAAGTGACATTATGGTGGCAATATGCCCTTGTAAATATGCTTCCTTGACTTCAGCTGTTTTCTCTGAACTGAGGGAAGTGGCTGAGGCTGTTGCTGCCCACCTCCTACTCATACAACCCTCAGAGGTAAGAAGAGGGGCAGCGTGCGCCTGCACTAGCTACTGCCTCCTTCTCACACTTCCCTAGGACTGTAGAAACTTGAGGAAGTCAGGAAACTGTGCTGGTGCTCTCAAGCATTTCTCTTACTGGGAGGGAGATGAGGCCTCATACTGACACTTATGCATGCACAGTTTTGAATATTGGGAATGAACTACACTCTGCTTGTTTTTGGAAAGGATGAACCCTTCGTTGTGTATTTGTGCGCAACTTCAAAAGTGAGGTACATTTTCACTCTGATGATATCGCAGGAAGTAATATCAAAAAACTGTTGTCTCAAATGATGGGCCACTGTAAGCTCTTTAACAATATTGATAATATGATTGGTTCAAGCACAGATGTTTGAACAATTCACAGGGTAGCATACACATTACAGAGGTAACAATTACTAATCCTCAGTCCGTATGATTTTGATGCTGCTCATGATTTCCACGGCTGCATTCCATAACCTTTATTGGTAAAAGCTATTTTCAGGAATGTACTTGTCTGAAAATCTGTGTCAAAGTGAAAATTCCATCAGTGTGCAGACTGAAGTATGTGAATTATTCGAAAAATGAGAAACCACCGTTGGAGCAATCCAATCATGTAAAATCAGTTTTAAGATAAGACAATTTTAAGGAAATACAAATAAAATGAAAGGTACTAAAGGGAAACATTTTAAAGTAAAGACAATTTTACGATGCACAGGCAAATACAAAATGTCTTTGAAATCGAAGAAATACAGAACAAATTAAACAAGTTTAATGTAGTGTACTTCTTAACTGAAATTGTGAAATAATTTTTTGCACAGTGGTATAAATGTGTACTGGTGTCCCGTTTCATAGGGCGAGCAAATGAGAATAGCGGCTGATCTATCCGGCTCTATTTCACTTATTTCCCCTTTCCGGACCTGCTCTGTGTTGCTCAGATAAATTGACATTCTCTGAGCCCAGTGAGTATCTTCGATCTGTTATGTGATGTTCTCCAGCAGAGCACAAAGCTCTATAGGCTGGAGGGGAGGAGGTGCACTCAAAGTGGCCCCCACAACACAGTCAGGAAAACCAGTTCAGCTATTTCACAGCTCTGCACTTATATAACCTGACTCTCACTTTAGTGTGTCAGGTTCAGTTGAAGCATAATCCACATTCTGTGGCCATCCGTGAACATACCCTTGGTGCACCACTTAAAAATGTATGGAAGTCATAGAAACCCACCTCGGGGATTCTACCCTGCTTCCCTGGGAATCCATTTATTTTTTAACAGTTTGTGCTTGACATTCCCCTCCTTTGTGAAAGCCCAGTGAACACACCTTGCCAAAGTCAGAACGTCACAGCTTCATGCACCCGCTAGCACCAGCAGACACACTCACACAGCATATATTTACCACACAACCGATAAGATCTGAAGCCTATTCAAGTGTAGGTAGGGCTGAAGGGGTATTGGGTGTTGAAAGCTTAGTACATCCCTCAATGAATGTCCAAGGGGTTTAGAGATGGCAACTAGTGGCTACCAGTAGAAGAGTCTGTAAAATAATTTTAAGATATTAGGTTACTGTTTGAGAGGGGTGAAACTCTTCTCAAGCACCGACCACAAATCTTCTCAGGGTGAAGTCACAAGCAACCGCTAAATTACCTGTGCTCAACCCTCGGGTAACTTGGCACAGAGCAGTCAGGACTAACTCAGAGGCAATGTGTAAAGTATTTGTGCAACACTTCCAACAGTAACACAAAACACACTGCAAAAGTAGCCCACTCCAGTTTTGAAAAATAGAATACAATACATTACAATGGAAATCCAATTAGGTGAACCAGAGATATTCAATTTTAAGGATTTTAGTGAAAATAGATCCCGAAGGCCTAAAGTGTCACCTGTGGTCGAGTTGAGCCAGACTGAGACAGAGTCACAAGTTTAGGCCAACCTTGATGGAGTGCAGGCCAGCTACAGGCACCTAGTTAGGCAACTGAACAAAGTACCTTAAATCATGTTTTGTAGAGTGTTGTAAGGATCTGAGTCGATGATGTGTTGCACAGCTGAAGTGATTCTTCGGTTCTGAGATGCTGTGAGGCTGCAGTGCAAGGTCCTGCATCTTTGTCGAAGATCCCTTCGACCAGGGCTTGCGATGCAAAGTTCAGAGTCGAGGATGCGCTGTGCAGTCAGGGTGATATGTCGGTGTAGAGGAGCTTCAAGGTTGTGATGAGGAGTCCGTCGTCATCATCGAGGCTGTCATCGATTAGCAATGCGTAGGCCTTCACCAAGGATGCATTGCCCAGCTGAGGTTCCAGTCCAGCAATGGGCTATGATGCGGTGCAGGTCTTTACGACGGTTCCAAACCGCGCAGTAGTAGTTATGAGTCAGTTCTGTTCGGGTTTGAGCCGCACAACAGAGAAGATGCCTAGGTTCCACCCATTCCACAGAGTCTGGCAGAGCACCTTAGGCCCACTTCCAAGGGTCCGGGACTAGATTGGCACCACTTGGCAGGGTAGTCTCACAGTTTTGGAGATTCCCGGTGCTGGGTCAAGATTGTTTGAACCTTCTGGCCCTGAGGCTCAAGTCAGGAGGCCAGCTAACTAGTCCTTAGAGTCACTCTGGGGTTCTGGGTTCAAGAGACGCAGGTCCAGTCCTCCCACAAGCAAAAGGGACTCAGGCAGCAGGTCAGCACAGCAAAGCAGCAGCATAACAAGGCAGTAGTCAACCAGGGCAGCAGTCCAGCAGAGTGGCAGTCATTCAGCAGCACAACAGTTCTTCTTCCTGGCACAGTATCAACAGGTCCAGAAGTATACTGAGGTGGTGGTGTCTGAGGTCCAGTATTTAAACCTAGTTGTGCCATTGAAGTGGGGAGAAAGCTTCTAGAGTGTTACCTTTGAAGTCTCAGGCACCCTGCCTTCCCTGCTCTTGCTCCACACTACCCTCAGGGGTATACTGTTCAATGTGTGGAAGCAGGACACAGCCTATTCAAGTGTAAGTATGGCTGAGCCCAGCTCCGCCCTCCCATTCTGCCAGTGATGGCCCTTTGAGGCACACCTAAGCTCTGGATTGTGTGTGGCTGTCTATGAGGAATACACAAAGTCCAGCTGTCAGCTACAGGCATGTGACTAGAGACAGGCTACATACACTAAGTGGCTAAGGCAGGAAATGACAACTTTCTAAAGCAGCATTTTCAAAATTGTAATTTAAAATCTGATTTCATCATTAGTTAGGATACTTCAATACAATTCCAAAGACACCAAACATGAACTAGCTACCTGCTCCCATTTAGAAATTACAGCTATTTAATGTAATAAGGTAACTCCAATGTTTTCTTATGAGAGAGGTAGGTCTTCAGAAGTGAAAAAAGAATTCATGAGTTTTTGACTACCAGGACATGGAAAAGTTAAAAGTACATGTTCTTCTTTTTAAATGCACTGCACCCTGCCCTCTGGGCTGTCCAGGGCCGACCCTAAGGGTGAAGTATATGTATTAGAATGAAGGTTTGGGCCTGGCAAAAGGTTATTTTGTCAAGTCAAAATGGCAGTTTAAAACTGTACGCACAGGCTGCAATGGCAGGCCTGAGACATGTTTAAAGGGCAACGTAAGTGGGTGGCACAATCAGTACTGCAGTCACATTAGTAGCATTTAATTTACAGTTCCTGGGCACAGACAGTGCCACTTTACAAGAGACTTAAAGGTAAATTAAATAGGCCAGTTGGGTTTAAGCCAATTCTGCCATGTTTAGTGGCGAGAGCACAAGCACAATAGCACTGGTCAGCAGCGGTAAAGTGTGCACAGTCCTAAAAGTCAACAGAAACAGGCTCAGAAAACAATAGGGTGAAGGCAAAACATTTGGGGATGACCCTGCAGAAAGGGCCAAGCCCAACATTAACTTATTTTGGCCCTCATCATATATACATGTTATAGGAAGGAATGAATGAAGGAAGGGACTAAAGAGTAAAAAAGAAAGAAATGAAGGGGGATACAGATAGTAAATAATAAAGAAAGTAGAGGAGAATTAAGGAGCAAAAGAAAGAAAGAAGAAATAAACTAAAGAAGAATGGGGAATAAGGAAAACTGAAGCCAAGATTAAACAAAAAGGAAGAAGAGAAACAAGGAAACAATGAGAGAAAGAGTGAAATACATAAAGAAGGAATGATCAAAGTGCAGAAAGAAAGAGAGAAAGTAAAAGAATCAAAGAGAAAGGAAGAAATAATTAGAGAAGAACAAAAAAAGAAAATAAAGCGCACATGACTGGGAGAAAGAAAGGATAAAGAAATTAAGAAGGAATATAAATTCCATAAATAAAATGTAAGATGACAAGAAATAATAACAGATAGAAACAAGGAGAGCGAGAAGGGAAAAAAGAGTGTGAAGGAACACAGGAGTGAAAGAAATCATGAAAAGAAATAAACGGAGAAATAAAGGAGCAAAGGAATAATGAAGATTCAAAGATTAAAAACAGAATGAAAGAGGAAAAGAAGGAAGGAACAAAGGAAAGATAAAGACAAAAAGGAATGAAGAGGAGAAAGAAGAAAAATAAACACAGAAGAAAGAAGAGAATGACAAATGAGCAAATGGTAGAAAGAACCATATAAAGAATATAATGAAAAGAAGGAGTGAAGGAGAAAAAGAAAGGGACAGTGTGATACAAGCAATGTATGTTAAAAGAAAGAATGAAAGGAAAAAGTAAGAACAATGGAAAGAAGAAAAAAGAAAGGGAATAAAGGGAACAAAGCAGAGAAGAAGAAAGAATTAGGGCAACAAACAAAAAATGCAATGTAATGTAGAAAGAAAAGTTTTAGTTCTGAATGAACCTTTTAAGTGTATCTTAGTTTCAAACCTACAACTACTTCTTGAAATAAAGTGTGACTGCTTAACCCTCTTTTTTGAAGAGTCTGCTGCATAAAGGGAGGTTCTTGAATATTCAACGGCAATTCAATAATACTGGAGGTCCAAGGCACTAGTGATGAATGACACAATCTGAACCAGATACTCACAGAATGCCTCAAGACCAAGGGAATAGGCTCCAGAGTCTCCATTAGACTTTATTAGACCTCCGCTTGTCAAGTGATGCTTCACTTCTGCCTCAATCCAAAGGATGTGCAGGATCCTTCTGAGTCTTTAGCAGAACGCAATATCGAATCCTCAACGTTTTCAAAAGAGATGCTCATACTGGAAATCAAAGTAGATAAAATTGCTAGATATAGATATATAAGTATAAATTACACAGTGGTGGTGGCTGTTGTGTAGTTATAGCTCAGTCAGAGATTCCATAGGAAGGGTGTATATTTTCACTCATAACTTCATCACCGTGTAACATATCTACACTAAACTTTCCAAAAGAAGTTAATCCATCTCGGCTCTTTCATGGGAGTTTTTGCGCTGATCCATCAAACAGCAGCCAAAAAAAGGGTAGGGGGTCTAAAAACATTAATATCCCATCTAAATGTCCTCAGGAGACTATAGGACTCATGTACAAAGAGTTTCAACTGTCTCAAAGCACCAGATTTGATCAATCTAAGGGTCTGGACAGCTCAAAAACTTTTTGGAAGGTACTAAACTCACTTAAAGATTTGGAAAAGGTTTTTCAAATTGTTAAATTGGTTTAGAAACCCATGCCCAATTCGTATTTAGAAGGAGTGTATTAAGGTGGGTCTCCTGAAGTCGGTCGCAAAACAGTATTGTCCCACCAACTCAAAGGAGATAGTAAGCCCTTTGCATGGGACTTAAATGCAATACTCCTTAAAAAGGTTTGCATAGCTTTTTTTTTAACACTTCCCTTTGTTTCTTAAGGAAAACGGATGCTTTTTAAAAAATATAGCTTTTTTACAAACTGTCACATGCATGGTGGTCTACTGATCCCAGCTGGCCACCATGTCTATGATAGTGGTCAATCATAGTGGATTGCTATTTGCGACCTATCTTATGCACTTTAATGAGGTAGGTTGAATTGTGACCCACAACGATTCAGTATTTTTAGATCTGAACTATTAATATATAGGCTGGTTCACAAAATACAAATGTATTCAGTAGAAGTCAGACCACTTTTAGCAAATCCATTTTAGTGCAAACCTCACCAAGAAAGCTTGTGATGGTGTTACTGAACATCCACTGGCAGAATATTGGGGTACAAGAATATCAAAGACAAAAGGTACTTGCATATAGGGAGTAGACATTTACTATTCCTAACTCCACATCTATGTACCTTGCAGATATATGTACTGTGTAGGTAACATATATGGAGTTAGATATAGAAAATCTAGACTTACTTGGCAATATTTATTTCAGATATTTTTGTCATCGATAATGTGTACCATCGATGTTCTGGGGTCAATCTTATATATTGCAGTACTATGGAGGTGAGACTTTTGTACTGGATACAGAAAAGGTATTGCTGAACCTCAAGGCCAGACCCTTCAGCCAACCACGCAGCAGGGAGTTGACCAGCCGCAGTGAGTTTAACCTGTGGACAGCCCACCATCACAGCTACATGTGGCTGGAGTTGGCAGCCACTCAGCGGTTGGGGAGAGCAATTTATTTTCTATTTTGTATGGAGAAAGATGGTTCTAAAAAGAACATTAATTTTTTTAGAGATTGATAAAAAAATTACAAGGTGTGCCAAGCATTTAGATGCTTGATCATGCCAAATGTCTCAAATTAATCCTTTTTTTCCCATACCCTTGGAAACATCTTGGTTGAAGAAGCTAAAGGTAACTACCATGGCTCAGACTTTCTTCTTACCTCTATGGATTGAAAGGAAGTCCCAAACAGTGAACTGTGAAAAAAGTCCTCTACTGTTGCTGTTCTTTGTGGATTTTTTGAGGTTCTGCACAGTCTTCTATAGATGCAATTTTATCAGTTGTAGTTGAATCCCCAGAAAATGGGAAAGACTACAGAAACAACTGAGCCGAGATTGCAGAGGACGTCGCTACACTCAAATGCCATTCTTTGATAGCAGTAACTAGATGAGACCACCTTTAAATTACATCAATACAGTGACATCAGCCAATGAGATGTAATTTCACTGTACGTTCCAGGTACCCTTGTACCATTTGAGGTCCTGCTGTACAGCAACACCTAAAAACGCACACATTTTACTCAAAACTAAAAGAGATCTTGGTTACTTGTGACTTTGAGAAAACCCCTAGGCTCAGAGTTAAAATTAAATGATCCTTCTTAGGAAACACAAATTGTTCAAAAAATGTATGGGTCCTGTGGATTCCTGCATGACCCCATAAAAGGAAGTAAAGGCCCTGCGTAGAGTCATTACCTCTACAAATCACGCAGGACTTCCACGTAGGGGATACCCAGAAAAAAGAAAATGAAAGCAGACATTTGTTTGACCTTTCAGGGAACACTGCTCAAAAATGAAACCCATAGCCTTTAGAAACATCCTGAAATGATTTTCATGATCACCATTACCAAATTGGTATTTAAGAGAGGTAATTTGGTCTAAGTGCATCACAGTCCATAATGGCTACAGACAAAACTAGACACAACGACACAACAAGCACACCATTGAACAGGTTTATAAGATTGCAGCATCTGAAGATGACATCATTTTCTCATGGATACGTCTAACTGCCGATGCCTCACATTGTGTATATTACGTATGTATCAGACTGAATCCGGAACCTTTAAAACAGTATCTCAATACTGGTAGCTGGCGTCGTTTGGTTCCGCGCTGATATTGTTCTGCTCCGAAAGTGATGAGTGGAGCCACATATAAGTACCATCCATGCGCATTCACATCAGATCCTTTTTTTCCGTGCCTTAAGATGTGGATCTAGAACTTCTCCGTGTCTTTTCTAGACCCTTTTCGCTTGAATTTTCCAGTATTCAAGGGAAATGTCACCTCCGAAGACAACAGGGTTCAATCCATGAAGGGACTGTCCCAAATAACTGTCTGTGACAGACCCTTATAAAGGTGCCCAGGGTCAAAGAACGAGTACAGGGCCTGCGACAACTGTGCCCAGATAAATCTGCATGCAATACAGGACCACGAGGTGAAACTGTATCTCACAAAACATCCAAAGTCTCAACGCTGTGATCAGGCAAGTCGAAAGGTTGGTCCTGTTCCAGCTCATGAAGTTTTTCTTGTGGCAGTTCATCATCATGGTTAAAATCTTCAGGCAAGTCCATGAACAAACATCTTGAATCAGTCACCTCCCGCAACTCTCAGACTCCTAAGTAGGCACGAGGATATCCATATGCCACCTGGTCTCATTCTTGATGTCCTTTGGAGCCGATCCAAATCTCATCCTGACGCATGCCAAATTAGCAGTCCATCAGCAACGTCACAGCAAGTGCAGGCCGGTAGGGAGGCCATGCTGTGCATTTTCTGAATTTTACTGTTTCCCCAAAGATCTGCAGGGGCCTCTAGCTGGACTTCCACCAGTTGTTATGCTCTCTTTGCAATCTGCCCTCAAACGACGGTGCTGACATTGATGCTGGAACCACCTGCTGCACTGGTTTCCTGCCAGTGCCAATGCCACCGACGCCAAAGAAGGATCTGCAACCCATTGTGTTCTCTGACTCCAAGCAGAATCCACCACAATCTTGACCGAGGCCACAGCTGATCCAACTCGTGCACAGCCAGCTTACAACCATTCTGATTCTCATACTTTACCCTGACCACGTGTTAGGGTCCAGACTTTGCACAGTCTATTCGTCACTGGCTGAGACAATGACAATTTTGAAGAAGGAGATTATTTTGCCCCCCCCTTCAATACGATGAGGAAAATTGGTATAAATAACTACAAGATGCCAGTGGCCTCCCTAATTTTCTTGACACTGGCCTTGTTTCTCCGTCCAGCCGTGCCCCCCAAAAAAAGCTCTACCACTGTCTTTATACAAAGGGCAGTGAAGGTACTACACCTACAATTGCTTACAATGGAGGTGAGGACTAATGTTCTGACAGAGGTATTCCAGCCTGGTCAAGCCCCTACGAAACATTTATTACCATTTAATACGGTCCTCACAGATGCCCTCTTGGGCACTTGGGTGAAACCAGGTTCAAATCAGTTAATAAGCAGTTCACTCTGCATCACCGCCAGCCACAGGCGACTTTCTCACACAATATTCCACACCTGAGAGCTTGATGATACAGGAGGGGAATAGGAAGGTCAGTTCCAATGTATTCCCAACCACCCCACTCAACCATTAATCCAAGAGAATAGAGGCATTTGGCAATCGCATATTTCCCACCACAAGACTTGCTCTGCAATTAGTGAACACCAGCTGTCTTCTAGGCCACTCCTCCCATGCCCCATGGACGTGGTTGGACCACCAAGGAATTTATCTGGTGGTAAACCACCTGGTGGAAACTCTAAACACTAGGGTATACAAACTCAGTCACCAACACTTAGTGGAACACGAATGGCAGTTACATCCAGATGTGTTGCAGGGGGTCTTGAATCAATGGGGAGAACCATTGTTCGATCTTTTTACCGCTGCCAAGAATGCGTAATGTTAGCGCTTTTGTGCATTGAAGTACCCAAAAAGGCTCTCTCTCCCAGAAGCATTCCACCTAGAGTGGAGCTCAGGACTCCTGCATGCCTTCCCATCACTGCCTCTCTTGTCCTGAAAAAGATCAGGAACAATGGGCCCCAAATCATCCTAGTGCCACTGGATTGGGTCAGGAGGGCATGGTACTCCTGGGCATGAACATCTGTCTTCCAATCAAGTTGCCACTTTGAGAGGATTTCTATTTCAGCAGCAGTTTGCATCTCCTTGCTTCAAGATTGAGTGGGGGCTGTTGACCTCATTTGACCTTCCTCCTGAGGTCATTGATGTCATCCTGGTGATCAGGCTTCCCTGTACAGAATTAGTGTACGTCAATCGATAGGACAAATTTGTGGCTTGGTGCGGCACCCACCAAACTGATCCATTACAAGCTAAATTGTCTAATGTTTTGTTGTTTATTTTGTCCCTGGTCCAACAAGGCCGTGATTTGAATACTTTTAAAGCTATTAGTCGTCTCTTTCTGCTTTTTTTGCTGTTGCCAGATCAGCCCTCTCTATTAAAATCGCCTTTTATGTTGAAATCTCAGTGATGCCCCAGTGGGACTTGAATTTAGTTCTCACTTTGTTGATGGGCACCCTTTTGAGCATCTGCAGAGTTGTCCCTTGAAATTCTGAAGTTGAAAGTGGTCTTTGTTATTGCCAGAAAATTGGCTAGGTATGTGTGTGAGCTGCAGGCTCTTGCTGTTAGCCCATCGTATACAACATTCTTTCCAGATAAGTTGGTGTTGAGGGTCTGAGCTTCTTTTCTGCCAAACGTTCCTCTAAAGAGATAGACAGGCACCATAATTTGGGTCATTAGAGAGCACAAGATGATTGCTCGGTCTTGCAAGGCTTTTTGGTTTGTGCCAAATCACAGACCCAACACCTGGGGAGGTACTGCTATGGTGTATATTCACATGGTATAGAATCTGTGGTTAGAAGTATCAAGCAGAAGAACAAGTTACTCAGCTTAAGTAGCAATCTTTCTGGTGGATAGTCTGTCTAACTGCATATTCCTCACTGACCCTCTCACCTCCTTGGTCTGTGAACTGGGCTTTTTTCCATCTAAAAGGATCCCAATTTATAGATCTGCACACTGGCCATGCCCTACTTTTGCTAGGCTCTGTGTTTAAGGGCATGGACAGCTGTAAAAAAGCAATGGATGTCAGTGCATATGGGTGGCGCTCATATGTGGTTCTACATGTCACTTCTGGAATGGAACAATATTGGTATAGAGCTGCACCGCGCCACCTGCCGGCACGCAGTTTCTCAATCCAGTCTGATTCCTGGGGAATATTCACATGGTGACTAATTTGTGGCTAGATGAGTATCCATCTGAAGTTTTGTTACCAAAGGTAAGTTCCTTGATCATTGTCATCCTATCTACTTCTGCAGCACCACAGCCAAGGCCGGAGAAAGGATATGTAGTGCAACAGTTTTTCTAACTTCCAGCTGGCCAAAAGAAAATAAGTGCACAGGAGTTTACGTATACTTTGTGCAACCAGGTACCTCATAGAGGAAAATCTGAACAATATTCCATGGGAATCAGTGGGATGTGAAAGCACCTGGTAAGCATAGACAGCATAGCTCATGCTATAGTGCAGAAGAGTCGAGCGGCTGAAGGAAAACAGACTGCTCCACAGGAAGAGCTGTGTCAACAATTGAAAGTAAGTGACATTTTGCACTGCACTACAGGCACTGCTTCAAGCAGTGGGCTTGGTCTCTGGGGAAATTAATAACAAATATTTCCAAAGGCCACGGAAGATCATCTCCACACAGAATCCAAGGACATCTGGAAAAAACAAAAGAAATACAAATCCATGTCAGGCATGGAAATAAGGGCTTAACTTGTTAAATAAATACTGAAACTCACTGAAAAAAGAAAAGGTTAAAGTGACGTTATAGTTAAGTATGGAAATAAGACGTTACCTTATGTAAAAAATAAAATACATTCACTAAAAAACAAAGATTAAAGTGATGTTATTGTTAGGTATGGTAAAAAGATCTTATTGTGCAAAAAAAAAAAATGTTTAAAAAACAAAGGTTAAAGTGACGTTTTAGTTGGGTCACAAAGTTACACAAGACCTAACTTTTAAAAACCAAAACAAATCATTAAATTCTCCAGTTATGGTTCAGAGAGCTCATTTTAACCTTTGCACTCCTCATGCACTGTGACCTTATATGTAACATCATCATTGCTGACATCATTGATGACATAATCAACTATACTGTTATGAATTTACATCCTTAGATCTTTAAAAAAAATTGTAGTAAAGGGCCTCCAGTGATGTTGAGCCTAAAATTATCTTATGTGCCCATATCAGTGGATAGAATGAACAAAGGAGAAGGAAAGGATTCTTGTTTGTTATATAACCCTCACACACTCTAGTAGTGGCATCCTTCATCATCGGGTTCACCCTGACTCCTAAAGGTCAGGGTGGGCTCAACCATATTTCAGGCAGCACTTAGGATAAGTAGGCCACGGGGCTTAAAGATTAAACTTCCTCCTTTAACTCCAAGGTATCCTTTTATTAGTGGAGTTATTGGGGATAATAAAAGTATGGGTTAGGGTAATGAGGATGCAATAGTCCTATGAACATAAAGCCAACATGTTTCAGCCCTTAAAATTGGCCCCATTTGGGTCCTGGACTTTCTTTAGGGCAATTCAAGTTTACCTCCCTTGGATTATTTAGGAACTACCTATTGTTGGCGAAAGTTTGCAGGATTCCGCACCTAAACCAGCCAGGTATATACTTGCACTCAATCCAGTTAATCTGTGATGGTGTCCAACCTGTAAATAACAAATAAAAAATTGACTGTCACTTCATGTGCCCATATCATGCTGCATGATTACTATTGTTTGTGGAGTCCTTGTGAGAGACTGCGCACTTTCATGCATCATTCATTGTGATTTCATTACATAGTGGCCACTGGGTGTGTTGTTACTCAAACACACTCAGATTAGTGGTTGAGTTATCTTCAAACACCAACCCATCTCGTGAGTATTTGATGTAGGCTTTCTTACACCTCCTGTTTCCGCCATGCACCATTAAAATCATACACCCAAATGTTTGTCGATTTAAAAACCAGAACATGCAATAACCATTCATTTGTGACATTTTTTTAATTGCTAAGCCACATTCCCTGGGCACTCACCCTTCCGTGGTGAATCTCTTGCTTCACAAGGGTACGTGGTGTCAAGAGTAGCCCTGTAGTCACACAATTGCGGCGTGTAACAGAGTTTAGGGGGAGAAAAGAAAGACGGCATTGCCAGAGTTATGCGCCCGTTGGATATGCAAACATGTATCCCGAAGTGTAACACAAGATCCTATACACATGCTATGACAGTTCATCATATGGTTAGAGCACAAATATTGATCGAATCTGATAAAGTCTTTTCTTTGTCTTTTATTCCAATAAATGCAAAGCATCCAGCCAACACATGTTTCGTCGCTCTGGGAAAATGTCCCCTGACTTCTTCAGGGCTGTTTTGGTCTTCATATTTTTATCAAGCAACCACTCTGTCGGTTGTAATTTCGACCCGGCTAGTCAAATTTGTGGGTATTCTCTGTGTTTGAGTCAAACTTATAGTGCACTCCAAAGGTCGCTACTGAACCTAAAATGAAAAATAATTGGTGGTTAATCCATGCCGTAATACGAGTATGACGTGTCACTGCAGAAAGATGTTGCTTGATCTGAAGCGGGTACGCTCCGATCGACCTCGGCCACGAGTGTGAGTTCTACTCTGTATCCCCAGAGCAACGAAACACGTGTTGGCTGGATGCTTTGCGTTAATTGGAATAAAAGACTTTATCAGATTCGATATATTTGTGCTCTAATCATTTGATGAACTGTCATGAGAACACTCATAGCCTGTGCATAGGATCTTGTGCTATAGTTATGTGTAGGATTTGATCTTTCACAATTTAGGGGTTGCAGGGTGTTTTCCCCTACCTTTTGCACCGCACAACCTATCAAACATACATATCACACGCAGAAACAGACAGGCACCATCACTTCCTATACAACCAACACCCCAAATAACTATGAATCCCGAAGTGTGCAAATTGTACTCTCAGTCAACTTTGGAGCTGATCGGAGGGACATTGTGACGGTTCGCTATATGTTGGCCTTATTATGCCTGCAGTAACTCCAAGGGCTTCCAGCGCAATACACTGGAGAAAATTCTATGAGTCTAAAGCTTCTATATGGAAATTCCTATCTGAACATTTCATCTGTGGATATCATTTGACGACCTTACAAGCCCTGATGAAGTACCCCTTGAGGGAATGAAACGTGTTGGCTGAGTGTTGTTGACGCACAAGAGAAATAAAGAAATTTGAAATAAAGGATTTTTTGACACTACTTTCAGTCAACTGGACTTCATTACCTGGTGCACCCTCACTTGTAGTAACACACTCTCAGTCATGCCCATTCCACTTACTTCATTAAGGGAACTGCCCCACTTAAGCACCTATTCGGTCCCGCTTCTCCCAGCTTTCTGGGTCTCTGGAGGTATGTGCGGCTCGTTAGCGGGCAGAGCCCTGCCCCCGGCGTGCGGTATTACGCCATTGCAGCATCTATTTCTGTGTGACCAGAAGAATCGGACTACGTCCTCCCATGGTTGCATGGTGCATGTAGTCCTAACTCATCAGACTCACTGGTTCTTCTTTAAACCTTGGCAGTAGGTGTATCTGATGACACCGTATATCATGGGTGATTCTTTTTATGACTTTCGCTACAAAAGAAGCCGAAAATACAAAAATACACCAAAAGGGACACAGAGCATATCGGATGGGATATCAGATAGTGCTGTTAGCGTTCAGTGCTCCATCACTTACTGTACTGTGAGTAGTGACGGTGTCGAGTAATGTATTTATTTCCAAATCGCGGGCACTATTGGTGGTCCAGGTCTACCGGCTGACACTGTCATCTGACAGAAGTCAAACTATCTCATACTCCTTTCTAAAAAGATGTTATCAGTGCTGTAATGTACAGAGATTATTTACATTTTAAAGACAAAGGAGTGTATGTGGATGAAATACATTGTATTAACGTGTGTCTTCAACTGCGTATGGGTGGTCATAAATGTGAGCTATCTTGATTCCAGGGCATATCTCATTTGTGAGTCAGTTGGCCCATGGGATTGAATCGTTGAGCCCTTGTGTGTGCGTCCTGAGTTTATATACCCAACGTTGTTCCTGCTCTAGTAGTCTTTGGGTCAACTCAGTGCCCCCCTTGATTTACTCCATCACAGTCCATTTTAGATCCTGGTCTCCATTTCAACATAATGGGCTGTGAGTTTTATTGATGTTCTGGCTCTTCATATAGTGCTCCTATGCACACTGCTGCATGTCTTTACTTTCCTGGCTGTCATTCCAATATATAGGCTATTACAGGGGCATGCAATCATGTAGACGACGTTGTCAGCACTACACTTAGTGTGGTGTTGATGTTCCCATAGCTTGGGAAGGTCCAAATTATTATGAGTAGATTGGGCTGTGAATGGACAGACTATGCATGAACCACATGAGTTATGTCCCCTCACTTATGGTTGGTTCCACAGGGTCATTTGTGTGTCTTGTTGGTTTTTCCAGCAATCATTGTGGACCAATGCACTCGTGATACTCCTGTTGCGTTTAAAAGAAAAAAGAGGTTTCTCAAACTTTAGTTGGTTTGAGGTCAAGATGTGCCACTTTTTATTTATTATCTTCTTTATGATGTTTGATAATCAGCTATAAGTTGTAACACATAACAGTGAGTTGGTTTCTTTTTTCAGATTAGTTTCAAGTAATTATGAGTATTATGAGATCTTTTTTGGGCTCGTTCTATAATACTTTTGGGATACGCCTTTTCCTGTAGTCTCTTGGTGTGTTTTTCTGCTTTCTCCGTGTAGCTGGTCAGGTCCGAGCAGTTTCTACAGGTCCTTAAGAACTGTCCCACTGGAACATTTTCTCTCAGGGAGCATGGGTGTGCGCTGTTAAATGAAGCAGTCTATTTCGGTCAGTGGGTTTGGTGTAGAGAGTTTTCTTTCTCTGGCTATGATGTTTACATCAAGGAATGATACCTTTGTATCGTGAGTCGTCATGGTGAAGCGGAGGAATGGGTTTATTTGGTTTATCCATTCGCCAAATGTCTCAGTGCTCTTCTCATCACTGTGCCATATTACCAGGATATCATCTATATACCTTCGCCAGATGTGAATGTACAGGCATGCAATACTTGAGGCAAAGGTGCTGCCCATGGAAGTCCTGTGCTTCTGTAAATAGAGTTGGTTCTCAAATATTAAGAAATTCTAAGTCAAGGCCATGTGCATCAATGTCACGATCCATTCTATTGGTGCATGCCATGGCCACTCTTGTGTACGCAATATGTTTTCAATGATGCATAGGCTCTCCTCTTGGGGAATGCTTGTGTACAGTGCCTTCACATCAAGGCATATCATCCTTTCTTGTGTTGGGTCATACTCATAATCAATTTCTGCCAGGATGTTAAGTAGATCTTTTCTGTCTTTCACATAAGATTTAATCTGTGTGACCAATGGGCTTAGGAACCGATCCGTGTACTGGGAAAGAGGTTCTAGAACCGATCCTATCCTAGACACAATGGGTCTTCCTGGCGGTGGAGTTCTGACTTTATGGATCTTTGGAATGATGTTCTGGGTTCGGCTGTGTTGAGGAATTCCTTTTCCTTCCTTAATATCCTTAATACCCGAGTCCTTTATTAAGGACTGTCAGTTCATCTGGTGTCAGTGTTTCATCTGTTAAGCCCCCTGGCCTACTTCTCCTATGTACTCCCTGAAATATGGTTGAGCCCACCCTAAAGGCTGAACACACATTATATTGGTTGCAAAGGCACATTTAAAAGTAGGTTCTTGCTTAAAAGCAAAGCCTGTTGTCAAAATTCACAATTGATTATGCACCAGTCGATATCTGGCCACATGTGCATGTTAAATATATGTCAGACAGTTCTCTACAAAAGTTGTATCTTAAGTGCAGGTTTCTGAGTTGTGGATGTTTACATGCAGAACTTCTGTGCACATTCTAAAATAATATTGCACATACTCGAAGGATGACATATGTAGGGGTTGTAAACATGGCTCTGGGTTGTATGCCATTTTTCTCATACCAAGTGTGTAGTGTATTTTACTAAACACTAAAGGGTTGTGCTTATCATCCACCAGTCGGCTCCCTATCAGTGGCCAGTGCATACCTGTCAACATTTTGTCTCAAACCTGTGGGTGTTGTGAGGTGAGTAAGGGGTGAACCACTTAAGCTGTATATAGAATGCACAGTTTTTTAAGGGTGTTTAAGGTTTAAAATGTGGGTGACCGCTTTAAAGTCTATTGAGGCCTTTTGGAGCTTATTTACAAGCCCCTTGCGTAGCCACTTTTCCCATTTTACAGCAGCAAAAGAGGCTTGTAAATAAGCCCCTTTGTTTGTTAGTGAGCGAATACCAGTAAAAAGAGGATGACATCCACCAAATGTGGGTGACGTCACAGATATGCGCTCTTTCCTGAATGTTAGGTTATGCTCAATAGCAGTTATTTGCTTTTCGAATTTTGGGCACATATGTAGGTTGATAAAACTACTACCATGCCCCAAATATTTTCTCATACTCTTAGTCAAAGAATGATGTTAACAGTGATGTCATCAAAGATGTCATAAGATGTCATCAGTAATATCATTTAACATATTATGAGTGCTGTAGTATGTGAGGTCATAAGCAGTGAATGAGGGGGGTATAAGTTATGGTTAGCTCTCTGAACTATAACTGTGAATATCATTGTTTTTTTAGGGTTTTGAACGTTAAGCCTCGTGAGACTTTATTACCTAAGTATGACATCACTTTAACCTTTCGCTTTTTATTTGAATTTTTGTGGTTTTTTTAGTATGATACGGTCGTTTTACTATGCCTACCTCTGCCACTTTAACCTTAGTTTCTTTCAAAGAATATCTGGGTTCATTTTTATGTACGGTAATGTCTTAATTCCATTCCTAACTATAATGTCCCTTTAACCTTTGTATTTCCAGTAATTATAGATAAAGCTAGAGGTATAGCTACGTTCTCAAAGAGTATAATGTTGTTTTATGTTCTGTCCAACCTGTGTGCTCAGCTCAGCAGGCCAGCTGCTCAACATGCCAGGTGTCAAGGTGGAGCCACCAATTATAGCTAAGCAAAACGAACATTGCAAAACCATCAACACATAGCTCACAACAGGTTCCGAGAAAACCGCCGTTTACAGTAAACTGCATTTCCGAAAGTCAAAATGCAAAAACAAGTCTGTTATTGTACTTTTAATACCAGATATTAATTCAGAGTTTATGTTCTCTGCTTTTTTCCAGTCAACCAGAGTGGCATACAGAAGCACCGCTGGCATCCTTCAAGGAAGACGCTAATACGTCATCTTCAGACGAATCAAATGAAAGCAGCCCAGCTCTGTCTGTCCACAAGGAGCTAACACATGTGTTTTTGCGTCAGAGAGCAGTGGAGCAACTGATTGGTGGACCGCCTTGCTATGACGACATTGCACTTATTGATTGTTTACCATGCGAGGAGCAACTTCCTAGCAAGGATGATGGAAGTCACATCATACCGTCTGTGGCCAATCACATAGATTTTACATCAGAGATGGTGCCAGAATGCAGCCAATTAGATTTCGGTTCAAGTCAGCGCACTGTGGATAAGGACGAGGATTTCTATTATGGGTTAAGGGAAGAGTCCGATAATTTACTAGATGATGAATCTGACTTTGAGCAATGAATTTAGATGTTAGAAGCGAGTACCTGGACATTTTTGTAAAACAGAAGACATTTAAAATTGTAAACAAATAATGTGATATGAAGAAACCTCTTACAAACATTGCAATTCCATCAGAGTCAGGAAATTAGTTGGGATAGCAATTTAAAAAACTCAAGAAGAATTTCTTAGGTGCTTCCGTTTCAGTGCTTGCCTTTTTGTTTTTTTATAAAACTCTTTTTTATTGGTTTTGTAATCAAGTATCATGTTATCCATGATATATATGATTTACAATATTCTTGTATCACTCGGCAGCTCCATGCCAAATGGTCAAATTTACCAACGTTGGAATGGCATCCTGTACAGCCTTTGAAGAGTATAAAACACTGTATGTAAATAGTTCCGTTAAATCAAACACAGTCCGGCTGTATTGACAAGTCCTCCGAGTGCCATCCATCCTCCCCTTCTGTCTTCCACCTCCATTGGTCCCCTTCCACTTAGATGGCAGGTTCACAAAGAGACGGGGAGCATTTGAAATTAGAGCCTGGTAGTCTTGAAGTGTCTTCCCTGCTTATTCTTTCTATTGTCACTTTTACCTTAAAGGATTTAAATTCCAGGATGGTACTCATGTCTGATTGATGGACTTCTAGTGCATATCGAAGTTGCAAGTATTTATAAAACTGGGAACTGCTGAATTCAAACTCTATATGTTGAGTAACTTCCAAAGGTCTCCCAGGCTAGGGATCCCTGTTTGGTCCCATTTCTCAAAGCCAGTCAGTCTAGCAGGAATGTAGCAGCCACATGCCTCTTCATAGTAGAGTCTAGGAGTAATTTGATCCACCACCCTTTCCTATGGTGGGCCCTGTACCATCATCCTTAACTACTTTTGCCATGGAGAGTTGATTTTGGTATGGGAGAGCTGTAGATCAACCCATAAATTGGTTCCCTTCAAATTGATCTAGTTAAAGGCGATTAGCTGGGTACTTTCTAACCCACAGAGATAGTTGTTTATCTTAGCCAATTATGTGTCCCAAAATATATGCAAATATCTGCCATTCCCCGTTCCCTTCATGGACCGATTGAGTGTATTTTGACTTGATTGTATTTATCAAAGCAATTTGCAGGTGAATACCAGCCCAAAGGAAGTTCTGTTCTCTTTCCTGCAGTCTGTCAAAACTTTGCTAAGGGGTACTGTCAAGGAACATTTGGAGAACATAATGGAGTTTGGACAGTACCATCATTTTATTAAGAACCTCTCTGCCTAAGATGGAGATCAGTAGTGTGTTGTTAGGTCTTTATTCAAATACCACATTAGGGGTCATTTATAATATGGATACCAATATATTCAAAGCCTTCTTTCTATTAGATGCCCAGCTTGGATTGTCAATGACTGTGTCCACTCTCCCGCTAACTGGGATTATGGTAATTTTCTCCCAATTAATAAAAGGCTTCCCCGTGGAGCCCTAAGATCTCCATTAGTCGTTGACCAGTCCCGTTAGTGCATTGCAGGAAGAATAGCATCCCTTGAGAGTACAGAGACATGGGGTCCTCAGTGCCCCCCCCCTCGCTTTGGATGCCTTGAACCAATGCATCCAGCCTGGTCCAGGTTACAAGCAGCTCCATTGCCAAGGCAAATAACAGGGGTGAAGGGGACATCTTTGTCTGGTGTGCATTCCAACTGATAAGGGCGTTGCCGGCACTCCACTGACCCTGTCATGGGCCCACAGGTTATTGTAGAGGAAATTGATGCTGACCAGAAAGTAAGGAATTATATTTATTTGGTGAAAGTACCCAGCGCAGGAACACACCGCAGAGAATTGAAGGCTTATTCACTGCCCACAAGCATACACCCACACAACCAAGGGGCCCGAGGCCTGGGCCATCTGAGTGCTTCCGGTTATGATAATAATGACATGACGAACATAATGTAAACGATTATCTTCTCAAGAGCTGTGCCATTTCATATATGACTGAAAACGTTCGCTGCCACAGAGACACTAATGATAGTTGTGTTACTGGGTCATTAGAATATAGTTAAGGTTACAGCTTTCAGGCTTTCAATTACTGTTCTCATGTGAACATTTATGTTGGATCCAGTTGTGGGATATGAGTTTCAGGACATCTGGCTAAACAAACATCCCTCCAGAAACCTGTAGGCATTATCACACTAAAGCAGCCAGCTGTAAAATGCAGCTGGACTCATCTAAATGTTTTCCGAGTAGCAGCTACTAAATATGCAAAATTCCCATGTTTCAGCACCTGGACCCAGTAGGAACCTTTTTCTATTAATTGACTGGATTTTCCACTGTGGCTAAATCAGTAAAGCCGATGCCTACAGAAAACCTACATGTGGCCAGAAACAACTGGAACACAGATCAGTTGTGTGTCTAAAATGAGCGGAAGGCCACAGTGCTTTCTTTCATTTATGATCACATAACACATCGAAGGTCTTTTTAAGTGGGCATGACCAAAGGTCTTTGTAAAAGGGTTTGCATCACTGCTGCAGAATCTGGGTTAAACTTTAAAAGCACAAACTAATAAACAGTCCAGGCAAAAGTAAGTAGAAGGATTCACATTACAAGAATCAGACTGTTAAAATGTTGGCTTTGGATTGGATATTTCTGTGTCTTTATTTCTAGAACATAATCCAGTGGAAATATACTAATTGTCAATAAACTACAAAGAAGTGCAAACTAATCAATGTACACAATGCCGGCGAGTTATCAGTCCAACAGGGTTTCATAATACTACCAAGAAGAAAAGAATGTACTCTTATATAAAATGCTTATCATACAATATAACAATTATTAACCCTCTAATTCTGCAAATGCGTTCATTCACATGCAAGCAAATGATAAACGTGTACATATTTCTGTAAATGCCTTTGAAACTCTAGTTATATATTTTTTCATAGAAAATGTATGTCTAAGAAGAGATAGAATTGTTTTCTAAAATATCAATATCAAATGAAAATAGCAAGCAAATATTTATTCGTAGAGATGCAAAAAAGGACAAATAACACAAGAATGTCACGTACAACACCTATTGTGCCTTTTTCATAACAATGTAATACATAGTGAGAAGCGAAACTTAGGTTTAGAATGCCATCTCTTCATCTGTTTTATAACGCTATGATTGGACTTAGAAGTGAACAAAATCATATGATTTTTAAATATTGATTGTATTTCTTCTCCCATGTCCCCATGCTTTCATTCTATTTATGTTTTTGTTTTCTATCTTTAAAGAAATATATTTATAAAATCAGAAATGTGTACAAATAATCATATTGAAATATATTTATGAGTGTATGTTATTTTTTACAATTGATTTATTGTGCAAGTCAATAATATATGTTAAAAATGCACACCCCTAAAGGTGCACTGCATGATTTCCATTGCAGGAGCTTTACATTGTGCTTCATTCATTGTCTCTGGGTATTAACCTTTTTTGTATCACCTAGATTTCAGATCTTGGTCCTTCCATTAGTTGGGTGTTTATTTTATTAGCATCGCTCATATCATAATTTGTTGCAAACTCCAATAAACTCTCGGTGGCTCAGTATTAACACAAAATTTGTGATGGCAGAAAATTGTCAATTGTGTATGAGTTTGAAAATATTCTCTTTTTGTAAAATATTTTCTAGTTGGTTTTTCAAGTCGGACATACTCTTTTGGTCTTGAGGTGAACCAATTGAGGCTCCAAGCCTCTGCTCAATCTTTCCTAGTTCTTGTTCAAGGTTTTTGATTTTCAATCTGTAGATTTTACCCAGGTGGGAGGATCTATTTGTTATACAACCTCTCAAGTATGCTTTTAAAGCCTCCCAGACCGTACCAAGGGAAGCTGAGCACAAATTTATATCCAAAAACATACTTGTTTCGCTCTTCAAATATGTCACTTCCTCTAGATCTAATAAAATAGTGCGGTCAAATGACCAAGAAGGATGTTTGATTTGGGCTGAAAGTTTTAGAATAAATAAGAGAGCCGAATGATCCGTCAGATGAGAGGGAATATAACTAATACTAGTTATAGAGTTTTGGAGGCAATAGCTAAATAAAGCAAAATCAATTCTTGAGGTGTGTTTGTATTTTAAGTTTCTATAGGATATCCCTTGTTTATTGCCCGCTTTTTCTCTCCATAAATCTGCCAGGCCTATTTGTTCCATTATCCCCTTAACCCCTTCAGCGCGGGTGACAAAGCCAGCTCGTCATGGGCGTTACTTGCGCTGCGCGCATGACGAGCTGGCTTTGTCACAATCAAGCCATTTTTCAAATTTCAGCGCACGGCGGGAATTCGCGGTAGCGCGGAAGCGGTTAAGGGACTGTCTAGATTTAGAAGGGGCATGGCCTCTATGTCCGCTGTGATGGGTGGATTTGTCTAGTTTTGGATTTAGTATAACATTAAAGTCCCCTGTCCATATTATTGGATCCGAAGAGGTCGTTAAGTGGTTCCTTATTGTTTCCAAAAAGGACGAGTCATCTATGTTGGGACCATAATATCCAACTAGGTTACACACCCAACCGTTGATAGACATCTTGACTAAAAGCCATCTTCCACTTTGGTCTTCATTATAATGAAGAATCTGAACCTTTGCTGATTTTTTGCAAATTAGGAAAATTCCTCTTATGTTGGCGTTGTGATCAGTACTGATAAATTTGTCTATCCATCTCTGCTTTTTTAGTATTATGTTGGCCTCACTTTTTAAGAGATGTGATTCTTGGATGACAATGATCTGCGCTGGAGAGTCTCGTAAGTATTGTAAAATACGTTCTCTTCTCCCTCGCACGAGCAGACCATTAACATTCCAAGATAGGAACTGAACAGAGGTCATCCTCCAGCATCCACCCCTGCACTTCCCTGCCTCTCATTATTGTGTTGTTATCCCAAAAATGGCAATTTGGTCTGTTTGATGAAAAAACTTGTATTAAAAGGCCTGACTCCTGAGGATTTTTTTGAATTTTAATGCTTCCCCCCTCCCCCTTGGAGAACCCTCCCATACTTACTCCGACCAGATGTAGGGCCGGATTCGCATCTTACAACGCCTTCTCCTCCCACACCACGAAGTGCTCCCCCTGCCTCAACTGAAAACATAAACCTGTGCAGAAACTTTACATTTCTTTGCCCACTGACCCCCTTTTTTTCCCCTTATTTTATCATCCCCCTTTTATTATACCTTTTCACCTTTTCTTTTTCTTTTTTTTTTTTCTTTTCCTTTTCTTTTCCTTTTCCTATACCATCCTATAGATCTTATAAATCCTTGTGACTCCCCCCCTTTTTTTAAAAACTTGTATCTTCTTATAGTCTTTGAGCTAGCTCAGAATCAACTTCTGACTTACCGTACCTAACATGCTAGAAACTAGCTATAAGTCCCTGAGCCAGAGGTAGAATATGAGGCGTTGCGTAGAATGTTACAGGAAAATATGATTTCATAGACTCGGTTCTCAATATGTATCAATCGGTAAAAGTGAGCGGGGGGTATAAGGACAAGAGCGGTATGGTAGAGGAAGAAGAGCTTAATAGTTCTAATCAGTTAGAGTTTGCCCTGGGAGTGATTACAGATGGATTCCAAAAGTTCATCAGCCTCGAAAGGTGATCTGACATTATGCATTTTATTATTGTACATAATGCGCAGAAATGCAGGGAACCTCATCTGAACTGTTGCACCAGCCGCTCTAAATTTGTCCATCCTCTGGCCCAGTTCCCACCGACTATCCAGCGTGGTTTTGGAGAGATCAGAGCGAATTTCAATGGGGAAATCAGGACCTTTTGTAGATTTTAATTTAAGTGCGAGATTAAGGATTTTTTCTTTCAAGGCATACGTCAGGAAGTTTATCAAGATTTTCCTAGGTTTGGTTCTACCGGGGTTTAATCGGAAGGGATCGCGATGAATTCTCTGTATGTCTTTATCTAGCTCCTCTGCTGACTCCTCGAGGTTTAGGGATTCCTTCAGTAGTTTTATTGTATAGGTCTTAAGGTCTCCGCCTTCCTTTCCCTCCGGTATCTTCAGGAGACGCAAGTTGTTTCAACGTGAATAGTACTCTAAAGATTCCACTCTTTCTTTCATAGCATCCCCTTCCCTCCGTAAACTTTGGATTTTTGACTCGGCTGCCTCCAGATTGGCTTTCATCACTCCGACCGAACACTCCAATACTTCTGTTCTTTCCCCCAGCCCATCCACCTTCCTCTCCAGGACTTCGCAGGACGTCCGGATATCATTTTGATTTGCCTTAGAGATCAAGAAGTCATTTAGAATCTCTTCTCTCATTGAAGCTATTGAGGCTACCAGAGCTTCCAATGCGGACTCAGTATTGGTGGACATCTTTTTGCTAACTCCTTCTTCTTCGTCTCCCCCCGCTGAATTGTGTGTGTTTCCTGTAGAAATTAAATCTTGCACATCGCCTTCACTTTCCAGGGTGTTTACTTCTACATTCAGTGGTGGGGGAGACAGAGGTTCCGCCATATCGATTACTGGGGTAGGGATTTCAGGGACTCTGTTAGTATTGTGAATGCCCAAGTCTATTTTGGGTGACAGGCAAACAGAGGGAGTGCTTGTATTATCACTCTTATCCGGATTGCTAGCTGGTATCAAATCTAATACCTGAGACAAGACTTTAAAGAATGAGCGCAGAGAGGGGGTTATTCTCCCGGAACTGCAAGTCAAGTTTGAAGTCTTAGACCCCCCTTGGAGACCACCTTTGCTATTTTTTTTACTTCTTTTCCCCTTAGTTATAGGCTTCTGATTTAGCCTTCCTTTTGTTGAGTCTGTGGAGGTAGAAGTAGAGGGCTCAATTGTCGCCGCTTTTTCTAAAAAAGGGGATTCTGGGAGTTGTAGTGTCTTCTTGCTCACACTCTGTATCTTTCCCAACTTAACAATCGCGCACTTGATATTTCTGGGATTCGTTTCCCTGAGGGAGGTATCTTTAACCTTGACTATAGGATTAATTAGTTCTGAGGTCTTTAAGACCCCCTTCACTCCTCTTGCTCACAATGCTCTCAGCAGCTTCTACCTGATTCCCATTCTCTGTGGCAGTGTCACAAGCCCCTCCAGACGTGCTCCCCTGTTCAGGTCTGATTTGGTCAATAGAATTGAGTTCAACGACCCGTAGCTGCAGCAGTTGAACCTCCGCTCCCCCAGCACGACCCAGCCTACGTCTCAGCTGGCCCCGCGCCGAGCGTCCTCGACGGAGCTCCACGGCTGCTCTCTGCCACGGACCCTGAAGAGGCGGAGAGCTGCCGGGGGGAAGTAGCAAGGCATCGCAGCGACACATCCACAAGAGTCGCCGACCTCACAGACCCCAAGTGAAAGCAGGAATCCGGGCGATAAGGGGACGCGGTACAGGTCCTACCTCGTAACCCCTATTTTCGTGCTTCGTGCACTTCAAAATCTCAATGCCTGTTACGGCAGAGAACTATGCTCCCGCATTATGCCTCCGAAGAAGCAGAGCCAGAGAGAGCAACTCCGCGGTGCTGGAGATCGGCGTCTGACGCGCGCACCGCACTAGCCTGCGGCCGCCATGTTCTCCCGACCACCGAGGTCAGCCGAGCAATTGCAGGCTTGCTCAGGAAACAAGAGAGAGTAACGAAGAGATGGGAGGCGAGCACAATTTTGAATTTTGAATTTGGAGAAGCAGCGGGCAAGATTTTGGCCTGGAGGGTTAAGGCTGATCAAGCCAAAAACTATATAAGAGAAATCAATGTTGAGGGAGAAAGCGGGGCTAGGACATCTAATCAAGAAATCAGTATAGCCTTTAGGGAATTCTTCGAGGAGATATACAGGGAAGATATTCTCGACGACCAACATACAAGGGACCTATGGGTAAATCAGATATCTCTACCGTCCCTTTCATCCGCACAGCGTGAAGGGATTGAGATGGATATTTCCGAGGCAGAAGTGAGGAAGGTCATTAGGTCACTAAAACATGGTAAGGCTGCAGGCCCTGATGGGCTTCCAGGTGAATTATATCGTGCCTTGATAGATGTAATTGTTCCAACTCTAACAGCCCTCTTCAACGGTATCTTGAGGGGGGGACATGACCCCCCTCGATCTTGGAGTGAGGCCACTATAGTACTGATCCCCAAACCAGGCAAAGACCCAACTTTATGTGGGTCATATCGCCCAATTTCACTACTGAACAGCGATTACAAGATCTTTGCGTCCATTATATCATCTAGATTGGGTTCAGTAGTGGGGGGAATTATACATCAGGACCATAAGGGATTTATCGAAGGTCGCCAGTTATCCGATCTAACGTATGATCTTGTGGGGGCAATAGATATCGCCTCATCTTTTTCCCTTCCGTTGGCAACACTCACCTTAGATGCGGCCAAAGCCTTTGATAGGGTTAATTGGCCCTATCTTAGTGATGTCTTGAAGAAGTTCAACTTCGGTGAGAAGTTTTGTCGCACTGTAGCACTTATGTATAATTCACCATCTGCACGGCTCTTAATAAATGGTACACTGTCTGACTCATTTAAAATCACGAGAGGCACTAGACAAGGCTGCCCGCTTTCCCCCCTCCTCTTTAATTTGTACATTGAACCGTTTGCGGAATTTCTAAGAGGGGATGCACTTATTCCATCTTTTGGATTTGGGGAGTGGGAAAGGCGGGTAGCTCTCTATGCAGACGATATCTTAATTTTTACCTCAGATCCGGAGACTACACTCCCAGAGGTAATTAAGAGAGCCGAAGAGTTTGGTCGCATCTCGGGATATGAGATCAACCCAAGTAAAACCGACATCATGGCATGGAATATCCCCGATCTACAGCTGGATGTAACCAACTCAATGCGATACTTGGGTATCCGAATAGTACAAGATGTCGGCAAAATTGCCCAAGTTAACCTTGAGAGAGTGTTCAACGAGAGTAGGAAACTGTTAAAATCTTGGTCCAATCTTCCACTGACTATCCTCGGCAGAATAAGTCTGATAAAGATGTCTATCCTCCCTAAATTTACTTTTATTTTTAATACCATCCCTCTCGCATTCGACAATGCAATCTTGGAGAAGTGTCAGAGAGAGTTTAATTCCATTGTCTGGAACTATAAATCGGCGAGAGTGGCATGGAAGAAACTGAGGAGGAGGAGGGAAAAGGGAGGACTGTCTCTGCCTGACTTGCAGTATTATGCCTGGGCCTTTCAGCTGTCCCACTCCAGAATGCTTTTAAAAGTTCCATCTAACACATCTAATGGTGTCATGTTCAAAGCCATGTTGATTGGTGCTGATATACCAACTAATGGTTTCATGTTTAAATACAGGGATCAGAAGTACTTTAAAAAAGTGAAGTTAAAAACTCTTATGTCCCAGGCGAAGGCCTGGTCACAAATAAGGAAAAAACTAGGTCTGCCATATTTTTCAAATTTTGCACCCATTTGGGAATCTCCCGGGTTACCGCTTTGTCTGAAAGATAGGCTGGCAATCCCGCTGAGAGATGGAGGATTATTAAAATGGGGTGATTTGCTGGTAGGCGAATCACTGAGGTCCTGGGAGGAGTTACGGGACAACTGGCCTCAGAGTTTTCGAGGTTCAAGTTTATACAACTAGATAGTTGGGTCAAAGCACTGGCTAGGTCAGGGGTAACACTTGGGAGGAGCAGTATTATAGAAGAAAAGTTGGTTGAACGACCAGGAGGGGGTAAAGAAGTTTCGCAGTGGTACTGGAATCTGCTAGAAGAGATCGATGGAGAATTTATCCTTCCGGAACAACTGTGGGGAACAGAACTTGGGGTCCAAAGCATCGAAACCTGGCAGAAATCCCGCACCCTGTTATATAAGTGTGTTAAACCTGCATGGCTAAGGCGTAACCATTTCTTTACGATACACCGAGCCTATTTTACCCCTTTAAAACGGTCTAAATTCATCCCAGGGAAGAAATGCAATAAATGTAACTATATTGCGGCTTCGGACATCCATATGTTTAAAGAATGGCCTAGTATATTACAGTTCTGGAATGAAGTGAAAGTGACTTTGGACTCCATTCTTAATATCTCGGTTTCCATCACACTACCCCTGATTATATTCGGATGGGATAACAGTATAAAGGGTCATGCAAGGACATTCCTGTTCTACGCAATATTACTTGCAAGAAGAGAGATATGCAAGGTTTAGGTAGAAAACTCGGCACCAACACATGCAAATTGGTTGTCATCCCTGTATGAAACATCTAAAACAGACATGCTGAGATCATGCAGCTCACGTAACCTGACTTTTTGGAACTTTTTGGCTCAGTGGAGACAGTAACCGGGTTTTTTTTTTTCAATGATTATGCCATAATACTCCAAGAACTTGGCCCCTCCTCTCGGTTCTATGGCTGGTTCAACAGGTTTCAATACCAAGTTTGGAGTCATCCCCTCTTCCTCTTCGGGTCATCTCCTGCCGATTCTCATTAATCGCGTTTTCTGGTGCAGTGTCAACTTTGCACTTTGATTCAATACGCGCATGGCAGTTGGAGGCTAATTAAGAGGAGGGCTAGGCAAATGAGGATTAAAAAAATATATATATATATTCTCTTTTTATTACCTCATAGAGGCCCATCATGCACTGTAATTGAAAGTTGTTCTAAAAGGCTGGGTCTTTAAGAAAATATGTACATGATGCAATGCTTTAAGGGACACCCACTGTGTCACAGCTGTGCCTAGCAACAAGAGATTGCTCAGGCTGCTCACAAAGGTAATTTACACTTGCAAATAATTCACATGTATAATCTATTCTTACGCTTTGCAGAAACGTTACCATTTTTGGCTACTCACAAAATCTGAGCGTGACGTTTCTCAAAAGTGTAGACTTAAATGTCTCCACCCATTGGAAAAGGGGGTGGAGCCAAATTTTGAGTGTAAATTACCAATGCGTGAAAGAAACAGGAATATGTCCAGCACCCCACATGGTCAACACTGATACTGCAACACCATCCCATAGAAAATAACCTGTGACTGAGGCTTAAAATAAAATAAGATAGGAAATAATTTTAAATTAAATTACATTTTTAAAAATACTTTAAAATATATATAATTTAATGCAAAAAAATATCAAATGCAACATATTTATTATTTAATTCTATTTTAACATGCTTGGATGCCCCCTTTCTCTCCACAGTTGGAGTGCCTCAGGGCTTGGCATAGAGACCCTCCTTATTCGATGTTTAATTCAAATTCACGCCCTTAGCTTTGTTAGTTGAGACCTTGGGTAAGGTAATCTCATATGCTGATGACATCCAACTTCTTTTCACCTGTGGAAAGGGAGTTCAGTTCACTGGAGAGACTATTAAAACTGCCTCTCGGATGTGTTTCACTGGTTGTCCATCAAGCAATTGAAATGTAATCCTGACAAAACAGAGATGGTGTGTTTTGGCCCTACATCGCCAGACTTATGGAGGACCTTCTGGCCGAAGGACTCCCCCTCCCTGGCCCACAACAAGACACAGTAAAGAATTTGGAAATCTAATTTGACAGTGCCCTTTCCTTCCAAATATAAATCCAGGCACTGGCTGATTCCTATTTTGGGCTGCTACGCTCCTTGAAAAAATGTCTTCCTTTGCTGTCTGTTGAAGCTAAGAAAATGGTTATCCAGGCCTTGATAACTTGCAGATTGGATTATGGAAATGTACTATACTTAGGTCTTCCAGATTAGCTTCTTAACAGACTCCAAGTGGTGCAGAATTCGACGGGTCAAATCCTCCTCAATCTTCTCCAAAAACACATATGTCCTTGCATTTGAAGGCATTTCACTAGCTCCATATTAAAAAAGGGATTCTTTTTAATTCCCTGGTCTGTGTTCACAAAGCCCTGCACGATACTGGAGCTGGTTATCTGAGAGAGAGGATTTGTGACTATGTCCCTTCCAGAAACCCATGGTCCTCCTTTGATCCATTGGCTAGAGTTCCAAAAATGTGTCTTCTAGAACCTGTGGCAGGTCCTTTTCCTATCTTGGATCGGTCGCCTGGAATAAACTTTCTATGTAGCTATGTACCACAATTTAGCACTCCATCTTTAAGAAAAAAAATGAAAAACATGGCTTTTTCAACAAGTGTAATGGGACGATCAGTGTTTTGTGGATAGCCTTGAATCCAGGGCCGGGACACTTTTTGGAGTATCTGTGCACTATATAAACCTCATATCATCATCATCACCAATTAATGTAACATTCATTTTTTATTTAAATATAATTAAATTAATTTGAATTAATTATACACATCAGTTCTAATAATTATTAATGTATAAGAAAAAATAATCCTTTTTTCTAGGAATTCATTTTTTAATGTAAACTTCAGAAAAATACTTTAAATTTCATCTAGTGAAATTAATTAAAGATTTATTTCAAAAGTTGTTAACAGTGCTGTAGCATTTTTTCTTATGTGCTACATTTGGTAATTTAAATAAACAAAGCTTTTGAGTAGGTTAAAAATATGTACTTGTACCTCCTGCCTGACAACTTTTTATCTCTGAAAAAAATGTTTTGTTTCAGTTGATGCAAGGCGGCTATTTTTAGGACAGTAGATTAAAGGATGTGAAACCAAACTGGCTTTTGCATCCAGGACCATGAAGGAACTAGAGGTGAACTATAGTACCATCGGAATAGAGGCCTTAGCTTGTGTATGAGCAGTATAGATGTTTAAAAAATAATTATGGAGTACAAATTTTGAGTTTTTTACGGATCACAAACCTTTGTTTCATCTCTTGGGTGGCAATAACTTAGGGCAAGCATCAGCTTACTTGGTGTGATTTTTATTCAAATTTCAAGAGTATAACTTGAGTGTTAAGTATATTCAAGATGGGAAACTATAGGGCTGATTGCCCTTCCAGAATGGCATTAGAATACTTGGATTCAGATGAGGGTGATGATAAGGAATGCGTTGTGGCAACAATTGATGCAGTTCAAAAATGTAATAATGTGTATTCAAAGGCTGAATGGGTCGATGCTTGTAAAGAAGTTTCTTTACTGAAAAAGGTGGTGAAATACCTAAAATAGGTTTGGCCAAAATCTATGTGCCTTTCAGGTGAACTGAAAACCTTTGTGCTTCTGAGCTTTCTGTTATTGAAGAAATTTGCATGAGACTAAACATATTTGTACCACTTTTTGCCTTAAAATGGTTGAATCAGACTAGTACATGAGGATCACCTGGGGTTCCAATTTCTTGTATGAAACTTAGGCAGTACTATTGGTGGCCATCTCTGATTTCCAAGTATGAAATATAATTTATTATTTTCCAGTGTTTGACATCTGCTGAACATTGGAAATCCCAATTGATATTATTTACTGTGCCACTTCCCGTTAATCCTTGGGAAAAAATTGATTTAGATTGTTCAAACCCTTTCCATTTGCTTCCCATGGACAAAATGTCCTTGATGATTATTTTTCTAAGTGGATATACTTCCCGTTTGTGTATTTAGCTAATACAGATAGGTAATCACATTTTTAGACCAAGGAATAGATTTACAAAGGTTTCACACAACGCAGCACAGCAACCAAGAATGGTGGACTGTGTTGTGTGAGAGGGAGAGAGAAGGACAACGGCATGTCTACAAAGCTGACACTCTCCTCCCCTCGTCCTAGCATGGCGCACAATCAGGCAGCCAAACGTCACGCATACACAACTCATACACCTTTAAACCATAGTGCAAGAGTGTGTGCGTGAGTCTAGTATAAGTTTTGTACTGGAAGGATACCCTTTCAGTTAAAAATTCTATGCGTAGCCTAACTTTAAAATGTTTCCTACATTGGATGTGTGCTGTACAGTACAGCAAGCATACAAAGGGGGAAGCATAAGAAGTAATGTACTTATTTCTCCATTTTAACGCCTGCTTCAAAGTGGCATTATTTGTTGGTGCAAAACCCTGTCTAGTAATGTTAGTAGATAGGGTTTTGCATCAAAAAAGCATGCGTGCTTGCATGGGAACACCTATGTACCACCCATGTAACACCCCTTTGAAGCTAAGTAATGCAAAGCAGGACTTTTCACTGCTGTGAGTTTCTTCTAACCAACTTTCTAGCACAAGTATTGTGCTGGAAAGTAAATAACAAAAAAATATTTTGCACTGATACAAACACAGCTCAAAATGTTTGTAAATCTGGGCCCAAGTATTTCATGTGGAGAGTTCACCACAATACATTGTCATAGACAATGGCACTCATTTTACCTCAAATGAGATACAGAAATTCTCGATTATTTCATGACGTAAATGACAATCAGTGAGCTGTGCAGGGGAAGGACAAGGTTGACACTCGTTTTGGAAAACATGGCTTCTAGGCCCAAATTGAGGTCTAGTTGACAAGAGTCAGAAAACTGTGTTTTTATCCAACAAAGGAAATAATACTAAATGAGCATACATATGAATAATTGAGTATGAAACTGAATTTTGCACTTTGTCAATGATGCACAAAAATATAAATGCACAAAATCTTTCACAACTCCCCCCTCCCTGATTATTTTATATTCACTACAAAACATAAGTAATCAAATTAGTCAGAAATTATAACACAGTCTGAATCACTTTTTGCCTCTTTCGAGTTGATTCTTCCATCAACTTAAGCTGATTGTAAATGATATCCTTGGTAAGCTCCATTTAAAATCCTTCTCTTTTTGTCTTTAGTGATCTCCTTTGCCTTTTCACCCACAGTTAGAAACAGGTACTCAGGACAATTGCAAAAATCAATACAATTATTACAGGGGTTAAGATTAACCTAAACATAAACCTTCCCAAACTATCGAACCATTCGACATCCTTGCTAAACCCCTTTCCTATCTCACTAATGCAGGAGGCCACTGCTTCCCAGAAGCCAGTATTAGTTTTGTTTTGAACATATGCATTAATAACCCTACTATTATCAGGTATGAAGGTGCAGCTTTCCCTAACTTTCAATACCCTGCAAACACCGCCTTCCTTCGCATGGAAGTCAAGTCAAGTACTTTGCTAAGTATGGTAATGTCTAGCATGCAATTCATATTATAACCTCTAGGAATCACTAAAACAAGATAGCATGAACGTATCCAAATATATGGCAGATTGAAATAGAAATGCACAGAATCTTTCAAAATGTATTTGTAATATACTGTTTAACTGCTAACCATATCACTTACCTATGTAAGAATTTTATTCTTAGAATGCAGCTGTGGATTCTGAAACATGCTCTTATTCTGATCTCTTCAGTTTCCGAGTTGCTCTTGGACTTGCTGGTCATGTTTCTTGCCATGGGTTAGCTTTTTTGGAATAATGTTGTGGCATATGTGTTCCTCCTATATCACAGGTACTGAAGGGGTGTTAGATACTTCTCAAATTTAGATTTGAGGAGAGTATACCACCAGATAAAGTTATATCAAGACTCAAGGGCTTTGATGGCCTCTTTCACCATGGAATGGGTATTCCAATTCACTTGTCTGCCTTTCAGTCTTGCTTCCGCAGCCAGTGCCTCCCAACGTATGATGTCCAAAATATGTTGTACCCTAGATAAGGTTATATTGCTTCAGGACATTGTAGTTTTCTGGAGGGCCATTGAGGAATACAAATGGCTGTAAAGCAGGTGTTAGATAGATTGGGAAAGGCAGGCATGACTCATACGACAAGCGAAATGTAGATACTTGGTGGAGGAGGTGGAGTATCTAGGATACACTGTCTCAGCTGAGGGAGTAAGGCCACAGTCTAATTTGGGGGGTATCATCATGGAATCCCCCACACCAGCGGATAAAGACCTGTTGTTCAATATCCACCCACAGGCTTATTTACATGCCTGTTGGCCCGCTGGTGTTTTACTTTTTTATGACGCTCCTGCGGCGCAGAGTGCAGACCCATATCTATGAGGCCACACAAAGCCACGTTGGTGGCTTTTCATAGCCTTATAGATATGATGTAAGGTAACGCCGCACAAGTTGCTGAGTTACCTTACACTGCAACAGGGGAGCATTCCATCGTGCTGCAGTGAACTTTCCCATGTAACATCCTTGGGTTTTGATGCATTCCCAGTTTTACAAGGATCTGTAAACCTGAGGTGAAGCGTAACGAGGAGAAATATCTTTATTTCTCCTTGTTTTTTCCTCTTTCTATATGTGCTGCATTCTGCAGCACACATAGAAAGAGGAAAAAACTTCCATGTATTGTTTTTCCGTTTCTGCTAAAAACTATCCTGCCAACAACGAAGACACCCTTGCACCATGGTGTAAGGGTGCCTGCATTGGTGCTAGGCACCAAATTGTGCGCCGGCCCTGGCTAAAAGGACAGAATGCACTGTATCTTGTAAATACGGTGCATTCCTGCCCTTTCAAATTGGCATAGGGCAGCTCAGCAAAAAGACTTGTGGCGCTGCCCTATGCCTATTCATTTTAAATGAGGTCCTACATTTATTGAGAACCTGGCAGACAAGACCAAAGATATGTGCAACACATTAAGAATAAAGAGTATTAAAGGTAAAATGCTTGAGTGAGTGTTCAAGAGAGGACATTAAGGTGTCCATTGCCAATGCTAAAACACTCACATCCTTAATTGATAAGAAATGCCATGGTAGTTGCAATAGATGCTAGTGCCATAGTGTAAACCTGATTCTTCCGCATTACGTGCTAAAGGGAAGATAGTGGCTTTCACTTAGGAATCTTTGACCAAATCCAAAAGCAACTGTTCATTCATCGAATGGGAGGTGTTATGGTCACAATGGCCATAGAATACTTTTGAAAGTAGATTTGAGGTGTGAAAGTGAATTTGTGGACAGATAATACACCCCTATTGAAAGTATTGATGCCAGGAGGAGGAAGGCCGCTGAGAGTGACATGGGTTTGACATGGTTTTAAAGGAGGTAGAAGTATTAGTTAATGGAGGTTGGACAAGAGAGAGTTGTGCATTGGCAAAAGTGAGGCCATTTTTAAGGTTCTGAATGAGGCAATGGTGTGTATTGAGGCAGGACTGGCCGTACCGTGCATCGGGTTGGTTTTGCAGCAGTGGGGGCTGGATTTGTTACTGGGGGCTGGTTTTACAATGGTACTGCAATATCAGTCCCCAGTAACAAAAGCAGCAAACAAGTGTTTCCAGCCTTCCAGGGCCAGGGTGGGTTTGGTTTGAGAAAATTGCCTGGGCTGCTTTGGGTACCCAGTCCGGCCCTGTATTGGAGGCATATTGGAGGCATAATGATGCCAGGTTGTGTCTCTAGAGGAACTGTGAAGCAAGCTCATAGAGCTGATACTTGAATACCCAACCATGAAGAATAAGCATTGGCATAGCCAATAGGTCTCGCCTTTGGAACCTTATAAGTGTTTAGCCATACAACAGTTGATGTTGTTGCACCAAGGATATTGTGCTGCAGAACTAAATACTTATAAGTTCCCAAAGGCGATGCCTATTGGCTATGCCAATGCTTGTTCTGCCACGAGTGATGTTCACTCATGGGAAGTTCTAGAACACTGTGGACTTACAGGCATGACATACAGCGCATGCATGCACAGAGTCTGACAGTAATGCTTTCCTCCGGATGCTTGAGTAAAAATATATCTTAAACAAGTCAAAAACACATCAGTATTATTAAAACAGCCCAAAAACTTTGAATTAGATAGGATACTAGGAACTTGGGGAAAAGAATGTCATAGCCCAACTTACTAAATTAACATAAAAATTTAAATTAAAAAAAATATTCAGTCCATTCTAAAATGATATACAAACTATGTTGCTTTCAACTAAACACTAAAAAATAAAACAGTGGACATTTTTGACAGAATTTTCGGTTATATTTTTCTGTATAAGTCAGAGCGCAAATCATCATATTTGTTGTTGAGTTGGGGGAGAGTGTGTTTGTGATGGCACAGTCTCTGCTTTTTTTTTTATAATTCACCATTTATTTTATCATGTTTCCACTTATTGATTTTTTCAACTGAATAGACAATGCTGATGTGTTTGCTTTAATATTTTTATATTTATTTCAAAGTACAATATTTTTGTGTAAGCTTCTTTTGAGAGGCAATACTTGTAGACCTGCAAGTCTCTCATCTTATAAAAAGAGAAAATGATGCTTGCATATGTTCCTACTTAAAAGCATTTGCTCAAGTCATTACGTTGTCCAACGTTCAATGTGGTAGTCACTTGCTTAAAGAGCATATTACATACATGGGAGCGAAGTTTACAAAGTTATCGGCCAGGGACATGCTAGTTCATATGAGGTACATTGAGGCCAGATGACTCGCTGGAACGCAGGTGTATGTATTCATTTTTCATGGCACCAAAAATCAACTTTACCTTGAACTCGCACAGTAGGAAACAAGCCATCGTCACAGGAAGAGAGGTTACTCACACCTCTTATTTTCCGCTCACAGCGGAGGTACAAACGTCACTAAATATGTATTATTCAGGCATGTGTAATAGTAATGCACGTGTATATATATCTACTATATGCATGAAAGTCAGTTTTCTTGTCTGCCACTACAAACAAACCAGCACTGATATTAGAGGTGAGGTATAGGCTTATTTTAAGGAAATAAGGTATGAATTTATAAATATTCAGCTGGCATATACCTGCCATGCAAAATAACAGTGAGTGAGAAATGCAAAGATTGTTCTAACTAACGTCTGCACTCTTATGCTATAATTCTTTACAGATCGATCTATCCAAATGAATATCGTTCACGAAGCATCAAGTCAAATGCAAATATCAGTGGTACAGTCATGTGTACACACCGCAGGGCATTAGTACAGATTCCACCCGGTAACTCGGATCTTTGTAATCAATGTTCTATTTTCATTAGAGCTCCGAAGATGCCTTTTTATTGTGTGGTACACAAAAACAATTACGTTCAACTTTATCATAAATAGTCATTTGAAAATGTTGTTTGCCAATTATAAAGTTGCATGTATTTTTCACATATTAAAGGTAGTTAAGTTTTGAGGAAACACATAGTGACAAGATTTTAAAACAATGGGCAGAAACTCTTCGTTGGTGCACTGCCTAAAACCAACAAGTGCGGCCATGTGGGCTCAATAGTGGAAGCGCAACAAATGGCACCCTGTGCGCTGCTGCTCCCTCCCGGAAGGTGGATGCCTGGCATGCATGAGTTGTTTTTTTTTAAACATATTTTATTAAGTTTTATCAGCATACAAAGCATCCCAAAATACGTTTCATCCTTATACAACAAAACATGTCTCCACTGTATTTTCTGAATATATAAGAAAGGGACCCCCTGAAACTAGTGGCAAGTTCCTAGGTCAGGGTACAATATTTATAAAGACAGCAAATCCTAGGCAACTGTGGGGTCCTTAATCCCTTCGCTGCTAGGCCTTTTCCCCTCCTGTGCTGAGGCTTTTTTTGGCGTTTTGGAGTAGTGCGCGCTTAGGCCCTTGTAACTTTTTGACCACATAAGGTATCCACGCCAAATTTGCGTCCTTTTCTTCCAACATCATGTGGATTCTAAAGGCGCCCAGGGTTTGTGGATTCCCTTGGAGGGGTCCCATAAATTAACCAAAATATAGTGATTTTTTTGTTTTTTTTCAGAAAAATGGGAAAAACGGGCTGCAAATGAAAGCCTCTGGGTTTTCCCTGAAAATGGTATCACAAAAGGGTTTGTGGGGCTGAAATCTCCATTATCTCGCTTTCAGGGAATGACAGACTTTTGTCAGAGAACCGAAATTTTTCACTCAGTTTTGGCATTTTTCTGGGACATAGCCTATTTTTGCTATTTTTAGAGCTTTCCACCTCCTTCCAGTTAATGGTAGAAATGAGTTTGAAAGCAATAATGGATCCTGGAAATCTTTACATTTTCGAAAAGTAGACAACATTCTGAATTCAGAAAGGGGTCATTTGTCTAAATCCATGAAGGTTTCGTTATAGAAACTAACAGTTAGATATTGGAATATTTGAAATTATGTTGAAAAAAACAGCCTTTTGTCTCAACGTTTTCACCTATAACTTTTTCTAATTTTGACAGCTCTTGGAAAGCAATATACCGTTACATTTGTTAGACCTTCCTGGTTGTGGGGATATATAGGACTTGTAGTTTCACCAAGAACCCGACGAACCCAGATCCAAAAACTGAGCAGCAACTTGCAATGGTATTTTTTCATTTACTAGGTATAGTGCACTTTGTCTTGGAAAATGTATACATGGAATAATCTGTATGAAAGACACCTATGTATTTCTGAATTGGGTACAAATTATAGAGTTCATAAACAGTATATAATTGCACATTTTCAAAGTTGGGAATACTCATACTAGCATGAGAATTATTGGTCATTTGTCATAAAGATTTTTTTTTTACACAATGTCTTTCATTCAAAGGGAGAAATGCATGAAAGCTCAATTGGTAATAACAGTTGATTTACAAATCTGAATTACCCCAAGTGTCCCGATAAAAACGGTACCTCACTTGTGTGGGTCGGCCTTGTGCCTGCGACAGGAAACGGCGCAAAATGCAACGTGGTCACACCTAAATTTAGCAGTTACAAATTGACCCTTTTTTGGCAAAGTGCCTACCTGTAGTTTTTGCACCCTAGCTCTGCCGGCACCTAGGGAAACCTAGCAAACCTATACATTTTTGAAAAGTAGACACCCAGGGGAATTCAGGATAGGGTGACTCGACTGCCTACCCCCAGGTTTTGTTACCCAGAATCCCTTGCAAAGCTAAGATTTTGACAAAATAAACACATTTTCCTCACATTTCTGTGGTGGAAAGTTCTGGAATCTGCGTGGATCAACAAATTTCCACCCACCCAGCGTTCCCCCAGGTCTCCCAATAAAAACAGTACCTCACTTGTGTGGGTCGGCCTTGTGCCTACGACAGGAAACGGCACAAAATGCAACGTGGTCGCACCTCAATTTCCCAGTGAAATTTTATGTTCTTTGGACAAAGAGACTACCTTTTGTTTTTGAGCCGTAGCTCTTCCAGCACCTAGGGAAACCTAGAAAACCTATACATTTTTGAAAACTAGACACCCAGGGCAATTCAGGATGGGGTGACTCGTCTGCCTACCCCCAGGTTTTGTTACCCAGAATCCCTTGCAAACATAAACATTTGACCAAAAAAACACATTTTCCTCACATTTCTGTGGTGGAAAGTTCTGGAATCTGCATGGATCAACAAATTTCCACCCACCCAGCGTGCCCCCAGGTCTCCCGAAAAAAATGGTACCTCACCTGCGTGGGTAGGCATAGTGGCTGCGACATGAAACAGCGCAAAACGCAGCATGGTCGCACCTCAATTTCCCAGTGAAATTTAGCACGATTCGGACAAAAAGACTACCTTTTGTTTTTGCGCCGTAGCTCTGCCAGCACCTAGGGAAACCTAGCAAACCTATACATTTATGAACACTAGACACCCAGGGCAATTCAGGATGGGGTGACTCGTCTGCCTACCCCCAGGTTTTGTTACCCAGAATCCCTTGCAAACATAAACATTTGACCAAACAAACACATTTTCCTCACATTTCTGTGGTGGAAAGTTCTGGAATCTGCGTGGATCAACAAATTTCCACCCACCCAGCGTGCCCCCAGGTCTCCCAAAAACAATGGTACCTCACTTGCGTGGGTAGGCATAGTGGCTGCGACATGAAACAGCGCAAAACGCAGCATGGTCGCACCTCAATTTCCCAGTGAAATTTAGCACGATTCGGACAAAAAGACTACCTTTTGTTTTTGCGCCGTAGCTCTGCCAGCACCTAGGGAAACCTAGCAAACCTATACATTTTTTAAAACTAGACACCCAGGGCAATTCAGGATGGGGTGACTCGTCTGCCTACCCCCAGGTTTTGTTACCCAGAATCCCTTGCAAACATAAACATTTGACCAAAAAAACACATTTTCCTCACATTTCTGTGGTGGAAAGTTCTGGAATCTGCGTGGATCAACAAATTTCCACCCACCCAGCGTGCCCCCAGGTCTCCCAAAAAAAATGGTACCTCACTTGCGTGGGTAGGCATAGTGGCTGCGACATGAAACAGCGCAAAACGCAGCATGGTCGCACCTCAATTTCCCAGTGAAATTTAGCACGATTCGGACAAAAAGACTACCGTTTGTTTTTGCGCCGTAGCTCTGCAAGCACCTAGGGAAACCTAGCAAACCTATACATTTTTGAAAACTAGACACCCAGGGCAATTCAGGATGGGGTGACTCGTCTGCCTACCCCCAGGTTTTGTTACCCAGAATCCCTTGCAAACATAGAATTTTGACCAAAAAAACACATTTTCCTCACATTTCTGTGGTGGAAAGTTCTGGAATCTGCGTGGATCAACAAATTTCCACCCACCCAGCGTGCCCCCAGGTCTCCCGAAAAAAATGGTACCTCACTTGCGTGGGTAGACATAGTGGCTGCAACAGGAAACGGTTCAAATCGTACGGTGGTGAATTTACATTACCTCATTGCAAAACTACCTTGATTTTGGGGGGGGGTACCTGAGTTTTTGGCCCTGGGCTGGGTGGTATTCTTTGGAAAGTAGCAAACCCAAACAGTTCTGAAAACTAGACACCCGGGAGAGTCCAGGGAGGTATGGCATGTGTGGGTCCCCCAATGTTTTCCTACCCAGAACTCTTTGCAAACCTTAAAAATAGGTAAACATTTCCCACTCGGGAAACATTTTGGAGTGGGATCGCCGTGCCGGCAAAAATGTCCTACCACTCTGCGTTCCCCTTGTTCTCCCGAGTAAAAGGATACCTCACTTGTGTGGGTGCCCCAAAGCAGAACACGCCAAAAATGTATTTTGAAAAAAGTAGTTTTTAGTCATATTTAAGTTTTACAAATTAAGCACCCCAGCCTGAGTCACATGCCTTTGGCCCACCCACACAAGTGAGGTATCATTTTACTCGGGAGAACAAGGGAAACGCTGGGTGGTAGGACATTTGTTCCGGCAGCGAGATCCCACCCAAAAAAGTATGGAAAAGTGCGTTTTTGGACCAAAATTTCAGGTTTGCAGGGGTTTCTGTGTAGGAAAACATTGGGGGACCCACGCATGCCATACCTCCCTGGACTCCCCCGGGTGTCTAGTTCTCAGAACTGTTTGGGTTTGGTAGCTTCCAAAGATGCCTGCCAAGCCCCGGGCCAAAAGCTCAGGTGACCCCCTCAAAAAATAAGATTATTTGGCTAAAGGTAATGTTTTGGTCTCCACAGTATGAATTGGGCCTTTTCCTAAAGCAGCCGCTATGCCTACCCACGCAAGTGAGGTACCATTTTTATCGGGAGACCTTGGGGAACGCTGGGTGGGAGGTAATTTGTGTGAGCCCAGTGATGCCACGCTTTCCCACACTAAAACGTGTGAAAAAACTGATTTTTTCCAAGCAAAAAATGAGGTTTGCAAGGGATTCTGGGTAAAGGAACGTTGGAGGATCCACGCAAGCCATACCTCCTTGGAAGCCCCCGGGAGTCTACTTTTCAGAAATGTGTGGGATTGGTAGGTTTCCCTAGATGGCTGTCTCGCACGGGGCCAAAAACCCAGGTAACCCCTCTTGCAAAAGCTGGTGGACTTAACATTTTCACCATTGTTAAATTCACCAGCTTTTGCAAGAGGGGTTACCTGAGTTTTTGGCCCGGGGCTGGGTGGTATTCTTTGGAAAGTAGCAAACCCAAACAGTTCTGAAAACTAGACACCCGGGGGAGTCCAGGGAGGTATGGCATGTGTGGGTCCCCCAATGTTTTCCTACCCAGAACTCTTTGCAAACCTTAAAAATAGGTAAAAATAGCACTTTTCCAAACATTTTGGCGTGGGATCGCCGTGCCGGCAAAAATGTCCTACCACCCTGCGTTCCCCTTGTTCTCCCGAGTAAAAGGATACCACACCTTAACAGAGTTACTCAAAAGTCAAACATTCAAGCACGGCTATCTATTCCTCAAAGACACACACATATAGGTTGGATTTGGCACGAGGGCGAGTGATGGTTCAGTACATAAAATTTTATTAACAAGATATTTCAAAAAAATGAAATGCTCTGTCAATAAATAAATGCATAAAAACTGAACCAGTGACTCGCAACTCGTGAGCTGTAAAGCCATGACAAGGCACCAACAGTTTTACAGGCCATTCACGCACCTTTCATACCTGATACAAACCAGACCATTGACACCATCCGAATGGAAAAGCAACACATAACAACAATCACAATAAGGGGCAAGGTACACCCTACTGCAGAAAGAGAAAAAAAACAATTATTACTGCACACCCATCTAATCCGCAAGCACACACACATACTGGTTGGATTTGGCACGAGGGTGAGTGATGATTCAGTACATACAATTGGATACACAAGTAATTTCATCAAAAATGAAATACACTGCGTATAATTGAACGTATGATAAACTGAACCACTGACTCACAGCTCGTGAGCTGTAAAGCCACGTCAAGGCACCAACCTCTTTACAGGCCATTCATACACCTTTCGTACGCGTGACACATACAAAACATTCACACCGCCAGCCGCGGACCCATCACATTTCAACACTCACACCAACAAACAGCGCCATTCAAGGGCCCATCACTTTCACACGCCCACATTTCTGACACTGCAACTACACAAAATGATGGACTGTGTGGAGTGTCACTCAACTAGCAGTGTGTGTATTGACCAACAGAAAGTAACTACTCACACACCACCTGCCGAGCGCCAGTCCACCCACACCACCATCCAAGCACCAGACCATGCACACTGCCAGCCAAACACCACTCAGCGCACACCGACAGCCAACTACCACTCCACACACACCACCAGCCAAGCATCACTCCACGCACACCACCAGCCAAGCGCCACTCCACAAACACAACACCAGCCAAGCACCACTCCACACACACCGCCAGCCAAGCATCACTCCACGCACACCACCAGCCAAGCGCCACTCCACAAACACAACACCATCCACACACGCCGCCAGCCAAGCACCACTCCACACACACCGCCAGCCAAGCACCACTCCACTCACACCGCCAGCCAAGCACCTAACCATGCACTCCGCCAGCCAAGCAAAAATCCACGCACCCCCCCAGCACAACTCCAATCCATGCACTATGCCAGCCAAGCACCAGACCACGCACACCACCAGCCAAGCGCCATCCACTCACACCACCAGCCAAGCACCTAACCATGCACTCCGCCAGACAAGCAAAAATCCACTCACCCCCCCAGCACAACTCCAATCCATGCACTATGCCAGCCAAGCACCAGACCACGCACACCACCAGCCAAGCGCCAGTCCACGCACACCAACAATCCAAGCACAATCCTGCACACACCACCATCGAAATTAGAATTTTTTAAAGAAATACCACAAATCAAATGTAGAAACCTACAAATTCAAAAACTAAATGCTTTGCACTAATGCAAACCTAAAAGCAAACTAAAAAATATTACAGAAAACAGACCAGACAGTACACTTACAAGCTCAATGAAACTCCCAAAACTTCTTTTGTGTGTGGTACGATTTAAAACAAGCTGGCACACACAATCCAGGATTTGAAGGACAGTCAGGACAGTGCATACGAGACTCCCTCCGCACTTCTCTTCGCCAACAGACTCTACATCTTTTAGTGGGATTGTCTTTTGCAGTTGTGGGAGGAATGTATTCTGGAAAGTGGCGATCTTTCAGTCTAGCCACTTCCTCCACCACTCCAAATCTTGGCACACTTGCCTGTTCCACTAGTACAAGGCTGCCTATTATAGTCTCCTGAAACTTAACAAAAGGCATCTTTGACTCAGGACAAGATTTCTGGAAAACAACAAAAGCATTAAAGGATGCCAAGTGGAAAAGATGGATAGCCAACTTCTTGTACCAAACGTAAGCCTTTCGAAGAGCAGCATAAGGTTCCAACCTCTGATCTACTCTGTCAACACCACCCATGTGCCTATTATAGTCTAAAATGCACACAGGTCTACGCACTTCAGCAGTCTCACCCCGAACTGGCAGAGCTTCAGTGCTTTCGTCATGGATAGTAGTCAGCATGTAAACATCTCTCCTGTCTGAAAACTTCACAGCTAGAAGCTTCCCACATCGCAATGCAGTAGACTGTCCCCGCACAAGCCTTTTGCAAACAAGTTCTATTGGGAAACCTTTCCGGTTACTGCGCATCGTGCCACATGCAACAGTGCCCACTTTGGCCAACTCCTTGAACAAACGCACACTAGTGTAGAAGTTATCTACATATAAATGGTGGCCTTTGTTAAATAATCGTCTACCTAGTTCCCACACAATTTTCTCAGTCACTCCAAAAGTGGACGGACAAGCAGAAGTGTTAATGCTGGAATCCTTACCGGTGTACACCCTGAAATTATAAACATATCCAGTCTCACTGTCACACAGCATATACAGTTTGATCCCATAGCGTGCCCTCTTACTAGGAATGTATTGCCTAAAAACCAAGCGGCCCTTGAACAATACCAAAGACTCGTCCACAGCTATTTCTCTTCCAGGTGCAAAGATCTCAGGAAAACGATCAACAAAGTGATCAAGGACAGGCCGAATCTTAAAAAGACGGTCACAATCAGGGTGATCGCGTGGCAACGCTAAATCATTATCAACAAAATGCATCATGCGAAGAAGAAGCATATATCGATCACGAGTCATAACTGCTGGAAATATAGATGTTGCCATTAAGGGACTAGTGGACCAATAAGAAGACATTGATGGCTTCCTTAGCAAGCCCATCAAAAAATTTAATCCCAAAAACTTCTTCATCTCTTCAACATATGTGGGAGACCAATGGGTAGCTCTAGAATGGGGCTTAAGGCTGGCACTGTGGTCCCTCAAATACTGCTCTGCATACAAATTAGTTTGCTCCACAATCTCCTGCAAAAACTCATCATCAAAAAACAACTGAAAAAATTGAATTGGCAAAAAATTGTCAGTATTCACTCTACACCCTGGAACACCAGTGAAGTCTGACAATTCAGGCTGCACCATTCCAGGGGCAACCCAGACGTCATCACTAACATGAGGAGAAGAAGCCACCCTAGCCTGCAGGCCAGATACCTCTTGCTGCACTACATCAACGGGAACACTAGCATCCCCAGATGCCTCTTGCATCACTACACCAACAGGAATACTAGCATCCCCAGATACATTTTGCATCTCTTCACCAACAGGAGAACTCACATCCCCAGCTGCCTCTTGCATCTCAACATCAACAGAAGAACTCGCATCCCCAGATGCCACTTGCTGCTCAACAACAACAGAAAGACTAGCAGCACCAGATGCCTCATGCTGCTCTACAACAGGAAGACTAGCAGCACCAGATAACCTTTGGCGCACCACAGCAATGTGAAACCTTTTGGGCGCAGCCTTTACCACACTTGCCTGTTCCCGACGAGAAAAAAAGGGAAACCTTGAGGACCCAGGCTGCCGCTCACATGGCTCTTGCCTCTCTACCGGCACATCAATGTCCCTCTCTACCACAGGCACTTCATCAGCACTAGAAGAAGAATCATCATCCGATGATACCATGCGAAGAGAAAACTCACTGCCTGAATCTTCTGCACCTACCTCATGCTCCGAATCGGAGTCAGTGTCTGGACCATGGTCAGAGGAAGACTCAAAAAGCAAACTAACAACCTGCTTAGCAGTAATCCTGCGAGCAGCCATTATCCTTACAAATCAAGAAGACTACACACACAAGTGAACAACAACCTACACTGTGCAAAGTAAGAAGTAAACAAGGTAGAGTCTTCACACAAAAATCAATACACTCAAAAACAATTCAAATCTAACCAAATATAAGAAGACTCACCAGCACCTACTCTGCTGAAACACAGGAAAAAGAAAGGAAATTCCACTGGAAAGAAAAAAAAAGTATAGATTAGACAAAGTACACATCAAGCAGCAATACAAAAAAAAATTAACAATCAAGAAACACAAAGCCACACAAACAGCAATAACTTCACTTTTCATAAAAACACATTTATCTAGGAAAAATAGTACAAAAAACATTTACTTACCAAGCACATGCAACTACACAAGCTGCAAAACCAGCATTAACCGAACCACAACCTACACCAATACAAACAGCAAAAGCCTGGATCAAAAACAAAGAAGAAAAAAAAAATTTAATATATTTCACAAACAACATAACAAATGAATAAACAATACACCAATTTACCCCCAAAATCACATCCACACAGATGGGCCATCAAAAAGGGCAAAACGGACAAAAGTACGGGTTGATTTGCCCACCGGGGGGGGGGGGGGCCAGAAAATCTAAATTTAAAATCCGACCCACCTGAAAGCGACCCTTGCCCAATGGGTCACTTCCTACAATCTAAAATAAAATCCCTGGTGCTAGTGGGGGCATTTCCACCGCACAATCGCAATGCTGTGCGCGACCGTGAGCCAGAAATGCCCTGCAAAGAGACATCAGAAGAGAGGAAATTCACTTACCTCTCCCCTGATGCCTCTTTGCAAACCCCCCCAAATATCTCAAAACCAACCTAACACCTCCAGGCGCAGGAAGCAAATGGCTTCCCGACCGCCTGGGAATCCCTGAAGATGTTGGTGCGTGCTGTGCGCGCTGACGTCATCAGGGATTCTCATGGGGAGGGGGACAACAGAATTACTGTGGTTAACTGTGATGCTGGACAGAGGCACTTGCATCCTTGATTTTCACAAGCGCAATCCAAAAACAGTTCCTATGACCAGGAGCTTCTTTCACCCCATCTGCTGCTCTCATCAGTCTCTGACCATTTATACACATAAGAGGCATGTGAACTCACACAGAAGATCCCCGTTTGGCAACGCCCACCAACTAGCGGAGTGCACCATCTTTCCTAAATTTACCCACTATGATGGACAGCTCACTCAAGGGACCTGTGCACACATTGGTGCGATGGCATAGTAACACACACGGACACTGGAGACAAAGCAAGCGCTCGAGTTGCAGCACAAATTCAGGAAAACATTCATCAGCCCAAAAACATTTGTGACCTTCCCACTATGATGCACAGCTCACACAAGGGACCCCTGCGCACATCTGTGCAATTGCATAGTAACGCACACATGGACACTGGAGACAAAGATGGCGCTCGAGTTGCAGCACAAATTCAGGAAAACAATCATCAGCCCAAAAACATTTGTGAACTTCCCACTATGATGGACAGCTCACTCAAGGGACCCCTGCGCACATCGGTGCAATGGCATAATAACACACACAAAGGTCACTAGAGACAAAGCAGGTGATCGAGTTGCAGCACCAATTCAGTAAAACATTCATCAGCCCAAAAACATTTGTGACCTTTCCACTATGATGGACAGCTCACACAAGGGACCCCTGCGCACATCTGTGCGATTGCATAGTAACGCACACATGGACACTGGAGACAAAGATGGCGCTCGAGTTGCAGCACAAACTCAGGAAAGCAATCATCAGCCCAAAAACATTTGTGACCTTCCCACTATGATGGACAGCTCACACAAGGGACCCCTGCGCACATCTGTGCAATTGCATAGTAACGCACACATGGACACTGGAGACAAAGATGGCGCTCGAGTTGCAGCACAAATTCAGGAAACAATCATCAGCCCAAAAACATTTGTGAGCTTCCCACTATGATGGACAGCTCACTCAAGGGACCCCTTCGCACATGGCATAGTAACACACACATGGTCACTGGAGACAAAGCATGTGTTTGAAAAGCAGCACACAAAAAAAAACATTCATCAGCCCAAAAACACTAGTGAGCTTTGCCTAGGCAGCACAGGTGTGTTTTTCAGCCACTTCAGGTACACAAAAAATAAAAGAGATGAAGGACAGAGGCACTTGCATCCTTCAATAAAATCAGCACTACATTCACATTTTGGAAATGACCCCATCTGTTTTTTTTTTTGCAACAAATCAACATTTTTTCATACCAGAGGCATGAAAACAATTCAAAATTAATGTTACCCCAAAAAGGGGAGCGACCCTTCCCCAAGGGGCCGCTCCCCGAACAACGAAATTGTCCACAAAAGAAAAAAAAAAAAACCCCTACCATTCCAGCTGCACGATCGCACGATCGTGCAGCAGGAATGCTCTAAACTTGCAACGAGTGAAAGGAAAAGCCTTTCCTTTCACTCGATGGCCTTTTCTAAACTTTCTCCCCTGCCCCAGCCGCAAAACTAACCTCTGAATCCTCCGACGCGAAGGAAGCAAATGGCTTCCCTGCGCGTCGGTAAACAACAGGAACCCCCAGTGACGTCAGCGCGCCTCGCGCGCTGACGTCATTGATGACGCGGGCGGGGAGGGCAGGGGGAGGCAGGGGACGGTCTTCCCCTGCCATCTCAGCCGAAAACTAACGATCGGACAGACTCGGTGGGAGCGCTGGCACTTCCCCCGAGGGTGGGGCTCATGACGAGCTGGGCTCGTCATCAGCGTGCGAGCGCCCTACTCCATGACGAGCCCAGCTCGTCATCAGCCCCGAAGGGGTTAAGGATATCAGGTACAATGGCACAACAAAAATTGTGAGCACGACAGATATAAGCTAATGCAGTGTACAGGAAGAATTAACAATGAAAACAATGAGCAATATACAATTCATTTATTATAAAATATACATCACATAAATTAAAAAATGCAGAACTCATAAGTGTTATTGCAATTATTGACAGAGATTTCAACATATACTTTCAACCATGATGTTAAATCAGATATCATACATAAATAATAAAAACAGATACAGTTATAAAAAGCAACCAAGGGGGTTTGTTAATAGTCTCTACGCGCGTTTCGGCGTGACACACGCCTTCTTCGGGAGAACCACTTGAAGATTCTAAAAAGAAATGATATACGTATTACATAATAAAAAAAATATAATCCAGTACACTGCAATGGTTCACATATGCTACATCAAGTGAGATAGAGGCTAAGACAAAATTGTAAAGCTGGGAAGTGCTAAAAAAAGGAAAGGAATCCAATCACCAAGTTTAAGAATGTGACAATATAATGAAACAGGGAGGACAAGAAATGTGCCTCGAATAGAATATAAGATCCTGAAAAGTAAAAGATAAAGTTAAACACATGAAGTCCCAAAGTATTAATGTGATTGCAACTAAAAATAAAGGAACAAGAGTGGAACAAGAGTGGAACAATGACCACAATTGACCAATGGACCCTTACCTAAAAATTCATGGAGAAATATATTGGGTACCAGGAAGTGGATAACGTTATGTATGAAGCATGAACGGAACAATGTCCTTAAAGAAATAAGAAAACACGGATATGTTGTTACTGTGGGAGTGAGCAGATTTAATAATATGCTATGGCAGAAACTTGCACGACCTATGGTGTTACCTATCAGCAAAGCTGCTATTTGAAGAGCCAAGATTGATTCCCGGTCTGGCAGTGCAAGCATAAAGTGGTTGACAAAAGCACAGCAGAATGAATTGGAATTGCTCTCACTCCGCTCCCAAAACAAGATAAAAACTGCGGGGGAGATGGTAAAATTTGAATCGAATGGTCAAAATCGTTCTCATGAGCTTAAACTTAAGGTGTAAAACTAATTTAATAAGAGCCGGGTTTACCTGGTTACGTGTCCAAGGGTGGACTGCAAGAGGGCGATGAATTAAGCAGCTATGGAACTGAAATAGGCTTAATATAATGTAGTAGGAGTTTATAGGCAATGTCCGGGCAACGTTATAGTATCACCTCGGAGGAACCTGTCAAATCAGAGATAAGGGTAACATCAGGGATCTATTTCGATTCCACTTCATAATTAAGTAGGAGGTAGGATATACTGTTACCTTCACAGGATGTAGGTTCTAATATCGCGTAATGGATGTTAAGGGCATGGATGGCCACTTAAAACCAGCGTGGATGGCTGGAAAGAAAATAAAACAAGAAGTTACGCCTAGATGGATTTACTTCAGATGCCTATTGCGTGCTCTCTGTGGTTATTATTGGAACGGGCAACCTGAAAATATAGTATATGGCGTTATTCAGAAAATAAAGGAACCCGTTTGGATATGCTTCTTTAAATAGTTAACGGACCCATTAAGATATGCTTCCTTAGACAGGATGGCATGTACATTCTAATTGCAAAGAATGAACAACTTCGCTCGTGGTTTGTCTAGAATAGAATCGTGGCTTCTGGAATCCGAATGTACTTGCAGCCATTAATTGCACTCCTGAATAGGATGGACTGCCTAGTATACAACTACGCCGATGACACCCAGATAATCATCCGGCTGGATGATGGCCCGGGAGCGTCTACCAGGTTGCAGGACATACTCAAAGCCACGGTTAATTGGATGTCCGAGAACTCCTTATAAATCAACCCGGACAAGACAGAAGTGTTGCCTATTTCCATCTCGGGCAACCCCTGGAGCGAGGAATTCTGGCCTGTGGAGCTGGGTGTGCCACCGGAACCGGCGTCTGCAGTCAAAAGTCTGGGCCTGTACGTGGATGATAAACTTTCCATGAAAAAACAAGTCACCACGGTAGTGGGCACCTGTATAGGCCTGATGCGACAATTGAGGAAGATCTCTGCACTACTCTCATTTTCCACCTTGAGACATGTGGTTTCAGCCACAATCCTGGCTAGGCTGGATTATGGAAACTCCCTGTATATCGGTCTACCCCAGCGGCTGCTGGATAAGCTACAGGGGGTTATGAACGACGCAGCCCGGCTGGTTTACAAGAAACCTAGGACTGCCCACTCTTCCCCTCTGATGCAGGAGCTACATTGGCTCCCGATTCGGCAGAGGGTTGTATTTAAAGGATTGTGTATCGTACATAAGGCGCTGTATGGTAATGCACCAAGATACTTGAAATCCCGCCTGTTCCCTTATACACCGAGCAGGACTTTGCGCTCGTCGGACGCTACCCTCTTGTCCCAATCCCGGTTTAAATTGGCCACGGTGGGGGGACGTGCTTTCTCCAACACACTCCCAGCTCTGTGGAACAAACTGGCCCCAGAATTAAGGAAGGAATGCAATTTGTTATCCTTCAGAAAAAAGTTAAAAACCGTACTGTTCAAGCAAGCATGGAGTAGCCTCTAGGCGTTGGGTTAAGATCAAGTAAATACCGAGCCCCACTACGTAATCTGGACAAACAGCGCTTAGAGACCCCGGTGGTTATAACGCGCTATACAAATTAAATAAATAAATAAATAAATAACAAAGTTATTATGTTCGCTAGCACCTAAGGGGAGAGAGCTGCAAATGATAACAGAAGAACTTACTTGCCGCCTGAAGCACACAAAGCGTCTGGAGGGGTTCCGGTAGAAATGCCGATGGCCCCGCTATGCCGCATTATATAGCCTGTGTGAAATCGCCCTGCTACTACTTACAGCGACCTTGTCTCTGGTGGATGACGTCACACACAAGGGCCAGGGTGTAACGGATAGAAAACAACTAGACCGAAGACGGAAATGGAGGCTCAAGCGTGGACATAGATAATGGACTTCAGATTATTTTATATTGTATCTGATGGCATTCTCCCACGGTATTTCATTATTTAAAAATGTGGGATATGATGCCAAACTGAAAATCCAAAAAACTTCTCATTTTTTGCGCATGTGTTCCATATCGGTGGTATTAGCATGATTACAGTTTTCTATGATAAACCATCGAATATCTGTATGTTTATGCTTATGTTCATAAGCATAAACCTATGTGTGTGACGTCATCCACCAGAGACAAGGTCGCTGTAAGTAGTAGCAGGGCGTTTTCACTCAGGCTATATAATGTGGCATAGCGGGGCCATCGGCATTTCTACCGGAACCCCTCCAGACGCTTTGTGCGCTTCAGGCGGCATTTTTCTTTCCAGCCATCCACGCTGGTTTTAAGTGGCCATCCATGCCCTTAACATCCATTACGCGATATTAGAACCTACATCCTGTGAAGGTAACAGTATATCCTACCTCCTACTTAATTATGAAGTGGAATCGAAATAGATCCCTGATGTTACCCTTATCTCTGATTTGACAGGTTCCTCCGAGGTGATACTATAACGTTGCCCGGACATTGCCTATAAACTCCTACTACATTATATTAAGCCTATTTCAGTTCCATAGCTGCTTAATTCATCGCCCTCTGGCAGTCCACCCTTGGACACGTAACCAGGTAAACCCGGCTCTTATTAAATTAGTTTTGCATCTTAAGTTTAAGCTCATGAGAACGATTTTGACCATTCGATTCGAATTTTACCATCTCCCCCGCATTTTTTATCTTGTTTTGGGAGCGGAGTGAGAGCAATTCCAATTCATTCTGCTGTGCTGTTGTCAACCACTTTATGCTTGCACTGCCAGACCGGGAATCAATCTTGGCTCTTCAAATAGCAGCTTTGCTGATAGGTAACACTATAGGTCGTGCAAGTTTCTGCCATAGCATATTATTAAATCTGCTCACTCCCACAGTAAGAACATATCCGTGTTTTCTTATTTCTTTAAGGACATTGTTCCGTTCATGCTTCATACATAACGTTATCCACTTCCTGGTACCCAATATATTTCTCCATGAATTTTTAGGTAAGGGTCCATTGGTCAATTGTGGACATTGTTCCACTCTTGTTCCACTCTTGTTCCTTTATTTTTAGTTGCAATCACATTAATACTTTGGGACTTCATGTGTTTAACTTTATCTTTTACTTTTCAGGATCTTATATTCTATACGAGGCACATTTCTTGTCCTCCCTGTTTCATTATATTGTCACATTCTTAAACTTGGTGATTGGATTCCTTTCCTTTTTTTAGCTCTTGCCAGCTTTACAATTTTGTCTTAGCCTCTATCTCACTTGATGTAGCATATGTGAACCATTGCAGTGTACTGGATTATATTTTTTTATTATGTAATACGTATATCATTTCTTTTTAAAATCTTCAAGTGGTTCTCCCGAAGAAGGCGTGTGTCACGCCGAAACGCGCGTAGAGACTATTAACTAACCCACTTGGTTGTTTTTATAACTGTATCTGTTTTTATTATTTATGTATGATATCTGATTTAACATCATGGTTGAAAGTATATGTTGAAATCTCTGTCAATAATTGCAATAACACTTATGAGTTCTGCATTTTTAAATTTATGTGATGTATATTTTATAAAAAAAGAATTGTATATTGCTCTTTGTTTTCATTGTTAATTCTTCCTGTACACTGTATTAGCTTATATCTGTCGGGCTCACAATTTTTGTTGTGCCATTGTACCTGATATCCTTAAGGACCCCACAGTTGCCTAGGATTTGCTATCTTTGTAAATAATTATATATATATCCACTGTATTTTCCAACAGAACCCCCGATCCCACCCCCCAAAATAACAGTTGGTGTGGGTACTTTACAATTGGTCAACAATTGACTTGGCGCCAGTTAAATGGACATTGGTCTTAGCAATTGCGCATAGTTATTATCACATGTTCATACCGTGTACATTAATCCACATTCTCCCTTAGCGAATCCATGCCTGGCATGCATGAGCTGCTGAAAAGAGCTGACCGATTCCAAAAGGTCATCTCCTACAGCAGCGCATGTGCGCTGCCTAGGCGAGATCTAAAAATGGGTGAAAGAAAGGTCCTGGTGGCTTGGCCTTCATAGCGAAGTGACAAGAGAAGTGGAATAGAAGATGTGTGGCTTCGTTTCAGAGAGGAAGAGAATGTGGTGAGGTTGGGAGAGAGAGTGAGGGGTGTAGTGGTCCGAAGATGATGGGTGATGAGTGTAGGAGAGTAGGATCTGCTTCCTATGGTTACCCCCACTTTTTGCTGTGTTTCACTGGTTTTTCGACTTTAGTCTGGCTGTGGCCCTGCTAACCAGGACCACTGCCTAGCTGTTCTCACTCTAAATTGATTACATGTAGTTTAGGTATATACTAGATTGGTTACTGGGTCACCCTTATGAGTCCCTAGTATATGGTACCTTAGGTACCAAGGGCATAGGTAACCCAGAGGCCTACCAGGGGCTGAAGCATGTATTATGCCACCCATGGGAAGCCTTCCAAAATGGCACCCCAGGTCTGCACTTGCAGCCTGGGTAAGGGGGTGTAAGCACTCTTTACTGGGCTATAGTATACCTGTAACCACCATTTAAAACAGACACATATTATCCTATAAGTCACTCCTATGGCAGGCCTTGACAATCCTGAAGGCAGAGTGCTTGGTTTTGTGTGAGAGGGTGACATAGAATGAGCTGAGCCCCTCTGCAGCTTTCGGAATACCTTCCTTATAGCTGTTCTGTGATATAGCCATACCATATACTCTTAAGTGCAATATAATTCTCGCGGTTAATGCTAACTTTGGTTCCTGGTTGCCCCAGTGGTTCTACAGGCCATAGGCCTCACTTCTATCACTCACGTGGTTCTTATACCACTTTCTTAGTATATTGTTTGTGAGACCCCTAGGGCAAAACGTATACTGTGCTATTTACTGTGTGCTATTTAAGTTCTTGTATTGTACTTTTGCCTCTAGCCTCATAAAGAGACTAGAGGGGTTGTGTTTAGAATAAATACATATATTTTATATATATACCTGGTGTGGTGCACTTTCATTTGATCATTCAAGAGATTATAGACTGGTAAAATAAGCTGCTTTACATTCCTTCAAGACTTAGCCTGAAGGCTGCTCTCCACAGCTACCACTAGGATAGCTTTCTATAAGGTTGTCTTTAACCTACCATCAAGAAGGGATCGTTTGGACTGGTGCAAGGTGCCCACTAGAATAGTGGACAGCATATGCCAGGCCAACTTCTCACAAAGAGGGAATTAGAATAAAGAGAGAGGGAATGGAAATGAGGAGGTGCAAGTCAAGGGATGGAAATAGTGAAGGTGAAGCCTCACGGATGAGCAGGCGAAGATTGTGGGATTTATTGCTGAGGTGAAGGGAGACCGAGAAGGTCAGGGACTACCTACCCCACGTGTTCTTTCCGATGTGCCAGAATTGGTGTGCGAGAAACGTGCAAGATAATGGAGCGATCCAGCGGAGCTGGATAGGTTTGTATGGTGTTAATGTCTTTACTTTTGCAGCTTTTTCTGCCTTCCATCGGTATCTACGTTTCAGCACATTAGATGCACGTTCTGTTAAGCATGCCCTTGTATATAGGTTTATTTCCTTTAGACTTTAAGATACATTTCATCACTTTAGAGCCATATTTTGTTTTTATTTGCATTATAAATGAGAAAAAATATGTTGTATCTTTAGGGAACAGAGGAACACTGCGGTTCCTTCTTCCACGTCCTATGTTGATGTTCAACTGGGGAGAGCGTTCTGTGGTGGTTCATGTGGGAGCTGGGTGGCTTTTAGATACCACCACTGGCTGTGTCTCTATGAATATTTATTGTTGCAATGTCACTGTACACTTCTGAATTCAATACAGTAGTTGACTATAATGAAGAACCATTGATGCAGAATGTCAGAAGTTTCTTTTCAGTCTGAAGGACTGTCAGAGTTATCACAGATAAACAATTGCATTAACAATTTCATAAATATACACATATTGAGGGGACATATGCCTTCCCCCACGTAGCATTGACCAGGACGAAATACTCACCCCGTAACATGTCCTTACTGTGTATAACTGTGAATAGTGATGGTTTAATCTTGTCACGGCCCATAATAACACTGATCCCTCTGTATGATTTATTGTATGTCGATGAATGTTAATAAAAAGAATTAAAAAAAATCATAAATATAATTTGTACAAACAATATAATATAATTAAAACCTGATAATAGGAAGGGTCAAACGTCTTTGAAAATCGTTCATGATGTGTGTGCACTGCCAGGGAAGGAAAGCCTTAATGAATCTAATAACACAAAATAGATTACCAGCTGCCACATGCATTAACATAAGGAATTGTGATTCCTAAATAGCAATTCCTTATGCATGTTGGATTCGCAAAATAAATTGTGATGCCTAAACATTAGCTAACAGCAATTCGCAAATTGTGAATCGCTATTAGGTAATGTCACTCCATTCATTCCTATGGACCTATATGCCCATGCCTGGTGGTAAGTGGACAGTGGCAGTGTCCCTGCCGCTTTTACGGCGCGATTATCGGCGCTTGGGTGATTCTGGCTGACCTTTGTTTTACGGTGTGAGAGCTCTTTTTGAATCAGTTGGGGCTAGTGCGAGCGAGCGAGAGAGTGAACGCTCCCCCGAGTGCTGTTTTAAATATCTTTTTCTCCTCACATTTGTCTTTGGTTTTGGGGCATTCTGTACTTGCTCTGCTGAGGTCCTTACCTGAAGGCAGGCAGCTACAGCTTCGGCACTGGGAGGCGCTGGACTCGTCCCTCCTTCCCGCCTCATTCTGACGCCGGTGACTAGCACCGTTTGAGCAGAGGGCGTGGAAGGTCCGAGCCAGCTGCTTCCGGTTGCGACGGGCAGCGCTCTAGTTGCTAGGACGCTGGGGGGGATATAAGGCACTGAACCCTGGGCCCCCATGTGGTAAGTGGATAGTGGCAGTGTCCCTGCCGCTTTTACGGCGCGATTATCGGCGCTTGGGTGATTCTGGCTGACCTTTGTTTTACAGTGTGAGAGCTCTTTTTAAATCAGTTGGGGCTAGTGCGAGCGAGCGAGAGAGTGAACGCTCCCCCGAGTGCTGTTTTAAAAATCTTTTTCTCCTCACATTGGTCTTTTGTTTTGGGGCATTCTGTACTTGCTCTGCTGAGGTCCTTACCTGAAGGCAGGCAGCTACAGCTTCGGCACTGGGAGGCGCTGGACTCGTCCCTCCTTCCCGCCTCGTTCTGACGCCGGTGACTAGCACCGTTCGAGCAGAGGGCGTGGAAGGTTCGAGCCAGCTGCTTCCGGTTGCGACGGGCAGCGCTCTAGTTGTTAGGACGCTGGGGGGGATATAAGGCGGATGTGTAATCGGCAGCGCAGCGGACGAGTGCAGTGGGAGCGAAGAAGGCGCGCCGAAGTTGCGCCTAAGTTAAGCCCTTCTGCACCTGTCCGAGGCCGGGCACGGGCCAGGGCCTTGCCCTCTGCCCCCCCCCGAGAGGACACATACGCTGGAGCAGAGCTGACCTGCTGTCCCTCCGCAATAGGTGTGCTAGCAGCTCTTGTCTGCACGGTATGAGCGCGGAAATGAACTCTGGTTGTAGCCACTGCCAGTTTACTTTTGACCTGTCTAAAATGGCTAAAAGGGAGCATTACAAGCTGATCTGTGGCTTGTTGAATGTCCGGTCGCTACACAAGCACAGACTAGATATTTATGATCTCCTCAGGGAAAAACAATGGGATCTAGTTTTTTTCACGGAGACATGGCTGGACTGCGACTCCTCCCCAGAGGCCCTTGAAGCCATTCCGGAGGGTTATACCCTTGTAAGGCAAGATAGATCGAAGGGCAGAGGTGGAGGAATAACCATTGTTGCAAGGCAGGGTCTACGCTGCCTTTTGGAGCAGACTGTGGTCACAGATAGCGAGGCGGCTGCGTTCTCCATTCAAGTTAATGGGGGGTACACTGTGAAGTGCCTCTTAATATATAGGCCACCTGGCCCATCTGCCAGATTTGTAGACAGCCTGGTTGAAAGTGTTACAGAGGCAGCCTTGCGCACGGATAAGTTCCTGGTGTTGGGTGACCTCAACCTACACCTGGACGATCCTGTTGATAAGATGGCTGGGGACCTCTGTAAAGAGCTGAGTGCGCTTCAGCTCGAGCTGATAGGTGAACTTCCTACCCATCTACGGGGCCATTTGCTGGACCCTATTTTTGCCAACTGGGGACAGGTGGAGGCCCTGACCCCCGTACCTATCCCCTGGTCGGACCACCATCTGGTGCCCTTTTCGATCTCTATTCCGGGAGCTAGAGTACCGGAACAGGAAGTACTGCATCGCCCGAGACGGAGATGGGCTAACTTTTCCCTAGCCAGGTTCAATGAGGCACTCATGGTGGGGGATGGACCAGGGGGAGAGGATGTGGAGAAAGCCAATAATAACCTAGACCAGCGCATTTTAGATGCCCTGGACCAGGTTGCCCCGCTCGCCCGGATTAAAACAGAGGGACGTGCCTTGAAAACGGCATCTTGGTTCAATGAAGAGGTGCGCATGGCCAAGATCGCGTGCAAACGTGCAGAAAGGCGTGGAGAGTAGATTTCGCAATCAAGCTAGAATGGATTATGTTGTAAGTAGGCGCAACTACCATAGACTAATTAGAAAGGCTAAAAAGGTGTACTATGACACCAGGATTAGGGAAGCAGAAAACTCCTCGAAGGAATTGTTTTTAATATAGAGTGGATTGGTTTTGAGTGAAATGGTGTTGAGTGCATTGGCGTAGAGTGCAGTGGTTTAAAGTGCCATTGAGCACAGTGGCATAGAGTGGTGCAGAGTAGAGTGGCATAGAGTGGTGCAGCATAGAGTGTAGCGGCATAAAGTGCAGAGGCACAGAGTGCAGTGGTTCAGAGTGTAGTGACATAGAGTAGATTATTCAGAGTAGAGTTATGTGACATAGACTGAAGTGGTAAAGGGTAGAGCAGAGTGGTGTAGAGTAGAGTAGAGTGGCATAGAGTGCAGTGGCATACAGCAGATTGTTTCAGAGTAGAATGAAGTGGCGTAGAGTATAGTGGTGCAGGGTAGAGTGCAGTGACATAGAGCGGTGCTGTAGAGTGCAGTGTTGCAGAGTAGAGTGGCAAAAAGAGGAGTGGCATATAGTGGAGTAGTGCCGAGTAGAGTGCAGTGGTGCAGAGTAGAGTGGCATAGAGCTCAGTGGCAGTGTTGTAGAGTGTCATAGAGAGCAGTGGTGTAGATCATTAGAGTGCAGTGGCACAGAAGGGTGCAAAGTACAGTGGTGCAGAATAGAGTGGTGCAGAGAGCAGTGGTGTAGGGTATAGTGTTGCAGAGTAGAGTGGCATAGAAAGGTGTGATGTAGAGTGGTCTGGTGCAGATTAGAGTGGAGTGACTTGGACAGGACTGGTGTAAATTGCAATGGCAAATAGTGCAGTGGTGTACAGTAGAGAGGCATTGAGTGCAGTGTCATAGATTGCAGTGTTTCACAGTAGATTAGAGTGGCCTAGAGTGTAGTGGTGTAGAGTACATTGGTGTAGAGTGCATTGGTGTGAAGTACAGTAGCGTAGAGTGGTGCAGAGTAGAGGGCAGTGGCGCAGAGCAGAGTGGTGCAGAGTAGAGTGGCATAGAGTTCAGTGGCAGAGATCTCAGTATTTCAGAGTATCGGGTTGTAGAGTGCTGTGGTGTAGAGAAGAGTGTCATAGAGTGCAGGGGCATAGAGAAGGGTGGTGAAGAACAAAGTGCTTCAGAGAGCAGTGGCATAGAGGGCTTAGCAAGCCATGATGGCGGCTGTAGACTACTGAGGCTCCGTAGTCGGGCGGCCTAACAGCCCACTAATCCTCGTCTTTCCGGTCCAAAACCATCATCCCGGATGGCGGAACACCAGCGGCACCCGGAGCACTTCTGATACCGGGGAATCATGCGCTATAAGAACTGTTACTTGCACCTCGTCATTTCCACGGTTTTGCACCCAAGATGGCGGCGGTCTGCTCTGGACTGGGACGGGAGTGACAGCAGCAACCCGCCCGGACCCACACCCACCGCGCCTCACCCGGAGGGCGCGCGAGACCGGATCCGCTCACACGGCGATCCTCCCTGCCCTCGACTGCTGCTGCGACAAGCAACCCTGCCTGGTGCAGGTAGACTGCCGGTGTCGCCCCTCGGAAGCGACGAGGACGCCCAGGTGGCGAGGATCACCTCGGGAGACGGGTGCGGCCCTTGGGTCCCCTCCCCCTCCCTGAACACTCACGGCAGCTTTGGGGAGCGACGGCAGCTCATCTTTCCTTGGGGGCATAGGATATTCGGTGAGGGCTCCCGCGCCGCGACCTGCCTGACTACAAAAGACGCACAGAGACGACTTCGGAGCAGTCGACACCCTTGACGGCCCAGAGAGACGACCTTCGGGGGTGAGTGCTGCACGCCGCTACCTTCCCTGCACCCCCCTCCCCCTTGCGGGATCCCCTCGTCAGCTCAGACACCTTGCTGACAAGCCGGCCGTCACATGGACAATGCCTGACTTTAAGATGGCGGCTATAGCCCATTAATTTGAACTATACCTGGCCTCATCTCCGACCACCACAGAGGGCAGGCTTCTCCGGATCCACACTACTGGGCTAGAACTGACCAGTCCTTGAGGAGCAATCCTCCCCACCCTCTTTGTAGGTGTGAGAACGCGCTGAGAGGACAAGCACAGGGTGGGCTGCGCGGAGTGGGGGCCCCACTCGAAAGGTACGACTGGCGACACGTCGATGCGGCCCCCGTTGGGGCGCTGGAGACCTCAGGGCACACTACGCCCCGTACCAGAAGAAAGCGACGAGTCACGTGGTCCCCGCACGGGGGGTGACATCCCGACCCCACTCCGGTGCCCGAAGAAAACCATCGTGGGCAACACACCCCGGGACATCGCCATGGGGAAACTGACATTCACGCAACAGACGGCGGTTCCTGAAACGGCGCCGGAAAACCAACCCCGCGCGAGCGCTCTTACCAAGACGCCGGCGCCGGCGCCGCAACCAGACCCTACCATTTCCGACAAGCTAGACCAGGTCCTGGCTGCCATAGAACTCCCCAGGGCCTCCATGGAGGAACGCTTGGGCACTCTCACCACGGACATCACCCTAATCCGTGACGACCAACGGAAACTGGCGGATAGGGTCCGAGAGGGAGAGAAGATCTTAGCGTATGTGCAACCCACTTTGAAGACCCAGCGCCAAATGCTTCGGACGGCCATGGACCACTTGACTACAATAGAGGAGCGGGTGGACGGTTTGGAAGGGCGTTCTCGGCGCTGCAACATACGCGTGATAGGACTGCCGGAGGGAGTCGAGGGAGCACACCCCATCGACTATGTGGAGACCTGGGTGAAATCCTTCACTCCAACCAAAGATCGCACAGCTTTCTTCTCCTTCTTCTCCTGACCGGGAAACGGATATCTGGCAATGCCCCTCGCCCTCTGCTTGCGAAATTCCTTCATTTTCAAGACCGAGATGCGGTACTGCGGGCGGCCAGACGCGCAGGCCCCTGCAGGTCGAAAACCAACATGTCATGATCTTCCCGGACTACGCCAAGGCGGTGCAAACACTCAGGGCGTCCTTCCTGGAGGTGAAACGGCGCCTACGGGAGAATGACATTCAGTACTCCTTGTTATTTCCTGCTCGCCTGAAAGTAATCCATGAAGGTTCCACGCACTTCTTCTCCACGGCGGAGGAGGCCTGCGACTGGGCGGATCGCCACTGCAAGCTGGGATTGGCTGCGGCCCCATCACAGAAACGTAGTCAAAAGGCCGCAACAGGAGGCGAGTTCTGCCCCACACACAACAGCAGCAAAGACAACAGAACTGGAGGGACCCGGCTAACCGTCAGGAAGTAGACCCCCCGGACCTGGAACAGATCATGCAGGAACGTCGACAAGCCCTTCAGGCCGTGGCGGACCTCAGAGCTCCCCAATCGGAGGAAGATATCGAGGGGATCCCCCACCTTTTCTCATCTAGCAGTGAAGAGGACAATGCACTGATCTGTCACACAGCTAACTCCGTTACATTGGCCCCGATCACGCCATTGATCGCTGATTCTGCCCAGTAGGAGTATAACCGGTTGGAACCCGACAACATGCTCCGCTAGAGGACTTCTACCGGTGGGTACGCCGGCTGGGGGCCACCTACCATCCACGTCAGAACACGTTGGACACACCACAACCCGAATTGACGACCATTTCTCCTACAAACGCCCCGATCGGAAACTGCCTCGCAGGCTCAGCGTGCCACCCCTACGATTTAACTGTTCGCTCCCCGGTTCTAGGAGCGCAAGTTTGGACGTATCGAGCTTGCCGATGCGTCCCAGGTATTGGGATAACTCCCCCAGTTCGTTGTTCTGTTTACCCTGTTCTTTCATCCCTAACACCCCTCAGAAGACGTAGGAGACATGTACAATAGGACAGCCAGCACACCCGGGTGGGAATGGGCGGGTCCCTCCAGTAGATGCAACGCGGCTCAGCCATACTTAGAGTCCAGACCCTTCACCATCACGGTCACGCCCCCCCGGCACGGAGCCAACCAACCACACTCCTCAATGCAGCGCGCAGATGTTAACCTTCTCACCCTGAATGCCCGGGGCCTTCATACACCACGCAAGAGATATGCCACATACGCTTATATCAAACGCCAACATGCGCAATTTGCATTCATCCAAGAGACGCACCTCACTCAAGCTCCGGTCTCGTTGGCGCAGCACTATCTGTGCCACATCTTACTCAGCGTATGCGTGCGGCGCACTAATTTGGGTTCGCCCAGGCACCCCCTTTCAGGAAACCCGCAGGGTAGTGGACAGGGAGGGATGGTACGCCCTTTTGGAGGGGCTAGGGGACAGGCAACCCATCCTGCTAGGCAGTATATATGACCCAAATACTGAGCAGGATAAGTTCTGGGACTCCCTCTCTGGTGTGCTGGCTCCATTTGTGTCCCTCCCCTGGGTCTTAGGGGGTGACTACAACTGTGAACTCGATGTTGCACTCGACAGATCGCACCCGCCCCCTCCACACTCCCCGGCTCATGCACTGTCAGAGCGCTTCCGCCGCTGGGTTAATCACTGGATGCTGGCGGATGCGTGGAGAGCACATCACCCTCACACAAAGCTATACTCATTTCATTCCATCCCCCATAATATACGAGTCCGGTTAGACAGATTTTTATGCACTTCCTCCCTGATACCACAGGTCCAACACTCTGACTACCTGGGCCGGATAGTCTCCGACCACGACGCACACATATTACGCATTCAATGGAACCCGCCACACCCGCCACATGGCGTCTCCCGCGGGACTGCCTCACCGACCCGACATTCCGACACGACCATGCACAAAGTATTCAGGACTACTTCGCTTGTAACACCTACTAAAAAAATCTGGTGCAGACATTACTGACCTGGCCAACTTCAGGCCTATATCCCTGCTGCCAGCTTGCTCCAAAATACTGGAACGCCATGTCAACATCCAGCTAAACGAGTTTGTTGAAAATACGGGATATCTTCATTCATCCCAATCAGGCTTTCGCGCCAATTATTCCACCGAATCCGCACTCCTAGGGGTGACTGAGCGACTCCGACACGGTATTGATAGTGGTGAGACCTTTGCGCTTATCCTTCTGGATTTAAGCGCGGCTTTCGATACCGTGTCGCATTCCATTCTATTGGAGTCCCTTCACTCCCTTGGTGTTGCTGGATCTGCGCTTGCCTGGGTGACCTCATTTCTTAATGAGCGCACATTTCAGGTATTTTCAAACAAAGCTGAATCGGCGATCTGTTCATCTGCTTACGGCGTCCCTCAGGGGTCTATATTGAGCCCTCTGTTGTTCAATATTTACATCAGACCCCTCGCTACTATCGTAGAGGACGCCGGTCTGTCCATATACTCATATGCAGACGACACGCAGATTGTGTTTTCCTTGTCTGGCAGCAGGGTTCAGGACACCTCTGCCCTTAAAATCGGCCTTTCTCGTGTTGCGGCCTGGATGCAAGTCAATCTGCTAAAGCTCAACGGTGATAAGACTGAGGTTATTATACTTGGCAAACATAAAGATCTGTGGGGCCCTAGACACTGGCCCAGTGATATGGGTCCACTGCCTACCCCCGTGCCAGTTGTTCGTAACCTCGGTTTTCTAATCGACGAGAAACTCTCGATGCGACAACAGGCAACTAAGGTTGCTGCAATCTGCTTTAATACCTTACGCTGGTTGCAGAAGATCCTATGGATGTTGCCTGAGTCTACTCGAAGAACTGTTGTTCAGGCCCTTGTAATGTCCCGTATCGACTACGGCAATGTGCTCTATCTAGGAGCCGATAAAGCCACAATGAATATACTCCAGGTTGTACAGAACTCAGCTGCCCGCCTTTTGTGCAATATTCCACGAAGAATGTCTGCAACGCAAGCCCTGTGTGACCTTCACTGGTTAAAAATCCCTGACCGTGTGGCTTTTAAAACCTTGTGTCTTCTGTTTAAGATCCGTCAGGGTTCTGCCCCACTTACCTGCACAATCTTGTTCAGCCATATCAGCCCAGTCGTCCTCTCAGGTCATCAAATAAAGCCAATCTTGTAATTCCTAGAATCCGATTGGCAAAAATGGGAGGTCGCTCATTCGCCCATTTGGGGCCGAAGATGTGGAATGCTCTTCCGTTAGCGCTAAAAACAGAGACCAATCTTTTTGCTTTCCGCAAGAAGTTGAAAACTTTTCTGTTTTAGTTTGGTCACTGTTTTTGCTCCTTCCCTTCCTCAGCAATTACCTGTTTCTCTTCTCTAGTCTGTCCCTGGCGCCGGGAAACCCATTACGGGTAGCTGAGCGCAATATAAATTCAATAAATAATAATAATAATAACACAGGGTCCGCCTCCTCCAGACTGGTGGAATGGGACGCATATAAAGTGGTGGCCCGAGGGACGTGCATTCAGCAAGTTACAGGGGTCCGCCGCACGTTGGAACGCACACTTGTCGACACTGAATGCAGGCTAGCAACACTCACGAAACAGGAGGATGCGGACGGTGCAACGGCGGCTCAGGTGGCAGAAGCCAAAACACAGTACTCCACAGCTATAGCGGATCTGCGCAAATTTAACTTTCGGGCATACGCCACCCGGGTACATAAAGAACGGGACAAAACTGGTATACTACTGGCATGGTTGGCGAAACAGGATACTGACGCCAAACCCATTACGGAGATCCTGACGCCAGCGGGAGTCCTAGTGCGCTCCCAGCTCGACATTTTAAACGCGTTTCAACAATATTATGCTATGGTATATGACACCCCGAGGAACCTCTGACAGGGTGCGATCAGCCATTTTTTGGACCCCCTTCCGATTTCACACATCACAGACGCCGTTAGCACAGAACAAAGCGCCAGGTCTCGATGGCCTACCCCTCGAGTACTACAGCACTTTCTCTACCCTTCTGGTCCCCCGGCTAACCACTATGTTTCAGGACGCATTCGAGAGGGGAGAACTGCTGGGATCTCTTCGAGAGTCCGTCATAGTAACGTTCCTTAAACCGCATCGCGATTCCCAACAATTGTCCTCCTACCACCCCATCACACTCCTCTCTGCCAATTGCAAGATCCTGGGTAGAATTCTGGCTACCTGGTACGAGCAAATACTACGTCCCTTGATCCATCCGGACCAATGCGGATTCGTTCCCGGCACGAACACGACCCAGAACATCAGACGATTATTCCACGTTCAGGATCAGGTAGGGGACACCCTCCCGCACGCGGCCTCTTATAATCCTTGATCTTGAAAAGGCCTTTGACACCCTAACCTGGCCATACTTACTCGCGGTCCTCCGTCAAGCGGGGATAGGTCCCACCCTTCTGCGATATACCAACCTGTTATACACGAACCTCACGACCCGGGTTCGACTGGGTCAAAACATTTCCTCCCTGCTACCGGTCGGGAGGGGCACGAGGCAAGGTTGCCCCTTGTCCCCTTTAATCTTCGCCATGGCGGTGGAACCCCTGGCGATCCGCCTACGCCGTGAGGGAGCTACCTGGGGTATACCCATAGCGGACACGGTCCACTGCGTTTCCATGTACGCGGATGACCTCCTTCTATATATTAGAGATATCGCAGCGGATCTGACACCCATTTGGACGGCCCTGGCGGAGTTTGCGGAGGCGTCTGTCCTTCAGGTAAACTGGGACAAATCCACGATCTATCCCCTCCATCATTCCCTAACCCCCCGAGAGATACACATCGGTCCGCAAATGCTGCGCTGGAGCACGGGCGCTCCCAGTTATCTCGGAGTCCGCCTTTAACACTCTCCCACTGAGATCTACGAAGGCAACCACCGACGGGTGTTAGCGGGCATTCGGTCATCAGTGGATTTCTGGAGACGCCTTCCGATGGCACCAATCGGCAGGGTGGCCCTGGCCAAGATGATCATAGTTCCGCGTCTCTTATATTACTTTACGAAACTACCAGTCATCCCACCAGGCAGCTTCTTCCATGAGTTAGATGCCCTCCTCCGTGCGCTCATATGGGGGTCAGGCCGACACCGTATTGCACTTACCAAACTACACCTACCCACCACCCAGGGGGGCATAGGCGCCCCCGCCTTTGAATCGTATTTCCTGGCCGCACAGCTTCAGTGACTGTCGTACTGGACGGCGGGTCGGCACACTGGAGAGATCCACACTGTACAGGGCCCCATTCCGGCTCCTGAACTCCGACGGCTATTACTCCCAGGCACCAAACCCCGCCGGTCCTACCCTTTGCTGGTATCGGTGGCTCGCCGCTGTATGCTAAGGATCCACCGCATCGCGGCAGGGACCCCATGCTACTCCCCACGGCTGCCGCTGGTCGGTTGGCCAACCGGAGAGACTTACTTTACGCCCGTAAAGCTCCGAGCATGGACGGCAGGCGAGATCACAGAGGCGGAGGGGCTGTTCGCGGAAGGGCAGCTCCGCCCTTACGAACAGCTCATGGAGGACTATGACCTCCCCCCTGGACAGTTTCTAACCCACCGTCAACTTATCACCGCCTTTCGCCCATATTGTGATTTACGCCTCGGCGAGCCCGCGACACACCCAGGCCTTCACACTATCCTGCACATGGGCATAGGTCGACATCTAGTTACCTGGCTTTATAAGTCAATCAGCGAACTTGCGCACAAGCCCTTGCTCACTCTGAGAGCCACCTGGGAAGACGAATTTGGACGACAACTACATGACGGGGAATGGTCCAGGGCGCTGGAATTCCCTAAAAAGGTATCCAGATATGCGCGATTCAAGAACATTTAGTTCTACATCTTACACAGAGCATATCAGACACTGGCACGACTCCAGCGTTTCTACCCCGATACGCAATACCTCTGTCCTAGATGTCATTCACCCGACGCACACTTCCTACACATGTTTTGGAACTGCCCGACTTTACAGTCGTACTGGTCCACCATACTTGCCTCTATCCGCACACTCACGGGACTCACGGACTTAGACTCCTGGGAAGCAGTGGCCCTGGGAATATTTCGTAGACCGAAAACACACAAAGTACAGGTCCGCTTCGCTGCATTGTCCTTGCTTCTAGCCAAAAGAAACATCACCATGCACTGACGAGCAGCCCCGGGACCCCCTCTGGAAGCATGGGTTGGTGCGGTACAGAAATGGGCGCTTGAGGAAGAGGAACTCCTACGAGAGGAGGAAGCCAAGGGCCTTCGCAAACACCCTATCTCCATGGAGTGGACTATGCTATTACACCAGTTTAAACAAGTGCATGCGCGCCCAACCCCCGACACCCCCCAGTCACCTCCCATGATCCACACAGCACCTACAACACAATAAGATCCCTGGGTGGGGGTTATCGTCCGGGACGTTCCCCCCGATCTCCCTCCCCCTTGTACCTTGACGGGGAGAACACTCTAACCACTGACCGCTACACGCTCTCTACACCCCTCCCCCTCCCTGGCTTGTAACAGCTGCTGTCCTGACATTATACATTATTCAAGATCCTGCATCCCAGATCTGGTCTCCCCTCTTCTTCTTCTTCTTCTCCCTACCCTCCCTGTCCCCCCCACCCGCACCAAGCCCGCAGTTTGTTTCCCCTAGTTTTTTCTTTTCCCCCTTTGTTATTTTCCTTGAACTCACACCTGGACAATGCCAATTGTACTAGATTCCTACTCGTTCCAGGCATACTGACTTGGTCTATTTTGTTTGTCGAGTCCTCATGTGTATTCATCCCACTGGAACGCCACCAATTGTCTCTTGATGTAATGTGAGTACTATGAAAATGTTAATAAAAAATATTTAAAAAAAAAAAAAGAAAGCAGTGGCATAGAGAATTATGGTGCAGAGAAGATTTGAGTGGTGTAGAGTGCAGTGATTTAGAGTGCAATGGTGTTGAGTGGCGAGTGTGGAGTGTTGTAGCATGAAGTGGCATAGAATGCTGTAGCATAGAGTGTTGAAGAGTAGAGTATAGTGGCTTATAATGCAGTGGTGCACAGGTGTTAGCATAGAGTGCAGTGGCATAGAGTGCATTGGTTTTAAGTAAAGAGGTGTTGAATGTATTGGTGTAGAGTGGAATGGTTTAGAGTAGAACGGCGCAGAGTGCAGTGGCATAGAGTAGAGTGGTTCAGAGTAGAGTAGAGTGGCGTAGAGTGGTGCAGCATAGAGTTAAGTGGTGTAGAGGGCAGAGGCGTAGAGTGCAGGGTACAGAGTGCAATGGGGCATGGAGTGCAGTGGTGTAGAGTAGATTGTTTCAGAGTAAAGTGCAGTGGTGTTGAGTTGTGAAGAGTAGGTTGGAGTGGTGCAGGCTAGTGTGCAGTGGAATAGAGTAGTGGTGTAGAGTGTAGTGGCATAGAGTAGAGTAGAGTGGTGTAGAGTGCAGTGGCATACAGTAGATTGTTTCAGAGTAGAGTGAAGTGGCATAAAATGGAATGGTAGGGTTGAGTGCATTGGCTTAGAGTGCAGTGTTGCAGATTAGAGCAGAGTGGAGTGGTGTATAGTGGAGTGGAGTGGTGCAGAGTGGAGTGGCCTAGACTGAAGTGGTGTAGAGTGCAGTGGCAAAGAGTGCAGTTGTGCATAGTAAAGTGGGGTAGAGTGCACTGGCATGGAGTAGAGTAGTGCAGAGTAGAGAGACATAGAGTGCAGTGGCGTAGAGTGCCGTAGAGTGTCAGAGTGTAGTGGTGTACAGTGGCATACAGTGCATTGGCGTAGAGTGCTGTAGAGTGGCATAGAGTAGAGTGGTGCAGAGTAGAGTGCACAGTAGAGTGGTGTAGAGTTGTTCAGTGGCAGAAAGTGCAATGTTGCAGAGTAGAGTGTCATAGAATGCACTGGTGTAGAGTAGAGTGGCGTAGAGCGCATTAGTATAGAGTGCAATGGTATAGAGGAGTGCAGAGTGAATTGACATAATATAAAATGGCATAGAGTGCAGTGGCATGTAGTGCAGTTGTGTAAAGTGTTGCAAAGTATAGTGGCTGTAGTGCAGAGTAGATTGGCCCAGAGAGCAGTGGTGCGGAGTGGTGTAGAGTTCAGTGGCGAAGAGTTCAGTGACAGAGAGTGCAGTGTTGCAGAGAAGAGTGTCATAGAGTGCACTGGTGTGGAGTAGAGTGGCGTAGAGTGCATTGGCATAGAGTGCATTGGTGTAGAATGCATTGGTGTAGAGTGCAGTGGCGTAGAGTGGTTCAGTGTGAAGTGATGTAGAGTGTGATGGTGTAGAATAGAGTGGGGTAGAGAGCAGTGGCATAGAGCGCTGAAGAGTGGACTATAGTGGCATATAGTGCAGTGGCGCTGGGTAGATTGGTGTAGAGTGTAGAGGCATAGTGTGTTGGTTTTGAGCAAAGTGGTGTAGAGTGCAATGGCTTTCAGTGCAGTAGCGCAGGGCCAGCGGCGCAGGGTAGACTGCAGTGGAATAGAGTGCAGTGGCATAGAGTGGAATGGCGGAGAGTGGAACAGAGAAGGATATTGTGCAGTGGTGTAGAGTCGATTTTTTCAGAGTAGAGTGCAGTAGCATAAACTGCAGTGGCATAGAGTGCAGTGTCGTAGACTGCAGTGATGCAGAATAGAGTAGATTAAAGAGGATTTGAGTGGACTGGCTTAGAGTGCGGTGGCATAGAATGGAGCGATGGAGAGTGGCGTAGAGTGTAGTGGCATACAGGGCTTTGGCATAGAGTGATGTAGAGTGAATAGAGTGCAAAGGTGCATAGAAGTGTGGCATACAATTTAGTGGTGGAGATTGTAGTGTTGCAGAGCAGAGTGTCGTAATTGCAGTGGTGTAGAGAAGAGTGTCATAGAGGACAGTAGCGTAGAGTAGAGTGCTGCAGCATAGAGTGGTGTAGAGAGATCAGTGGTGTAGAGTACAGCAGTGCAGAGTAACATGGAGAGGCATAGAGTGCAGTGACATAGAGGGCAATGGTGTTGAGTGGCATAGCATGCAGTGGCGTAGAGTGCAGTGGTACAGAATGTTGAACAGTAGAGTATTATGGCTTATAGTGCAGTGATGCACAGTAGTTGGCGTTGAGTGCTTTTTCATGTTGAGTGAAGAGGTATTGAGTGCATTGGTGTGGAGTGGAGTGGTATAGGGTAGAGTGGTGCAGAGTAGAGTATAGTGGAGCAGTGTAGTGGCATAGAGTGCAGAGGCGTACAGTACGGTGGCAGAGAGGGAAGTAGAAAGGTGGAGAGTGCAGTGCCATAGAGTGCTGTGGCATGGAGTAGATTGTTTCAGAGTAGAGTGAGATGTTGTAGAGTGGAGTGGTGCAGGATAGAGTTTAGTGGCATAGAGCAGTGGCCTAGAGCGCGGGGCTTAGAGTAGAGGGGAGTAGAGTGCTGAGGCATCAAGTAGATTCTTTCAGCAGAGTAAAGTGCTGTGGAGTGGTGCAGGTTGACAAGTGCTGGGTAGAGCACATTGGCGTAAAATGCAGTGGAATGGAGTGCGGTGTTGCAGAGTAGAGTAGCATTGAGTGGAGTGGTGTAGAGTGGAGGGGGAACATCCTTTACAACGCAACTTTTACCACGCAGTGCCTTTACGACGCAACTATTACAACGCATGTTATTACAACGCATAGAGCTGGGGGGCGGTCTACGATAGGGAATAGATTTAATTTACTATCCAACACCTTCCCTACTATCCACGGGGACTGGAGTTCGAATAGTAAATTAAACTATTCACTATCCAGCACCCCTTAACGCTATGCGTTGTAACAGCATGCGTTGTAAAAACTGCGATGTAAAGGCATGCGTGGTAAAACCATGCGTTGTAATGTCATACATCCAGAGTGGAGTGGTGCAGAGTAGAGTGGAGTTGCCTAGACTGGAGTGGTGTAGAGTGCAAAGACAAAGAGTGAACTGGTGCATAGGAAAGTTGGGTAGAGTACATAGGCATGGAGCAGAGTGGTGCAGAGTAAGCTCAGGCGAAGTTTGTGGAGTGCCACTACGTGGAGATCCACAGAGTTGAAAAAAAACTCTGTAGAACTCCGCTCCGCTCCCCTCCACCCTCCCTAATTTAATTGTTTTAAAAAAAGGCACTTACCTGCTGTGACGTCTCTGGACTGTCTCCTCCTCACCGTGGTCTCTCTCTCCTCCTCATCCTCGCTGTCCTTGTCCATACAAACCCCTATGTTGTACGTCTTGCAGGAGGAGGGAGCCCAGAGACGCCATAGCAAGTAAGTGCCTTTTTTTCGTTATAATTAAATTAGGGAGGGTTGAGTGGCCGGCTAACTCTGCTCTGCTACGGAGTCAGACTTTGCCTGAACTCTGCGTTCTCAATGGAGCGCGGAGTAGGCAAAACTCTGGAAACTCCGCTGGCGGAGTGGAGTTCTCCTCCAGGGGTTAGTGCAGAGTAGAGTAGAGTGGCATAGACTGCAGTGTCATAGAGTGTTATGGTGGTGTAGAGTGTAGTGGTGTAGAGGGCATTGGCATAGAGTACACTGGTGTAGAGTGCAGTAAAGTGTCGTAGAGCAGAGTGGTGCAGAGTAGAGTACAATGGTGCAGAGTAGGGTGGTGCAGAGTAGAGTGGCATACAGTTAAGTGGCAGAGAGTGCAGTGCTGCAGAGTAGAATGTTGTAGAGAGCACTAGAGTAGAGTGGCGTAGAGAGCTTTGTTGTAGAGTGCACTGGTGTAGAGTTGTGCAGAGAAAAGTGACGTAGAATACAATGGTGTGGAGTGCAGTGACATAATGCAGTGGCATAAAGAGTTGCAGAGGAGAGTACAGTGGCATAGAGTGCGATGGTGCAGAGTAGATTGGCATAGAGAGCATTGGTTTTGAGCAAAGTGGCATAGAGCGCAGTGATGCAGAGTAGAGTACAATATGCAAAGCAGAGTGGACAGGTGCAGAGCAGAATGGAATGACGCAGTGTTGAGTGGAGTGGCTCTGAGTGCAGTGGCATAGAGTAGATTGTTTCAGAGTAGAGTGGAGTGGAGTGGAGTGGTGCATGGTAGAGTAGAGTGGCGTTGAGTGCAGAGTAAATCAGAGTCGCCTAGGGTGGATTCGCATAGAGTGCAGTGTTGCAGAGTAGAGTGGTGTAGATTGTTGTGTTGCATAGTAGAGTAGTGTGGGGTAGAGTACATTGCCGTAGAGTGGTGCGGAGAAGAGAGACGTAGCGTGAAGTGGCGCAGTGTGGAGTGGTGCAGAGCACAGTGCAGGGATGCAATGTGGAGTGGAATGGCATGGCATGGAGTAGAGTGGAGTAGTGCAGAGTAGACTGCAGTTGTGTGGAGTGGTGCAGAGTAGAGTAGAGTGAGGTAAAGTGAAGTATGCATGGTGTGGTAGTGTACTGCCGTTACAGACAACACATCTTCAATTGAAATGACCATTATTTTTGCACAGAAATACAATTTTACTGTTAATAGTACACAGCGCACAAAGGATAATGCGCGGACATGTCATCACCCAATGTATTGATTTGTTCTGATTGTTTTAAAATATTTGTTTCCAACACACTTCAGAATTACCCAAAAATTGTGCTTCATTTGTGCTTTTCTAATTCTGATATATTCTGAAATATCTGCACCGTTCATTTAGACATTTACCTTTTGTTGTGTGCTAAAAAAAAAAAAAAAACATTGTAGAGCCTTCCTCAAGCACATCCCCAGTAGCCAGCATGATTGTTGCATAAATCCTCTTACTTTGAACTCGGAGAAAGAAAAGTAAACACCAAGCTTGCTTGGAAGACAGAGCCTGAGATTTGACTTTGTCGTTGAATGCATAGCAAATGTGACAATATAGGAATAAGATTTAAAGATCTTTTTACTAGCACTTGTGGATGACTACAGTAAATAAGGTTTGAGCAATGGAAAGGAAGAACTGAAGCTGGACAGCCTAAACAAATAGAGCCAGCAAATAGAAAGTAGGCAAATGAGAGTTTCAAACCACAACCCAATGGTAAGCAATGGGAGGAATACATCCCCAAGGAAGCTCTCCAAACGTCCCTAAAATGTAATTAGCAACCCAGACAGTTGCATAGTAGGCTTTGATTTAAAATGCTAGATGGGGGAGGGAGCAAGGCCACGGGTATGGCATAAGCACTAATTAACTGCAAATAGTTTTGTAATTTTCAACCTCATGCCTCATTGGGCTAAGGGAACTCAAAAGTACCGAACAGGGGTTGGTGTACTTCTGTAAAATGATGTTACCAGGTCTATGAACTTTACATATAAGGGCACCATTTTCTCAAGACAATTAAAAATCTCCTGAATGTTTAATCAGTACTGCCTACTTTTTGCATAAACCAGCTTGCTAGTGTGAAAAAGCTTAGTTCTTCTCAATCCATAGTACTAGCCTGTTAAGGATCATTTTTCAGAATGGTTTTGAGAAGAAAGAATATGGCGACTAGACCTGCAATTTGCCAGCTTATAGTGACCTTTTTTCAAAGGACACTTTCTCTGCATCAATGCAGTACAGGTTCAACCCTTGCTTTGGTATTGACTGTATGAGAAAAGGGCCCTATATTTCTGCAATATTGTTATTAAAGTCCAAGGGAAATGTATCTAAACTTACAACTTTACCCGCTTTGTGGTTCATGAAAGCCTCCTTAACTTCCTCCAGGGTAAAACGTATTGGTTCAGAACATATTGCATTAACTTTAGATCCACTTCTATAAAAGAACCGTATAAAAAAGGTCAATGGATCCTCATAGCTTGGTAAACTTTTGTTAGCCCTTGGACCTCGGGAATATGAATTTTGAATGTTATTGACACAGCTCAAGTGTAGCTGGTTACAGTTTTCTACAAAGACAGTCAGGGGCAGATTTACAAGCCTCATGTGCCAAATTTATGTCGCCGTTGCTTCACTTCTATGATGCAGCGGCGGCGTAAACCATGCGCCATGTTGCGCCTTATTTACAATGTGACGCATCTAGGGAGATGCGTCACGTTGTAAAGCCCTGCGCCACATGAAAGCTGTGTTAGGTTTCATGTGGGCGTTCCAGCGCAGGGTGGGCGTTCCGTAGCAGGAACGTCTCGTAAAAGTGACACAGTGAAATCTACAAGATTTCACTGAGTCACTTTTACGTCCATGCTGCGTCAATACCCTACGCCGGTTTGAAGCAGGCGGAAGGAGTGAGGCAGCATGTTAGGCATAGGGCACCCCTGGTCATTGCTGGACCCGCGTTGCGCATGCGACACGACTCCAGCAATGCGCGCCCTTATGCCACAGGATGCGACACGCATCGTCCTATCCTTGCGCCATAGTGCGCCGCATTGTAAATGCGACGCATTTGCGGAGGCGCAGTGAGAGAATTGCGTATTGTATCTGTTCTGGCGCATCCCTGCTGATTTGCAAAGATGCTCCAGAACTCGTAAATCTGTCCCTCAGTCTTTGTGTCTGACAGTCCTTGTGCCGCGGAGCATTGTAAATCCTGGCATTGTTCCCTCTTTGTCATGATCAGAGACCTTCAGCAATTTCTAATCAGGGCAACCTTGCCCTCAGAGTCAGGCAAATCTTTATGCTTGACTACTAAATAAGAGCTCACCCTCCCACAGTAGACACTCTATGCCATGACTTTGATTGTCATTTGCTCTCAATTGTGGGTACAGTGAATTAGGTTATACAAAAAAAACACCAGTTCACACATTAATAAGGTGAAACTGACCAAGCTTAACTGGCTCAATGTTCTCAACAAAAAATACTTCAAGCATAGATCTCATGCAACTCAGATTGTAGGTTGATTAATTCCCATTTCAGATAAGTGGGTTATTTGAGATCACAATATCAACCAGGTCTGTCATTGATATGGAGGTGGAACGACAGTACAGTCCACTCTAATCCACTCCACTCCACTCCATTCCAATACACTCTAATTCACTCCAATACATTCCACTCTAACCCACCCCAATCAACAACACTCCAATCCACTCTAATACACTCCAGTATCCTCCATTCTAATCCACTCTATTCCACTTGACTCCAATCCTCTCCAATCCACTTCAATCCACTTTAATCCACTCCACTCTAATCCTCTTTACTCTAATACATTCAACTCCACTCTAATACACTCCACTCCAATCCACTCGACTCAACTCTAATCCACCCCACTCTAATCTCCACTGCTCTCCAGTCCTCTCGAATCCACTATAATTCAGTTCACTTCAATCCATTCTTTGCAACTCTTATTCACTCCACTCTAATCCAATCCCACTCCACACTAACCCACTCCACTCCACTTTAATCCACTCCACTCTAATCCACTCCACTGCACTCCATTCCACTTCCCTCCAATCCACTCCACTCCAATCCGCTCTAATCCATTCCAGTCCACTCCACTCTAATCCACTAAATTACAATCCACCATATTCCACTGCCCTCCAATCCACTCCACACCACGCCACTCTAATCCACTAAAATACAATCCACTCTATTCCAATCCACTCTACCCCATTCCAATCCATTCAGCTCCACTCTAATCTGTTCCAGTTCAATTCACCACAATCCCCTCTAATCCATGCTAGTCCAGTCCTCTATAATTCAATTATCTTCACTCTAATCTACCCCAATCCATTGTAACCCACTCTACTGTAACCTAGTCCACCTTAATCCACCCCACTCTAATCCACACTAATCTAATTCACTCCATTCTAAACTACTCCAGTTCACCTAATCTATGCAACTCTAAACCACTCTAATCCAGTTCAATTCAAGCCACTCCAATCCAATCTATTGCACTCCAACCCACTCAATTCCACTGGATTCCAACCCACTGTACCCTACACCACTCTAATCCACTCTACTCCAGTCCATTCTACACTAATCCACTCCACTCTAGTCCACTCCACTCTAAGACACTTTAGTCTACGCCACTCTATGATACTGCACTATGACACAATATGACACTCTACGCCACTCCACTCTATGACACTACTCTGTACTATGCCACTCTACAACACTCCACTCTACAATATTCTCCTCCACTTAAGCTACTCCACTCCACTCTACAACACTCTATGACACTCCACGCCAGTAACGTTTAGCCATTCTGGACCGCAGCCACACTAGTGTACAACATGGCTAAAACACATTGCCAACATCAAACAGGTCTTGCATAGGTGAGACCTAGTGGCTTTGCCAATGCTTGTTTTCTCTCCTGCTCTGCCAGTCAATACCTAAGAGTATACTTCCCCTTCCTACATTTTCCCACAATAAATAGCTGTGCATGTTAGGTGCTGGTGATCTGACCACTCTGTGTGTGTTCTTGGCCGATTGTGTCACGAGTCCACTGTTTCAAGCACTGCCATTCACATCTAAAAACACCTTGTAATAGACATGTTACCTTTAACAGTTTTCCTACCGCAGAATGATCCGAATACAGTGTCACCAGGCATAACAATTCAAGGCGATATTATATAAATCTAAAGAATTTCAAAGCTGATGAAAATCAATTTGGCTAACGGTCACCTTGACCAATGGTCAGATGGACCAATAGTCAATTTATGGTTTAACCAAAAAAGAACATCTGGCTGACATTCTCTCCTACACTCGCTTAGCTCTCTCTTCAGCAAACATACAATGATCCGTAAGGTCACTCTTCTTTTCCTTGATTCCCTCTTTTCTTGCCTGGTCCCGAATTTAACCATTAAACTTGCCTCTGGTTCTCCTTGGCCACTTAAAGCAATAGGGGGAGCTAAACAGTTGTACAATGAATCTACATATACATTTGGTATTACTATCCTCTCCCATCCCCCACTAACATTTGACACTCAAAAATGAAATATATTTGTAGCAGGTGGCTATAGGAGTCCTCTTTGCTTTCTTCTCTAGGGGTGATGAAGGCACATCCCCCCTAAAGCAGACTGTGTTTCTACCATGGAAGTGCGCCTTTCTGGAACCTTTTTACAGGGATCTCCACCCTGAAGTGAGTAAATGGCAGTGAGTGACCTCACCTGTTTGTGAGGAAAGTAGGTGGACATCAAGACCTTAACCAGGCAGGGCACCTGCTTGAAGAGAACACAACACCTGGCCCTTTCACAGCTACACTGACAACAATCAAGGTAAGCACTGTTCCAATAAACAAAATCCGAAACGTTTATCCTAAACAAACACAGGTTTATTCCATATACACGGAGCGACAATGTGAACTATGCTAACAAGATATCTATAAACAGCTTCCACGTCCCAACCCTATCCTAAGCATGTGACCAGTCCAAAAGGCAGTCCTTTGCCACCTCCAGCCAGAAATGGATTCCTCCCCAAGAGCAGGGCTCTATTTCAATGGTTTCAAATGTTCCTTGATGAAGATGTTACCTATGGAGTAAGCATTTCATAATGATGGTACTCAATAGTGTATGAAAGAGATGAGGAATGGGGTTCCTTGTTTTAGGAGCTACAGAACAAAAGCAGCAGTAATAGTTGTTGGATCTGTGCAGGTTGAGTGGGAAGCAGGTAATTTTTCATCTGGAGGCTGAAGACTTTTGTAGTGGCCAGCAGACATTACAAGCCAGAGATATCAATGACTTCATCGATGATGTAATTTAATATGTTATGAGTGATGTAATATGCAAGGTCATAAGCAGTGCACAGCAGAGGTGCAAGTTAGCTCAGCAAACTCTAAATAGTACATTTCAGTGTTTTATTTGTTGTTTAAATGTTAGTTTTTGTATTATTTCAACACCTAACTATAACGTTCAACCTTTGTCTTTCTTCAATGAATTTCTAGGGTTGTTTTAATGTAGGCTAAAATCCTATTGCCTTACCTAACTATACAGTCACTTTAAACTTTATTTTTTTTTTGTGAATGTCTGAGGTTTTTTTTTAACCTAAGATAACATATTTTTACCATAACTAATTATAACGTCACTTTAAACTTCTTTTCAGTGAATTTCTTTTTCAAATCATAATTTCCTAACTCCCTTGCTGAGCACAGCTTTTGGCCATGCCAGTGGTGACTAAGCCAGTGATACTCGGCCAGCCTGTGCATAAAAAAATAGGAATTTCCATTTGAGAAGACAAAGGTGGAAGCACCTTGGACAGATTCCACTTTGCAAATGAGTTACAACTTTCTTTACATCTCCCTATCCATCTAGACCACTCCAATGCTGCTTCAATTTAGGTGAATTTGCAAAGGAGGGGATGCTCTTTCATGCCTTTTTACAATTGCAATTTAGAATGAGTCAAAAGCCACATTCTCCGATTCGGAAAACCGTTTTAGAATGGCACATAGCAAAAGGCAATTTATTTGTTACAAACCCAGTGATTTTGCATATCACACAATTTGTGACCGCAAATGGCTTCATGCAAAGGCCCGTTGATACACAATGGATTAAGCACTACATAAATATATACTGTAATGAAGAATCGGATGGATACCAACCCTTCTATAAATTCTTTCCATTTTAAGAGGTGTTTGGCATCAGCGAAGGTCCAACTACTTTCTAAAGTTACCCTGATGTAGGCACTGTTCTATATTAGCCAAGACCTTTTGCTTTTACTAACAATTCTATATATATATATATATATATATATATTCCAGCTCCAACCGTCCCTGAATCCAAGGAAACGATCACGCACTCACGGGGGTATAGTTCTCAGTTGATTTTATTACCGGCTTTCTCCAACAAACAGACAAACGCGTTTCGGACTGTAAGTCCTTCGTCAGTGTCAATGCATGCAATGTTATCCAGCACATTATAAGCAGACCTCACTTCCTGTCACATGTGAGGGGAAAAACAGACACCATTACGTACTGTGTAAATGGAGCGGCCATTTATAAGTGGGTAATTCTCGTGCATGGTTCTATTAACACCATGCAAATTAGACCCCGGATTTATACTGATTCCTACATTCACTTAAATGGCAGTGAATACAATAATCTTGCCGTGGATCGGCAAATCACGGAATCCAGCAGATCCTATTTACAAAGTATTTACAAATTCCAACATACCAAATCAATTTATGATCACAGTCCCATTGTGCCGTGGGTTGTTTGTGAATCATCATTATTTGCATTTCATACAAAAACAAACCCAAGTCGGTGGTAAATCACAAAAATCTCGCCGTGTATCGGCATGTCACCGACTTTGGCAAAGCCAAAACTTCAGAAAATCTTAAACAAGCCAGATTAGCACTATGTACAATATATACAGTATATACAGTATAACCAAGTTCATCCCTTGTAGTCATCATTACATATTGCAACTTTTTATGCCATTTAAAGGGGAACAAAGGAAATTAGAAAAATATGGGGGAAGAGGGATAAAAACGGTGGGGGGAGAAAAAGAATTAGAATTAATTAATAGATTAAGCAAGTGGGAGAAAAGAAACACAAGAAGAGATTGAGAAATAGTTCATATTCATGTTCGAAGTACACAAAGAAACAATCTGACTAGCGCTGCAGGTGACACATGTCTGATGCATGTGTAAGAAAGACAACATGGAGCAAGTAATCATCAGCAGATGTAACTGCAGGTTCCAAAGTTCACATTTCATCCTAGACCTTCTGCATGTATACACTGGCTATGCTCCATAAGAAGGGGGGGAGGGCCTAGAGTCTAAGACTTAAGGCTATTTACCCAGATGGACACCTAATTCCTCTCCAATGTTTTTAGAGTCCATTTTGATGCTGCAATGCCAGTTTTTCCTTATGTCAAATAACATATTCAATTATCGTGGTTATGTAACCAGCAGTCACCAATGTCTTGTGGCAATTCCGCCCAAGTGGGCTTTCAGTTCCAAACAAAACAAAACAAAACAAATGCAGCGGGATTGCCACAAGACATTGGTGACTGCTGGTTACATAACCACGATAGATGAATTGAATGGACTCTAAAAACCTTTTTTGAATTATGCAATCTGATTACAATATGAATGAATTTAAACTACTACAAAATGGCGTTTCTGCTGGCTTAAGTTTAAGGGCAACCACGTAGTCCTTTGTTTATGTTTTGTTTTTGATTTGTGCACTATATCATGTGATGATCACTAACAACAACTGACCCGTGACCAAGGGACCGGAGGGTTCCGAAACGCGTCGGGGATTGTTTGCCATCGCTTTGTGAATAAAGCATTGCTTCAAGAAAACTGGGGCTCGGCGTTTTTCCTTGAGATTTTAAGGATTATTTGGTGCTGATATATAGATATATATATAGATATATATATACATTCATATGATGCTGCCCTAAAATTGAGGCGCATCACAACAGCGATGTTTCAACCTTTTATTCTCACAGGAGGCAGAAAGACAGCATCTCCCAACGTATTCTATGAACATACAATTTCTCTGTTGAAATAATTGTAACCAACATGCATATTATTTTGGACATGTCTTTCGATGCTTGACATAATCCAGATTGATGTGGGGTTCAAAGCACAAAAGAAAACGCAAAGCAAAAACCATTATTAGTCTGTTTTCCAGGTTTATTAAGCTATGCAACATGTGACGAGGTTCAAAGGGGGCACTGTCACTTTAAATAATGCACGAATGCATCTTGCCATTGTCATGTGATTAAGGCTCAAGCGAGCCAAAACGCGTAATGGCGACGAGTAAGGAACAATAAAGCAACGGTTTTTGCACGAAAACTAGGTCCGTGTCCATCTATGGGGCAAATCCAGAAACGCACAGAGGAGTGTGATATAATTGACCTGATCGTTCCACAAGGTCATACAGGGGCCCCCTTCTCGCATTGGTCAACGCTAACAGTGGAGCAGCACTTCCAGGGTAACCCGGAAGCATCTCAGGATCCAAAGAGGATACACAGCGCCGGACCCCCTGCAGCCCCGGAGAAGCTGCGATTGACCTGCGGAAGAAAGCGGACGTTTAGTAGGAGAACTCGGAGAAAGCGGAGAACCCAGCAGGTAGGAGTTAACCAGGTAATTGCAGGGTGAGGAGGTGTGCAGTTCGTTGTTCAGCCTAACAGTATTGAATGATGTGAGCAACGTAAAAAATTAGACAAACTTTCTTCATGTCGGCCGACGTGGTAAGAGAACGGGAGATGGCGGCAGCGGAGATGTTCTCCGATTCCCTCCCGAGTACAAGTAGAGTTACTGAACAAAATCAAGTGAACCCACAAAAAAATGAAAACAGAACAAAATAAATGGTGGGAGTCAAGGTCATTACAGCGATACATCGATAAGGAAAGGATACCTAGAGGTCTGCGCATCCTAACTGCACCGAGTTACAAGGAGCCGAACCCTGAGTTAATGAAAGAGTGGGCTGCATGTAACTTAGATTAGATTCATCACGCAGATCAACACTTATCCTCATCGAATACGCGGACATTGATAGAGCCAAATTATTAAAAGAGATTGAAGAAATCGAGGAGGAGCTGGAAAAATTTGACCACAAGGAAGATCAAAATAAATTAAGAGGCGATATGACAGTTCGTTTATAGCAGGAGGAGGATAAAATCAAAGCCAGAAAGGCATATAAATTCCAGAGAGACAAAAGTGATTATGACTTCGGGCAGATATTCACCTTTGCCAAACGCTATGACGCCATGAGAAAATCTAAGTTTCAGAGTGGGGGGGGGGGGACTACAAATATACCCGCAAGAACAGCCACCAACACGTCACAATCAGAAATCAGTTCTGGGGGAAGTGAATCAGAATCCGAAATGCTCAACGCAGCGGGGGTGGGCCAAAACGGATACCCTCCCCAACTGAAGAACTGAGGGGCATATTATCAAGGACCGGTGTTAAAATTATCACCGTTTTATCAGCAGGAAACTGCCGATAAAATGGCGATAATGGGCTTGATAATACACCCTTGGTAATTCCCATAGAAGCCCATGTTCTGATGTTAACATGGTCTCCTATGGGAATTAACAAGGACGTATTATCAAGCCCATTATCGCCATTTTATCGGCAGTTTCGTGCCGATAAAACTGCAATAATTTTAACACCGGTCCTTGATAATATGCCTAAGTTTTTTATGCGGAGAGTGGCGCTTAACATTACGACCAAGACTGCCCAGGAATCCGGAAGCCCAAATTTCAAAAGGAGGCAACAGCGTAAGGCAAGCGCAAGGAGAACAACCCAGAAAAAGAGGAAGGGGATATTGGAAAAACAAGCCATAGAATTGGATGACAACCACAACACAATTGTCAATCTTGCAAAAATTTATTTGACAACACAGGAAGAATACATCTTAAAACTGGGCTATCGTATAACAGACTGATGTTGACTATGCTACAACAAGAACAGATCTCTACAAAGAAGTACGTAAACTTAAATTGAAAAAATATTTCATAGTCAACAAAATAACCACTGAAAAAACACCTGACACAACATTGACATCAGGTGGGGCGGTAGCGTTATCACAACCAGATGAACCATGTTTACGAGTAATGCAAGAATTATATGACGAAAATGCAGTTGAGCTCACATCAGGCAATCTAACCCCGATACATGATGAACAGTTTGGAAATGTGACAGAGAAAATATCTAGCCCATTTAGACCTAAATCCTCGTTCAACCCCATTGTGATCCAGGATGCTGTTGATATTTTCCACAAGGCTGTAACTGCACAAATGGAAAATTTGAACAAATCTGTTCAACAAAAAACAAAAAAATGGAATAAAAATAATCAGCAATATAGAAACTTGGTCACCAAATTGCAACAGAACAAGAACATTGTAATTCGCAACAGTGATAAAGGCGGAAACATTGTGATTTGGCCCATTCACTGCAAAAGTATATGTTACCTACTGGCGGTCGCCAGTAGGTATATATAGTTAGGATTTTTTCTCTATGGGATTTTTGAAAATTCTATGTCTAATAACTTTGGCGTTTGTGGACGGAATTGGCTGAAATTTTCAGGAAAATGGCACATTTTGTTTCTGAGCAGCCCTTGAAAATTTGGGGGGGGTTCGTCATGGGGGGGCCGAGAAAAAAGGGGGGTCCCAAAACGTGTTTTTAACATTGAGTTTTCCATAGGGCGGTTGGCCTCACTTTTAGCTCGAAGGGCTGAATGGATTTGCACGAAACTTAGCAAAATTGTAGGGACTGGTAGCCCGATGTGCCTTTTGTAGGTCTCAATATATGTGCTTCAGTGGATTTTGAGAAATTAACGTTCAAAAAAAGATATATATCTGTAACAGCGGACCGGGCAGCGCTCCAGTTCGCGTACTTTTCGCGCAATGGAGCTTTGTGAAGCGAAGCTGATTGGTTCTCCGGCGTCTGTAAACATTCCAAACAGTCCGTAGCGGCCGCCATCTTGTCTCTCGGTAGGATCGAGAGACAAAAGGAGGCCAAAGCGAAGGGGCAAATGACCATAAGGGGGCATAGTAGATCCTCGCTGACCCCCTAGGTTTGATGTGGAGGTTTTAAAAGGGCCCCGCGGGGCAAAAAAAAAAATAATAATAATAATCGAACGGCTGAATGGATTTGCACGAAACTTGGCAAAATATTAGGGACTGGTAGCCCGATGTGCCTTTGCTAGGTCTCAATATATGTGCTCCAGTGGATTTTGAGAAATTAACGTTCAAAAAAAGATATATATCTGTAACAGCGCTCCGCTTCGCGTACTTTTCGCGTTACGGAGCTTTGCGAAGCTGATTGGTTCTCCGGCGTCTGTCAACATTCCAAACAGTCCGTAGCGGCCGCCATCTTGTCTCTCGGTAGGATTGAGAGACAAGAGGAGGCCAAAGCGAAGGGGGAAATGACCATAAGGGGGCATAGTAGATCCTTTCTGACCTCTTAGGTTTGATGTACCATTTTGCCAAGTTTGGTGTAATTCCGTTCAGCCATTCAGGCTGTAGACGTATGTAAATGTCCTATGGAAAATTGCATGGGGAAAACACATTTGAAAGTGTTGAAATTTAGAACCAATTAAAATGTTACTTTGGTTTTGTATTTGTGTGTGATGAAAGTTAATTGGTTATGTATATATGTCAAATGAGAGGAAACCACAGCCATTTTGTGATACTACTGTCTGAGGTACATTTGTGAGGAATTTTTGGTGGTGAATTTCTGGTGTTTGATTTACACAGTACTAACACTTCTCCTACTTTTAAAAAGGTGAGTTGTTAATTTGTAAGGGGAACTATGTTGTACACTTGAAGATAATTTGAAAAAAAATTCTGTTATTTATTTGCAGTCCTTCTGTTATACTAAATACTTGATAAAGTTAGTTTTATATTATGTATTACTAAAAACGATAAATGAAAGTGATTATTTTTTTCTGCAATTTACAGCAAGCAATTTCAAAATAAAATGGCTCACAATGAAGAGACCGTGGCAATTTCTTTTGAGTTGTCCACTACATTGATTGAAATTGAGAGCACCAATAATGAAATATTGTCACAAGGAGGAGATGACTTGTATGATTCCATTAGATTGATTGAAATGGACAGCACCAATAATGAAATATTGTCACAAGGAGATGACTTGAATGATTCCACTACATTGATTGAAATTGAGAGCACCAATAATGAAATATTGTCACAAGGAGGAGATGACTTGTATGATTCCATTAGATTGATTGAAATGGACAGCACCAATAATGAAATATTGTCACAAGGAGGAGATGACTTGAATGATTCCACTACATTGATTGAAATTGAGAGCACCAATAATGAAATATTGTCACGAGGAGATGACTTGAATGATTCCACTACATTGATTGAAATTGACAGCACCAATAATGAAATATTGTCACAAGGAGGAGATGACTTGAATGATTTTTTTGATCAATCTGTTGATGGCGAATTTATTGAATGTTTGGAGACCATAGAGTTACAAGAATCATCATTGCAGACTTTTCATGAGGAAATTGCTGATGAGGACATGTTACTAGTTCTTTCAAATTTAGAAAATTCTGAAGAATAAATTTATATTTAGAAATCAAAAATTGTTTGAGACATTATTCATTTTTATTTTTAATTTATGAGGTTGTAGCGAAGTGATTGTAGTATAAAATGAGACTTATAGTATAGAGTGCAACATTTTTATGTTACATGGTAAGTTTACTCATATTTACTTCCCTTCTGCCACTATATTATCTCCAATGTGTATTTGACATCTCTTCTTCATCTCCGGCCTCCTTTCTCTCACTGTGTGTCTCCGATGCATCTTATCGCTGCTATTTTGTGTAATTACAGAAGAGAGTAAAATAAAATAGTTCGGAACGTGAAAAGGGGGCAAAGTAGAGTACCCCTCACCCCCTAGGCCTTTTCAGGCGGTCCCAAAAGGATCAGTTTCTGCTTTCCTGAGAGATTATGGTATGAGTTCCATATACCACAATAATTTGCATTACAACATGCAAGATATCTATCTCCTATTACCAACTTTTGGAGATATTCGCGCTAAGCGCGAATATCTCCAAAAAGTAACACCTGCCCTGAGCAGTTCTTAGCCATGTTATCCAATGGGAGGTGGATAACATGGCTAAGAGCATTAGCTCGGTAATGCATGAATATCGCTGACTTTTTAGCGATATTCATGCATTGCGGCCGTTTATTATCGCATTTGCGATAAACCTTGATAATAGCAAGGTTTATCTTCGATAATTTCTGACGATGCTTAGCGGTAAAAAATTTGTTGGTAAGCATCGTTAGCGATAAATATCGCTTAACTTTGGTAATATGCACCAACGTCTGTTAACGTTCGATTCGAAGGAAATGAGGAAGTGTTGAAAAACATTGTCTGCGCCATCTTGCCTTTTTTGAAATGCCACACTTTTGTCGTGCACGGCAGCCATTTTAGATGCCTTGACCAGACCCACTCTCTGCACGCTGTCGATTCGTAGCATGGCTCCCCACCCTCGCAAGCATCTTCCCCAGGCACTGGTCACCCCCGCTCTCTGTCTTATGCATCGGCAATAAACCTCCCCCCATCTGCGCTGCTCTTCCCTGAAAATCACACTCTGTGCCCGCCCGACACCTCCCTTTCGCCCTATTCACTACCGCACCCTCTGACACTCCTCTTCCTCTGTGTCCGATTGTCCAGGCTATCACCTAGCCTTGCAGATGTAGTTTATGGCCCCAGCTGTAAAGAATCACCCCTCTTCAAAGGAGTTATAGTAGATCAAGGCCCACACCCGATGAGATCCGTCACACCACACGTGTTCCTACTATCTGAAAACCATCCTGTATTGTGATTGGGGAGGGGACCGAGCCTGAAGCGGAAGATTCCAGGAATGACTCTTTGTACATCAAAGTTTTTACAATTATGTGTCACATTAAAAATATATAGCACTCCAACAAAGTAGTAGGAATATAAAACTTTAATAACATATAAATATATACAACAAAACAAAAACAGTAAAAACATTTAAACAACGAAGAGACCGTGGCAATTTCTTTTGAATTCCTGATGAGGACATGTTACTAGTTCTTTCAAATTATGAAAATTCAGAAGATGTTGCCTGGGGGTGGGTCGTCAGTAGCAGTCTGTTGTGCGAATAGTTCCAAGGCAGCAGAATGCGCTGAAATCTAGATGGCACGAAAGTGATGTCTAGTAAGTTGCCGCCCAGCAAATAACGGCGTGGGGCGCCGCGGGGGTGAGTGAGTCCAGTAGGCACCACAGCTATTCTTACCGGCATTGCAGAATTACTGCTGGGGACAATGCCTGTGCTGTAGCAGGGTCACAGCAGAAACAAAAAGGATTCTGTTGAAGATGTTGTTGGTTTTCAATTTGAAAACAGTTCTGGTGTCAACTGCTATGCTAATGTAGTGGTTAATGTTTTGTTTTCTCTAGAAAATGTAAAAGAGGGGGAGGCAGTCCAAAGTTCCGTTAAAAGGGCAAAGGAAAGGATCGGTGGTTTGAACTATCAGTCAAAAAGGGGAGGGGGTGCAACAATTTTTCCTACCGGGTCACACTGTGCTTTCACCGGAACTGAGGTCTGCAGGATTCTAGTAATTCAAAGTGAGGCTGGCGCCAGCATGGGAGCGCCGACGTCCCGCGGATACAGTTTCGTCACTCCACGGGCGATCATGGCAGTCATTCCCCATCGGGGGTCGGAGACTCCCGCGGCTCCTCTAGAATCTTCAAGGTCGTGGAGGACTACGGTGGTGGAGTCAACCAGTGACCGGGCCATTTCTTTATGCTGGGCCCGCTCTTGCCAGGTCGACCGCCATTTTGAGAGTTCGGTAGCTACTGGCGATCGCGGGGTCAAATGAGCGGACGGGCTCCACCCTGCCGGGCGAGACGTTGCAGCATGGCCACAGTGGAAGAACCCTTTTCCGGGCGCCTGGAGCGCTGAGGGTGCAGCTGGGAAGCCTCCACCTGGGGAGGCGGGAGAGGCCTGTTCGCACCGTCTCTCCCTCCCAGTGCACCCCACGGCGTCTCGCTTGAGATTTGTTATGGCCGGACCAGGCGATGAGGACGAGGGGGGGGGGGGTCGGAGGCATGTGCAAGACATCCCCCCCCCAGGGTTGTCGCAGCCATTATTCAAGAAAGAAGAAGTGTCCCGTCCGTCTTCGGGCCGGGCTTCCGGTGGATGTCGGCCGGACGCCCCTGGCTCTGGCCCCATGAACGGGTTTCTTGGTTTATCGGCTGCAGCCGGATCCCGTCGGCCTCGGCCCCCCGACCGATGGTGGCCGGACCGGAAGAGCATGTGGCGGGACTACCTGCAACTCTCAAGGGCCACCGCGGCCGGACTGGGAGAGAGAGGGGAGGGTCGAGGAGACATTCCCCCCCCTGCAACAGTTCAGCGTTGTAAAGGCAATCCCCTGGCCGGGTCCCGCTGGCCTTGGCCTCTCCTCCGGCTACACCCTACGTTAGGATCTCCTGGCCGAGGCGTGGCAGCAGGACCCGCCTTATATGGGCTGCTCCCGGCTGGGCGTAGCGGCAACCCTGCCCCACCTTGGAAGTTTCCAGAGTGGGGGCGGATGTTCTACTGACTTGCATTTTCCCTAGTCTATCGATTTTTTTGGCGTGGCAGGCGGTGGGACAGCGAGGGGTGATTTGGTTTCTCTTACTGTTTTTCTGGTCTCTCACCACTGGCATATTTTAACGTTTTCTTGTTTCTAGGACATTAATAGGTTTTATCATTACGTTATGTTATCGTTTCTTTGTTCGTTGTTTAATAAAAGTTCATGTTCATCAGTGGCCTACTGATTTTCGTTTTCCTATTCTTTTCTTTCCAGATTGTTTCATGCTAAAGTTTCTGTTAACAGGATACAGTGATCACTTCGTTATTATTGCATATGTCCTTTTCACTAGGGGTGCTCTCTGGTCGGGCCAGATGACGTATCTCTAGTAAATGGTCCGGGTGAAACAGGTGCATCAATCAGTGGGGAGTAGATAGGCATGACAGATTACAACGGGGGAGAAAGGTCCGCATTACGTACCCTTTCACTATTTGCAAAGATTTTCCTACGTATATTTGCAAACAGGGAATACCTCCAAAAAGAACCAATTCCCAAACAGTCAATGTTTGGGGAAACAATCAATCAATGAGGAACGAAATAGGCACGACGTGTTAAAGGTTTGCGTTACCTACCCTTCACTATCTGCAAAGGGAGAGAGAATATTCCTATTCTTCCTCGTTTGCAGGCAGAGAAGATTCTTAAGAGAACCAACTTCGAACAATTCAATGCTCGATTCAAACAATCAACAAGGGGTACTGTGAACACAAATGAACGCCGCTTATGTACATACACATTGGTATTATCAACAGGTTGTTCCTAATGTTTCTATTTTAGGGAGGTCAAAAAGAGATCCCATTAGTGGCCTACTGATTTTGCTCGATTCCTTTTGTTTTTTTACACGATTTTTCGCTATCTGCAAAGACTAAACAGAGTATTGCGACTCTGTGCTTGTTTGTAAATAGAGAATGAACCAAAGAGAACAATCAATCAAATGGAGAGAGAAGCAGGCACGACGGATTACAACGGGGGCAAAGGCCTGCGTTAACTACCCTTCACTATCTGCAAAGAGAGAGTACTCCTAATAGAAATGAGGGGTGGGGGGCAGCATTCAAAGCAGATCAGTGTGCATAAACACGAAAATGTTTTTACTTACCACGTACTTGACATTCGACAGCTTATGATATTTGCTATTAAAAAACCATTGAAATTCACTGAAAAAACCATAGGTTATAGACCATATATAGTTAGGAATTAGCATTTAAAAAACCTTATTTTACTCACACAAAACCATTGAAATTCCATATATAGTTAGTTGCACTAACTATATATCGCGCACCCGCAATCCACTGCTGATCATGTCACATATTACATCATTCATGACATGGTCAGTGACATCACTGATGACATCACTGATGACATCTCAAATGACATCACTGATGACATCACTGATGACATCTCATTTGACATCATTCTTGTGCTAATACGATAAACCTCTTCAGACTCTAATATAACCTTAGATACACTCAGTGTATACAGACACTCACACACTGCCACTCATCCATGGAGTTACTCACACACCCAGCCAGTCATGCAAAGAAACAATCTCACCTCCATTTCTTCAACTATACAGTTAAACACACCTTACTTATTGAAACATATACTAACACATATTTACTCTCTTATACAATCCCTGATACAAGTTCACAATGATCGATACAACCACTCACTCATTCAGTGGCTCTCATGCACAGTTATTTATATATGCCAACTCTCACATGTACTGTGTTTAACATATGTACTTACTATGACATGTGGCATTGAGATATCCATTCACTCATCAATACACTCATGCACACAGTCAACTGCCCATGTAGCTGTTTCCACATGCAGTCTTGAACTCATACACCTAGTGAATAAACTGCTCACACATCTATGCATAGAGTCACACACCTTCCAGCCACCCCCACACAAACTCAATCTCCCATAGAAATACTTGGGCAACCAATTAATAACACATATAGCCTCTCGTATAGCTAATGATCAACACATGCAGCAGTTTACATCACAACAGACATAATGATGCACAAATTAAGACAGTTTAGTCACTAACCCATGCATTCAGTGAGACACATTTAATCACTCACTCATACAGTCAGTCACGCACCTACTAAATCCTTCATCCAGACACTTATACATCCACTCATTCTTCAATATGTAAGACATATTTTAACTTTACAGAAACATACAGTCACTGGATGTTGTCATCAGTGATGTCATCAGTGATGTCATTTGAGATGTCATCAGTGATGTCATCAGTGATGTCACTGACCATGTCATGAATGATGTAATATGTGACATGATCAGCAGTGGATTGCGGGTGCGCGATATATAGTTAGTGCAACTAACTATATATGGAATTTCAATGGTTTTGTGTGAGTAAAATAAGGTTTTTTAAATGCTAATTCCTAACTATATATGGTCTATAACCTATGGTTTTTTCAGTGAATATATATATATATGACGAGAGCACATGAAGAAGGCACACGACGAAACCGGTCTGCTAAGACTCCTGAATAAAATACCTGATTTTAAGTCCCGCAGTGTCCGGAGTGATGTTCTTAAAGATAGAAGAACAATTGATTTCATATTCAGCGCGGTTCCAGTAACGCGCACGAAGGACCCTCTCTTTAAGTGACCGTGGGCAAATTGGAAGAAAACTGATGTTTGCCGAAGGGTCGGAGAAAGGCCACGGTCCGCCCCAGTTTCCTTTGAGGCATTTCCAGCTAATTGAATCATCGAGCGCAGAGGGAGCGGAGAGACGCCGCATCTTGCCTGCGCTGAAAGCTGTGTTAGCTCAGAGGCTGGGGCTGAGAGCATGGGACAGAAAACAGTCACAAAAGTGTTTTAAAAGTGAAGCCTCATCAGCCTACTTCTGCATTGCTAGCCCGCTGCATCCCGGAACTGGTAGTTCCAAATACCGAAGCGAGCAAAAGCAATTGGAAGCAGGTGAGCCCAGCCGCCACTAGGAGGGAGGAGCTTGAATATTTAAAGAGTGAGGTGCATTCACTGACTAAGGACGAGAGCACATGAAGAAGTCACACGCCGAAACCGGTCTGCTAAAACTCCTGAATAAAGTACCTGATTTTAAGTCCCGCAGTGTCCGGAGTGATGTTCTTAAAGATAGAAGAACAATTGATTATATATATATATATATATATATATATATATATATATATATATATATATATAACCAAAAACGCCCAGAAGCTTGAGGCCGCACAGCACTGCAGGTGAGTAACAACTCTATTTAAACCAAGCAGGCAGCTTAACATCCCTTTGAAGTCCATGGCCTGGCGCGTTTCGATGCCACTGTTTGCATCTCCTCAGAGGCCGTGTCAGCGGAGGTGATTTGTGGTGACCGCATCTCCCCTGCGTGTTTCCGTAATAGGGGGCTTCAGTGCTCCTCCTTTGGTGGCAGTTCATTTTTAAATGCACGCTGGGATTTGAGGTCTCATTTTGCCAATTAACACCCTCTAGTGGGTTACCTCTGCTGCAGCTAATTATGGACAATTTTTCTCGGCCCTCCATTGAGCCTTATATATATATATATATATATATATATATATATATATATATATATATATATATATATATCACACAAACTCGACCCCCATGATCCCCCAGCAATCCGCCATGCACCGGAGGAAGGAAAGAGAGCCAGCCCAAGGATTTGCAGGTGAAAGAATATTTTATTCCATTTTGTCGCGACCTGCCAGCATAACGTTTCGGCCTGCCCAGAGGCCTTGATCACATGACGCTATTGAACGAGCAGTCAATTTTTAAAGTGCACAGTGCAATAGGAGCTGTTACATGATTGGTTAACAGATACCCACATCTACAGAAATAAACAACATACTACACAGAGGTTTGAACATAAATGTAACAATCCCATACATTTTAGTGTAGTTGGCTCAGAAAAATGTGTTTTATAAAAGGCGGAAAATAAATATTCACTGTCCTTTTCATTGTTATATAAAACGTAAAAAATATCAAGGAATACATTCATGGCAAAAATAGAGCACCTCAGTATTGATAAGATTAATCAAACAAAAGGGCAAAGCCCAAATGCGATAAAACCCAAGTGGGTAAGGTCTATATCAACCTGTACAATCCATAGATGTTGACATTAATAATCATATAGCCCTGCTATTATAAACAACATGTAACATTTGTGCAAAACAAGTGCAAGAAGAATAATTATAAGAGAACAGACTCTTATAATAAAAAAGATTTAAAACCGCATTTAGTTGTTTTTAAAAAGAACCCCACTGACACAGTGCAACTTAAAGAGGCTAGCACATGTAGACTTCCCCTTGTCAAGATGTACAAATGAAGAGGGAATTAGCTTAAAACTCATTATTGATTCTACAATCTACTAAGGTGCTACCAAGGTGTGGTGAGTTGGAGATTACAAACATGTATAGAAATCCTCACTCGCGTTGAGGCCCAGAGGGGACTTACAATCGAGATCCACAATGTTTCTTGTTTCCAGTGCTCGTAAAATGGCTTCTAGATTCCCGCCCCTTCTCAGGGGGGGAACTGCATCGATAACAAAATACTGCAGCAGCTGACTATTATTGCCATGACAATCCTTAAAATGGCGTGCGACAGGATAAGCGGCGTCACTGGTGTTGATGGCCCTTATGTGCTGGAGTATCCGCTTGTGGACCTGCAACGTGGTACTCCCAACATATTGCAGGCCACACGGACACTCCAGCACATATACCGCAAACTCAGTCCTGCACGTCAGCTGTCTGTGGATCCTACGGGGAGTCTCAGAAAAAGGTGTAACATATTCTGTACGACTCACCCCGTGTTTGCAAGCCTTACATGAGGAGCACTTCCTGAAACCCTTACTGGCCTGCAACCACGTGACGTTGGTAATTACCTCCGGACTAGATTTAACTAGAGCATCGCTCATGGAGCTTGCTTTTCTAAAGGCAATGTCAGGCTTTTTAGACATCAAACTGCCAATGATAGGATCATGGCAGACCAAGTTCCAATTCTTGTTAAGAATTCTACGGAGAGCTTGGTGCTGTCTGTTATACGTCAGAATGAGTCTAACTGGTTGCTTAGTATCTGTGGGTTTCACTGCCCGGGATTTTTTATAGAACAAGGCCTCTTTCCTTGGAATAGAATTTGCTTTCCGAATAGCCCTGTCTATCGCTGTCTTGGTGTAACCTCTGGCTAAGAAGCGCTCTCTACTTGCCTCCTGGGCTTGTTTACAATGGGAATCAGTGCTGCAAATGCGTCTGATACGCAGCATCTCCCCGTAGGGGATACTGCGTATCAGATGCGCCGGATGGTGACTTTTGGCGTGCAGCACCGTGACCCAGCTGTCGGCTCTTGTAAACAACAGTCTCCAAATGATTGTTACTCACCACTACCTCCACATCCAAAAAAGAAAACCTGTCTTGACTGATGTTAGATGTAAATTGTAGATTAAATGCATAGTTGTTGATACTATCAATGAAATCTATAGCCTGCTGTCTGGAACCACGCTAAATAAAGAAAATATCATCAATGTTCAACGAAGATGTCATGGAATGTACCATGGAGGACCTGCTCCTCCCAGTAGCCCATGTGCAAACAGGCATAACTGGGAGAAAAGTAGGCCCCCATGGCAACCCCTCTGATTTGTTGAAAATATTGATTGTTGAACATGAAAAAATTATTGTGTAGGCAAAAAGAAATCATAGTGATCAACGTTTTGTTGTGTTCATGCATTTGAATTTGTCTGATGCCCAAATAAAATGTTATGGCTCTCAACCCGTCAATATGTTGAATGCTGGTATACAAAGCTGAAACATCCAGTGTCACTAACCAGCATCGAGAGTCCCATACTACATTGTCGAATTGTCTTAAAAAGTCACCAGAATCTTGTACATAAGATGGTAAACATTTAACAAAATCCTGAAGAAAAGAGTCAATGTAAATGGTGGTATTTTCCAATAGTCCGCTTCTAGCAGAGATGATGGGCCTGCCAGGGGGGGTTTGAAGGTTCTTGTGAACTTTAGGGATCAAGTAAAAAACTGGCATTACCGGATGATCTCGTTTAAGGAATTTAAATTCATCCAGGCTTAACAAGCCTGCACTCCTCCACCCCATCAGGAGCGTGTAAAATTCCGCATGAACTTTTTTAACAATAGCCACATTACAATGTTTGTAACACAAACCATCATTTAATTGAAGGTATGCCTCTTCTAAATAGAGAGACCGAGCCCAGAGCACGACATTGCCCCCCTTGTCTGATTGACGGACACTGATGGTATTATCCGCCTGCAATTTCTTGACCAAATTGTTATAGCTGTTGTTGTGAGCCCAATATCTCCGTTTCTCTTTTAGTGTTGTGATGTACAATTTCTTGATCCCAGAGATAGTTAGTTCATTGAAAATATTGATATTGTCATGCAACATCAATGGTGTAAAAGTGGATTTGGATTTAAAACAAGTATGACTTGGTGATTCCAGAACCAACTGTTCCTCTGATGACCCCGTGCTCGGGACTTCATTCCGCGATGATGTCAAGTCTTGTAATAGTTCCAAGTCATTCGCTGCCAAACCAGGTGGAATTTGTTACACAAAAAGTATTTCTTCAATTTCAACTTACGCGTGTATTTATACAAATCAACTCGAGTCTTAGCGTAGTTGAGATCACAGGCTGGACTGAATGTTAATCCCAGTTATAGAATGGTTATATCAGCTTGGGTAAGGGCAACCTGCGTGAGATTGATGACAGAAGAGTCGCCCATAGTGAGATGGCTGGAATTGTGAGATGATGCTAATTCTTTTGATTCCATCTCTTTTTGGGATAGTACTTCTTTTTGGGTTTTTCTTGCACGGGCTGCTTGGCGTCGTTGTTGCTGCTTTTTCTTGTTTCTTTTGTTGCGGACTGATTGGGTTTCCTGGGTCGTAGTGTATCTCGCCTGTCTTGTCGCAGACAGTCCACCTCCTGCGCCAGCAAGAACCGGGTAAACCCCAATCGCGGATCGTTTCTAACTGCTTCTGTGTCCGACTCACTGTCGGGCACTGTACTTATATCTGATGCAGAGGACAACACATCCGATGCTGGCCGAGCCCCCAGGCTACCAGAGGCTGAGGTAGAGCTCATGGTCACTTTGGAGGCCTTAATGGCGTCAAATTTCTTTGCGAATGTAAAAATCCAACCTTGCTGGTAGTCGACCTTATCGCGTTGAAATTTGAACGCTTTGCGCTTCTTAATTATGTCCTCTTTCTTTCGTAACCTGGCCACCATGTCATCCCTAAATTTGGCTGATTCAACTTCGACTCCTAATTCCAATCTGCTTATTTCAATGTTCAATTCATCAATTTCTTGCTGCAACAAAATGCGGTCGCTTTCTGTATACTTCACCAATCCCACTCAAAGAATAGGTCCGACACCTGCTCGGTGGCAAAAGTTGAATCTAATTGCAATTCAAGCTGGAGACAAAGTTTTTCTGTCTTCTGAAATGCTGGCCCATCTTCCATGGCTTACGATTGCGCCATACCTGCAACGATCCATGTTGGGATTTTGTGCTTCCCGTTGTAAGTGCCAATACAGTGATCTGTGTACTCATACACCTGATGGTGTCCCAAACGTTGCTGGCCACGGAAAGCACACTTTCTCCAACAGGCCAAAAACAGGAGGCAGATGGTAATCCAACTCAAACCACCTTCACGCAGTGGAAACTGCTTCCTTTCTCCCCATATGGCACCAACATCCAGTGAGTATCATGTACCATCAGACATATATATATTACCTACTGGCGGTCTCCAGTAGGTAGTTATAGTTAGGAACTTGTTTCTATTCAAAAAAGCATTTTTTTTACAATATCTTTGACACTGTTTGACGAATCTGTGCAAAAGTCAAACCTAATGGCCCACTCACTTTAGCTGGTGTGTTGAACATTTCGGGGTGATTCGTCAAGCGGAAGCCGAAAAAAGGGGAGGGTCCCAAAACACATTTTCTCCATGATAATTTCTATAGGAAACTTTGGACACGGCTACAGCCCGAACTGCTGAACGGAATTACATCAAATTTGGCAAAAAGGTAGCTCTTCGTTCAGAAAGCACTCTTTTTGTTAAATAGTGTAAATCCGTTCAGTAGTTCCTGAGGAATTTAAATATTTCTCAGATATCCAAGTGGGGACGTGGAGGATTCGCGATTCCTCCTGATATCGTGTCGGCAATGTGATTGGCTGCCAACACTTCAAACCAGGAAGTGTTGGCAGCCATCTTATAACTCAGTTGAACAGAGTCACAAGAAAAAAGGTAAACGAATGGTAAAAAACAAGTAAAGGGGGCAGGGTAGAAACACCCTGACACCCGAGGCCTGCTCAGGGGGTCCCATAGGGACCCCTAGGGCCAAAAAAAGCATTTTATATTTTTTTGTCTTCGGTGAGATTTGCGTTGGATCCGCAAATCCGGCTGAAAATGTTTTTAAAAATGAAGCGCGGCCTGGTGCGCCTTATTTTCTTCAAGCCCCAGGGTGGGTGAGGTCCCAGGGGCAATCAAAAATAATAATGTGGGGGCCTGCATGGGCCCCGGCAGCCCCGGGACTGCCACCTCCCTGTAACTGCATGTTTGCAGCTCCCTGTGACCAATGAGTTGGCCAAGCCTCGGGGGATGGGGTGCCCGGGGCCTAAAATGGCCCGGGAGGGGGGCTGTGCAGCCCACCCCCCCTTAAAATAAAGTTATATTTTCAAAAAAGAAATGTCCAAGCTCCAGGCGATGGGGTCCTTGGGGCTGAAAAAGGCTAGGGGGAGGGGGCCCCACTCTTTAAAAAAAATTTTTTATTGTCCAGGCCTCGGGGGCTGGGGTCCCTGGGGCTGAAATCGGCATGGGGAGGGGGGGCGTGCAGCCTCCCTCCCTTTTTAATTACATTTTTTTTAAATGGGTCGGGCCCTAGCAGATGGGGTCACCGAAACTCAGAAGGGTGAAAGGGAAGGGGACCACACAGCCCACATTCTGAAAATACAAAAAAAAACAAAGCTGGCAACTCGCTGGAGGCTCCTACACTACTCTGGAAATGTGCCTTCTGGCTCGCTCTTCTTTGGGGGATGAAGTCCCCTTCTATTCTGAGGATCCTTAGGGGCCAACAAGTCCACCTGTTACCTCCAGTAAGCCCAACACAGTGGGATTGCTAAGAGGGGGTCAGAGGCCACATCCCTTTTTACACCACTCTGCGAACGCGCCTCTTAGCACACTGCTGGTGGGGCTATGAGGTCCCCTTGTGTCCTGAGGGCCTCAGGACTAAAGTGGACTTCATCCCCCAAGCAGCAGTGTGCCAGGAGGCGCGTTTGCAGAGTGGTGGAGAAAGAGGGTGTCGCTTCTAACCACCTCTCAGCAATCTAGCTGTGTGGTGCTTACTGGAGATAACAGGAGGGCTTGTTGGCCCCCAGAGACCCTCAAGAGGCAGGAGGATGTCATCGCCCTATCAAGAGTGCGCCAGGAGGCATGTTTGCAGAGTGGTGGGAAAAGGGGGTGTGGCCTGCAACCACCTCTCAGCAATCCCACTGTGTGGGTCTTACTGGAGGCAACAGGTAGGCTAGTTGGCCCTTAAGGACCCCAGCAGCGAAAGGGACTTCATCCCCCAACCAAGAGCACGCCAGGAGGTGCCATGGCAGAGTGGTGGGCAAACGGGGTGTGGCCTGCTATCAGAACACAGCAATCCTGCTGTGTGGGACTTACTGGAGTAATAGGAGGGGTAGTTGGCCCCCATGAATGTGCTTGGAGGCCAACTACCCCTCCTGTTACATCCTGAAAGTCCCACGCAGTGGGATTGCTAAGAGGTCTTCTGAAGCCACGGCCCCCTTTCTCCACCACTCTGCAAACGCACCTTCTGGCGCACTACTGGTTGGGGGGTTTAAGTCCACTTTACTCCTGAGGGACCATAGGGGCCAAGAAGCCCTCTTGGTACCTCCTGTAAGTCCTACGTAACAGACTTCCTGAGTGCTGGTTGGAGGCCCAATCCCCTTTCTCCACCACTCTGCAAACGCAACTGCTAGTTAAAAAAAATATAGAAATTCACTGAAAAAAACACAGGTTTCAGGGATGTTATAGTTAAAAATGATTATAGGAATAACAGGAGAAAACCCATAAACCTTGTTGGGATGGGTATATCGTGTAGGCAAAAACAATTCCCAACAGGTATTATGTAGAGACAATTTCAAATATGTATGCCAAAAGCATTACGGAAGAAACAGAAACAAGGAGTCAATTGATTTCGAAAAAGGTAGTATTATTCACCAAGGAAACAGAAAGGGAAAATTCTTTCATATGCAATTACAGTTTAAACAGCACTGTAAAGACCAGATCTTGTGACAACCCAGTGACACTTGGTACAAAGTGCTATGTACAATTGGTGAGGTGAATGTGCAAGTGCTTTAAAAACAGCATTGGCGACGCATTAAACAAAATATGTACATCAGTTAAAAGCTCCAAAGACAAGTTACAATCACTTGGAAAAACAATTATTTCTACAGGAGCATTTAAGCTTGATATGCGTCATATGATTCAGGCTGTATAGTCGACGGCGTTTCGATCCCCTTTAGTCGGGATCGTCATCAGGACAGAGTTGTCGATAGATACAGTGAGTGCAGCCAAGCAGGGATGCGTGGCTAGCGGGACTCCGAGACAACAATGAATGGTCGGGTGCTGCTCGCATTTACTGCCGGTAGTCGCCACGCCAGATGAGCCCCTGATTGCCTTCTGACGCCCTGATTAACTCAGACGCTGTAAACCCCACGTGCCGTCCCACCTCAAGCCGCGAGCAGCACCCGACCATTCATTGTTGTCTCGGAGTCCCGCTAGCCACGCATCCCTGCTTGGCTGCACTCACTGTATCTATCGACAACTCTGTCCTGATGACGATCCCGACTAAAGGGGATCGAAACGCCGTCGACTATACAGCCTGAATCATATGACGCATATCACGCTTAAATGCTCCTGTAGAAATAATTGTTTTTCCAAGTGATTGTAACTTGTCTTTGGAGCTTTTAACTGATGTACATATTTTGTTTAATGCGTCGCCAATGCTGTTTTTAAAGCACTTGCACATTCACCTCACCAATTGTACATAGCACTTTGCACCAAGTGTCACTGGGTTGTCACAAGATCTGGTCTTTACAGTGCTGTTTAAACTGTAATTGCATATGAAAGAATTTTCCCTTTCTGTTTCCTTGGTGAATAATACTACCTTTTTCGAAATCAATTGACTCCTTGTTTCTGTTTCTTCCGTAATGCTTTTGGCATACATATTTTAAATTGTCTCTACATAATACCTGTTGGGAATTGTTTTTGCCTACATAGTTAAAAATGAGCATATAAAAACCTTTGAAAGTCTCTGAAAAAACACAGATTTCAGGGACATTATAGTTAGAAATTAGCATTTAAAAAAACCTTAAAAATTCACAGAAAAAAAACAAATGTTACAGGGACGTTATAGTTAGGCTGACATTTCACTCGTACAAAACCAGAGAAATTCAGCCGCTATAGTTACCTGACCTAACTAGAACTCATGCCCCTGCAATGCACTGCTTCTGACCACACATATTACATCACTCATGACATGGTCAGTGACATCACTGATGACATCACTGATGACATCATCCACAGCATCTCTGGCGCACCCACTCATACCCCTATAGACTCTTTTATATACCCACTGCCTCTCCCACACAACTATTCACAGAGTCATACTAGTACTTACACACCCACTCACTGATTCATTGATCTATACACATATCATTCATAGACCCACTCACTCACTAATATAGCCATTGGCATATCCACTCATACAGCCATACAGGCATTCACATACTGAGTGAGTCACCCGCAGAACTACTCACACACCTAGACACTCACCTATACAGTCAATCATACAGCCCCTTACTCACCCAAACAGTTGCACACACACCCACTTACTTACTCATACAAATAGTAACACATACTTACACAGCTATACAATCACTGATAGAAGCATGCACTCATCTATATAGCCACTCTCACATTCACTCACTCACGCATACAGTCACTCATATAACCCCATCACTCACGTATACTGCCATTCACATACTAAGTTACTCACCCATACTGACACATGCACTCAATCCCCAACACAGCCATACAGACACCCACTCACCTGTACAACTTCTCACACATGCAATAGTAGCCCATACAGCCACTGACTCACCCACTCACTGATCCATACAGGCAGTCACACACTTCTTCACCCACAAACACAGACACCCAGACAACCGTAGACGTAGTCAGACAACCAATCAATCACCCATATAGCCATTCACGTCCCCACTAAGACACTTATACACCCACTTAGACATCAACTGACAGACATATACACACATTCACACAACCAGTCTCTAACCCATACATTCACTGAGACACCTAATCACTCACTTATAGTCAGTCACGCACCCATAATGTACAGCAGGAAGTACTTCATCCCATACAATATACTTACTTCAATGCTCTTTTAACCTGCCCTTTTCATTCATTGCTAGGTTGTTGTGTCTTTCACATTTTTATTCTGCCCACCAAAGTATACAGCATGGGGCAGTGGATCAGCCCACTTGCGCCAGTGGCCTAACCTAGCCATGAATGACGGAATTCAGCTCTACCACCAGGGGCACATCCACACAAAAACAAGTTCCCTTCTGCCTACATGTGCTTTTGAGAACAAAAAATATTTTTGCGCGTTTCAGTTTTTTTTTTATATCGGTGAAGGCCTGGCAGCTCCCACAACAATAACGTTTTACAAAAACCTTTGCAACACTAGATAAAGCAAAAGGGTGGGAGCTAGTACATAACATGTTGGCGTTGCCAATGCTTGTTCTAAAGGTGGTTTTGGAATGCAAATCACACATTTACACAGTCTTATTGCAAGACAGAAAGTAAGTTCAATTTACATATGAAGGATAAATGGCAAATACCTCAAACTCGAAATAGGGACAGCGTACGTGTCACTTTTGCCTCTAAAGCATTCAGTGTAAACCTGTTTTTGAAAGGAAAAACACGGTCACTTCCAAGAAGTTGTTTTTATATTTATGCACAACACGGCTTGAAGTGGTGGCATCATAGCTCGATTTAAAGCCAGGAACTGTTTCCTAAATACCTGGCATCTGAGGACAGGTGATTGTGTGTGTTTACATTTCATCAGCTGTGTTGTGCCTTGACTGACCTGAAGGACAGAGAGGAGGTGTTCATGGGTTTACACTGCACCTAGTTCAGTGCAGGAAATGGGGAAATGACGTACTCCCCGGCTGCAGCATTGTGGGTAGAAGATTCCTGGACTGTGAGGGCGTGCCCATGCGTTCACTCCACGAATCTGTTTTGACCCCTTTGTCACGGGTTCGAATCCCTGCAGGACCGGCTCAGTATTCCAACCTTCCAAGGTCGATAAACTCGGATAACAACAATCATCTATTACTCAGCACCGCCTTTCAGGGTGTATGGCGCTTTACAAATAAACGTTATACAGCATAGCTCGGTATTGCTGCTGTACTTGCAGAGGAACAGTCCCACCACCTTTCAGCAGGACTGCTGTACTAGTAAAGACAGTACCAGCACACATCTGCAGGGCTGGTGGACATTTAATGGACCTCCACTGCCACTTTTTTGCAAGACTCTCACACTTTTCATGGGGTGGTCACAGCACTTTGCTACAAGGCAGCTGTGCCTTATAACTAATAACTGTTAAGGACAGAAAGAGGGCCTATCTGTAGCTTTTACGTCAACACTCTCATGTGAGAAATTATGATGCAATACTAAATGAATTGTTAGTCTGGAAAGCTTTTCGCAATATATCTTTGGGGATTATTTACAAGGCCATTGCTCCCCGGTGCGTCACTTTTTCTGATGCACCGGCGACACAATGGGCTTGCGCATATATACAAGGCCACCTAAAGTCACCCTGCATCACTTTTCATGGCCTTCTGAATAGGGGCCTCTTTCATGCATTACTCTGCGTCACAGAGGCGTTCCCTGGGTGTTGCTGTGGGTGTTCCCACGAAACAGCATGGAACTTGACCCATTCCCAAATTTACAACATTTTGTAAAACTGGGAATGCGTCAGAATCCTGTGCCTCCCCAGGGGATGTGAAGGAGTTGCACAATCTGCAGAGGAAAATGCCATTAATGATTGTTTTTATGCATAAAGTGTCCATTCGTGCACAAAAAGAATCATCCTGCAAGTCAGGCACCCTTGCACCATGACGCAAGCCTGCCTGCTCTGGCGCACAGCAGGCAATTGTGCGCCAGTGCCACTGGCGTAACGAAAAGTGAGGGGGCCTCCCTGCACGGTACTTAGGGGGGCCCACTCCGGGCTCAATCAGGAGCTCTCCCGGCCAGAGTTCAGTGCTGAGGAGGCCCCTTGGAGCTTCCCCCCACCCCACCCCCCACCCCCGCCGCACCGCAGACAGCGGCGTTGCTAAACTTGTTATTATACCACTGTTTTCTAAAAGTATTTTACTAGATAGCTTCTGGTTATAATGAGAATTTCACAGCAGGATTGGATCTTGGCATGGGGTTTCCCTAAGGCGGTCACAGCCCTTCCCTGAAAGACGCCCATACTTTTAAAAAAGACAATGCATTGCTACAATCAACAATGATTTAGTGGTAATGTGCAAGTCAGTGCACTTTTACCATCAGTGCATCCAGCAGATTGTTGACCCAGATGGCGGAGCTTCGATAGGTGGAGGCCCCTGCTGCTCCTCGTTAGCTCTGCCAAGGTGGGGGGAGCTGTGCTAATGAACCGCTGGGTCACAGGTGGCGGCTCTGGTGAAGTTGCCTCCATGACCACCACAATAAAGGTAGACTTTCATTAAAAACAGTAGGTATATTGGTCCTATCGTGGTGGGTGTATATTTCAGGAGGCCTCAATTAGTGACAGAAATTCAATTCCTGTCACAGGCGTTGTTAGTGCACTTTCCATCGGAGGTCTGCCCTGGAATGCGTGATGTGCATTTTCACCCATGTAGGTACATGAGGGGAGAAGGACAACAGGGAGAAGAGCTGGTGAGTAGGTAGGATGGTGGGAGAAAGTATGAAACTGAGAAAAGGAGATGGATCAGGTGAAAGGAAGAGAGCAAGGCTTTAAGTAGGTCGGGTCTTGCCGGTGCTCAGCACCGGCCTTAAAAAAAAGCAGGTGCAGAGACGGGTCCCTATCGGGATCTCCATTTTTGCATTCACCCTTGGTGGAAAAAAAAAACGTAACTTTACAGCAGTACCACCCTTCACTGCCTTTGATGTAGCTTCAAAGAGACTCGTTATAGTGCTTTCACAGTCTCATCATTTCAGAACTAAAGCATGTTCCATTTTATATTCGACGGAGGCATAGATGCAGCTTTTTTATCTTATGCAACCACCAGCCACTGACAAAGCCAATAGTCCTGGCTTGTTGTAGGTGTAATGCTGCGTGTTGTCTATATATATCTGGATGCAATGACAGAAGCAGCAAAACACACAAGAGAAAGAGAGAGAGAGAGTGTGTGTGTGCCTCTCCCTCTAACTGTGTTTGCTTTCTGTCTCCCCCCCCCAACCTAGTGGTTGCTGATGAGACAACTGAAACCCTATAAGACGTTTCCCCACTCTTTTCTTCATGTTGCAGATGCTGCCCAGTTCTTACTTCCAATCACAGGCCAGTGTAGCATAGGATGTTGCCAGTAGACGTTGAATCCACAAAAGCACAGAATCACAAGAACATATGCGACTCGGTTTTTAAATAGGTCTCAACAAAAAAGGAGAATTACCTAGATAGTGGGGACTCTGATGTCCGTGTTAACTCGGTGTAGCAAGAATCCTGACATATTAAAATAGAATTGTATGGCAAGGCCTCACAAACCAACCTGGGTGTCATTCTTCATCATGGGTCCTCAACAGTTGTCAGAAATGTTTATAGTGACAAATGCGGTCCCTCATTAGCAGGGGGTACTTTTGGGAAAGGCGCGCAGGATCCAGAGTGCAGGGTTAAAAATCTCAGGCTCCTTCTAATGCAATTACCTTTATTGTAGACAGGTCAACAAGATAAATAAAATAAAACGTCGATGTAGAGGAACCATTATTTCTCTGGCATCATGTGTGAATCCACAACATCTACAATGGGGCATGGAGGAGTCCTTTGTGCTCGCCAAACCATGACCCCTGCCTCCTGATATTGCTGAACCTCTCAGCTGCCTTCGACACAGTTGACCATCCCACCCATATTTGTGACCTGGAGTCTAGAATGGGATTCACTGGAAATGTCCTTCACTGGTTGTCCTCCTCCCTTACCAACCAACACCAGTTTGTTCACTTGGGCACTTCCAGGTCTCAAATGGTCCATATCATCTGCACCTTGTCATCTTCATCCTCAATATGGTGTTGCCGGGGACTCTACTCACAGATTAGAGCATTAGTGACATCGTAAGGATTTTTGGGGACCTCGGCAAGGACTATTTTGAGGCCCTACGTTGCGAACAAATGAAATATGACCCAGGTTCCACAAATCCTTAAAATAACACTCGGTAGAGAGACAGTGAGAGGTAAAGGATGTTACAGAGAAAGAGAAAGGCTGAAATAGAGAAATAGAAGTGTGCTAGAGATATAAATCAATTTACCAGGGGGCCCTTTGGAAGGAGGGGGCCGGGATAATTGCCCACTTTGCCTCTGCCTTAAAACATCTCTGACAGCATCAAGATTCACCAGTATGCTAATAATACACATATAATGTTAAAAGACTCCTAAATTTCAAACATCCAGCACCTCAAACTCTGCCTGCATCTGTACTGCATACCTCAAGGTCAATCCAGCCAAGGCAGAATTCCTGTTATTTGCCAAGAACAACAAACAAAAAAACAGTACTAACCTGGCACAATGAAATCAACCTTGAGGGCTTGAAAACGCAACTTTCACTGACTACTAGTACTAAGTCACTTGGCTTCACCCTGGACACTAACTTCACCCTCAAGGAACACTTTCCCATAAAACAAGATGGCCTCGTACCAGCTCTCTCCTGTAAAGAAAGTGAAACAATTCACACGTACGGTCTCCTGCAATGCCAGGTTTAAATTAACACATTTCAACTTCTTACACCGCACCTATATAACATCGGTAGCCCTTAAATGCATTTTGAGTGACAGGGGGTAGATGCCCAAGATGCACTGAGGAGAAGGCAGGCTTTTTACATCTGGCATGGAATTGCCCAATGGTTAGACAGTTCTGGGTGGAGGTGGTGAGCGGGGTTGTCACGGCCAAGGGCATTCGTGTGCAGCTGGAGCCCTTGTACTGCTTATTGGCAGCTGTCCGGAAGCCCAGAAAAAAGAAGCTCCCGTATAAACTCTTACAATTAATGCTAGTGTTCGCTAGGCGCAGGGTAGCTATAACTTGGATGGGCCAGCGAGGCCCGGAAGTGTGCACATGTCTTAAAGATATCCGCGAGTGGTCCTTAGCCGAAGATGCCCATATGAAACTCGCCCGAAGGGATGAGGGGCTGCAGGATGACCTCACAGCCTGGCGCGAACTGTGCACTACTGGGTTGGCAGCGGGGGAGTCCTCTTTGCAGCGTACGGGTTCCAGCAGGGGTGGCGAATCAGATGAGGGTGAGGAACCTCTCCCTCAACAGAGGGGTGAGGACGAATAACGTTAGGATATCTTGTGTGTGTTGGGCACATGTCTCAGGCCCCTTCTTCATTGAATCATGTCTAGAAGAGCATTTGTATCCCGTAATGCGTTTCTTCCCGGATGCTGCTGCCGGTTCTATGTACCACTGTTGATCCGATGGTATGCCTTATACACTGTACCCATGCCAATTTGTTTTTGTTTTTGTTCTTTCATATGCAAGATGAAAAATAAAGTTCTTTAAAAAAAAAAGTGAAACAATTTCTTCTGGAAAGTGACTTTCAAACTGCTTTTTAAGCTTTCATCCGCTCTCATTTTTGGATGATGGTAACATCCTGCTCCATGACCTTTCACAGTCCACATTGGGAGGGCTTCCTATGCGTTGCAGCACATCCAATCCAGGGCCTGAAGTAATATGATCACATCACCTCTGTTCTGATGGAACACCACTGGCTCATCTTGTTGGGCCACACCATCTTCAAAACCAGCTGCATCATTTACAAAGCCAACAAGACCACCCCACTTATATTGCAGATACACTCACCATCTCTGGTTTCTCAGCACACCCACAGCCAGGACACCATCAGACTGCAGACTGAGAAGTGTAAAAAAATAATACAAGGAAGCAGGCCTTTTTCATGCATGTAGCCAGGATCCGGAACAACATCTTCATGTCCATCAGAACCACTCCACCGCATCTCCAATTTAGGAAAGAGTCGAAGATGCCCCTCTTTAAAGAACACTAGATTAAAATGCATTAATAGTTCACAAACCAGCTACCTCTCGAATCACTTGGTGACTTTATGCTTGTCTTTAACCCTGTACAGTGCTCCATAGACTTATGGCTAGGTTTGTGCTATAGAAAAAACATATATTTACATGCATACATACATGCAGACGGATGTATGACGGTACGATGCGGGCTATTACCACGCGTACCGTTACATCGCGTGTTTTACAACGCAAGTCGTTACCACGACTTGCGCTGTAGGGTAGGGACTTAGGAATAGTTTAATTTACTATTCCAACACCAGTCCCCGTGGATAGTAGGGAAGGTGTTGGAATAGTAAATTACCCATTCCTTGTCCTTGAGCGCCCTCCAGCGCAAGTCGTGGTTACGACTTGCGTTGTAAGAGACGCGTCGTAATGGTAGCGCGGGGTAACATCCGCGTCGTAAAGGATGTTCCCCCATGCAGACTGAGTCAATTCTAGCAGGCCATTCTGTGTGCCACAAAATATTTTACTTTACAATGGACAGACATTAGTATGGCCACTTACCCACAGGTGTAACAAAGAAGATGTGCTTTGTGACCATCCTTCACTTCCATTGCCCTGCTCAAGTAGAGCCCTAAGAATACCTCTCATTGACTGGAGCACATCTGAAATGAATCCACTTTTAAGGGATGTCTCATGGTGTCATGAACTCTGAGACATGGCAGTATTAACGGATGATTCCTCACCACGTTATCAGAGGAGCCGGGTGAAGAGTCACATGCTGTGCAAATCAAAATCAGGCGACATGGCACCCTCCACCCCTCCTGCATATATTCATGAAATATATTGCTTATATATTGATCATTTGAACATTGCAAGGTTTGGAGGTCCACTGAAAACAATGGAGTACTAAAAGGCTGGCTGTCATAGTTATGTAGCATAGTATAACGGTTGGTATAGCTCTTTTGTTCCAAAGTCAGGTGTTTGCTTTTTAGGACTCACCTGAGACAGCACATGCTCTGTCATTTGTGAGATAAAGATACTGCCCAGCTGGTAGTAAACACTGTGCACTGTTCAAAGTTGGTGTGCGCTTCCACCCCCTACATCTGTCATTTGTGAGACATTTTGTTTAATTACAGGTGGCTTAGAGTCTGCTCATTGCTTACTACTGGTTAACTTCATGAGCACTCTCATTTCCTTGTTTCTCTTTGGTCAGTGCATGTCGACTTCACTTCCTCTTTGTCTGTTTGTCCTTACCCTGGAGCACGGCCAAAATACTACTCACTTGACTACTGTCCTTCCACTGGTCGTGCTTCCAGAGCTACGTTTTTATTTTAGTTGTAACATTCCAAAAGAGTGTATGTATATGCAAGTTGTCTCCCCTTCCATTCCACTCCAACTTGTTGCTTGTAAACTACCGCATGTTGCTCACCCTAGAAAAGATCTTTAGGTACTTTTAAACCCCCAACTCCCTTGCGAACACACACTCCCACGGCCCACCTCTCCCTCCACCACTTCACACAGTACTGCTGTTACAGGATGCAGGACCTCAATATTCACTCTCAATATTATTATGTAGGGATAAAGGGCCTCATTTATGAGACTCTTTGCGCCTCCAGAACATCACTTTTTGTGACGTTCCGTGGCACAGAAGCCTGGGTGATATATATCAGGCAGCACTAAGCCACTCTTTTTGGCTTAATGCTGCCTGATAAATATCAGTTCCTTTAATGCAGTGTTCTGCGTTAAAGGGGTGTGCAATGGGTGTTGCTGGGGCGTTCCCAGCAACATCCATGGCCTTTTGACACTACCCCAGATTTACGAGAAATCATAAATCTGAGGCAGCACCAAAAGCTTACGCCTCCCAAGGTAGCGTAAGGGAGGCACAACGAGGAGAAATATCTTTATTTCTCCTCAGTTTTCCTTTTTCTATGTGTGCTGCAGCATAGAAAGAGGAAAAAGCCTCTTGTGATTATTTTTGTACAGAAAGGTTTCCCTTCCTGTACAAAAATAATCATCCCCGCAACGCAGGCACCCTTGCACCATGGTGCAAAGGTGCCTGCGGTGGCGCACGGCAGCCCATTGTGCACCGGCACAGGGGAAAAGGACAGGAATGCACCATGTCTTATAGATATGGCGCATTCCTGCCCTGTTTTTTTGCCGTAGGGAAGCGCAGCAGGAAGGCCTGCTGTGCTGCCATGGGGCAAAACCTCAAAAATGAGGCCAATAGTTTCCTGTATAGCGCAGGCATACTTGCATTTAGCTGATTTATAAACACAGCTGAATAAATTGAGGCTAAGGATAATTAATTGATCTGCCCATGGTCTTACATTGTAATCAAGCTGAAAAAACTAAGTTAATCATATATCGCTCCAGTGGTTCACATTTGAAGAATGCAACCTGCCTACATTCACCTACCCGTCATACGTCAATGAACCAAAAACTCATAAGGAGCGCTTTGTGACCCTGTTATGGAAATTAAGGGCTGTCTAAATTTTACAAACATAATAATTCCAGATCTGTAAAGTGTGACTTATCACCCCTAAGGGTATCCAGGTGCTGGAGGCCATCGGGGAGATTACGGTAGCTATTGCCCAGAGTCACATGATGCTGAGCTAAGATCCCGCCGGGGATTTTATCGTCAACCCTGAGCTCCGGAGTCAGCTGCTCTGACCGTTGCACCACACCTCTCCCTATACAAGACAATGATATACAAAACTGGGATTTACACATGCATTTTATTTACGGCATTTCAGTTTTATTTTTCAAATGCTTCAAAGCTGTTCAAGCACTTCAATGGGCTGTATGTATATTTTTAGTATGGTTTAGGATTTTAAAGAATAATATTATTTGCGACATGATTTTGAACAATGGATAAACAGCAAGGGGCCGATTTGCCAATTTTCAACACAATGCAGCTGTTGCGCTGCATGAAAAGGAGACATTAGAAATGCACCATATATACAAAGATATTGTGCATTACTGCTGTCTCCTTGCACTGGTGCAGTGTGTGCTGCCTAGTGCCAATGCAGGCACCTTGCACTATTGACACCCTTGTACCAAGGGTGCCTGTATTATGAGCAGGATTGTTTTTGTGCAAGAAGGGACAGCTTCCTGCACAAAAAACAACACATAAAGGCATTTAAGTTTTGCAATTTGTGATGCATTGTGCATCACACATAGAAAAAAGGAAATAATGAGGAGAAATAAAGAGGCGTACATTTTTGATGCATTTCCAGATTTACAACTCTTTGTAAATCTGGGAATGGGCCAAACTCCATGGGTGAATGAGTAGGAACGGCCACACTCTACACGCATGGAAAGCCTGCCTGCCGCAAGGTAATGCAAGACAGCGAAATACCCTATCTTGCGTAACATTAGATTTACTAAACCACGCAGAACCATTCAAGGTGGCTATATGCGGTGTAGTAAATCACAGCTAAGGGACTGACATGATGCAAGAGCACCTTACATGATGCAAGAGCAATGCCAGCCCTTAGTATATCTGGCCCCAATGTATAAATTGTTGTGTACATTTTATATCACTTTGTAGCTCACAATATAATTTCAGCAGGTACTGTGGCTGAGTACATTATTGCACCTGTGTAGAACATTGTGTATAAACTGTAGGCAAAACAACCAAAATGAGTATCTCCCAAAGTAGCCCTGTCAGTAACATTTAAAACAACGCAACGCACAAGAGATAGTTGAGAAGTAATAATCAGTGGCAGCTCCTCTGCTAAGGTGGAGGAGCATCTCTCAAATGCTTTTCAGCAGTGTAAAAAAAGAAAAAGAAAATTATAATTACACAAGGTATTATCATTTTATTTTTCTCTGCTGAGGCAGTTTAGCGGGGTGGGGCGGGGCTGGGCTGCTCCGCCCACACAGCAGGGGGTTGAGTGTTGGGCACTCTGTGAGTGCGCATGACGGTTTGGCTGGCCGTCTTGGGCCGGCCAAACAGTCATGTAGTCATGCGCACTTAGCATATTCTTCACCCAGGCTGTGCAATACAGCCTGGTGGAGAACATGCACAGGCTCCCAGTCCCGGTCTCAGCGCTGAACCACAGCCCTCAAATCAATCATGGTGCTGTTGATAGCAGTGTAGTGATTGGCTTAGGGGAGATTGTGTGCTCCTGCTTCCGTTTTGGCCAGACTCGTCTGGAAGAGACGTACAGAGATGAGGGAGGAGAGACACGGTGAAGAGGTAAGTACATATCTTTTTTTTCTTCACCCTTCCCCCCACCCTCTGCCCTCCACCCTGATCCGTTCCAGCTACCACTGGTAATAATATACACTTTAACTCTATAATCAAGAGTACTGGACCTTTTAGTGCTCTGCTGGTAGGATGTTTACATTAAGTAGGAAGCCTTATGTCTCCGGTATGTATACTGGATGTACTCAATGCTCTTCAACTATATCAATCACACCACCGTGCTCTGCTTTACTTAGGCATAGTCGTGTTGGTGATTGTTGAACATCCCTCGACAGGCCTTCTCTCACTGACCGAGTCGCGTTTAACGGATCGCTAGCTATCGATTATAGCGTTCATATCTTCTGCTTTAAGTCATCCAAACTCGTGGGCCTCACTATTTGGTATACCAGTGCACAAATATAGCGCCTACCTGGTTCTTTGGTCCCTCTGAGTGGTGCATCAACGTTTCAAATGAAATCAACATTTTCTGTTGTGTATTTTAGCAGACAATTACATTGTTTTACTAGGCAAACCCTTGCATAACAAGCATTTGCAAAGTCAATAGGTCTTGCCAACGCAAGGTATTAGCTTTGTCACTGTTTTTAGCATCCTGTACACGGCTGATTTTTTTTTTAGAAAGGGCTATGACGCAGTGCTGGCCACGTCATACAGCCACCGCGCTGCTGTACAACATAGCTAAAAACATTGTCAAAGCCAGTACCTTGTGGAGGCGAGACCTATTGGTTTTGCCAATGCTTGTTTGCAAGACTGCCCACCTTAAACAGCCCTAGAGGAATTTTATCAATTTACAAATTAGAGACTTCTCTAGAATGAGATGCTTACCACTCATTAAAGAGCTAAGAAAAAACAGTTAAAGTGAACTCGGATTCTTGAAAAGGAACTGTTGCGGGACAACAACGCAGTCTCAAGTTACTTACAACTTAATTTTCAAAAGAACATTGTGCTAAAAAAAAAAAAAAAATAAGATGTAAAACTCCTCCGGGAAACTTAAGGAACGTCCTCTCAGTTTTGAAATATATACCCTTGTGGGAGCCTTCTATTGTTTTCATATTTCTTTTCCCGAATTATAATAATGCTTGCAGGAGCTACACTCCTAAATTAAAACATGTTTGGTAGAGCCCCACAAACAGGATTCAGACCAATTGGAGGTGATGTAGGTAGAACCAAGCAGTGCAGCTGAAGAGCGGCACCTACCGGCCTCGAGAAGGAATGCGCAGTGCTACAAATGCGTAGGTGTGTGGACCGTTCATCCCACCAAAACGTCTTTACAGGTTTAGACTTAGAACTTGGGGGCTAATTTACAAGCCCCCAAATATAGAACTGTGAAATGTTGCTCTACTCGCCTGTTCACGAAGTAAGCACTGTAAGTTAGCCCGACAATACCTGTAGATTTTGGGAATGGTATTGGGTTCAGTGCACAGCCATCCATTCCACGCCGGCTTTGTGAGGCAGCTGAGGAGACCAACGGCCATATTTATAAACACGTATCACGCCAGAGCAGTATCACCAAAGGAGCGAAATGCGCCACAAGGTCTTGATTTGGGATTTACTTTTCAGCGCAAAACTTGTTTTCAATTGCAAAGTAGCAATAAAGTAACACAGAGTAGCGCTAGCACGACTTTGCACTCATTTGCAACAAGGGATCATCCCAGAGTAGTTACATTTGTGTTTTCATGTCACAACCCATGGATTATGACACAAAGCTCTATTTTTTAACATTTAAAACTTTGCATGTGCACTGTACTGTACAATTCAGTTACAAAAGTAGAAACATGTTAAACTTTGTCCAAACACAGTCCAGTACAAAACCTATGCTAGACATCACATGCCCACTCTTGCAAGGATGTGTACATGGTACAAGGCAGCCTAATGTGTTCCAGTATATGGGGAGAAACAACAGTACCATATCTTAGTAGATATGGATTGTTCTGCTGTCTTCCTTTAACACAAGGCAGCCCAAGGTTGTGTCGAAAGGTGGATATGTTACATTTGGAAGCCCACCAATGTTAGTATGAAAAAGATGGTAAAATTCAAGGTGGGTTGTGAGTTGCTTGTTGATGACCATCTCAAGCACTTTGGCTGGATAGGAGCAGGGAGATGGGTCCGAAGTTTCTCAGTTGATTCAAGTCCGAGTTGGGCTTCTTGAGGAGGGCATTGATTTCTGTAAGTTTCCATTCATTCGGGAAAGTAGCGGATGTGATGGAAGTGTTGATGATGTGGGTCAGAGTGGTGTTGATTCGTGATGTTCCCTGGTTGTAGAAGTGGTGGATGTATGGGGCCGTCGAGTAGATGGTCCTTATCATTGCCACGTTACCGTTTTTGGTGAGGGTTGTCCATTTAGTCAAGTGGTCATCATGCTTGGTGATGTGTAGGTTAGTTATGAGTTCCCTGGGGTTGGGTTGGTGTGCCAAGTTGCTTTAGATGTTTGGGTTTTGCTGTGGAAAAAGTTTGATAAGGTGTAGCAGGGTTGTTGGGATGCAGCAATGTTGTTGACAGTGGATAAGGGTGAAGTGAAATCCTTAACAATTGAGAAGATCTCCTTGCAGCTGTTGGAACTTCCTTCAATAAGGTCCACTATTGTTTTTTTCTTGGTGTCTCTTATTTGTGGGTGATAGCGTCTGTGTGCAGCCTTGTAGGTAGTTCTGACGGTGGTGTCGTGGCTGGCACGCCTTTTCTTTTCTAGCTGTTTACAATGTTGTTTAGTATCTCGAAGGTCTTCTGGTCTGCTTGTTTGATTTACTATGCTTGTTGGATTTGAGAGGTGTGAAGGAGTCCACAAAGTTCTTGATCCAATTGTTAAAGTTGTTGAAGTCCATGTCGAGGGCGTCTCTGGAGCTAGATTGATCCATGCTGCAGGCATTGAGCACGTTTGCATCTGTGATTTTGCCCCAGCTGTGGCCTGAAATACTGAACCTGGTAGGGTTGTTGACATGAGGTGTGCTGATTTGTAAGTGGATGACGGAGTGGTCGGTCCGTATGAGTGGTGTGGTGAAGTTTTATTTGATGCTTTCACCTGTGGAGAAGATGGGATCCAGTGTGTGTCTTGGTTCTGAGGAGAGCTGGGTGAGTCAGATGTTGCACAAGCTTTTGAGGACTGCTGTGGAGCAGGGGTCATTTCGTGCTTCCAGGCACAAGTTTAGGTCTCTGAGGAGAATGTAGGCTCTGAAGTTGATGGCGAGTGGAGTGATACAGTCAGTGATGAGGTTGGTAAAGGTGGCTCGTCGTCTGGATGGTCGGTAGGCAAGGGGTCCGTTAAAGGTGAAGTTTTCGGAGATTTTGCACCTTCACGAAGATCATGTGCCAGAGTTAGGAGAAACATGGGTTAATATTACTGCTGCAGATGGTAGACAGGCAGGAGGTGCTAAACCTGAGCCTTTAGTTGCAGAACTACCTGATAGGATTATTAATTTAATGAAAACTATGATGCCTCCTTTGGGTGAATTGGAACAAGTTAGCAGCATGCAAACAAAAGAAAGATGAGAGTGTGTCTGATTTCTTCACTAGGTTTGAAGAAACATTCATTGATCATAGTGGTCAGGACATGAGTACAGAAGGTGGTCAGAGGTTGTTCGTAGATACATTTGTTTTTTATTTACTCCCCGAACTTTGTAATAAGTTAAAGGACTCTGAGAGTTCATGGGCAGTTTCTTCTTCGGCCCAGATATTGGCTACTGCACAATACTATGAGAATAGAGACAAAGATAAGAAGGATAAAGTAGAGAAGAAGACTAAATAATTAAAAACGAAAGTTCTTTTACAACAGGCATATCCGCCTCGCCCTAATCAGCGTCAGTTTCAGCAAACCCCAGAGTTTCAGAAACCATTGCAGACGCCTGAGTCTTTTGTTCCGCGATTTCCGCTAGGCCCTAATCAGTGCGCTTATTGTAAAGGGGAAGGTCATTTCAAGAGTAGTTGTCCGGTCTTGCTACAACGTTTGAATGGTATGTCTGGTCTGACAGGTCGTGGTGGTTACCAACAGGTACCTAGGGGTAGGGGACGTGGTACGTTTCCTCACAATGAACGTTCCTTTCCCCCCAAGAATTCTGCAAATTATTTTGACCGACAGAATGCTACGAACATCCAGTCTGCTCAGTACTACGTTGATGAATATTATGTTGGAAGCGAGAGTGCTGGTTTTAAAGAAAGCTAGGACAGCCATGGACAAAGAGAGGGAGTAGTGTCCGTTCCAGTAGACCAGAGTGGGCCTTATGTTGAAGTGATTATATCAGGTTTGGCAGAACCTTTTCTTTTGGATACTGGTGCAACAAAGAGTTCCATCTAAACTCCCTGGCGCACCTTTGTCTGGCTTGACGAATGTTTCGGTAGGATTTTCTGGCGCCCCAGTTAGCAATCCGGTTTCTAGTCCTTTGCCCCTTTCTATTGGTCCTTGTGAATTGGAGGCTCCCCTTATTCTAACGACTGGTTGTGGTGAGAATTTGTTGGGTTTGGACTTGTTGAAAAGATTGCATGCGACATTATATTGTTCTCCGTTGGGAGTACCTCTTACCTTGGGTAAGAAAGTGATCTCCCCGATGTATTTGTCTAAGGATTGCCTGCCGCTGGAATTGCGTTCTCTCCCTGATACACTTTGGGCTACGGGTCCTAATGATGCTGGTCTTTTGCAGATTCCACCCTACGTTGTTACGCTTAAATCAAATGGTAAATTGCCACGCATTCCTCAGTACAAAATTTCCAGTGATGGTGAAAGAGCTCTTTTAGCGATTATTTATGATTTGGTTGAGAAAGGTGTGGTTGAAGAAACGAGAGGTAATGTGTGTAACAGTCCTGTTCTGCCTATTCTTAAGCGTACTGACTCTTCTCAGCCACCTGTGTATAGATTTGTGATCGACCTTCGAGAGGTCAATAAGATTGTTGTGCCATAGTTTCCTGTTGTTCCGGACATTACTGCTTTATTGACTATGGTCCCTGCCTCAGCTGCTTGGTTTTCTGTGATTGATCTGAAGAATGCTTTCTTCAGTATTCCGATCGCTGAGGAAAGTAGGGATATTTTCGGCTTCTCTTTAGGAGGCCGCAGCTTCCGGTTTAAGCGAGCTACTCAAGGTTATTGTGAGAGTCCCTCCATTTATAGTCAGGCTTTGAAAACTCAACTCGATACTCTTGTGTTGCCTTCTGGTGCTACTCTTATCCAGTACGTTAATGATCTGCTAGTGGCTGCTGATAATGAGGAGATTTGTAAAGAGGTTACTCTTTCTTTGCTAAGACATTTGTCTGACCTTCATCATAAAGTTTCCCCTTCCAAGTTGCAGTATTGTCGACAAGAAGTGACCTACTTAGGTCATCTCTTATCGAAGGAGGCAAGACGATTGACCCCAGAGCATATTCAAGCGATTGCCCAAATTACTGTACCATCCACACAGAGAGAAGTGCGTGCTTTCTTGGGTATCACCTCGTATTGTCGGCAGTGGATCCGAACTTTTCTTTACTAGCGAAACCTTTGTTGGCACTTACTCTCAAAGATACACCACACCCTCTTCCTTGGTCTGATGAATGTCAGAAGAGTTTTTCTGAATTGCGTAATGCATTGTGTTCTGCTCCGATGTTGGGTACCCCTGACTATAGTAAACCTTTTACACTTTATGTGCACGAGAGAGAAGGTTTTGCATTGTCAGTGTTGACACAACAGTTTGGAGACAAGCAGCGCCCATGTACGTATTTTTCGGCTACTTTAGATCCGGTAGCTAGGGCGTTGCCTGGTTGCCTAAGAGCTACAGCAGCAGCAGCTGTTTCTATCCGACAGTCTGATGGTTTGGTATTGGATAATACATTGATTTTGATGGTCCCACATGCAGTGGATACCTTATTAAACAGGACGAAGACTCAGCACCTTACTAGTGCACGTCTGTCAGGTTACGAGTTGACGCTTTTGACTAGTCATGTGCACATTAAGAGGTGCAACACATTGAATCCAGCTACATTGTTGCCGATTTGTGTAGAGACAGATGATCAAGAACAGGATGATTGTGTTCTTAGGACAGAGGAGGAAACAAAGGGTAGAATTGATTTGAAAGATACTCCTCTTTCAAACCCTGATGGTACCCTATGGGTAGATGGTTCATGCTTTAAGCTTCCGAATGGAGAGACGAATGCAGCATATGCTGTCACAACTTTGCACACGATTGTTGAAACAGCGCGTAGTGCACAGAATTCAGCTCAGGCAGCTGAATTGATAGCCTTGACTAGAGCGTGTGTGTTGTCAAAAGGAAAGAGAGTGAATGTTTTTACTGATAGCCAGTATGCGTTTGGCGTTGCTCATAGCTTTGGACGATTGTGGAAAGAAAGAGGATTTCTTACTTCTCATGGTACGAAAATCCAGCATGGCCAATTAGTGAGTGAGCTTCTTGAATCGCTTACTTTGCCAACACAAATCGCCATTGTAAAGTGTAGTGCGCATAAAAAGGTTACAGATGATGTGGGTCGAGGGAATGCGGATGAAGTAGCGAGAGAAACAGCGAGAGATTTGACGAGTCTAATGTATGTTGCAGGTCCTGCAAGATGGGTTGTGGAAAGAGGAATGTGTGAAGATACAATAGAAAGTGTGAAGATGATTCAGGCAGAGGCTACTGAGAAAGAATTGAGTACGTGGAGAGAGAGTACGGGAATGTTGGATTCGACAGGCTGTTGGGTTGAGTTGTCAGAGCATCGGCGATGGTTGTTGCCAGATGCGTATGTGCTTCCAGTGGTTACTATGGCTCATGGGATGGCTCACATCAGCTCAAAAGGGATATGCAAGTTGTTGGCTCCGGTATGGCAGAATAGTGGAATTCCCAAATGTGCTGAGAATTTGGTTAAACACTGCATGATTTGCTTGATGCATAATCCTGGCAAGGGAACCCCAACTCCAGCTGGTCATTTTGCTCATCCAACGTATCCGTTCGAGGTGTTGCAGATGGACTATATTCATATGGAAAGATGTCATAACTTGAAGTATGTCCTTGTGGTTGTTTGTGCCTTTTCCAGATGGATAGAGGCCTACCCCCTGAAGGATAATACTGCCTTGTCTACAGCCAAGGTTTTGCTCAAAGAGTTTTTCCCGAGGTATGGATTGCCGAGGATGGTCTGGAGTGATAACAGAAGTGAATTCATGGGTCAGATTATTCAGAAAGTGTGTGCGGGTTTGGGAATTAGACAGAAATCCACGCAGCGAATCACCCCCAGTCAGCAGGCCTGGTCGAGTGCTATAACGGCACGTTAAAGCTGAAGTTGGCCAAGGTGCAATGCTCTACCATTGGCACTTTTGTCCACAAGAACGACAATACATTCTCGCGTGGGACTTAGCCCATACGAGATTGTTTTTGGACGCCCGGCGAATGTTTGGGGTGTGCCAAGGCCAAGAGAATACAGTGATATTGAGTACCCTATGTTGGTTGACTATTTACATGATTTGACTGCTAAATTGCGTGTTCTTCACCAACAGGTTCATGATACCTTACATTCAGCTTCTGTTGACGCGGGACATGCGATCCAACCCGGCGACTGGATTCTGATCAGGAACTTCCAGAGGTCCAAGAACCTACAGCCGAGGTGGACTGGTCCTTATCAAGTGCTGCTAGCAACGAGGACCGCTGTGAAAGTCTTCGGGAAAAAGAGTTGGGTGCATGCCACCCACACGAAAAGGATACCTCTGCCCTTACCGTATGATCAGTGGGTCTGGGAAGGTGTTGCCGATTCTGAGACTGAAAATGTCCCGAGATTTGTGCCTTTTAGTGATGCTCGTTTGAAATGGACTCAGTCGGAACGTGCGGATGATGAAATTTTGCAAGAAGCTGTGCCGCCGCATTTGAGACTGGACACTACGCATCCGGAGATTCTTTTTCAGGATCAAACTGTGCCGAATAAAGAACATTATAGTTTAAGGCCGAGGTCTAAAAAAGGACAAATAAAGTAATATTTTTTTGTGTATTGTGCTCTCTCAGACAAGAGACTATTTTTCTTTTTGCTTTTTCGAACCACCATCCGGGTTCAGCTGTAGGGTCGTGGTATAAGACTTAAGGGGTGAACCGCGAATTGACGAAAGGTCTGTGGTTCTAGGTTGTCTAGGACGCCTGGACGCACACTTGAGTGAAGAAGGAAAATTGCCGCGAGCAGCACGTTAGAGGATGGAGTCTTTTGTACCTGAGAGAGATGTTGAGAAAATAGACCTTAAAATGAAATTATGTACATTGATACGTAGCAAATGTTTTATAATATCATGTTTTTTAATGTTCTTAAGTATTACGATAGCTTATGTGGGATGGATTGTCTATGCTACACAACAGACGTTTGCACCCACTTCCCAACCTATGCTTTCTTACACTACTGTTTCTTTGCATCAGTTCTATACGTTGCCTGAACATGAACAGACAAGGAGGTCAGAATTTGTCAACAACTCGTTCATACAGTTGTTGCATCAGCATCAGTTAGTAGTGAATACCACTAACTGTTGGGTTTGTGGTCTTATGCCTCATATGACCGATAAGGCTATGCCATATTTGGTTTTGCCTTTTTCTTTTAATGGGTCTGTGTGGGCTTTACAGACTATGTTTATCTATGCAAATGAGATACGCCCTTCACGTTCCCTTAAGGATAGTGCCTTGATAAAGGGAATAGTAGATATGATCCGAGATATCGATGCATATAATGCTATCCCTAAGGATGAGATGCAGGCTAATGTTGGTTGGAATTTGACCGGATATAGTACCAGCTTGACTGAGAAGGAGAGACGAAAAAGGTCTCCCCCGATTTGGATTGTGCCCATCAAGGTTATTTTTGTTTGCAAGGCACTGGTCGAAATCTGAAAGCTCAGCTAGGTAAGAGTGTGTGTGTTCACACCTATGTCTATTCGTCCCAGACTTCTCCACCGTTCGTACCAGCTAAAGGCACATATTTTGTTTGTCACGACAGAGCCTATACATGTTTGTCACCTGATTTTTCAGGTACATGTTATGTGGCGTTTTTGCTTCCCCCTACATATGCTACGGCTCTGGATTATCATAGAACGAGATATGGTAGAAGGGTCTTCGATAAGGAAGATACTGCAGGCCAAGAAGCAGGAGATTTCTTCAAGGGTTTCCTGGCCTTTTGGGGTGCTATGATCAATAGTGGGCATATACAGCTTGTGCGCGTTGTTGAAGCTACTATTAACGAGACAGCAGGTGCTCTTAGTAATGTTACAGCTGAGCTTCAAGCGGACCGCCTTATGGCGTTGCAGAATCGTATGGTTTTAGACGTCATACTTGCAGATCGAGGTGGAGTATGCAAATTGATCGGATCTAGTTGTTGCATTTACGTACCAGATAATGCTCCTACAGTGTACCAAGCCATCTCTAGGTTACATAAGATCTCTGAGTCTATCCATGTAGACAAAGGAGACTGGTCATTGATGGGATGGTTTTGGGAATTGCTGTCTAAATGGGGATGGAAGATTTTGACATTCCTTGGTATGGTTTTGGCCATCCTTTTCTCTTGTTGTCTTTGCATCCAGTGTGGTCCCGCCATTTGTAGTCTTTGTGCTACTATGTGCTTTAGGAGACCTGTCCCGAGAGAAGAAGAGAATAATAGGATGATGCTACAGCAACACTTAGCTGACCTAATGAAGATTGATATGGACCTAGATGCCCTTGTTCCCTCCCTCCCGCGCAGCCGAGTTGGACGCTGCAGCGGTAGCCCTCACACTCGCTTCCCGCCTTCAGCGGGCGCCCTCCCGGCCACGCCCACTTCTTGGCCACGCCCCCTTGGACACTATTTAGCAGCTGAGTGCTAGCTGACTCGCCACAGGATCACTCCCTGCCTTCCGCGGGAGCTTTTAGCAGCCAAACTTTATCAGCCCTGACTATTTTGAGTTCTCAGCGCCTGAGTGCGCTTTTTAAACCCACCCTCTCCTTACCTGTTCAGGGTCCTTGCCCTTGTTCCCTCCCTCCCGCGCAGCCGAGTTGGACGCTGCAGCGGTAGCCCTCACACTCGCTTCCCGCCTTCAGCGGGCGCCCTCCCGGCCACGCCCACTTCTTGGCCACGCCCCCTTGGACACTATTTAGCAGCTGAGTGCTAGCTGACTCGCCACAGGATCACTCCCTGCCTTCCGCGGGAGCTTTTAGCAGCCAAACTTTATCAGCCCTGACTATTTTGAGTTCTCAGCGCCTGAGTGCGCTTTTTAAACCCACCCTCTCCTTACCTGTTCAGGGTCCTTGCCCTTGTTCCCTCCCTCCCGCGCAGCCGAGTTGGACGCTGCAGCGGTAGCCCTCACACTCGCTTCCCGCCTTCAGCGGGCGCCCTCCCGGCCACGCCCACTTCTTGGCCACGCCCCTCGGATCTCACCTTCCACTCTCACTACTTAACATGTGCCTCTACCGTTCGCGCAGCGGACGGGCGCAGCGGGCGCGCCGTTTGCGCGCCGAAGGCGCGCCTAAGGCAAGCCCGTCTGCGCCCGTCCGCGACCGACCGGGACCAGGGGCCACAGATTCTGCTCCTCGTCTGGTGTATTCTTCGGCCCAACTTTCATCTTTCTCTGCCTCAATCCCTCTTTCCCCATCTATAGCTCTTCACTTATCCTCGCATGGCATTTACGCCCCCCCCCTCCCCGGTGTCGCCTTGCCTCCTTTGTCTTCTCCGATCTCCTCTCCGTCCCCCCCTCCTTGTGTTTCCCCTGTCTCCCTTAATGCCTCTGCTATTCTCCTGAACACACGCTCCGCCGTAAAAAATCAAACCGCTCTCTTCAATCTACTGGACACGGACCCCCCGGACTTTCTCTTCCTCACTGAGACTTGGTTTTCCTCTCATTCACTTCCTGACATTCTTGCCATTCTCCCTGCAACTCACTATGTCCTCCGTGACGACCGTCCAGATGGAAGACCTGGGGGCGGCGTGGCGATGATAGTCCGTCGATCCCTGCAATTCCAGCTTCTTTCGCATCCTGGCATTACCAATGTAGATTTTCTGGTGGCCCGCTCTCTCAACCTCCCGGTCCCCCTCACGGTGATTCTTCTGTACCGCCCCCCTCAGTACATGTCCTCTTTTGTGTCCTCTTTGCAGGATCTCCTGGCCACCCTGGCTGTAGACAATTCGTCGCTAATTCTGCTGGGGGATTTTAATTTCTGGCCGGGCGACCCGCAGGAGGACCCCCTTTCGAAAGACTTTTCTGCTACTCTCTGTTGTCTCAACTTTTCATCCCACGTCCTGACCCCTACCCACATCCATGGTCATACTCTTGACCAGATCTGGTCTCTCCGTTGCAATCCCCTGGTGTCTTCTATCTCCCCCTGTGGGTGGTCTGATCATTTTCTGATCTCCTTTTCAATCCCCTTAGGTCAGCCCGAGAAATCTACTTTGCCCAAGAACATCTGGGCTCGGTGCTGGAATAAGGTTGATCTTAATGATCTTTCCTCCTCTCTCTCTCTATCTGCCCCCGCTCTGACTGACCTCTCTGTGGAGAATCAGGCGGATGCCATCCACACTTGGCTTTCCGCTGCTTGTGATCTGGCCGCCCCTCTTAAAAAGATTCGATCGGCCCGTCCTCACGACGCCCATAGGTGGTTTTCCGATGACCTCAGATCTCTGAAGCTTGAGCTCAGACGGTCGGAACGTCGTTGGCGCCGCACTTATTGCCCCACTCTTCGCCTGAAATATAGGGCCCTGCTCAATATTTACAAATCCGCTATTTTAACAGCCAAATCCAAATACTTCTCGGACCGCGTTGCCTTTTCGGCTAACAAAACTCGCGAGATCTTTTCTCTGGTCCGTAGCCTGGCCACTTCTGACCGTGCTGGTCTTTCCCCTGCTCCTTCGCAATCCCTCTGTCACTCCTTGAACACCTATTTCATCAATAAAATAACCATCATTGTTCCTCCCCCTGATATACCGGACCATCCCCCCTTTCTTCCCCCGTTTTTGATCACTTCACACCCATCTCACCTGAGCTTTTTCTTGGCCTCCTTGCTAAGGTCAAGTCCGGATCACCGGTGGATTGCGCACCAGCGCGCATCCTCAGAACCTTATTCACTAGTTGTCCCACCCCCCCCCTAACCTTCCTCAACTCCTGTCTGGCTCTGGGTTCTGTCCCCTCTTTTTTCAAGTCTGCCATCGTGCTTCCCATCCTGAAGAAAGCTGGCCTGGATCCCTCCCTTCCATCGAATTTTAGGCCGATCTCCCTCCTCCCCTATCTAGGGAAGATTTTCGAGAGCCATGTAACATCTTGCCTCTCTTCCTACATCGAGGGGAATAACATCTTGGCCTCCCATCAGGCCGGCTTTCGACCGGGCCACTCCACTGAGGGCGTGGTCCTTGCGGTCCTTGACGAACTGAAGGGCAAGGCCGATGGTAACCTTCCTCAGGCCTTAGTCCTTTTGGATCTGTCCGCTGCGTTTGACACGGTCGATCATACTATTCTTCTTGACCGTGTCAGCGCAGCGGGCATTCAGGGCGTTGCCCTCTCTTGGATCGCGTCCTTTCTGCAGGGACGCTCGCAGGCAGTCCACCTCTCCTCTTTCTCGGCCCCTCCCCTCCCGGTCACGTGTGGGGTACCCCAAGGTTCCTCTCTTTCCCCCCTCCTCTTTAACCTCTATATCCGGCCCCTCATTTCCTCTCTTCTTGAGCTGGGGGTCTCAGTGTATAATTACGCTGATGACCTCCAGCTCGTCTTTGATCTATCCTCTCCCACTCACTCTCTTCCCAAGCTCAGGTCAACTCTTGTCTTTATTTCTCAGTGGATGAGCTTCAATCATTTGAAGCTCAACCCTGACAAGACAGAGCTTGTCCTCACTGGTGGCCCCTCTAACCCCTGGTCCTCGGCCCACTGGCCCCTTTCTTTTGGTCCTCCACCTTCCCCGGTTCCCTCTGTCCGGACTCTGGGCATCAAGGTCAGCAATGACCTCTCGATGCATGCGCACATTAGTTCTGTCGTATCCTCTTGTTTTCTCTCCCTCCGCCTCATCCGTAAGATTTCCCGGTTTTTTTCTGTTGATGCCCTTAAAGTTATCATCACTGCCCTCATCACATCCCGCCTGGATTATGGTAATGGCCTGTATGTAGGCATTCCTGCCTACGAGACCCGTCGTCTCCAGGCCATCCAGAACCAGGCGGCCCGTCTTGTCCTCCGTTTACCTAAGTTCTCTCACATCACTCCCGCCCTAAAAACCCTTCACTGGCTCCCCGTTCAGTTCAGGTCCCAGTTCAAACTTGCCTGTCTGGCCTTTCGGGCGCAGGCCCGGTCCGCTCCTCTCTTCATCAATTCTCTGATCTCCTCCCATGCCCCTCCTCGCTCCCTCCGATCTTCCTCCCTCTCTCTTCTTCACGTTCCCCGCTTCCGTAAGTCCCGCACAGGGGGCACCCGCTTCTCTGTGCGTGCTCCACAAATCTGGAACTCTCTTCCCCTCTCTATCCGCTCCATTCCCATTTTTTCTCATTTTCGGAAAGCCCTCAAAACTTTTTTCTTTCTTCAGGCTTTCCCGGGCTAATCTCTCTCGCACCAGTTAGGCAGATTCCGATGTGTTCCTCAGCGCCAGGAAGCCGCATGGCCACAGAGCGCTTTATAAATTTCTTTTTCATTTCATTTCATAGATTCAGATTAACATGAGTTTAGATTATTGCCTACGTAATGGCAAAAGGAGGGCTGAGGTTCTGTAATTCTCGAGCCTGACTCCATTTTCTGTTGCCCTCACGTAGGCCTGTGAAAGAGGCCCGGCGAACAAGTGGCCTGGCCTTCTGAGTTCATGTATACATTAACTGGGTTTCTTTCGACTCTAAAAGAACTGCAGAGAAACTGACCTCTTCACCTGAAACTGACATGACCGCCCTCAAACACGCGACCCGCAAGCACCACCAGCACATCCGCACCACCAAGAAGAAATCACTCAAGGATCGACTGGACAACAACACCCACGACAGCAAGGAACTCTTCAGCATCGTCAAGGAGTTCTCCAACCCCAGCACCGGCAACAACGACATCACTCCGTCACAAGATCTCTGCGACTCCCTCGCCTCTTTTTTCCACCGCAAGATTGCCGACATCCACAACAGCTTCGGCGCACCTCCCTCGCACCCAACCGTTGAACCAACGCACCCCACCGCCACCCTCTGCAACTGGACCACAGTGACCACCGAAGACACAGCCCGCACGATGAACACCATCCACTCCGGATCTCCGACTGACCCCTGCCCCCACCACGTCTTCAACAAGGCCGACTCCACCATCGCACCCCAACTCTGAGACGTCATCAACACCTCCTTCGACACCGCCACCTTCTCGGAGAACTGGAAGCATGCCAAACTCAGCGCCCTGCTGAAGAAACCCACAGCGGACCCCACCGACCTCAAAAACTTCCGCCCCATCTCGCTCCTCCCTTTTCCTGCCAAAGTCATTGAGAAGATCGCCAACAGACAGCTTGCCGCCTTCCTCGAGACGAATGGATCCCTCGACCCCTCGCAGTCTGGCTTCAGAGCCAACCACAGCACCGAGACCGCCCTCATCGCAGCCACCGACGACATCCGAGCCCTTCTCGACAACGGGGAAACAGCGGCACTCATCCTCCTGGACCTCTCCGCCGCGTTTGACACGGTCTGCCACCGCACCCTAATCCAACGCCTCAGCAACACCGGCATCCAAGAGAAGGCATTCATGTGGATCATCTCGTTCCTCGCCGGAAGAACACAAAGAGTCCGCCTCCCCCCGTTTCGTTCCGAGGCCACCGAAGTCATCTGCGGCATCCCGCAAGGATCATCACTCAGCCCCACCCTCTTCAATGTCTACATGAGACCTCTCGCAGCCATTGCACGCCAACACAACCTCAACATCATCTCCTACGCCGACGACACCCAGCTGATCCTCTCCCTCACCAGAGACCCCGACACCGCCAGAGCCAGCCTCCACGAAGGGATGAAAAACGTCGCAGAGTGGATGAAGAACAGCCGCTTGAAACTGAACTCAGACAAGACGGAAGTCCTCATCCTTGGACCATCACCCTCCGCCTGGGACGACTCCTGGTGGCCCCCAGCCCTGGGCACCGCCCCCAAGCCGACAGACCACGCACGCAACCTGGGCTTCATCCTGGACTCCTCCCTCTCAATGACCAGACAAGTCAACGCCGTCTCCTCCTCATGCTTTCACACCCTCCGCATGCTCCGCAAGATCTTCCGATGGATCCCGATCGAAACCAGGAAGACAGTCACCCAAGCCCTCGTCACCAGCCGGATGGACTATGAAAACACCCTCTACGCCGGTACCACAGCAAAACTACAGAAAAGACTACAACGCATCCAGAACGCCTCCGCCCGACTCATCCTGTACATCCCTCGACGCAGCCACATCTCTGGCCACCTGAGGAACTTGCACTGGCTCCCCGTCAACAAGAGGATCACGTTCAGGCTCCTCACCCACGCACACAAGTCTCTCCACGACCTGGGCCCCAAGTACCTCAACGACCGCCTGACCTTCCACACGCCCACCCGCCAGCTAAGGTCCGCCAGCCTCGCCCTCGCCGCCGTACCACGCATCCGAAGAGCCACCGCCGGAGGCAGATCCTTCTCCTAACTGGCGGCCAAGACATGGAACTCCCTCCCCATCCACCTTCGGATGACCCAGGACCACCTCGCCTTCAGGAGACTACTCAAGACCGGGCTGTTCGAGCAATAGCGGCCCCCTTCCCCCAAGCGCCTTGAGACCCTTCCGGGTGAGTAGCGCGCTATACAAGTGTTATGATTGATTGATTGATTGACCTCGCAAAGCCAATTTCCCTTGGTTTGATCCTTGTCTAAGATTGCCACTTAATGTTCAGGACCTCGTTAACCTTTAGTTTCCTTGCACATGTTTTATCTTGTTCAGCATCTATTACTGTTTCCTTTATGTTCTGGCATTACATGGGTTGTGCTTTTCAATTATAAATTTATCCGGCTTGCAAAGATTGAATTTGGGACATTCCTAATAATTAACTTTTGGGTTGGGTTACTGTAAATTGGGTTTTTGTTAATGTGATACTCAGTTATAAAATGTGCCCTATTGGTTAGAATTTTGCGCAGTGGGTGTACATTTATAATGAGAATATGGTGTATAAAAGGAGATGTCTTGCCTTAGTAATTTGAACAGTCTCCTAGGAATATACATTGTGATGTATTGTTGGGATTTCTGTTACTAGCTGCAGCTAATAATCTTGGTCTCTGACGCCACCCAGAAGTATTCCGTGTCTCTGTATACCAAGACAGGTGGAATCCGAAGATTTCAGGTGTGTCCCTGGCACCGCTGGGTTCTGACCCGGTTCTTCAGTGAGGCAGACTGAACGATTTTACTTCAGCCCCCTGTTATCATACTGTGAAAGGGCTAGGGACCTGATTACATGTGCAGGGCTAAATTCCAAACCCTTTGCAAACATGTGTTTGCACAGGAATTGGAATAGCGAGTTGTGTGATATTTTTAAAGCCCTTGCAGTTTTCCACTGATAAATCCAAGCAGATCAAACATTTTCATTCTAACTGGGAAAAAGGCTCATACAGTAGGCAAAACATGCAGAATTCAGTGTGTTAAATAGTGATTCCACATGGTATGCCTCATTTGCAAGTTAAAAAGTCAAAAGAGTTTATATTTACCACGTGAGGTAAATACCTCACTCTGGAGTAATGGTATTTACCATGTGTGGTAAATGTCTCACATATTCTGCTTGATCTGTAATGAGGAAATATGTGTCTTCCCCTTGCTCTTGCTCAGCCTGGCTACATCTCCTGAGAAGGAGACCTCATTGTCTCACGGACAATGGGAAATGCAGTGCTGGCTGGGGCACATCTATTCTTGAAACTAGGCTCAGCAGGAACACAGAGAATGTACATTCAAAGTGCACAGACAACAAAAGCAGCCATGTTTCATACAAATATTAAGACTGTCACCGGGAGACATTTGTTTAAATCCCAGCATCCCCGGGATTCTAGGCAAAATAATCTATGTCCCTGTACCTCAAGTCGATTAGTTGGCAAAACTTTGGGGAAAATTCCACACAGTTCAGTTTTCATTCTTTGCTGTAAAAGAAAATGTATTCCTTCAGACTGAGTTGATATTAAGATCCCTTGATACAAGGCCATCCACCTCCCTCATTGTGGCCCAATAGCTCCTATATTAGATCTGTGTCAATGTCTACTGTGAGGAAATGCTTCTTTTTGTATGGTCACCCCAGGTTTTCGAATAATGCTGCTGGTTTTTTGTCTCTGAGAGCGAACTGAAGCTTGCTAACCAGACCTCGGTGCCAGTGCCCTGACCCCAAAACGTGTATGTTACATTGTTTATTTCCAGTTGTCATAGGCTACCTGCAAGCCCCTAGCATATGGTACCCAGGGCCTGTAGGTTAGAGAGTTACTGATTGCGCCCCCCTAAGTGTGACAAAAAGTAAAAAGAGTCTCCCAGTCTGTCATTGCAGCCTGGAAGGGCAGTCCAACTTTGTCATTTAAAGACATGGCAAAGTCAAATGTCCCCCTGAGACATGTGTAAGTCACCCCTATGGGAAGCTTACCGAGCCCTAAGGCAGGGTGCAGCATATTCAATGGGTTGAGCATGTATTTACATGTTCCAACAGTAAAAACATGAAACTGAATGTTTACTGTGCAAAGACTTTGTGCCCCATTGGTGATTGCAGGGTTACACGCTGATCCCTTAGTTGTGCTAACTCTTGAACAAAGTTGATAATGCAATGTATCAAACAACTTGTTACATTAAGCCCTACTTGGTTCTCAAATCGAAATTAATCTAGCAGCTTACAGTGTGCAACCTTTACAAAGTTGACACTTTGTTACCTTCCATCTTCTGTGCTCCTAACTGTTGCACATGGAACTTGAACCTGAGACAGGTATCTGCCCTCCTGGGGAGATGTGCTAACGACTCCCAGGAAAGGAGGCAATAAGAGCCTGCACTGGAGAGAGGTGTTATCACCCTCCTGCTGGAAGCGACACAAGTTGAAGCCTCCTTTGAAGAGCACATTGGGAAGCCTTGGAAGAGGGGCAGACCCATTTTTTAGGCAGACTAGTTGGCACCCAGGGAAGTGAGGAGAAACCTGTTGTCAAACCCTTTTTTCAGGGGCATGTAGCCCCCTTGGTAGCCCACACCTGTGGGTTGGCCTACAGAGCTCTGGACGTTGAGAGAGGGGTTCTGCCATATTGGAAGTAGGCAGAATGGTGCAATCTTGGGATAACCAGATGCCACACTTCCCAGGAAGTGGTGATCAGGAAGGAGAGGACCTTGAAGATCATTGGCTACTGATCGCATCTACCCTGAGGGCACTTTTTGAGCATAAATACGGCAACCCTGGCACCCAGAACTCAGACCTAATCTGAACTGAAAGACGGACCAAAGCAAGACTGCCCTGCTGCACCGCGGAACTGCCAAGTGGGGATGCACTGGTGTGGACCGCACCTGCTGAACCTGGTGGCTAGTAAAGAAGATGGACTGTGGCTGCTGTGTCCTGGTCAAGGAGAATTTTTTCCCAGAGCCCAACCAAAGCCAGGAGACTCTAAAGGTCAGTTAGCTTACCTCCTGTTCTCAGCACAGGGCTGAGAAGCCTGCTGGAACAAGTTGGTGGATCAAAATCTTCAGACCATTGCCAACCAACGCTGTGCAACACAAGAAACAAGGACCTGATGCTCAATTTGCACCCGTTTGCTTAGGCCCAGAAAGTAATCAGAGTACACCTTGGTCACCTAGAAGCTGAGTTGTCGCCCAGAAGGATTTGGCTGTGAGCGATACCGGGCGACTGGTAGTCCAGTGTTGACTAGACTTCTACCAGCACCGAGAAGAGTTTGAGGGAAATCAACCCTGTGACTGCCTCACCCCCTTTGTGGACCAAGGAGTAGTCAAAGGAATACCACGTCAACTGCATCTCTTCCACAGCATCCTTGAGACTCTTAAGCCTACTTCAGCCCTTGCACTAGGGCACTTCCATAGGAATCCATTGATACAGGATAAAGTGCGTGGAACTGTCTGGAGACTGTTTCACCTGTAGAGGTAACTGATTTTGAGGACCTAAATGGTCCCCCTGACTTGGTCCCTACTGGAGTTGGTCGACTAAAGTGACTAAGTGGCTGCTGTACAACTAAGCCAACGCTTTAGTGAAAATGTTTCTAAGTTTCAAATTTGTGGAATTTGCCAGTGTTTGTTTGCAGTTAAGTGCAATACTTTGTTTTATACTATGTCTTCTAAATTCTACATCTTCGGAACCCTTCGGTGGATCTTTTTTATTGTGGTGTCTAAAAATACATTAAAAATACAGTCTATTTTTATAAACTGATGTTGGATTTCTGTTGTGTCTTGTCGATTTCTTCTTGAATTGTTTTGGTGCTGTTTAAATGCTTTACACTTGTTCCTTTGTGTAAGCCCTGGTGCTCAGAGTCACAGCTACCGAAGGTTGAGCAGAAGGGTGACAAACGAAACCTACTGGTTCTAAAGGGTTTGGTAAGTATATTACACAGTGAGGTCGCACAACTACACAATATATGAGAGAGAGAGAGAGAGTCTTTCGATCAGCCTTCTTCAGCCATTGATCTGTTTACTATTTCAATGCAAATCCGACGCTAAACCTGTTATGGGATTTAAAAAAACAATTGTTATTAACGTTGATTTGCATGTAAAAGTAACGCAAAGAAGCACAAAAGGCTGCTTTGCATTACTTTGCGTCAAGGGGGTGTTACAAGGGTGGTACATGAGTGTTCCCATGCAACCATCAATGCTTTTTGATGCTAAACCATAGCAAAAGCAGGCATTAAACGGGAAATATTTTAATTTCTTCTTGCTTTTCCGACTTTCAATGTGTGCTGTACTGTACAGCACACCTACAAAGTAGGAACAGCTTTTAAAATTGTCTATCCGTAGTATTTTGTACAGGAAGGATACCCTTTCGGTACAAAATCGATGCTAGACTCAGGCACGCATCCTATCACTATGGTGCTAAGATGTATGCCTGGTGCACAGCAGCTGAAATCAGCGCCATCGCTAGGGAGAGATTAGGAAAGTGCAATATCTGAATATGGTGCTCTCCTGCTCTCTCCCTGTCAGGCAGGGCATCTTTGAGTGCTGCGCTGCGTTGCCTGATACCTTTCAGAATCTGGGTCTGCCTCGCTGATCTGTGAACTACGTCATTTTGCCGTTGCACATATATACGTCTGCCTAAAAAGTAATCCACTTTGCTACAAGGCCTTGTAGGCCAATCTCTGCATTTAAAATGTATTTATTGTAATGATAGGTTCTTTATTACTTACTTTTTCCCAAAATTAATAAACATTTACTTTTTGCTACATTTACAATTTTTATATTTTGCATACGATTACAAAAAAATAATGATTCCCGACTTGTCAAGGTCGGTCCTATTGTGTTTACCACTGCTTGTTTTATTTGGACGGGCAAATATGTGTGACTTGCTCTTCGCTGTTATGAGGATATTTTGACAGCTGGTGGCGCTGTTGCCCTAAGAATGACCTTACCAGTCCGTTGTCACTTTAGGTGAGTTCTGAGAGCACACGTTTAGAATACACAGACACGATGTGTGCATTTCGAGCTACGCCTCCGTGTTCTCGTGTTGTCATGAAATGTACTTTTCTATGACGTTCAAAAAATCAAAATAAGCTCTACTAGAAGCTGCAAGACAACCCCCTTCCTTGGACCTGGGTGGCCGAGGGTGGTGGCCAAGTTTTCCACTTGCTCACGCGTGACATTTGTTTGTCTTGCGTTCACGTTAGGTCCCTATAATGAAGTAATGTATAGTGGTGACCCCCTTGAAGCAGAGTGATGGCCAACAAAGACCCTGTTAAAGGATCCGAACCCTCTAGAACGCATTTAAGGGTATTAACTACTTTTATTTCCATTTTCCAAAATCAGGCTATCATTTTTGAACGAGGTGGAGCAGGATGGGGAATGTTAACAGAAGTGTGTTCTCAGGAGATCAAACTTGGGTTGTGCCCTCTTTGCCGAAAATCCTAATGTAATTTATGCAATACGGTGACAGGAAATTGAGGGGTGCTGAGTTACAGCAGGCAAGGAGAAGTCAGCGTCATCGTTCTCTTAGTCCTTCAGATAGGGTGACCAACTGGCATAGGTACAAATTCAGGACGGTGAGTGTAAAAATTCAGGACAAAAATTCAGGACAAAAGGTCAAAATTCAGGACAAATCCACGGGACAAAAGGTACGTTTTACAGACACGTCAGAGGTGGTCGCGCAATAGTATAATAGTATATAACTAAGTAAATAAACAACCACCTAAGCACAAGTCAAAATAAGTTTATATTAAGTTGAGACAATCATGCACTTCACGATTTTTCAGTATGCCCTTAGCTTGCTGCCTTAGACGATTCAAAATGTGCATCTCGCTCCAGCAGGTATTAGTCACCAGACAATGGTGAACCACACCTGAATATAAGTGAGGCTGCTTTTATTGATGATTGAAAACTACTGGATATACAAGGAACTTTGTAGTGCCAGCCTCCAGTAACAAAACCCCTCCCCCCCTTTCCAGGCTCCCAGGGAAACATCCAATGCCCGGTCCGGCCAGTCCAACCTTGCTACCACCCTCCAATGGCGCCCCTCATCTTCACTTAGACCGTCTCTCAGGTGTATTTAATTTCTTTTATAGTGTTACTCATCCCAAGTATGTAGCGCAGAGTGTAGGAGTGCGTTACATCACACACACATTATATAGAGACAATGACTCATATTAACGTGAAAGTCAATGTATAGGAAATGTTACTTAAGATAATGGGTGCTACAAGGTGTAATCATTCTTTCATCCATCTTTCAGTCTTTCACCATTCATTCTGTCCTTCCATCTGTGCGCCCATCTATATCGAAACATATTCAACCATTTGCAAACCTATCCACCATATATCCTTCCATCCATCATTTCACTCATCCATCCCTCCATCCACCCTTTCACTCATCCATCCATTATTTATCTACCCACCCTTTCACCCCATCCATCCATACAGTCATCCATCCACTCTTCCACCCATCCATCTATTCACTCTCCCATCCAGCCATTTACCCTTTTACCCATCCAACCATCCATTCACTTACTCATTCATCCACCCAGTCACTTATCCTTCCACCCATTCACCCTCTCAGTCATTCATCCACCCTTTCTCTCTCCATCCCCCTTTCACTTATCCATCCATCCACCTACCCATCTACTCAATCATTCATGAATCCATCCATTGATCCTATGACTCATTCATCCTTTCACTCATCCAGCCATCCGTTCTCTCATCCATTCACCCTTTCACTTCACTCAGCTATCCATCCTTTAATCCATCTACCCCCTTTCACTCACTCATCAATCCTTACATCCACCCTTTCACTCATCCATCCATCCTTTCACACACCCATCCGCCCTTGTACCCATCCATCTATCCTTCCACCCATACATCCATCTATTTACCTTTTCTCTCATCCATACTTCCACTCCTTCACTCACTCATCCATCCATCCTTTTTTTATTATCTATCCATTCCCCCTTTCATTCATCCATTCATCCTTTCAGTAATCCATCTAGCCATTCTCACATTCCTTCACGTATTTACTCACCCACCTTTTCACATTATGAGCTGAGCCAGAGTTGCAGACAAAAGAGGCCCATCAAGAACGTCACCCTCGCTGTACTTCCTAAAGCAAGGGGTGGGGTGGGGTCGGGTTCACTATGCCCCTGCACAGAGGCAGACTGAAAACGTAGAAGTCATGAGTCATGCATAATGCACAGTGCCAGGATGTGAGGTGACTGTGACATGATGTTGTTTTCAGGGCTTTAAGTGGTGTAAAAAAACTGGTGGGTCTCTTTAAAGGGGGTGTTTGATGTAAATAAGAGTGTGGTTTAAAACACCTAGGCTAAAAATCTGTGCTTAGCATAGTGTTGCGCCCGACTGGTATAAGGGTATTTCTGTCATTGCCTCCAGATATATAATACAGCAAGTATCATTACACCAACAACAAGCCAGGGTGATTGGCTTTTTCAATGGTTGTTAGTTCCTTAAAATAAAAAAGCAGCAACCATGGCTTTGTTGAATATTATATTGAAAATACTTCAGTTCTAAAATGACGAGACAAGAACGATAACCCGTACTTTTTAACTTGTTTTACAGTCTTCTTTAAATGAACTGTTCTCTAACGTTGCAGCATGGGCATTTTACCTTTTATCGAACAGAATGCCCTGCTATACACTGAGGCAGAAGGGGGCCACCACATGCTTTAACACCCCAGACTGCCCCATGTATGTGGCAATTACCCGGCATACAGAATGACAATGGGCAGGTGGGGCTTGTGCTCCAGGAAGAGTGCGAGATGGCTACATCAGGGGGGGTGAGGCCTCTCACAGGGGAGGAGCGCTGCTCCGTGTGATGGCCAAAATTACGGACAAAAGGCGTCCGTAAAAGGCATCCTCACGGACAACGGACGTGAGGTCCCAATTACGGACGGTCCGTGAAATTTACAGACGGTTGGTCACCCTACCTTCAGACCAGCACAGTCGCCGAGAATGCGCTAATCTTGCCACTCGAACCTTGATTCAGGGTAAACAAGTAGGGGCAAATTTATAATCCCCTTATGCCAGATTTGCCTCGCTGTTGCGTCACTTTTGTGACACAGCGCTGGCGCAAAGCCGGCGCCATGCTGTGGGCTATTTACAACGTTACGCATCAAGGGAGATGTGTCACGTTGTAAAGCCCTGCACCGCATGTGGACGTTCCTGCACGGGGGGGGCGTTCCTGCGCAGGAACGCCTCCGAAAAGTGGCTGAGTCAAATCTACAAGATTTCACTCAGTCACTTTTCCATCCATGCTGCGTCAAAACCCTGCGCCTGCTTGAAGCAGGCGTAAGGATTGACGCAGCATGTTAGGGATTGTGGCAACCTGAGCCTTGCTGGAGCTGCGTCGCGCTTGCGACACAACTCTAGCAATGTGCCGCCTTTCTGAGGGGGTATGCGACACACATCTGCCCATCCGTGCGCCACATTGTAAATGTGGCACATCAGTGGTGGCGCACGGGTGGGCAGATGCGCCGCAACTCTTATGGTGCACCCCACCTGATTAGCAGAGATGCGCCATAAGTAGTAAATCTGCCCCGCAGTCCCTACAGAGTGCGACTTCATGTGGAGATAAGCTCCACACTGCGATGCCCAGCTGCACCCTCATAATGTTATACCGCCAGGAAGAAGGAAATTCATATAGCGCCTTGTTAAACACCACGGGCATATTATCAACGCCAGCGATAATTATTGCTGCCCGTGCTTAGCGATAATTTTATTATCGCAGGCTATCTCTGGAATGTATCGCCCTGGTACCACGTTATTAACAACGCGTTACTCCTGGGCGATAACAATTCCAGAGATAGCAAGGTTATCGCCGTTTTGCAGGGAACATCGCTGGTTTTCCAGCGATATTCCCTGCAAAACGGTGATAACCTTGCTTATACGACCCACATGGTCATATCAGCATAATCTCCCCAATGTTAGGAAATGGTACGTCTGCATTTTAGCAGACATTAGTTTTTGGAGAAAACAGCAGTTTTCTCCAAAAACTAAAGTGTGCTAAAATGCTGGGGCAGCCTTGTAAATATCACAATGTGAACATCAGCGATATTTGCAAGGTTGTCCATCTGGGGTACGCCCAGTGACGCCCACTTTGCATCTCATTAGAGATGCAAGGGGAGGCGTTGGGAAAATGGGTGCCAACATGTGATTATGCATGTTAGCACCCTCTTGTAAATAGGGTGATAGTTTTATCTTCGCTTTTTTGGCTTTTTAAGCCAAAAACGCAGAGTTAAAGCCCTAGTAAATATGCCCCCACCGTTTTTCTGCCTCTGCGTGGACATTTTCACGCAGGGATGTAATAAACATTAACTTCAGACCCCAATGAGGCACATTTGCTAATCAGCACCGGCATTGTATAGTACAGCAGATCTAGTCCCCCCCCCCACACTTTCTCCTCCTCGGACACTCTCACCTTCACTCTCTTTTCCCTCTTAACTCTCTCTCCTCCATTCTCCTTTCCCCTATTCCCCTCTCTGCCTGATTTTCTTCCCCTTTCACTCTCTTCCCTCCATTCTCCTTAAACTTGTCGCCTCCCTGCCACTGTTCTCTTGACCTTCTATGGTCCTTTCTCACAAGGATTCCAATTCTCTGCCTCTCCTCCTTATAAGCTTTCCTTTCTCTGTTTCCTCCTTTTCTCCCCTCCATCATCTCTCTCATTTCTGTCCGTTTTTTTCTGTCCCTCTTTCTTTCCTAATTCTCACCCTCCCTCAATCTGCCTACCTCCTCGCTATACTCTTTCCTTCCTCCCTCCAGTTAAGGCCTTTGCGCTTTCTAATATTGGATGGCCATGGCACATTGGTTCATGCACCCCTGCAGCATAGTAGAGGCACAGGTATAAAAGACACAAGCATTGGCAAAGCCAATAGGTCTTGCCTTTATAAGGCGATCGCCAAGCTCTCTTCTTTGCCAATTTTTGTCTGTAAAATATTGTTTGAAAAAAAGAAAAGAAAAAAACATTTCAAAATACTGTAGGAAAAGCAAACACACATATTATGGTATATTGCAGCTGTACATTGAGGTCAATATCTTCAATCTTTGTAGATGGAATGGTTTGTTATTTCACTCGGGTATCTCTGAAGAGAAATTAAAAAGTTAAAGGAAGATTCAAAACTTAAAGGAAGTGGGGAGGGGTGGAGAGCAACACAGAACATAGGATGGGCATTTGTTTGAGGGCTGGAAGCAGCACACAAGGGAGTGAGCTAGAAAACACATGCAGTTTCATGGAGTGTGGAATGAAAAAGAAAAAAGTAGTTTCCTAAAAGCAAGCAATGGAAGAATGAAAATTAGCCAGTCAAAAAGATCATAAAGAGGCTATGTTCCAGGAGAGGCACAAACACAAGAATAGGAAGGCATGCCATTGATTAGGAAGCAAGCAAATGAGAGTGACAATCAAGCCAAACAGTGGTAGGCAATGTGGGTCTTAGCCCACTGTAAGTTCAGAATAGGTCTTCCACAACATGACTCGGCGAGACCTAAAAAGCACAGCAGGCTACTGATCTTTGACTCAAGTAAAAAGACCCTCAGTTCAGACAAAAATGGAACCTTGTATTGAGATTTTTGATCTCTTCCTAGTCCAATGTAGATCACAAGCAAGCAGGGGCAAAATACACAGTCTGGGATGCATTTATCCGAAACCTGCATAAAGGAAATGGCTAGATTGAGGAAGATCCAAGAACTCACCTTGCAGCACCTCCTGGTGGTACTCCAGGTACTCAAAAAGAAATGATTTTCTTCCTGGAGTTATGGAGCAAACTTAGGGCCTGATTTAGAGTTTGTCGGTTTAGTACTCCGTCACAAACATGTCACCACACCAAGAAGTCAACTCTTCTCTGCTGCAGGCTTCTGTATTGGGTCAAAGACATTGGCAAGATACATGATTGCACAACTTTGAGGTGAGTGGTGGGGAAGTGAAGCACTGGCGCACCAAATCCATGCTCGACTACTCAGGTGGTGCCTCCTTCCACCCATGGCAGACAGTGAAGGCACCCCCCCCCTTGGGAGTAGCATCAGATGATATTCAAAATGATGCAGTGAGGATCTTGGGATAGACAATAAGGCAAGGACAGAGAAGACTACTGCTTGTGATCTGACTCAGGGAGACACTATCAGACAGCTGAGATCACTATGGTGTTCCAGTGCTCTCAGCAGTTTCACCCCAACATCTGTGGTATTAGGCAGAGAGAGGGCATGAAAATTGCTTCGACCAGCCTGGTTTTAAAGTAGGCCTAGTATGTAGCAGTGTAGAGAAATTCAAACACATACTGCAGGGGTGCTGGGTGGGTTGGGTCTTACTTGATGTTTTCTTTTCCTCAGTTCTATGGCCCTTTTGTATCTCTTTATTGGAGTGCCGCGTCTGTCCTTGCCTTCCGTGGTATGATTGGGGTGGGGTCTGTAATGTCGCTGTTCTTCTTTTTGTATTTTTGCTGCTTTCCATTGAGACTCCCATGCCCTTCTCGTTGTTGATATTGTTGCTCTTTTATGTGTTCCTTGCTACGGGGCGCTTGTTTAGGCACGGCAGTCTTCTCTTTCAGTTTGTGTTTTCCTTTCCCTCTCTTCTTTCCTCTTTCCCCCCCCCCTCCCTCCCTTTTTCCTTCTCTCCCGAGGTTAGTATGACAGGTTAGTCTTGGTGTTGTCGCTATTCCGGCCCCTTTGTTCTGTTTCCGATGTGCTACTGGGTGGTGGGGGTGCAAAGTTGTTCTTAATTATATACTGACTTGTGTTCACGGCCCTGTTTTTATACTGATATATACAGTGCTGACATTCCTGCATGGCTGCCCTTTAGCCGTTCTGTTACCGATGGTTTGATTTGGGAATCCGGATTCTTCTATATTGTCGCCGAGCCTGTCATACTCCTTATCGCCCTATTATAAAAAATAACCTTCTTTGCTCCTGTTTGCTGGCCGTTTGGATCCTCTCTCCTCCCCCCCCCCCCTTTTTAAGATTGTATTGCATACGTTTCTCTATGATTGATTCTGTAACTCCATTCTGGACTTCTTGACTGCTTTCACGTATTATGGCCGGCCAGTTTGGTTGTAGGCCCAGATTTGTATATCCTGTCTATACCAATAAAGGTTTACAAAAAAAAAAAGACAGTGACCAGAGACTCCTGCTGGCCCAAAACACTGTGGGAAGGCTGCTATTTTCCCTTCCCAAGTTTTGCTCGGTCTCCAGCTTTATTCACAGGCTGCACTGGCTCTCTGTGGATACATGAATTCATTTCAAGGTCCTGTGCACTGCACACAAAATCCTATCCCCTCAGGGGCCTTCCATTCTGTCCAATTTGCATCACCCTTATCTGCCCTCAGAGCTCCGAGCTCATCCAATCTCAATTTGGTATGTGTTCCTCGCGTCAGAAGAGCAAGTGCATGAGGCCGCACTTTTCGTGCCAAAGCACCTGCTCTCTGGAACGAACTTCCTTTGTCCATCAGGAGCATTCAGAACCACTGGGCTTTCAGGAAGGCCCGGAAGACCTGGTTGTTCTCTGTTTAACCTCACCTGTGATCCCTCTGCTTATCTTTCACAGCGGCCCTTTCTTGAGACTAGTGCTGGGACGCCCCATTGCTGGGGCAGCCATGCGCTTTACAAATATTTTATAACATAACATCTTGATAAATCCACATGTAGGTTATGATTCATGGGTGGATTCTGTTGAATGGAAGGATAGAAGGGAGATATCTTGCATCCATTAGTCTATGCACCAAAACAAGGACAGGAAACCTTTATGCAACACACTTTCCAAAACATCAGGGCAGTGATAGCTAAAACCAGAACCATGGTGGCACAACAATAATCTCGGAGCACGGCCTTAAATGGCTGACAGAGGATGGCCTGGTCAATGTAAGCAGAACACAGCACCATACAAAAGCAGAGAACACACACTTCTTGTTTGTCCCTAAGAAATATGCCAAGATCAACATGTTTCTGGCTGACTACAGGTTAGTGCTGGACGTAGACGCGTGGGTGTTCACCATATTACATCACATGCCAGTCTGATACTCGCTAGGAAAGTGTGTGGCACAGGGCCCGAGAGACCCCAGTTGGAAATTTAACAAGTGACATGCGAGAGACCCAGTGACAAAGGAAGCAGTCCATTCCCAGATAGCGGCGGTGCTCCATTTCAATCCTGAACCAGAATGTGCGATGCCTACAGTCTGGGATGCATTTATCCGAAGCCTGCATAAAGGGAATGTCTAGATTGAGGACGACCCAGGAACTCACCTTGGAGCACCTCCTGGAGGGAACTCCAGGTACTCGACATTCAGTCTAACAAGTCCACCTCATAGCGTGCTTGGGGTAAGAGTGTGCCCATTCAGGCCGAGAAGAAGACCGTAGGGAATTGAACAAGGCTGAGTACTCTCTGGTGAAATTAAACCAACACCTATATGAACAGGACAATAAAGCAGGCAGTGTACCAGCAGCAAAACATAAGGCGGGGAAAGTACAGTCCTTCATAGTAACTCTTAAAGACATACAGTGGGCTAAATATTACCAAGACAAACTTGAGATCTCTCAGCAGTACTATATTGCCAGGTATGAAGATGTGTTGACCCATATTCAGGAGGCGGAATCAGTGACCGTGATGTAGGAGCAAATAGATCGTTTAGAGAGCCCTATAATCACAGAGGAGGTGATTATGGCAGCCAGGGACCTTAAATCTAACAAGGCTTCTGGCCAAGAAAGGTGAGTGTTTGTATTGTCAACGCTCCGTCTATCACCACCTTTGGTTTTTCTTTGTTCGCCCTAAGTTGGCAGGGTATGCTCAGACGCGAGTCCCTTGCTCACTTTGCCACTGAAGTCAAGCAAGCCCGGCTGAAGACGGCTGTAATGCCATCAACCGGTCCTGGGAGGCTTTATTCCGGTCCAGGGAAGACATGGCTTGGCAGTTCGGGCTGGACTGTTCCCATGAGGCACAGGGTCAGACTGATTTGCATATGGCCATGTCTGAACTGGGTGGCGGAGTGAGCTAAAGAACGGTGATGGATTAGACCCAGATCAGTTGACTGGGGGTTAGTATTTGTACTGTCAACCCTCCGTCCATCACCACCTTTGGTTTTTCTTTGTTCGCCCTAAGTTGGCAGGGTATGCTCAGACGCGAGTCCCTTGCTCACTTTGCCACTGGAGTCAAGCAAGCCCGGCTGAAGACGGCTGTAATGCCAGAAACCGCTCCTGGGAAGCTTGATTCCGGTCCAGGGAAGACATGGCTTGGCAGTTCGGGCTGGACTGTTCCCATGAGGCACAGGGTCAGACTGATTTGCATATGGCCATGTCTGAACTGGGGTGGCGGAGTGAGCTAAAGAACGGTGATGGATTAAACCCAGACCAGTTGACTGGGGGTGAGTGTTTGTATTGTCAATGCTCCGTCCATCACCACCTTTGGTTTTCTTTGTTCGCCCTAAGTTGGCAGGGTATGCTCAGACGTGAGTCCCTTGCTCACTTTGCCACTGGAGTCAAGCAAGCCCGGCTGAAGACGGCTGTAATGCCAGAAACCGATCCTGGGAAGCTTGATTCCGGTCCAGGGAAGACATGGCTTGGCAGTTCGGGCTGGACTGTTCCCATGAGGCACAGGGTCAGACTGATTTGCATATGGCCATGTCTGAACTGGGGTGGCGGAGTGAGCTAAAGAACGGTGATGGATTAAACCCATATCAGTTGACTGGGGGTGAGTGTTTGCATTGTCAACGCTCCGTCCATCACCACCTTTGGTTTTTCCAAGAAAGTTTCTGCCCAGTATTCAACAATTTCTTTGGGCCTCCACTGATTGGATTCATGGTCAATTTGTTTACCTGGTTCATTTACTCTGAGGAAATGACTCCTTAGATGAGGGAAGCCAGGATGTTGGTGCTACTAAACAGAAAACAAAAAAAGGAGCCTGATGAAAGTGGCTCGTACAGCCCTATTTCTCTTCTCAATATGGATGCAAAAAGTTCTGAGAGGCATGCAGGGGATATTATCAATAAAACAATGCATTTAATAGATATTGTATACAAATGAGGAAAAGTGCTTTGTCCAATCATTATACGCTGTTAAGGCTTTTGACAGAGTAAACTGAAGCTTTCCGCAAATTGTTTGTCCACTGTTGCCTCAAATGGCATTGGCGGGTTACACTATCTCCTATGGAAAGAGACATGTGAATGGCAGTGATTCCCTGAGGGTCAAGACTGAAAGGAGAACGAGGCAGGGATGTCCCCTATCTATACTGCTATTCACACTCCATCTGAAGCCCTTGGAGAACAGAGTTGCCAGCGCTGCAGATATTAAGGGAATTAGACTAGGTCCTGACGAATTTAAATTGATACCTTATGCAGATGATGTCTTCGTCGGCCTACTAACCTGCTTCTCTCTGGGGCAGGTGATAATAGAATTAGAGCACTTAGGGGCTTTATCAGGGTTTAAAGATAACCATCAAAAATTGGAAGTGCTATGCGTGAAGCTGACTAGGAAGAAAAGGAATTAGCGTATGCTTTGTTTCTCCTTTTCAATCTACAAAATATGGCCTCACCCTCAAGACACTGAATCTTTATTGTTTGTGACAAAAAATAGGGTTTGCAAAAACGTTCACAATACCCTTACATGTATGCAATCCAACCTTTTATTTAAGTCACAGTGTCACTTTTTCATTGAACATGTAAAAAAGTAAAAAATCTCAACTACCATCCAGACACCCCACCTTTCATCCAGTGAAAAAATGTGGGAAGAGAGAGAGAGAGTCCCTCACGGTAGAACCGCCAACGGGGTTGCTGGCTGACAATTGCCAGTGTACCCACTTCTCATCATAGGTAACTCACTCTCTTTTAGTGAAAAGGGAATGAGAAAAAAGGAAAGAAAGAAAAAGACAATACAACATAAAACAGTGCTTTTTCTCCTTCACGGAAACCAAAAATAGTGATTGTGAGAAGTTGGACTGATATATGATGCTCACTAGTTCTAGTGATCACCTTGTATCAGTCCAAACAACCCTTATGGTGATTGGTTGTAAGTCAACCTTATAGACCAGCTATCCTAATGGTAGCATGGACAAAGCAGTCTTAGGCTAAACTCTTTTGGCATGTGAAGCCAGCTGTTTTACCACATATAACCCCTTAAATACCAGATGAAAGGACACCACACAAGTTGTTGTGAAAATAAACAATATATTTATTAAATAACAAACACCTCTGAACTCTTTATGAGGTCAGAGGGCTAAGCACATGACAATCTCCTAGGAAAAATACGATAAGTTGCACAAAATTACAATGGTGCCCTAGGGGCACGGCAAACCATATACTAAGTAAATGGCATAAGGAAATCGATAGAAGGAATGGAGCTGTCCAGAGGCTGTAGGATCGCTGGGACTACACTATCCTAACTTTAGGTAAGTAATAGGAGGCCCACGGGACGCGTGTGCAGAGTGTGAACTCACACGCGGGATGCGTAACAACGTCTATGGACAGTACAGTTCGAGAAAAAGGTGAGTACGGACAATCCTGACTGGTTAGGACTAAAACGACTGTGAATCTGGACACTAGGAGAGTTAATCTACCCTTGAGCACCGAAATGCTCTTGTTACCTCACCCACGGGCTGCGGGTGCATAGGTGCGAAGTCGTGTCGGGTTTCTGCGTTGAAGTCTATGGAGCCTGGAAGAAAAGATGCTGCAGGCGACCAGGAGGAAGATGTCCGGTGTGATCCAAGGGTGGATCAGGGATGCTGAAGACCTGAAAGCAGAGGGGACAATGTTCAAAGTCACTAACCAGTGACTGGAGTGGAACCAGGAAGGAACCAGATGTCGTCGTCGCGATCAGGTAAAGAGTGGACGCTTGTCTCTGCAGCCCCGTGGACCAGGAGGTGTCTTCGATGACAGGATGGAGGCACGAGCTGTCCCACGCAGGATCTCGCTGTCGGCAATGTCGGATCCGGATTTGGAGTCAACAGGCCTTGGCAAAGGCAACCCACGCGGTGAGTGGAAACGGCGTCTAGAGTGGACTAGGACGGTCCGGGGTGCTCCTCTTTTGGAAGGGAGCAAGGGCCAGTCTGGAGCAACCAGACCAGCAGTGAAGATTTCAAGGATCGTCGTCTAGGAGGTCACTAGCCAGCCGGCAAGTGACCAGACAACGCGTCGAGCAGCAAACAGGCAGAAGGGCCCTACGCAGATCTCGTGGATGCTGGAGGGCTGATCTTCGGTGCAGGAGCTGCTCGGGGCTGGGCTTCTCAATCCCCAAAGCACTTTGTCGAGTTTACCTCAGACGTCGTGCTGGAAGCGAAGTGCAGTTTCTCCAAGATGGCCAGTCCCACGTGTCTCGTCGCAACCACGGATCTCAGCTGTGCTGCAGATGTGAGTTGAGGTCGGAGAGGTCTGGGAATCCGGGTCTCGTCGGGCTCTGAAGTCTGGATCCTCGAGGAAAGATGACAAAGTGAAGCCGCTGGACGCTTGATGGTGCCTGCAGTTGCAGGGTGGACACTCCTTGCCCACAAGGGAGATTCTTCAGTCTTCTGTGGAGCAGAACGTCGAAGTCCAGAGTTTCTTCTTGTAAAGTTGTTCAGGATAATCTACTCTGGAATGGGACCAGCTCCTACCTTTATTCTCCTAAAGGGGGCTGTACTACGACTAGGTCCCTCCTATGGGTGGGACCAGGAAGGGGGGTGGTTACACCCCCTATCCTTTGTCTGGTTTCGCGCCAGAGCTGGGGCTGGAGTGCCCCAGCAACTGGTTTGAACCGGTGTATGCACAGGGCACCTTGTGTGCCCCAGGCATGTCTCATTCCTTTCAGGCCTGTCCTATCCAATACACAAAATCCTGACTGGGGTGGTGCTAGCACCTCCCAAGGCAGGAAACCCTTTGTCCAAGCCTCCCTCGCTGGAAGGACTCCCAGCAGCAGGAGGTCAGACTTGTGTCTGTGGTGGCAGCATCCATTTTGTGATGCCAAGGCTCGAGTTAACTTTAACCGGGGTTCACAGTTACATACATGTCGTGTCCCTCTAAAAGGGTGGAATGCTAGGGGGTAGTATTCCAATTCGTATGACACCTTACTCGACATGTTTTGATAGTGCTATACCAACGTTAGCAATAACCGCGAAGATTATAATGCACTTAAGAGTATATGGTATAGCGTTATCATGGAAACAGCTAAAGGACTTGGTTCCGAAAGCTGTAGACAGGCTCAGCTCATGCTAGAGCACCATCTCACATAATTCCAAGCACTCTGCCTTCAGGATTGATAAGGCCTGCCATAGGAGTGACTTATAGGAGTATATGTGTCCATTTTGGGGTTAGATATAGGTATACTATATCTACAGAAAAGGGTGATTACACCACCTTGCCCCAGCTGTCTTAGCAGCCAGTTGTGTCAGTTTGGATGGCCAGCCAAGGGTGGCATAATACATGCTGCAGCCCCTGGTAGGCCCTGGGTACACCTATGCCCTGGGTACCTAAGGTACACTGTACAGGGACTGATAAGGTGACCCAGTATCCAATTAGATATGTAGCTAAGGTACATGGAATCGATTTCAACAGAGAGAGCAGGAAGCCTGGGGTCCTGAATAGCAGGATCCCAGGCCAACTAAGTCAAAAACCAGCAAAACACTAGGCAAAAAGTTGGGGGTAACCCTAGTCAGATATCCACCTTCCTACAGTGATGGTCACTCGTGTAATAGTAAGCCAGGACAGACAACACTTACTATTGTGTATACACATATACCAACAGAACCCCAGTGAGAAATAATAACTGTGATTTTCACCATTAAAATTGCAGAGCTTACTGGCCGCTCACACTTTATTCTGGGCTGCAAGCTCTCCAAATTAAAAATGGTTCAAACTAAACCAATTCTAATATTTTATTGCCGTCGCCAACATGTTTCGTTGCTGTATTTTGCGCAACTTCATCAGGGCTAACAGGGGTTCATCTTCTCATTCTTTCACTTTTATATTTTTACAACACCTAGGGTTTGCGACGTTACAGCGTACCTGCACCCCTTTTCCTTGGGTCGAACGTGTCAATCATTGTGAAAGTTTTTGCAAACCCTAATTTTTGTCACAAACAATAAAGATTCAGTGTCTTGAGGGTGAGGCCATATTTTGTAGATTATGTTCTGAGTGGGGCGGCCTCTTCCCTCTTTCCCCCTTGGCTCCTACTATATTGACGTCTCCTTTTCAATCATCAATATTCTGGTTAGGGCTAATTTCCCACTCCTGCAGTAGAGAGTACAAGAGGTCCTGCAGCACGGGCATAAGCACTCACTCTCAGGGTTCTGCCGGATAACCGCCATTAAGATGGCGGTAATGCCTAAGATCCTCTTTGTGTTTCAGATAGTACCCCTTTGTCTAGACTCAAAACTCATTTCAGATCATACTCTGGCCAGCAAACCACTTTGGGAGGTGTTCTAGTTGTTGGGAGCAACGTCAGGCAAAATGCACTATCACTGGAGACACAAGCTGTTCTCAAGGTGGGGGCATGGCTTGTCAATGGACCAAGATGGGCGATATGTAGTGGAGCTCCGGTCCAAGTACACAACATCCGACCGTATCCTGGTTTCTGTGGGACAAATATCCTCTCTGGGAGCCAAAGGGGGCGAGAGAACATCCCCCCCCCCCCGCCCGACGCCTCCTCCCCCAGATCTGATCTTACTAGGGAGCGCGGAGCCGGAGCCCGCCAGAGGCTTGGGGCAGAGGCTGACGCGGTGCCGATGTGCTGCTACGGCCCTGCGGGCCCTGGAACTGACTGTGGCCTGAGGACTGGCCCTGAGCTTAGCGAGATGTGCTGCAGAAGGAAGCGGTGTGCTTGGCTGGTGGACCGGCTGGCGGCGTTGCCAAACTGATCCGGCGGGCTCGGAGTTGCACCGCACTCCAGCAGGGCGGCCAAGACCGCCATAATAACTGTTAGATACCAATCCCCTGGGGCAAAGTGGAGCCCATAATACAATCCTAGGCCAGGAGTGAGATTGGCCTGGAGATCCAACTGGGTAGCTGGCGGACCAGTGTGATTCACACACGAGCAAGGGCCTGGGCCTAGACGGAGCGTAACAGAGGTGAGCGGAGAGCCGGGCTCGCGGCCGACTGGTGGTAGCGGGGAGACAAGCCGACTCCCTCTGGTGCGGTCGAGCCCACAGGGATCACAGTTGGTATCAATTGTGAGGCCAGCCCACAAACACAGAGGGATGGCCAACGAGATAATGTGGCCCGAGTTCGGACAGTGGAGCTTGGCCTGGATAAAGTTGGTCGTGGGAAAAACCCAGCCGTTGTGAAGAAAGGCCTCTACAGCCTGAACATTTGAGTCATAGCTGCCAGAAATAGTTAGAGGCGCCTCAATGGGCAGTGGATTTAAGGGCCACTGACCCACTGGACCTTTTTCTTCCTTTATAGAGGGACCCTGGATTTGCAGTTCTGTCGTGGAGGTTGGGTGGGCCACTGGCCCAATTTTGCAGGAACCTGGCATCGGCCAGGGGAAAAATGAGGAAACCCAAAAGTGTGGGCCCTACCCAAACTAACAAAATGGATAACTATGCCATACCAAAGCCCCCCAAGCAGCTGGGGAGGAGGGACGGGTCGAGGTGCCCTCACTGACAGTCATAATGGCCGCTAAAGGAGATGTAAAGGGCACCCTAGAACCGAAAATTGACCAGGTGTCAAATGAAATAACTCTGATAATGGCAGACCTTTCCAAGTAGAGCGAAAAGGTTTCTACAGCGGCGATCCAAATTGCCCAGCTCCAATCCAAGACAAAATGCCTGGAAGAACAGGTGCATACACTCCCACAACAGGCCATGCGTATGGTCACAAGGTTGGAGGATCAAGAAGGGAGAGCAGGAAGGAACAACATACGGTTGGTGAGAGTTCCAGAAGGGGCAGAGGGGCCCAGCATTGATCTATTACTAAAAGATTTAACTGTGGATATATTGAAACCCCTTAGGCTATCAAAGTTCTTCTCAATTGAAAGGGTGCATAGGGCTCTGGTGCCACCCCAAAACCAGGGACGCCGCCTCGTACAATTATTGCCAGAATATTCAACCACCAGGACAGAGACATTATCCTTCAAGCAGCCAGAGAGAAAGGAGAAATACACTATGAAAACACTCTATTCAGATTTTTCCTGGATTTCACTTTACAAGTGCTGCGACAAAGGAGGAGTTTTGGACCCGTAAAAAATGGAATTGAGAGCCAGAGACTTGAAGTACATGATGCTCTTCCCAGCATGACTGCGGGTCATAGCAAATGGGAAAACCTGGCACTTCACATCTCCAGAGGAAGCCTGGGAGTGGCCAGAAGGTTGGCACACAGTGGGACGAGACAATGACAAAGATCTGATCAAGTAAAGGCGGTAAGGAGGGTGGAGCCACGCAAAATCGGCAATCCACAGCCTCAAGATACGAAAGTTCACCCATAGCTAAAAGGACACTGAAAACATAAACGGGTGAGCCATCACAGAGGTAAGACGGAGTGGGTTCGAGGGTTGTCCCCAGGAGGGACAATGCTCCAGACACGAACATTGAGACACTGGGGAAACTCTGATTGGGACAGCGGATGTGAAATTTCCCATATGGGGCACACAGAGACTACATCCAACATTGGACTTGGATGGGAGGGAGGGTAATTGTGTTTGTTTATTGACTATCTTGACGGGACGAGCAGCCCCCAATTGCATATATAGAGTTGTTATGCAAGTTTTGGGGCGACAGGCGCTCTGTGGGTTGGAGAGGTGGGGATGTCACAACCTTAAAAGCAGGCTAGCAGGGTGGGGGTGAGGATTGGGGTTAAGTTGTTAGTTAGGTAAGTAAAGTAAAGTAAAGTCCACATTTGTAAAGCGCACAATCACCCGTAAGGGTCTCTAGGCGCTGGGGGGCCGTCGGGAAGATTAAGCGAGCTATTGCCCAGAGTCACATGGTGCTGGGCTAACCTGCCGCCGGAGCCGGGGATCGAACCGTGGTCCCCAGATTCCAGCGTCAGTCGCCCTGGCCGCGGCGCCACACTGAAGGATTGTGCAATAGGAACAACAACAGATTGATGATGAGATTGTTACGATGGGAATATATGTCCAACATATAAGTAAGGAGTACTTGACTCAATACCTTCACACGTATGGGAGACTATAATTGAAGACAACCTCATTGAAAGTCTGGTCTTGGAATGGGAAACTAAAAAGGTCAATGGTCCTGCAATACATTAAAAGGCATGCACCAAATGTGGTACTCTTACAGGAAACACACTTGAAGGATAACTACTGTGAGGCACTGTATATGTAAGGGCATACTTTGCTAGCACATGCTGGGTACACGTCGGGTTCCAAGGGATTGGGAGTTCTCTGTAGGAGGCCCTTCATTCAAGGTAAAATATGGACAGACATGTTAGGGAGATTTGTGGTTGTTAGTGGGACCTGGGAAGGGAAGAGATTTAACTTGTTTTCGGAATATAACCCCCATGGAACTCAGGGCATCGTCACTGGAGGCATTGGGTCCCCTGTTATTGCACTTCCCGGAGGGCCAGCTACTTTTGAGAGGCGACATGAAAGACATCCTATCTGCTGAACTGTATGCGGCAAATGGCAGACCCCTAGAGAGAAACACAGGGAGACATGCAGGCCAGCTAGAGGGCTTTCTCAAGGCCAAGGGTCTGGAAGATATATGGAGGCATCAATACCTAACAATGAGGCAATATACTCACCTGTCAGCAGCTACCGGAAGCCTTTCCAGACTCGCTTACCTCATTACACAGCGCCCCGGGTTGGGGAAATTCGTAGACGCAATACACATTGCACGAGGTGTGTCCGATCATTCCCTAGTAGAGGCAAAGCTGACGGGCCCACCAAAAGACCACACACTACCTCCACGAGTAGACCCATGGTCTTTTAAAGATGAGGAATTCAAGGATGATATGAAAAAAGGGGCAGAGCAATTCTTTAAAGAAAATGTGGGGTCAGTTGACTCGAGGGTGACCCTCTGGGAGGTCTTTAAAACAGTCTTCAGGGGCAGAGCCCAAGCAAAATTAGGGGCCATAAGGAAGGAACAGCTCCTCAGATGCGCCACCCTTGAAAATGAAATAACAAGCATGGAGTCCCAAGTAGTAGGGGCAACTCCCAAACAGACCAAGAACGACAGCGCCTGTGTTTGCACCAGAAGGAACCACAAGACCTATTAGAGAGTGCCAGGGCTCAGGCATTAGCTACACAACATAAGCTCTATGGATGTGGGGGCTAAGGCGAATAAATTAATGCCCTGGTTGGATAAGAGAAAGAATAATGGTGGTTGGGTCCCAGGTCTGATCGACGAGGAGGGAAGTAGATACGAAACAGGGACGGACGTGGTCGGAGAGGTTTGCAACGTTTTAAGGAAATTTGCACCTCACAGTCAGCAAATACAGAGGAGGACTGCAGTGACTTCCTGTGAGATATCACTCTGTCACAACTGACAGAGGAAGATAGAAATAGGCTGAAGGGCGAGCTGTCAATTGAGGAAATTAAGTCAGCATCCCGGGCCTTGCTGTCTGGCAAGGCTGCAGGGCCAAACAGTCTTCCAGTGCAAATGTACAAATCCATGTTGAATATAACAGCTGAGCACTTGTTAGGTATGCTTGAACAAGCGAAACAAGTAGAAATACTACCACCAGATCAAAGTACAGCGGTAATAGTGGTGGTACCAAAAACAGGCAAACCACCAACGGAGTGTGGGTCATATAGACCAGCCTCACAGCTCAATTATGGGGTAAAGGTTTTAGCAAAACTTCTGTCCATGCGTTTGACTGACGAAATTACCTCTCTTATACACCCATATCTATCAGGGTTTATGCCACACAGAGGAAAAAGGCTGTATCTTAGGAGGCTGTTTGGAGTCCTCCATTTCATCGAGGAATTCACTGGAGACCAGTCTGTCCCTGGATGTGAGGATGGCCTTTTATAGTGTGGAATGGAACTATCTTTTTGCGGTCTTAGAGCGGTTTGGTATGGGACCCAAATTCATAGTGGGTTAAACTTCTCTACCAGCAACCATTGGCCAGAGTACTAGTTAATTCCACAGTGTCTCGGGTGCTCGCCTTGCAGAGAAGGACAGGACAGGGCTGCCCACTGTCCCCAATTCTATTTGCCTTGGCCCTGGAGCCATTGGCGGCATGGATTCGTCAAGATCTGGGGGATACCAATTGGGGAGGAGTGGGAAGAACTGATATCACTCTATGCCAATGACATTCTCCTATATGTTAGAAAACCGAGACAGTCGGTAGACAGAATACTACAAATTTTAGGAATATATGAAGAGTACTCAGGTTACCAAATCAATTGGGACAACTTACTGCGCTTCCCCTTGGCGGGGGGAAGACCTGGGCTAACATCCAGGTGTGCAGTGCCAATTGAAGAACAAGGCTTTAATTACCTTGGGATTTACATAACAACGGATGACCAGGAGTTTTATCGGAAGGACCCGGGGCGGCAGCTGGAGAGACTCATAATGGACATCAAACATTGGTGTACATTGTCTTTAACCATGATGGGCCGCGTGGTACTGTTCAAAATGATGGCCCTCCCCCCAACTATTATACGAAATGCAGAACAGAACATACAAGGCACTCCCCTCCTTTTTTTAAAGGGTGAATTCAAAACTACGTGCATTATTGTGGGGTGGGTCTGCGCCCCAGATTGCACTGTGCAAACTCCAGAGAGGGATTTATTAAGGAGGATTAGCAGTCCCCGATATTCATGGTCTAACTAGTTACAGTTAACAAATGGGTGTTTGGAGAGAGGTCGAACCAGCGTATAGAGTGGACAGACTGGCCACAGGTTTAAAGGGACCCAGGGCGATCATATATTCCAGACGAGCCAAGGCGGGTTTGCCAACTCACACCCGGACAGTGATAAAAGCATGGCAAGCAGCAACCAAATATCTTGGTTGGGAGGGGAGACTTATGGGGATGACTCCCCTCTTGGAGTGTGCCCGCCTGAAGGGAGTGTGTGATCGAAGAAGGGGCTTCACCAAGTGGGAAATGTTGGGCCTGGAGAACCTGAAGGACGTGTATAGAGGACAGGCATACATACCAATCAAGGCCCTACAAACTGAATATGAGATGGGAGAAGGGGAATGGCTAAGATCTATCCAACTGGGGCATGCTTTGCGGAAATATATCTGTGAGGGCGAGACTCTGGAGGATGCCTCAGCTCTAGAGGGCAGAATATTGACAGAACAGGTGCAGGAAAAACCATTTCCTTGCTGTACAGAAAGATAATCAACAATGCCTCAGATCCACTGGGCACACTGAGGAATACCCGTGGAATTTTAGTTCGTGTACTGAACATCATCTACGCCATCTTGCAGACTCACGTATGAGCATACACGACAGCCATTTTAGGTACCATGGTCTCCCCGTTCACGATCGCCCGTCAGCACACTTCCCTGAACCTTGCAAGCCTTCCCCGCGCCTCCTGGCTGCCCCCGCGCTCACATGCACAAGTCATGAAACCCCCCCCCCCATGACTCTGTCTCAGGGAATCACACCCCGGGCCTGACCAACACCTCCTTTCCGTCCATGAATACCCCTCCTTTGATGACCCCTTCCTCTGACCCCGACTGCCTGTACGAACCACTGGTCATCCTTTAGCCCGAGGATACAGTTTATTGCCCATTACTGTATGCACTCGCCTTTCCTGAAAGGAGCCACTATTGATCACGACCTCCCCATCCCCTGAGATTCGATCAGGCGCACACATTCCAAAGGAATCGGCAGAACACTCAGCTGCGTGATAGCCCCTCCCAATCATATGAGGGGAAAGGGCCTCTACTGTTGTCATGTGTTGGAATGGGCCGGAACTGGGGGGGTGCCGGTGATGTCGTTCTCATACTTCACAATGTCCCTGTTGTAATAAAGGACGTTCACATGTCTTAAACCAGTGTATAAAAGACCAGGTCTCAGAGCGGTTGAGAGAGCACCTCGAGACGATACCTTGTTGTCTGATCTGATGTGTTCTACTCCGACGGAATAAAACTTGTTTCCTGTCTCCAGCGCCTGCCTCTTCATTGAATAACTTCGTATGGTATTAGAGGCGTTTTACGCCAGGCAAATTTAACTTAGGAAACATCTACTGAGATCGCCTGACCATTTTTGAATTGATCTTTATCAATTGGCGTCCCAAACGCGGGGCCCATCAGCGACACGTGGATCCACTGGGAGAGGTCCCGACGACAGAGTGAACAACTGCAACGATCGGAAGAGCTCCTGTCCGATAGACCCTCGTCTGACAGCCGATCATCTGAACTTCACTGATTCCGAGCAGACCTCTCCCGAGTGATCTACGGTCCTGACTGGGAACCACCAGGAGTGCCGCGATAGCAACAGAGAGTAGAGGACGATCGGGCGCTGGAAGCGGAAGACGAGAAACTGTCCATGCGGTCCGGGTAAGGTCGTGACACACGACAAGTTGCGAAATTGATTGATTGATTGTTTGAAAATACTAGTATTACTTATTGACTGTTTCTGAGGAATTCTCTATTTGCAAACAAGCACAGAATCGCCATACTCTGTTTAATCTTTGCAGATAGTGAAGGGTAGGCAACGCAAGCCTTTAACACGTCGTGCCTACTTCTCTCCTCATTGATTGATTGATTGAATCGAGCATTGGATTGTTCGAAGTTGGTTCTCTTAAGGATCTTCTCTGTCTGCAAACGGGGAAGAATAGGAATATTCTCTCTCCCTTTGCCGATAGTGAAGGGTAGGTAACGCAAACCTTTAACACGTCGTACCTATTTTGTTCCTCATTGATTGATTGTTTGCCCGAACATTGACTGTTTTGGGAATTGGTTCTTTTCGGAGGTATTCTCTATTTGCAAATAGCGTAGAATAGAATATTCTGTCCAGTCTTTGCAAGTAGTGAAAAGATAGGTAGTGCAGGCTTTTGCCCCCCATTGTAATCCGTCATGCCTATCTTCTCCCCATTGGTTCATAGTTGGGTCAACCCGGACCGCTTATTAGAGATGAACCATCCAGCTCCACTGGAAGGCACCCCTAATAAGGACATGTTTACTAAGCAAGGACTAGTCGCTATAGCTTATAGTAAGTTATGGCATAAATATACAAAAAAGGATCCTAAAAATCAATGGCCACTGATAGGTTCATTTGATAAAAATAAAATAAAAACACTAGAAGCAGCTGTAAAAATAAACAAGGCAACACCCACTATGCTTGATAGTATTGGCATGTGGCGCAAAGAAGCAGAACATCGCAGGAAAAGAGAGGAAGCGAAAATAGTAAAAGAGTTACGAAAAACCGCCCATCTGGCCGCAAAAGAACTAGATGAAGAAATAAGAAGAAGAGAGGACGTTAGACAAACGCAAGAATCAGGACTGGCAGGCCAATGCCCTGTCAGGACCACCTCTGCGCTCTACCCGGAGATACCCTCCAAACAGCGAGCAAATGACGAGTTACTGCTCGGTCCTCCAATTATCTACATGCCTCCTCCTTATGCTCCCAGCCAGCCTCTAGCACAACACTCACCAGTTCAAGGTGCAGGTATGGGTGACCCTAGCGCTAGTGCCCCGGCTCTTACGGCCTTCGCACCAGCCGCATTGGTAACAACAGCAGATGAACATGAGACTAGCAGGCACCTAACAGCCAGACCAAATAGGTTGAGCAAAGATGAGCGGGATGGAATCGACAAGATAGCAAAAACATTGGTAGAACGGAAGGAGAGCGAAGAATATACGATGAATATGCACAATTCACATGCCGGTAGTCATAGACGGCATTTCATTTTACGGTTCAGCTACCACACCCTGAACGCGTATGAGGATAGGTACCAGAATAAAGGTCCTGCTAAATTGACGGCTCTATATAGAAGGGTCGATGTTGGAGATGGAACTGAGAGCGACGTGACGGACCTCTTCATGCAAACGCTTGAGGTCTTCCGCCACCTCGCGGAACAGAAACCAGAGGTCAAGATCACAGTCCCTCAGACGATTGAGCCCTCATTAGAAGCAGCCAACACGATGATGCCTATCAGAGAAGCCGCCCCCTATTGGGTTCCCCCAAGAGGTCAGGGAACAAACGATGATATCAACCACGCAGATGCAAAAGGGAGGGTCGTATACAACTGGGTTTACCAACCATGGGATCGGCAAGATATTTTAACTTTTAGGCAAACCCTGCCCGATTTACGAAAAAACCCTACAGCATTTTATACAGAACTAGGCACAGCCTTGGGCTCAACCATAATGACTCTAGTGGACATTGATTTGTTTTTCGGGTTGTGTCTGCCGGCTGATGTGTGGAAGCAAATCCGGAAAGCCGACCACACGGACCTGTTCGGACACACCTGGAAACAACTCGATGACCTAGATAGGCAGCGAGAGCCCGGAAAGAAACCTGTAAAGGACATACTGGAACTCCCCGACAAAATAGTGCAGAAGCTAAAGACGTTGATCCCAGAAAAGAAGGTAGACTGGTCGGTAGTCACGGCTTGTCGCCAGAAACCTCAGGAAGATGTATCAGAATACTTCTCACGATTTGAAACAGTGTTCTCCGACTACAGTGGCCAAGATATGACCACCGCAACCGGACAACACCTATTCGTGCAAAACTACGTAAAAGGGCTATCGCAAGAGGTCTCCCAAAAATTACAGACTAGCGAGAGTAGTTGGGGAGCCTCTAAACCTGCAGCTATCCTTCAGATGGCTCAGTACTACGAACACCAAAAGAACGAGAACGAAAGGGCAACTGAGAAAAAGAAAAAGGACTTAAAGGAACGAGTAATGATTGCTCAATTGCAAGGAGTGACTACAGGAAGGGAACGGTATAGGGGAAACTACCAGTCGAATGCCCCTAGGAATTCGGCCCCTAGAGACCGCAACCCCACACCTGGCGCTCCACGAACTGACCTCGATGAGGACCAGTGTGCATTTTGCAAAGAATTTGGGCATTGGAAGTCTCAATGCCTGGCCCTTTGGGAAATGATTAAAAATAAAGAGACAAGGGACATGACAAATGGCTCCAAAACTGGAGGGCAGGGACGAGGGCAGACCCGCGACACCACCAATGACCGATCTGGCAGACCAAACACATTTGACCGCCTCCGACAGAATCAGTGCCAACAGTCCGACTGCAACAATGCTCACGACTCTGCATAGGACTGCCAGGGGCAAGGGAGGGATCCAGTCGAGCTCTGTGTTGACCAGCAAGGTCCTTACGTCACTGCTAAGGTCCTGGGTACAAAGTCTCCATTTTTGGTAGACACTGGAGCGACACGTAGTGTATTATCAAAACGACTGATTCCAAGGGCACCCTTGTCTGGCTCACACATTACCTCGATAGGTTTTGATGGAACGCCCTCCACTAATCCCCTGTCTGTACCTATCTCCTTTGACCTAGGAAACAATCCCACTGACACAACATTTCTGCTCTCCTCCAACTCCCCTGACGCCATTATGGGTATTGATTTACTGAAACATTTCCGAGCTACTATTAGGTGTTCCCCGGATGGAGTCCGAGTCATCCTGTACGACAACCCGAGCATGTCCAGACCCTACCCCGCACGACATATGTACGCCATAACAGATGCTGACCTATCCTTGCTCGATACCCTACCCCTGTACCTATGGGCCAGAAACGACTCGGATGTAGGACGAATGATGATCGATCCTGTACACATAACTGTTCGACCAGATGCAATACTCCCGAAACTCCCACAGTACCGGATATCGCCCGAAGGCGAGAAGGCATTGGTAGCAATTATTCAGTCCTTGGTAGATGCAGGAGTGGTAGAGGAAGTGGTTAGTAATGTCTGCAATAGCCCTATCCTACCCATTGTCAAGAAACAAGGTGAGGGAGATGAGAAAGCGTACCGCTTCATCATCGACCTGCGAGAAATCAACAAAGTGGTGGTGCCACAGTACCCCGTAGTCTCCGACATCGCCACCATTCTGACTCTCATCCCGTCCACTGCCACCACCTTCACCGTTATTGATCTTAAAAATGCATTCTTCTCTATCCCCATCCATCCAGACAGCCGTTATCTCTTCGGCTTCACTTTAAAAAACCGTTCGTACCGATTTTGTAGAGCTCCCCAGGGCTACACTGAAAGTCCCAGCATTTACAGCCAGGCCCTCAAAAGACAGCTGGACGCCGTCCAGCTACCAGATGGAGTGGTGTTGATCCAATATGTTGATGATATCCTTCCGGCGGCCGACACCACTCCACTTGCAATCACAGCCACTATCCAACTCTTGCACTTTCTTGCGGAGAATGGTCACAAAGTCTCCAAAAAGAAACTGCAGTTCTGCCAGCCCAAAGTAACATACCTAGGCCATCTCCTGTCCAAAGAAGGGAGGAAACTTACGCCCGACCGAATCCAAACCATCCTAGACACCCCCGTTCCAAAAACGCAGAAACAAGTCCGCTCATTAGTGGGCCTTACTTCTTTCTGCCGACAATGGTTACCAAATTTCAGTCTCATTATAAAACCCCTACTTTCCCTGTTGGCCAAAGATGTTCCGTTCCCACTCCCGTGGACTCCCGAATGCCAAGCATCCTTTAAGGAGTTGCGGGATGCCCTTTGCTCGGCACCCGTTCTAGGAACACCAGATTACTCCAAACCCTTCTCCCTCTTCACTCACGAAAGGGAGGGATGCGCATTGTCTGTTCTAACTCAGCCCATCGGCGCCAAACAACGCCCTTGTGCCTACTTCTCTGCCACTCTTGATCCAGTCGCCAGAGCTCTACCTGCCTGCCTTCGAGCAGTAGCCGCTGCTGCTGTCTCTATCCGCCAGAGTGAGGGAATTGTGCTTTCAAACTCCCTCACGGTATTAGTGCCCCATGCAGTTGACACCCTTTTGAACCAGACTAAGACTCAGCACCTGACTAGCGCACGACTAACAGGGTACGAACTGACTCTACTTGCACCCCACATCACCCTGAAGAGATGCACGACATTGAACCCTGCTACACTGTTACCCTTGCCCGAAAATGACCCCGATGTACCCCCTATACACGACTGTGTGACCCTCACGGACGAACAGACAAGGAGTAGAGTTGACCTCCGAGACATTGCTTTTACAGATCCTGATGGAGAACTATGGGTAGATGGCTCTTGTATCAAACTCCCAGACGGCACCACTTCTGCTGCCTATGCGGTGACGACAGCTCGAACAGTAGTTGAAACAGCTCGCATCACACAACGATCCGCACAGGCGGCAGAACTAATTGCCCTCAAACGAGCATGTATCATAGCAGCAGGAACCACGGCAAACATTTACACGGACAGCCAGTACGCCTTCGGGGTGGTTCATCATTTTGGGCTCCTATGGAGGGAAAGGGGATTCCTGACGTCCCACGGTACGCCTATCCTTCACGGAGATTTAGTCTCCGCCCTGATTGAAGCAGTTCTTCTCCCCAGACAATTAGCAGTGATCAAATGCCAGGCACACAAGAAGGTGACAGATTTAGTTGGACAGGGAAACGCACTAGCCGACATCGCTGCCCGAACCACAGCTGAGAATAGGACAACGACACGCATGTATGTGACCAGGTCACAAGCAGAAAAATGGACTGACGCTAGGGAAACGATCAGGGACATCCAATCGGCCAGCACACCACACGAATTGACTGAGTGGGCGCGGGTGGGTCTGAGGGACGATGAAGGCTGCTGGCGGACAAAAGACACGAACAAATGGTTGCTGCCTGATGCATATTTGATCCCCATACTGACAATGGCACACTCCCCTGCACACATAGGCTCTGCCCCCATGATTGAACTCATTTCCAAAGTCTGGCACAACAACAAGATCCCCGACTCGGCCAAGCGCCTAGTCCAGCAGTGCCTTATCTGCTTACAACACAACCCCGGGAAAGGAACTGTGGTACCCCGGGGAGGGTTTGGGATCCCCGACCACCCCTTTGAGGTCCTCCAGATGGATTACATCCAGCTAGAGAGGTGCCAAGGCTTGAAGTACGTTTTAGTCATTGTATGTGCCTTCAGCAAATGGGTGGAAGCCTATCCGACCCGTGATAACACTGCCATGACTACTGCCAAAGTACTACTGAAAGAGTTTTTCCCTCGCTACGGCCTTTGTCGAATTTTATGGAGCGACAATGGCCCCCACTTCATAGCTGAAGTTATCCAACTAATCCTGAAGGGGTTGGGGGTAAAACAAAGGTTCCATGCTGTCTTCCACCCCCAATCCGCTGGCCTGGTTGAACGACACAACGCTACACTGAAACTGAAACTGTCAAAAATAGTGGCCACCACAGGACTTAAGTGGCCAGATGCCCTTCCACTGGCACTACTATCGATGCGCTCCACTCCCACTAAGCACCACTTGACCCCCTACGAAGTCGTGTTTGGGCGGCCTATGAACCTCTGGACTGCCCCCAAACCGACCTCCATTCACGACGTCCCCGACGTCCTGCTGTCAGATTATTTATACAAGTTAACTAAAACATTGTCTGTCATTCATCAACAGGTGCAGCAGGCCATCCCCGATGCTTCCAGGGGTCCCGGTCACGATATCCAACCGGGTGACTACATCCTAATCCGGAACTTTCAACGAACGAAGAGTCTGGAACCCCGGTGGACGGGCCCCTGGCAAGTACTGATCACCACTCGGACGGCTCTTCGAGTGGAGGGGAAAAAGAACTGGCTACATGCGCACCACTGCAAGAAGATTTCCTCGACCCTGGCCACGACAGACAACGTCAGCACCCAAGAAGAGCTCCTGAACAAAGACCGACCATCACTGAACTGCTATCCTGATACTGAGGCACTTGAACTTGCAAAACACTCTGATCCCACTGTGCCATCTCGAGAAGGGTATTTCCTGCGTCGAAAGGAGGGAGCTTCGGCTAAGTAGGCCACTGACTAAGTTAAAAATCTCAGAACGGTGACCCAAAGCAACCAAGGGTTACCCGGAGAGAAGCTAAACAAAGTCTGTGGTTCTGCCCACTACCGAGCACCTTGAAGATGAAGATGATGGAAGCGCCAGATAAGAAGATGATGGAAGCACCAGATAAGAAGACGTCGGAAGCAACAGGAAATACCCACTACAGGAACCCAAAGACTGACAATTTGCACAGATCAAAGACAATCGCTTTCTTCATTGTCTTCCTCTTTTGCCTCCTCCTCATGACTTCCTTCTGGATCTTGGAGGAAAGCACACCCGCTCACCAGATGTTGCCAACCACTGTCCAGCCAACCACGAAAGAGCACCACCTGATCACCCTTTCACCTCAGCTCCGAGAAAGGCGTAGGGAGTTCTGGAACAATTCCTTCGTACAACTGTTGCACCAGCACAACCTTGCTGCAAATGCCACGAACTGCTGGATCTGTGGGTTGCTCCCACATGCTACCGGACACTCCATCCCCTTCATCCCTTCTCCTTTCTCAGTTCACGGCTCCTGCCTCGCCTGGTTGATCCTCATGCAGGAAAGCCACAAAGACAACGCCACTTCTGGTCAGACAGTGTCACACTTCTACTATGGGTTCTGGCTGAACAAGACAGGAAAACCCTTTTGTCCTGCAATTTCAGGTTCAACCTTCCTTACGAACATCCCTGCCAAAGAAAGGGTCGAAATGCAAGTGCTCCACAATCCAGCCAGACCCACCTTCTCCCACCTGCGGAAACGAACGGCTGCTACCCTGACCGTGGCCCTGTCTGTCATCAACGTCACCGGACTCGTATGCCTCGAAGGACAAGGAACGCAGCTGGTGGGTCACAGTTCTTGTCGCATCACCAAAACATTGGTCTCAGCTGACCCCCCCTCCTTTGTTGCTTCCCCGAATATGTACTTTGTTTGTGGCACCAAAGCTTACACTTGGCTCCCAAGAGGCTGGAGGGGTACGTGCTACATCGCCTTCGTTCTTCCTCCCACGTATGTGGCTCCAGCCAACCACCACCGGCAAAAGCGCGCCGGAGATGTTGAACAAGCCGACTCCACCGGAGCACAGTTCCTGGATGCAGCGAAGGGACTTGTTCCTCTGTGGGGACCAATGGCAAATAGCCGCGCTATCCGACACCTGACTCAGGCATTAGAAACAACCATTAACATCACCACTGGCAACCTCGCCAACAACACGGCTGAGCTTCAGGCCGTCCGCCTGGTGGCTCTTCAAAACCGTCTGGTTCTAGATGTGGTTCTGGCCGACCGCGGAGGTGCATGCCGCATCATCGGCTCCAGCTGTTGCACCTACGTGCCAGATAACTCACCTTCAGTCTACAAAGCAATCGAACACCTCCACAGACTGTCCTCAGAGGTTCACCAGGAGCAGGAAGGATGGTCGCTTGGAGGCTGGTTCTGGGACACTTTGAAGAGCTGGGGATGGAGATTGTTCACGTTTTTATTGATACCAATCATGATACTATGTGGGTGTTGCTTAGGTATTCAATGTTTACCTCCTTTATGTGCACTCATTTCTAACTGTATGTGCCCAAAGACTTTGAACTTTAAACCTGAGCACATGAGTCCCCTATACGAGATAGAGGTGCGTGGTCTCATGGGGATTGATCCGAACTGACAAGCTGGCGAGACATGTTAAAGGGAGGACTATGGAATTTTAGTTTGTGTACTGAACATCATCTACGCCATCTTGCAGACTCACGTATGAGCATACACGACAGCCATTTTAGGTACCATGGTCTCCCCGTTCACGATCGCCCGTCAGCACACTTCCCTGAACCTTGCAAGCCTTCCCCGCGCCTCCTGGCTGCCCCCGCACTCACATGCACAAGTCATGAAACCCCCCCCCCCCCAAAGACTCTGTCTCAGGGAATCACACCCCGCGCCTGACCAACACCTCCTTTCCGTCCATGAATACCCCTCCTTTGATGACCCCTTCCTCTGAGCCCGACTGCCTGTACGAACCACTGGTCATCCTTTAGCCCGAGGATACAGTTTATTGCCCATTACTGTATGCACTCGCCTTTCCTGAAAGGAGCCACTATTGATCACGACCTCCCCATCCCCTGAGATTCGATCAGGCGCACACATTCCAAAGGAATCGGCAGAACACTCAGCTGCGTGATAGCCCCTCCCAATCATATGAGGGGAAAGGGCCTCTACTGTTGTCATGTGTTGGAATGGGCCGGAACTGGGGGGGTGCCGGTGATGTCGTTCTCATACTTCACAATGTCCCTGTTGTAATAAAGGACGTTCACATGTCTTAAACCAGTGTATAAAAGACCAGGTCTCAGAGAGGTTGAGAGAGCACCTCGAGACGATACCTTGTTGTCTGAACTGATGTGTTCTACTCCGACGGAATAAAACTTGTTTCCTGTCTTCCTGTCTCCAGCGCCTGCCTCTTCATTGAATAACTTCGTATGGTATTAGAGGCGTTTTACGCCGGGCAAATTTAACTTAGGAAACATCTACTGAGATCGCCTGACCATTTTTGAATTGATCTTTATCATACCTGGAAACAAGATGTTGGGCCAATCGAGTAGGAGGAATGGACAGAGGTGCTACAGGGCCCGAAAGAGGTGGTAATACATGCTAAATTCCGTTTGACACTATTGAAACATTTACATAGAGTGTACTACCCTAGGTCAGTGCTGCATCGAATGGGACATAGCGAGAGTACACATTGTCTTAGGGGGTGTGGGTCAGAGGGGACTTTTTATCACTTAGTATGGGAATGCCCAATCCTTCAGATATATTGGTGTAAAGTTGCTGAGTTGATGGCAGCGGTTGTGGGCATAGGTGTACCCTTAGAGCCAAAATGAGAATACTGGCTGAAATACGTACAGCAATGGTTGACATTAGCTCCTGTGGTTGCAAAACGGAATTTTGCAAAGAAATGGGGGGCAATTGCTATTCCGACAGTGGAAGAATTGAAAGATGACTTGGATTGGTGCTGGCAGGCAGAACGCACAGTATACAAGAGTAGGGGGTGCCCAAGGAAATGGGAAAATATATGAGGGCCTGGCAGACATAAAGAGTGCTATAGGGAGCTCACATTAAGTTACAATGGTCATTATCACGTATTAGCGTTGTAATGTATAATACTGTACAGACGATACCTTTTACATGTATAATCAAAAAAATTGACAGCACAATATAACTATTCCTCAGATTTACTGTTTATTGTTTACACACCAATAAAAAAGAGTTATACAAAAAAAAGCTTGGCTCTAGGCGTGGGACAGAGCCAATGGGAGGTACTGCTTCAGAATAAATACTATGGAACTTTAACTCTACACTTACCTGTTGAATTACAATGGATTAATCCCCTCCTGGGAACTTGGCTGTGCAACCGGGGGACGTTACCCGGTGGGTTAACGCATCTTTAGCTGAACCCAGAGTTTCACCTCAGGCTGAAAAGGGAAGCTTTTGGGCAATAAGTTACAGCCAGATGCATGAATATTTGGGTGGGGTGGGGGGAGTGCATAAAGGGGCCTGTGAATCCTACGGCCAAATGAGGCATGGATTAAGGGCTTGGAGAGGAAGAGAGGTTTAGATATGCCCCAGTCGGGCACTAGACGATGTACCCTGCAATGAAGGCCTCAGATAGTTGACACCCGCGCTATTCTTGAAGCTGCTCTAAAGAGTCTATAAGGATCTTATCGCTAGGATTTATCAAATATTGCTGGAGGGGCGATGATTTTGCTGGAGGGGCGCGGATGGCAACAGGAAGATTTCAACTCATGTAAGAAGAACTGGGCATGTACTTTTCAGACAAGCAATAGCAATGGGACATAATCTTTGCAGCTAATGGTAGAGGTATTTTGCATGCCCAAAGGAGTAAATCAGCAGAGAAGATATTCTTGTGGTGGCAATGGTCAAAGCAACGATTACACAAAAGAGACAGCAGGACGCCAGTCCACTGTTAGAGAGGGTGCGGATTGGGAGGCAACATTTCACATATATTGTTGGGCTACTCAGAGATACATTGATTTTGGTTGGGGATACTGGCAACAATAATGTCAATGTTAGGTATACAGCTTCTTCAGGCTCAGTGTGTATATTCATCTGGTGGATGCCGTGAATGTTGTGAGGGAGTTGGAGGCAAACCCGATCTCTGGTCGATGTGCAAGGTTTGTTGCAGTTGTCTAAATGGGGCACCACAATTGTCCCACAGGTTCATGATTAGTATAACAAACTGGTATATACTGTTAATTGAAAGAGATGAGACACACTCCAAGACATGGGAGCCACATTTGGGCTATTTTGCCACAGACCATGGGGATGTGATCAGCCCGATGTCCCTCAAGCCCCCCAGGTACTCCCATAGTAATGGATGAAGACATGTGAACCACTATATGTATATATAGCCCCACCCTGTGATATCTCAAGCTGGACTTATAATTGATGGACATTTCATTGTGCTGTAGACTGACCAGGAACGGGGGCAGGTGGATGAGTGCTCATGTTTTGATGTTCTCAAGCCTAAATCTCTTTAATAAAAATCTGTTAAGCACGAAACATATGGTAGACAGAGCTCAGTTTCCGCAGCATTTGCTGAGGAATGGCAATCATCTGATCCTGCTTTCTGACCTATGCTCAGTGGTTCAGGTCCAAAACATTCCCAGACTGGATTGTGGAGCAGTCGCGGCCGGTACAGGTAAGAGCGGTGGGGGAGGAGGAGGAGTGGGGGGAGGAGTGGTGCGGGTTGGGGGAAGTTGACAGACAAAAGGATAAGTTAAATTAAATTAAGAAAATAATAAAACCACTTACCTTGCGCTCGCCGCAGCGTCAAGTCGGCGATTCAGCGAGCGCAAGAAAAGTTGCTTTATTTTATTTTAATGTAATTTAACTTATCCTGACTTATCCTGTTGCATGTCAACTTCCCCGACCCACAACCCATTCCACCACGCCCGCACAACCCCTATTACCTGTGCCTGCCGCCACTGTTGTGGAGTACAATGCTTATTGCGGTAGCCTGTTAAATTCCATGCACCCAGCCCTTTGTTGACATTACGCCGGTCAATGTCTCTTCTCAATGGCTCCCAACAAGGCCATCCATCTGTATTTGCTGAAGTACATGTCTACTTCCTATCAACCTTGCTGTCTTGGAAGGCTGAATCGATTTTGTTGCCTAACTTTAAGAAACAATTGTTCGTGAGTCAATGATTCTCTGGAAGTGCCCCAAAGATCTGAGACTGCCCCCGAACGGAGATAACCCTCCTATATTGTCATCTTCTGAGCAGAGAGGAAGACATGTCCTAGTCAAGAAACATGTTCACTCTGCAATTGTTTTATTGTAAGAACTGACACTTAGTAAATTACCCACTGCCCTCCGAGGATAATTGAAGGTAAGTAAACAATTGAATTAATAAAATGAATTTCATAGCGCACCCTGCATCGCAAAATGTGATGCAGGGTGCGCTACGAAATTCGTTTTATTTATTAAATTGTTTACTTACCTTCAATTATCCATACTCTGGTTTTTAGCACCCCCCACCTTGCCCCTCCCGTGCCCCGCCTCTCCGCCCCACCGAAACTCCCTCCACGGGCCGTGGCTGGTAAATTAAGGTATCAGGTCAGACAGGCTCTAGGGATACCTTATTACAGCCGCTCTGCACCAATATAAAAATTCTTCTGGGACCCCTGTATGCCTTCTAGACAAGCTGGCAACACCTCTAATTGAAGCTGGAGTACACAAATGGGGTCAAATTATGGAGGAAAATGTACTGATCTCCTGGGTGGCTTTATTGAAAATCACGGAGGGCAACCTGTCTAAATTCAAGTATTATCAATTGGAAAACTGGGCACGGGGATTAGGGAAAGAAAGGAAAGGTAATCAAGACTAGGACGACAAACTACAAAGAAGATCATCGCAGGGAAAGGAAGTAGCCAATTGGTACTGGATGTTAGTGGACGCAGGATGGGAAGCCTTCACCTTGATGGGGGAGATCTGGAGGAGGGACCAGCCGATGCTGGATGTGGAAACCCTTTGGCAAGTATTGATTACTTATCTTTGGTCGACAACGAAATCCGCTCCTTTCAGGAAAAATCATTTGTTCATAGTGCATTGGCATTACTGAACGCTGAAGACGTTGTTGAATCTGGGAGGACGGGAGGTGAAGAAGTGCCCCAAGTGCGGTGAGGAAAAGGCAGATGATGTCCACAAGCTCTGGCTGTGCTCTCTGATACAGATCTTCTGACAAGATGTGGGTAAGTTGGTCACAGAGGTAGGAGGTCAAGAAGTTAAGGTAAGTATGGCACTGGTGATGTTTAGGGTTATAAACGCATGTTGCCAACCTTTGAAATTACTTAAGATACATTTGTACTGATATTGTTGACACAAAGGGAATCATGCTTGAGGTGGGTGCTTTTCACTCCCCAAGCTGTGTGGGAATGGTTAATATCAGTCCAGAGGGGGAATACCCTATATTGCAGTGGCCCCAAAACCAAGAAAACTAAATATTGGGATATATGGGAATCCTATCAAAATAGGAAGTGAGGTAAACACCTGGAGGTGTGGAAAGGAAATGGTCCAATGATTAAAACATCAATGCAATATTTTTGAATGGGAGTCAATAATGAAGGCCCATACAAGGAAGTCCAAAATTTCAAACAAGATTGCTAATGAGGCATACAAGCTTGTCCGAGGAGAAACATCGCTGGGGCTTCCCTTCTCCTTTTATTGTGAGAGGTGGAAGGCAAGTTTTTGCTGTTTCCTTATACCAAGTATCTTCTGCCTTCTTGATGGAAAGTTAGGAAAAATAAAAACAATTAAAAAAAGGACAGGATCAGATAGTGGAATTAAACAAAATAAATTATATATATGTGTCTATATTTTAGCCCTCAATAATATTTAGAAACACAGCCTGGCTTATCTAGTGTGCAAATCGTGGTGAATTACGCCGTCTCGCAGACACAAGCTTCGCTTCTAACTGTGGCTTTGACGACCTGCTCTCTCATTGCATCAGGATCACTGCCCAATGAAGGAACTTCAAAACACGTTATGCCGTGTACCCAGGACCAAAAGGAAGGCACCCCCAACTCCTTCACTGAGTGGTCTGGTATGCTTATAATATCTGGAGCCATCAGGGTTGACCTGTTTAACATCAAGTGCCTGTTTGCCTTCTGCTGATTCAGCTCTATTGTATTGTTCACCAGTGTATGAGTCTACAGGAAGGACACTCTATGGTGGACATGGACTCCACAACCCACTGTGGCTTCAACAACCTACTCTCTCCTCAGGCCATGATTGCTGCCTGTTGGAGAGACTTCAACTCCCTACACCATATCGCCTGAGGCTGGAAAGAAGCACACATTGCCCTCACCACATACTCCAGTGTACTTATAACATTCAGCAGGGTATAGGGTGCTCTGCCATAGATTATGTACCTAACTTTGCGTGGAGCTCATTAATTCCATTTGCTTACCAGTGCCCGAGTCAGGCAGGAAGGACAATCTCCTGAATTCCAAAGCTCACTACTGGTTCAACAACATGCTCTACACTTGCAGCAGGACCACTGTCCTATGAAAACTTCAACTCCCAGGATGCCGGTGGTTGGACATCAGGCACCCTATACCCTTGCTGCTTGCTTCAACATACTTCAGCATGCTTAGAACAACCGGCAGTATCAGAGGTGGGGCTCTTCTTTCCTTCCCTTAAATTGTTTTCCTTTTCCTCGTTGCCCACCACCGACCATGAAACAAATTCATGATAGTTCAAGTAAGGGGATTGTGACCCTATCTGTCTTTTGCTATAGGTTGCTGCTTGCCCTCTCCACTTTAATAAAGTGCATTGAGAACAGCATGTGCTGATGTACAAAGACTGTTTTAGTTGTAAGTCTGTATATCTTATTCTGCCTTCTGCTAATATTCTTGCATTTTAGGAGGATAATATCCGAGATAAAAACTAGTACAGCCAGCATTCCTGAAATTACAAGTATTGTCATAGTAGTAGCCGGCCCAGACACATCAATCATTGCTCTCTGGTGTACAAAACAAGTCAGTGGATCAGTGTCCCACAAACAAACACAAACATTTTCAGGAAACATCAAGCCAACCCACCCCAAATCACCTATACTCCCATCACCAGAGACAGAATACACCTACTTACCTCAAAACCCAGAAACAATTTTGCATCAATAGCCTTGGATAACCTTGAGAATAAAGTCATATTTCTTCAGTTCCCCCAACCTAAAGAGCTACAGATGAAACTCAAGGACTACCGGTCAATACTACACATTGTATATTTAGCTACAAAGAGGAATATTACTTCCTCTTAATTCCAGGTTTCTGGCAATATGTGAAGGGTGGTTGTAACATCGCAATGAAAACTGAAGTATAAGAAGCTAGGAGTTAGTCAGATGGGTGTCCTGCAAGTGCCAGAGGTAGAACACTTCTAGATCATCACAAATATTATTTCTTATCCTTCTTTCTAGGAAGCCCACTTCAGCAATATTGAAAAATAGTCCAATTAAATTACTACTAATAGTACTTATTCCCATAACAAACTGCAGTTGAAATTGTGGCCCTAGTAAGCAAACATCTCACCCTGCTTTTCTGTTTCATCATCAGCCAGTATTGCAGCCCTCCCTCTTCAACATGATGGAAAGAGTAAACCAGTGCCAATACAAAAGGGGTTGTAGTGTATTTATTCCAAAATATTTAACTGCCGTACAAAATGTGATGTATACAAAACTCAGAATAAATAGCTTCAAGATAAAAAAAGTAAAACAAAATCAGACTTTAAAAAAAGAAAATAAAAAATGTTCACACGCAACATGTTGCATAAGCTTTGGGTTCCAAACTTATGCTTCACACACACTCCAATTGATCACGAACGTTGTTAGCCATTTTTTCCAGCACATAATACATTTTTGTGAGGATAACAATATATTGTGCAATGGCATAACAAAGGCTTATGGTCCCCAGAAACAAGTTACCGGAAAATGAGCGAAGATGTAATTTCATTCATTCATCTACTTTATCTACCATTCAGTGTTTTACTGGTCGAATAGCTTTCCGAGCCCAAAAAGACAAATCACCACCAAAGGCATAATAAGCAGATCATGGCAATTAAGACATTCTAATAAAAACTACAAACAAAATGGCAAAGAAGTCATTACAACCTGCCTATTGAAAGCAGTACAGAGGTTTTTCCTGCACATTCAGTTCAAATGTACCATAGTGGCGCCAAGACAATAAAGCATTCATTTGTGCCTTAAAATAATGGTTAACAACAGCAAAAATCAATGTTGTTCAACTGTCTGCTCCAGTCCCACATACAGTAGAGTAGTGACTCAAAACTGTTGAATTTCCGGGCAGTGGTCTTGAGGGAGACTGTATATGGATCCTGGCAGTCGGACATTGTGTGATGCTTATGCAGCATTTAGGGGCCTGATGTACATAAAACGTTTGCAGTTGCATAGTCCACAATTCACAAAATCACAGGCGTTGCGATCACAAATAGCACTCACAATATACTAAACACGAGGAAGGCTTTTTTTTTTAACTCAAACATCTTTTGTGACACATTCTGTATCAAAAATAGTATGGGCATTATATATCAATGGATTGAGAATGCCACTGCGGTTAAAAATATTGATCAGTTATTGACACTCAACCTGGGGTAGTAATTAATTTACAGAGGGGAACTGGGGTATCTCCACCATTTGAGCGGAGGAGCGTTGCCCCACAAGCCGGAGAGCTGAAGAATAAAATGGTAATAAAGTTTATTTATTACCATTTTATTTTTCAGCAACCCGTCCCCACAGTGGCATAGCAAGAGGTAGCAGGGGGCGGTCCTCCCGTGCGGTACGACTTTTGGGGGCGGCACCCCACTCCCATACAAATTAAGGTAAGTCAATGTATTTATTCATTTATTTATTTTTGCCCCACCATCCTGGGTACAAACCAGCCACCAATTGAGGGGAAGTGCTCCCCATGGGATAGCTTCTGTTCTTGAAATAGTGACGGGTGCCTTGAGGGGAGAATGCCCTCAATGTTATTCCTCCCAAGTGAATATTTTTATTTAAAAGCATCCATGGTCTCTTGAAGGGATACTGGCTGCTTTAAAAAACTGTTCATGGAGAATAGAGGCCTTCGGTCTTCCTTAGGCTTTCATCCCTCAGTTCGTAGGGGATAGAAAAATGTCTCCTGCCTCATTAATATTCACAAGGCAGGAGGGTTTGTAATCTCCTGGAAATGTATTTTAGATTGGTCTGTACATTAGTCACATCACAAAATGAAGTCCTGTTCACAGGCAACTTGGGGGCACATTAGGATCGCGGTTTTCCCGCATCCACCGGGCCGGCGGAAGCCACCGCCGGCCCGGAGGATGCGGGAAAACCGCCGAGGAGGCACAAAAGACCCACCGCCAAATTAGGATGGCGGTGGGTCTCAAATTCGGTCCGCAGCTTTTCCGCCGCAGTCGCCTTCCGACCGGGGCGGAAAAGCTCTAACGTGGCTGGCGGTGTCTATCAGACACCGCCAGCCATATTAGGATGGCGGAAAACAGATGCCTTTTCACGGCGGAGAAAGGCATACAGTGATTTATTTGGGGGCCCGTTGCGGGCCCCCAGGGAGATTGGGGGGGTGGGGGTGCACATGGGGGGTACCTATGGTACCCCCCCGCATTTGCGTGCACGAAGCGGCAGGCACCGCTTTGTGCCTGCCGCTTTGTGCATGCAAATGCTAAGCATGCATATTTAACCTTGCGGCGGGTGCTGCTTCAAGCAGCACCGCCGCAATGTTAAATATTGAGGATGTGACCGCCAAGCTGGCGGTCACATCCTAATTGCACTGGAGGGACCGCCGTGGCCCCTGCGGACGGTCCCTCCTCCTCTAGGGTGGCGGACGGACGCAAGTCCGTCCGCCATCCTAATGAGCCCCTTAGTGCGCAATCAGCACAGTCAGGTTGTGCGAACCAGGTATAGTACATCAGGAACTTCGTTTCTAATTGGACAAGGACTACATTAAAAAGAGAGAGTCATTACAATTTTAGACAAACCTGCCAAATACGTTCCTTTAGACACGGGAGTGTAAGTGGTGAACCGTGTATGTACTAATATCATCACGAGAGGATGGCTTGATGGTAACAACAGCTGCCACATCAAAGGATCCTTCTCTTTAGAGGCGAGGAAACAAAAACAGTGCAGTTTCTTTACAAGCTTCATCTGCCCCCTCCAGCTGTCACATCTGTATTGTGCTTGGCTCTTGCATATTGGCTGCACTTGGGTTTTAGATATTTTCGTTGCAATTCTTCGGTGACAGAACCAGCAATAGGAAATGTACTGGTTACTAAACTATGCAATTCATTATCTATTACATTCGCTTTTGCCTGTGTCTGCAGAAAAGAAATATTATTTTTTAATACACTAGAATAGAAATTATGTTTGTAACCATTTCATGAGCCAGCATTTTCTAGGAGGTGGCTTATGGATGGAATGAGTGTTCCCAGTGCATATATGAAACTGGAAAGGTAAAGATGTTGTGGTTTTTTTGGACTGCAAAGATAAAACCTGGAGGAGGCTTGTTTGAATATTGTATACATGCATTATCAAGAGTTATGATGTCTGCCCACTCTCTATTTTACCGACGAGGAATCAGGCAATTCCACCAGTGTTGTTTCATGCCTTGGAGGCGGCTCTTTGGTAGGGAATGTTTCACAGGTGTAGTTGATCTGGAAATCTGCCACTTCTCGGCTCCATATAACTCAATTCAACTCTACTTTGAGTGCTTCTTTAAAACATTGATATAGTGGTAAAGTCCTACTTAAAAAGCAGAAAGACTACACAATGTTGCTTTGGCGAAAAGCTCTAGCACTGATGGGAGAGTAATCGTTCCATACTAATGAGCAATGTTCCTATACAAAAATAGACATTTAGCCAAAAGCGCCAGTCTGTCAGTAGAAAGGAGGATTAAGATTTCTGGATGGACTAAGGGCAGAATATAAATCATATATAGTTGTTTCTTTTGCATACTTGTGAAAGGGGTGAGTTTTGAGAATGTCATTTAAGTTTCAGTGCAAGAGGGTGAAGTTTCAGGGCATCCGATGATCATTTGTAGTTGGTATTGTGCTTGTCATTGTCCAGGTGCTTGCTTCTGCAACAGACTGCAATCGCTGCGGCTCCCTTGCCTCCTTTTGCATTTACCACGAAACACGTGTTGTCAACAGCGTAAGCTCCTAGAGTCCCAGAACCTCGTGCATAAGCGCTGCAGCCAGTCAGGGTCCAGCCACCATCGCAAGAGACGCTCACCTAGAATCAGAACGATGAAACTTGTTTAGTTATGCACACCTTAGAAAGTTCTTTCCCATTTGCAAATGAAGACTTACTTATAAAGTCCAGGCCATTGTACATAATGAGAGCGGGATTTAGCAAGCAGTTTACCACTGCCATACTCAGTGCTTTAAATGAAAATATAGAAGTGCAGGTACTCACTATTCAGAGTAACTGTTTGCTCCCAAGAAGTGCTGGTATGTGTATTGCGGCTGTGCTGAGAAGTGCAGGTACCTTTTCTTACAACGTAAAAAGTACAGGTACTCAGTAACGGACAGTGCCTGCCCATTTAAAGCACTGGTCTTAGTGTTTACGTTGTTAACAATACCCTGTGATGTGAGTAAACACAGGACACTACCATCATTGAAAATGTGAAATTAGACTATAAACATGAATACAAATCCTAGATCAACTATTTTATTGTACTAATCAAAAGGCATATGCACATGTGCTGTAGTGTGTAAGCCTGCAGAGGTCCAGACGATGAACTTTATCACATGACATTGACCATTTACCATCATGGGACTTCGAAAGCCTATGCATCTTAACATCTTAGTTTACAATTTTAGGTTACAATTGGACAAGACATCCAAACAGTGCACTGGATTGCTGTGTAAGATTTGAAGCGTGATAGACTATAAATGTAGAAGGCAGAACAAATTAAGCTTCTCTCCTAAGTGAAGTGGCATATCTGAAGATGATGACTTTTATCCATATGATCTGTGGATGACTGCCTGGATGCCTAAAAAGTGGAAACAAAATAAACAAGACCTCGCATGGAATTTCTGAATTCTTTTTTGCACTAGGTCAATCAAAGTAACACTCAGTTGATTGAACAGTTTAGACATTCATTACAATGTTCTTGGGTCAAGTCAAATACATTTTGCATAAATACCTTATTATACACACAGAGCAATATGAGATTGAATGCTTTCTATTGTGCACGTGACCCTGTCACGTGTGACTCAATCTGTGCAATCTAAAAACATCTGGATTCACATTCATATGTGCCAGTTCCACAATTATTCATGTAAAAAAAGGAAAGGAAAGGAAAGGACGCGGGAGTGAGAGAGAAAGTTTTCCAACAAGGTCTCTGAGAAATATTCGTGTGTATTTAGGGAAACTGTCAAAATTTCTGATACATATCCCAAGGGAAGGCTATTGGCTGCATGATTCAGGAAAAGAAAAAAAAAATTCTATGTTTAAATTGGCCTGATTTTCAGAACCCAAGATGGAAATCCCATTATTTGCCTTGGGGTAAATGTTGACACGTTTTGACCCTAGCTCAGTGGAGGGTCTCATCAGGACTTGGAAGTGGGTTCCTTCACTTTAGTTAATGGAATGCATTGGCTGAAAGAAGCTGAAATCATGAGCAAACTTGGACGCTGCGAGTATGACTCAAGGGACACAGGACGCTCTTTCACAATGTTTTTGCCTCTGCCGGAAGATGTTCTCGAGGTAATGCCCATTTCTTAACTCTCTTTTTCTGCTGGATTTACAGTCCTCACATTGATGCAGTGACTGATCAAAGAGTGTCTTGTCAGGCTGCTGGCTGGCAGGATTCCAATGTAAAAATAGCTAATTTATAACCTTTATATATATTACAAATGAGGCACACTTAAGTCTTTTAATTGTGCAATGTAGTGGCAGGCATGTATTGCCATAAGGTGAGAAAAGAAACCACTGCACATTTATTTTCCCTCGTGTGCATGCATGGCTAAAGTCAATCTAATTATTTAATGCTCTCTTTTAAATAAATATATTATTTTTTTCATAAAATTGACATAATTTAGCCACATAAATAAGAAAATTGTATTGTTATGCATCTTGGAACCACATTGTTTTCCATTACCTTTCCGAAGTCAGTCTGGAGATGCTGCAACACCTACCTTGTGGGTCACGTCCGCACTATATAAAACTCTATAAATAAATCCATAGTTCCAGCACCCCTCTTCACTTTCTCATAGTCACTCTAAGATATAGATAGTGAACGCCATGACAATAGCCTACAATAAAATTGACAGAGTTGACTGATGGCTAGTGTTGCACATTACAATAGGTTGTGTTTGGGCAAGCGTCTTGTGAAGCTGTTGGATGTGAGTAAAGCCATCATCTTCACATGACACTGTTTCGGCGCTACTGTTAAATGCCTGAGGAGATTGCAGGTAGTGCAGAACGCCGCTGCGAGACTGGTACTGGCACAGCCTAGGAGGGCTGCCTCTAAAAAAGCCCTTGATACTCTGCACTGGCTTCCAGTTAGGCAGCGAGTGCTGTTCAAGGTACTGTGTACTTGCCATCGCATCACTAAGGGCATTGGCCCCTCGTATCTGCGGGACCTTGTTACCAGCTATGTGCCTGGAAGATCCCTGAGATCCAGTGGGACAGGCCTATTGCGGGTGTCCAAAGTGAAGAAGGCCAGAATGGGAGGTAGATCCTTCCGGGTCGTGGCAGCTCAGAACTGGAATAAACTGCCTATAAATCTCTGGATGGAGACCTCTGAAGTCAGGTTTAGGAAGGCACTTAAGACCCACCTGTTCTCTAGTTAAACCTGGCTGAGCGCCATGGAGCTGGGTCTTTGCCACGTTATCTCACCTCAGCGCGGGGACACGCCGAGATGGCGTAACGATGCGCTTTACAAATTTCTTTATTATTATTATTATTATTATTTGATCAGCGACTGCGTTAGTGTGAGGATTGTAAAATAGACAGGAAAAGAGAGTTAAGAAACGGGCACCACATCAAAGTGAAGTTCTTCTAGCAGGTACAAAAACACACATTGGGTAGAGTAGAGCCTGTGTCCCTGGATTCATATCGGCAGTTTCCAAGTTTGCACATGATTTCAGTTTCGTTCAGCCTGTGCATTCCATTCACCAAAGTGAAGGTACGCGGTCCTAAGTCCTGAGGAGACCCTCCACAGAGTTAGGGTTGAAACGAGTCAACATTTACCCCAAGGCGAATAATGGGTTTTCCAACTTTGGAGCAGGAAGAAGTCCGATTCAAACATAGGAAATTATTTTTTGTTGCTCTTTTTGAATCGTGCACACAATAGTCCCCCCTTGGTATGATTGTCAGAAATATGGACGGTTTCCCTAAATATAAAAGACCATTTCTTAGAAACCTATCTGGAAACCTTTCTCGTTCTACCATCTTTCCCTTAATTTTTTCACAAGAATAATTGTGAAACTGGATAAGAATGTCAGTACATAGGTTTTTTAAATTGCACAGACTGATTCACGGGCAAAAGGTCACATGCATAATAAAAAGCATTGAATCATAGGTTTCTCTGGGTATGTAGATAACAAGGTATACATGTGAAATATATTTGAATTGACTCAAGAACGTAGTAATAAATGTTTATATTGATCAATCAAGTGAGTGTTCTTTTGATAGCACTTGTCTAAAAAAAGAATTAAAAAATTCCATGCAAGGTCTTCTTTGTTTCGTTTTCTCATTGGGGTCCAACCCCCTGTGTGTCAAGGACCCTACCCCTCACGAAAGAGTGCTTTATTCTGGATGTGGGAAAAAAATACCCCCGGAAGATTCCACAAGACACTTAGATCAAAGACGTGTAAAGATTTTATCTCGTGGAATGATTGGGTGTAACAACAACATGAACTGTGTACATTGATTAAAAGCTCAATAAGATGAATACGAAACATAAGCATATACTGTTAAATAATGTTGACATTTGAATAAAAGGAACAAAGGATTTTGAAGAACTCGGTGCTACTTTATAATGCATCTACCGACATATACATTTACAAATGATATGCTTTTGTACGAAGTAGCAATGGGGTGAAGTTCTTGCACCAGAGAGGAGTTTGCTGTGTATGTAGTTTGGGCCATCATGAACATGATTTCCTCACAGTGAATTCTACCACATCCTAACACTGTTCTTCTGGTCAGATCCCATAGGCAACATCCCAGCTACCCTTCGTGGTAGAACACTGACTGGGTTCAGTAAAGAACAGCAGGGTGTGCTGAGTAAGATAATCTGCCTTAAGTACTGTAGCAAGTGGCCTTGTATGGAAGGACCTTCTAAAACAAATAACGTAATGGAACACACATAAAATGTGATGAAATGCACATTTAATACTATCTTTGTAATGTGTTTGCTAAGTACTATGCAAGTAATGGCAGTGTGCGAATAGAGAATATATACACAGTAAAAAAGGATTTAGAATATTCACTACTCGCTTTACCTTTTCTGTGAATCCTACTGGAGTATGCTCCTTGACATGGCATTCAATACTGGGAGCATGGCAGCAGGATGCATGTGAGGTCACATCACTTTTCCCCACACATAAGTCTCTCTCATCTTGTTTGCTTACGATAGGCCGTACATTGTCACTGAAAGGGGCCGTAAGCGAATGGGAACTGCAACCTGTATCAAATGGAAGCAGACTAAAGTTATTAAATAGCAATCACAAAAGAAACCAACATACTCTGCCACTCAGTGGAGTATAATAGCATCACAAAACAGCAAGCATAAAAGAAAGACTTCGGCTACAAACATACAAAAAAAAGACATTGTTTAAAAATCTAAATCTAGGGTGGGGGGGCATGGTCTCGCTCTGGACCAAGATGGCGGCTACAAGCTGAGCTCCGCTACATCGCGGAGCTCGCTAATTGTTTAAAAGCCATAAATTCCACTGCCGAGCGAAGCGGTTGTGCTTTAGATGTTCCTGAACCAAGGAGGCATCGTTTGAAGCCGTCCTTCACTCTCTCCAGCTCCTGCCTGAGCATAGCTTCCATTGACTTTCCATTGAAATCAATGGAAAGTCCATGACGAGTTACCCTTGTCATTAGCGCTGAAGTGGTTAAGAAGACGGTAACCTCCTTGTCTCTTCCATACGAGCGACCGCCATTTTGAGCATGACGCTCGATTTCTTTGAATGCCTTCTAAGGTAAAACCAGAGCGTTAATATGTAGCACTTGGCAATGTTTTTTTTTTTTTTTTTTTTTTCTTTTACTACAATTTTTGCTCTCATCTCTTCACAAACTCTATCCTGCTAAAATAATTACCTTTTGCTGCAAACTGGACTATTTTTACCTGCTTTTTTGGAGATACTCATCTCCTGCTGTTCCTTCATAATTGAGCATGTATAATTCTGCTTAGATGACGTCATCAGTTTGACTTCTATTGATGTTTGGTCGTCTTGAGAGCATTTTTTGAGGGGTCAACTACTATCTTCCTCTGAGTGTTTTAAAACCAGCGCGTTAATATGTAGCGCTTGGCAATGTTTTTTCTTTTTCGTTTACTACAATTTTTGCTCTCTTCTCTTCTCAAACACTATCCTGCTAATATACTGACCTTTTGCTGCAAACTGGACTATTTTTACATGCTTCTTGGGAGCTACTCATCTCGTGCTGTTCCCTCATAATTGTGCATGAATAATTTTGCTCAGATGACGTCCACAGTTTGACTTTTATTGATGTTTGGTCGTTCTTGACAGCCTTTTTTGAGAGGTCAACTACTATTTTCCTCCGAGTGTTTTATTTAAATATTTTAAAAAACCAACTCCTGTCTGCTTTTAATTTCCATCGGAGAAGGTCAATTTATTCTTTTCCTATATATGGGCAAATTGAGGTCTCCATTGAAAGTGAATTTTCATCCTTCTAGACGATCAATGATGGCCAGTGACAATTCACCTCACGTCAAAGCCTCTTCGTCTAGTACAAAAACCTAAGAGGGCTAAGAATGACCCTCCCTCACCTATTTTGTCATCGCATGATCCTGTCCTTGACTCAATTCTCGATGAGGTGAGGGGGCTGAACACTTTCATGTCCATTACTAAGGACAAATTACAACAAATTGAAGATAGGTGGATTACAATAGAAGTAAAGGTATTTGACATGGAACAACGTATTAGTGATCTACACAATGTTTCTAACAAAATTCCTATTCTGGAACAGGCAATTAAGCTTCTCAAACTCCACACTGAGGACCTTGAAAATCTCAATCGATGCAATAATCATTGCCTTTATGGCTTACCAGAACATTTATAAGGTCCTGATATTCTCCTTTTTCTTAAAAAACTTTTGTCAGAGCTCCTTGATCTTCCTCTAGAACCTTCCATAAATATCCAACGTGTCCATCATTTGGGTCGTCTTCAGCAGAACTCTGTTCGATCTAGAGGAATTATTATGCTATTTTCGAAATTCACAGACCTTATGCGTGTCCTACAGGTGGCTAAGGTGAAACGTCATCCTGTTTGGGCTGGTCACACCATTTTTCTCTCTCAGGATATCTCCAATACTACTAATGCCAGAAGGAAGGAATTTCTTGCTCTTCGTCCTCAGATGAGACAGTTAAACATTCGTTATGGCATTTTGCATCCCTGCTAATGTAAAATTACTCATAATGGCTCCTCTCGCTCGTTTGATGATCCTGCTAAATTGAAGTCTTTCTTGCTCACTCTCACTTCTAGCTCTATGCATAGTTCTACTCAACGTCTTTAACTTCTCTCCTTTATTTCTTTCTTTTTTTTTTTTTAAGTTCAAAAAATCTTTATTTGGTCTTACACAAGGTACACAGCTGTACGCCTACAACCCTGGGGCCGGCAGCATGTATCAGAAAGAGTGTATAATAGAATGACACAGCCGTGTGGCCGACAACCCGGAGGTCCGGCGGCGAGTCAGAGATATATATAGCAATAGGCAATGAACTCGTGAAGAATAGAAATGACAAAGCATTTTTTTAACTGATTTTTAGTTTGAACAAGAATAAAAAAATAAAAAAACAACAAAGAAATAAACAGTGATCACTGCACCACTGCATCCTCCCTCCCGTCACCATACAATTATATTTTAGCCTTTATCATTGTGGCATACCTGACATCTCCAGTTCACTCAGGAAATTCCAGGGGTCGTGCTTTCAGATAATCAATTAAATAACACCAATAATCTTTAGGTCTAGAACTCGCAGGGAGTTCCTCCTCATAGGTCGTCAGTGTATCTTTGCAGTAAGTGAGGTCTTCCAACCAGTGCCGCAACGATGGATACCTCAAACCATTCCAGTGTAGGGAGATCCTACGTTTTGCCATTAACAGCGCTATAACACAAAACTTGCGTTTCCTCGCTCTTACTTGGGGGACAAGGCCCAGTAAACATACTCGTATCGAAAATTCAATGGGAACCTCTAGCATAACACTCAGAGCCTCCGTCACCCGAACCCAGTAGTCTGCAATTTTCGGGCACTGCCAAGCCAGGTGTATGAAGTCTGCATCTTCCATTTTACATCTTTTACATCTGAAATCTGCACACAAGCCGTATTTATAAAGTCTATGCGGTGTATAATGCATTTGGTGTAGATATTTATAGTGAATTATTCTTAAATTCCCATTTGGCGTCAGCATGTTAGCATGCATGTTGCGGACCAGTCTTCTATGGATAGTGGTTCTGTCATGATATTGCTCCATTTGTTTCTCGTTTTTCCGGTGTTACCTGCAATATCCTCTTGCAGTCTAGTGTACAGTCTAGAGACTATGTTACCTGGAGTAGGTGCCGTTAATATAAACTGCAGTGAGAACATTTGCTGGGGTTCTTCCGGATAAGCTTTATAGAGGTCTTTCATGTAGTATGTGAAATTAAACAGTAGTGATGGATTGCTGATATAGCTCTGTCCCTCCAACGGCTTAAATTGACCCTTCTCATATAGATCGCCCATTTTGTCTATCCCGGCTTGTTGTAGCAGTCTCATGCCAACAGCTTCTTGAGTGACCGTGAGCTCCGGGTGATGTGCCAACGGTAGGGCTGGCGCATACAGTGGAAGTTTACCCGCCTTTTTGCCCATCAGGTGCCAGGCTGTGTTGGTAGTGTTGATAGTGTTTATATCCCGAGTATGTAATGGTGGTCGTTTGTGCGGCAATATGGCCGATAAAGGGATAGGGTAAGCATCTCCTGTCTCAACCGCTATATGCGACATAAACGGTATTTCATGATACCAATAGTGCGCAAATTGCGCTTGTGCACAAAGGTAGTAAAGAAAGAAATCTGGTATTTTAAATCCTCCCTGTGCGTAGGGCAATGTTAACGTATGTAATTCAAGTCTGGCTTGTTTGCCTGCCCAGATGAGATTGAGGACTAATTTTTAGGGCTCGGCATCAAGCCCTATTGCAGTTGAGTTCGCTCTCAAGGGAGGACAGAGCGGTGCACGAGCCTACCAGGGTCTGTGGACGCGCACACACACAGGCAGGCAGGTACGCCCCAGACACACATAGACAGACAGACAGACACACGCACGCACACACACACACACACACACACACCCTCCCTCTCTGCCCACTCCCTCTCTGCCGCCCCCCACTCACCGGGCTCTTTCCCTCCAGCGGGTCAGTCACGGCAGCAGGCAGACTCGGTGACTTCTCCGGCGATCTTCAGCTGATGTGCACGCCCACGCTGCGTCACGTGCGCGCCCACCACGCTGTTTTCACGCCCGTTGATCCTCAGCTTGTTATATACTTTGGCTATGGACAATTAGACCACCGTTTTGCTCCGTCAATCATGTTTTCTTGGGCTGCGGTGTCTACAAGGCAAGGGGGCAGTGCACTGCACATGGATTTATCCTCGTCAAGCCAATCGGTATTGTTTAATTTTATTTCTTTCGATCAGCATGTTTTTTTGTAATCTCTGGGAGAGCCGACGCTGGGACTTGAACCCCATTCCACAGTGTCAAAGTCCGGACACGGAGTGAAAGAACGTGGCTGTGCAAGCTACCACTGGACCCACTATACTCAGTTACCATGAGGTGGCGATATCTGCCACTCACTTTCCTCACTGCACCTTTGTGTTAGCCACGATGATCATAATCATTTCTATCCACTTCCATAATAGGCTTGTATTTTCAAAGATATCCTCTAATACTGAAAAGAAATTAGGGCAATAAATATCTATACAGCAGCGTACATAAACACAAAATGTCATGACATTTTGCACACTGTTGCAGGTCCGCTGTAGTCAAGGAGATTGTCTTCTGAGAAGTGTTTACATCCTCAAAATGACTTTCCAGTGTAGAGGACCATTGGTGCACCTGCTTATCTGGCAATATGCATAAGGATTACTACCTATCTTACTAATATTTTATCTTCGTAAATAGTTTGTTCACAGTACATTGTAAATTGTTTTCACATCATGGGAGCTCTAAAAATTGAATTCTGTTCATCGCTTCTAAATGAGGCGCTTTTTTTGCATTCTTCGACAATGCTTTCAAACTAATTTCTGCTACTGCGGTAGATGGATGGCACTCCGGTGAATATTGTGTTGATCGGTATAGCTCTATAAGCCGTGCGCGCCCCTGGTGACCCTCACGCCCGACCCCAGGTCTGCCCAGTAGAACGGCGCTCACTTCATCCCTCTGTGAGGCAGAAGGTGAGTATGAGTTCAGAGTGCGCAGTGTGAAGTAGTGAGTGCAGAGTGAGTGTGCAGAGTGCAGAGTAGTGAGTGCAGAGTAGTGAGTGCAGAGTAGTGAGTGCAGAGTACTGAGTGCAGAGTAGTGAGTGTGCAGAGTAGTGAGTGTGCAGAGTAGTGAGTGCAGAGTAGTGAGTGCAGAGTAGTGAGTGTGCAGAGTAGTGAGTGTGCAGAGTAGTGAGTGCAGTGTAGTGAGTGTGCAGAGTAGTGAGTGTGCAGACTAGTGAGTGTGCAGACTAGTGAGTGCAGAGTTGTGAGTGTGTAGAGTAGTGAGTGCAGAGTAGTGAGTGCAGAGTAGTGAGTGTGTAGAGTAGTGAGTGCAGGGTAGTGAGTGCAGAGTAGTGAGTGCAGAGTAGTGAGTGCAGAGTAGTGAGTGCAGAGAGTAGTGAGTGCAGAGAGTAGTGAGTGCAGAGAGTAGTGAGTGCAGAGTAGTGAGTGCAGAGAGTAGTGAGTGCAGAGTGCAGAGTAGTGAGTGCAGAGTAGTGAGTGCAGAGTGCAGAGTAGTGAGTGCAGAGAGTGCAGAGTAGTGAGTGCAGAGTGCAGAGTAGTGAGTGCAGAGTGCAGAGTAGTGAGTGCAGAGTAGTGAGTGCAGAGTAATGAGTGCAGAGTAGTGAGTGTGTAGAGTAGTGAGTGCAGGGTAGTGAGTGCAGAGTAGTGAGTGCAGAGTTGTGAGTGCAGAGTTGTGAGTGCAGAGTACAGAGTAGTGAGTGCAGAGTACAGAGTTGTGAGTGCAGAGTACAGAGTTGTGAGTGCAGAGTAGTGAGTGCAGAGTGCAGAGTTGTGAGTGCAGAGTTGTGAGTGCAGAGTTGTGAGTGCAGAGTAGTGAGTGCAGAGTGCAGAGTAGTGAGTGCAGAGTGCAGAGTAGTGAGTGCAGAGTGCAGAGTAGTGAGTGCAGAGTGCAGATTAGTGAGTGCAGAGTGCAGAGTAGTGAGTGCAGGGTAGTAAGTGCAGAGTAGTGAGTGCAGAGTAGTGAGTGCTGAGTGCAGAGTGCAGAGTGCAGAGTAGTGAGTGCAGAGTAGTGAGTGCAGAGTGCAGAGTAGTGAGTAGTGAGTGCAGAGTAGTGAGTGCAGAGTAGTGAGTAGTGAGTGCAGAGTAGTGAGTGCAGAGTAGTGAGTGCAGAGTAGTGAGTGCAGAGTAGTGAGTGCAGAGTGCAGAGTAGTGAGTGCAGAGTAGTGAGTGCAGAGTGCAGAGTAGTGAGTGCAGAGTAGTGAGTGCAGAGTGCAGAGTAGTGAGTGCAGAATGCTGAGTAGTGAGTGCAGAGTGCAGAGTAGTGAGTGCAGAGTAGTGAGTGCAGGGTGCAGAGTAGTGAGTGCAGAGTGCAGAGTAGTGAGTGCAGAGTGCAGAGTAGTGAGTGCAGAGTGCAGAGTAGTGAGGAGTGCAGAGTAGTGAGGAGTGCAGAGTAGTGAGTGCAGAGTGCAGAGTAGTGAGTGCAGAGTGCAGAGTAGTGAGTGCAGAGTAGTGAGTGCAGGGTAGTGAGTGCAGGGTAGTGAGTGCAGAGTGCAGAGTAGTGAGTGCAGAGTGCAGAGTAGTGAGTGCAGAGTGCAGAGTAGTGAGTGCAGAGTAGTGAGTGCAGAGTGCAGAGTAGTGAGTGCAGAGTGCAGAGTAGTGAGTGCAGAGGGGTGAGTGCAGAGTAGTGAGTGCAGAGTGCAGAGTAGTGAGTGCAGAGTGCAGAGTAGTGAGTGCAGAGTGCAGAGTAGTGAGTGCAGGGTAGTGAGTGCAGGGTAGTGAGTGCAGGGTAGTGAGTGCAGGGTAGTGAGTGCAGGGTAGTGAGTGCAGAGTAGTGAGTGCAGGGTAGTGAGTGCAGAGTAGTGAGTGCAGAGAGTGCAGAGTGCAGAGTAGTGAGTGCAGAGTGCTGAGTAGTGAGTGCAGAGTGCTGAGTAGTGAGTGCAGAGTGCAGAGTAGTGAGTGCAGCGTGCAGAGTAGTGAGTGCAGAGTGCAGAGTAGTGAGTGCAGAGTGCAGAGTAGTGAGTGCAGAGTAGTGAGTGCAGAGTGCAGACTAGTGAGTGCACAGTGCAGAGTAGTGAGTGCAGAGTAGTGAGTGCAGGGTAGTGAGTGCAGGGTAGTGAGTGCAGAGTAGTGAGTGCAGAGTAGTGAGTGCTGAGTGCAGAGTGCAGAGTAGTGAGTGCAGAGTGCAGAGTAGTGAGTGCAGAGTGCAGAGTAGTGAGTGCAGAGTAGTGAGTGCAGGGTAGTGAGTGCAGGGTAGTAAGTGCAGAGTAGTGAGTGCAGAGTGCAGAGTAGTGAGTGCAGAGTAGTGAGTGCAGGGTAGTGAGTGCAGAGTAGTGAGTGCAGAGTAGTGAGTGCAGAGTAGTGAGTGCAGAGTAGTGAGTGCAGAGTGCAGAGTAGTGAGTGCAGGGTAGTGAGTGCAGGGTAGTGAGTGCAGGGTAGTGAGTGCAGAGTAGTGAGTGCAGGGTAGTGAGTGCAGGGTAGTGAGTGCAGGGTACTGAGTGCAGAGTAGTGAGTGCAGAGTAGTGAGTGCAGAGTAGTGAGTGCAGAGTGCAGAGTAGTGAGTGCAGAGTCCAGAGTAGTGAGTGCAGAGTGCAGAGTAGTGAGTGCAGAGTGCTGAGTGCAGAGTGCAGCGTAGTGAGTGCAGAGTGCAGAGTAGTGAGTGCAGAGTAGTGAGTGCAGAGTGCAGAGTAGTGAGTGCAGAGTAGTGAGTGCAGAGTGCAGAGTAGTGAGGAGTGCAGAGTAGTGAGGAGTGCAGAGTAGTGAGGAGTGCAGAGTAGTGAGTGCAGTGTAGTGAGTGCAGAGTAGTGAGTGCAGAGTGCAGAGTAGTGAGTGCAGAGTGCAGAATAGTGAGTGCAGAGTGCAGAGTAGTGAGTGCAGAGTAGTGAGTGCAGAATGCAGAGTAGTGAGTGCAGAGTGCAGAGTAGTGAGTGCAGAGTGCAGAGTAGTGAGTGCAGAGTGCAGAGTAGTGAGTGCAGAGTAGTGAGTGCAGAGTGCAGAGTAGTGAGTGCAGAGTGCAGAGTAGTGAGTGCAGAGTGCAGAGTAGTGAGTGCAGGGTAGTGAGTGCAGGGTAGTGAGTGCAGGGTAGTGAGTGCAGGGTAGTGAGTGCAGAGTAGTGAGTGCCGAGTGCAGAGTAGTGAGTGCAGAGTGCAGAGTAGTGAGTGCAGAGTGCAGAGTAGTGAGTGCAGAGTAGTGAGTGCAGAGTGCAGAGTAGTGAGTGCAGAGTGCAGAGTAGTGAGTGCAGAGTGCAGAGTAGTGAGTGCAGAGTGCAGAGTAGTGAGTGCAGAGTAGTGAGTGCAGAGTGCAGAGTAGTGAGTGCAGAGTAGTGAGTGCAGAGTGCAGAGTAGTGAGTGCAGAGTGCAGAGTAGTGAGTGCAGAGTAGTGAGTGCAGAGTAGTGAGTGCAGAGTAGTGAGTGCAGAGAGGAGTGAGTGCAGAGAGTAGTGAGTGCAGAGAGTAGTGAGTGCAGAGTAGTGAGTGCAGAGAGTAGAGAGTGCAGAGTGCAGAGTAGTGAGTGCAGAGTGCAGAGTAGTGAGTGCAGAGTGCAGAGTAGTGAGTGCAGAGAGTGCAGAGTGCAGAGTAGTGAGTGCAGAGTGCAGAGTAGTGAGTGCAGAGTGCAGAGTAGTGAGTGCAGAGTAGTGAGTGCAGAGTAGTGAGTGCAGAGTAGTGAGTGCAGAGTAGTGAGTGTGTAGAGTAGTGAGTGCAGGGTAGTGAGTGCAGAGCAGTGAGTGCAGAGTTGTGAGTGCAGAGTTGTGAGTGCAGAGTACAGAGTAGTGAGTGCAGAGTACAGAGTTGTGAGTGCAGAGTACAGAGTTGTGAGTGCAGAGTACAGAGTTGTGAGTGCAGAGTAGTGAGTGCAGAGTGCAGAGTTGTGAATGCAGAGTTGTGAGTGCAGAGTTGTGAGTGCAGAGTTGTGAGTGCAGAGTTGTGAGTGCAGAGTAGTGAGTGCAGAGTGCAGAGTAGTGAGTGCAGAGTAGTGAGTGCAGAGTGCAGAGTAGTGAGTGCAGAGTGCAGATTAGTGAGTGCAGAGTGCAGAGTAGTGAGTGCAGGGTAGTGAGTGCAGAGTAGTGAGTGCAGAGTAGTGAGTGCTGAGTGCAGAGTGCAGAGTAGTGAGTGCAGAGTAGTGAGTGCAGAGTGCAGAGTAGTGAGTAGTGAGTAGTGAGTGCAGAGTAGTGAGTGCAGAGTAGTGAGTAGTGAGTGCAGAGTAGTGAGTGCAGAGTAGTGAGTGCAGAGTAGTGAGTGCAGAGTGCAGAGTAGTGAGTGCAGAGTAGTGAGTGCAGAGTAGTGAGTGCAGAGTGCAGAGTAGTGAGTGCAGAGTAGTGAGTGCAGAGTAGTGAGTGCAGAATGCTGAGTAGTGAGTGCAGAGTGCAGAGTAGTGAGTGCAGAGTGCAGAGTAGTGAGTGCAGGGTGCAGAGTATTGAGTGCAGAGTAGTGAGTGCAGAGTGCAGAGTAGTGAGGAGTGCAGAGTAGTGAGGAGTGCAGAGTAGTGAGTGCAGAGTGCAGAGTAGTGAGTGCAGAGTGCAGAGTAGTGAGTGCAGAGTGCAGAGTAGTGAGTGCAGAGTAGTGAGTGCAGAGTGCAGAGTAGTGAGTGCAGAGTAGTGAGTGCAGAGTAGTGAGTGCAGAGTGCAGAGTAGTGAGTGCAGAGTGCAGAGTAGTGAGTGCAGAGTGCAGAGTAGTGAGTGCAGAGTAGTGAGTGCAGAGTGCAGAGTAGTGAGTGCAGAGTGCAGAGTAGTGAGTGCAGGGTAGTGAGTGCAGGGTAGTGAGTGCAGGGTAGTGAGTGCAGAGTGCAGAGTAGTGAGTGCAGAGTGCAGAGTAGTGAGTGCAGAGTGCAGAGTAGTGAGTGCAGGGTAGTGAGTGCAGGGTAGTGAGTGCAGGGTAGTGAGTGCAGGGTAGTGAGTGCAGGGTAGTGAGTGCAGGGTAGTGAGTGCAGGGTAGTGAGTGCAGAGTAGTGAGTGCAGGGTAGTGAGTGCAGGGTAGTGAGTGCAGAGTAGTGAGTGCAGAGAGTGCAGAGTGCAGAGTAGTGAGTGCAGAGTGCTGAGTAGTGAGTGCAGAGTGCTGAGTAGTGAGTGCAGAGTGCAGAGTAGTGAGTGCAGCGTGCAGAGTAGTGAGTACAGAGTGCAGAGTAGTGAGTGCAGAGTGCAGAGTAGTGAGTGCAGAGTGCAGAGTAGTGAGTGCAGAGTGCAGACTAGTGAGTGCAGAGTGCAGAGTAGTGAGTGCAGGGTAGTGAGTGCAGGGTAGTGAGTGCAGAGTAGTGAGTGCAGAGTAGTGAGTGCAGAGTGCAGAGTAGTGAGTGCAGAGTGCAGAGTAGTGAGTGCAGAGTGCAGAGTAGTGAGTGCAGAGTGCAGAGTAGTGAGTGCAGAGTAGTGAGTGCAGGGTAGTGAGTGCAGGGTAGTGAGTGCAGAGTAGTGAGTGCAGAGTGCAGAGTAGTGAGTGCAGAGTAGTGAGTGCAGGGTAGTGAGTGCAGAGTAGTGAGTGCAGAGTGCAGAGTAGTGAGTGCAGAGTAGTGAGTGCAGAGTGCAGAGTAGTGAGTGCAGGGTAGTGAGTGCAGGGTAGTGAGTGCAGAGTAGTGAGTGCAGGGTAGTGAGTGCAGGGTAGTGAGTGCAGGGTACTGAGTGCAGAGTAGTAAGTGCAGAGTAGTGAGTGCAGAGTAGTGAGTGCAGAGTAGTGAGTGCAGAGTGCAGAGTAGTGAGTGCAGAGTGCAGAGTAGTGAGTGCAGAGTGCTGAGTAGTGAGTGCAGAGTGCAGCTTAGTGAGTGCAGAGTGCAGAGTAGTGAGTGCAGAGTGCAGAGTAGTGAGTGCAGAGTGCAGAGTAGTGAGTGCAGAGTAGTGAGTGCAGAGTAGTGAGTGCAGAGTGCAGAGTAGTGAGTGCAGAGTAGTGAGTGCAGAGTGCAGAGTAGTGAGTAGTGAGTGCAGAGTAGTGAGTGCAGAGTAGTGAGTAGTGAGTGCAGAGTAGTGAGTGCAGAGTAGTGAGTGCAGAGTAGTGAGTGCAGAGTAGTGAGTGCAGAGTGCAGAGTAGTGAGTGCAGAGTAGTGAGTGCAGAGTAGTGAGTGCAGAGTAGTGAGTGCAGAGTGCAGAGTAGTAAATGCAGAATGCTGAGTAGTGAGTGCAGAGTGCAGAGTAGTGAGTGCAGAGTGCAGAGTAGTGAGTGCAGGGTGCAGAGTAGTGAGTGCAGAGTGCAGAGTAGTGAGTGCAGAGTGCAGAGTAGTGAGTGCAGAGTGCAGAGTAGTGAGGAGTGCAGAGTAGTGAGTGCAGAGTGCAGAGTAGTGAGTGCAGAGTGCAGAGTAGTGAGTGCAGAGTGCAGAGTAGTGAGTGCAGAGTAGTGAGTGCAGAGTGCAGAGTAGTGAGTGCAGAGTAGTGAGTGCAGAGTAGTGAGTGCAGAGTAGTGAGTGCAGAGTGCAGAGTAGTGAGTGCAGAGTGCAGAGTAGTGAGTGCAGAGTAGTGAGTGCAGAGTGCAGAGTAGTGAGTGCAGAGTAGTGAGTGCAGGGTAGTGAGTGCAGGGTAGTGAGTGCAGAGTGCAGAGTAGTGAGTGCAGAGTGCAGAGTAGTGAGTGCAGAGTGCAGAGTAGTGAGTGCAGAGTAGTGAGTGCAGAGTGCAGAGTAGTGAGTGCAGAGTGCAGAGTAGTGAGTGCAGAGTGCAGAGTAGTGAGTGCAGAGTGCAGAGTAGTGAGTGCAGAGTAGTGAGTGCAGAGTGCAGAGTAGTGAGTGCAGAGTGCAGAGTAGTGAGTGCAGAGTGCAGAGTAGTGAGTGCAGGGTAGTGAGTGCAGGGTAGTGAGTGCAGGGTAGTGAGTGCAGGGTAGTGAGTGCAGGGTAGTGAGTGCAGAGTAGTGAGTGCAGGGTAGTGAGTGCAGAGTAGTGAGTGCAGAGAGTGCAGAGTGCAGAGTGGTGAGTGCAGAGTGCTGAGTAGTGAGTGCAGAGTGCTGAGTAGTGAGTGCAGAGTGCAGAGTAGTGAGTGCAGCGTGCAGAGTAGTGAGTGCAGAGTGCAGAGTAGTGAGTGCAGAGTGCAGAGTAGTGAGTGCAGAGTGCAGAGTAGTGAGTGCAGAGTGCAGACTAGTGAGTGCACAGTGCAGAGTAGTGAGTGCAGAGTAGTGAGTGCAGGGTAGTGAGTGCAGAGTAGTGAGTGCAGAGTAGTGAGTGCAGAGTAGTGAGTGCTGAGTGCAGAGTGCAGAGTAGTGAGTGCAGAGTGCAGAGTAGTGAGTGCAGAGTGCAGAGTAGTGAGTGCAGAGTAGTGAGTGCAGGGTAGTGAGTGCAGGGTAGTGAGTGCAGAGTAGTGAGTGCAGAGTGCAGAGTAGTGAGTGCAGAGTAGTGAGTGCAGGGTAGTGAGTGCAGAGTAGTGAGTGCAGAGTGCAGAGTAGTGAGTGCAGAGTAGTGAGTGCAGAGTGCAGAGTAGTGAGTGCAGGGTAGTGAGTGCAGGGTAGTGAGTGCAGGGTAGTGAGTGCAGAGTAGTGAGTGCAGGGTAGTGAGTGCAGGGTAGTGAGTGCAGGGTACTGAGTGCAGAGTAGTGAGTGCAGAGTAGTGAGTGCAGAGTAGTGAGTGCAGAGTAGTGAGTGCAGAGTGCAGAGTAGTGAGTGTAGAGTGCAGAGTAGTGAGTGCAGAGTGCAGAGTAGTGAGTGCAGAGTGCTGAGTGCAGAGTGCAGCGTAGTGAGTGCAGAGTAGTGAGTGCAGAGTGCAGAGTAGTGAGTGCAGAGTGCAGAGTAGTGAGTGCAGAGTAGTGAGTGCAGAGTAGTGAGGAGTGCAGAGTAGTGAGGAGTGCAGAGTAGTGAGGAGTGCAGAGTAGTGAGGAGTGCAGAGTAGTGAGTGCAGAGTGCAGAGTAGTGAGTGCAGAGTGCAGAGTAGTGAGTGCAGAGTGCAGAATAGTGAGTGCAGAGTGCAGAGTAGTGAGTGCAGAGTAGTGAGTGCAGAGTGCAGAGTAGTGAGTGCAGAGTGCAGAGTAGTGAGTGCAGAGTGCAGAGTGCAGAGTAGTGAGTGCAGAGTGCAGAGTAGTGAGTGCAGAGTAGTGAGTGCAGAGTGCAGAGTAGTGAGTGCAGAGTAGTGAGTGCAGAGTAGTGAGTGCAGGGTAGTGAGTGCAGGGTAGTGAGTGCAGGGTAGTGAGTGCAGGGTAGTGAGTGCAGGGTAGTGAGTGCAGGGTAGTGAGTGCAGAGTAGTTAGTGCAGAGTGCAGAGTAGTGAGTGCAGAGTGCAGAGTAGTGAGTGCAGAGTAGTGAGTGCAGAGTGCAGAGTAGTGAGTGCAGAGTGCAGAGTAGTGAGTGCAGAGTGCAGAGTAGTGAGTGCAGAGTGCAGAGTAGTGAGTGCAGAGTAGTGAGTGCAGAGTGCAGAGTAGTGAGTGCAGGGTAGTGAGTGCAGGGTAGTGAGTGCAGGGTAGTGAGTGCAGGGTAGTGAGTGCAGGGTAGTGAGTGCAGAGTAGTGAGTGCAGGGTAGTGAGTGCAGAGAGTGCAGAGTGCAGAGTAGTGAGTGCAGAGTGCAGAGTAGTGAGTGCAGAGTAGTGAGTGCAGAGTGCAGAGTAGTGAGTGCAGGGTAGTGAGTGCAGGGTAGTGAGTGCAGAGTAGTGAGTGCAGAGTAGTGAGTGCAGAGTAGTGAGTGCAGAGTAGTGAGTGCAGAGTAGTGAGTGCAGAGAGTAGTGAGTGCAGAGAGTAGTGAGTGCAGAGAGTAGTGAGTGCAGAGTAGTGAGTGCAGAGAGTAGAGAGTGCAGAGTGCAGAGTAGTGAGTGCAGAGTGCAGAGTAGTGAGTGCAGAGTGCAGAGTAGTGAGTGCAGAGAGTGCAGAGTGCAGAGTAGTGAGTGCAGAGTGCAGAGTAGTGAGTGCAGAGTGCAGAGTAGTGAGTGCAGAGTAGTGAGTGCAGAGTAGTGAGTGCAGAGTAGTGAGTGTGTAGAGTAGTGAGTGCAGGGTAGTGAGTGCAGAGTAGTGAGTGCAGAGTTGTGAGTGCAGAGTTGTGAGTGCAGAGTACAGAGTAGTGAGTGCAGAGTACAGAGTTGTGAGTGCAGAGTACAGAGTTGTGAGTGCAGAGTGCAGAGTAGTGAGTGCAGAGTGCAGAGTTGTGAATGCAGAGTTGTGAGTGCAGAGTTGTGAGTGCAGAGTTGTGAGTGCAGAGTTGTGAGTGCAGAGTTGTGAGTGCAGAGTAGTGAGTGCAGAGTGCAGAGTAGTGAGTGCAGAGTGCAGAGTAGTGAGTGCAGAGTGCAGAGTAGTGAGTGCAGAGTGCAGAGTAGTGAGTGCAGAGTGCAGATTAGTGAGTGCAGAGTGCAGAGTAGTGAGTGCAGGGTAGTGAGTGCAGAGTAGTGAGTGCAGAGTAGTGAGTGCTGAGTGCAGAGTGCAGAGTAGTGAGTGCAGAGTAGTGAGTGCAGAGTGCAGAGTAGTGAGTAGTGAGTGCAGAGTAGTGAGTGCAGAGTAGTGAGTGCAGAGTAGTGAGTGCAGAGTGCAGAGTAGTGAGTGCAGAGTAGTGAGTGCAGAGTAGTGAGTGCAGAGTAGTGAGTGCAGAGTGCAGAGTAGTGAGTGCAGAGTAGTGAGTGCAGAGTGCAGAGTAGTGAGTGCAGAATGCTGAGTAGTGAGTGCAGAGTGCAGAGTAGTGAGTGCAGAGTGCAGAGTAGTGAGTGCAGGGTGCAGAGTATTGAGTGCAGAGTGCAGAGTAGTGAGTGCAGAGTGCAGAGTAGTGAGTGCAGAGTAGTGAGGAGTGCAGAGTAGTGAGGAGTGCAGAGTAGTGAGTGCAGAGTGCAGAGTAGTGAGTGCAGAGTGCAGAGTAGTGAGTGCAGAGTAGTGAGTGCAGAGTGCAGAGTAGTGAGTGCAGAGTAGTGAGTGCAGAGTGCAGAGTAGTGAGTGCAGAGTGCAGAGTAGTGAGTGCAGGGTAGTGAGTGCAGGGTAGTGAGTGCAGGGTAGTGAGTGCAGAGTGCAGAGTAGTGAGTGCAGAGTGCAGAGTAGTGAGTGCAGAGTGCAGAGTAGTGAGTGCAGAGTAGTGAGTGCAGAGTGCAGAGTAGTGAGTGCAGAGTGCAGAGTAGTGAGTGCAGAGTGCAGAGTAGTGAGTGCAGAGTGCAGAGTAGTGAGTGCAGAGTAGTGAGTGCAGAGTGCAGAGTAGTGAGTGCAGAGTGCAGAGTAGTGAGTGCAGGGTAGTGAGTGCAGGGTAGTGAGTGCAGGGTAGTGAGTGCAGGGTAGTGAGTGCAGAGTAGTGAGTGCAGGGTAGTGAGTGCAGGGTAGTGAGTGCAGAGTAGTGAGTGCAGAGTGCAGAGTAGTGAGTGCAGAGTGCAGATTAGTGAGTGCAGAGTGCAGAGTAGTGAGTGCAGGGTAGTAAGTGCAGAGTAGTGAGTGCAGAGTAGTGAGTGCTGAGTGCAGAGTGCAGAGTAGTGAGTGCAGAGTAGTGAGTGCAGAGTGCAGAGTAGTGAGTAGTGAGTGCAGAGTAGTGAGTGCAGAGTAGTGAGTAGTGAGTGCAGAGTAGTGAGTGCAGAGTAGTGAGTGCAGAGTAGTGAGTGCAGAGTAGTGAGTGCAGAGTGCAGAGTAGTGAGTGCAGAGTAGTGAGTGCAGAGTGCAGAGTAGTGAGTGCAGAGTAGTGAGTGCAGAGTGCAGAGTAGTGAGTGCAGAATGCTGAGTAGTGAGTGCAGAGTGCAGAGTAGTGAGTGCAGAGTAGTGAGTGCAGGGTGCAGAGTAGTGAGTGCAGAGTGCAGAGTAGTGAGTGCAGAGTGCAGAGTAGTGAGTGCAGAGTGCAGAGTAGTGAGGAGTGCAGAGTAGTGAGGAGTGCAGAGTAGTGAGTGCAGAGTGCAGAGTAGTGAGTGCAGAGTGCAGAGTAGTGAGTGCAGAGTAGTGAGTGCAGAGTAGTGAGTGCAGAGTAGTGAGTGCAGAGTGCAGAGTAGTGAGTGCAGAGTGCAGAGTAGTGAGTGCAGAGGGGTGAGTGCAGAGTAGTGAGTGCAGAGTGCAGAGTAGTGAGTGCAGAGTGCAGAGTAGTGAGTGCAGAGTGCAGAGTAGTGAGTGCAGGGTAGTGAGTGCAGGGTAGTGAGTGCAGGGTAGTGAGTGCAGGGTAGTGAGTGCAGGGTAGTGAGTGCAGAGTAGTGAGTGCAGGGTAGTGAGTGCAGAGTAGTGAGTGCAGAGAGTGCAGAGTGCAGAGTAGTGAGTGCAGAGTGCTGAGTAGTGAGTGCAGAGTGCTGAGTAGTGAGTGCAGAGTGCAGAGTAGTGAGTGCAGCGTGCAGAGTAGTGAGTGCAGAGTGCAGAGTAGTGAGTGCAGAGTGCAGAGTAGTGAGTGCAGAGTAGTGAGTGCAGAGTGCAGACTAGTGAGTGCACAGTGCAGAGTAGTGAGTGCAGAGTAGTGAGTGCAGGGTAGTGAGTGCAGGGTAGTGAGTGCAGAGTAGTGAGTGCAGAGTAGTGAGTGCTGAGTGCAGAGTGCAGAGTAGTGAGTGCAGAGTGCAGAGTAGTGAGTGCAGAGTGCAGAGTAGTGAGTGCAGAGTAGTGAGTGCAGGGTAGTGAGTGCAGGGTAGTAAGTGCAGAGTAGTGAGTGCAGAGTGCAGAGTAGTGAGTGCAGAGTAGTGAGTGCAGGGTAGTGAGTGCAGAGTAGTGAGTGCAGAGTAGTGAGTGCAGAGTAGTGAGTGCAGAGTAGTGAGTGCAGAGTGCAGAGTAGTGAGTGCAGGGTAGTGAGTGCAGGGTAGTGAGTGCAGGGTAGTGAGTGCAGAGTAGTGAGTGCAGGGTAGTGAGTGCAGGGTAGTGAGTGCAGGGTACTGAGTGCAGAGTAGTGAGTGCAGAGTAGTGAGTGCAGAGTAGTGAGTGCAGAGTGCAGAGTAGTGAGTGCAGAGTCCAGAGTAGTGAGTGCAGAGTGCAGAGTAGTGAGTGCAGAGTGCTGAGTGCAGAGTGCAGCGTAGTGAGTGCAGAGTGCAGAGTAGTGAGTGCAGAGTAGTGAGTGCAGAGTGCAGAGTAGTGAGTGCAGAGTAGTGAGTGCAGAGTGCAGAGTAGTGAGGAGTGCAGAGTAGTGAGGAGTGCAGAGTAGTGAGGAGTGCAGAGTAGTGAGTGCAGTGTAGTGAGTGCAGAGTGTAGAGTAGTGAGTGCAGAGTGCAGAGTAGTGAGTGCAGAGTGCAGAATAGTGAGTGCAGAGTGCAGAGTAGTGAGTGCAGAGTAGTGAGTGCAGAATGCAGAGTAGTGAGTGCAGAGTGCAGAGTAGTGAGTGCAGAGTGCAGAGTGCAGAGTAGTGAGTGCAGAGTGCAGAGTAGTGAGTGCAGAGTAGTGAGTGCAGAGTGCAGAGTAGTGAGTGCAGAGTGCAGAGTAGTGAGTGCAGAGTGCAGAGTAGTGAGTGCAGGGTAGTGAGTGCAGGGTAGTGAGTGCAGGGTAGTGAGTGCAGGGTAGTGAGTGCAGAGTAGTGAGTGCCGAGTGCAGAGTAGTGAGTGCAGAGTGCAGAGTAGTGAGTGCAGAGTGCAGAGTAGTGAGTGCAGAGTAGTGAGTGCAGAGTGCAGAGTAGTGAGTGCAGAGTGCAGAGTAGTGAGTGCAGAGTGCAGAGTAGTGAGTGCAGAGTGCAGAGTAGTGAGTGCAGAGTAGTGAGTGCAGAGTGCAGAGTAGTGAGTGCAGAGTAGTGAGTGCAGAGTGCAGAGTAGTGAGTGCAGAGTGCAGAGTAGTGAGTGCAGGGTAGTGAGTGCAGGGTAGTGAGTGCAGGGTAGTGAGTGCAGAGTAGTGAGTGCAGGGTAGTGAGTGCAGAGTAGTGAGTGCAGAGAGTGCAGAGTGCAGAGTAGTGAGTGCAGAGTGCAGAGTAGTGAGTGCAGAGTGCAGAGTAGTGAGTGCAGAGTGCAGAGTAGTGAGTGCAGGGTAGTGAGTGCAGGGTAGTGAGTGCAGAGTAGTGAGTGCAGAGTAGTGAGTGCTGAGTGCAGAGTGCAGAGTAGTGAGTGCAGAGTGCAGAGTAGTGAGTGCAGAGTAGTGAGTGCAGAGTAGTGAGTGCAGAGTAGTGAGTGCAGAGAGGAGTGAGTGCAGAGAGTAGTGAGTGCAGAGAGTAGTGAGTGCAGAGTAGTGAGTGCAGAGAGTAGAGAGTGCAGAGTGCAGAGTAGTGAGTGCAGAGTGCAGAGTAGTGAGTGCAGAGTGCAGAGTAGTGAGTGCAGAGAGTGCAGAGTGCAGAGTAGTGAGTGCAGAGTGCAGAGTAGTGAGTGCAGAGTAGTGAGTGCAGAGTAGTGAGTGCAGAGTAGTGAGTGCAGAGTAGTGAGTGTGTAGAGTAGTGAGTGCAGGGTAGTGAGTGCAGAGCAGTGAGTGCAGAGTTGTGAGTGCAGAGTTGTGAGTGCAGAGTACAGAGTAGTGAGTGCAGAGTACAGAGTTGTGAGTGCAGAGTACAGAGTTGTGAGTGCAGAGTACAGAGTTGTGAGTGCAGAGTGCAGAGTAGTGAGTGCAGAGTGCAGAGTTGTGAATGCAGAGTTGTGAGTGCAGAGTTGTGAGTGCAGAGTTGTGAGTGCAGAGTTGTGAGTGCAGAGTAGTGAGTGCAGAGTGCAGAGTAGTGAGTGCAGAGTAGTGAGTGCAGAGTGCAGAGTAGTGAGTGCAGAGTGCAGATTAGTGAGTGCAGAGTGCAGAGTAGTGAGTGCAGGGTAGTGAGTGCAGAGTAGTGAGTGCAGAGTAGTGAGTGCTGAGTGCAGAGTGCAGAGTAGTGAGTGCAGAGTAGTGAGTGCAGAGTGCAGAGTAGTGAGTAGTGAGTAGTGAGTGCAGAGTAGTGAGTGCAGAGTAGTGAGTAGTGAGTGCAGAGTAGTGAGTGCAGAGTAGTGAGTGCAGAGTAGTGAGTGCAGAGTGCAGAGTAGTGAGTGCAGAGTAGTGAGTGCAGAGTAGTGAGTGCAGAGTAGTGAGTGCAGAGTGCAGAGTAGTGAGTGCAGAGTAGTGAGTGCAGAGTAGTGAGTGCAGAATGCTGAGTAGTGAGTGCAGAGTGCAGAGTAGTGAGTGCAGAGTGCAGAGTAGTGAGTGCAGGGTGCAGAGTATTGAGTGCAGAGTAGTGAGTGCAGAGTGCAGAGTAGTGAGGAGTGCAGAGTAGTGAGGAGTGCAGAGTAGTGAGTGCAGAGTGCAGAGTAGTGAGTGCAGAGTGCAGAGTAGTGAGTGCAGAGTGCAGAGTAGTGAGTGCAGAGTAGTGAGTGCAGAGTGCAGAGTAGTGAGTGCAGAGTAGTGAGTGCAGAGTAGTGAGTGCAGAGTGCAGAGTAGTGAGTGCAGAGTGCAGAGTAGTGAGTGCAGAGTGCAGAGTAGTGAGTGCAGAGTAGTGAGTGCAGAGTGCAGAGTAGTGAGTGCAGAGTGCAGAGTAGTGAGTGCAGAGTGCAGAGTAGTGAGTGCAGGGTAGTGAGTGCAGGGTAGTGAGTGCAGGGTAGTGAGTGCAGAGTGCAGAGTAGTGAGTGCAGAGTGCAGAGTAGTGAGTGCAGAGTGCAGAGTAGTGAGTGCAGGGTAGTGAGTGCAGGGTAGTGAGTGCAGGGTAGTGAGTGCAGGGTAGTGAGTGCAGGGTAGTGAGTGCAGAGTAGTGAGTGCAGGGTAGTGAGTGCAGGGTAGTGAGTGCAGAGTAGTGAGTGCAGAGAGTGCAGAGTGCAGAGTAGTGAGTGCAGAGTGCTGAGTAGTGAGTGCAGAGTGCTGAGTAGTGAGTGCAGAGTGCAGAGTAGTGAGTGCAGCGTGCAGAGTAGTGAGTACAGAGTGCAGAGTAGTGAGTGCAGAGTGCAGAGTAGTGAGTGCAGAGTGCAGAGTAGTGAGTGCAGAGTGCAGACTAGTGAGTGCAGAGTGCAGAGTAGTGAGTGCAGGGTAGTGAGTGCAGGGTAGTGAGTGCAGAGTAGTGAGTGCAGAGTAGTGAGTGCAGAGTGCAGAGTAGTGAGTGCAGAGTGCAGAGTAGTGAGTGCAGAGTGCAGAGTAGTGAGTGCAGAGTGCAGAGTAGTGAGTGCAGAGTAGTGAGTGCAGGGTAGTGAGTGCAGGGTAGTGAGTGCAGAGTAGTGAGTGCAGAGTGCAGAGTAGTGAGTGCAGAGTAGTGAGTGCAGGGTAGTGAGTGCAGAGTAGTGAGTGCAGAGTGCAGAGTAGTGAGTGCAGAGTAGTGAGTGCAGAGTGCAGAGTAGTGAGTGCAGGGTAGTGAGTGCAGGGTAGTGAGTGCAGAGTAGTGAGTGCAGGGTAGTGAGTGCAGGGTAGTGAGTGCAGGGTACTGAGTGCAGAGTAGTAAGTGCAGAGTAGTGAGTGCAGAGTAGTGAGTGCAGAGTAGTGAGTGCAGAGTGCAGAGTAGTGAGTGCAGAGTGCAGAGTAGTGAGTGCAGAGTGCTGAGTAGTGAGTGCAGAGTGCAGCTTAGTGAGTGCAGAGTGCAGAGTAGTGAGTGCAGAGTGCAGAGTAGTGAGTGCAGAGTGCAGAGTAGTGAGTGCAGAGTAGTGAGTGCAGAGTAGTGAGTGCAGAGTGCAGAGTAGTGAGTGCAGAGTAGTGAGTGCAGAGTGCAGAGTAGTGAGTAGTGAGTGCAGAGTAGTGAGTGCAGAGTAGTGAGTAGTGAGTGCAGAGTAGTGAGTGCAGAGTAGTGAGTGCAGAGTAGTGAGTGCAGAGTAGTGAGTGCAGAGTGCAGAGTAGTGAGTGCAGAGTAGTGAGTGCAGAGTAGTGAGTGCAGAGTAGTGAGTGCAGAGTAGTGAGTGCAGAGTGCAGAGTAGTGAGTGCAGGGTAGTGAGTGCAGGGTAGTGAGTGCAGAGTAGTGAGTGCAGGGTAGTGAGTGCAGGGTAGTGAGTGCAGGGTACTGAGTGCAGAGTAGTAAGTGCAGAGTAGTGAGTGCAGAGTAGTGAGTGCAGAGTAGTGAGTGCAGAGTGCAGAGTAGTGAGTGCAGAGTGCAGAGTAGTGAGTGCAGAGTGCTGAGTAGTGAGTGCAGAGTGCTGAGTAGTGAGTGCAGAGTGCAGCTTAGTGAGTGCAGAGTGCAGAGTAGTGAGTGCAGAGTGCAGAGTAGTGAGTGCAGAGTGCAGAGTAGTGAGTGCAGAGTAGTGAGTGCAGAGTAGTGAGTGCAGAGTGCAGAGTAGTGAGTGCAGAGTAGTGAGTGCAGAGTGCAGAGTAGTGAGTAGTGAGTGCAGAGTAGTGAGTGCAGAGTAGTGAGTAGTGAGTGCAGAGTAGTGAGTGCAGAGTAGTGAGTGCAGAGTAGTGAGTGCAGAGTAGTGAGTGCAGAGTGCAGAGTAGTGAGTGCAGAGTAGTGAGTGCAGAGTAGTGAGTGCAGAGTAGTGAGTGCAGAGTAGTGAGTGCAGAGTGCAGAGTAGTAAATGCAGAATGCTGAGTAGTGAGTGCAGAGTGCAGAGTAGTGAGTGCAGAGTGCAGAGTAGTGAGTGCAGGGTGCAGAGTAGTGAGTGCAGAGTGCAGAGTAGTGAGTGCAGAGTGCAGAGTAGTGAGTGCAGAGTGCAGAGTAGTGAGGAGTGCAGAGTAGTGAGTGCAGAGTGCAGAGTAGTGAGTGCAGAGTGCAGAGTAGTGAGTGCAGAGTGCAGAGTAGTGAGTGCAGAGTAGTGAGTGCAGAGTGCAGAGTAGTGAGTGCAGAGTAGTGAGTGCAGAGTAGTGAGTGCAGAGTAGTGAGTGCAGAGTGCAGAGTAGTGAGTGCAGAGTGCAGAGTAGTGAGTGCAGAGTAGTGAGTGCAGAGTGCAGAGTAGTGAGTGCAGAGTGCAGAGTAGTGAGTGCAGAGTAGTGAGTGCAGGGTAGTGAGTGCAGGGTAGTGAGTGCAGAGTGCAGAGTAGTGAGTGCAGAGTGCAGAGTAGTGAGTGCAGAGTGCAGAGTAGTGAGTGCAGAGTAGTGAGTGCAGAGTGCAGAGTAGTGAGTGCAGAGTGCAGAGTAGTGAGTGCAGAGTGCAGAGTAGTGAGTGCAGAGTGCAGAGTAGTGAGTGCAGAGTAGTGAGTGCAGAGTGCAGAGTAGTGAGTGCAGAGTGCAGAGTAGTGAGTGCAGAGTGCAGAGTAGTGAGTGCAGGGTAGTGAGTGCAGGGTAGTGAGTGCAGGGTAGTGAGTGCAGGGTAGTGAGTGCAGGGTAGTGAGTGCAGAGTAGTGAGTGCAGGGTAGTGAGTGCAGAGTAGTGAGTGCAGAGAGTGCAGAGTGCAGAGTGGTGAGTGCAGAGTGCTGAGTAGTGAGTGCAGAGTGCTGAGTAGTGAGTGCAGAGTGCAGAGTAGTGAGTGCAGCGTGCAGAGTAGTGAGTGCAGAGTGCAGAGTACTGAGTGCAGAGTGCAGAGTAGTGAGTGCAGAGTGCAGAGTAGTGAGTGCAGAGTGCAGACTAGTGAGTGCACAGTGCAGAGTAGTGAGTGCAGAGTAGTGAGTGCAGGGTAGTGAGTGCAGAGTAGTGAGTGCAGAGTAGTGAGTGCAGAGTAGTGAGTGCTGAGTGCAGAGTGCAGAGTAGTGAGTGCAGAGTGCAGAGTAGTGAGTGCAGAGTGCAGAGTAGTGAGTGCAGAGTAGTGAGTGCAGGGTAGTGAGTGCAGGGTAGTGAGTGCAGAGTAGTGAGTGCAGAGTGCAGAGTAGTGAGTGCAGAGTAGTGAGTGCAGGGTAGTGAGTGCAGAGTAGTGAGTGCAGAGTGCAGAGTAGTGAGTGCAGAGTAGTGAGTGCAGAGTGCAGAGTAGTGAGTGCAGGGTAGTGAGTGCAGGGTAGTGAGTGCAGGGTAGTGAGTGCAGAGTAGTGAGTGCAGGGTAGTGAGTGCAGGGTAGTGAGTGCAGGGTACTGAGTGCAGAGTAGTGAGTGCAGAGTAGTGAGTGCAGAGTAGTGAGTGCAGAGTAGTGAGTGCAGAGTGCAGAGTAGTGAGTGTAGAGTGCAGAGTAGTGAGTGCAGAGTGCAGAGTAGTGAGTGCAGAGTGCTGAGTGCAGAGTGCAGCGTAGTGAGTGCAGAGTAGTGAGTGCAGAGTGCAGAGTAGTGAGTGCAGAGTGCAGAGTAGTGAGTGCAGAGTAGTGAGTGCAGAGTAGTGAGGAGTGCAGAGTAGTGAGGAGTGCAGAGTAGTGAGGAGTGCAGAGTAGTGAGGAGTGCAGAGTAGTGAGTGCAGAGTGCAGAGTAGTGAGTGCAGAGTGCAGAGTAGTGAGTGCAGAGTGCAGAATAGTGAGTGCAGAGTGCAGAGTAGTGAGTGCAGAGTAGTGAGTGCAGAGTGCAGAGTAGTGAGTGCAGAGTGCAGAGTAGTGAGTGCAGAGTGCAGAGTGCAGAGTAGTGAGTGCAGAGTGCAGAGTAGTGAGTGCAGAGTAGTGAGTGCAGAGTGCAGAGTAGTGAGTGCAGAGTAGTGAGTGCAGAGTAGTGAGTGCAGGGTAGTGAGTGCAGGGTAGTGAGTGCAGGGTAGTGAGTGCAGGGTAGTGAGTGCAGGGTAGTGAGTGCAGGGTAGTGAGTGCAGAGTAGTTAGTGCAGAGTGCAGAGTAGTGAGTGCAGAGTGCAGAGTAGTGAGTGCAGAGTAGTGAGTGCAGAGTGCAGAGTAGTGAGTGCAGAGTGCAGAGTAGTGAGTGCAGAGTGCAGAGTAGTGAGTGCAGAGTGCAGAGTAGTGAGTGCAGAGTGCAGAGTAGTGAGTGCAGAGTAGTGAGTGCAGAGTGCAGAGTAGTGAGTGCAGGGTAGTGAGTGCAGGGTAGTGAGTGCAGGGTAGTGAGTGCAGGGTAGTGAGTGCAGGGTAGTGAGTGCAGAGTAGTGAGTGCAGGGTAGTGAGTGCAGAGTAGTGAGTGCAGAGAGTGCAGAGTGCAGAGTAGTGAGTGCAGAGTGCAGAGTAGTGAGTGCAGAGTAGTGAGTGCAGAGTGCAGAGTAGTGAGTGCAGGGTAGTGAGTGCAGGGTAGTGAGTGCAGAGTAGTGAGTGCAGAGTAGTGAGTGCTGAGTGCAGAGTGCAGAGTAGTGAGTGCAGAGTAGTGAGTGCAGAGTAGTGAGTGCAGAGTAGTGAGTGCAGAGTAGTGAGTGCAGAGAGTAGTGAGTGCAGAGAGTAGTGAGTGCAGAGAGTAGTGAGTGCAGAGTAGTGAGTGCAGAGAGTAGAGAGTGCAGAGTGCAGAGTAGTGAGTGCAGAGTGCAGAGTAGTGAGTGCAGAGTGCAGAGTAGTGAGTGCAGAGAGTGCAGAGTGCAGAGTAGTGAGTGCAGAGTGCAGAGTAGTGAGTGCAGAGTGCAGAGTAGTGAGTGCAGAGTAGTGAGTGCAGAGTAGTGAGTGCAGAGTAGTGAGTGTGTACAGTAGTGAGTGCAGGGTAGTGAGTGCAGAGTAGTGAGTGCAGAGTTGTGAGTGCAGAGTTGTGAGTGCAGAGTACAGAGTAGTGAGTGCAGAGTACAGAGTTGTGAGTGCAGAGTACAGAGTTGTGAGTGCAGAGTGCAGAGTAGTGAGTGCAGAGTGCAGAGTTGTGAATGCAGAGTTGTGAGTGCAGAGTTGTGAGTGCAGAGTTGTGAGTGCAGAGTTGTGAGTGCAGAGTTGTGAGTGCAGAGTAGTGAGTGCAGAGTGCAGAGTAGTGAGTGCAGAGTGCAGAGTAGTGAGTGCAGAGTGCAGAGTAGTGAGTGCAGAGTGCAGAGTAGTGAGTGCAGAGTGCAGATTAGTGAGTGCAGAGTGCAGAGTAGTGAGTGCAGGGTAGTGAGTGCAGAGTAGTGAGTGCAGAGTAGTGAGTGCTGAGTGCAGAGAGCAGAGTAGTGAGTGCAGAGTAGTGAGTGCAGAGTGCAGAGTAGTGAGTAGTGAGTGCAGAGTAGTGAGTGCAGAGTAGTGAGTGCAGAGTAGTGAGTGCAGAGTGCAGAGTAGTGAGTGCAGAGTAGTGAGTGCAGAGTAGTGAGTGCAGAGTAGTGAGTGCAGAGTGCAGAGTAGTGAGTGCAGAGTAGTGAGTGCAGAGTGCAGAGTAGTGAGTGCAGAATGCTGAGTAGTGAGTGCAGAGTGCAGAGTAGTGAGTGCAGAGTGCAGAGTAGTGAGTGCAGGGTGCAGAGTATTGAGTGCAGAGTGCAGAGTAGTGAGTGCAGAGTGCAGGGTAGTGAGTGCAGAGTGCAGAGTAGTGAGTGCAGAGTGCAGAGTAGTGAGTGCAGAGTGCAGAGTAGTGAGTGCAGAGTAGTGAGTGCAGAGTGCAGAGTAGTGAGTGCAGAGTGCAGAGTAGTGAGTGCAGAGTGCAGAGTAGTGAGTGCAGAGTGCAGAGTAGTGAGTGCAGAGTAGTGAGTGCAGAGTGCAGAGTAGTGAGTGCAGAGTGCAGAGTAGTGAGTGCAGGGTAGTGAGTGCAGGGTAGTGAGTGCAGGGTAGTGAGTGCAGGGTAGTGAGTGCAGAGTAGTGAGTGCAGGGTAGTGAGTGCAGGGTAGTGAGTGCAGAGTAGTGAGTGCAGAGAGTGCAGAGTGCAGAGTAGTGAGTGCAGAGTGCTGAGTAGTGAGTGCAGAGTGCTGAGTAGTGAGTGCAGAGTGCAGAGTAGTGAGTGCAGCGTGCAGAGTAGTGAGTGCAGAGTGCAGAGTAGTGAGTGCAGAGTGCAGAGTAGTGAGTGCAGAGTGCAGAGTAGTGAGTGCAGAGTGCAGACTAGTGAGTGCAGAGTGCAGAGTAGTGAGTGCAGAGTAGTGAGTGCAGGGTAGTGAGTGCAGGGTAGTGAGTGCAGAGTAGTGAGTGCAGAGTAGTGAGTGCAGAGTGCAGAGTAGTGAGTGCAGAGTGCAGAGTAGTGAGTGCAGAGTAGTGAGTGCAGGGTAGTGAGTGCAGAGTAGTGAGTGCAGAGTAGTGAGTGCAGAGTAGTGAGTGCAGGGTAGTGAGTGCAGAGTAGTGAGTGCAGAGTGCAGAGTAGTGAGTGCAGAGTAGTGAGTGCAGAGTAGTGAGTGCAGAGTGCAGAGTAGTGAGTGCAGGGTAGTGAGTGCAGGGTAGTGAGTGCAGGGTAGTGAGTGCAGGGTAGTGAGTGCAGAGTAGTGAGTGCAGGGTAGTGAGTGCAGGGTAGTGAGTGCAGGGTACTGAGTGCAGAGTAGTAAGTGCAGAGTAGTGAGTGCAGAGTAGTGAGTGCAGAGTAGTGAGTGCAGAGTGCAGAGTAGTGAGTGCAGAGTGCAGAGTAGTGAGTGCAGAGTGCTGAGTAGTGAGTGCAGAGTGCAGCGTAGTGAGTGCAGAGTGCAGAGTAGTGAGTGCAGAGTGCAGAGTAGTGAGTGCAGAGTGCAGAGTAGTGAGTGCAGAGTAGTGAGTGCAGAGTGCAGAGTAGTGCAGAGTGCAGAGTAGTGAGGAGTGCAGAGTAGTGAGGAGTGCAGAGTAGTGAGGAGTGCAGAGTAGTGAGTGCAGAGTAGTGAGTGCAGAGTGCAGAGTAGTGAGTGCAGAGTGCAGAGTAGTGAGTGCAGAGTGCAGAATAGTGAGTGCAGAGTGCAGAGTAGTGAGTGCAGAGTAGTGAGTGCAGAGTGCAGAGTAGTGAGTGCAGAGTGCAGAGTAGTGAGTGCAGAGTGCAGAGTAGTGAGTGCAGAGTGCAGAGTAGTGAGTGCAGAGTGCAGAGTAGTGAGTGCAGAGTGCAGAGTAGTGAGTGCAGGGTAGTGAGTGCAGGGTAGTGAGTGCAGGGTAGTGAGTGCAGGGTAGTGAGTGCAGGGTAGTGAGTGCAGGGTAGTGAGTGCAGAGTAGTGAGTGCAGAGTGCAGAGTAGTGAGTGCAGAGTGCAGAGTAGTGAGTGCAGAGTGCAGAGTAGTGAGTGCAGAGTAGTGAGTGCAGAGTGCAGAGTGCAGAGTAGTGAGTGCAGAGTGTAGAGTGCAGAGTAGTGAGGAGTGCAGAGTAGTGAGGAGTGCAGAGTAGTGAGTGCAGAGTGCAGAGTAGTGAGTGCAGAGTGCAGAGTAGTGAGTGCAGAGTGCAGAGTAGTGAGTGCAGAGTGCAGAGTAGTGAGTGCAGAGTAGTGAGTGCAGAGTAGTGAGTGCAGAGTGCAGAGTAGTGAGTGCAGAGTAGTGAGTGCAGAGTGCAGAGTAGTGAGTGCAGAGTGCAGAGTAGTGAGTGCAGGGTAGTGAGTGCAGGGTAGTGAGTGCAGGGTAGTGAGTGCAGAGTGCAGAGTAGTGAGTGCAGAGTGCAGAGTAGTGAGTGCAGAGTGCAGAGTAGTGAGTGCAGAGTAGTGAGTGCAGAGTGCAGAGTAGTGAGTGCAGAGTGCAGAGTAGTGAGTGCAGAGTGCAGAGTAGTGAGTGCAGAGTAGTGAGTGCAGAGTGCAGAGTAGTGAGTGCAGAGTGCAGAGTAGTGAGTGCAGGGTAGTGAGTGCAGGGTAGTGAGTGCAGGGTAGTGAGTGCAGGGTAGTGAGTGCAGGGTAGTGAGTGCAGAGTAGTGAGTGCAGAGAGTGCAGAGTGCAGAGTAGTGAGTGCAGAGTGCTGAGTAGTGAGTGCAGAGTGCTGAGTAGTGAGTGCAGAGTGCAGAGTAGTGAGTGCAGCGTGCAGAGTAGTGAGTGCAGAGTGCAGAGTAGTGAGTGCAGAGTGCAGAGTAGTGAGTGCAGAGTGCAGAGTAGTGAGTGCAGAGTGCAGACTAGTGAGTGCAGAGTGCAGAGTAGTGAGTGCAGAGTAGTGAGTGCAGGGTAGTGAGTGCAGGGTAGTGAGTGCAGAGTAGTGAGTGCAGAGTAGTGAGTGCAGAGTGCAGAGTAGTGAGTGCAGAGTGCAGAGTAGTGAGTGCAGAGTGCAGAGTAGTGAGTGCAGAGTAGTGAGTGCAGGGTAGTGAGTGCAGAGTAGTGAGTGCAGAGTGCAGAGTAGTGAGTGCAGAGTAGTGAGTGCAGGGTAGTGAGTGCAGAGTAGTGAGTGCAGAGTGCAGAGTAGTGAGTGCAGAGTAGTGAGTGCAGAGTAGTGAGTGCAGAGTGCAGAGTAGTGAGTGCAGGGTAGTGAGTGCAGGGTAGTGAGTGCAGGGTAGTGAGTGCAGGGTAGTGAGTGCAGAGTAGTGAGTGCAGGGTAGTGAGTGCAGGGTAGTGAGTGCAGGGTACTGAGTGCAGAGTAGTAAGTGCAGAGTAGTGAGTGCAGAGTAGTGAGTGCAGAGTAGTGAGTGCAGAGTGCAGAGTAGTGAGTGCAGAGTGCAGAGTAGTGAGTGCAGAGTGCTGAGTAGTGAGTGCAGAGTGCAGCGTAGTGAGTGCAGAGTGCAGAGTAGTGAGTGCAGAGTAGTGAGTGCAGAGTGCAGAGTAGTGAGTGCAGAGTAGTGAGTGCAGAGTGCAGAGTAGTGCAGAGTGCAGAGTAGTGAGGAGTGCAGAGTAGTGAGGAGTGCAGAGTAGTGAGGAGTGCAGAGTAGTGAGTGCAGAGTAGTGAGTGCAGAGTGCAGAGTAGTGAGTGCAGAGTGCAGAGTAGTGAGTGCAGAGTGCAGAATAGTGAGTGCAGAGTGCAGAGTAGTGAGTGCAGAGTAGTGAGTGCAGAGTGCAGAGTAGTGAGTGCAGAGTGCAGAGTAGTGAGTGCAGAGTGCAGAGTGCAGAGTAGTGAGTGCAGAGTGCAGAGTAGTGAGTGCAGAGTGCAGAGTAGTGAGTGCAGAGTGCAGAGTAGTGAGTGCAGGGTAGTGAGTGCAGGGTAGTGAGTGCAGGGTAGTGAGTGCAGGGTAGTGAGTGCAGGGTAGTGAGTGCAGAGTAGTGAGTGCAGAGTAGTGAGTGCAGAGTGCAGAGTAGTGAGTGCAGAGTGCAGAGTAGTGAGTGCAGAGTGCAGAGTAGTGAGTGCAGAGTAGTGAGTGCAGAGTGCAGAGTAGTGAGTGCAGGGTAGTGAGTGCAGGGTAGTGAGTGCAGGGTAGTGAGTGCAGGGTAGTGAGTGCAGAGTAGTGAGTGCAGGGTAGTGAGTGCAGAGTAGTGAGTGCAGAGAGTGCAGAGTGCAGAGTAGTGAGTGCAGAGTAGTGAGTGCAGAGTGCAGAGTAGTGAGTGCAGAGTGCAGAGTAGTGATTGCAGGGTAGTGAGTGCAGGGTAGTGAGTGCAGAGTAGTGAGTGCAGAGTAGTGAGTGCTGAGTGCAGAGTAGTGAGTGCAGAGTGCAGAGTAGTGAGTGCAGAGTAGTGAGTGCAGGGTAGTGAGTGCAGGGTAGTGAGTGCAGAGTAGTGAGTGCAGAGTAGTGAGTGCAGAGTAGTGAGTGCAGGGTAGTGAGTGCAGAGTAGTGAGTGCAGAGTAGTGAGTGCAGAGTGCAGAGTAGTGAGTGCAGAGTAGTGAGTGCAGAGTGCAGAGTAGTGAGTGCAGAGTGCAGAGTAGTGAGTGCAGGGTAGTGAGTGCAGGGTAGTGAGTGCAGAGTAGTGAGTGCAGAGAGTGCAGAGTGCAGAGTAGTGAGTGCAGAGTGCAGAGTAGTGAGTGCAGAGTGCAGAGTAGTGAGTGCAGAGTGCAGAGTAGTGAGTGCAGAGTGCAGAGTAGTGAGTGCAGAGTAGTGAGTGCAGAGTGCAGAGTAGTGAGTGCAGGGTAGTGAGTGCAGGGTACTGAGTGCAGAGTAGTGAGTGCAGAGAGTGCAGAGTGCAGAGTAGTGAGTGCAGAGTGCAGAGTAGTGAGTGCAGAGTGCAGAGTAGTGAGTGCAGAGTGCAGAGTAGTGAGTGCAGAGTAGTGAGTGCAGAGTAGTGAGTGCAGAGTAGTGAGTGCAGGGTAGTGAGTGCAGAGTAGTGAGTGCAGGGTAGTGAGTGCAGAGAGTGCAGAGTAGTGAATGCAGAGTGCAGAGTAGTGAGTGCAGAGTGCAGAGTAGTGAGTGCAGAGTGCAGAGAAGTGAGTGCAGAGTGCAGAGTAGTGAGTGCAGAGTGCAGAGTAGTGAGTGCAGAGTGCAGAGTAGTGAGTGCAGAGTGCAGAGTAGTGAGTGCAGAGTAGTGAGTGCAGAGTAGTGAGTGCAGAGTAGTGAGTGCAGGGTAGTGAGTGCAGAGTAGTGAGTGCAGGGTAGTGAGTGCAGAGAGTGCAGAGTGCAGAGTAGTGAATGCAGAGTGCAGAGTAGTGAGTGCAGAGTGCAGAGAAGTGAGTGCAGAGTGCAGAGAAGTGAGTGCAGAGTGCAGAGTAGTGAGTGCAGAGTAGTGAGTGCAGAGTGCAGAGTAGTGAGTGCAGAGTGCAGAGTAGTGAGTGCAGAGTGCAGAGTAGTGAGTGCAGAGTAGTGAGTGCAGGGTAGTGAGTGCAGGGTAGTGAGTGCAGAGTAGTGAGTGCAGGGTAGTGAGTGCAGGGTAGTGAGTGCAGAGTAGTGAGTGCAGAGAGTGCAGAGTGCAGAGTAGTGAGTGCAGAGTGCAGAGTAGTGAGTGCAGAGTGCAGAGTAGTGAGTGCAGAGTGCAGATTAGTGAGTGCAGAGTGCAGATTAGTGAGTGCAGAGTGCAGAGTGCAGAGTAGTGAGTGCAGAGTAGTGAGTGCAGAGTGCAGAGTAGTGAGTGCAGAGTGCAGAGTAGTGAGTGCAGAGTAGTGAGTGCAGAGTAGTGAGTGCAGGGTAGTGAATGCAGGGTAGTGAGTGCAGGGTAGTGAGTGCAGGGTAGTGAGTGCAGAGTAGTGAGTGCAGAGTAGTGAGTGCAGGGTAGTGAGTGCAGGGTAGTGAGTGCAGGGTAGTGAGTGCAGAGTAGTGAGTGCAGAGAGTGCAGAGTGCAGAGTAGTGAGTGCAGAGTGCAGAGTAGTGAGTGCAGAGTGGTGAGTGCAGAGTAGTGAGTGCAGAGTGCAGAGTAGTGAGTGCAGAGTAGTGAGTGAAGAGTGCAGAGTAGTGAGTGCAGAGTGCAGAGTAGTGAGTGCAGAGTGCAGAGAAGTGAGTGCAGAGAAGTGAGTGCAGAGTAGTGAGTGCAGGGTAGTGAGTGCCGGGTAGTGAGTGCCGGGTAGTGAGTGCCGGGTAGTGAGTGCCGGGTAGTGAGCACCGGGTAGTGAGTGCAGGGTAGTGAGTGCAGGGTAGTGAGTGCAGGGTAGTGAGTGCAGGGTAGTGAGTGCAGGGTAGTGAGCGCAGGGTAGTGAGCGCAGAGTAGTGAGTGCAGAGTTGTGAGTGCAGAGTTGTGAGTGCAGAGTTGTGAGTGCAGAGTTGTGAGTGCAGAGTAGTGAGTGCAGAATGCAGAGTTGTGAGTGCAGAGTAGTGAGTGCAGAATGCAGAGTTGTGAGTGCAGAGTAGTGAGTGCAGAATGCAGAGTGAGTGTGCAGAGTAGTGAGTGCAGAATGCAGAGTGAGTGTGCAGAGCAGTAAGTGCAGGTGCAGAGCGGTGTGTGCTGTTGAGTGCAGAGTGCTATGTGCTGTTGAGTGCAGAGTGCTGTGTGCTGTTGAGTGCAGAGTGCTGTGTGCTGTTGAGTGCAGAGTGCTGTGTATTGGCAATGTAAATGACAATGTCATTTGTTTATGATTTAAAGAAAAAAAAAGAAATGTCATGAGCAATGCCAATAGCTCTTCCTTTAATGATGCCGAGACCATTGCATTGTAAATGCTTGTTTAATATTGCGAAAGACTTCCGCTGGCGGCTTAATGGGAATGTTATTAAACAATAGAGGAATTTAGGTAGAAGTACCATCTTCACTATGGCAGCCCTATCCGCCAGCGAAAGTGGCAACTTGTTCCAGGGAGCAATCTTTTCCTCTAAGTTGGAAATGACCCTCCCATAATTCGTTCGGATGACTAGCTCGGGGTCTCTATGGTACCAAATGCCTAGATATCTCGTGGGATCCTCCCTCCACTCAAGCGGGTAATCCAATGCAAATGGGGCAGTGCTATCTGATAACGCTAGTATTTGGGACTTGGACCAGTTGATTTGCAGGCCTGAATGCTGGCCGAATTTTATATATTCGCGTAATAAGGGGTTGAGGTTTTGGGCCGTATCTTTAACATAAAGCACCATATCATCCGCATACAAGGATATATGTAGGGGTCGCGTTGGGAATTGGAGTGCCGAGTAATGATGGTGTTGCCTAATCTTGCATGCAAGTGGTTCCAGTACCAACGCGAATAGCATTGGGGACAATGGGCATCCCTGCCTTGTTCCTCTGCCTATTATGATCGGGTCCGAGATGTAGCCATTCACTTTTATGCGGGCTTAGAGGTCAGTATATAGCATTGATATCCATTGCGTGAACGTGATCGGAAAGCCCATGCGCTGCAATACTGCATGTAAATATGCCCATTCAATCGTGTCAAACGCCTTGGCGGCGTCTAACAGGACCGCCGCAGCTTTGGTTTCAGGGGTCAGATAATGAGATAGTGCAAATAATGTACGTGTGTTATGTGTCGTGGACCTCTCTGGTATGAAGCCAGACTGATCCGGTCTAACCAGCAACGGCATCAAGGGCTTAAGTCGTGAAGCAATTACACTCGCAATGATCTTAGTATCTACGTTTATGAGTGACAATGGCCTGTACGAATCACAATGTTCTTGATCTTTACCCGGCTTCAATAGTGCCACAATCATTGCTTCACGGAGGGATGCTAGGAGAGTTTGTTTTTTGTGAGCATCTCCATACAGTCTTACCAGATGTGGAGCTAGCAAATCCGCAAATGCCTTATAAAACTCTCCTGTAAATCCATCCGGTCCTGGCGCTTTGCCGTTGGGAGGGCTTTTATGATATCAGTTACCTCCTCAACCCTTACTGGTCGGGATAAGTATGCTATATGTGCATCTGACAGCCATGCAATTTCTACATCTGCCATATATTCTAGTATGTCGGCCTTCAACACCGTGAGACGTGACTCATACAATTGACCATAAGTGGCTCGAAATTCATCTAGTATGCCCTACATGTCATATTTGACAGTGCCCGCGTGGTCTTTCACCTTGTGTATGTATTGTGGGGAATGTCCAGTGCAGATTTTTTGCGCTAGGGCTCTCCCAGGTCTGCCTCCCTCCCCGTATGCCCTCGCCTTCCAGCGTTTTGAGACATAGTTAAGTTCATCAATGGCATACTCCTGGTGTTCTGCCAGAACCACCTTTATTTCACCCAGTATGGAGGAGTCTCTGGAGTGTTCATATCGTCTTTCTAACTCACGCAGTTTGGATTCCCTAATAAGCAGTTGCCGTCTTATATCTTTTAGGATTCCCGCAGTAGTGCTAATACATTTTCCCCTAATTGTCGCTTTAAATGCTTCCCATAACAGCCCCAGTTCCTCAGTTGTTGGAGCCTTGAGTTCGAAATATTCCACTATAGCTTTGTGAATAGTGTCTGTGTATACTGAGTCTAGGAGTGCCGCGGCATTAAACCGCCAGGTAAATGGAGGGGGGGTGTAGTATGGCATTTGTAAGGAGAGTAGCACCGGGCTGTAGTCAGATAGTGTGCGCGGTAAGTGCTTAATGGAGGTTGTCCATAGGGATACCTCGCCCGACCCCAACCAGTAGTCAATTCTCGACCAGCAATTGTGCGCTGCAGTTATATGTGTGGCTTCTAAATGGTCTGGGTACCGTGTCCTCCAAATGTCAGTTAGCCGTAAATCTACCATAGCATCTTGTAGTGCCTCCAACGCCCTTTTATGTGGTTCTGCAGTATTTGGTGAGCGGTCTAGTCCATCCTTCAGGGCAATATTGAAATCACCCCCCCACACTAAGTGTGCTACATGTAAGTCAGAAATGGTGTGCCATAATTTAGTGTAGAACCCTGGGTCATCTATGTTCGGACCATATGTGTTTATTAACGCTACATTATGATTACAAATAATGCCAATCACTATGACATATCTACCTTCCGTGTCCTTTAGCACACTCGAGACCCTGAAGTTAACTCCCTTTCTTATGAGAATAATGACACCTCGTGAATAGGAGGAATAATTCGAGCTGTGTACCGCCTCAGCCAATCTATTACCTAGTGTTATTGACGCATTCGCTGCAATGTGCGTTTCCTGAAGAAATACAATATCCACCTGGAGTCTGTTGAAATAAGCAAATATTTGGTGGATTTTTGTAGGGTTATTCAGACCCCGCACATTCCAGGTGATTAGATTCAGTTGCGCCGGTTTCACTTCATTATCGAATACTATATTTGCAACACATTAACATGGTGACCCATTTCCGAAGTGTCTTATGACTTTGCAAAACATCAATTACTAGGTAGCCCATAACAACGTTCATTCTGTGTGATCTGGAGTTTGCAATGCGTCTCAGGTATAGTGATCTGTAAGTAACAGTCCCAAACGCCCACCCCCCTCCCCCCTCCCACTTCAGCATCCCAACCCTGCCAAAGCCATATCCCTGAATTAGTTAACCTGTAGAAACAACTTGTGTTGGGGAACACCCACATAGGGGGTCCACCGGGTGCGCACATCTCCATCCACATTGTGTATGTGGACGGGTGTACTGTCTTAATTAGCAAATGTGATCATAGTGCTGTACATCCTTGAATATCCCGTACGGTGACATTTCTGCAATGAGGTGTAACATCATACAACATTTCAACATTTGTCCATATCTGGCCCTATTGTCTGAGTGTAATCATCTCCCCCCAGTACAAGGTGATGTAGATCCATTGTCCAGACTCAGCTTGTCTGTCATATAAACAAAGTTAACACGAATAGTAGTAAGGCATCTTATGTGATTATAACTATAGTTGGGTGCCTGTGAGTTTGCACATAGTGATCTGCTCAGTTTTTGAAGCACCCTACCGTCTGGCAGTACAAAAAGACAGGTGTCAGCGACATTCCAGTGCAGGCCCACTGCGAATATTGTCATTAATACCGTTCACCCGAACTTCAACGACTTTCAGAGCATATAACAACTGTGAAACATAGGAATAACCTCATAAAGATGCAATATCCCTAAATACGTGTGCATTGGTGCCAGTTTTGTAACTAACGTGGCGTATGCTCTGATATGGGGTCCCATACAGAATAAAAATGTCAGAGTCCGCGGTCCCATTGATTCAGTGATTAAACATTAGTACCTGAATGGATTAGCTCAGACCTCGTCACTCTGCTGTTCCTCCTGTCCAGTCGCCTTCCGCCGTCGGCTTAGTTTTTTTATATACTCATGGGCTCATTGCGGCGTGGGGAGTATCGTAGAGCGGCCAGCGTGGGTTACTTTGAGTTTTGCTGGGTAGAGCATAGAGTATTCGACGCCCAGGTCTCGTAGCTTTTTCTTAGCTGGGTGGTATTCTTTGAGGGCCAGTTAGACTGCCATGGTGTGATCCGGGTCGATTTGGTCGAGGCGCAAGAAAGCGATTTGCACGTTCCACAAGGAATACTGATTCAGAAAAGGGGGTGGTGATGAACAGAGTGTCTGAATTAAGCAGACCACTCTTACCCAGTCCAAAGATCAGGGCTTGATCCATCACCGTTATTTAGCTCACTGCCCCATCCCAGCTCAGAACCTGGCTATATGCAAATTAGTCTGTCCCTGGCCCAGTGCATCATGGGAACAGGGCAGACCAAACTACCAAGCCAATTCTTCACCAGAAAGGAGACAAGCTACCGGGGACCGGTTTCTGGCATTTCAGCCTCGTCGGCCCGGCTTGCTTGAATCCTGATGGAGCAGTGAGCAAGGGACTCATGTCTGAGTATACCCTGCCACACCTATAGTGGCCAAAAATGATTCAGAAAAGGGGGTGGTGATGAACAGAGTGTCTGAATTAAGCAGACCACTCTTACCCAGTCCAAAGATCAGGGCTTGATCCATCACCGTTATTTAGCTCACTGCCCCATCCCAGCTCAGAACCTGGCTATATGCAAATTAGTCTGTCCCTGGCCCAGTGCATCATGGGAACAGGGCAGACCAAACTACCAAGCCAATTCTTCACCAGAAAGGAGACAAGCTACCGGGGACCGGTTTCTGGCATTTCAGCCTCGTCGGCCTGGCTTGCTTGAATCCTGATGGAGCAGTGAGCAAGGGACTCATGTCTGAGTATACCCTGCCACACCTATAGTGGCCAAAAATGATTCAGAAAAGGGGGTGGTGATGAACAGAGTGTCTGAATTAAGCAGACCACTCTTACCCAGTCCAAAGATCAGGGCTTGATCCATCACCGTTATTTAGCTCACTGCCCCATCCCAGCTCAGAACCTGGCTATATGCAAATTAGTCTGTCCCTGGCCCAGTGCATCATGGGAACAGGGCAGACCAAACTACCAAGCCAATTCTTCACCAGAAAGGAGACAAGCTACCGGGGACCGGTTTCTGGCATTTCAGCCTCGTCGGCCCGGCTTGCTTGAATCCTGATGGAGCAGTGAGCAAGGTACTCATGTCTGAGTATACCCTGCCACACCTATAGTGGCCAAAAATGATTCAGAAAAGGGGGTGGTGATGAACAGAGTGTCTGAATTAAGCAGACCACTCTTACCCAGTCCAAAGATCAGGGCTTGATCCATCACCGTTATTTAGCTCACTGCCCCATCCCAGCTCAGAACCTGGCTATATGCAAATTAGTCTGTCCCTGGCCCAGTGCATCATGGGAACAGGGCAGACCAAACTACCAAGCCAATTCTTCACCAGAAAGGAGACAAGCTACCGGGGACCGGTTTCTGGCATTTCAGCCTCGTCGGCCCGGCTTGCTTGAATCCTGATGGAGCAGTGAGCAAGGGACTCATGTCTGAGTATACCCTGCCACACCTATAGTGGCCAAAAATGATTCAGAAAAGGGGGTGGTGCCCGGAAGCTTGTTTCCTTTCCAGTAAAGAATTGGCTTGGTAGTTTGGTCTGCCCTGTTCCCATGATGCACTGGGCCAGGGACAGACTAATTTGCATGTAGCCAGGTTCTGAACTGGGATGGTGCAGTGAGTTAAAAAACGGTGATGGATCAAGCCCTGATCTTTTGACTGGGTAGGAGTGTTCTGCTTAATTCAGATACTCTGTCCATCACCACCCCCCTTTTTGAATCGTTTTGGCCACCACAAGTGTGGAAGGGTATGCTCAGATGTGAGTCCCTTGCTCACTGCACCATCAGGATTCAAGCAAGCCGGGCCGAAGACGGCTGGAATGCCAGAAACCGGTCCCCGGAAGCTTGTTTCCTTTCCAGTAAAGAATTGGCTTGGTAGTTTGGTCTGCCCTGTTCCCATGATGCACTGGGCCAGGGACAGACTAATTTGCATGTAGCCAGGTTCTGAACTGGGATGGTGCAGTGAGCTAAAAAACGGTGATGGATCAAGCCCTGATCTTTTGACTGGGTAGGAGTGTTCTGCTTAATTCAGATACTCTGTCCATCACCACCCCCCTTTTTGATCCACAAGGAATACTGGCGACAACTCCCCGTCTCCGAAGAGGTCTTTAATGAGATCTTCTACATAGTGTTCCATTTTCCCAGTGTTTGTCGACTCCGGAAGGCCCGCTATACGAACATTATTGCGGCGGGACCGCGCTTCCAGATCCTCCGTCTTGGGACGCAGTGCTTCCAACGTTTTCTCCATGTTGGCACAGGACTTAGTGGTGTTACTGGATTCATTCTCTACTGCCAACAGCCTTGTTTCCGCCTCCACTAGTCTCTCTCCGTGTTTGTCCAACTTGGTGGCCATGTTGTCCACTATTTGCGTCAGATTATCCAGTTTCCCATTAATTTCTTGTAGACTGCGCTGTATGGCTCGGAGCACTCCCTCCATACCGTTTCCGTCTTCTACATCATTGTCCCCTTCCGTCTCTGATAGTGCTGTGGCCCCTTTGCTTTGTTTTTTCGCCACAAACTGTAGCTTCGATTGTTGTTTCTCCAGCTTTCCCATCTTGCTTGCGTGGCGCGGTAGGCCCCAGCTTCTATTCGGAACAACGCTAATGGCGGACTGCACTCTAGTTTCTGACGTCACATGGATTAACCTTGTTCATTGGAGTCGTGACGTAATTGCAATGAAACAAAAGGCTGGCGGCAATGTCCAAGTCAACAGTTTTGCTAGCGGCTTACTGATAGTCGTTTATACACATGAGGCCGTATCGTCATTGCAGCCGGTGGCCTCGTGTTCCACTTCGCTCTAGGATTTGTGCTCCTGGTTGACCCAGGCGATGAACTACGCCGAGCTTCCCTTTAGTGGCGACGGGTCCATGGGCTGCGTGCCAGTGTTGTGTAGCGCTCCATTGAGAAGGCGGTCGCAGTTAGAGCACGATTTTGGTCAAGGGGGTCTCCGTTCTCGGTATCAAGTTCAGTAATGCAGGCAGGCATTGCATCTGGCACCGGATGAGGTCTTGTGTCTCTGCCACCTTCTAACCTACCCTCGTTAGTATCGAATACTTATAGCCTATGCCACAGATTTCTATAGGCTATAATCGTACTTGATGTGTCAGCTGCATTAGGATCTCCGAGCCGGCATTAGTGTGGTGCGCTGTGTATGAATTCGCCTTGGAGGCCCGATATCAGTGTCAGGTCGCATGTTGAATTTTATCCCACAGGGCTTGCCACTGTGTTAGTAGCGCTGCACTAAGCCTCAGCAGTTGCTCACATTAGTGGGACATGGGTGTAGAGCGTTTTGTATCAGGCGGCTTTAGTGCACAGCGGACATAGTCCATAAAATAGTTTCCACGCGCCTCTCATCTCCTTATCCCGGCCTCCGTCCCTTTGCGTTTCACCGTAGCCGCCATTTTGCCCACTACCAATGCCTCACGTAACGCATCCTTCTGGGTACTCACGGTTAGCGTGTTGTGTGCTAAGGTGACGGTCGCTATCTCCTTCAGCCCTGCTAAGTCCCAGGGAGTCCTCAGGGATCTCGTTAGGGCAGCCCTCATGCGCCGTGAAAGCTCTTCATGGCTCCGATTTCATATCGCGGGCGCCGCCATCTTGAAGCCTAGGTCGCGGTGTTCACTCTTTTGCCTCACGAGCAGCGCTTCAGGCGATTTTACCTCCCGCTGGTCATTGTCCAGGTGTTCCAACGTCGATATCTTTCAAAAATGCTTATATCTCTGCCAGCAGCACAGCGTTAATTGCAGTAACAGTCACCCGTCCGGCGGAGCTACCTCAGGAGCCAGCCATTCCGCAGTGCACCCTCTAGCGCCCCCCCCCCCCTCTCCTTTATTTCTTTCTAATAGATTTCCTAGGGCTGTTCCTATGTTCATTCCTTCAATTGCTCCTTTGCTGCTTCATCTGTTCTCGGCGCAGTTACGCTCCATGCTCATTTTGTTTACTCTGTTTCTTAGATCTGGATATCTTTCCTTGATCTATCTTTTTTTCTTCGTATTCTTTTTTCTTTCTTCATTCTTTCCTGTTTATTCTTTCTCTTTAACAATATGTTGCTTGATGCATGTGCCTATTATTTGTTGTGCTACATTTTGTTTTCAGGATTTATTTAATAAGTGGTGTCTTTCTGCTTTCAGCTGTTCTCCTGAAGTGTATCATCTCCATTCATGTATTACCCTCCCCTCCCTCCATATTGTGTAATGTTGTCACGTGGAATGTTTGTGGTCTTGGAAACCCAGTCAAAAGACAAAAGGTACTCTCTCATTAGTCTAAATTGAATTATCATGTTTTGTTTATTCAGGAAACGCATTCTAATGATATAGAGTCACTTAAATTGAAGAGACAATGGGTGGGTCAAATTGATTATTCTCCAGCCTCTAATCGAAAAGGTGGTGTTGCTATATCATTTCATAAATCGTTTCACGTACATATTTTATCTACGCAATGTGATAGTGATGGACGCTGGGTAATGGCTAAGGTTGTTATACAAAATAAAGAACTTGTCTTATTGAATATCTACGGCCCTGTTAAGTCAGATCCTGACTTTTGGAATTAAGATTTTACTCTCCTCTATTGATGGCCCACATATTATTGTTGCTGGGGATTTTAACCAATGGTTGGATCCTTTCTCTGATAGACAATCCAAATGTAAATTCAGTCCAGATAAAACCCATAAATCTTTTCAATCTGCCACTACCTCTCGTTCATTACATGATGTTTGGTGGACATGTATCCCTGGTACCCTGGAGTTTACTTTTTATTCTAATGTTCATACTCGTTCTAGAATTGATTATATTTTGGTTAGTAAACCCTTACTCCCATCTATTCAATCCTCTGAGATTTTTGCTCTTGATCTTTCCCTGAGTTCTCCAAAAGTTGGCTGTTGGAAGCTTAATAATTGTTTGCTATCTGACAATGCTTTTGTAACTGCAGCTACTACTTTTATTAATCAATTTATTAATAATCCTTTGGACACCTCCGTTACTAATACTTGGGATGACTATAAGGCATCCTTCTGTGGCTTTACTATTTCATACTCAGCAAAAAAGAAGAGAATTGCTAAGGCCAAGTATGCAATTTTACTAAAACAACTCAAAATGCTGGAACATAATTACTTTACTTCTAGAACTTCCTCTGTCCTCCATGAACTAATTAAGGCCAAATCTGCTCTTAACAAACTTGCCACAATTGATGCATGCAATGTCCTTCTTAAAAATCAAGTCTAAGTATCACGGAGGGCAAAATAAAGCTGGTAAGATGCTGGCCAACTACTTAAAAATTAAATCTGAACGTAAAAATATTGGCCCTATTCTTAATGATTCTACTAATATCCTAGTATCCTCTGATGAAGATATTGCTAATGCATTCCATGATTATTATCAGTCATTGCACACTGATGACACAAATTCCGCCACTCCTTTTTTTTGGGCCTCCCTAAACCCCCTTTGCTTCCTGATCAATTTGAATTACTAGAAAGAAAGGTCACCCCTCAGGAGATAATGGAAGCCATCAAATCCTTAAAAAAATCGAAAGCACCAAGTCAGGATGGTCTCTCTGTTGAATTGTTTTCCATTTTTTCATCTATTTTTGTTCCCAAACTCCTGACCCTTTTTAACTAATTTATTGCTGATTCGAAAGCTTCTGGTTCCTTCATGGAAGCCTTGATTGTTCTGATTGCCAAACCCGATAAAGGTCATTCCCTCTGTAAAAACTATAGCCCCATTTCATTAATCAATTAGGACTGTAAGATTTTTGCTAAAATCCTTGCCTCCCGAATTGAGAATATTATCCCACTATTGGTTAAGCTGGAATTGTTAAGGGCAGATTGGCTTCCGATAATGCTCGCATGTTTGCTAATGTTATCTCTTTTGGGAAGAAGTATAAATCTCCACTTGCAGCATTGTCCTTAGATGCTGAAAAAGCTTTTGACCGTATAAACTGGGAATTCATGTTCAATACACTCCAATGGTTTGGGTTTGGTCCAACTTTTATTTCTTAAGTAAAATTGCTTTATTCTTTTCCTCGTGCTAGTATTTTTGTGAATAACCATTTTTCTAAATCTTTCCATTATATAGAGGTACATGCCAAGGTTGTCCCCTTTCACCCTTGTTATTTGTTTTATGTCTTGAAACTTTCCTTGAACGTATTTGATTTAATTCTCGTATTTCTGGCTTTACACATAAAGCTATTGAAACTAAGTTGTCAGCATATGCTGATGATATATTAGTGTATATGTCTGATCCCGTTTCTTCCTTCCCTCCTTTTGTGGATGAGGCTCAGTTGTATTCCAGTATTTCTGGATATAAGTTGAACTTTTCTAAGACAGAAGTCTTACCCTTGAACTCTATTGGCTACCAATGTATGTTTAATAACACTAATTTTACCTGGTGTTCCACAAAAATCAAATATCTTTGAATTTAGTTCTCCAGTTTATCTGCCACCATTAGGTATACGTTTAATAGCCTAACAACCAAAATACAGTCACTCCTTCTTTTCTGGTCCCCTCTCCATTTGTCATGGTGGGGTAGATTGGACACTATTAAAATGATGATTGTGCTGCATGTCCTCTATACATTATCCATGTTACCTGTTCGGATTCCTGGAATAACAAACACCCCCGTATAGCTCTTATGAAACTCAAACGTCCCAAAATAGAAGGTGGTGTGCGCTTTCCAGATTTTAAATCCTATCATTCTGCCTTTTTTATTTGTCAATTTTTTACCTTAACTTATGTCTTTGCGGATATCCCTATCCCTTGTTGGATTATTTTCGAGCGTTCCCTATTAAAAGATTTTTCTTTTAAAAATATAACATATATGTCTAATTGTACCTTCATATTAGATAATCCCATGTTAAAATAAACTTGTCACTTATTATATAATATTTTTTCCAATGGTTTAGATTCATATCAATGTTTTTTGTCTTCCACTATTAGGTATAATAAATGTATCAAATATAAACGGAAATCATTTTATTACAAACACTGAAAGGAGAAGAGAATTATTTTTACTCATCAATTAATCCAGAATAATATCCGCTTCCATGAGCTACAATTACATTATAATTTACCTGATTCATTGTTTAATGAATATCTTTCAATATCCACAGCTTTGCAGTCTTATTTATCTTCCAAAAATTCCCCCTTAGCTTCTCCCTCGATAATTCCACCCTCATCGTTATATAGTATTTCCCATGACCATAGACCTAAGGATGCTTTTATTTATAAGATGTAGTTATCACCTATTACTGAACGACCTAAATCCCATATTGAATTACTTTGGGAAGCAGATTTATCTTTATGACTTCCTATTTCTTCTTGGGATAAATTATGGCTCAAGTTATTTAAAACTTCTATTGCCGCTCGTATTACTCAATCCCTATACTTTATTTATAATAGAGCTGTTAATACCCCTGTTTGTATATCCATTTTTTCCACTACTTCCTCGTCCCTATGTTGGTCCTGTTCTAAATCCACTGGGACTTTAATTCATCAACTTTACAATTGTTCTAATGTATTGAAGTTTTGGCAATCTGTTTGTGCTAAATGTATGAAGATATTTCATTGTAGTATTCCATTAGCCATACAAATGTTTTCCCGGTTCCCCGTCACCTGATTTTGATGTTTCTAATCATATTTCTTTGCTGTTTGACTTATTTATCGCTCTAGCATTTAAAGGAATTCTGTCATGTTGGAAAGATAACTCTAAAGTATCATTACTAACTTGGTGGAATTATATTTGTGATGAACATAGAATTGCTACTGTTTCTTCTATTACTCTTTCTCAGAAAATAAAATCTTACTTTGGCTACCTTTTACTTTTTATCTTTCTACACATGCACCTGCATCTTAAATTCTTACTTTCTTCTAATCTCTAATTTCTTTCTCTTCTTTCTTATATTTTCCTTTCTTCTCTATCTTTTCCTATCCTCTTATTTTCTTTTTCTCTTTCTTCACCTCTTTTTATCTGTTCCTCTTTTGAATTATTTACTCATGTTTTTCTCATATATATTAATTGATATATTTCATTCATAATGTGTTCATTGGATGAATAATGTTTCTATTTTTCTGAAATCTTAATAAAAAATTATTTAACAAAAAAAATCTAAAGCTTATATTTCCCCCTTATCACTACATACTTCAAACAGAAAATATAAGAATACAGTACTTTAAAACGTGCTCTAGAACTGCCTTAGAGATCCCTGACTGAGAAATAAAGGAAACTAAAACAGGAAGTTCTATTTAAGTATCATGTCCGGTCCTTTGCAGAGTCTTAAAACAAGAACAAAAATGTCGGTATTATTCTTTTGGAAAAGTGGAAATCGTATCCCTTGCTCCCTGACTTAAAGTAGCTTCAGTCAAGAATCGGGACAGTTTAGGAAATGGCAAAGGTCCCTGTCCTGTGAAATAAGTAAGAGAGGTGACCCACAGGCAACAACTAGCACAAATTAAGTACTGCTATTAATTAACTATCAGGTCCTTTTGCAGATACATTGTTATATGACAAAAGTTACTAAAAGCTGTCACAAAACAAATACAATTTACAGTAATGACAAGCCATTAGAATAGACTCTCAAACACTGATATCAAAGCTATTAATGTAAAGCTAACATCTTACCTGTCAAAATGTGTTCATCTTTTGAGCAGCTCGCAGTCACCCCAGTACCATCTTCGGATGGAGAACTGGAAGCAATATGACACTCAGCTTTTGGCCAAACACAACATCTCGCAATGGCATAGACTCCATCACCACCAAAAGCATTGTGAGCCACACACTGCTTCTTGCCTTCATGAACCTATAATTTTAGAAAAATTATGATAATAAAATAATGTCCACATAATATCCACACAATAATGTAAGAGTGTTTGGAGTGAACCAGGTGGCAGCTTTACAAATACCTACTATAGGTATATTCCCTAGAAAGGGCATAGTAGCCCCCTGTTCATTGGTGCAGTCTGGCTTGGGGCAGTAAGGTAGGGTTCTATATATGTTTGTGTAACACATTTGATGCATTTGACAATCCACCTGGCAATCCCTGCTTTAGAAATGTATTGACCTTTATAAGACTGTGCACATGCCACAAACAGTTGTTGTGTTTTGTGAAAAGATTTGGTTCTATCAATGTAGTAAAAAGCATGCTTCAGACCAAGTGTGTGAAGTGCCCTTTCAACTACTGAGTCTGGATGTGGAAAGAAAACTGGGAGCTGGATGGTCTGGTTAAGATGGAATGAAGAGACCACCTTAGGTAAAAATATGTGATTGGTTCCAAGAACAACCCTGTCCTGATGTACTTGGAAGAAAGATTCCTGCAATGTGAGGGCCTGTTGTTTACTAATACGTCTCAGAGACGTTATAGCTACCAGGAAAACAACCTTCCAAGAGAAAAAGTAAAAATAGCATGAACGTAGTGGCTGAAAAGTGGGTCCCATAAGTCTGGTGAGGACAACATTAAGATTCCAGTCTGGTGCTAGGAGTACACTTGGTGGAATGACATGCTTGAGGCCTCCATAAAAGCTTTAATTATATATGTTTTGCACAGATGCAGCAATGGTAGCTAAATGTAGCCAGATTGATGTTTAGGCTAACCCTGACTTTTGTAAGTGCAAGAGGTAGCACATAATGCCTTGCACCATAGGCATAAGAGGGTTTATATGCTTTGGAGTTCATCAGTAGACAAAACGATTCCACTTAACAGCATAGCAGGTGTGTGTAGCGGGCCTATGGGCTTTCCTAAGTATGTCCATGCCCTCTCGAAGTGTTTGATATGGCGTTCCCTTTCATGAGATGGCCACAGACCCTGGACTGTCATGTCGTTGATGTGTGCTCCCCAGCCGTCTAGAGATGCATCCATGGTGATGGTCGCTTGTGAAACTGGGTCTGCAAAGGACCTGTCCTGCAGCAGATTGTTGCTGTTCCACCACTGCAGAGAGGAATGGGTGCTGGCCCTTACCAACACTAAATCTTTCAACTGACCATACGCTTATGTCTTGAGAGGCATTCCTGAAGCAGGTGCATATGTAGTCTGGAATGGGGTACTTTAGCAAAGCATGAAGCCATCATTCCCAGAAGGCCCATTACCGTGTGAACTGGAAGTGAACAGAGAGGCTGAAAAAGAGAGAGAGAAGCTGCTGGAATGCTCGCACCCTTTGGGGGCTAGGGAAGGCTTTGCTCACTACAGAGTTGCGTACAGACCCTGAGAAGGGTTTAATTCTATAAGCGGCTCCGAGTGTGACTTGGTGGTGCTCACTGTGAACACCAGGCTGAGTGTGGATTAGGCATTCCTGTCTGCTTGAGCTCTTGATCACCCAATCATTGAGTAAGGGGAAGACGTGGGTCTCTCCTCTCTTGAGGTGAGCAGCTACCACCGCTAAACGCTTGGTAAAGACCATTAGGGTCATGGTGACGCCAAAGGATACTGATCATGAGATCCTGAAGGTGCACTGCATCTCCTCCCAATGGGCTCTGTCGTAGCAAGAAAGGAGGCCTACAGAATTGTCAATGTGTCAGTGTGTGACCGCACTTACTGTTGCTCTTTTCCCCACAGCATTGATCCACTTGCTCTCCTTGTCAGGAGGCGGAGCATCCCTAGTTGCCTGGGGTGCTACAATCTGCCCAGAAATCATAACCACTGAGGAGTCCAGTGGGACACGTCCCAAATATACAGCGGGTCAGAGGGCGCCAGCTTATATTTCCTTTTGTATCACCATACAAGCTTTCACTTACTCCTGTTCTCAGGGTTGGATTTGATAATCCTTTGAGCATTCGGAGGTTCTGGACAGAGAGTGCTGTCTTTGAAAGCGTTTCTACTATGACACCTCTGGGTGGCATATATATTTCTACTTTATGGTAGGCAGCTGCACACTGAATGACATTGTGATACTCCAAGGTGTCATCTAGTGGGGAGGAGGCCCTGACTGGGATATGTTCTAGGTCAGGGTCTGTCTGAGGGCCTAGATCCTAATTCTCAAACAAATCCTCGGATGTACCCAGATAAAGTTCTCAGCCGGGCAATAAGGGCTAAAACTGCTAGTAACGGAGTATAACTCTGGGGTCCCCTGTGGCGAAGGCATAGGAGGTGAGGGAGGTGGTGGTGGTGGAGGTGGCAGTGGGTAAGGAGGAGGAGGAGGAAGAGCAGAGGCTTCATCTTTGAGCCTTTTGGCAGGCAAGAGGGGCACAGTGATCAAGGGACTTCAGCAGTACAGGCTGAGTGATCGAAGGAGTGCAGTGGTATTGCCTGGGTGATTGCATGAGAACAAGGGTAGATGGCAGGGCCTCATCGAAGGCCCTCATCGAAAAGACCCTGCCTAATAAACAGTCTAGCAATGGAGTCAGTGCCTATGCACATTCACTACCAGAGGAGGAATCACCAAGACCATGTGTCTCGATAAGGCTTTTTCGAAGAAAAACAAGATGGAATCGTCCGAGCCCAACAGCAGATGTCAGGAGCATGTAGAGTACATGTGTATGTACAGCCACACATGCTACAAACAATATATAACTCTGCTAATTTAAAAAATATGGAAGCAAGTAACAGTTCAACAGTACCATCAAAACATCTATAATTAGTGGCAAGCTTGGTTGGGGTAAGGATTATAAAACCGGAATCAAATAAATGTGAAGTCATACACCTACAGCATAATAATATAAAAAATCAATGTTGAGATGCTAGAATATGGTGCCACATATTCTGATTATTGGATATGTTGTATTCACAGTTTCTCTGTCTCTCTGTAAACACACCTAAATACCAGTGATCTAAAAATGGAAAATAGATTTTTTAATACGATATTCATGTACCTTCTAGCCTCATGCTAAAGAGGATGGGATCCACCTGCCTATGCATCACAGGTGTGATATGAACAAAAAGAAATGTTGGTCTGTGTTTAACTTCCAGTCAGTCCTGCCCAAGATGTTATCGTAGACCATTTATTAATTAAAATGTATGCCCATCCAAATGGAGTATTCTTCTCTGAATGTGCTGTGGATGATTAAGACTACGTTCAGAGCTCTGTAGGGTTACACCATGTCCTGCACCAAGACAAAATACTCTCTCAGATGCATTTTGTGCTTTACTGCATAACACCTCACTCAAGCTTTAGCATGGACTCCTATACAGTGATGTATGTCAGAATACTATGTAAAGAACAGGAATTGCTAAAGCCAATAAGCCTTACCTTTGGGACCTATTGGCTTAGTCAATAGTTTTAGCCATGTTTTACAGCATCCCCAATGCTATGCAGCATGGTTAAAAGAAAAAAGCCTACGATGCAATTGCCTACATCATTTTGCTGGCGCGTGCACCATGCATGCACTTCCCTTCAAAATGACACAATCACTTTTTTTCTTTTTGGTTAATGATCCGGGTTATATCTGTAAATATAAAGGGAAAAAAGTACCACTGGTGTGGGAGCAATAAGGGGGCAGAAGCAACACGGATGGAGGGTGGTGTGGAATCAGTGAGTGAGGGGTGGGGAAAGCAACAGAGGAGCTAGGAAAGTCACACAAGAGTGCCGCAAATGGGGACAGTTTAATGTGAAGAGGGGGAGAAAGTCAAACAGGCACGAGAGAGACAGAAATGTGGAGGTGGAGGGAGACGACCACAACCATGAAAGCCATGCATAGTGGGAGAAGCCCAGAAGAGTGAATGCATCATGGAGAAGGGTGATGGAGAAACATATATGTAAGAGAGCAACATGAGCACAGCAGAGGGGCCGGAGAAGTATATGAGTAAACTTGGAGAGGTAGATGAGAGATACAGCTGGAAAACACATGCACTCTTATGGAGCACTTAAACAAAAAGAAAAAAGTAGCACCTGAAAAATTAGCAGTGGAAGGACACAAAGCGATGTGTCAGTGCTCCACTGGCAAGGACAAACACAATAAGAGGAAGTTAAGTCCACACCATGCTAATAGCTACTAGCTACTGACAAATTGTGTTATCTGGTAGGTGAGACCTAACAAGAAAGGTCAATGATGAAAGTCAAACATTGAAATCTAGTTTGATGAAAGATTGACTTAAGTTGATGCTGCATACCTCCATGTGCTCTCCTCTCCGCTTTCCGTTCTTGGAGAAACTGGAGCAGCTCAGCATTTCCTCATTTCCACTGCAGTGAGCAACAGCTATCGCTGCACGAGATAGACCAGACTGCTTTGACCAAACCGAACGGCAAAAGAGCTCCTCCTCTGGAAACAAAGAAACATTCCAAAACAGACTTTATTTCAAGGACAGACTTTATTTCAAGGACAGCAATTGGTATTCTGTTATTCATGGGTTTATAATTGTACAAGGGAAAGCAATGTTATATGATTTACATATTGATGTTAAGAATACAATCATAACCCAGTCACATACAATTGAAAACTAACGTCATATATTTGGTTCATACACAATGAATATACAGAGGGTTACTCAGCAACCCATGCTGGTCAAATGCTCACAGATCTTAAGACTCAAGGCTCCAATAAGACCTTTAGAGACCTTCCATCCCGATAGTCAAGTGCAAGTTAAAGATAGCCCTTGCATCAATTAAAAGAACTAGCACTTCTCAAGTTTACTTTAAAGTACCTTTTCACAATTTTAGAGGTCAACTCAAACTACAACATAATACAGCTGAAGAGCAGTTTAAGCCAATAAGATTTGTTTAAAAAAAGGATGAGTATCAAATGCCACTTTAAAGTAAGGGAATGTTAACATGCTTTAAAGTGCCTATGGCTAATTGTCTAATGATAATTGTGTATGATTAGAATATTGTAGCTTTATTGTGATCTGATGTCACAAACACACCGATTAATATGCTAATACAAGTACCAAAGAAACATTCAGTGACATTATTTAGAGCTCTTGCTTGGAATTACTGTAGCAAAAACGTGAATGAGCATGAGCGAAAGTCTGCATACTCCCAGCTACTAACTGTGCATTTATCATGGCTATAAAACCATTTATCAAGTTGGATGTATGCAGCTCGCTTTGAATAAATGTGGGGAATACAATTCTACTGTACCACTACAAAGGTTGGGTTTGACTGGCTTGTTTTAATGGGCGTAATTTTACAAATGGTTAATAATATCCCCTTTGACATCTCCAGGGAACAGAGAAATCAGAAAGCAACGAAAGTAAACAAGCATTGGCATAGCCAATAGGTCTTCCCTTTGCTCTTATAAGAGAATAATTACAATGCAAGAGTTAAGCTATTGGCCAACACATCTCTCTCAGTGAATGAGCACTTTTTGCTTTCTGTGCAGTGATATGGGATTGGCAGAGGTGAAGCGAATACTCCAATCCTAGGTTCCTTTACACAATTATGAGTCCCTCCCACTTCCAGTTGAGCCCAAAAATATATTCAACCATAAGATTGGCTGTCAGGCGATGCATACATGCTGCTATTACGAACAACGGTTCTGGTGGTGGTAACTTCTTTGAACAAATGTTTTTATCTTTCTTTACTTGTTCTTTTTTGGTGGGGCAGAGACTGCTGTTGTAGTTGGGTAGATCTGTCGAAATCAGTTCACAATACAGAGGGATAAAAGCATGCTTCCCTCCGCTATGAATGCTGAAAGTATCATTCACATTTTGGATCAGTCCACATTAGAGCAATTTAAAGATGAAACTATCGGCAAAGGAATCTATCTCTAGGATTTCAGATGAATGGGGTGGACAGAGCATAACAAAACATTCTAGATGTGGGGCAAACCCCAGAGAAGGGGAATTAAACATTTTCCATATATTTCAACAAATCTCACTCCACCACTCATCACTAACCTCGCTGTGTGAACACACACACATATATATATACATATAAAGAAGTTCCGGCCTGTTGGGGAGCTTCTCGCGTGGAACTACTGAAAGGCCCAGCAGTGTTCTATACCAGCGCTGACAAACCCAACTGGGAGCTACCAGGATCATGGTTAGAGAGGTCTTCCAGAAATGGAATACGGAGGAGAGGTGGAAAAACAAAGGCAAATATCCCTGACCAACTCATCCATAGTGCTTTGCCCTAGGACAGTGGGTGTGGGTACCTGGAGGTGAAGTTTGGGCACTTTGTATTTTCGGCTGTGGCAACATGGTCTATTGGAGTGAACCCCCACTTTAAAAGTAGGAAAGGTGGACTTGGGGGTGGACTTTCCACTCGTGGGTCTGTGGCTGCATCCGCTGAGCAGGTCTGCAAAATCACTGTTGACTCCCGGAAGCTATTCTGCCAAGAAATGAATGTGGTGGTGAAGTGCCCAGTTCCCTATGGTCTGAGACAGTTGTGACAGTTGAGACCATGCCCCCGCCCCCCTGCTTTTTGTAAGAAATACATGGCTAACATATCATCCGTCCGGACTAGGAGAACCTTGTGAGATAGTTGAGGAAGGAAAGCTTTCAGGACTAGGAAAATCGCCTAAAGCTCTAAGTAGTTGATGTGTAGGGATTGATGCTTGGCATCCGATAGACCTTGTACTGTGAGGTCTTGTAGATGAGCACCCCAACCTGTCTCTGATGCATCTCTGGTAAGAGTGAGGTGAGGGACAGGGTCCAGGAAAGACCGCTCTGGTCGCAGGTTGCTGGTGTTCCACAATTGCAGAGACCAGTGAGTGTGGTGCCCTATCAACACTAGATCTTCGAGGTGACCCTGTGATTGAGACCACTGGCCAGTTAGACATTGCTGTAGGGGACGCATATGCAATCTCACGTGGGGAGCTAAGGCAATACAAGAGGCCATCATCCCTAACAGACACATCACAGTCCGAACCATGAGAGATGAGTTGGTTTGGAAATGTGGGAGAGTTATTTGAAAGATCTGAACTCAAGCTGAATTGGGATTCGCCATCCTGACTGTGTGTTGAGGATTGCTCCCAGGTATGGTTTAATTTGGAGAGGTTAAAGGTGAGACATGGGAACCTTTATTGTAAACTTCAAGCTGTGTAGTAGATCCACAGTCAACTGAGTGTACTGTTGGCACTGAAGGTAGGTACTGGATTTGAAGAGCCAAATTTCCAGGTAGGGAATTATGTGAATGTTTTGCCTTCTGAGATGTGCTGCTACTACTGCCAAACATTTTGTGAATACCTGGGGTGTGTGTTACTCTGAAAGGTAGAACTTTGAATTGGTAGTCTTTTCCTGCTACAACAAACCTGAGGTATTTGAGGTATTTGCGGTGAGCCAGATGTATGGGTATGTGGAATAGGCATCCTTTAGGTCTCATGTTGCCATAAAGTCGCACAATTGAAGAAGTGGAATGGCTTCCTGTAGAGTAACCATAGGAAAGTGTTCTAATAGGATGTAGTAGTTCAGAGGTCTGAAGTCTAAGATTTGTCTTAGTGACCTATCTTTTTTTGGAATCAGAAAGTTTAGAGAATATACCCCTTTGTCTTGTTGTTGATGAGGGCCTAATTCTATGGCTCTTTGAAAAGAAGGGCTTCGACCTCTTGTTTGAGAAGTGTTAAATGATCCTGTAATAATCTGTGAGTGTGAGGTGGGATATTTGGTGGCGTAGTAATGAGCTCCAGACAGTAGCCATGTGGGATAATGGCTAATACCCAGTGGTCTGTGGTGATGGAATCCCAGACTGGGTGTAAAAAATTGTAGTCTTCTCCTGACAGGTGTTGTGTGGTCGGGGGGAAAAGGACTGGGTAGTCACTGTTTTGCAGTGGATGCTGCCCCGCGTGCGGAGGCACTCTTGCTTCTTCCGTTTATTATTACCACCTCTGAGGGAGCCCCTGAAATAGCCTTTACTGTAGGCAGATTGGTCCTGTTTTTGCTGACAGTGGAGGCATCTGTGGTTGTGGATTTATAGCCTCCCTTGAAACTTGAGCTACGAAAAGAGCCTTTAGGTGTAGTAGCCAGTAAGGCCCCAATAGCTTTAGCAGTATCTGTATCTTTTTTCATTTTATCTAAAAATGAAACAAATAAGTACACTTGAAACAAGAGATTACTTTGATTTTATCTCCTAAGGAGCACGCTGGTATTGATACCTCTAGTGACTGTATATGAGGCATCTAAGGAAGACCTGATAGAATTATTGGTGATGGCTTGACCTTCTGCAACAATTTGTTGCCCTCTTTTATGATGATCCTCAGGGAGATACTGTAGTAGCTCCTCCATCTCATCTCAATGGGCCCTATCATAAAATGCTAGAAGGGCATGGGAACTGGCAATGAGCCAGTGGTTAGCTGCCTGCGCTGCTACTCCCCACTGCATCAACACATTTACTCTCCTATTCAGGAAGTGGCATAGGCCCAGTTGCCTGGCTATTAGTGCTTTTACGAGCAGTAGTGAGAACTATTGAGTCTGGTGGTCCCTGACTGCGCATAAAGAAGGGGTCTGATGGAGCTGCTTTATATTTCTTAACTACCCGTGGGGTAATACCTCAGACACGTACTGGCTCTTTGAAGATGTTGTCAGTGTGTCATAGCATATTAGGAAACATAGGCAAGAACTGTGTATCTTTGTGAGTGGATGAGGGGGTATCAAAGAGAAAGTCTTGTTCCAAAGGCTCCTTGTGTAGCTCAACCCCATGGTAGTTAGTTGCTCTAGCAATGACCTGTTGGTATGCACTAGTATCTTCAGGAGGGGTGGGCTGGATAAAGATCTGGATCATCAGGTGTTATAGGATCTGTATCGTATGAGTCCCAGGGGTCTGGATTCCCTAATGGCTCTATCATACCCCCAGTGTTTGATCTTGGTGATCCTGGAGGTGTAACATCAAGAGGGTCATTATGCGGAGATGTAGAAGAAGAACGAGGGGATGGTAGAGGTGATGAGAAAGGTGGGGGAGGTGGTGGGGGAGCAGGATGAGGTGGTGGGGGAGCAGGATGATGAGTAGGCCTGGCAGTCTTGTCCTTTGACCTGTTTTTGAGATGAACAGGAACATCCAATGCATCCTCAAAATGTAATTGCCTCTTTGGGGAAGGAGAGGCTATTATTTGCCTAGTGCCTTCTTGAATCTGAATTTTCCGTAGTCTAATGTCAATTGTTTCAAGGATAGGCTTCACCGGAGACATGGAAACCAAGGAACGCTTCGAGATTTTGGTCTCAGACGATTTCGGGATCAAGGCTTTCAGAACTGAGGAGTGTTTTTTGATCGACACCGAGGTAGCTGTGGTTGGTGCCTGAGTTGGTCCTGAAGGTTGGGTGGAGACCAAAGCATGCAGTTGATCCGAGGAGGTCAACACTGAGAAATTAACCTTAGTGGAAATGTTCGGTGCCTGGCCCGGGGGCAGGGCATCTGAAGTGTCTTTTCGGATCCGACCATGGGGCAGTGGCGGTCCGACAACCTCTAGTATTGGAAAGTGTGAATGATTTAAAGTCTGCTAGGGTTTTCGAGCAGGGTCTGGGGCAATAGTACTCACGCGCTCTAATTCCTTCTCTGCGTCAGAACTGGAGATTTCTTCGACGGAGAAAGCCCCTTGTTCTTCCTCAGCAGCATACTCTTCTTGGTTATGCTAGCCGGCCCCCTACCCCCAAATATTGAAAGTGTTGTCTTTACTTTGACGAGACATTTCCAACCGATGCGTCCTTTAATCCCAGAGAGTCTTTTTTTAACGGAAAGACTTACAGGAGTCTCAGTCGGACTCACGGAGATCGGGTGAGAGGCAAATGTTCTACACCAAGCGTTGATGAGTGTGCGGATATTTGGAATGGCACTGCAGGTAAAATTGAAAAGGTGTTCGTTCCACCAGGAACACATCTTCAGCACAACTGTGCATGTGCGGATATTTGGAATGGCACTGCAGGCAAAATTGAAAAGGTTTTCATTCCATCAGGAACACATCTTCAGCACGCCTGTGCATGCGAGAGGTAAGGCCCGAGATGGGCGGCACTCTGAAGGCCGATCGATCGGTGCCCGAACAAACACAGTTTTTCAGCGGCGCTGTGATGGAAAAGCGCAATTGAGACAAACTCTACAGTCGAAAACAGAATAGGACCAAAGACTTGCACCGAACGAAGTTCAACACAGAGGCTAGGCACACAAGTCTCAACCAGACTGCGGAGAGAAAACAATCTAACAAAAGAGTCGATGCCCATGAGCAGTACCACAGAGAAGGAGTCACTTGATCATGTGATTTGAAAAATAACTTGCACAACTCTGAATTCAACACTAAATAGCAGGAGTATGCAGAGGATGTGCATCTACAGACACACATGTCATCGAACTACGGACACTGAAGCTGAACATACACCCACGGTGTAACACAAGCAGGGAAGAAATTTAAAAATAGTGCCCCAAATAACAGATAAGCAACCAAAATGTAAAGATTGAGTACTTGGTCCCTGCTCCGTGGGAGGAAATGAAAGACAAAACGGAGGGACACAGAGGCCGGACTGACCACTAGCAAGCAAGGATTTTTAAAGGACATCAAAACAAACAAATGAAAAGCAGTGGGTGGGCTGTAAGCCCAAATAGTGAATACAGCATGTCTCAAAAATACAGCACATGCGCTGCCTAGGCTCAACCTAAATAGCATGGTCACTCTAGTGGCATCTGTGGTAGAGATGTGGAATGGCACAGTTGGTGGCCAAAGCTGCAGCAGCGTTCGTGGGTAAGTGACTGATGAAAGTGACTTGAAGAATAGTGTCTGCATTCAAAATCATATGGTACAATTATTGTTGATTCCAGGATCAGCTTCTATGGATATACATTCACTCAGGCACATGATCTAGCACTATCCTTACCACAAGATTAATTTTAAACCAGAGACACTCAACAAAGAGCAGTGCATTCCTTGGAAAGTTTGGTGCAATTTTGTAAGAACCAAAGAATTCCTGTGCTACTCTGAAGTGTAGCCTCAATGAAACATTTTAAACAAAGCAGGTGCCAGCAGAAATATCTGGAGGGGTCAACTTAGGGCACGTGCTGATCTGAGGCTGGTTAGTAAACATCTGTACTCCCACAGTGTCACCTCCCTCCTTCCTATTGGCTGTACATCACCTGCAGGCGACCCTTCTGAACAACAATCTACCTTCGTTTGCAGAAGACAATATAATGGATTTCTGCTAGGAATAATTTAACAAAGATTTTCTGATAAGTGCCTTAGGACAAGCCCGATGTTTTCCACCCCAGTTACTCCACAAGACTATTTTATGCAGACTTTGCACCTGACACCTATTGGCTTACAACATGGTTTACATATGTTTGGGGTATGTAACCATTTAAAGATTAACATAGGTACTAAAGTAATGGTGTCCTGATAGTGGCAAAGTATAATTTTCCTGAACACTAGCTGAATACCCATTTGAAATAGCTACACAATACTGGTATTTAGGCAAGCTTTCTCTATTAACTTGCTTAAAAATTACTTTGATTCCATCATTGCATGTGCAAGGGTGGTTGCTGGGGCTTTGGGGAAACTACCTGCTAGAAGACAATACAAGTTCTAAATTAAAATGAAGAGTTACAAATACTGAATTGTTACTCTACAAGTGTGGAATTCTACAATGGAAGCATCTATTCAAATTTCAATTAACTGAAATGCACATTTGGAAGTGTTGGCTAAGACTGGCACAAGATACCCCTGGGTACTACTTTTAAATACCATGCAAGAACAGTGATATACTAGAACGAATCTAGTAAGTCAAACAAAAGGTCCCAGGCACGTAAATTTAAGGTCAATCTGAGGCTTTGAAGTTCAGTTTGCAAGAGGGCCACAATGCTGTGGGCAATATATCTTGGAAGAAAATAATGAATATGCTACTTACCAGTATGCATCTGTTCTTGGCATGTAGGGCTGCTAACATTCATATCTTAGCATTAGATCGCCGCCTAGTGTTGGGCTCGGATGATTGCACATTGTTGTCCTGGAAGAGTCTTCGAAGTATCCTGAGATAGGTGGCTCCTCCCCTGGACTACAGTGCGCATGGGCATCGGCTCCATCCCCAGATTGTTTTTCGCCATTGTGGCAGAAGATGGAGTGAAAGTGTAAAGGATGTCCATGCTAATGAATAAATACAATAGTATATCTGCAGCTGCGACAGGCACCGGGGAGGAGGGCGGGCGATATGAATGTTAGCAGCCCTACATGCCAAGAACAGATGCATACTGGTAAGTAGCATATTCAGTTCGAGGCATGTGGGCTGCTAAATTCATATCTTAGCATAGAATACATAGCAGTCCCTCCATCAGCGGCGGTTGCCCGTGCCAGCTGCAGAAACCTGAAAAAGTGTCTTGAGAACAGCCTGTCCTACAGCTGCTTGCTGCTTGGAGTGCACATCAACACAGTAGTGTTTTGTGAAGGTATGTGGTGTGACCCACGTGGCTGCTCTGCAAATATCCTCTAAAGGAATGTTCCCTAGGAAAGCCATGGATGCCCCCAGTTTGCGTGTGGAGTGCGCTCTGGGGGGTATTGTTAAAGTGCGCTTGGCTTTTTGATAACATATCTGGATGCACTTAACAATCCACCTGGCTATCCCTGCTTTGGAAATTGGGTTGCCTTTGTGTTGTGGTGCGAAGGCAACAAAGAGTTGTTTTGTCTTTCTAAAGGGTTGTGTTCTGTCTATGTAGTACATCAACGCCCTCCGTACATCTAAGGTATGGAGCATTCTTTCCGCCACCGTTTGCGGGTTTTGAAAGAATGCTGGTAAGTCAATAGTTTGGTTAAGATGAAACTGTGACACCACCTTAGGAAGGAATTTAGGGTTAGTGCGTAGCACTACCCTATTTGGGTGAATTTGAATGAACGGCTCTTGTATGGTGAGCGCTTGCAGCTCACTGACACGCCTCAGAGACGTAATAGCTATCAGAAAGGCCACTTTCCACGTAAGGAATTGGAGCTCACACGAGTGCAGTGGCTCAAATGGTGGCCCCATCAGTCTGGTGAGAACGACGTTGAGGTTCCACACCGGAGCTGGTGGTGTTCTTGGGGGAATGACTCTCTTCAGACCTTCAAGGAAGGCTTTAATGGCGGGCACTCTGAAGACAGAGAGGTGCTGCCTGTTCTGAAGATAAGCCGCTATGGCTGAGAGATGTATCCTAATGGAAGTGTACGCCAGATTGCACTTGTAGAGATGTAACAGATAGCAGATGATGTTGGGAATAGATGCATCTAGTGGGTTGATGTCATTGGACGTACAGTAGATGACAAAACGCTTCCACTTAGCAGCATAGCATGCTCTAGTAGTTGGTTTCCTCGCCTCCTTGATGATACTCATGCATTCTGGAGGTAGGTTAAGGTATCAAAACTCTAGGACTTCAGGAGCCAGATCGCCAGGTTGAGCTGTCGTGGATCTGGATGCTGAATGTCTCCATGGTTCTGCGTCAAAAGACTGGGCGTGAGGCGCAGTCTTTGATGCGGCACCACTGAGAGTTCGAGGAACGTGGTGTACCATGCTTGTCGTGCCCACGTTGGAGCAACCAGGACGAGAGTCATGGAGTGCTGCCTTAGCTTTCTTGCGACCAGCGGTATTAGAGGGGCTGGCGGAAAAGCGTATGCAAATTTGCCTGACCAGTTCATCCATATCGCATTCCCCTGCGACTGTGGGTGAGGGAACCTGGCGGCAAAGAGTCGGCATTTTGCGTTCTCCTTTGTTGCGAACAGGTCTATCTCCGGATGACCCCACTGCTGGAAGAACGGGTGGAGAACAGAAGGGTGTATCTCCCACTCGTGCATCTGATGGCTGTATCTGCTGAGCAGATCCGCCATCTGATTGTCCTTGCCCGGGAGGTGTTCTGCCATGAGGAAAATGTTCCTCTGAATGGCCCACTTCCACATGCTCTGAGCCAGATGAGACAGCTGTGGCGAGTGGGTGCCCCCCTGTTTCTGAATGTAGTACATCGCGGTCATGTTGTCCGTCCGGACTAGCACGACCTTGTTGCTCAGATGTACAATGAAGGACTTGAGCGCCATGAAGATTGCCATCAGTTCCAGATAGTTGATGTGCATCTTCTGTTGCTGCGTCGTCCATAGTCCCTGCACTGTGTAAGTGAGCACATGTGCTCCCCAGCCCTGGAGAGATGCGTCCGTCGTCAGGACAATCTGCGGCACGGGCTCGTGGAACAGTCGGCCCTTGCAAAGGTTGTGTGGAGTCCACCAATGCAGAGAGTCGTATGCCCGACTGGTAACCAACACTAGGTCTGTCAATTGCCCACGAGCCTGTGTCCACTGATTCGCTAAGCACTCCTGGAGCGGGCGCATATGTAACCGTGCGTGAGGGACTATGAAGATGCAGGAGGCCATCATGCCTATCAACTGCATGAACACTCTCGCTGGCAGGGAGTGTCGTGGTCTGAATCGTTGGATCAGCGACTGAATGCTGTCGATTCTGACTTGGTTTGGCTGAGCCATGGCTGTCAGGGTGTTGATCGTAGCACCCAGGAACTGCCGGACATGTGCCGGCTGAAGATGCGATTTTGGGTAATTTAGGGAGAAACCCAGATCGTGAAGAAGGTGAATTGTAGTCGACATGTCTGCGGCGCACTGTTGCTCTGACTTGGCTTGTACGAGCCAGTCGTCTAGGTAGGGGTAGACATGGATATTCTGCCTCCTGAGGTGCGCCGCCACTGTCGCTAGACACTTGGTGAACACCCTCGGGGCCGTAGTGACTCCGAAGGGTAGGACTTTGAACTGGTAGTGCCTGCCTTGAATAGTGAACCTGAGGTATTTCCTGTGTGACGGGTGTAGTGGAATGTGGAAATAAGCATCCTTGAGATCTAAGGTCGCTAAGAAGTCTCCCTGGTTTAGCAGGGGAAGAATCTGTTGTAGTGTAAGCATATGGAAATGCTCTGACAGTATGTACCGGTTGAGGGGACGTAGATCGAGAATGGGCCTGAGAGAACCGTCCTTCTTTGGAATAAGGAAGTACAGGGAATATACCCCTGTGCCTTCCTCCCCCACCGGCACGAGCTCGATTGCGCCTTTTTGCAGCATCGCCACCACTTCCTGCTGCAATAAGTGCAAGTGCTCTGCGGACATAGGCCTTTGCCTCGGTGGGATGTTGGGTGGAGTGGATGTCAGCTCTAGGCAATAACCATACTGGATTAGTTGTCGCACCCACCTGTCTGTGGTGATGTTTCTCCAGACGGGCAGGAACTGCTGCAGTCTCCCCCCGACAGGTGTTATGTGGTCGGGGGGCAGTGACAGAAAGTCACTGTTTGCTCGGAGTAGAGGTGCGGGAGCTGTTGTTTCCTCTGCCGCGACCTCTGTTGCTGTTATTCCTATAGCCTCCCTTGTTCTGTTTAGTGAACGAGGATTGCGCCCCACCTTTGGAGAACTGGGATTGTTGACCCATCTGTCCTCTGGTGACTCCACGTGCACCTGAGCGACGAAAATTGCTGCCACGAAACTGTTGGGACTGCAGGGCCCCCATAGACTTAGCAGTTTCCGTGTCCTTCTTTATTTTCTCTAGGGTGGTGTCAACATCCGGACCAAACAGACTATCAGGATTGACTGGCTGATTCAGAATTGTTGTTTGAATATCCTGCTTAAATCCTGAGATGCGTAGCCAGGCTTGCCTTCTCAGCATAACGCTAGTGTTGATAGCCCTAGCAGCTGTGTCCGCAGCGTCAAGTGCACACTTGATGGCTGCGTTTGATATTAGCTTTCCTTCCTCAATAAGCATTTTGGTGCCTTCTTGGAACTGTGGGGGCAGGTGTTGTATAACCTGTTCTAGGGTGTCGTAGTGCGCCCTATCATAACGCGCCAGGAGCGCCTGTGTATTTGCGATGCGCCAAAAGTTTGCCGCCTGTGCAGCCACCCTTTTGCCTCCTGCCTCAAGCACTTTGGACTCCTTATCCGGGGGAGGAGCTTCACCCGTTGTCTGGGAGTTGGCACGTTTCCTGGCATTGGCAACCACAAGAGAGTCCAGTGGCAATTGTCCCCGGATGTAGACGGGGTCCGCAGGTGCAGGCCTGTACTTCTTTTCAATGCGAGGGTTGACCACTCTCGCCCTCGTAGGCTCCTTAAAAATGTCCCCAGCATGTTTGAGAACACCTTTCAGCATAGGAAGTGTCTTTACTGTCCTTTCAGATATGGCAAAGGTGTCAAAAAGGAAGTCTTCCTCAACCGGGTCGGCATGCATGTCCACATCATGATTGGCTGCCGCCCGTTCAATTAGTGCATGAAATCCTGCTGAGTCCTCAGTCGGGGATGCACGTGCATTAAAGGTCTGCGGGTCTTGGCCCACACCTTGGGTGTTCTGGTCACCAGTGTCGTCGTAAGAATCTGGTTGTACATCAGGTTCATCGATAGGGAAATTGTACTGTTCATCCTCATCATATTCCTCACCCACAGAGTGTTCTGGGGAGGGAGTAGGGCTCCGTCTTGGAGGAGGCTGAATCGGTTCCGTGAGGCCTGAGGCCTCAAGGGGCACCCTCTTCTTTTTCAACGGGATGACGTAGGGGTCCACCGGCTCCGAAGTGATCTTCCGTTTATAGAGTGTCAGCTTGCCGGTGGCAGCATCGATGAAATGCTCTGAATCGTCTTCCGATTCGAGTACACGACGTGGAAGAGGGTCAGGCAGCGAGGAACCCTGTTTCGGAGCCGATTTCGTCGAAAACGCTTTCGGCGCCTCCTTAGGTGGCAAGAGAAAAAGGAGTTTCCCAGAAGGCTTAGCCGGAGCGTTCATTTGCGGCTGCGGTGATGGCATCGGAGCCGATGGAGCAAAGGCTTTCTCCCTGATTCTCTGCAGTGACTCCGCAATGGGGGACGGTACACTGCCAGTGGGTTTCGTCGCCGACAAGGATGCTTTGAGCGGTCCCTCGGATCCGACGTCCTCGCGGGCCTTGTGCGGTTTGGGCGCGGAAACCGTCTTCGGCACCTCCGAATCTTGAGGCCTGGGCGCAGACTTCTTGGGCGTAGCCTCTTTGGAGCCGACCTTGGCGGGCTTGGACGGCGCCGGAGCCGCTGATCCGTGCCGACCATCTTTCTTGGGGGCCCCTTCCTCGGGCGTCGGTTTCGATTTCGGAGCATCGGAATCGACAGACTTCCTCGGCTTCTGCGGACCGGAGGTCGACGGAGCCGACGGGGTGACGGGCACCGACTTCTTCACAGGCACGGCAGCCATCTTAGGGACACTCGAGTCCTTAGGTTTCAGTTTCGATTTCGGGTCGGCCATTTTAGGTGTTGACGACCCCGACGGTTTCAGTTTCGGTTTCGAAACAGCGTGCCCAGCAAGTGAGTCCGTAGCCGGGCCCGAAGGCGGGGCTGTGGCTTGCGGCAACGGGTCCTGGGTAAGGCCGACAGGCGATCCCGTGTCCCGGTCGGTATCCTCGTAACCTTCGGGGCAGAGCTCGTCTGCAGAGCTATCCGCCGCGGCCCCATATATCTCATCGTCGTCTCCTACCTCTTCGACGTATTCGAGGACCTGACCCGCGACTCCGTCGTCGTCTCCCGGATCCGCCTCGACCTCCGTCTGTGATGGGGAGATTTGTAGAAGGTGACCCTGGACCTCTTCTTCCGGGTCGCCGAAGATGTTCTCCGGATCTGGGGCCGCTTGCCTAGCCTCCAAGCGCACCGCGCGCCGAAGCTTGAGAGTTTTCTTGGAGCGGAACTGTGCACAGGCCTTGCACTTGCCGTCGTCGTGGTCCGGTGAAAGGCACTTGTTACACACGGGGTGTAGATCGATGTGTGGGTACTTGGACCCACAGAGCGGGCAGTATTTAAACGGGCTCCGCTCCATGTCCGTAAAGGCTTGCTGTCGTGTCGCGATGAGAAGGCCTCAAAGTTTAGAAAGCGAAGAAAACTCCGCTTATTCCGGCTTCAAGAGACGGAAGACTCGAGACCGAGCGCAGACAATACCGACGCAAGAAAATCGAGGCCTTTTGGCCGGTAAAAGATAGTATTACTTGGTTCCGACAGTAAGACGTCGAGACCACATCCGAACCCAATGGCGGAAAAAAACAATCTGGGGATGGAGCCGATGCCCATGCGCACTGTAGTCCAGGGGAGGAGCCACCTATCTCAGGATACTTCGAAGACTCTTCCAGGACAACAATGTGCAATCATCCGAGCCCAACACTAGGCGGCGATCTAATGCTAAGATATGAATTTAGCAGCCCACATGCCTCGAACTTAGGAATTTATGAAAATAACAAAGTTATGAATTAGACCAGCCATCTTGAAAAATAAATTATATTTGCAATTAAGAACTGCTGTACCATATTACAGCATGGATATTCAGTCTCATGTAACTGGAAGGTGAATGTTGTAGCTAAGGATATGTCCACCACCAAATCTGGAAGTAGTTGTGCCTTGGATGACTACCTTTGATCAAGATCTAAAGTGTCCTTTATGTCAAAAGGCCACTCAAACCCTGATTCAATGTTTTGTAATTCTGAGATAAGTTGATTGATTATCATAGACCGGTGTTACTACCAACTTTTTCAAAATGGCACGTGTAGTGTACAGGAACTTGAATATAATGAAATTTGGGTATATCCAGTTATGCTTTAAGTCAGAAAAGCTTTTTACAATATTTCACGGATTGATTAAAGGGAGTTTTTTCTACATTGTATTTTATTGTATATTTGTAGGTTTTTTTAAATGTTTACATTGCCTACATTGACAAAAACTGAACAAATAAGTACACTTGAAAAAAGAGATTATTATGATTTTATGACTTTTATATGAACTCTATCGATGCTCATCTTGGCAAGGAAATGAACTTGATAACAACATTAAGGCTTGTCAATGAAATAGAAACAGGTAGACTAGTTTACCTCACTAATTTTATCAACTGCACATTTCTCTGGTTTTTCCCCATGCCTTCTCTCTCAACCCTAATTTAATTAATTCTGTATTCCATCCTCCCCTTCCGAAAGGGCTTGGTTTTACTTTGATCAAATTCATCTGGACATTGCTTCTTTTAATTATGATTTCCTTAAACTGCAATAAATATACTACTGCTCTCAATATGTCTGAAGACAAGACAGGTGCTCAGTACTGAGGGAAGCATAATGTTTTGATCATTTTAAGAAGGCTCTTTGCTCCGGCAGTGCCAGCTTAACTTTGTCAGAGGCCTGTATTTGGTGTACTTGACTTAAGTACTTATAGGGTTTAGTGCTCTTGGAGGACGACCAAAACCTTAAAATGTAATTACTGGATTTACTGGAAAGTATAGTTAAGCTACAGGGTTGTAAAGCTTGCTAAATTGCAGAAAGACCTGCAATTTAACATGTATTTAAATACATTACAGCTTGACAGACACGTGTAACAGTATTCAGAGCCTATCTACACAAGGAATGAAGTTGTGGAGCTTCTTATGACATATGAACGGACCTGGATGAGATTTATTTGCTTTAGTTTAAAGGGAACCAGCTCTTTTACTTAATTGTTTTCACTGAATGAGGTCTAATAGCTAGTGCTGAAACATTTCTGTGTTGAACGTGGAGTACTTGATAAAAGGAAACTGCGATTAATTCCAGGTGTATTTCTCAGTTAAATTAGTAGGCCGGGTTTGCTTCATGATGCTTGCTGGATTGCACAAATTAAAGTTGTACATTTATGGACAGGTTGTCATTTTAGCTACTGTCCAGTCCCATCAGAAGAGGGGCAATTGTACCTCTAACAGGATAATGTGGGTGTCTCCATTCAAGGGATCTTAAGATTCCATTGTCAGTCAGTTCTTAAAAGAGGTTAAACAGACAAAACTGATTTTTTTAAATACAGATTAGTAATAACTATTTATACATCTGTCCAATCCCTAAGGACTATCAGTTTTAAACACACTCTGGCCGATTGTCCACCTGTCTACCAAGGGGGCTGAGGCCACTGTGGGATATCTCATTATTGCATTTGTTATATATTTTATGTATTGGTCTATTCAATGTATAGTTTATTTCCCCCTCTTAGAATTTGGTATATCCTGTTAGCGTGTTCCAGATTAGAATGTAATAATTCAAAGAAACAATGACAGTTGCGTTGGTGGAACTGTAGCTTGACTGTGGCTGGAGTTTCTTCTTTGATTGAAATACATTTCTATTTGGAACATACATCTATACTCAGTGGTGCTTATTTGAGAATAATTTCACATACAGGCTTCACAATCCTGGAAAACATCCATCTTCCAGTTTTAGCATTTTGAGAGATCTCCGCCTGCTCACGGGGTTGTCTGTGATATGAAGAAAGGTCCCGCACCTCCTTCCAGCTCTCAAGTTTTGCTGAGCAGGTTCCATATTTGAAGCTCTCACTCTGCAAACAAGGGAGTCTTCAATAGGTCAATGCGAGAGTCACTATGACCCAGTAGTCCTTAAGTGGCCAAACAGTAGTGTCAGGGGTTACAATTGACTGAGCCAGCCGAGACTCTAGCTACAGTAACCCAGCAGTTCCCCCGCCTCTAAATGGAGTGGAAGAACCACAAGGTTAGTATGGCGGAAGAACTGCTGTCTCACTGCATTCCTCCAGCTCTGCCAAACCCTAAATAGGCCCTGAGTCTGCTATTGATGCACTGATCCAGCTGGGAGGCTGCCTTTTACTCTTGAAACAGAACCGTTGAGCTTAAAGAATCTAAAATTCTGCAAAACCTGAATCATATACATGTATTTCCTAGAAACTTCAGGAGAATAGGTAGTTCTGAAAAAGCGGGATCGGAGATGGCATCTGCATTCTTCAGATGTCAACATCACTGATTATTCTGAGAAAAATGTATGAAGGAAGGCCAAAGAGCTTATTATTACATTGACCCAAGTATAACTACAATTCAATTTGAGGTCATTAATCATTCAATCGATTCCCAAAAGAACACTGCCATATAAAATTAAATTGAGAAAAGCACGAACATAAGTCCCTACATGATTGTCAAAATCTGTAGCACTCATAATGCCATAAGTGGTAAATGTATTTGGAATACGAGAACTGATTACTGTGCTTATCTTGCTGCTCTAAAACCTACTCCGTATGCAGAAGATGTTTTTCCAAGTGAATTTTACAAAGGCTCTTAAACCTTAGGTGTAGGTTAGGTACCTCAGGTTCATGAGTTTGTTGCCCACTTACTTGGTTGTTGTGCACTCAGTTGGCCAATGTGTAGGCCCAATATTCCATAATGATCTTAAAATAAGACAGTCTATGTGTGATGATGAATTAAGGATCTGGTCCAGGAATCAGGTCACATTGCATTGATACAAGAAGATGGAGCAGCATACTTAGCCCAATTTACCTGTTGAGAGTTTTGGAGGAAGTCCTGCAATTCTGTTTGGTGTGATTAACCTCTGATCCTCGGGAAACCAAGCTTCATTTATCACATTTTTTGTGGAGAAATGGATTAATCTTTGCCTTAACTCTGACACAGTAAGGCTAGTCTCTCCATTCAAAATCATGGCTGCAATACCTAGGAGAAAATAAATTTTGTTTAAATACAGTTATGCAACAGTTTTACCTTTGGCTACAAATAGAATTCTAGTTATAATGGGGCATAGGAGTGGTGTGCAAACAAATATAGTAATGACCATGCATTTTGAAAGCAAACTTGCTTTTTAATACAAGGTTGATCTTGGGAAAGAGTCAGACTTGGAAGGGGCTAGAATCCGCTCATAAAACCAATACAAATGTATTTATTTCTGGCATTTCAATTTAGTGTCTGCTCCTCAGTGATGGTTCTACTTTTTTCCTTTTTAAAGTAGAGACATTGGCTTCCTGCCCATCATCCCATCTTGGTTTGAAGGATGATTGCCTTAAACTACTTCTTGTATCTCGGTGCTGTGTTTTTCACAAACAGTTTAGGCCATACACAGGTCATGAACTGCCCCCTGTTTTGATGCCTCCGCTTCTCAATGCACAGGTCCTTTTGCTTCCTCCATACACTCCCCAGTATGTTCTACATGTGATGTCCACAGGAAATAACTACTTCTCCTGCTAAAGTCCATCCTAATCTGGCTCCTGCTATTCATCACCAAGAATCAAAGGCTAATGGTGAGAGTCCAATGAGTCTATTTTTGCGCAATACACCTTACCCTAAGACCCTGTAGAAGCCTTTATCTGTATCACTGAGGAAGCCCCAAACTTCGCTCAAATACCATTTCATGTCAAGGATGTAGTTTTGGCTCAACAATGAAGCAAAAAACCAATTGTGGTTCCCTGCAGCAGGGCTTATGTTTTCAAATTACCCGAACTACAAAAAATGCAAAAAAAGCTTCCAAGGGATGGCAAGCTGCTGAGAGGTATTGATGACAGGGCCGGACTGGCTACCGGGCAGTTTGGAACAGGGCCGGACTGACTACCGGGCAGTTTAGAATGCCGCCGAGCTGATGGCTGATTTCACTGTGGTGGGGGCTGATTTCGTTCATGGAGACCTGCGTTTGCTTCGAAATAATTAAAGCTAAACGAATTTTGTTTAGCACACGCAGGTCTCCATGAACGAAATCAGCCCCCAGCTCAGCAGCATTCCAAACTGCTTGGTAGCCAGTCCGGCCCTGTTTTGGAATGCTGCTGAGCTGGGGGCTGATTTCGTTCATGGAGACCTGCATGTGCTAAACAAAATTCGTTTAGCTTTAATTATTTCGAAGCACACGCAGGTCTCCATGAACGAAATCAGCCCCCACCACAGTGAAATCAGCCCCCAGCTCGGCAGCATTCCATACTGCTTGGTAGTCAGTCCGGTCCTGATTGATGACTAGGCTTTATTTACTGAGTGTGACCATTACCCTTATCAGGAGAACGTCAACCTTTTTAAAATACCCAAAGTCCCTACCTCCTCACACTCGCTGTAGCCGATCTGTGTTGAGCTCTGTGACATTTAAAGAACCCCTTGAAATTGCCTTGGGCTGTGTGTTGCACATTTACATGACGCGCCCTATGAAATTCTGGGGCCACTGACCACTAGTAGGCTCAGTGTCAATGAAAGCAGGTTGGCAAGGGCGACTTTCAGAGTTTTTTCTAATCCAAATTGGTGTTAAAAGCAAAACAAGTAACAGAAAACCTGCTGAGGTGGTTGGTAGACAGTTTGCTTATTAAAAAAAGAAAGAATAATGGTACCTTTGTTTTTCTTCTATGAATTCGAGCAATGCATTAGACAAAGAATATGTCAGACTTATATGGGGTGTTACTTCTTGCTACTTTGTCAAAAGCTACCTCAGTAGCGGTTAGGTGCTAGGGCAGCTGGAAAGCTGAACTGAAGATTGATTAGTCAACCAATGAGATATGAGGACAGAGACTATATGCTCAGGGAAATGGTAATGAGGATCAGAAGATGTCAACTTTAAATTTGAGAATTTTTTAGCTCCTGCTGTTGTAGCACTTCTCAGTCACTCTTTACAAATTATGTGTTCTGTCTTTTTCTTATATTCTATTCACGTAGCGGTAGCGTTCTCAGGCAACAGCCTTACTTCGCGTTGTGGAAACACTGGACCTCAGTCCGTGTGACACAGATAATGACCCCAGTTCTCATTAAATCTGTCCAGATCTCTGTACTGGGGTGAATGTATGACATTGTTCTGCATTCTGTCCATCAATTGTTGTTTTTGCATTTGTCACCCCGAGTGGGACGGGTATGCTCAGACGTGAGTCTTGTGCTCTCCACACCACTGGAGTCAAGCTATCCTGGCTGAAGACGGCTGAAAGCCAGAAACCGGTCCTAGGATGCTTGATTCCGGTCCAAGGAAGACATGGCTTGGCAGTTCGGGCTGGACTGTTCCCATGAGGCACAGGGTCAAGGCTGATTTGTATACGGCCATGTCTGAATTGGGGTGGTGTGGTGAGCAAAAAAACGATGGATTTAGGCCCAGATCTCTGTACTGGGTTGAATGTATGACATTGTTCTGCATTCTGTCCATCAACTGTTGTTTTTGCATTTGTCACCCCGAGTGGGACGGGTATGATCAGACGTGAGTCCCGTGCTCTCCACACCACTGGAGTCAAGCTATCCTGGCTGAAGACGGCTGATAGCCAGAAACCGGTCCTAGGATGCTTGATTCCGGTCCAAGGAAGACATGGCTTGGCAGTTCGGGCTGGACTGTTCCCATGAGGCACAGGGTCAAGGCTGATTTGCATATGGCCATGTCTGAATTGGGGTGGTGTGGTGAGCAAAAAAATAATGGATTTAGGCCCAGATCTCTGTACTGGGGTGAATGTATGACATTGTTCTGCATTCTGTCCATCAACTGTTGTTTTTGCATTTGTCACCTCGAGTGGGACGGGTACGCTCAGACGTGAGTCCCGTGCTCTCCACACCACTGGAGTCAAGCTATCCTGGCTGAAGACGGCTGATAGCCAGAAACCGGTCCTAGGATGCTTGACTCCGGTCCAAGGAAGACATGGCTTGGCAGTTCGGGCTGGACTGTTCCCATGAGGCACAGGGTCAAGGCTGATTTGCATATGGCAATGTCTGAATTGGGGTGGTGTGGTGAGCAAAAAAACGATGGATTTAGGCCCAGATCTCTGTACTGGGGTGAATGTATGACATTGTTCTGCATTCTGTCCATCAACTGTTGTTTTTGCATTTGTCACCCCGAGTGGGACGGGTATGCTCAGACGTGAGTCCCGTGCTCTCCACACCACTGGAGTCAAGCTATCCTGGCTGAAGACGGCTGATAGCCAGAAACCGGTCCTAGGATGCTTGATTCCGGTCCAAGGAAGACATGGCTTGGCAGTTCGGGCTGGACTGTTCCCATGAGGCACAGGGTCAAGACTGATTTGCATATGGCCATGTCTGAATTGGGGTGGTGTGGTGAGCAAAAAAACGATGGATTTAGGCCCAGATCTCTGTACTGGGGTGAATGTATGACATTGTTCTGCATTCTGTCCATCAACTGTTATTTTTGCATTTGTCACCCCGAGTGGGACGGGTATGCTCAGACGTGAGTCCCGGGCTCTTCACACCACTGGAGTCAAGCTATCCTGGCTGAAGACGGCTGATAGCCAGAAACCGGTCCTAGGATGCTTGATTCCGGTCCAAGGAAGACATGGCTTAGCAGTTCGGGCTGGACTGTTCCCATGAGGCACAGGGTCAAGGCTGATTTGCATACGGTCATGTCTGAATTGGGGTGGTGTGGTGAGCAAAAAAAAGATGGATTTAGGCCCAGATCTCTGTACTGGGGTGAATGTATGACATTGTTCTGCATTCTGTCCATCAACTGTTGTTTTTGCATTTGTCACCCCGAGTGGGACGGGTATGCTCAGACGGGAGTCTCGTGCTCTCCACACCACTGGAGTCAAGCTATCCTGGCTGAAGACAGCTGATAGCTAGAAACCGGTCCTAGGATCCTTGATTCCGGTCCAAGGAAGACATGGCTTGGCAGTTCAGGCTGGACTGTTCCCATGAGGCACAGGGTCAAGGCTGATTTGCATATGGCCATGTCTGAATTGGGGTGGTGTGGTGAGCAAAAAAAACGAGGGATTTAGGCCCAGATCTCTGTACTGGGGTGAATGTATGACATTGTTCTGCATTCTGTCCATCAACTGTTGTTTTTGCATTTGTCACCCCGAGTGGGACGGGTATGCTCAGATGTGAGTCCCGTGCTCTCCACACCACTGGAGTCAAGCTATCCTGGCTGAAGACGGCTGATAGCCAGAAACCGGTCCAAGGATGCTTGATTCCGGTCCAAGGAAGACATGGCTTGGCAGTTCGGGATGGACTGTTCCCATGAGGCACAGGGTCAAGGCTGATTTGCATATGGCCATGTCTGAATTGGGGTGGTGTGGTGAGCAAATAAAAGATGGATTTAGGCCCAGATCTCTGTACTGGGGTGAATGTATGACATTGTTCTGCATTCTGTCCATCAACTGTTGTTTTTGCATTCATCACTCTATTTACTGCTATAAAACATCCCCAACTGAAGCCTTCATTTATTACTAAGCCCTTAATTTAGTGGTAATCCAGTGCTTTTTGAAGAGATGGGGAATTACTTATCTGTAGAAGGGATACGACAGATTTATTTTGCATGTCCTGTCTTTTTACTAACACGAGTTTTCTGGTAGCAATCTGTGACAGTAATACCTTGCAGTACCCTGGTAATACCTTTCCTGCTTATAAATTGTGACAATGGTAAAAAATGATTGTTAATGCAAATTTACCACTTTCCTCTAAATGCATTGCAGAACTAGTTTCTATTCATTTAGCTCCTGTGCTCTACCAATACCCCGTGGCTATCCATAGACTAAATTCCAACTGGCTGACGACCAGGGATTAGGCAAAGGGCAGTCCATATCCATTGACAGTAGGCTGGGCTACTCTCTGGTGGCACGGAATGCCAATTCATTTAATTTGAGTCCCACCATTTAACGTACTAAAACAATATATCTTAAGTGGACTCAATAGAAACCTTTTGGAACCTGTAAACTGGAATTTCCTGTAGTTGTCATTTTCTTTCTTAAATTGCGCTAAATGTGTTTAGTTTGTGCAAAGAACTTCACCTTACTTTGTTTTGTTCACTCAGACAAAACGAAGCAAAAAAAATAATAATCAAATAAGCAAGCAATAAAAAGTAAATAATTCTCTGTAAATTATGGACATGCCTTCTAAATGTATTTTCTGAGACAGCATATATGAAATAATTACCAGCGACATGTGCTGCAGCTTGCGAGGTCCCGCTCTTTGATGTAAAACAAGTGCTGCAGTCACTGGATGCGCCTATGATGTCATCACCTGGTGCAAAGATATCGACGCAGCGACCATAGTTTGTCCCAAGTGGTCCCATATTGACCGGCTGATCCTGGAAGTTCGTTGCTCCAACTGTGATGACCTAAGTATTGTAAACGTCACAGTAGCAGTATTAGCACAGCAGCAGTGCCCAAGAGCAAACACTAATGTGTTAATAAATCTAGGCCTAATTCACAGAGTCTGGAAGACAGAGCAAGTGCTTTCTGCCCCACCCACCAAAGTGCTTATGCTAGATATGACCTACAACACTCAAAATACACTACCGGTGCCCCAAGGAGTTAGCTGTGCATTATACCACTCTGGATCTATTCCATTCGAGAACCTGAACAAGAACTACATTTTTTTTCTCAACAGCCATTCTTTCAGAAACCTAATGCCTCTGTGTTGTTAGTAACATAATCCCAAGCGCAGCCTGAACAATTCAATGCACAGCGACATCATCAGGGGGTTTGATGTCAACACTGGGGGTCTGACTCTCAAAGCCATTTTGGACTGTAAATAACAATTTACAGTTAAAAATGCCTTCATTTCCACCTGTCAGGAATTCACAGAAGAATTCCCACCACTGTAAAAGTTTCACTATAACAGATTTCTCCGGCATGTGTGCAGAAAATTCTGCAGTAGATGATCCCAAGTAAAGAGTGGGGGTTGGGTGGACAAAGGCATGGTATGCCTTGCAAGCTTGTGAATGCCAACCAGCTAAGAAGTTTGTTGACATTCATAAACGTCATTCCAACCTTTCCCACCATAGAAATGGTTGGGGTTTTATTTCTCAAAAGGCTTGAGTCCCCCCGCCCCCTTCCAGACTGGGAAGGAAAATGGATCACCTCCAAATATGGACAGGATGTAGAGGAAGGGGTTTCTCCACTGGGAAATGCTTGCCTTGTGGACAAACATACAATAGTATTGTTCAGTATCATATTGTTTATACGAGAGCTTGTGTAACATGTCATATGACATTCCCAGTAATAGGACTGGAGACTAATGTCAAAGGTATTACATCTGCATCTGTTCGTAAGGGTACTGAGAGAGGTGCAGATGTGTGCTATTTGTTGTGAATCGAGTCTTGAGAAATCGCCACTTCGAAATTAAACAATGAAAAAGTTTCAGTTCCTAAAAAAAAACACTTTGAAAATTCTGAACTAAAAAGGAAGAATTACAAAACTATGCTAAGTAAAAAGGGAACAAGGAAGTATGGGGGGTACCAGTTGTAAGTTAAAACATGTGAAAAAAGGAAAAGGAAAGTAAAAAATAATAAGATTTAAAATGGGATGAACATGATACAATAAAAAGGAGTGAAGAGGAATAACACAAGTTGTGGTTGTGGGACTGGTGTGACTCCTGTGAGGAAAAAAGACATAAGAAAGAAAACACAAAGGAAAACACCATATTAAAAATAAAAAGAAGACTCAACCTAAAGAAAAACATGAAATAAAGAAACAGAAGTAAAAATATGAGTAAAAAATGAATTTATGTGGAACATTCCATCAGGATATCATTCAGTAAGGATAAAGTGTAACTACCTCTGGTTCAGATGCAGGTGAATACAGGCAAGCGTCATCCTTGTAATTTCCCGCTGCAGCAATCATAACCACTCCGTTCCGCACCATGAGCCGACAAGCAGCGTTCATTGTGCGGCTGTAACCACCAACAAAAGGAAGCAGAACCACCAATGGGCTGTATGGCTGTTCAAGAAGGGTTTTCCTGATAAATTCTAGGCCTGTTGGGACGGTACAGAAAATCAGTTTTGAGAAGTTTACCTTATAATAATATTCTACTTGAATTGATTCTTATACATTAAATATTGATTCATAAAGAACGTGAATGTTCTACAGTACACCAGTATACATTTACAGATGGTCAACATATGGTAATACATTAAACATGTTTCTAGAAATATTGGTTTGAAGCAATCGAAGATTAATGGAAAGGGATTTATGGAAAACTTGGTACAAAAAACTGGTCTATTCTAAGTGCATCATAATAGACACACTAGTGACCTAGTTGCAATCCTTTTCTTCTCCCTAATGTCAGTGCAACACCTCAGCCCTCACTGAATGTAGCGATGATCACCCTCTAAAGTAGTGACCTATTAGAAGAGTCATCTGAAAGGTCAGAGGATTCACAGTAAAGTGTCATATGTGGAGCCTCTAACTTCTGTAGGAGCAGAAATACAGACATGTCTGGGCTTCAACCTTTCCCACAGATGAACAAGGAACTGATTTAAGGCACTGCATTCCACAGTGTCTGGTGTTTAACAGTTACGTGTGACTACCAATTACATACAACTCAGTGGTCCACTTTTAGCGGTAGGGGGTCACCTTCCAGCAAGTAGGGATGGCAATGCTGATCCCCTGGACCTAGCCCCGCAATAGTAACAAAAAAGTCATCCTTGTGGATGCAGACAGAACCATCTAGTATCCTATGTCAATTGTCTTGTGTTCAATTAGCACCCACAAATTTGCTGAGACTCTTTTGCAGTATTTGTTAGAATAGCCTTTCCTGAAGAAGCCATTTCTGACCCTGGATCCCAGTTCATGAGTGGTGGACATCGTTTGGCAGAGGGTTGTACCACCATTTAAGAACTATTTGACATCCTAAGGCAAACAGACTTTGCTATAGGTTTAATGGGACCCTCTAAAGAATACTGAGCACATTTGGCGAGAAGTATGGGGATCAGTGGAAGAAGTATATATACTACCACATGTTTGCCTAAAGGTAGGTGCCAAAGGAGTCCACTTCAATCATTTCCCCATAACAATTATACAGTACCCGACAATTCAACCAAGATGGGTTGGGAAGTAAACATTGATAACAACCTGTGGCTATTAATCACTTTATCCTAATTTTGAGGAAGCTCTAGTAGGAGTCGATGTCCTTGGCTTGCCTGATGGATGCCGATCAGAAGGTTGGTAAAATGGAATTTCCTAGTCTGGTGCTTTACAGAGAGGCAGGAGATCTTAATGATAGTTCTGGTAAGGAAGCACAAGATGGCAGCTGCCAGGGCAGTGTTATGTCCAAATGGAAAAGGACTCCACACACCTGGTGTGTAAGTTATGCCTGTTGTATTGTAGGTGGTTGGTGCTAATAGGTAAATCCTCCTGAGTGAGAGGACGAATAGAATATTTGGTTTGCGTTGCTTCCTGGACGGGAGGACGTCTCCAATTGCAGTCTTTTGAATTTTTAATAATGTAATCACTCTTCAAAGGTTTTGATTTCACATAAATGTTTTATTCATCCTTGGTCATCTGTGTTATAAAACTTTCCTCAGTGATATAACATTGTATTCCATTGATTCACATTTTAATTTCTCATGCCCAATGCATTTCGGGTCCTGCCCTTCATCAGGGGCTTATTATCTGCAAACATAAAGGACATTTCTGGTATGATACTCTGTACATCCATTTTATAAAAAAATGCATCGTGCAATATCCTGACTTTTATAGTGATTATATAGTGTATGTTCTTGACATGCTTTGTGGTGATTGTGAAAAGCAATAAAATTACCAAGTGATATATTGCGGTGGTGTTTAGTAAATCAACACCAACTTGTTATGATAACAAGAGATGTACAAGTGATGTAACTGCTGAAAGAAAAGCGGGAATCGGTTAGTGAGCTGCTAGAACAGGACACAAAAACATGGTCAAGAAGATCATTGATGCTAGTAAAATAGCATCACGAGAGAACAAGCAAGGTGCACACAGTACTGATGTGAACATGATGAAGCCTTACTAGTGTCGTACTGAAGTAGTCCTGCTGGTCTGTTAAAACAAGGGCTTGAAGAGGAAGGCATCATAACCCTTAATTTTTGACAATTGTAGCAAGGACTGTAACTTTGTTCCCTTACATTTCTTTTTAAGCTCTCTGAGATTCTCATGGCAATGTTGCTGCGTGTGAGATCTACTTTTAAGGATTTGTTTCCTAGCCATACTGGTGTAGCTTAAAGGTAAGGACCAGGATATGAGCGCTGGTGATGCAGGAATATCTCACTCTCATCCTTACCGGACCTTCCCACAGAGCGCTGATGAACATAAAGAGGGAGGGTCATATGATTTTCCAGATGGGACTCATCACCAAGTGACAAAACAAAAGATCCCCATTTCAGCTCCACCATGGAGTTTTGTAGGCATTACTAGAACATGAAGCTAAATGAAAGTGTTTAAGACTGTCTTCACTTGCTGCATGGGTCTCTTTAAGTATCAGATTGTTCTTTGGCTTGAAGAATGTTGAAAGGCCAGCTACTGCCTCTAGATCACCCTCAGTCTAGATCAGAAATCAAGCATTGAGTCTATTGCAATGTTGTTGATGAGGATAATACAAGAAGAGAAGTAACTAGAAACACAGAAACCTGCTAGTTTCCTTTGATGGGAGCACTGAGGCTCTAATTACCAATGACCAGTAACTGCCAACAGTAACTGGGCACAGTAGTTCCCACAGCGGGGGTACTGGTAATACCAGGGCAAGGGTCAGTCACAAGTTGATCCTCAGTAGGCACATGTGGGCATGGGGAATTTCATGAGAAATCTTATTATCACTGATTTCAACAATTCCAACCATATATTCCACGTCTTAAGCAGGTGGCTTTGCTCATGGAAATCCATGATTTATTACCACACCCAAGAATGCCAGGTGCAGTAATACTACACAACAGGTAACACTGATTTAGGTGAAAAGTGAAGTTTTCAGCTGAGTAGGAATGAAAATCGATACATAACGGGGGCTCTTTAAGGACGTACGGTAGGTCCAGACCAGGTCATGGCTACTGCAGCATGGCCTATACCTTAGACTATGAAACCTAACAGTGTGGTTAGCAAAAGAGCTCCCTGTCAAGCACTGTAATGAGACTAATGCCAAGTCAGGGAAGACCTTCATCACATGTGCTTCCGATATTGGCAAGGGAGGCTTGTCATTAGTCAGAGCTCAAGGGATGGGAATTACAAATCAATCTTGCACTTGTCCCGCAAGCTTTTACCTACAATGCACAAGAGGACAATTGCTGATAAAGAATATTTCCCAACGGTTTGGGGTCTAAGAAGACTGAAGCTATACACCAAAGCCACGGCATTTCTTGTCCAGACCATCCACGTCACTCTTCAATGTTCTGAATGGTGTTATGGGGTCTCTAGAAACCAATGCCAAAGCTGATACAGATCTTGAGGGGGCATCCCAACTACAGACCTGGTCTGCTGAAGTCAGAATTCGGCTCAGTCACTTTTAATCTGGGAATGACATGTCAGCAGGTTGGGAATTTTTGTTTGAAATCTTTTGCTGAATGGTTAGCAGTTTGGCTGCCTTAGTGGCAGGTCTATATGAAAACTATACACTTAGAGTGTGGTCTCTCATTTTACTTAAGGAGTATCTAATAATGGGAAAGAATGCTGTAGTGCTCTTAGGCTGGAGACATGAAGGGATTCCCTCACCTGAATGACTGAAATGTAATGGTACCAGTTGATTGTGCATCCCTTGGAATGTGTAAGTTCTTGTGCTGAGAGTTACACTCCCTTATGCCAATTTATAAGTTCATGCCAGAATGATCCACAACATGTTCCCTAGAAGCCAGAACTCATTGGTTAATTAGATTAATTTATTATACTACCTACAGTGAGGATGAACTTCGAACCTCTTAGAGTACAAAGTCCCCATTATTAGCGGTAGGCGCTATTTTGCCAAAAAGTTCTTCTGATTATTCTGTATTTCGATCAATAGGTACATTTTTATTGTCTTTGCAATTACATTAAAGATGTTAGCCCTATAGGTGAATCTCACTGATTCTGGGCCACTAGAGCCAATAATCGAAAGTCACTCTACAATCCACCAACCTATTTGAACACAAGGGGAGAATCTCACCAATTTAGTATTTTGTCCTCGCCTATTTTCCATTTAGAGCTTTTGAGAGCCTGCAAAGGTTACTGAGAAATGCAGTGATGCGAGCCACAGTGCACATCCACCATTCAAACCAGTGATCACACCTCGCTGGTGTGATAATCCTACTTGTGAACTTTTTGTAGTTCATGTTAAGATTTCTTAGGAAGTCCGGTGTAGATGCTCTTGCAATAACCCCGGTGGGACATGTCCACTGCAAGCACTAGTGAGAGTTTCTGAAAGAGTTGGAGGCCAGGCAAGATTCTTTTGAGAAGCCACAGGTGCCGACGGTCTGATTTAACTAGCGTATATGTGGCGTAGAAAAGTGAGATCACTGTCAAACCACAATGCCAAATTTTGGGCTTGTTCTATAGACAGAGGTATGCATTGAGTGATTTGGGCAAGGTTAATGGAAGGAGAAAGAGGATTACTAGTCAAAAAAGCAAGATCTTACTCTTGTCCCAAATCAAGCATAGTGAGTTTTTCTACACCCAGAGCTGGCGCTGAGATACAGGGGATCACATGTGGAGAACAGCTCTGCAATGGTCTTTGAGCTGGATGAATGTGTGCCTCATTGGCATGTAATAGCTGTTATGGAAGCTGAAAATTTTCACAACCCGTGTCCTGTAGACACTCAATAGCACTAATAAAAGTGCTCATCCCTGGATTACTTCATGTTTGATATATACCTTTCTAGGAGAAGAAAATCTCATTGTAACGTGAGCCAGGCTTCTTCTATGCCACCCTTTGTCTATTCATACCACCTATTCACTCATTTGTGTACCCACCTGTCTGTATCTATGTCCCTGTGCAGTGCCACCTCTAAGATGTATACCCCAGGTCCTCGTGTGAACCCTTTTCACTTGAATATTATCGTTGGCCCTCACCTCCCTTCTACAAAGCAGAAGTCTGAAGAAATGATTGTGCCATATTCACTGCCATTTGTGTAGGGTTGGATCTGCAGCTCAAGGAAAAGCATTTGACAAATGTCCATGATAAAATATGTGGGCACCAGCCAGAATTCTGGCAAGGAATGTGGAACCTCTTTTGCATGTGCCACCATAGTATCGCCATTTTGTAAAGCACACATTCACAGCCAACAGTTGTTGGCCACTGATAACAGTTGTTTACTGTTACAAGGCTGATTGGTGCTCATTTTCTGAACCTCAAAGGGATGAAAGGCTAAAAAGCCCTACTGGTATTAGAACTTGCAGCCACACAGTTAAACATAGACTCCTGTAATATATGTATTATTCTACCAGACAGGCATCGCAAATAAAAACCAAAGCACACATCACCTCAGCTCTCGACTCGTACTTTCAGATCTGAAAGGTGATGTTCCCTCTTTAGCTGTGTGAAAGTATGTGCTCTCTGATGCAATAAAGAGGTGTGCATTTAGGCACATAAATGTGAGGTTACCCTAATATAAAAACGTTTTGGGGACTGATCTAGAGCGGCTGGGCTAAAATGGGAAACCCACGTTAGGGACGAATATAGCCATGCAGTGAACCCCAACAGAGTTTATGGGGAACAGGGGGAAGCTGTGTGATTATCATAAAGAAAGAACAAGAGAGATTTTAGGTGCTGGAATTTTGGTTGCACAACACCTCTGAAGATGGTCTCAAAATTGCAGGTCGAAACCGTAAGTCAGCATTTAGGAACACCCACACATAAATGATTGGCTGACAGACGAAAAGGTGAAAGCGCAGGACTAGCACTTGGTTACTCTGGCCTTCTCACCAAAATGTTACCCTCTTGGAGTTTCCTCCTCACGTGGAACCTGACTTTTCAGCCCTCAAAAGCAGCACCTGCAGAAGTCAGGCAGCCATGTGGGTCCATAAAGACAAGGGTGCTTAGTAGAGCTATTGGCCCTTCACATTAACTGAATAAATAAGCAAACCAGGAAATAAAACTGGCAGCCAAGCACACACACATGCAAATTCCACTTCTGTCATCAGACATTCGAAACTTGATAGGCTGGAAGCCAATCACACCATAAACATTAGCCAATCACTGTCATTCACAAACCTCGCCCTACATTATCCCTGCAGGCTGTTTGAGAATTGTAGTGAATATGCGCGCCAACAAGATCATCCAAACTGTCAGACAGTCTAATAATCCCCCTATTGAGCAGTGCATAAAATTCTGGCTTTAAAAAGAAAGACAGGAATGAACATGTGCACCTCTGACTTTGACAAACATTCATCTGATTCAAAATCACATGTGGGTAACGACATCTGGGTGAGGCTTAAATGAGACTTTTGGCTTAGGTAAGTCTTGGGGACCCTTTCTGTAGAACCATAGGCATGCATAGGCATACTTTGCATATTTGCAAGTTCAAGTTTCAACTTGAACCTTGAGTATATTTGCAAAATAGACATTCAACAGTTTAGGTAGAGATGCACAGACAACCAATTGGAACATGAATATATTTTAAACACTATTGTTTCTTTGTTCACATAGTGTGCCAGGCAAAAAAAGATCTTTTCACAAACATTTGTTACACTTAACTGAAATGGAGTCCACAGGGAAGCATATTCATTTCTAACAAAAACAAGAAAGTGTGCAGCTTTCTAGACGCCGCAGCAATATTATTTGATATTAGACCCCTTTGATAGTACCACTCACCTGTAAGGGTTCCACTGACAGTTCCCTTGCCTTGGCAGTTCAGCACTCGCAGACTACGGACATTCGCTCCTTTGGCAACCCCAGCATCCCGACCACTAACAACTCCGGCCATGTGGGTCCCATGGCTATCACATTTACCGGCCTGCAATAAGGTACATGCAGTCAGATCACAGGAGTAAAAGTGGAGAATGTAAATGAATATCATATCATGCGTATTGTTTTCTCACGCTGGCCGAGAAGTGTATTCCCAGTCTGCACTTGTGTCAAGAAGAGCTTGTTTATGGACACTGGAATTGTATTACTGAGCCCCTTCCTCCCTTTAGGAGGCAGAAGATGTTACAGGAAACCCTGTTAAGCAGCAAAGCAATATCAATGCCCACCACTCCTAGGGTGGGAGCTTTGGAAATAGGACAGGTAGGAAGAGTAGGAGTCCGCTTAATTAAGTTCAATGTTAAGTTAACCAAGCATTACTACTTTGTCCTCTCTTCTTCGTCCCAGTTTTCAGATATGAGGATACTGTAGTAATGTTAGCTTGACTATGCAATGGTACCATGAGTATGTCATCACAGTGCTCCAGACTTGCTGATCTTAGAATAGCCTGAGTCAGTAGCTGGTGTGGTGTGTCTGTCCTTTGGGAGTCACAGAGTTGCTGCTGAATAAACTGTATCTTCTATCAAGATTTTACTGACTCATCGTTTTTGTCACACAGAATACAAAAGCAATTTAAAAAGGTGTTGGTATAAAACAAAATGACAAATTCTCTAGTCTGCACATGTGCATATTTATTATCAAATAAAGGAAATAATAAACCAGAACTGAAAAAAACCTAAAAAACAGCAGCACAAATGACAGCCCATCATTTTGAGCTTGTAGTGCTGAATAAAGGTGCATGTGGCAGCCCAAGTAGCAACTCTGCGCATAACAACAATAGAAAAACCATCGGCAACCATCCCACAGCAGTCATTCTTCTAATAGAATGACCCAGCACAAGAACTGGAATTGTAATTTCACCCATAACGATTGGAAGGCATACCCAATGGCTAACAATCAATGGTTTATGACCCTGGTTTGAAAAAAAAAACCTTGGCTAAAGAAAGCTAGATATGTATTCTAAGTGAATTTGCAACTCTCCCATCATCTAACCAATGCAAAGAAGGTTCCTCATCAGCAGACGGGTATAGATAAGGCATGACAAACTCCTAAGTAAGAGGGTAATCAGAAATCAGCAAAGATCTAAAGAAGAAAGTTAGGATAAAGAAGCAAGACTGAGCCATCAGGTAGAAAATGAAGAATATGTGCAGATGATAGGAAAGTCGCCATCTCACCCTGTCTACAAGCAGCAGTAATAATTACCTTAGCTAAAAAAGACACTTAAGGGAGCCATCCCTCAAGAGCTCAAAGGGTAGGCTGAATAACTTTTAGAACCAATGTAAGATCCCAAGGGAGATTGGGGAATAATATCAGGCTGTGCCAAAGCAAGGCATCTTAAAGTAGGTGAGGCTAGTTCAGGTAACAAGCTCAGATTCCCCCAGGAGGAACACAAAGGCTTAAAGTTCAACCAACTGAAAATGCAGGGTAGGGAATGCTAAACCTAAAAGAAAACTGTGATGTTCAAACGTAACAATGCAATGTTATGTCTGAACATGGAATGCAGAAATGATGGAATGTTGGGTGCCTTTGAACTGCAGTGAGTTGGTGAGTGCAGTAAGAAGGTCACGATGTGTATGATGGCTCCAGCAAAATAAAAACGTTATTCCTTCTTATTTGGAAGTATCCAGCTCCTTCTCTGCCACAGCTTTGTTGGCTACGAGCAGGATACAGCAGAACTCACGCATCTGTAACCGCAAGAGTTTGCCCTGTTTAAGCCTGCCTGCTTTTCATGTCTGATGATTAGCGGGGGGGCCTTGTATTTTTTTGGGTCTTGTTGGAGGCAAATTTCAGCAAGAGTAGCCTTTTGTCACCACGACCACTAAACTGATGCGCATGCCCGGGTAGTGTTTTCAGTTACATCATTTTGGACTATGGTGTGCTTCGCATAGTAGACATGCATTCCAAAGAGGTTCATTTAGGCAGACATTTTAGTTAATGAAGTGAAGCACTGTGAAAGACTGGCCCACTGTGTTTTGGAGGTCTATTGATCACAGGCATTTTCACGGGTAAACAACCTTTACAACAAAACTTTTACAACGCACTACCATTACAACGCGGTCATTACAACGCAAACCATTACAACGCATTGCGCTAGGGGGCGCTCTAGGATAGGGAATAAGTTTAATTTACTATCCAACACCTTCCCTAGTGTCCACGGGGACTGGAGTTGGAATAGTAAATTAAACTATTCACTATCCAACACCCAAAAGCACTATGCGTTGTAATGGATTGCGATGTAAAAACCGCGTTGTAAAGGCAGGCGTTGTAATAGCCTGCGTTGTAACGTCATACATCCATTTTCACGTAGTCTTCAATGGCAGCCATATTACATTGGATATTTATTGTGGCATACTCAAGTAAACTGATTTATATTCAGGGTCATATTCAAGTTAGTTATGTAGCCAAGATGACTATCACCTTATGTCCCATTCAGCCATTTTAACCAAAATAACATTGGGAAAGTAAACAAGCATTTGCAATGCAATAGGTCTCGCATTTGCTAGAGTTTAAGCTATTGGATTGTTAATGACAATGCCTTTTATTGATCTGTTTTGAAAACCAACACATTAATAAAAGGCATTGCCATTTACAATGCCAATAGCTCAAACTCTCGCAAATGCGCGACCTATTGCATTGCAAATGCTTGTTAGTTGATGTTGTCAGTGGGCTTTAGAGAGCGCCAGGATGCATAGGGCTTTCTTTTGGGAATCAGGTTTTGTTTGGAGGTATTGGCTTAAAGTCCTTTTTATATGATTTTACTCTGAATATCGAGAAGAGTGTTGAAGACAACGACACAATGGGACTCCGTTACTGATGAGATCTGGGCAGATTTGGGTTTGCCAGAGTGGGGCACGTTGGGGGAAAATAGGAATGGTGAGATGGGCTTTCTCCACATTCAGAAGTACTTATGCTCTGGGAGCATCCATTTTCTCACCTGTACAAGATGTATTATAGAAAAAAAAGTCCACCAAACAAGCAAATTTTCTGTACTTGAACGTGGACTTCACAATCTGAAGCCTCAGCAAAGCCTGACGTGAATCCAGAAATGAGATTTGGAACTATAAACGTTCACGTTTCGGGGAAGTGACTGCAAATGTTTTGTGAATCAACCCCCAATTAGAATCTTTAGGAAAGAATCAATACTCCCATTACAGCTACCTAATGTAATCAACAAAATCTGGAGAAGTACAATAAATACAGATAAACCCACCAATAAGCAACTCCAGATACAGGCATCTTTCAAAACACAAGCAAACTAGGATGGCATATAGGAGGTTCCTTGAGGAAAAGATTTCAAAGGCTTCCTTCCAATTTCAAACACATAACCACTGCGGAAAAGCGCAAAGTACATACACGGTAATAAAAGCACCTCAGAGGACAGTTGTCCACTAAAACACCGACCACACCGGGACACCACATGATTGCTAGGCAAGAGGCCCCACATATAACACAGCAGGCAGACCTCCATGGTAACATAGCCCGAAGTTGGAAAGTACAAGATGTGGGTTGATGGTCGAAGTCACACAAAATATATTATATGGGACCTACAGAGAAACTCCAACCAACTACACCAAAACTGCAAGAGTTTTCACTCTCTCTCCCTTTCATCTTCCCTTCATCCCTCTTAAGCACTCCAAGTCAGGATAAGAGCACTTCTGTGATCACACATGCCAACAATACGATTGACACACAAGATCTGATTGGATGTAAAACATTGTTCACACCATGCACTCCCATACAATGTAGCATACAACTCATCTGATAATGCCCTTCGGCACGCTGGAAGCAGCATACAGCACTATACAAATGTATGTTCAGTTACAAGTGAAGCACAGAAGGTAGGACTGATGAAGGAAGACCTCCCCACTAAAACAGACAACAAAGTATAGGGATAAAAGGCATGAAATGAATAATCAAGAAGGCAGACTCAAAATTATTTCTGCTTAACTGAAATCACATGAAATGTAAGGGGTCTTGGTAGGCAAACCCCACACCAAAGCAGTCCTCCCAGGAAACCGAGCAGAGGGGAAACCGCACGAGACAAAGAGGTCCATTGGAAGACAAACGAGCACAAAAAGGAGGCACGGCGAAGGTGAGAGCTACTAATGGCACACAGCTATTGGGAAGCCAAGATGTAGCGAGGACGCGGGTTTAAGTAGATAGGCAGACTGTTCATCCTGACTAGAACAGCATGTCATGTAAAAAAGCTCTGGGGATTGCAGTTAATTCCCTCCAGTTTGATGAGTGAACTGCTTTCCTCCAGCACCTCAGACCCTGGTGGGAAGAAGGGCTCAGAGTTTCTCCCCCAACACTTGAGACTGGCATCTATGGTTAGGAAAAATGGTGCAGGGCGCACATGATCTATTACCTTGGAGAGGTTGCTAGGAAGGAGCTAAGGCTCAGAAGATGACAGGTGCACATGCACAAATAGATCTAACAAAATCAGACACTTCACCTGTCTGTAGAAACGGGTCCCATCCTCCTCTGGGACATCTTCAAAGTCCGTCACAAAAACCTTCCCTTCAATTTCCCGGTGGTTGCTCTGGATACTGGTGTCCAACAGATACACCTCCACCAAGTCGCCTTTGTCTATGCAAAAAACATCACATATAAGACATTGCTCTGGCTTCATAGGCACATTAGTAGTCCTTTTAGCTTACATATACATATGCATGGTTGCTAATCAGCACCTTATTTTAACCCATAAAAGCCTATATTCAGTAAGCTATTGCAGGTGCACATAGCCTGCACATCCATAAATGTATGCTGCACACATCTGCATAAACATAAAGACGTCACGTGTACTTGTGCATCCACAGATGTACATAGGCAATTCATTTAATGGGCTCTGCACCCTTTTGATATTTATCACTTTTACACAACCTATTGCAAAGAAACTAAGCACTTCTAAGTACTGCATGCCATTGTGGGTAACTGAGAGGACCTTCCAGTGCACGTGTACAGCACGCAAAATGCCCAATCTTAATAAATAGGTGATATTAGCAGTACTAAAGGATTGCCTGTAAAGGCAACCCACTGTCTTCTTTGGGCGTCCGGTATTTTCTTTCTATCATTAGACTGAGCTAACAGCAGACTTCTTGCACTAATTTATTTATTTTTATAACTTATGTACTGCGTGCAAATGAAAATGGTGTTCAAGTAGCTAGTGATTTTGTAGCATTACAAAGAATTATGTATTGCCTTTCAGCCACTTCCCTAACAACTTTTCAAGTCAAACATGATGGTGGCTTCCCAATCTAACTTTCACAGCTTTAAAAATAGCAAAAACGATTCCCTATGATTTCAACAAAGGAAAGGCAGGTGTATAGGGTTGCCGTACAACTGCTTCATTCACAGTGTTTTATTCTACATTAGCACTTTATCTTTGTACCTCAAAGGAGGTGAAGTTAGAAAGAAGGGGGCTGAATCACTGTGCTAGCTACACTTTGATTGGATTGGAATGACTTGATAGAGACAACGGAGGAGCGCAAAGTAGATTGCCAGCCAGTAGTCCAAGGGCTGATTTTCTTTTCATGACGGGATCACCACCATGAAAACTGTGGTGGTGAGGATATTCGTAATATGCTTGGCGGTGCCGCAGTAGCACCTGCAGCAAATTGCAAGGCTCAGACTGCTGCAGGACCACAAGGGTTCGCAGATCCCTTTGGGGAGCAGTGGTCCCATGGCAGTTCAACTGATCAACTCGGAAAACGGCAGAAGCCGCACCACCACCAAATAACTAGGCAAAGAATGCCATACAAATTGACCGATTAATACATTATTTTATTCCAGGGCACCATGATGCCCAATATTGCCACTCTCAGAGAGGCCTTGGGATCAGTATTGAAAATGAATTAAAGGTCAACTCAGTTCAAAGATTGAATGCATTTTTGCTAGTTGTGAAGCTTCATCATTACAAAATCCCAAATCTATAGCTTCTTTTGTATCAGTAAATATATATTAACACTAGGCGCTCAACAAAAAATACTGTCTACCAAAAGTTTTGAAGGCAGTTTGTAAAGTGAAGAAAAGTTTCAAGGAATATTGTTTAGCAGAGTTTTTAATGTGAACTTAACTGAATTACCTGCTAATGTTTTGAGACAGTGAATAGGACGATAACTTTTAGAGACTTCGTAAGGTGTCAGATCAAGTGTAAACGTCAGAAAGATTGGGAGAAGCATTTGAGGGAACTACTTATTTATCAATTAAGGTGTCAGATCAAGTGTAAACGTCAGAAAGATTGGGAGAAGCATTTGAAAGAACTACTTATTTATCAATTAGATTTCAAAATTAAGGTCATTGGTGGACCATCCAATATCATTATTCTTAAGTCAAAACTCAATCCTCGATTTTTTTTTTTTATTAGTTTATTTTGCAAGTTTCATAACAAGATCAGATTGCGACCCCAAAACTGAATTCGAATTCCCCCCTCCCCCCGCAGTTCAAGGCAAAGAAATTTCCGCTTAACCTTAATCAGTCTTCCTACTACATTAGAATGAATACACAGCCGTTTAGCCAACAACCCAGTAAGCAGGGCAGGCGGCGATCCAAACACATATCGCATCATTTTCGAGGACCAAAATAGGGAAGAGTAACAGGCAATGATGTGTTATTTAGCAGCCAACGGGGGGGGGGGGGAGGGGTGGGGGGGTAAAGGGGGGGGGGGGTAATATAACAGTGCAGGGCCAGCGCGGGGTGCCACCTCTAATGCGCATCGCCAGTTGCCGCCTCTTCCCCTCGGCGCGCCAGGTACGTTTGGTAGAGTCCCCAGTAATTTTTAGGCCTACTCGTGGGGGGGAGCAATTCACAGTAGTTTTCAGATTGTGTACAGCAGTACACCATTTCACGTGCCCATCTTGTAGGGGTGGGAGCAGGGCCTCTCATCCAGGAACACGCAACTACTTTACGCGCGATCAGCAATCCCATGCCCACCAGCCGTCTCACTGACACAGCCAAAGGCTTCGTGTATCCCAACAGGGCCATCTCCGGGACAGGAGGTATGTCAACATCTACCGCAGCGCTAATTTCAGCAAAAATCTTGTGCCAGAATGCGCTTACTGCAGGGCATAGCCAAGCTAGATGGAGGAACCCTGCATCGGAGGCGTGGCATCTGTCGCAGTCCGCTGTAGCTCTCAAGCGTCTTCAAGCCATACCGATGCAGCCTGGCAGGGGTGTAGTAGATTCTGTTTATGTATTTGAAATGTATGAGCCGGTGCCGGCCATTCAGTGAGAGTGTTTTGGTAGCAGTACAACAGTATTTCCACATGTCATCCCCGATTGCCATGGAGAGGTCCGACTGCCATGCTAGCCTCGCTTTGGTGTATGTGTGCTCCCTGTGTGTTTGTGCTATTGTATACAGGTTGGACTGTAGTTTCTGGGGAGAGGAGGCCTTAAGTACGTATGTGAGCTCCCGTACCTCCGGTGGTTCAGCCATTTCTCCCCCTAGTAGCTCAGAGAGCGCATGTCTGACTCTGTAGAACTGGAATTTCAGCAGCAATGTAGGAGATGGCAGGTCTACGGTCACCTGGCCCCAGGTTTTCACTGTTCCCTCCACAAAGAGATCACCTGCTGTCTTAATGTTAAGGTCCAGCATGGCGGCCACCACCCCCTTTTCACAGAGTGGGGGCAACCAACGCACCCAGTCAATAGGCATAATGGGGGAGTACAATAGCGCTCCCGCCTGGGCGAGCAGGAGTCTGGACCATGCATGGTTAGTAGCAGTCAAAGAGTCAAGTATGCCAGTCCTGCGGTCAGTGGCTTCAAAAATTGTGTGGGGAAGTGTGAGGGGTTTGGCAAATAGTGTTTCGAGTGTAACATGTGGGATGTCACGAGCTCCATGTATCCAGGTGTGCAAGTGGGTGGCCTGCGCCACCCTGTAGTACAGTTCAAGGTCAGGAGCCCCAAGGCCCCCCATGGAGTATGGTAGAGTGAGTAGTGACCAGGCGGCTCGGGGCTGCCTCCCCGCCCAAGCCAGTCTCGTTAGTAATTGTTGCAGTCTCTGGAAGAATACTCTCGGGAGAACCATGGGGATAGTAGAAAATAAAAAGAGGAATCTAGGGAGTACTACCATCTTCATTATGGCAATTCGTCCCAGCAAGGAAAGGGGGAGTTTACACCATGCGGCTACATCGTCCTCCAGTCTGCTAAATGCAGTGCCATAATTTGCTCTAAACATAGTTTCTGGATCTATGTGCAGCTGTCGTGTATTTCTATAGGTTCTGATTCGATCCCCCTATTCCTGACCCTATTCTGGTTAAACTTACTAGCTAGTTAACTAACAGTCAGCCCATGAGGCAAGAAATCCCCCATGATGCAGATACCGTTATCTGACGCAGTCACACTACGGCACAGGAACGTGTTATCTGATTAGGTCATAACGCTTGAGATCTAATTAGACAAGCGATATTCCTCCAGCCCCTGATAAGGCATACGACGTTCTCATAACAAATCAAACCTATGACAACCTGGATAATCCGTGCGGCCATTGTTTTGATTTCACAGAGAACTTTAGTAAAGAATGTGCTAACGAGCAAGTCGTATGACATCTTTATTGACGTACCTATGTCCATCCTTACGTCAATCTCGGCACCTTTAAGGTATAAATATTGCCGACCTTGCCCTATGCAAACACACGCGTGGTGACAAGACGGAGCAGCCATACTTGCCGAAGCCGAGAGCAGAAGCAGACCCCGCAGCCAGCAGCCCCGCCTTCCTGACGCGCTGAGAGACGCGCTGCTATCTCAAGCCGAGAGACCCAGCACCGGCGCTTCTGGGCAGCCCTCGCAGGCAGCCTGGAATATCGAGAGCACCCCTAGATATCTGATCGTGTCAGTCGTCCATTGGAGCGGGTATTCCATGGTGGCCAATTGAGTACACGGGGTCAAGGGAAAGGCTAGTGATTTAGACCAGTTTACTTTTAGGCCTGCGAGGGCTCCGTATCGGACAACCTCCCGGAGGACAGGCGACAGGTTATTGTCAGGGTCTCGGATATAAAGCAGGGTATCGTCGGCATACATAGACACCACTATCTGATAGGTGGGAAAGTTCACGCCCCTGGCTCCATGGTATTCCCGCAGGGCACAGGCCAGCGGTTCAGCCACAAGTGCAAATAAGAGCGGCGAGAGTGGGCATCCCTGCCTAGTTCCTCTCGTAATGGGGAATGAGGAAGTGACGACGTCGTTTAGCCGTAGCCTAGCACGAGGGCGGGAATACAGGGCTCCTATCATTTGCAGGAATGGTTGTCCCAGGCCCATCTTTGTCAGAACTTTGCTCATGAAGGACCATTCGACAGAGTCGAAGGCCTTTTCCATGTCCAGGAATACCGCTAATGCCTTTCTGTCCTGCCGTACGTGTTGGAGCACCCCCCAGTACAGTGCGACTATTGTATGTCAGGTTTCTACTAGGAATAAACCCAGCCTGATCAGGGGCGACCAAGGAGGGCGCAAGCAATGCCAGTCTGGTGGCTAAAATCTTGGCAAAGAGCTTAGTGTCTACGTTCAGCAAAGACAGGGGCCGGTACGAACTGCAATGCTCCTTGGGCTTGCCCGGCTTCAGTATGGCTATCAGCAGTGCTTCCCTCATAGATTCCGGCATAGAGCCCTCCACACAGATGTCATCAAAAAGGGCCGAGAGGTGAGGAAGGAGCTGGTCCTGGAAAGCCTTATAGAAGGCGGCCGTTAGGCCGTCCGCACCGGGGCGCTGCCCGACCTCATGGCGGATAGGGCGTCCGTAATCTCGTCTTTTTCTATAGGCTGCATGAGGAATTCCCTTTCGGAATTCGATAACATTTGGATGTTTATATGGCCAAGATAATCATCTATTTCATCCTCGAGGAGTCCGCCCTGAGACGTGTAGAGGTCGGAATAGTAGTCCCTGAAGGCGCCCGCAACCTCATTGGGGTCAGAGATGAGGTCGCCATCAGTCGATTGAAGTTCTATAAATGTGTGCCGTTTCCTAGGCCCTCCAATGATCCTGGCTAGCAAAGCACCTGGGCGGTCCCGCTCCCCATAGTTCCTGGCCGTGGCGTATTTCCCCATGTGTTTTATTTCTCTGTCTGCTTCCTCGTGATACTCGGTGAGTAATCTATTGATGTCATCCATCACCGGTCCCTCCTCCTGTGTTATCTGGCTGCGCTCTAACTCACCCAACTGTACTTCTAGGTCGGCTAATCTCTTTCTAATGGATCTGAGTATACCAGAGTGTTTTGACATGGCCACCCCCCGTATATACACTTTGAACGCTTCCCAAATAGTTTGAAAACTAGCCACTGAGCCTATGTTAGCCTCGAAGTAAGTGTCAATGGCCTCTGCCAGTTCCCCTCGAAACACCGGGTCCAGCAGCGAGTATGGCGGGAATCGCCACGTGAAGGGAGGGATGGTTTTGCTAGGTGCCAGCAAGTCCATGAGTATAGGGGAGTGATCAGACAATGTCCTTGGTAACACCCTACAATCTTGAACCGTACTCAATCTGCTCGAGGGCAACAGCATGTAATCTATCCTGGTGTGGATGTCGTGATAAGCTGAGTAGTGGGTGTATCCTCCCTGGTGTGGAAATCGGGATCTCCAGACATCTTCGAGGCCCAGGCAAGTCATAGCACTCTGCAATGCCGTCGCGGCCGCAGACGGTTTGCGGTGAGGCCCCGATGATCTGTCCAGTTCAGGGTTAAGTGTGAGATTCATATCTCCCCCCCAGAGCAGTAAATTCGGGTCGTGTTGGCGCGCTCTGGCCTCCACGGCACGATAAAACTCCGGAGAGTCAAAATTGGGGCCGTATGTGTTAATGACAACGAAAGACATTCCAAGGCCTGTGCATCTAGACATAACGAATCTCCCCTCGGGGTCAGATTCCAGGGTCTGTTGTGTTAGTGTGGATTTTGGGTTAAGCCATGTCATCACCCCTCTAGCATGAGTAGTGAAGCCCGCAGTTGCAGAGTTTCCGCCTAGGCCTCTGTACTTTAGCATCCCACTGTTGTTCGGGAGGTGAGTCTCCTGGAGCAGCGCAATATCTACATAGTGGCGCTGTAGGTAGCTCAGTACCTTCCTGATCTTTCTGTGGTCGTTAAGCCCCCGTACATTCCACGTTAAAATCCTGAGCTTGGGTGGCGGCGTGTGAGCTGTGCTATTCGGCTGTTCCGTCACGAGGACAGATTCCAGAAATTATCAACTCATGTGTAGCATGTGCATACTGTGCGTGTACTATGTAGATCAGAGTTAATCGTCTTGTACCTTGAGTAGCTGAACAGGCCCATCCCCAACTTCCCCTTCCCCCCTCCCACAGTAGACCAACCCCAACTTGGCCTAACATGACAATCCCAAAACTAGCGTAACAGTCCCGTGTGTGACACGGGAAGCTCCCAAGGGAGCTGTGGGTGCTAACAGCGCCGGGGCAGAGGTCGCCTGTGTAGGAGTCAGTAACCCAACAAGGTCACGCAGTTAGGACAGGCCCCAACTCCATCGCCCGGTGCAGTGATCGAAACGAACCTCAGTACTACAAATATCAAACTTTTGAAATGGCAGGGTCGCCCCCGCATACAGGTTATATCACACACTGATCAGGCAGCGATCCCCAACTTCAACAACAGGCGTGTTAGCATCGCAGATAGTTCAAAACAGCATTAAGTCAGAATTTGATACTCATACAGTTTGGAATAGTCTCACCAGAAGGTCGTGACCAGAAGTGTTCGGAGCCGGGAAAGTGAGATCCCCGTCTGGGTCGTCTCTGGGATCCCCGGGATCCTTACGTTGGATCGGCGTGAACGGGCCTCCAAGTCCTCCGATTTATCCCATATCACCTGAAGTATCTTCCCGATTTGCTGACGATCTTTGTCCAACTCCATTTGTGCCTCCTCCACTTCAGTTAAGCGCCTCTCAGCAATGTCTAGGCGCTCCGAGTGTTTGTCGACGCGTTCCGCCATGCGGTCCATCCGGTATGTGAGCGGGTCAATCTTGGCGCCAATAGATGTGATGCTGTCCTGGAGGCCCTTTTCCATAGTAATCAGCAAGTCTTTAATATCAGAATAAATTGTGCTGTCCTTGTCTCTGGGCATGGCCGCACCGCCGGAGTCCGAGTTGTCCGTTGATTTTGTGCGGCGGCTCTCAAAGGGGAGCTTGGTCTGTGATTTATCGCCTTTGCCCATGGCAGCGCAGACAACTGTAGCTGTGTGTCGATGGATCCCCGCGTTCAATGTGGCGCGCCTGGGAGAAAGTTCGGACTGCAGATCTGTCCGACGCGCCTCTCAGCAGTTCCGATTGAGAGCCAACCCTGGTTTCAGTGAGTCCCCAGGCCTCCGCAGTGAAGGGTGCCAAGATGGCCTCTAAGATGGCCGCCCCTCGTGGTCTAGCACTCACCAAGTGGAGCGGCAAAGCCAAAGGATCTGGCAGGGCCGTCGGGGAAAGACAAGCAGAGAGGCGCGAACACCCAGGCTCTCCTCTCACGACAACTCCACCGGGTAATCTCTGCTCCCCAGCGGAAGTCCGCACTGGTCAGAGCACCAGCGGGACGGTGCAGGTGGGCAAGCACGAGTGTCTGGCGTCCAGGGGGGGAGGGGAATGGCAGGATCGAAGGTTGCTCCCGGTGAAAGCTGGGCTGGGGGCCTGACTCACCGCCATAGCAATCGCCAGAGCGCCGGCGCTCCAGGTGTCCCAAGTGCTGGCGGGTCGTAGAGGCAAGTCTCCGTCTCCCTTCGCACGTTCTGCAGTGGGCGCCGGGGTTGTCTCCGGAGGTCGGGAAATTCGCCGGGCTCGATCCTCGCCAAAGAGCCGCACGTCGTGTGACGCAAGTCGGGCTGCGTGCACCCCAGAGCCGCGGCTTCAGGGCCTAGTGGGCACCACTCTATCCCGAGGGTTTCTTGGGCAGCCGCAGGGTAACCGGGGGGAATTTTCGTGGCAGCCGGCAACCAGAGGGTTTCAGAGCAGCGGGGGCGTGATTTCGACCCCTGAGGTCCGTGGAGATTTAGGATTATTACAGGATAAGTCGGGCGATGGCGCGGAGCTCTAGAGTTATGCGTCCGCCATCAACGCCGGCAAGCTCTGCCCCCCCAAAACTCAATCCTCGATTATATGTTTATGTCATCTTCTCTAGATTCTTGAACACCAGTCTTACCCTTACACTTAATAATAGAGAAGAGTATTATGTATAAAGTTAATACTTACCTTGCCTAACAGCATTTTCTATAATAGCAAACGTATTTTTCCCTACTGTTGTTTTATTTTGCACATAAGAAATTGTATTTAGCACAATAATAATCACTTTTCCTGTATGGACAAGCCTAATGCCCATCTTGACTAAGAGCGTACGGTGTATTTTGTATTACAGTCGCCTTATTTTGAAACAAAAGAAATTGCTCTTTGCACATTGTGAATTGTTTAACCAATGTCTATCTCGCTTAATTGAGCATGGGATAAAAATAACTGTACCTGTAACACTCCCGTTTAACTTTACACATAAGTGAATTGCATTTTGCACATTGATAATGCTTACTTATTCTGTTTCAAAATATGATCGATTAAGTGTATTTTGTTGCAATAATGGGTCTAAGGCAAGGTGTCCCTCTGCTGACGTGAAGCAGGAGTGTTTTTAACATTTTAAATATCGATCAGATAGTGGGTAAAATTAGTACTTGCTGATTTTGAACATCTTTTATGGGGGTGGGTTAAGTTCAGTAATCTTTTTTTATTGTAAACTAGCAGCCCGTCCCGACGTTGTCCGGGTATGAAATAGAATGTGTGTAATGTGTGTATTTGGCATGGGCAATTTATTTTAAAATCACGCGGTAGACAACATTTTTTGTTTCATTAGAATAGGGACGGAGAAGGCCCAGCTGCAGCCCTGGCTGATGTTAGCAGGCGCGTGTAATGTCGTTGAATGAGAGAGTTATCAGCCGTGGGTCAATCTGTTTAATGACAGAGTTGAGTGACAGCGAGTAGGAGAGGCTGCAGTAATTGTCCCCGCAGACACGCTCATTTGCGTGTTCCCCCGCTTGAGGCCCAGCTGCAGCCCTGGTTGATGTTATCAGGCGCGTGTAATTAGTGTACTGATTCGCAGCCTGAGCCCGGCTAGAGCCCTGGTTGATGGTAGCAAGCGCGTGTAATTTCGTTGAATGAGAGAGTTCAGTAACAGCGCACAGGAGAGGCTGCAGTAACATTACTTACCAGGCCTCCAGGTGAACGCAATTGTCACGCCCCCAGCACACGGCCACAGCAGACGATCTTCTGATTAATGTACGACCCACATGGCATGAAGGGCGGAACGTAGCACACGCCCCCAGCGTTTCTAACACCCCAAGCGTGCCCCTTGATGCGGCGCAATTGCGTTCACATGGCATGAAGGCCAAACACACGCCCCCCAATGTTTCTCACGCCCCCAGCGTGTCACTCCCCCAGCGTGCCCCTTGATGCTGCGTAGCAACGTAATTGGCACTTGTATGTACGACTCACATGGCATGAGGGCGGACAAACGCCCCCAGCATTTGACACGCCCACAGCCCACACCCACAGCACAACACAGACACGCCTACAAGGGACTACTTTGCTAGCACGGTTCTTTTACCTTTTAAATGTATAGAGGAGTTGGCCTCACGGCTAAGGCGCTTGACCTCGGACCTGGGGATCTGGGTTTGAGTCTTGGTAACAACGCCAAACATCCTGTGATTCTGGGCAAATCACTTAATCTCCCCGTGCCTAACAAAAATGAATGTGTGTCCTCATGTAACGTAACAGGTGCTATGTAAAGTGCTCTGATACCCGATTCAGTTAGGTTCAAGTTTGCGCTATATAAAACTCTGCAAAAAAAATATATATATATGATGGCCGTCTGCATAGCCTATGTCCTTCTGCTGCAACTGCCCTTTACAACACTGTATTGGGTGTTGTGATTGGTGCTGTGGTTACTGAGATTACCTGCCTCAAAGGTTTGGGCTCTCTCTTTATAATATTAGTATGGATGTATAGGTTTTGAGATGACTGGAGTTTCTTTGGTATAAGTTTGTATATGAACTGTTTGTATTGCCTAGTTTGGTATGATAACAAACTGTAATAAAGCTCAAATTCAATTGTTTCAAGAATTGAGAGCAGCCACTACCCACAGGTCATATCATTTAATTTTCATACACAGAGGAATAGGACAATAGGATGAGATAGGTGAAGAAATAAGTGTAAGTCTTTGTTTTTTTAATGTTTATTTTATTTCAATGCCCCTTCTTTCACTGTCCATACCCACCGACCTCTGCCACACGCGGCCACCCTACAGCTTTAGGTAGGCAGTGGACGCCACTGCCAAAGTGATTTTAAGATCATCCTCGAACCAGAACTTTACTGCATTTGTACCATGTCCCAACCCTCTCAAAAAAGAAAGAACCCCATGTGCAGAGATTTTATTCCTCTGACTACTCACGTTCTCCTTCCTCTCCTCAAACCAAAAATTCGCAAACTTGATCTATTTCTGATAACCCTCTTGTAAGTAAAACCACTCTGTGGCCAATAAATTATAATTTGAATATTAGTTCATTAAAATGCAATTTCATTCACTGTTTGATTTTTGTCTTTAGTTTTTTGTCTGCCTGAGTCACTAGCCTTTGTTTTTCCAAAGCCAATTCAGTGCACCTGAATAATATTATCCTTTTGGCTTTGCTGCTTGCTTAGGTACATAATGCCTTTTACTTTATAGCTTTAATTAACTTACTTATAATATTTTTTTAAGTATCTGCAATGGCAATGACCCCTGTATTCTCCTATCAGTGTTTTGCAGACACCTGGGGGCAGATTTACAATAACTGGTGCATCCCCAGGGATGCGCCAGTTATTGTGCGCTGCAGCTCCGCCACCCATGGTGCGCCGCATTTACAATGCGGCGCACCATGGGGCAAAAATGCCACAGATGCGTCACGCATCTGTGCTGTAAAAGTGGCGCATTGCTGGAGTTGCGTCGCAAGCGCGACGCAGCTCCAGCAATGCTCTGGGGGCCCTATCTGTTCAATGCTGTGTCAAGCCTTACGCCTGCTTCAAGCAGGCGCAGGGTTTTGACGCAGCATTGATCTAAAAGTGCCTGCGTGAAATCTTGGCGAGGCGCACCTGCGCCGGAACGCCCACCCTGCGCCGGAACGCCCACAGGTGGCGCACGGCTTCACAACGTGACGCATCTGCCTAGATGCGTCACGTTGTAAATGGGTCGCAGGGATGCGCCACGTTTACGCCGCTGTTGCGTGATGCAATGACGGCGTAAACGTGGCGCAAGTCCGACATAAATCTGCCCCCTGATACTTCCTCTGTAACATATTGGTGTGATCCTGTAGAAACCTCCCCACATTTCGTCAGATCTTGGAGCGTTATGCTGGAGCCATCTATGCATGGTATTCATATATAAATCAGTACAAGGCTGGTCAAATTCTGTGTGGTGACAGTCAACCTCTGCCAACACTGCAAAGCCAAGAGAGCACACTGATGGCTGAGGACCTCATTTACATGAAGCGCCCTCCCACTTCCTTTGCCAATGAGGGCCAGCATGGGTTGAATCTTTGGGGTGCGCTGCATCAGCAGGAAACAATTGTATAGAAAACACCAAAATAATACTTCCCAATAAATATTGAGGGCTGCCATCTTTATGAAGGTCTCCTAACGTCAAGGACCTTTTCCTTTGTACGTGCTGCCTCTACCACTGTTTATCACTTTGTGGCCTCAATGTGTAACACAGTGGTGGGTCACTATTTCCATTGCTATATCTCGCATCCATGACCTACACATTGCAAGATTGAGGGCCACATGCATCAAGCAATTTTGTGTTTGCAAACAGGCCGATTCGCAGAATTGCAAATGCAAAAGAGGCTTTTCCTATGTATCAAACCCTATTTTGTGATTAAATTACGAACTTAATAATTAATATTAATGTGGTAGGTAGATGTGCGACCCCCTAGGAATCGCTAAACAAAACTCTTGGAGTTTCATACATTAAGAATAGTATTACCTAATTGCGATTCGCAGAAAATCGCAATTAGGTAATCAAAATTCATGATATTGATACATTTGGACCTAAGTATTTAATTACTATTCTTAATTAGGCTTTCACTTGTTTTCTAAGGTAAATACAGGTAGAGTTAAGGGAAAAAAATCAAATACTTACGTTGCAATGTAGTATTAAGATGATGTTGAGGATGATATTGTTAACCTCGATATAGTGACTTACACCAGTTTAGTAGAATCCTTAGGTGTGATAGCTAAGTTGATACTTGGCTTATTGCAAGCAGGCCTTGCTACTAGTTGTCATATGTACCTCTTTTCCAAGGATCTTAGGACATCCCACTCAGCTCTCTGTTGAGAAGCTGCTAAGTTGTCCTTGTCAACATACAGCAAATGGAAAGCTCCTTAATATCACTAGTGTCCATTTAATAAAGATAACAATGCAGCTATCAATAAAAATGTATACGACCTTGTTGGCTTACAAAGTAATCTGATATCCCTGATTTGCAGACAAATCAGTCCTATTTCTAATGCCCCTGGCTTTGACAGTGTTTGTTTAAATATGGGCCAGAAGGAAGCTGATAAGATGCGCACAATAATCCACAGATTGTAAACTCCACTGTATACTTGTGCCAAGTAGCATCTGTTTCTTTCCTGCTCCCTGCTATTCTCTCTTGTTGTCTTAAAAAGATTTCAAAAAGAACTGAGCAATGGAACATCTAAAGCTGGCCTGTGAAGACCCTGCAACTATGTTGGTATCGTGGCTCGATACTATGATAACATCCTTTTCCCAGAAAAGCTGGAACGTCTTCAAAAACAAATGCACTTTGTTAATAATTTCTTAAAAATCAAAAAATCAATACTGCTGTGGGGTTTGCAATCTGATGAAACAGTAAATATCTCCCTCGCCAGCAAGAGGCAACCAAATGTATGAATGTGGCCACCTTCTTTGATTTTGTAAGGAGAGATAACCTCCTTTCAGTGGATGGAGGACAGATCAATTCAAGTGTAAACATGCCACCAACATTCAACTAGAAATGCAGACTCCTAGCAGAGCCGTGCAAACAATCCCACGTATACACTATGGATCCCTGGTCTCCACCTGATCTTTAGCTGATCTCAAATACAGGAATAAAAGGCTGTTCCTACTTGGAGGGTCATACTGGTTGGCGGCGTGCTGCGGGGGGATAATTCTGTCCAGGTTCCATGGAACACTCTGCGCAAAAATGAAAGAGTCTTCTTCTATGTAGTCCACATGTGGCAACTTCAGGGCCTACAATAACAAGAAAAATCAAAATGTTTATTGTCATTTACTGAGGAAACTGCCTAGGAAGAGCATTTATCACTTAGTTAAATTCTTTCAACTTTAAATTAGAGTCTACCATTAAAACACACATTTTAAATTTGTTAATAGGTTTGTTGAGTAAGATGTTTAATATTGGAGAGTGCAGGGCAGATTGAAGCTATGCAAATTAGTTAAAATGTTTTTGCTGATGGACTGAAAAGCAGAAGTCCCTTATGCAAAAGTGCACACAGGAACCGTCCAGCACAGGCATACATAACCAACCACAAAGGTGGCAGTTGAGCTTAAGAAGTCCAGAATAAAAGGAAATGTTTATGACTAACTGTTCAGCATGGGTAAAATTAATTTAGATGCACATACACACACATATAGGAGGTAGCAAGCAACTGGAGGAAAAGTGACTGCTTTATTAAAATATTTAGGTCACCCTAGCGACGTTTTAGCTTGCGCTTTTACTTTGTGTACATTGCTTTATTATTTACCCATTTACAATATTGGTGACGTTTTTATTATTTTATAACAAGAACTGCAATCCTGCGAATTTTTCTTCAAACAATGGAAAACCACTTCCCCTACGAACCAAAAATCCCCTTTATGGTAGTGGTATAACATTTCCCCTCCCGCCAACTTTTATGTGGCTGTAGTGAAAAAACAATTAATCCCTGCCCCCCCTCCCCCGAACATTCTTTGGGTGCATATTGGACCCCTTACCTCCTATCATTTGTATTGCTAGTACAGTTTAGCAATACAAACTAACTTTTTCATTTTTTTTCACGCTCAACAGTTACTTTCTGCACAGAAAAAACAAAATGTGGCTATATGTGTAAAACGAATTTCATTGCGTGCACTGCATCACCAAATATGATGCAGTGCGCGCAACAAAATTCGTTTTATTTATTTATATGTTTACTTACCTGTTAAATTCCATAATCCATACATTACTACCCCCCACCCTGCCCCTCCCCCTCCCCACATCACCGCCCTGCAGGAACTCCTACTGCCGACCGCGGCTGTGAGGGAGGTAGAGTGGTAGAGTGAGGGTGGTAGAGTGAGGGTGGTAGAGTGGTAGAGTGAGGGCAGTAGAGTGGTAGAGTGAGGGTGGTAGAGTGGTAGAGTGAGGGCGGTAAAGTGAGGGCGTGAGGGCGGTGGAGTGGTAGAGTGGGGTTGGTAGAGTGGGGGCGGTAGAGTGAGGGCAGAAGAGTGGTAGAGTGAGGGCATGAGGGCGGTAGAGTGGTAGAGTGAGGGCAGTAGAGTGAGGGCATGAGAACGGTAGAGTGGTAGAGTGAGGGCGGTAAAGTGAGGGCATGAGGGTGGTAGAGTGGTAGAGTGAGGGTGGTAGAGTGAGGGCGTGAGGGCGGTAGAGTGGTAGAGTGAGGGAGGTAGAGTGAGGGTGTGAGGGCGGTGAAGTGAGGGCGGTAAAGTGGTAGAGTGAGGGCGGTAGAGTGAGGGCGGTAGAGTGGTAGAGTGAGGGCAGTAGAGTGAGGGCGTGAGGGCAGTAGAGGGGTAGAGTGAGTGCGGTGGAGTGAGGGTGGTAGAGTGGTAGAGTGAGGGCGGTAGAGTGAGGGCATGAGGGCGGTAGAGTGGTAGAGTGAGGGCAGTAGAGTGCGGGCGTGAGGGCGGTAGAGTGGTAGAGTGAGGGCAGTTGAGTGGTAGAGTGAGGGCGGTAGAGTGAGGGCGGTAGAGTGAGGGCAGTAGAGTGGTAGAGTGAGGGCGGTAGAGTGGGGGCGGTAGAGTGAGAGCGGTTGAGTGGTAGAGTGATGGCGGTAGAGTGGTAGAGTGAGGGTGGTAGAGTGAGGGCGGTAGAGTGAGGGCGGCAGAGTGAGGGCGGTAGAGTGGTAGAGTGAAGGCGGTAGAGTGAGGGCAGTAGAGTGGTAGAGTGAGGGCGGTAGAGTGGAGGCGGTAGAGTGAGGGCGGTAGAGTGGTAGAGTGAGGGCGGTAGAGTGGTAGAGTGAGGGCAGTTGAGTGGTAGAGTGGTAGAGTGAGGGCGTGAGGGCGGTAGAGTGGTAGAGTGAGGGCGGTAGAGTGGGGGCGGTAGGCTGAGAGCGGTAGAGTGGTAGAGTGAGGGCGGTAGAGTGGTAGAGTGAAGGTGGTAGAGTGAGGGCGGTAGAGTGGTAGAGTGAGGGCGGCAGAGTGAGGGCGGTAGAGTGGTAGAGTGAAGGTGGTAGAGTGGTAGAGTGAGGGCAGAAGAGTGGTAGAGTGAGGGCATGAGGGTGGTAGAGTGGTAGAGTGAGGGCGGTAGAGTGGTAGAGTGAGGGCAGTAGAGTGGTAGAGTGAGGGCGGTAGAGTGGTAGAGTGAGGGCAGTAGAGTGGTAGAGTGAGGGTGGTAGAGTGGAGGCGGTAGAGTGAGGGCGGTAGAGTGGTAGACTGCGGGTGGTAGAGTGAGGGCGGTAAAGTGGTAGAGTGAGGGCGGCAGAGTGAGGGTGGTAGAGTGGTAGAGTGAGGGCATTAGAGTGGTAGAGTGAGGGTGGTAGAGGGAGGGCGGTAGAGTGGTAGAGTGAGGGCGGTAGAGTGAGGGCGGTAGAGCGGTAGAGTGAGGGTGGTAGAGTGAGGGCGGTAGATTGGTAGAGTGAGGGCGGTAGAGTGATAGAGTGAGGGCGGTAGAGTGAGGGCGGTAGAGCAGTAGAGTGAGGGTGTTATAGTGAGGGCAGTAGAGTGGTAGATTGAGGGCGGTAGAGTGAGGGCGGTAGTGTGAGGGCGGTAGAGTGGTAGAGTGAGGGCGGTAGAGTGAGGGCGGTAGAGTGATAGAGTGAGGGCGGTAGAGTGAGGGCGGTAGAGTGGTAGAGTGAGGGCGGTAGAGTGGTAGAGTGAGAGTGGTAGAGTGAGGGCGGTAGAGTGAGGGCGGTAGAGTGAGGGCGGTAGAGTGATAGAGTGAGGGCGGCAGAGTGAGGGCGGTAGAATGGTAGAGTAAATGTAAATGTAATATACTTGTAAAGCGCACAGCTGCCCCAGCAACGGGGCGTCCCGGCGCTGTATAACTCTGGGGAACCCGTCCTGGCTTTCCCTGTGGGATGGTCCCTTGCTGGGAGTCCCCAAGGTGGAGCCAGGCATCCCCGGAATTGGTGGGGCCGTTGTGGAGATTAGGCAAGCTAATGCCCAGAGTTGCAGAGTGGAACCCCTGATTATAGTAAGCACTGAAGCGAGAATTATCGAGTCCGCTGACCAAGGTCCACGACCCTGCCGCGTCGGGAATTGAACCCTGGTCCCGGGCTGACTTCTGCTCTCAGGCCTGCTGCCTCTAACCAGTGAGCCACACTACTCCACTGAGAGCAGTAGAGTGGTAGAGTGAGGGCGGTAGAGTGAGGGTGATTGAGTGAGGGCAGTAGAGCGGTAGAGTGGGGGTGGTAGAGTGAGGGTGGTAGAGTGAGGGCGGCAGAGTGAGGGCGGTGGAGTGGTAGAGTGAGGGCGGTAGTGTGGTAGAGTGAGGGCGGTAGAGTGGTAGAGTGAGGGTGGTAGAGTGAGGGCGGTAGAGTGAGGGCGGTAGAGTGAGGGCGGAAGAGTGGTAGAGTGAGGGCGGTAGAGTGGTAGAGTGAGGGCGGTAGAGTGAGGGCGGTAGAGTGAGGGCGGTAGAATGGTAGAGTGAGGGCGGTAGAGTGGTAGAGTGAGGGCGGTAGAGTGGTAGAGTGAGGGTGGTAGAGTGAGGGCGGTAGAGTGGTAGAGTGAGAGTGGTAGAGTGAGGGCAGTAGAGTGAGGGCGGTAGAGTGAAGGCGGTAGAATGGTAGAGTGAGGGTGGTAGAGTGGTAGAGTGAGGGCGGTAGAGTGGTAGAGTGAGGGTGGTAGAGTGAGGGCGGTAGAGTGGTAGAGTGAGAGTGGTAGAGTGAGGGCAGTAGAGTGGTAGAGTGATGGCGGTAGAGTGGTAGAGTGAGGGCGGTAGAGTGAGGGCAGTAGAGCAGTAGAGTGAGGGCAGTAGAGTGAGGGCGGTAGAGTGTTAGAGTGAGGGCGGTAGAGTGAGGGCGGTAGAGTTGTAGTGTAGTTCCTATATTTCCAACAGGCTCTGCGGATTGGAATAATATAAACTATAGATTTGACGTAGGATTGAGGTCGACTAGGTCTCTATCGAATATATTAGACTTAATTGTGAGTGCCAGCTAGCTCAGAGGTCACTAGAAACGTTCTTGAATAAACAAGAAGGGATTTGTTTCTGACAACCGCATAAACATGACAACTTTGTTTCCCAAGAATAAGAAATGTATCTCTAGAGTCGCGCAAACAATAGATAGTTATTTCACTCAGGCAATCGTGCATGCTTCGTCTCACCAGAGGTGCAGAGAAATAGAGAGACGGGCGTTTTCAATAAAAAGGTATTTATTGAACAGTCTTCTTTCTGATGCAGAAGAAATGAACTGCTACAATCGTAATACTGGTTGCAAAGTATAATGCGTACAGTACGAAGAGTATTATAAAATGATACTGTAAAAGCATGATATGGTTTCTAAGCGATAAAATACATAGAATACATACATTAATAAATAAAGACTAAAAGTACTCAACTGGTGCTTCTAAAATACGCCTACCCCAGTGTACCTAACCGAGGTCTAGTACAAGGGAAGAAGTAAGTGAGGTGTAGCTTAGTTTCAGTATTCTTTGCCAAGAATCTATCCAAGATTTCTCTAAGGGTCTAATGAGCTCCGTACCTTGAATTTGGAATGAAGGAGGTCTGGTATCTCTCTCTCAGGACTCGATTTCCCAACAACCCGCAAGGGTAGCTTGGAAACACTGGAGCTGGATTTTCACGGCAAGAGAAAAGACAGCGTCTCTCCCAGTGGATCTGCTGGAGGGTCGGCTTACTTCGGCACTTGCTTCGGCAAGCTGTGTCGTGTAGGTAGATAGTTGAACTGCTCCAAACCACCGTGTGTTTAGCCTGGGCAAGTGTGGGCATATTTATACCTTGAAGGTGCCGAGTTTGATGTAAGGTTGGACATAATAACGTCATCAAAGACTCAGTTCTTTGAAAACTCAATGAGTTCTTGGACAAATCAATATTCAAGCAAGGGGAAGTCCCTGACTGCTGAAGGCGGGTTTTTCCAAGAAATCATTGTGGATTTTCGGAACTAGTGGAAGTAGCCATGCCGTATTTGGACTGCATAGGCTAAGTCTAAATATGGTTATGATTTCTCTGCCTATATAAGGATAGGGTGATTTATACCTATATATGGGCATGAATCGGGAAAATTACACTAGGGTCCTGAATTCATATACAACAGAGTGAGGGCGGTAGAGTGGTAGAGTGAGGGCGGTAGAGTGGTATAATGAGGGCGGTAGAGTTGTAGAGTGTGGGTGGTAGAGTGAGGGCGGTAGAGTGAGGGCAGTAGAGTGGTAGAGTTAGGGCGGTAGAGTGGTAGAGTGAGGGCGGTAGAGTGGTAGAGTGAGGGCGGAAGAGTGAGGGCGGTAGAGCGGTAGAATGAGGATGGTAGAGCGGTAGAGTGAGGGTAGTAGAGTGAGAGTGGTAGAGTGAGGGCGGTAGAGTGGTAGAGTGAGGGCGGTAGAGTGGTAGAGTGAGGGCGGTAGAGTGGTAGAGTGAGAGTGGTAGAGTGAGGGCGGTAGAGTGAGGGCGGTAGAGTGATAGAGTGAGGGCGGCAGAGTGAGGGCGGTAGAATGGTAGAGTGAGGGCAGTAGAGTGGTAGAGTGAGGGCGGTAGAGTGAGGGCGGTAGAGTGAGGGTGGTAGAGTGAGGGTGATTGAGTGAGGGCAGTAGAGCGGTAGAGTGGGGGTGGTAGAGTGAGGGCGGTAGAGTGAAGGCGGCAGAGTGAGGGCGGTAGAGTGGTAGAGTGAGGGCGGTAGTGTGGTAGAGTGAGGGCGGTATAGTGGTAGAGTGAGGGTGGTAGAGTGAGGGTGGTAGAGTGAGGGCGGTAGAGTGAGGGCGGAAGAGTGGTAGAGTGAGGGCGGTAGAGTGAGGGCGGTAGAGTGGTAGAGTGAGGGCGGTAGAATGGTAGAGTGAGGGTGGTAGAGTGGTAGAGTGAGGGCGGTAGAGTGGTAGAGTGAGGGTGGTAGAGTGAGGGCGGTAGAGTGGTAGAGTGAGAGTGGTAGAGTGAGGGCAGTAGAGTGGTAGAGTGATGGCGGTAGAGTGGTAGAGTGAGGGCGGTAGAGTGAGGGCAGTAGAGCAGTAGAGTGAGGGCAGTAGAGTGAGGGCGGTAGAGTGTTAGAGTGGGCGGTAGAGTGAGGGCGGTCGAGTTGTAGTGTAGTTCCTATATTTCCAACAGGCTCTGCGGATTGGAATAATATAAACTATAGATTTGACGTAGGATTGAGGTCGACTAGGTCTCTATCGAATATATTAGACTTAATTGTGAGTGCCAGCTAGCTCAGAGGTCACTAGAAACGTTCTCGAATAAACAAGAAGGGATTTGTTTCTGACAACCGCATAAACATGACAACTTTGTTTCCCAAGAATAAGAAATGTATCTCTAGAGTCGCGCAAACAATAGATAGTTTTTTCACTCAGGCAATCGTGCATGCTTCGTCTCACCAGAGGTGCAGAGAAATAGAGAGACGGGCGTTTTCAATAAAAAGGTATTTATTGAACAGTCTTCTTTCTCATGCAGAAGAAATGAACTGCTACAATCGTAATACTGGTTGCAAAGTATAATGCGTACAGTACGAAGAGTATTATAAAATGATACTGTAAAAGCATGATATGGTTTCTAAGCCATAAAATACATAGAATAGATACATTAATAAATAAAGACTAAAAGTACTCAACTGGTGCTTCTAAAATACGCCTACCCCAGTGTACCTAACCGAGGTCTAGTACAAGGGAAGAAGTAAGTGAGGTGTAGCTTAGTTTGAATTGAATTGAATTGAATTGATGATTTGTAAAGCGCGTTGGCTACCCAGGGGCGTCCCAGCGCTATAGAAAAGAGTGAGTTGGGCTGGAGAGGCTGGAGTAAGAGAAGCTGAGTGAAAAGTTAGATTGGAATTTTGCTGAAGAGCCAAGTTTTTAATAGTTTACGGAAGGTGAGAAGGTTAGGTTCCGATCTGATAGGGAGGGGAAGGGAGTTCCAGATCCTAGCCAGGTTGTAAGAAAGCGAGCGGCCTCCACATCTAGCCTTCCTAATGCGTGGTACTGAGGCGAGGTGGGAGGTCGTAGATCTGAGTGGGCGGGAGGGTAGATAGGCTTTCACCAGGGGGGAGTTAATAGAGGGGCCTGTACCCCAGTAGGATCGATGTGCGATGCACATGCTCTTAAATTCAATTCTGGATCTCACCGGGAGCCAGTGAAGATCCTTCAGTCTGGCTCTGACTGAAGTTCGGCGGGGGATATCCAGGAGGATTCTTGCCGCACAGTTTTGAATGACCTGGAGTCTGTTAAGTGTAGATTGTGGGGCCCCCAGATATAGGGCGTTTCCACAATCGAGACGGGAGAGGATCAGGCCTTGAACCATAATCCGTCTTGAATGGAATGGAAGGAGGGGGAGAATTTTGCGGAGAAGTCTCATCAGCCCGAAGCAGGTGGCAGCAAGCTTGGTGGCTTGGTAGTTGAAGGTTAGAGTGTGGTCGAGCCAGATGCCTAAGCTCTTGATTTGCTCCTTGGGTTGCGGGGGGCTTCCTAAGCAGAGAGGCCAGATGGGATTGATGGATTTCGAGATGTTATTTCCAAGGAGCATTATCTCTGTTTTGTCCCCGTTAAGTTTGAGACAAGAGCTAGACATCCAAGTATTTCAGTATTCAGTTTCAGTATTCTTTGCCAAGAATCTATCCAAGATTTCTCTAAGGGTCTAATCAGCTCCGTACCTTGGATTTGGAATGAAGGAGGTCTGGTATCTCTCTCTCAGGACTCGATTTCCCAACAACCCGCAAGGGTAGCTTGGAAACACTGGAGCTGGATTTTCACGGCAAGAGAAAAGACAGCGTCTCTCCCAGTGCATCTGCTGGAGGGTCGGCTTACTTCGGCACTTGCTTCGGCAAGCTGTGTCGTGTAGGTAGAAAGTCGAACTGCTCCAAACCACCGTGTGTTTAGCCTGGGCAAGTGTGGGCATATTTATACCTTGAAGGTGCCGAGTTTGATGTAAGGTTGGACATAATAACGTCATTAAAGACTCAGTTCTTTGAAAACTCAATGAGTTCTTGGACAAATCAATATTCAAGCAAGGGGAAGTCCCTGACTGCTCAAGGCGGGTTTTTCCAAGAAATCATTGTGGATTTTCGGAACTAGTGGAAGTAGCGATGCCGTATTTGGACTGCATAGGCTAAGTCTAAATATGGTTTTGATTTCTATGCCTATATAAGGATAGGGTGATTTATACCTATATATGGGCATGAATCGGGAAAATTACACTAGGGTCCTGAATTCATATACAACAGAGTGAGGGCGGTAGAGTGGTAGAGTGAGGGTGGTAGAATGAGGGCGGTAGAGTTGTAGAGTGTGGGTGGTAGAGTGAGGGCGGTAGAGTGAGGGCAGTAGAGTGGTAGAGTGAGGGCGGTAGAGTGGTAGAGTGAGGGCAGTAGAGTGAGGGCGGTAGAGTGGTAGAGTGAGGGCGGAAGAGTGAGGGCGGTAGAGCGGTAGAATGAGGGTGGTAGAGCGGTAGAGTGAGGGTAGTAGAGTGAGAGTGGTAGAGTGAGGGCGGAAGAGTGAGGGCAGTAGAGTGGGGGCGGTAGAGTGGTAGAGTGAGGGCGGTAGAGTGAGGGTGGTAGAGTGGTAGAGTGAGGGCAGTATAGTGGTAGAGTGAGGGCAGTAGAGTGAGGGCGGTAGTGTGGTAGAGTGAGGGTGGTAGAGTGAGAGCGGTAGAGTGGTAGAGTGAGGGCGGTAGAGTGGGGGCGGTAGAGTGGTAGAGTGAGGGCGGTAGAGTGAGGGCGGTAGAGCAGTAGAGTGAGGGCGGTAGAGTGAGGGCGTGAGGGCGGTAGAGTGGTAGAGTGAGGGCGGGAGAGTGGTAGAGTGAGAGCAGTAGAGTGTAGAGTGAAGGGGCAGAGTGAGGGCGGTAGAGTGAGGGTGGTAGAGCGGTAGATTGGTAGAGGGAGGGCGGTAGAGTGAGGGCAGTAGAGTGGTAGAGTGAGGGCGGTAGAGTGGTGAGTGAGAGTGGTAGAGTGAGGGCGGTAGAGTGAGGGCGGTAGAGTGATAGAGTGAGGGTGGCAGAGTGAGGGCGGTAGAGTGGTAGAGTGAGGGCAGTAGAGTGGTAGAGTGAGGGCGGTAGAGTGAGGGTGGTAGAGTGAGGGCGGTTGCGTGAGGGCAGTAGAGCGGTAGAGTGGGGGTGGTAGAGTGAGGGCGGTAGAGTGAGGGCGGCAGAGTGAGGGCGGTAGAGTGGTAGAGTGAGGGCGGTAGTGTGGTAGAGTGAGGGCAGTAGAGTGGTAGAGTGAGGGTGGTAGAGTGAGGGCGGTAGAGTGAGGGCGGTAGAGTGAGAGCGGTAGAGTGGTAGAGTGAGGGCGGTAGAGTGAGGGCCGTAGAGTGGTAGAGTGAGGGCGGTAGAGTGAGGGCGGTAGAGTGAGGGCGGTAGAATGGTAGAGTGAGGGCGGTAGAGTGGTAGAGTGAGGGTGGTAGAGTGAGGGCGGTAGAGTTGTAGAGTGAGAGTGGTAGAGTGAGGGCAGTAGAGTGGTAGAGTGATGGCGGTAGAGTGGTAGAGTGAGGGCGGTAAAGTGAGGGCGGTAGAGTGGTAGAGTGAGGGCGGTAGAGTGAGGGCGGTAGAGTTGTAGTGTAGTTCCTATATTTCCAACAGGCTCTGCGGATTGGAATAATATAAACTATAGATTTGACGTAGGATTGAGGTCGACTAGGTCTCTATCGAATATATTAGACTTAATTGTGAGTGCCAGCTAGCTCAGAGGTCACTAGAAACGTTCTCGAATAAACAAGAAGGGATTTGTTTCTGACAACCGCATAAACATGACAACTTTGTTTCCCAAGAATAAGAAATGTATCTCTAGAGTTGCGCAAACAATAGATAGTTATTTCACTCAGGCAATCGTGCATGCTTCGTCTCACCAGAGGTGCAGAGAAATAGAGGGACGGGCGTTTTCAATAAAAAGGTATTTATTGAACAGTCTTCTTTCTCATGCAGAAGAAATGAACTGCTACAATCGTAATACTGGTTGCAAAGTATAATGCGTACAGTACGAAGAGTATTATAAAATGATACTGTAAAAGCATGATATGGTTTCTAAGCCATAAAATACATAGAATAGATACATTAATAAATAAAGACTAAAAGTACTCAACTGGTGCTTCTAAAATACGCCTACCCCAGTGTACCTAACCGAGGTCTAGTACAAGGGAAGAAGTAAGTGAGGTGTAGCTTGGTTTCAGTATTCTTTGCCAAGAATCGATCCAAGATTTCTCCAAGGGTCTAATCAGCTCCGTACCTTGGATTTGGAATGAAGGAGGTCTGGTATCTCTCTCTCAGGACTTGATTTCCCAACAACCGGCAAGGGTAGCTTGGAAACACTGGAGCTGGATTTTCTTGGCAAGAGAAAAGACAGCGTCTCTCCCAGTGCATCTGCTGGAGGGTCGGCTTACTTCGGCGAGCTGTGTCGTGTAGGTAGATAGTCGAACTGCTCCAAACCACTGTGTGTTTAGCCTGGGCAAGTGTGGGCATATTTATACCTTGAAGGTGCCGAGTTTGATGTAAGGTTGGACATAATAACGTCATCAAAGACTCAGTTCTTTGAAAACTCAATGAGTTCTTGGACAAATCAATATTCAAGCAAGGGGAAGTCCCTGACTGCTGAAGGCGGGTTTTTCCAAGAAATCATTGTGGATTTTCGGAACTACGTATTTGGACTGCATAGGCTACGTCTAAATATGGTTATGATTTCTATACCTATATAAGGATAGGGTGATTTATACCTATATATGGGCATGAATCGGGAAAATTACACTAGGGTCCTAAATTCATATACAACAGAGTGAGGGCGGTAGAGTGGTAGAGTGAGTGCGGTAGAGTGGTAGAATGAGGGCGGTAGAGTTGTAGAGTGTGGGTGGTAGAGTGAGGGCGGTAGAGTGAGGGCAGTAGAGTGGTAGAGTGAGGGCGGTAGAGTGAGGGCAGTAGAGTGAGGGCGGTAGAGTGGTAGAGTGAGGGCGGTAGAGCGGTAGAATGAGGGTGGTAGAGTGAGAGTGGTAGAGTGAGGGCGGAAGAGTTAGGGCAGTAGAGTGAGGGCGGTAGAGTGGTAGAGTGAGAGCGGTAGAGTGAGGGCGGTAGAGTGAGGGCGGTAGAGTGAGGGCAGTAGAGTGGTAGAGTGAGGGCGGTAGAGTGAGGGTGGTAGAGTGGTAGAGTGAGGGCAGTATAGTGGTAGAGTGAGGGCAGTAGAGTGAGGGCGGTAGTGTGGTAGAGTGAGGGCGGTAGAGTGAGGGCGGTAGAGTGGTAGAGTGGGGGCGGTAGAGTGGTAGAGTGAGGGCGGTAGAGCAGTAGAGTGAGGGCGGTAGAGTGAGGGCGTGAGGGCGGTAGAGTGAGGGCGGTAGAGTGGTAGAGTGAGGGCGGTAGAGTGAGGGCGTGAGGGCGGGAGAGTGGTAGAGTGAGAGCAGTAGAGTGTAGAGTGAAGGGGGCAGAGTGAGGGCGGTAGAGTGAGGGTGGTAGAGCGGTAGAGGGAGGGCGGTAGAGTGAGGGCGTGAGGGCGGTAGAGTGGTAGAGTGAGGGCGGTAGAGTGGTAGAGTGGTAGAGTGAGGGCAAGACACCTTCCCCATATAGTATGAAGACTCCAACAGAGCATATGGTCTTCACGGCGGAAGGCCTATAGTAGAAGACACCGACAACCATGCAACGAAAGACAGCAACACAAACGCGGTGGCATCAATCACTGTACAGTTACTGCCACATCATTTACCAAACCAATTGTGCATTCAGCGTTGTCAAGGCAGATCCTGTAACGCATTAGTGCAGCACGTGCGATATCGTGACGAAAATAGCTCTCAGGCAGGGCACCTCGCTTGTATGAAGAGGGACTTTTACTAATTAATCATTCTGCAGTTATTACTTTATACACATGTCTAAACCACTCTAGGAGTGCAAGACTCTTAACCTCTCACATTGCAGGCACGTTAAACTATGAGTTTGCAGCGGCTCTTACTTTTTATTAAGCATTGCTATGTTTTAAATTTGAATGTTCTGATTTTCAAGAAGTTCAGTGACCCACTGCACAGGCTGATTTAACGTCTCCCAATTATTTTCTGAGTTATGGCCATAAATGCATTTGTCTGGTAAATGCCGAATCTAATCAGCCTCTTAAAATACCTAAATTCAAATATGTGGGAGGAATGGTTTCAAATATTTCTGACACGTAGCTTGCCAAGTACTGAATACAAAAGTGTGCAGCAAATAAAGAAGGAATGGGCAAGTACGAATGGTTTCCTGATCGGTCACCTTCTAACACTGTAAAGAAGACACTGTTTTCCAGCAAGTGAACATAGCCAGTTAGAAGCAAGCCACAAGACCATGCTCTTCATTCAGTTAAGAATGCGTAACCCATGAAAATACACTGCGGCGGGTTCTCACCCATGGTGAAGTGCAAAGTTTTTCTCGAGCCCGTAGAAGAGTGGTTTTATGCCTTAAACCATGCAATAAATTACCCCAGTAACACGATGTGCAGAGGGCACTGATTAAAAAAAAAAAAATAGAGGGGGAGCGCATTCCTTTGAAGTCTGATGGGGCGGGGGGCGGGGGGCGGACACCAAAAGGGTTTCAATTCACATGGCACGCTTTCAGTTCAGGGGCACGCTTTCAGTTCAGAAGTGACAGTGTTCATCTGGGAGGTCAAAACAGAGATTTGCAAGCTTTTAAGGCATAACTTCACTATGTATAGGAGCATAGCAAAATAGCAGAGCATAGAGAGCGAGGCTGCTCATACCCAGTGGATTTAGGAATCCGTTACATAAAAAAAAAAACAAGTGTGAGAGAGCTGAAAGGAGTGGGGCTAAGCTGCAGCCTCAACAAGCTCTCTGCATTGCTGTGGCGGGGGCGGGGGAGTGCATTCCTTTGAAGTCTGATGGGGGGCAGGGGAGCGGTTTGGGAGCTGCTTCCTTTGAAGTCTGATGCCGAGGCTCAGACAAATGGTGTATGGTGTGCGATATGCGATGTAGCTGGTGATGTGCACGCGCCTGGCTCACATGAACTGTACCTAATCCGCAGTTTGGGTAGACTTTTGAAAGTCTCTTACTATAATCTCGCCGAACAATGCTTACGCATTGGTTCAGCGAGACCTAAAAACAAATAGTATGCCTGCTAAATTGTAAGTATTATAATGGTTTTAAACACACACAAAACAAGTTTAATCTTTTTGTTATTTGAAAAACTGCACAATCTTAAAGCAAAGATTGTTATATAAAATGTATGCAATAAATCATTGTCCGCCTCAAGAGATGATGTCAATATTTCTAGACGTAAGGAGCACGGACCCCTGATCTAAAGCATATGTGCTCTTCCTAAGCACAGCAAGCAATCAAAAGCAGGAAACAGGAACATGCTATTCTAGGGGAAGTGAGTACACTTCTAAAGGGAACACTGCAAATGCTAATGAACTCTGCTAGGCCCAATCAAACACTATTTACTGTACAAAAGCCAAGGCAGATACAAAAGCATGACGATTCAAGAGCCTCATTTAATTGTTTTACATTTTAATATGCCTACCAGGCATAGCTAACTTGATTTAATGTTATAATCTGTTAATTTTAAGAGATTAACTAAATAGAACTGAGAATATGCAAGAGTATTATTAAAGAGTATCATACCATATCTAGCTAATCACTGCTCATCTGGACCATAACGTTAAAGAGCATTCTTACAATAGCCAGCAAATCACTGCTCATCTTGACCAGAACGTTAAAGATTATCTTACCATAGCCAGCAAATCACTGCTCATCTTGACCATAACGTTAAAGAGTATCTTACCATAGCCAGCAAATCACTGCTCATCTTGACCATACCATGGCCGGCAAATCACTGCTCATCTTGACCATAATGTTAAAGAGTATCTTACCATAGCCAGCAAATCACTGCTCATCTTGACCATAACGTTAAAGAGTATCTTACCATAGCCAGCAAATCACTGCTCATCTTGACCATGACGTTAAAGAGTATCTTACCATGTCTAGCAAATCACTGCTCATCTTGACCATACCATAGCCGGCAAATCACTGCTCATCTTGACCATACCATAGCCGGCAAATCACTGCTCATCTGGACTATAATGTTAAAGAGTATCTTACCATAGCCAGCAAATCACTGCTCATCTTGACCATGACGTTAAAGAGTATCTTACCATGTCTAGCAAATCACTGCTCATCTTGACCATACCATAGCCGGCAAATCACTGCTCATCTGGACTATAATGTTAAAGAGTATCTTACCATTGCCGGCAAATCACTGCTCATCTTGACCATAAGGTTAAAGAGTATCTTACCATATCTAGCAAATCACTGCTCATCTTGACCACAAAGCCTGGAAATAGCACATGAAATACATGGATAATTTTTGTCAGGTAGCCGTGCTTCGCGGCGCGTGCTTGCAGTCTTCGAATGGTCCTCTCCGTCTGGGATTTGTGAGTGTCCTCCTTAAGTACAACAATGTACTGTCCAGAAAATCGCCACTCATCCTGTATTGAAAGAAAAGTAAGCATGTTTAGGTTGATGTTTACATGAACACACTCTGCATTTACTTATGTTCATTTAAATTGTAACATCAAGATTAAAACTCAAACAAATTGCTTTCCCTCCTTTTTTCTCTTCTCTTGTCTGTCTCGCCCAGATTTCCATGGCTTATGACGGGAACTTGGTGTTGCTGTCAGGATAGTAAGGGGTGTAAGAGACCTAATGCATGGCCAGACTATCACAGAAGATGACTTGGCGAGTAGAATGAAAAGAGAATCATTAACAAAAGGGAGTTGTGGTTGGAAGTACCGGGACTTCCACCTTGAAGACCCACCAAGAGGTGTGAATCATAGGAAAATCTGCATCTTTTTTTTCTGAAGAGTTGTATATTTTTGTGGCGGAACAACACACTGCTGAATGTATATTTATTTGAGCTTCCAAGAAGAGTGGACTGCAGCAAATATTTTTTTGGTGCAACTTTTAAGAGCAGAGGAGAGCAGAGCACCAAGGGTTCAAAGGTGAGCTTGGAACACGAAAACTGCATCTTGGGAGGAAGCACAAAGGGTGAATATTGAAACCAAGCAACTTTGGGTTGCTGCCTTCAGCTCTACACCATCCAAGGGAATGTTTGTGTATAGACATCTCCACACACATACATTTCCATCTATGGATTGGAGGTTAATATATAGGTATTCACCAATTCTGGGTGGAGATATGCACCCGATAAAATGAATTACAAATCTCCACCCCGTACATGAGTTTTTGGAAACTAACAACAACAATTATTACATTATTACTGCTAACAATAATTTATTTGTGATCAGATTTCATGACTATGTCTACAGGGAGAGACCTCTGCAGCGAAAGCAGAGATTTATGCCTCTGCTATAGAAAACTGAGAAAGGAAAAGTATAGGGAAATCATCATTCACCTGACCTCAGTCATACATGCCTGGCTTACAATAACCCTGCCAGCACATAAATCTAGCCCACAAGCTAGGCCCTTACAGTGCTTGAGTTTCCTACCTGGGTGAGACCTACAGCTCAGCATCAGTTACCAGGAAGTAGCTACACTCATTCAAGAGGAAAATGAACTCCACTAAAGAGGAGGCAGGCCTTGTAATGACCTTTGTTTTAGAATACAACAGGCGAATACATGGTCCGCCTCTTATAATCTTAATGGAGTGAAGCTAGAGGCGTGTGGAAGGAGGTGACAGATTAAGTCCATGCATTTTTTGGTTGAGCGACACCATGGGGGACTTAAAGTAAAAATGGAAGGTAAGAGAAGGTAAATGAAGCAGATGTTATTCAGGATCCAAGTGACAAAGGATCCTGGAGGCAGACCAGTGCCTGCCACTCAATGAACTTATCCTTTCCACCATGCACCCTGACCTGCTATGTGGCATGCCATTTCACAGAAATTCCCATGTTACACCAGGTAAGAAACTAAACCCTTGTGTTTCACAGGTCCATTTATACAGCACAATCATGTCATACTGTCTCACCTCACAGTTAGTAAGACATCTCATATTTCAAACCCACACAACTTAACCATTCCTTCTCGTTGGAGTTTATAATGCTTCAAGTTATGTTAATGCACTCTTTTCTATACAGTACCCATTTGCAGGTTAGCAACAGCAGAAGCTGGGTTACTGTCTACTGTAGCAGGGCAACATCCAGGTCATACTGCTTCCACCTGCATCCCAAACACACACAGGTATATCACATTGATATCTATGATTTTACCACACTCTGGATTTTCGCAAGTCTTGTCTTACTGTAACTCAACACTGATATTAATGTACCTTTTTTATACATGTTAAGGTAAAATGTACTCCACATATACTTATATTGTAACTCCATAGGCATCTGATGTGCTCATCCATGTTATGTTATATTATACTTTGAAGGTCCTGTGTTGCCTGCCCACCTGCCAACTATAACCACTGCCTCCTGTGGTCCCACCAGTGCCCTGACATATCTTCAGACCAAGAACAACCCCTGAAGGCAGTAACAGGTAAGTCTTCAGCAGAATAATTTGCAATGTGTATAACCATGTTTCTTTTCTGCGTAAGTGTCTGGATATTTAACATATTGCATGAATTCTAAATCCATTATTTTTGCATTTACCAATTAAAAAATGTAATGAGTGAATTTATATGTCTGATGTCACCACTTGTTTCACTAAATACATTTTTCAATTCTTCTGAGTTTTGGGAATATATATGTGTCCCTTATCACTCTCACCTCTAGCCAATCATGTCCTTATTGCATACAGTTGGTGAATATGTTTTAGTTCATGCTTCCTTGCAGTCTTTTTCGTCATGTCATATGATAACATTCAGACTTAAGATGTGAACCAGTATGTTTATCAACTATCTCAAAGTAGAGGTAAATGAACCATAAATGTGGTGCTGAAGGAGTACAAAGACAACATTTTACCCAAGTGTTTATTTGAAGCTAGTGAAAAAAGTGAAACATGTTTAACATGATTATCTATGAGAGCAAAGCCCTATTTGGAGTCTTTAATAGGTAACTGTATACATAATATATAGCATACGTGAGTTGCGTAGGTGCAGAATTGGTACTAGTGGATAATCTAAGAAAAGTCCATTTGCCCTAACACTTACTGGAATGTTCAAGCCGAGGTTGGTGCACTCTCAAAGTGCCTCTTCATTCTTCATCAGTGTTCCTCTCGGCTTCCATCTGCTTTTCCCTTACAGTATCCTGTCATTGTAAACCAAAACTGCCCTCACATTACCCTAGAGCATCTCCACAGTGCACTATCACAGCGTCCCCTTACTTTGCCTCAGCACATCCTTCCCAGTCTCAGACTACCCCAATTATTGGTCCTCAGTGTAAGAGCATAGGAGACACTAAGGGGCACAAGCATTAAACGGTACATGCATCAAAGGATTTAGGAATCACAAACGGTGCGATTCGCAAAAATCGTCCGTTTGCGAATCCTAAATCGCTTTTTGGGATGCATCATCTATTCCAATAGAAATCGCTATTTATTGCGACTTCTTAAAATGCGATTGCATTTAAGGAATCGCATTTTTGCGATTCCTTTAATGCAATGCATGAATGTGTAAGGAATTACGTTTACTTAATTAGAGGGAGCAAATTAACACGAGGTAGGACCTCGTGTTAATTTGCGAAAAAATCCAAAAATGCACAAAAATGCATTTTTTTAACTTTCATGTTACACACACACATGTCCTTGCGACATGTGTGTGTGAAACTTGTACTTACAAATAGATTTCAGGGGTGCAGGGGGGGGTTCTTTGGACCCCCCCCCAGCACCCTTGAAATGCATTAACAGATAGCGATTCGCAAAAAGAAAATCGCAATTTGTAAATGCCTTCCCATTGATTCCTATGGGCCGTTTGGCCCATAGGAATCAATGGAAAGGTTTTCCTTAATTGCGATTAGCAATTTGTGAATCGCAATTAAGGAAAAATACCGATTCGCTAATAATCATGCAATTTTTTAATGCATTGGCATTTGCGATTCCTTAATTGCGATTCCTTAAAAATCGCTATTAAGGAATCGCAAATGCCGAGAATGATGCATGTGGCTGTAAGCTTTTTACCGGTCGCAAATGGGCCGAATCTGAGAATCGGCACGTTTGCAACCGGTAAAAAGCCATTTCCGATGCATCAACCCAAAATGCATTCACAAAATAGATCATCGCAATTTTTGCGATTACCTATTTTGAGAATGCATTTAGGGAATTGCAATTTGCGATTTCCTAAATGCAATGCAAGAAGCATTTTCAAAATGCGACTTTGCATTAAGGAATCGCAAATTAGCATCACGTTGATGTTAATTTGCAAATCCTTAAAAAAAATGCACAAAATTGCATTTTTATAAGTGCCATGTGGTGCACCACATGTGCACACCTACCTGTTTTGGGGGTGCATCAGGGGGGCCTTAGGCCCCTAGCACCCTTGCAATTGCATTCACAATTTGCGATACCTATTTAGTTATCGCAAATAGCAAATGATTCCCCATTCATTCCTATGGGCCTCTAGGCCCAATGGAATGAATGGGAAAACATTCCCTAATAGCAAATTGCAATTTGTGCTTCGTTATTAGGGAATGTGTAGGAATCGCTATTATTTTTGCGAAACCTACATGCATAAGGGATTGCGACTCCAAAATAGTGATTCCTTAAAAATCGCTATTAAGGACTCGCAATTCCTTTTCTTGATGCATGTGCCCCTAAATGTCTGTGGCAGACATGGTCAGAGCTGAGCCAAGACATCAAAGATTTAAACGGGGAAACCCGGAGAGCGCAGTGTGGTTTTTCCATAGAGTGGTCATGAGCAATGGTGTCCGGCGCTCTCATTTTATTGCCTATGGTTTTGATGATTTCTGTGAGGGGACAGATACATATGTCATGCTTCTTTGTCTGGTACAGTATTGTTGAGTTGTATATATGGATATCATGCTGAGAGCAATGTTCTTGTTTATTCAAAAACGTAATACAAAGGTTTTTTTTTTAAATTTAAACAGTCAACAAACATCACGATAAAGATTCTTTAAAATGAAAAAAAATCTCAATTAAGAACATACAATGATATCACTGAAATGAGTTGCATCTATTAAAAAGTCTTTTTTTTACATGAAACATTCAAGAATACCCATATACCCTGATGACGTTGCCACGAGTTACCCAAAATGTATTAGATTATTATGTTCTCTGTTGATGTGGCCTATCTTGTTATTAAATGTGAGGCAAGTTTATTTTATAATAAACATACACACGTGAGGTGTTCGTATTTTGGGGATCTTGAACTTAACAACTTCAATGTGCACTCAAAATGGCCAGTCAAGGAAAATGATGCATAGTGAAGTAAAGCAATGTGCTATGAATCACAATTTGGTAAAGTAAAGAAGCTGAGATTTGAGCCCAGGTTTCCTGATTGTAAACTGTGCAATTAAGCGGCTGTTGGATTACATCCTTTTACATTCCATTTAGCACCAAAGGTCAAGTATTTCTGTTCAAACTATTTTATGAATAAGCATTGGTACATGGAGTTCAATAAACACACTTATCACACCTTACATCAAACTGGAACTATACACAAGTATGTGTGTGTGTGTGTGTATAGTCATATGTTAAGGTACAGGGAGGCAGGAGATGCAACTTTTAGTATAATGTCAACCGACAGAAGGATTTTAGAAATGGCTTTATACCTCGATTACTGTAATTAAATAATTAAGAAAACAACGAGGTCATAAAGCCCCCACAGAACTTGCTCCACAGGTTACAACTTCAAGGTGATGTGCATCATGGCTTCAAGGAGATGGGTTCTGCCACTATGTAATCTCCAGTTTGCACTCCACTCCAAAATATGGGCTTATAAATCCCCTCCTTCACCCCCGTTCTGAACCCATGTCAACTGTGCCATGCAGTGTGCCGTGGTGACCCCTGACTGTGGTATAATATTGTTTGAAATTCCTGTAACACCTGTCCTCAGTGTACATATGTGCCCCCTGACAGCAAATCCTCCATGCCAACTCAATGAATCCTACTGCCCACTCTCCAGTTCACTTTGCTTCTCTAAATGTTTCCCAGTGCCCCATCCGCACTTGACTGTGGCCTCATTAATGTACCTTCAGTACAAAGCTTCCTGTCTCGCTGTGTGCCAATTCCACCTTTCCAACCTCACTGTATGCCTCCACTGTGCCCCTGTACCCAATCCCGCCTTACCATAAACTACTTGTTGTGCTCCAGTGAACCTCCAAATCTGTGCCTTCATCGTCTGCAACATGAGGCTGAGTAGGAGGTACACCCAAGGAGTGGTGACAGACTCAAACTTAGCCACTGTTCTTTCGGGATGAGTGGAATTGGCGGAAGCATGTCTCTCTGTCAAACAGTAGCACCAAGAGGGCCAGAGCATTGTGCAGACAGCTAGTAGCAACCACCCAAGCCTGACTGATGGTGTGAACCAGACTAGCAGCAATGTTTCATCTCAGAAGGAAACCCTGGTCTAGGGAGTTCTCCTGCCATATGCTTAGGCTCCATCCATCACTCTGCAGATCATGGGCAAGAGGTGCCGAAGAGAGGAATGGAACTCTGAAAATGAGGAGAACTGGATCAGCTCTCTTGCATTTAGCCTACATGTCCACTGGATTTGAAGAGGTAAGCAAGAGACTCACGCTGCAGAGATTGGAGTGCAAGGGAAAGGGTGACTCCTGAGGATCGGGACTCTAGGCAGCTGCCAGATATGCACCAAACTAAGGCTGATCTAATATTGGTACTGAAGGGCACTTTACAAGTTTGCTGAGAAATAACTGTGAATGAAACGATTCAAGCTTCAAAGAAAGCCACAGCTGTACTGCATCAGGCTTTCATTGATCAACCATGTATGAAAACGTTCAGTATCAGGCCATTTAAGGCCTTCTCCTTTATGTAGAAAAACAAAACCTTTTGGTCGGCGGACAGGCTTTATCGTGTTCAATTTGTGCTGATGTAGCGTGCTCCGGTGGTATCACTCTCTCCCCCTTAGAGTGTTGCACATAAAGGATTGAAGCGTCCTCTGTGTAGAGGACGACCCACTGGGCACAACTTATTTTCGCTTACGTGCGTGCAAAGTTTGTGAAAATATTTGATCTATGGATTATAAAATCATGTGAAAATCGTCAATATGAATTTAACTTGGAAGTTAATGACAACAATTATCTTCAAATAAACACCCTACTTATGAAAGTTTCACCTTGACTGGATCAAATATTTTCACAAATTTTGCACCCACGTAAGCGAAAATAAGTTGTGCCCAGTGGGTCGTCCTCTACACAGAGGATGCTTCAATCCTTCTCCTTTATGTGCCATGGATGACCCAGAGACTTCAGCCCAGTAATAGACTGTCACTACATGCTTCCAGTTTTTTACCCCTTACAACTACGTGTTAGCTAAGCATTCTTGCATCCGGAGGTGGAAATGAGTGCCAACCTCCTAAATACTGTAAGTAACCCTTCTCCACATTTCGCAGCTCCCCATTGTTCCTTGCTTGGTTCAACCTTTATTAATACATATATATGTATTACACATGGACATAAGACCAAAATGCCGTTCACTCTCACACCACTGAATTCTGTTCATATTGACTAGAGTTGCATCTTGAGAAAGCTGAACACGTTGTATAAGTACCAAAATCTGCCCTCAGAAATTTTTGTCTGACTATTGGTAGCATTTTGGATCTTCTATAAAATTTATATATTCCCTCTGCTTTAGCTATACTAGGATTTAGCCATAGGCATGATTAGGGATCTACTGAGCACAGGCAAGTCTCCTTTAGTATAAATGTCCCATGTGTATGAAGAGTGCCCATATTGGACCGTTCTTGTTTAATGTACTTTTAGAGCATTCAAAGGCACATTATTCGTTTTTTTTACAGAGTTTGATATAGCGCAAACTTGACCCAATTCGGGTATCAGAGCGCTTTACATAGCACCCGTTGAATTACATGAGGACACATTCATTTTGTGTGTTTCTTTTTTTTTGGGCACGGGGAGACTAAGTGATTGGCCAGAATCACAGGATGCTCAGCCTCATTGCCTAGACTAGAACCCAGTTCCCCAGGTTCGAGGTGGACCACCCTAGCTGCTAGGCCAACTCCTCTCTCCTCTAGCCTCTTTACTACACAGATGTACCTTTAGTATAATCTGTGGCATTTTGTCTCTTGCTGGGGGAATTTTTCTATGTTGTATTCGTGTAAAAATTACTCAAGCTCTTGGAAGAAGAATCAATTAGCTGTCCGAACAAGCCTTGGCAAACCAACATGTGGTGGTTCCTGTGAGATCTATGGGCTTTGGCAATCATTTTCAGCCATGCTGGACAGCAGCGCGACTGCTGAGCAAGCATGGCTGCTGAAAATAATGTTTTAAAAAAAGTGCTATTATGTGGCTGTGCAAACAAGAATGCACTCACCTGCAAAATGAGACGAGCATTTTTCCCTTTGTATTTACCAACCTGAAATGTATTCGTAAAAGTTGCATGACATTTATTTGTTTTATATAGCACTGATGCACTTAAAAAACAAAAAAACAACGGTGTGTTGTGGGTGGACAGTGGGCAGAGGATGAGCCAGCACAGAGAAAGGGAGTTCGGGAGAGAATGCTAGGGAAGCACATGGACAATGCACCGTGGGTGGGAGTTATTAAAACATGCGGACAAGTGTGGTCAGGCGGGCAGGACATGGGGAATCATACGCACAATGGAAGATCGGCACTGGCGGGGATGGTGAAGCACACACAGGGAAGTTGGGCAGTCGGTGATAGGAAAGCATAATTTGAACAGAGGGTGGAGAAGCAGGGACTGGGAAGCAAACCATTGATGAAGGGAGGACGGAATGGGGAAGCAATTGGAACGGGTCAGGGAAACAAGAACGACAACAGAAGGTGGGCAGATGGGGAGGAAGCAAGAACAGCAACTAAGGAAAGGAGGACGAGGGGAAAAACAAATGGGTAAGAAAGAGGAATGCAAAGTACACTTTGGGAGACTGCTGAAACAAATACACTCTCATAGAGTGCTTAACCCAAAAGAAAAAGTAACGCATGAAAACGGAGCATTGGTAGGACACAAGCAATGGGGCCGTTATCCAAGGAGGAACAAACAAAAGAAAAAGAAGGAAAGCCCACAGAAACTGACGAATAGGAAGCAAGCAAATGAGAGCCAATCAATGGTAAGCAATGGACAGGTTTGAAGCCCACTGTAAGTTAACATTATGTCTCACAACAAGCATCATATGTGCTGCCTCAGGCGAGACCTAAAAAGACGCTCATTCGGTGTTTTGGTTTCTCACCTATAGCTCAACGCCATTGTTTTTTGCACCCAATTGCCAAACATTATTAAGCCCAAGGCAGAAAACATTAGCACTGCAGTGGTTCGAGGCTGCCTTCTTTTAGGTGTGAATGACATGTATGCCGACGTTGGAGTTTCCAACAATCTTCCTTGGCTCTACTGTTTCTTTCTCTCAAAAGGTGGTATAGTCATGATTTCTTCAAGTATGAGCCCATTCTCCTCTTCCAGAGCACCGTCATGTGTGTGCATACAACCTAACCTCGCAAACAAACAGAGATATTTGTATATTGTTGTTGTTTACTCACTTACATCATCCTTCCTTACACTAAATGAAATGGTAAGTGCCACTATATAAAACCGCAAAAGGTGATCAGAATGAAAAATAATGAAGCAAATCTGTTTTAATAGCATAAACTTAAATACCTTATATGATATTCACGGTCTGCCGCCTAACAATTTACGTGCTGTTTCACTGTCATCAATTACTACTTTACTTTACTTTTCAAGAGCTCCAACGAGCAGCTAATGTGAAGAACTGAAAACTACCATCAAACTACTATGGAAATATGTGAAGTTCTTAATCCCTACTGAGATTAATTAAAACCATATCTATAACAAAATGATATAACAACCAACAGCTAGATTAAAACCAGTAAAACAATTAAATAGAAAAATCATAATTTACAACTCCAGAACCAGGTCTTTAATACATAAGATAAAAATAATAGGAATTATACTACCTACACCACTGAACAGTATCTGTAACATATTCTTAACACCAGTCTTCTGAAAGTGTATGGCTGGAAGTGAACAAAGCAAGGTGACACAAGGGAAGCGCAGGCCCTTAAGTGAAATTTACTCTGCCACGCAGAGTCACTTTGCTTGGGCAAGACAGGAATGCGCCATATCTAATAAGTAATTGTGCATTTCTGCCATTCAATGCAGTGCAGCGCTGAAAGTTGCCCTGCTGCGCTACGTTGTGCCAAATACGAGTAAATCCACCCCCAAGTATTCTTTACAAAACTATTGTGCTTATATGCTTCTGCCATGCCTAAATCTTTGCTATCGGAAATTTCCTAGATTCATTTCTTCAGGATTGTTCTTAACATCTCATTTGAGTTGCATGGATCCCATGTACCTTTTTTCTAAATGTAATTGGAAAATTGCCTCGTGATAAAACCTGGCCATGGGTCACCTTGTGACTGGGTGCTAATATGTATCTAGTGCCCATGATGTGTCACAAGTGACCCCTCTTTGGCCCTTCTTGCTTTAACCCAGAAGCGCAGAAAGGTCTCCAGGTACCCTTAAAGTCTATTTCTGTAAACTGAAGTCTACTCTGATCTGTGGCTGAGAAGTGCTCTGGGGAAGATTGGATAATAGTTCCTAATAGCTTGTAGTGAGCATGTGCCAATCAAATGCCATATTTATCAGAAAAGGCCTCTCTCTAATCAGTGATGATGATTCTGGGATGTCATCAATATATATTCTGAGATGTACTTAGCCCACAGAACTTCCAAAAGTGGCTTAAGTGAAACGCCAGAAAAATATCCTGTCACTTTTTTCAGTGCACAGCAAAAAAAGAAGTACTTCTAGTGGTTAGCACTATTCAGTGTGCTGTATGCGAGCCTTAATCCCAAAAATCTACTTCTAAGAATGCACAGGTTCTATAGGAGCTCACAGCTATAATTACATCATTTTGAATCAGCGGTTAAAGATGTATCACCTTTGTCTTTCCGTGACTGATAGTAAAAAGTACATTGTGTCGTCTACATATTGCAGTATCAAAAGGGGCCGCCCATTCAGCTTTGACGGGCAAGCTTCATTTGTTGTATCATGCCAGCCATATTTAGGTTGAAAGGCAGTGGTACTTCAGTCCTTTGTTAGTGCAGACTTGATTAGTCAATGAGGCATTGCCCCCTAGTAACCAATAGTTAATCATTAAGACATAATTGCTGATTGGTCAGAATTGTTGGGCCAACCCCGATTAGGGAGATGAGCCCATGAACGGCTTCTATATATATACTGTCTAGGGCTCTCTTGAGATCTATAAATTATGCATGAAGACCTATTGGCCCTCGATGAACATATTTGTGAACTTGCAAGGAGAGCTGAAAAAGGTTCTCTGCAGTGCCGCTGTTTTGCCTGAATCTTGATTAGAACCTTGGCTGTATGTAATGATACATACCATTTTCCTCCACATCGAGAAGGGCAAGGAGTGGATAATGAAACACCTATAATTATCAGCAGTTACATGCCCATCCATGGTGTAATGGTTGGTGGTCTAGTCGTTTGTGCACCCATGCACCCATGACATCCGCAGGCCAGGCGTGGCCTGCGGGGAGTTAATAAATGGGTGACGGCCGGGGCGTGGCTTGCGCACCACTGCAGGATGGCGTGTCGCGCTTGAGCTCCAGGGCGTTTAAGGTCCGTTGGAGATTATTACCAGTTTCTGACTGCCCTTCTTCAACGGGACAGCTCTCCTATACGGCGGAATATGCAGGGAGACGTTTAACTGCATTTTCGGCGGATTCCGACGGCAGCTGAGTGATTTCCTGTCAAGTTGATGTGACGCTCGTTTTCTTGACGGGCGGCCGCCATTTTACCCGCTTGTGACGGAGACCGGCATTTCTCTTCAGAATCGTCGCAATGGCTACATTCTTGCCGGCTCGGCAGGATATCTGGGACAATTGACCTCCAGTGTCTACATATGGTAACTTTTTACTTTTTTCTTCTTTTTGTGCTGCTTGGCTGGTTATTTTGTTGCCCACGCTCTGCTTACCTCAGTGCAGAAATCTGACGTTGGCGCTGCATTGTTCTTACGTTGACTTTGCTTTGGCCTTTGATTTATATGAGGCTCTTCTATACCTTCTTGCGCTCATCTTCCATATAAGTCCGCCTCTGTCACTAATTTGGCGTTCTCTGCGCTCAGAGTGCCCTATTCCTTTATTTTTGGTGTGGATTACGCAGTTTCTGTCCTTTCTTCTTCCTCACGTGGCTGTGTATTTTCCTTGGTGACTGTCACTTCATGGCTGCAACTATGGGCCGTTCCTCATCTAATAAAGACTCAAAGGATGCTGGCACCTCTCTTAAAAGACTTAAGCCATTGTCTCCTCTGCCTGAATCCTCTCAGTCAGACACCAACTCTACTCTTGACACAATATTAACGCGCCTTAACGAAGTGCATGACATTGCGCAGTCAACAAAGACTAACACAGATTTATTGCAAGTGGAGGTGTCCGCTATTAGGAATGACCTCAAGGCCCTCTCTATTCGTGTTTCGGCCACAGAGACACGTACTAGTGGTGCAGAGGATAATTTACAGAAACAATCCAGGTCCCTCACCCACTTAGAGCGCTCAATGGCGGCATTGCGAAAGGATCTCACTGAGCAGGAGGACCGTAATCGTAGATCTAATCTGCGCATTTTTGGTCTGCCGGAGGATGCAGAGAAATCATCTTCTTCTATGATTGATTTTTTATATCAATGGATTCCTTCTACTCTACAAATCTCATTACAAAGGGATTTTGAAATAGAAAGGGCACATCGTGTCCCCTCTTTTCGTTCTAAATCTGCAACCCAGCCAAGAGCCATCATTTTTAAGCCACTGCGTCATCAACATACAGAGCAAATTCTTGCTCACATGCAGAAGGTTAAATCTGTCTCCTGGGAGGGCCATCGAATTTCAATCTCTCAAGACTTTGCCAGAGATACAGTCATAAGAAGGAAGGGCTTCCTCAATCTTCGGAAACGTCTTTCTGAGATGAACATTCCCTTTTCCTTTTCTGGTCCATCGAAATTCCGCATTACTTTCAAGGGTCGTTCCAGAATTTTCGATGAGCCGGCTGATTTAGCTTCCTTCCTGGACAATCAGATGGAGATACAGATGGAGAATCAAAGGGCGACCTCGCAGGATCCTGGTGCTTCGGGCACTTGAAATGTATACTTATGTCTCCTCTGTGATGGTCTTATGTATACCTATATTTTCTCTTTTCTCTCTCCTCTTTTTTCAGGTCTATTGATTTAATTGTCTCTTATGATCTGTTTCCTTTGCTGTTCGTTTATTGATCTTGTCTGTTTGTAACTCCGCTACTGGAGTTTTCTGTTCTGCTTCATGTCTGCACTGAGCTATCTCTGTTCCACTTCTATTCAGTTTATCTTTTTAGATTTACGTAGTGCTTTTATTTCTTACTATTGTTGGTATTTCTTTTTCAATTTTATATCTCTGTGTTGCATTTTATTATTTTCCTTGGTATATCTTCTTTCTGTATTCTCTCACTCTTCTGTGGTCATGTTGTTTAATCTATTGTGTCTATACCATTTTTGGTACTTGTATTCTTTGTTACTTTGAATATATTGATTGATTCATTGCTGCTTATTACTTACATTTCATTATCTAGTGTTCAGTTCTAATTATTGTATAATTTCTTTATATATCTATCTCAGGACAGTTTCGTTGTTTGGCTGCTTACTTATGCATATCAATTGCCTTTCTCTAATTCGTTTCAACTGTTCTCTTTCTTTTGCGTTTTATAATATCATCTCCTCTTCCTTTCTATTATTCTATTTTTGACATGTTCATGTATTTTCAAATCAAATTATATGTAGTCAGTTCTATACAGTTAAGGATTGTTAATTAAATGGGGGGCGTGCCCAACAGCATGGCTGAGTAGACGTGCCTTGCCGGAGCTCCGGCCGAGCGGCACTTTTATCCGACTTTTCATATCCCCCACGATCCCAAAGAGGCACTGTGTGGACGACAATACACCCTGGTACCTGGTTGGAGTACATGCGGAGTGGTGTGCAGCCGCCTTTGCTGACAACCAGACTGTGCGGTGTCCCCGGCGGCTCTCCGGCGGCCATGAGGGCGCCTGCGGCGCTTGGCGGAGCGCGGCGCTCCTAGTGCCCCACATGCGGTCTTGTCGCACACTGCCCAGCTGACGGTGGCTCCGCGACCCGCCTGATCGCCAAGAGTGACCGACGTCTCGCCGGCAGAGGAGGGGAGGTGAGCCGAGACAGCCGCGAACCACCGGCTGCCTGCACCAAGATGGCGGCCGGCGGTGTGTGACGGCGAAATCCCCCACCGGCTGCACTCCCCGGGTCGCGGTTTGCCCGAGAGTGCTCGTCGAGGCGGAGCGGAGGTAAGCCCAGAACAGAGGAATCAAGGGCCGTCCTCCTGGCAAGCTGAGAGCAGAGACCGGCTCGAGAGCGGCTCCCGCCTTTACCAACATGGCGGCGGAGCTGCGGAGGCGCCCGACCTGAAGGGCACTGGAGGGAGAAAAGTGGCTGAGAGCCTGAGACCTGACTACCCAAGCCCCACCATTGGAGACTTAGTCTGCAGGACGACAGACACGCGAACCCCTGCCATCGGACCTCACTGCGACACTTGGGGGACCTCAGGACTGCGACGGGAGGTGAGCCGGGGAGACCGCTGACGCGGTACTGCGGACAGTGACATCCGGAGAATCTAGCGTCATTGGAGCTACGCGACTGGGCCCCTCCGCGCCTCTGAGACAGGACGCCTGCATAGGGAGCCTCCGGCCTGCAGACTTCATCATCATGGGGAAGGGTGACCCGGCGAACAGGTCTGCGAGGCGGGGACCCATGGACGACTTCACGGCAACGCGTTCTGGGGCGGCGCAACACACTCTGCAGCCTGACACGCGCAATGACACGGCCATGTTAATGGAGGCCATCCAAGCGTCCAGGACCGACATACAAGCGTCCCGGACGGCCCTAGAGACGAAAATTGGAGAGGTAGGGTCCGAGGTGACGCTACTGCGGCAGGACTTCCGAAACCTGACGGAACGGGTAACGGCAACCGAATCTAGGTTGACTGACAATGAAGACTCGATTTCTACTCTCAAGAAGGACATGGCGGAACTACAGGCCTCTCACCGTCAACTGCTGTGGAAGGTGGACGACGCGGAAAATAGGTCGAGGCGCAATAACCTTCGCTTTGTAGGCTTTAGAGAAGGGATTGAGGGAAAGAACATGTCCGCCTTCCTCCTCACATGGCTGAAAGATACCTTCCCAACAGCGCAATTCTCCCAGTGCTTCATCATCGAAAGGGCCCACAGGGCGCTTCTAGCCAAACCTCCGGAGGGTGCGCGACCGAGACCAGTGATAGCGCGCTTCTTGAACTATGCAGACAGAGACCTGATCTTACGGGAGGCCAGGAAAATGGGGGAGATCCGTTTGGAGAATACCACCATAATGATCTTTCCGGACTATAGTCAGGAGGTCTCGAAGCAACGCCGCTCGTTTGACTCGGTGAAGGCAAAGCTGAGATCTTTGAACATTACTTACATGCTCCTTTTCCCCGCCAAACTCAAGGTGATCTATAAAGACAAATCCATCTTTTTTGCTCACCCGGAGGATGTGTGGCAATGGCTCGAAGAGCGACCTATTCTAAACAGTAGAGAGGCGGCAGGTCGAGCGGCGCTGGACAAATCGGTCCGGGAGAGGACGCCCTGGGAGATGCCGAAACCACAGCGACGGGGAGTACGGAGGACGCAGAAGAAAGCACCGGCGACACCCTACAGGCCACGAGACAAGGAGGGTGGGAGAGGCAGCAGATCCACATCCCCGGGCACGGACTCCGTGGCGGGCTCGAGATTCCACTGCCTGCGGAATGGAACCCGTTCAGAGGGTGAAGACGTGGAGGACTTGGAGGACCGCATATCTGGAAGAGAAGACGAGGAAGCAGTGAACGACTCAGTACACCCGCTGGTCACAGTAATCCAGCATTTGGAACAAGACTCCTCGGGTCAAGGGATGAATATGGACACTCAGGACTCACATTCGTGATCGTTGCTGTATAGGGATCGGGGAAGATAGCGGCTCGGCGCAGCGGAGCACGCAAGTTGACACACCCCCCTACTGTTCCTTAAGTTTTCAGTACTGGTTACTGTTTAGTGTGGGGAGGGATGTAACTGTGGTATACTGGGAATGGGAAAATGATGGCGGCTCGGCAACGCGGAGCAAGCAAGTTGGCACACCCCCACTACTGTTTTTTGTGCTTAACACTGGTTGCTGTTGATTGAGGGTGGGATGTGTGGGAGGGCGACAGGCCTTCTCCCGCGGATAGTTGAGACCCGGATTGGGATGCAACTGGAAGGGGAGGGAGGTGGGGAGGGGGGTGCGGGAAGGGGTTTGGTTACAGTTTACCCCATGTTGGGGTGTTGGGATGTTGGGAAGGGAGGGAGACAGGTGTGCATGCAGCAGCAACTTCGGGAAAGTTTACCCTTGCTACCATCCCGGCCCTGGGGCCCGGTACTGGACAGTCCTCAGGTGATACAAAGGCGAGTACACTAGCTACACCACACGGTGGAGGCGCCGGGGTTAAGGCGCTAACCTGGAACGTGAACGGTCTGGGGTCCAAAATTAAGAGGAGCCTGGTTACTGCATATATTAAGCGTGTAGCACCTGACATCGTTTTCCTGCAGGAAACACATTTGAGGGGGAACCGCTGTGCTTTCTTGGCGCGCGGGCAGTACATAGTTCTGGCACACGCGGGGTACACCATGGACTCACGGGGCACGGCAATACTAGTTAGGAAAACAGCACCTTTCACAGTCACACGTACATGGTTGGACCCACAGGGCTCGTTTGCCGGGGTGCAGGGGACATGGAGGAGGCGCAGGTACACTCTGTTGTCGGTTTATGCTCCACCCAAATTACAAACACGAACAATGCAGGAGATCACGACCATTCTGCTAGACACGGCGGACACGATACAGATTGTGGGGGGGGATTTCAACGACGTGATGTGCACAATGCGCGATCGTTCTGGGAACCCCCACACAGTGGCTGCAGAGACGGCTTTGGCGCGTAGAATGGACACGATCGGTCTCACCGACGTTTGGCGGTGGCTTCATCCTACCCACGCAGCTTACTCATTCTACTCTGGGGCCCACAAGGTCTTCTCTAGGCTAGATTACATTTTCACATCGAGACAGGAACTTTCGGCGGGGGACGAGGCAGACTACAGGGCGAGGGGTATCTCGGACCATTCCCCGCTGTTCGTACACATAGGTCGGGGAAGGGGGAGAGGTCAGGCACAGTGGCATATGTCGCCATGGGATTTACAGACTCCTGAAATTCTTGGGGGCATAAGAGCGGATATCAGAGTTTTTTTGGCGGAAAACGAGGGATCGGTACAGTCCGGGGTGACACTATGGGAAGCCATGAAAACGGTGTTGAGGGACCGCTTCCAATCCAGGGTGGGGGAGGCCAGAAGGAAACGCACGGAAGCCATAGCGAAGGAGGAGGCAAACATCTTGACCCGAGAGGCTGAATATCACAGAACGAAGGAGGAGGTAGATCTCAGAATACTGCTAGACACTCAAAGGCTGTATAGAGAGCTAAGCACGGACGAGGCGCGTACACAGGCGCTGGCCACCCTACATCGCTTGTACGATGTCGGAGACAAATCTGGTAAACTCATGGCATGGCTGAGCAGGCGCGAGCAAGCTGCCAGGTGGGTGGATTGGGTTGAGCTCCCCAGTAAGGCGCGGGCGTCCACAGACGGCACTATAGCAGAGGCCTTTGCGACCTATTTCGAAGACTTCTACAGGGCGAGGGACCTAGGGGACTGCGAGGTGGTGCAGTCGTTCCTGGGTAGCGTGGAAGTTCCGCAGTTGACCCCCGAAGATAGTGAGGCGTTGGAAGCCGACCTGTCCCTAGATGAAATCGCAGAGGCGATGGCTGCCCTGAAACCGGGGAAGGCTCCGGGACCAAATGGTTTCCCGGCGGAGTTCTTCAAACGGACGGGGGACCTCCTTTCGCGTCACTTGAAGTCGCTATATGCGGACGCTTTCGCCTCGGGAGGCCTACCGCCGGACCTGGCCCTAGCTACCATAATCCCGATTCACAAAGAAGGCAAGCCCCGTGGTGACTGTTCCTCCTATCGCCCAATCTCGCTGCTAAATATTGAGACTAAAATCCTGGCCACTATTCTGGCACGACGCTTACGACAGGTAATAACGGGCCTGGTCCACCCAGACCAGTCCGGGTTCCTGCCGGACAGGGCCACCAAACTCAACCTGCGGCGCACCCACAACTGGCTCCACGAAGTCGGTGACAGGAGTGAGCCACATTGGTTCCTCTCCTTGGACGCAGAGAAAGCGTTCGATGCGGTCCACTGGCCTTTCCTAATGGGGACCCTTGAACAGTTTGGGTTTGGGCCCACCTTCCAGCGCTGGGTGAAACTTCTATACTCGAAACCTAGGGCTAGAGTGCGAATAAATGGGCGAATGTCGAGAGAGTTCGCGATAGAGCGGGGGACGCGACAGGGGTGTCCGCTGTCCCCACTCCTTTTTACCCTCACGATCGAGATCCTTGCGATCCGTATCCGGCTTAACCGAGAGGTGACTGGCTTCCACTGGGGGGAATCGGCCACTGAACAGGAGAAGATCTCCCTATACGCCGATGATGTACTGTTATACGTGACCGACCCGGCTACGACGTTACCGGCCATATTCAGGGAACTAGACGACTTTGGGGCGGTAGCCGGACATGCTATAAACTGGCATAAGTCGGTCCTCTACGACCCACAAGGTGCCCCGCGAGGGGAGGAGCTGCCTGAGCTGCTCATCCACACCACGGAAGGCTTCCGGTACTTAGGGGTCTTTATCACCCGAGATAAGCGGCGCTCCTACACGGACAATGTCGACCGAGTTTTGGTGGCAGCAAAGGCGGAGATGGATAGATGGAGGCCGCTCCCGCTCACCATGTTGGCAGGGCTGCTCTATATAAAATGATCCTACTCCCGAAGTTTTTATACGCCCTGCAAAATGAGTATTATCCCCTTCCGGCTCTGACACTGCGGAAAATCCATACCGATCTCCGCTCTTTCTTGTGGCTGGGGAAGCAGTCCCGGGTGGCACTCATGACTATGCAGCGTCACCAATATAGTGGAGGTCTCTCATTGCCTAATCTGGAGGCCTATTACTGGGCGGAACACCTCACCCCGATCAACGATTGGATACACGCCCCGGCTGACCACCCAACCTATGCACTAGAGAGATCTAAGTGGGGCAATAAGACGGTGCTCCACTTTTTATATGGGGGGAGGGGGGGGCGCCAGCTTCTCCCTGCGACTAAGATTACCCTGTCGGCGTGGCGCAGAGCGTCGGTTAGAATGGGCTGGCATGAAAGGCCCACCCGCCAAACACCCTTATGGTCATGTAGGTGGCTGACTGAACTAAACAAGCTGCGTGGGTTTCAAAGGTGGGATGACATTGGCATCTCCACAGTTGGTGATGTCATAGCAAAGGGAGAACTTAAAACCTTTCAGGCACTGCAGCAGGAATTTGGACTCCAGGGAACCCAATACTACAAATACATACAGCTGCGACATGCATGGGGAGCCCAAAACATATCTCTCACTGACATTCCCCAGTTTGCACCACTTGAGGGCCGTCTACTGCAAGAACAGATACAAAGGGGGGCGGTATCCATGACTTACAAAACACTGACAAATAACATGTTGGGTGATCTACAGGCCCTCAGGGAGAGGTGGGAGGCAGACGTGGGTACGCTGGAGGACCTGGACTGGGAACTCATACTCATGCACCCCCGAGAAGTGGCCATAAAATCGAGGCTTCGCCTCATCCAGTTTAAGGTCCTTCATCGGGCATACTTTGACAGAGTGAGGCTTTTCCGGATGGGGAGGGTTACCAACACCGCCTGTCTACGATGCCAGCACCTAACAGGCGACTTCTTCCACATCATTTGGGGATGCACAGTGATACAGGAATATTGGGACGAGGTTTTCAATGAATTGAGTGCGGTACTGGAGGTAGAGATACCTAAGGACCCCAAACTGGCGCTCTTGGGAATGTCCACGGAGGTGGATATCACGCGATACTTACTCATCTTTCTGCTGCTGGACCTGGTGGTCGCAAAAAGAGACATTGCAAGATTGTGGGGGGCGCCTGGGAAACCAGATCTCGAGGAATGGAGAAGAGGTCTAGATATGTATATGGCAGCTGAACGAGTTACATATAAAGCTAGAGGGTGCCCCCGCAAATTTAGAAAAATATGGGCCAAGTGGAGGCACTACCATGGGTTGGAGTAGTAGGGTGGGACCGGTGGGGGAAGTGGGCGGGTGGTAGGATGAATCACAGAGATGGTGCATATGTCGCTGACTCCAGCATTTTGTACCCTTGAAGATTTCGGGACGGGGGGTTTGCCTATGCTCAATGTCACACAACTTAGAGGACCGAGAGAGCCGCGAGGGTCGGGGGGGGGAGTGGTTGAGGAGGGTGTTATGCTGCTTGGGGGGGGGAGGACGAGAAGGGGGGCTTCGAGGAGAGGTCTCTCAGTTACTGCCTTTACTTATAGTTGATGGGGGGGGGGGGGGAGTTCGGGGTGAAAATAAAAAATAAGTTCGTCAGGGTGAATGCAATGTAACTGCCTATTTCAAAAGTTGCGTACAGGCGGGTAGAGCGGAATGTTGATGCTCCCCCGCGCTGTCTTGTTCCTAGTACTTATGATTCGCCTGCTGCAACAATAAAAAGAATTTAAAAAAAAAAAAAAGGATTGTTAATTAATTGAGTACTTTTAGTTTTTACATATCTATCTTCATGAGATAGTGGTTTCTTCTTTACTCTAACATACTGCTTTTTTGATTATCCGATTGACTAGTTTTAGTACCTATAGTTTCTATGACACTTGATATTATTTTCATACCTAAGTGTGACTTTGCAGATTTGCATGATGGATTGTTTTTTTCTTATATAATACTCTATTGATATTAGTTCATAGTTTAAATGTTCCTATTTCTTACTTCAATGCAATCAGCTAGGTAATATATTGGGGCTGTTGATATCAATAATTTTTTCCTCCTTGTACGGTTCCCTTTCTCGCCTTTCCACGTTCTCCCTAGTATGAATTTGGTCTTTTTCAGACCTCCCCTGCTGCCTCTTCTCTCTCTTCTCTTTTCTTCTCTTCTGTCTTTTTTCTTCTTTCGGATTTCCCTCATGGATTCTCCCTCTTCGTTGTTTATGATTGATGTTTGGTTGCTTGTGTCTGGGTTGTTGGCTGTCTATTTTTCATCTATGGTGTCTTTTTTTATGTATTTCCATGCCGGGTTTGAACGTATTATCCCTTAATGTTAAGGGTTTAAATCATCCGGTGAAGAGGTCAAAAATCTTAGATTATTGCAAGTCTCTCTCTTCAGACCTGATCCTTTTTCAGGAAACAAAGGTCTCTACCAGAGAAGCGCTGTTCCTGAGGAAAGAATGGGTTTCTGATGTTTGCTGTTCTGATGCTTCTGGAAAACGAAATGGGGTCATTACATTAATTTCAAAGAATTCAGGTTTATCTATACTTTCTTCTGATCACGATTCTGAAGGTCGTTGGTTATTAACTAAGCTGTCTGATGGAAATAACGATCTTTATGTGATGAATATTTATGCCCCTAACAACGATGATCCGGCCTTTTGGAAATCGATTACCAAAACATTAAATGATACCCCACACTCTGGGAATCTTATTGTTGGCGGTCATTTTAATTTACCAATGGATCCCATTTTAGATAGGAATTCAGCTTTTCAATTTTGTCCTCCAAAATTCCATAGACAAATGATTGACATGTGTTCCCTCACTCATCTTCAAGATGTATGGCGTCTTCACAACCCCACTGGTAGTGACTTCTCCTTTTTTTCTTCACCTCATTCTTCCTTCTCTCGTATTGACTACCTACTTGTTCATTCTTCTCTTGTTTCGTCCTCCTCCTCTCCGCTTATTCATCCTATTCTGATTTCCGATCATGCTGCGGTTACTTTTACATTGTTGTCCTTTGCTCCTACATCACGTGCTCGCTCCTGGAGATTAAATACAGAAGTTTTGCATGATATTGCTCAGGTTGATGAATTCTCTAGTGCAATAGAAACCTTTTTCCTTGAAAATGAAGGCTCCGTTTCTTCCCCAATTGTCCTCTGGGATTCGTTTAAATGCACTTTCCGTGGCCAGGTTATTAAATGTATGTCCAAAAGGAATGCTGCTATTAAAAAGGAGCTTACAGATTTACCAGCTGAAATTAAACTTCTGGAATCTACCTTTAGACATTCTAAGGATAAATCTTGTCTACAGTCAATAAAGCAATTAAAATAAAAATATAATACTATAGTTACCAAAAGAGCCCATATTGGTGTTCAAGCGCAGAAATCCAAGAGGTTATTGTTAAAGAATCGAGCTGGGAAGATTCTTGCAGCTACATTAAAATTTCAAGATTGCTCCTTTAAGTCCTCTCAAATCTCTTCTATTACGGATCACTCTGGCTCTAAAAAATTTCAGACTGGGGAAATTCTCGAAGTCTTTCGTGATTTCTACAATAACTTATATACCCCTTCTACTCAAACTTCTTTTGAGCAGTGTCAGGACTTCTTAAAATCTGTTCCGTTACAGACGGTATCCGTGGATGATTGTACTCTTTTAAATGGCGCGATTTCTCCTGAGGAAATCACTACCGCAATTAAAGCTACTCGTTCTGGGAAAGCCCCGGGGCCTGATGGTTACCCTATTTTGTTTTATAAAACTTTTCTCTCTGCGATTGTTCCCAAACTTCAATCTGTCTTTGATACTTTTATTAAGGATGGGTCTGTTTCTGGTACTGCGGCTGATGCTACTATTGTAGTGATTCCAAAAGAGGGAAAAGATCATTCAGACCCCAAAAACTTCCGTCCTATTTCCCTTCTCAACATGGAGGCTAAGATTTTTGCCAAAATCCTGGCCAAGAGATTAGAATCCTTTATTCCTAAACTAGTCCATCCCTCTCAAACCGGTTTTGTCAAGGGTCGTCTTGCGCGCGATAATATACGCACTTTTTGCCATATTCTTGGATCAGCTAAACGTTCTCAACTCCCTGCCGCGGCCTTGGCCCCTGATGCTGAAAAGGCCTTTGACAAGGTCTCTTGGCCTTTTCTTCGTGCTGTCTTGTGTGCACATAATCTTGGTGATTCCTTCATTAATATGGTAATGTCCCTATATTCTCAACCTAGAGCTAATATAAGAGTTAACGGTGCTACGTCGTCCTTTTTTAATCTTCGCCAGGGCACCAGACAGGGCTGTCCTCTATCTCCACTTTTGTTTTTATTATCCATTGATCCTCTCCTTAGATTGATTGAGATTCACCCAGACATTAAAGGTTTTTCTTTTGGGCCTCATTGTGTTAAAACTGCTGCGTACGCGGATGATGTTCTTATTTTCTCGGATGATATTGCCTTGGCAATTCCTGCTATTTCGGATACCATTTCCCTTTTTTCAAAGGTTTCAGGTTACACCTTAAATAAGGATAAGACTGAAATGTTCCCCTTGAATGCCTATTGTTTCCCTACGCATATGGGCTCTGCTGGTTTTAAATGGCAGTCTACGCATTTAAAATACTTGGGTATCTATTTTTGTTCTACCTTATATGCCACTACTGCCTATAATGAATCCCAGACTATTCTCAAAGTGCGGCGTCTTTTGGACACGTGGTCTCCGAAACATATTTCCTGGTGGGGTCGCCTTCAGACTCTTAAAATGATGATAACACCCATTATTAATTTTGTATCCTCCATGCTTCCGGTTAAGTTATCGGATTCCTTCTTTCGTGAACTTGATGTTCTGACCTCTAAATTTTTATGGAATGACAAAAGGGCTAGAATTGCTTATAAATTCTTACGGAAACCTTATGAAATGGGAGGTTGCAATCTTCCTGATTGGGAAAAATACCAAACTGCCTTTTTGGCGTCTCAAGGTGCTCTATGGTTCTCTTCTCCCCCTATTCATGTTCCCTCTTGGTTGTTAAAAGAGCAGGAATTAGCTTCTCCATTACCGACTGCCTCCTTTTGCACTGCATCTACCTTGCACATCCCGTTCTCTCGTTCTATAATTCTTGATACTCTTGCTGCGGTCCGGAAAGTCAACAAGAAAGTGGCGGTTCCACTTCATAAATCTAGGTGGTCGTCTATTTGGCGGAATCCTAAAATTAAAATTAATATTACTCCCACTCTCATGTCTTATTGGGCAGCTAAAGGGATCTCGCTTGTTAAACATCTTTATGGTGCTACTAATGAGCCACTACCTTTTTCCACCTTGGCTCAATAACATTCTTTAACTAATTTAGATTTTTATACTTTTCTTAAAATCAAAGTGGCACTTGCTAAGGTGCGTCTTCATCCTACTTCTCCTACCATTTCTCTCTTTCATATATGGACTAAATCTGGTCACGTAGCCTCTAAAATGTATACATTTTTATCATCTGTTTCATTACCCATGCAGACGGTTGCTCAACAAAAATGGTTACACCATGTTGATCATGGAGTCACGGATCATATTTCTTCAGACACCTGGCAGCTGATTGGTAAACTTTCTCTTCACAATAAAATCGCCCCATCATTAATGCAGTCTAAATTTTTCTCCGTCAACCTTCTTCTTTGGACACCTGTTCGTTTACATTCACTTAATCTCAAGGATGATAACTTATGCTGGAGCTGTGGTTTATTGAAGGGCGATTTTCCGCATATGTTTTTTGAATGCTCCCTCCTCCAGCCTTTTTGGGACCTCATTCATAAACATCTCACTCTCATCTTTGGTATTGAGTTTCAACTCTCTTTTCCATTAATTCTATTAGGTCCATTAGCTGCCCCTGTTCCTCTCCCCTTAGATCCCATGGAATTACAGTTGTTGGATCTCCTTTTGACTATTGCAGTGAAAGTCATCCTTATGGAATGGAAATCCTTTTCCTCTGTCTCTTATCATACGTGGTGGGCTTGGGTTTCCTTTTTGCGTAGTGCTCACACTTCGGTTGATCATGCTCACCTTTCTCCATCTATTTCTAGTTGGGTTTGGAAGGCATTGGATAACTATATGGATTTGTCCTCAAAAGGGTTGGTTGCCCAATATCCTTTTGATTTGTCTGGTTGAATGGTGTCTTGTTTGTTGGATTAGTCCGTTGGAAATCCTTCTTTCTCTTCTTCTTCTTTTCCTTTCCTGTCTTCCCTCCCTTTTCATCTTTTCTCTCTTTCTCTCTTTCTTTCTTCTTTCTTTTTTCTTTCCCTCCCTTTCCCTGATTATACCAGCTGATAGTGATACTCTTGATTATTGATTCTGGCTAAGACACTCATTTTCCCTTACCTAATTCATTTTTCTGGTTATGGCAGGCTACTTTTATTTAGAAATACATTTGATGTGCTTATTTTTAAAGTTTAGCCTCTGATTGCTTTTTATCTGGTGTCAATTGTATCACATTTATTGGTATTATGTATCTCCTTTTGTTTTTGCTTCTTTATAAAATAAAATTCTTTGAAATTAAAAAATAAATGGGTGACGGCCGCTCGTCACTTCCGAGCGTACTAGTGGTGTGGCCTCATTGTATATGCAAAGCGCTCCTGCCACCGCGCTAGGCCCTGCACCCCGCCGGGACCACGAGCCGTCCCGAGGTCGCGACATCACACATGGCCCAACATGATCTCCATCTTTACTTCATCTTGTTTAAGAGTATTACTTTTCTACTGTGTCTGATCATATTTTTAAATCTACTTCCTTAGGTTGTCTCCTCTCTTCATGTCTGACCGAGGAGTTTCATGCAAAACAAAATATCCCTTCAGTGTAAAAGTATTTTCTCAGTTGCTCCCGCCATTGAGTCTCATAACCACAAGCTCTGGTTCTAGGCAGGAAGAATACAGTGAAGAATCATCTTCTGACAACAAAGGTCTACACAGTACCCTGAACAAACAGCCTCTTCTTGGCCTGCTCTTGTTAACTAAACCTCAAGGGTCCAATCAATCAATCAATCAATCAGGAGTTTGTTAAAGCGCGACTACTCACCCGTAAGGGTCTCAAGGCGCTAGGGGTGAGTGGGGTTTGGGGGGGTGCAGGTTCCATTCCATCAAGGAGGGGGTCTGTCGAAGAGCCAGGTTTTGAGGTTTCTTGCGAAGATGGGGAGCGATGTTGTCTGTCTGAGGTGGAGCGGAAGGGCGTTCCATGCTTTGGCCGCGAGGAAGGAGAAGGAGCGGCCTCCCGATCTGGTCTTTCTGGTGCGGGGGATCACAGCGTAGGAAAGCTGGGCTGATCGTAGGGTCCTTTGGGGTGCGTGGAATTTGAGTCGGCTGTTCAGGTATGCTGGTCCGGTGCCGTGGAGGGCCTTGTGTGCGTGGGTGAGCATCTTAAAGGTGATTCTCGCCTCGACGGGGAGCCAGTGGAGTGTGCGCAGGTGCTGGGAGATGTGGCAGTGTTTTGGCAGGTTGAGGACCAGTCTTGCGGCGGCGTTCTGGATGTTCTGTAGCTTGCGGATTAGGTTTTTGTTTATTCCGGCGTAGAGTGCGTTGCCGTAGTCGAGTCTGCTGGTGACCAGGGCGTGAGTGACTGTCTTTCGGTGTTCGAGGGGGATCCATTTGAAGGTCTTACGAAGGAGGCGGAGGGTGTGGAAGCAGGAAGATGAGACAGAGTTGATCTGGCGGTCCATTTTGAGCTCGGAGTCCAGGATGATTCCCAGGTTGCGTGCGTGGTCTGTGGGGGTTGGCGGGTTTCCGAGGGCGGTGGGCCACCAGGTGTCACTCCAGGCGTCGGGGTTTGGGCCCATGATGAGTACTTCTGTTTTGTTGGTGTTTAGTTGTAGGCAGCTGTTTTTCATCCATTTGGCGACGGCTTCCATGCCTTCTCGAAAGTTGCGTCTGGCGGTGTTGGGCTCGTTGGATAGGGAGAGGATGAGCTGGGTGTCGTCTGCATATGACACGATGTTGAGTCCGTAGGTTCTGACGATGGGGGCAAGTGGAGCCATGTAGACGTTGAAGAGCGTCGGGCTGAGGGAGGAGCCCTGGGGGACTCCGCAGGTGATAGGTGTGGGGTCCGAGAGGAAAGGGGGGAGTCTGACCCGCTGCGTCCTGCTGGAGAGGAAGGAGCAGATCCAGTCGAGGGCCTTGTCCTGGATTCCTGCATCGTAGAGTCTGCGTATTAGGGTGCAGTGGGAGACTGTGTCGAACGCCGCTGATAGGTCGAGGAGGATGAGGGCTACTGTTTCTCCTTTGTCCAGTAAGGTGCGGATGTCGTCTGTTGCGGCAAGGAGGGCGGTTTCCGTACTGTGGTTTTTTCTGAAGCCGGATTGGGAGGAGTCGAGGATGTTGTGTTCTTCAATGAATGTGGCGAGTTGGCTGTTGATGGCTTTCTCGATGACTTTCGCTGGGAACGGGAGCAGGGAGATGGGTCTGTAGTTTTTGAGGTCGGTGGGGTCCGCTATGGGTTTCTTTAGGAGGGGGTTGACCTCGGCGTGTTTCCAGTCGTCGGGGAATGAGGCGGTCGCCAGGGAGCGGTTGATGGTTTGGCGGAGCATGGGTGCGATGGTGTTGGCGGCTCTGTTGAAGATGTGGTGGGGGCAGGGGTCCGTGGGGGCCCCTGAGTGGATTGACTTCATTGTCTTCAGTGTGTCTTCGGTGGTGAGGGCTGTCCAGTCATCAATCGCTGGTTTCCGGGTGTCGGGGGTGGTTGGTGAGGGTTCAGCGTGTTGGTTGTCTTCGTCGAAGTTGTCGTAGATGCTCTTGATTTTGTGGTGGAAAAAGATGCTGAGTTTGTCGCAGAGGTCTTGTGAGGGAGGGATGTCGGTAGACTCGCTGGTGGGTTGGGCGAACTCCTTGATGATGCTGAAGAGTTCCTTGCTGTTGTGTGCGTGGATGGAGATTCTGTCTTCAATCGCTTTTTTCCTCGTTTCTCTGATGAGTTGATGGTGCGCGTTGGTGGCGGCTCTGAAGTTGTTGTGGGCTTCTGTGGATTTGGTGTTTCTCCAGGCCTTTTCGAGGCGGCGGCATGTGCGCCTGGACTCTCGAAGTTCGGTGGTAAAACATCTGGCTTTCTTGGCACGGGTATTGTTGTTTTTCTTGGGGGGGACTATGGTGTTGGTGCTGTCCGAGATCCATCTATGCAGGGTTCGGGCTGCGGTGTTGGGGTCGTCGTTTTCCGCGATGGTTGGGATGGAGTTGGTGAGTGAGGAGGTGAGCTGGTCATCGGTGATTTTGGTCCAGTTTCTTTGTGGAAGCAGGTGCTGGTGTCTGTGGATGGTGGGTGTTCTGAAGGTGAAGTGGACGCAACGATGGTCGGTCCATGGGAGTTCGGTGGTGTGGCTGAAGGTGATGGAGTTTCCTGTAGTGAAGAGGGGGTCGAGGGTGTGTCCTGCTGAGTGCGTGGGCTCGGTCACGATCTGGCGGAGTCCAATGTTGTGGAGGTTGTCCAGGAGGGATGTGGTGTTGGGGTCCAGTTGATTGTCGAGGTGGAAGTTGAGGTCTCCCAGCAGGGTGTAGTTGGTGGATGCGATGGCCTGCGGGGAGATAATGTCCGTGATGGAGTTGGCGAAGGGTCCGCGGGGTCCAGGGGGTCGGTAGATGAGGGTTCCTCGGAGGGCAGCGGTGGGGCTGGCCAGTATCTTGAAGTGAAGGTGTTCCATCAGTTCTGTGGACTCGTCAGGGAGTGTGCTCAGGCGGAGGCTGGATTTGTGGACGATGGCGATTCCTCCTCCTGGGTGGATGGGGCGGTCCTTCCTGGAGATCTTGTATCCTTGGGGGATGGCAATGGCGATGTCCGGTCCCGAGGTGGTGTTGGTCCAGGTTTCGGTGAAGAATGCTACGTCTGGGGTTGTGCTGTCGAGGAGGTCCCAAATTTCTGTGGCGTGTTTGTGGAGGGATCGGACGTTGAGGAGGATGCATTGCAGGGTCTTCGGTTCGGTTGTGTTCTTGGGGGCGGGTTGTGCTGGATCCGTGTTCTTGCCGGTGCTGCAGGTGTGCCGGCAGCGGTGACAGCTGAAGGGTCCATGGGTGTCGGCTGGTGATGCTAGCTTGCAGTTGTTGTTGCAGCCTGGGTTGAGTGCGTGGAGTGCTGCTGGGTCGTAGCGTTGGCGAGGCGGAGGTCCAGGGTTCCTGGTACTGGTCGCGGACGGGTCGCAGAAGGGCGCAGACGAGCTTGCCTTTGACGCGCCTTCGGTGCACCAGCGGCGCACCAGCGGCGCGCCCGCGGCCACTGCGCGGCCGCGCAGTGGCAGCCATTAAGTAGGGGTCGGGGAGGGCTGGACAGCTGGGAGGCGGGAGCGGGGAGGGGAGCTGGATTGGGCCGGTCGTGCTGGGGGGGGGGATGGGCCACGGGGGTAGCAGCGGCGGGGGAAAGGTAAAGGGAGGAAAGAAGGGATAAAGAAAAAAGGGAAAATAAGCAGAAATAAGGCACAAAAGAGCAGAGATGCAGAAAAGAGCAGAAAGGTGAAAGATAGAAAGGGTAAAAAAACGAGTGAAAACGAGTGAAGGAGCAGAGGGAGAGAAAGGGAAAATGGGCAGAAATAAGGCACAAAAGAGCAGAGGTGCAGAAAGGTGAAAGATAGAAAGGGGAAAAAAACGAGTGAAAACGAATGAAGGAGCAGAGGGAGAGAAAGGGAAATGGGCAGGAATAAGGCGCAAAAGAGTAGAGGTGCAGAAAGGTGAAAGATAGAAAGAGGAGAAAAACGAGTGAAGGAGCAGAAAGAAAGAAAGGAGACAGAGGTCCACTGGACCACCAGGGATGAGGCGCAGGGAAACCTGCGGGTGGAGGAGGGCCTCGATCACCAACACTCAAGAGTGCAGGGGCAGGGGCACCTCACTTAATGGTGGAGCTGCGAGGGTGGGAGAGCAATTTCACTGACAATGAGTCAGTGGTCTTGCTCGCCTGTCCCCGCAGTGGCCGCCATTAAGTAGGGGTCGGGGAGGGCTGGACAGCTGGGAGGCGGGAGCGGGGAGGGGAGCTGGATTGGGCCGGTCGTGCTGGGGGGGGGGGAGGGGCCGTGGGGGCAGCAGCGTCGGGGAAAGGTAAAGGGAGGAAAGAAGGGATAAAGAAAAAAGGGAAAATAAGCAGAAATAAGGCACAAAAGAGCAGAGATGCAGAAAAGAGCAGAAAGGTGAAAGATAGAAAGGGTAAAAAAAACGAGTGAAAACGAGTGAAGGAGCAGAGGGAGAGAAAGGGAAAATGGGCAGAAATAAGGCACAAAAGAGCAGAGGTGCAGAAAGGTGAAAGATAGAAAGGGGAAAAAACGAGTGAAAACGAATGTAGGAGCAGAGGGAGAGAAAGGGAAATGGGCAGGAATAAGGCGCAAAAGAGCAGAGGTGCAGAAAGGTGAAAGATAGAAAGGGGAGAAAAACGAGTGAAGGAGCAGAAAGAAAGAAAGGAGACAGAGGCCCACTGGACCACCAGGGATGAGGCGCAGGGAAACCTGCGGGTGGAGGAGGGCCTCGATCACTAACACTCAAGAGTGCAGGGGCACCTCACTTAATGGTGGAGCTGCGAGGGTGGGAGAGCAATTTCACTGACAATGAGTCAGTGGTCTTGCTCGCCTGTCCCCGCAGTGGCCGCCATTAAGTAGGGGTCGGGGAGGGCTGGACAGCTGGGAGGCGGGAGCGGGGAGGGGAGCTGGATTGGGCCGGTCTTGCTGGGGGGGGGAGGGGCCGTGGGGGCAGCAGCGGCGGGGAAAGGTAAAGGGAGGAAAGAAGGGATAAAGAAAAAAGGGAAAATAAGCAGAAATAAGGCACAAAAGAGCAGAGATGCAGAAAAGAGCAGAAAGGTGAAAGATAGAAAGGGTAAAAAAAACGAGTGAAAACGAGTGAAGGAGCAGAGGGAGAGAAAGGGAAAATGGGCAGAAATAAGGCACAAAAGGGCAGAGGTGCAGAAAGGTGAAAGATAGAAAGGGGAAAAAACGAGTGAAAACGAATGAAGGAGCAGAGGGAGAGAAAGGGAAATGGGCAGGAATAAGGCGCAAAAGAGTAGAGGTGCAGAAAGGTGAAAGATAGAAAGGGGAGAAAAACGAGTGAAGGAGCAGAAAGAAAGAAAGGAGACAGAGGTCCACTGGACCACCAGGGATGAGGCGCAGGGAAACCTGCGGGTGGAGGAGGGCCTCGATCACCAACACTCAAGAGTGCAGGGGCAGGGGCACCTCACTTAATGGTGGAGCTGCGAGGGTGGGAGAGCAATTTCACTGACAATGAGTCAGTGGTCTTGCTCGCCTGTCCCCGCAGTGGCCGCCATTAAGTAGGGGTCGGGGAGGGCTGGACAGCTGGGAGGCGGGAGCGGGGAGGGGAGCTGGATTCGGCCGGTCGTGCTGGGGGGGAGGGGCCGTGGGGGCAGCAGCGGCGGGGAAAGGTAAAGGGAGGAAAGAAGAGATAAAGAAACAAGCACTGAAAATGCAATAGGTCTCGCAATAGAAGAGTTTAACATTTTCCGTTTTGCAAATGGATGAGTGGCGTTGCATGGATGAGTGGCGTTGCGTGGATGAGTGGCGTTGCGTGGGTGAGTGGCGTTGCGTGGGCGAGTGGCGTTGCGTGGGCGAGTGGCGTTGCGTGGGCGAGTGGCGTTGCGTGTGCGAGTGGCGTTGCGTGTGCGAGTGGCGTTGCGTGTGCGAGTGGCGTTGCGTGTGCGAGTAAATGAAGGGAAGCGAAAGAGAGAGAGAGAGTTAAGGGAGGGAGGGAGAGAGAGAGAGAGAGAGAGAGAAAGAGAGAGAAGGGAGAGAGAGAGAGAGAGAGAGTTATGGGAGGGAGAGAGAGAGAGAGAAAGAAAGAGAAGGGGGAGAGAGAGAGAGAAAGAGAAAGAGAGAGAAGGGAGAGAGAGAGAGAGAGAGTTATGGGAGAGAGAGAGAGAGAGAGAGAGTTATGGGAGGGAGAGAGAGAGAGAGAGAGAGAGAACAAGTGATACCAAAAAAAGTAAGCCATGCACGAGTGATTAACGAATGCTGATATTTTTAAGCCCACAGCAAATGTTACTTTGCCCAGTGGGAGAATATAAAAAATTGTTTGTAAAAAATTGACAGAGTGCGCAAACCACAGAGTTAATGGCCAATAAAAATAAATCCAAGAGCGACCATGTGAGTTTTAGGCAAAGGAGACGCTGAAGAGCCCCCGCTGCCTTGGTTTAAAACAAGCATTGAGAGCCTGGTGGGTGTTATTTATTATATTGCACACATTCTAAACGTAGTGTCCACAAGAGGTCTCGGATTCGACTCTCGAGTAAACCGATGCACGGTGAAGCAAAGTCATTTGACAACGATCACACATTTTGTCAAGCTGGGAACCTACGATGATTTGAGTGCAGTTTTCTTGATTAAATGTTGTTTTGTTGAGTCACTGGATAAATGTTGAGTCGGACACGCTGAAGAGCCCCCGCTGCCTTGGTTTAAAACAAGCATTGAGAGCCTGGTAGGGGGGGGGGGGGAGCCAGCGAGTGGGAGGGAAGGAGCATATGGGGATGGGGTGTGAGACGATGGTCGTCCCTGGAAGGAGGGGGGGAGGAGGGGAGGAAGGGCTGGTGGCGCCAAGCAGAAAGCGGGAGAGTGTCAGCGTCTCAGCAGCAGCTGGCCTGCAGAAGTTACAGGGACTGCTCATGCAGTACATGGAAGCGGCCCAAAGTAATGGTTTTTAAACATTAACTTGACCCCACCTGCAATGTCCTGACAACATCGGCATGAGTGCGCCAAGGAAAGTCAGTGTGTCATGTTCACTGTATGTACAAGCAATATTGTGTATCTGGAGCAACTGTCTAGTCAGTCACTCACAATTGTTATTTATTATATTGCACACATTCTAAACGTAGTGTCCACAAGAGGTCGCGAAAAGCACAGGCTGGGTATTTATTTATTGATTGTTATGAAATGCTGTATTGATGGGGTGACCAGACGTCCCAGATTTCCCCAGACAGTTCCGGTCTCGGGAAAAGACGGGAAATTGAGTGTGAATGAGTGAAGAAGGGGTGAAATGGCGGGAGTGTCGTGGAGATGGGAGGTGAAAGATGAAAAGATAAGCAGAAGCGTGTAAAAGAGAGATAAGAAGAAAAGAAGGGGTGAAGAAAGAAGGTGAGGCTGCCAGCGACGAGGAGAGACTCTGGGGGCAGCGTGTAAGACATGGGCAGGAAAACCGAGTGCGTGTGAAGAAAAGTTTGTAGGGCTAACGTGAGCGAGAAGGAAGGGTGAAGAAAGAAGGTGAGGCTGCCAGCGACGAGAAGAGACTCTGGGGGAGCGTGTAAGACATGGGCAGGAAAACCGAGTGCGAAGGAAGAAAAGTTTGTAGGGGCAACGTGAGCAAGAAGATGGAGAAGAGTAGGGCTGGAGATGGGTAAATATAGATAGGACGAAGTGTGAGGAAAAAAAGAAATGAGAGGAAAGGGGAAAAGACGGGAAATTGAGTGTGAATGAGTAAAGAAGGGGTGAAATGGCGGGAGTGTCGTAGTGAAGGGTAGAATTGTTTGAGGTGAGAGCACATAGAGGCTATAATAAGACGGGAAAAGAAGGCAGGAGATCGGGTGTGAGTCAGAGGGGCAAAAAAAATTGAAAAAGCTGAAGTAAAATGGAAAGAGTGGGCGAGGAAAGAAGGAAAAAATATAAAAAGCAGATTGCGAGTGGAAGAAGCAGAAGAGAAAGAGCGAAGCGTGTGTTTAATAAATAAAGAACAAGCGGGATCCTTGCGCTGAAAGTTAAAATAAAAAAAACAAGACGGAGGGCATTGCTGTGGGGAGGGGGTGGAGGAGAAATGCACACGGCGGGCAGGGGAGGGGGCGGAGCGGGGAGAGCGGCATGTGGGTGTGAAGAAGCCGGGGCCTTTGAAGTGAAGCTAAGCTTCACTTCAAAAGGTGTCGGAGGAATGCGGCTGAGGGAACAGACGGCGATTGCGGCTGAGGGAACTGATGTGCACGCGCTTTTAAGCTCAATGCACATGCGCATTGAGCTTAAAAGTCACGGGCACTGCAAGGAATCGCCACGATTCCTTGCTTGTTAGTTAAAGCGTGGTTAAGCCGCAATAGGCTCGCAAGCTCGATGCGCATGCGCATCGACAGGCGAGACCTAAAAAGGGAAAATAAGCAGAAATAAGGCACAAAAGAGCAGAGATGCAGAAAAGAGCAGAAAGGTGAAAGATAGAAAGGGTAAAAAAACGAGTGAAGGAGCAGAGGGAGAGAAAGGGAAAATGGGCAGAAATAAGGCACAAAAGAGCAGAGGTGCAGAAAGGTGAAAGATAGAAAGGGGAAAAAAACGAGTGAAAACGAATGAAGGAGCAGAGGGAGAGAAAGGGAAATGGGCAGGAATAAGGCGCAAAAGAGCAGAGGTGCAGAAAGGTGAAAGATAGAAAGGGGAGAAAAACGAGTGAAGGAGCAGAAAGAAAGAAAGGAGACAGAGGTCCACTGGACCACCAGGGATGAGGCGCAGGGAAACCTGCGGGTGGAGGAGGGCCTCGATCACCAACACTCAAGAGTGCAGGGGCAGGGGCACCTCACTTAATGGTGGAGCTGCGAGTGTGGGAGAGCAATTTCACTGACAATGAGTCAGTGGTCTTGCTCGCCTGTCCCCGCAGTGGCCGCCATTAAGTAGGGGTCGGGGAGGGCTGGACAGCTGGGAGGCGGGAGCGGGGAGGGGAGCTGGATTGGGCCGGTCGTGCTGGGGGGGGGGAGGGGCCGTGGGGGCAGCAGCGTCGGGGAAAGGTAAAGGGAGGAAAGAAGGGATAAAGAAAAAAGGGAAAATAAGCAGAAATAAGACACAAAAGAGCAGAGATGCAGAAAAGAGCAGAAAGGTGAAAGATAGAAAGGGTAAAAAAAACGAGCTCCACATTCGTACAACTGGCATTGAAAATGTTCCGAAGTCTGTTAATAGGACCATGTAAATGAGGCAAAAAGATGGGCGTATATGTTCACACTGTGAAATCATACTATCTGGCTTAAGGTGCCACCCCTGACAAGGTGTGACTTTGCACTCACAGTTTTGTAAATTTGTCGGATTCTTGTTTGTGCACCACCATTGTTCCCCACTTTATGCATCACATACAGCATTGACATAACAAGGGTTGAGTGCACTGAACACAACGCTACCATTTATTTAGGGCCTATTCAGATCATTTACATAAGAGAATGCAAGATAAATACACTATATTTTGGCTTTCCTCCAACAAATGCTAAAATAATCTGTATTGGGTGAGAATTTACAGAGCTTTCAGAAAAACTCATCCAACCCACACCTCAGTCATTGAACTATCTAGTAAGCGCGTGCAATGAACGAATCTTTGTAAATTAGAAAATTGCTACTTGGCTAAACATGTAAAAAATAACACTAGTCTTGCTCGTCATGATTTAAATCTGGCCAGTGCAGGGTAAGGTTAGTGCTTGCTCTTATCTTAGAACTGAAAGTACATAGAATTACCCTGGGCTGCTGCCTACTCTCTTCACTCCCCTTTAACACTTCATTAAACTCAATTACAGGTATTAGCAAACGTTCCCACAATACCAGATCTTCACTGAGACAAAGTAAAGAGCACACCTTGGCTGCAAAAACCTATCACACAGAGCTTACATGGCACTGCAGGCTTTTTCGCTTTTGGCCACTGACCCCGGTTGCGATGGGCTGAACGCATGCTCAATAGACTGTCCAAGGGCTTGGTGAAAGATGTAATGCAAGAGATTTTCTTCACAATGTCCGATCACACAACAGACTCATTAAACAATAACTAGCATAAGATCTCCTAACAAGCACGTTCACCCCTGCAATAGAGTATTCACCATAAACCCAGACTGGACCCACCTCCCGCCCCCTGGGGTGCATTAAAAAATGTAACAACAAAATCAAACAAAAAAACAACATTTAGGCGCAGTCATGGAGACTACTCAGGGCTGGCTACAGACGATGAGAGGACAGTTTTGAAATTATGTAAGGGTCCCTCCGTGTCTTTTAGTGGGATCAATCACTGACTGCCCATACACCACCATACACCAATGACATGGTTACATAGAACACTTTCACCTTTAAATGTTATAGTAACAAAGAAAAGGGGGAATACTTGTATACTCCAAGGTTAGGTTGCGCTTATTTATCAGTCGTGCCCACCTCCAAGTGTTCTTTTCGCAAAGTTTTAATTTTGTCAGCAACCACACATGATCACATCAATTAAAGAAAAAGAAAAAGGTGTGGGAAGTCAGAAAGGACCTCAAGTAAGCACCACCCACAGAACTACTGGTTGGTACTCACCAGTTTGCTCACATTGCCATCATCGGTAACTTTCATGACAAGAAAAGACGAAAGTGAACATTTTTGCCCAAGTCTTAAAATTGTGTGAAAAAAGGTGAAGAAGAATAAGATGTAGATGATCATATCATCCATCAGCCCTCTGGGCCCCGTAAAGTGCAAAAAAGAAAAACTTTTCTAAGATAAAATGAGTTGTGGCTCACTTTTTGGCATACATACTTTAATTTCCACAGTGTCCCCTCTCAGATTAAAAAAAACAGCATGTCAGACCATCAAATTAAGATGGGTAATGTTTTCTTCTCCTTTTTTACATAATCAGCAAGGGCACCACCAGAAAATAAACTGTCAATTGCCCTCTTCTGATGCAATTTAAAAAATGTACAAATAAATTAAAACAGCCTTGAAAAATAAAACTAATTTACGACCGTAAACATGGCCGTCGTTTTTGTTTTTATCGAACATATGGCAGTCTTTTCACTTTTACATTGACCAATACTGTTACCATAGAATAAGTGTAGAGGTTACTGTAGTTGTTGCAGAAAAAAACAGCAGCGAGCAATGTACCCATTGCATTTGCAACTGTACATACATTTCCTTTATACTGTATCACATGATGGATAATCTTTTGCCCAAAAAGCCTGCTATACTTGCCTTGTCCCTCTCTTCTTTTTTTCCCTTGCCTCTCCGCGCATCCCAAACTCTGCCTTTTTCCCAGAGTTTCTTTCTCTTTGCCTCCTTCCCCTGCCACTCACGCTTTCCCATTCTACAAGTTACTTTCCCAGGCTTTGACTCTCCCCACTCACTTGCTATCTGCCTTTCGTCTCCCAATCTCACAAGGTTCCCTCTCTACAGTTCTTTCTCTTCCATGACTCACCCCTTCCAAGGCCAACTTTCCTCTCTCATTAGTGTTTGTCACCTTTCTTACATGTCTCAACAATGCAGAGCCCATATTCCTCTCCCTTGTCTCTTTCCTCCAGGCCTCTGCCCTCCCATGTGTCTGGCGATCAGCGGAGCAACAGAAGACTGCACGCCAACAGGGCACCGCAAACTGACCTCTACTTTTGCTGTGTATGAACCATCACAGCCCTGTGCTTTGCACTGCAGGCGTTTACAGTTCACCAGGACCTTTGCATTGCACGGAAAGGCATGACTGGCTGTAGGGAAGCAAAGCAAGCTAAGGCTCAGTGAACCGAGTGCCACCGGCAAATTTTTGCCACTGGGCCCTAGATTACATTGTATGCATTTCGTTTTACTGCTGACTGGGAGGAGCAGGTGACCCTAGAAAGAGGACAGCTAAACCCGCACCCCCAGACAAGGGGCACAGCAGCATCAGGGCGCGAGAGCGCGACTAGGAAAAGGTCAGCGTGTGACCAAGCGTTTGGGTTCAAAGGGACCAATCAAGAAAGAGGGGCGTGGTCACAAGCATGGCCCAAAATGTGACTGAGGCAGTCCTCAGCTTTGTCGCTGCAGTAAAATGACCCCACGCACACCAGAAAATGGGGGCATCGCAGCTGCAGTGGGACGAAGGGGTGGGAAGGCATGGGGTTTGCAATAAATATCTTCACATAAAGGGCATTGGCCCGAACAAGGTCCTTGAGAAGCCTTACTGCAGGGATATTTGGGGGCAGACAAAAAGGTTAAGAAATGGTCAGCGCTGGGTGGACACGATACTTGCAGCCCAGGCATGGCCACAGGGCCACGAATGCTAGACATTCAGTAGTAAGCTTCGAAGCAGCGGCCCGCTATCCCACATAAGTGACATAAGTAGAGCTGTCACAGCAGTGTGACTGTGTTTATGAGAACCATGAAGAGACATCATGACTGTAAGGATAATGCAAAGTAGGATATGGTTATTAATATGCATTAAAGTATAGGATATACACTGTTTGACCTGTTGTGAAAATGCCTTATGCTGTAGTCCAAGATAAGCCGGAAATGAGCATTCTGATGATTAATGCCATCATGACAAGTGTGTACCAACTTATGATGTGAATAAGCTGTGGCCGTTCTAACATCACAAAAGGTCTTGGTGTACATAACTGATGGGATAGAATGATGGGCGGGAGAGCCAGTGAGCTGCTTGCACAGCTGGGTGGGTTTGGAATGCACTAATGGCATTTCCATCACATTAGAACTTTCAACAGTTGGGCGCACTCCTATTCTGTAGTGATGTCCATGTTGTTAGGAAAGGTAGGCAGTGCAGTAGGGTGAATCCTCCTGAGTATGTGGATAATATTCAAATCACAAGCAAGCGCTGGCCTCTTAAACAGAGGTGCTTCTCCCATGTGCACTCAAAGAAATAATATAAAATTTTAGTTCCTCTCTCTTGGATCATTTGAAATAACTTTATAAAACTTGATGTTCGTTGTTACATTTTTGTTTTTATTTTTACTATCCGATCATTGGCGGCGGTTTTTATAACTTCATAACAATGGTTTGCAAGAAACAAAAGTTCTTTAATGCCCAATGCATTTTGGGTGGATTGCCCTTCTTCAGGGGCTGTACAACTGAAATATAGAGGAGACTCATGGTCAGTACAAGGGTGGCCGATAGGCAATAATCATCCATAAAAGACAGTGAGAAGGTGGAAGGTGCTCAAGCATGTATTGAACTATTATTAAGGAAAGTGTATTATATTTTAAACATACACCGTAATCTCAATGTGGTGAAGGTGTAATGAGATCAGTGATGTTAATATCGTCAGAGCGATGAGCCGGGATAGAACCTGTTGACCAGCGATTGTTTCAATGTTAGGTCAGATTAACCACTTGTACGGAAAGCGGAAAAGGTTTGTGCATTGTAAACCGCGTTAGTAGGATCGGTGACCGAGTGAACCGGTAAAGTGTTAACTGTGAGTCAAGAAGTCAACAAATGTGCCAATAGCTGGTAAAATTTCCATCCAATGTGGTAGAAAGAGAGCTTTTAGAAAAAGGATAGCCCCAGTGAAACAAATTAAAAGATTGCAGTGACGCGGTGAATCAAGGATTACAGGTAGCGTGTGTGAAACTTAAATGGAGAACTTCGTTCAGTTATCCATAGGAGAACGCCGTAATACTAGACTGCAAACAATCATACAGGGGGAATTACTAATGTGTAATCAAAACTGTGGAAATAAGGAGCATTTTATCGACTGGTAAAGAAAAGTGATCGATAATGAACTTGCCTGTGTTCAAACGATGCTCAACATGTGTGGTCATTCCTACGGGGTGTAGAGGCGAGTGACTGATTAAGCATGTGATGTTAGTATGTGCGTAAAACCGGAAGTGTGAGAGTGACCAAGACTACTGTGATGATAGAAGTGAACAACAGACTCGTAGTCCATTCGCAAAATCAGAATGCACAGTGCAATAGTGAATTTCTTTCAAGAATGTGGACAATGATTGTGTTATGGAAAAACGATCTCATCATGGTTTAAAACTGGACATTCAAACTTGAAGTTCTGACATAATTAGCAGGTGCGACTGCATGTTACATCATTGACTACTTTGATGATAAAAGTGAACAACAGAGTTGTAGTCTATTTACAAAATCAGTGAATTTCGTTTAAAAAATGTGGTCAGTAGTTGTGTAATGAAAAAACGATCTCATCTTGTTTTTGAAACGGAACATTCAAACTTGAAATTCTAACATAATTAGCAGGTGCGACCACTGTTGAACATATGATACTAAAAACGGTCCCATCGTTAACAGAGACTAACATGTCGTTCTGACGACATAATTAAATACACATGTGTGGAGCATAGTTTGCCTAAACCTTCCATGATGTGTTAAGTACACATGATAGGAATAATGAAAAATTAACCAAGACTCATCTATACAACCCTTCTACAGACAAACAGCGTGAAGAAAAATGTAATAAACTGTATCAAGGTACACTAGCTGTCCCTGGTGTATCATCCACTTAAATGTGGTTGTTAATGGATAAATGCGGTTTAGAGAAAGCAACTGAAGTCGAACCTTTCATTTAACCCCTTGTTGTTAACAGTGTCCATGAGGTTAATCCAATGGATTTCTCTCTGTAATAGAAATTGTGCGCTATTGCGTCCGTGTTGGATAGGAACTTGTTCCAAGATCAGAAAGCGGAGTTGACTAATGTTATGGTGCATGGTATTGAAGTGAGAAGCAACCGTAGATTTTAGGTTGCATGTGGGGATATTGCTTTTATGTTCATTCAGCCTTATTCAGATCTTTTGCTCGGTCTTCCCGATGTAATCTTAGCCACAGGGACATTTCCGCATGTAAATAACGTTTTGGCTGTTATAAGTGGCGGTTACCCTGAGTTTGATGGAAGTTCCTTTGTTGGGGGTTCTGATGGTGTTGCCTTTGCTTATAGAATTACAATTGCCGTAGTTCAAACAAGGGATAGTTCCTTTGTAGCTTTGTTTTTTCGGAACTGTGGGTTTGTTGAATATTTGCTTCAGATTCCTTGATTTACAGTAGGCAAACTTTGGTGGTGCATCGAATATTCCTTTGAAGTCAGCTTCTGTGCTAAGAATAGGCCAATATTTAAGAATAGGTTTTTTGATCTGGTAGCTCAGAGTGGAAAACTTAGATACGAATATATATCGATTTTCATCCTAGGTCCAACCTGTGCTTTACAATAAGTCTTCCCGTGTTCTGGTATCTGCTTTGAGGACGATACAAAAGGGGATGATGGACGGAGCGCTTGAACAAATCAAACACTCACCCCCAGTCAACTGATCTGGGTTTAATCCATCACCATTCTTTAGTTCACTCAGCCACCCCAGTTCAGACATGGCTATATGCAAATCAGTCTGACCCTGTGCCTTATGGGAACAGTCCAGCCCGAACTGCCAAGCCATGTCTTCCCTGGACCGGAAACAAGCATCCTGGGACCGGTTTCGGATTCATAATCCTCATCAGCCAGGCTATCTTGAATCCAGTGGCCAAGTGAACAAGGGACTCACGTCTGAGTATACCCTGCCACACTTAGGGCGAACAAAGCGATACAAAAGGGGATGATGGACGGAGCGCTTGAACAAATCAAACACTCACCCCCAGTCAACTGATCTGGGTTTAATCCATCACCATTCTTTAGTTCACTCAGCCACCCCAGTTCAGACATGGCTATATGCAAATCAGTCTGACCCTGTGCCTTATGGGAACAGTCCAGCCCGAACTGCCAAGCCATGTCTTCCCTGGACCGGAAACAAGCATCCTGGGACCGGTTTCGGATTCATAATCCTCATCAGCCAGGCTATCTTGAATCCAGTGGCCAAGTGAACAAGGGACTCACGTCTGAGTATACCCTGCCACACTTAGGGCGAACAAAGCGATACAAAAGGGGATGATGGACGGAGCGCTTGAACAAATCAAACACTCACCCCCAGTCAACTGATCTGGGTTTAATCCATCACCATTCTTTAGTTCACTCAGCCACCCCAGTTCAGACATGGCTATATGCAAATCAGTCTGACCCTGTGCCTTATGGGAACAGTCCAGCCCGAACTGCCAAGCCATGTCTTCCCTGGACCGGAAACAAGCATCCTGGGACCGGTTTCGGATTCATAATCCTCATCGGCCAGGCTATCTTGAATCCAGTGGCCAAGTGAACAAGGGACTCACGTCTGAGTATACCCTGCCACACTTAGGGCGAACAAAGCGATACTGCTGTTTCTAGGATGTCACCTGGGTAACCTCGATATTTGAATTTCTTGATGCGTGTTTTCATACAACTCTTCATTTGATGATTTTTTTTTATTCGGAGTAACTTCGAATATGGCAAATGTTTCTTTAAGGATAGCTGATGAAAGCTATGAAAATGTAACAGAATGTTCCTATCGGTAAGTTTGGTGTATAGTTTAGTTACTAATTGTCCATTATTGTTAAAAACGCAGGTATCTAAGAAGGTAATTTGTTCAGAACTGATGGTTGAGGTAAACTTGATGCGCTCATTTACCTTGTTTAAGGTGTCAATGGCCTCCGTTTGTTCTTTTTGAGAACCTTGCCATAAAATGAATATGTCATCAATATATCTTTTGGATAAGATAAGATGTTTTAGCCATGTTTCCTGGTTTAAGATGTGATCTAACTCGAAGCGGTGCATACACAAATTCGCATATGTTGGGGTGGCACAACTGCCCATAGATGTTCCGGAACATTGGATATAGAAGTTGTCAAACCATCTTAAATAACTGCGAAATGTATCAGTTCCATAAGGAAACATTTTTGTGCTTCATTTTTTTCCCTATTGATGAGGAACGATTCCACTACGTGGATCCCTTTGTCATGTGGAATGGAAGCATAGAGAACTTTAACATCGATGGTACACAAGATGGTATCCGGTGTGATTTGTGTTTTGATGGTCTCTAGTATGTTCAAAAAGTCAGTGGTGCCCCTTATGTAGGTGGTCATTCCTTGTACCAATGGTTGGAGATGCTTATCCAGGTATTTACCTATTGGTTCATGTATGGATTTAATGATGGAGACAATTGGTCTGAATGGCGGTGTTGTTGCATGTTTATGAATTTTTGGGATCATATAGATGTATGGTATGATGGATTGGTTTTAATAAGGTACTTTTTATCGTCGTTGGTAATGGTACCATTACTCACAGCATCATCAATGATTGAGGAGAGAACCTTCATGAACTCTGTGGTCGGGTCGAAAGTCAATGGCATATAGGTATTTGTATCTTGGACATGTTCGTTAACGTTCTTCTCGTAGAACTCGGTGTCCATGATAACCACGGCACATTCTTTGTCAGCATTGATGGATGGTGACCTCTGGTTTAGATGCAAGTTGTGCACAAGCTTGATTTTCTTTTGGTGTAATGTTTGATCCTTGCATTGGGCATAAATCAACTTTTGTTTCTTGCAAACCATTGTTATGAACAACTGCCACCAAGAATGAATGGATGATAAAAATAAAAACAAAAATGTAACTGCGAACGTCAAATTTAATAAAGTTATTTTAAATGATCCAAGAGAGAGGAACTAACATTGTACATTATTTCTTTGAGTGCCCATGGGAGACGCACCTCTGTTTAAGAGGCCAGCACTAGCTTGTAATTTCCATCACATTCTCTGCTGCAGTGGGGGAGAGAGAATGGGGAAGGTTTCGGTGAGAGCAGGTAGAAGGCATAGAAAGGTTTGGCTCAAGGGTCAAATAGAACTTTGGGCACACCCAGAGTAAGGCATGTGGCTCGAGCCTTCAAAGGCTCGCCCACCTCTATTTGTACCATGTGGTTAGTGAATTCTTCTGTTGGTGGCAATGTCCATTTTAAACTTTCAAAATTCCGCAGCCTTTGAACCATTAAGATCCAGTGAGCAGTGAGCAGTGACCTAGTTTCGACCTCTTCTGCGGGTGTTCCGGTCCCATGTGCCGAAGGGAACTGAAATCGCTCCATAGATGAAAGCAGGGAATGCAATAATCAAAGTTTACATTTGTGGATAATTGTAGTAATTCACACATTTTCTCAGTATTAATAATAACAGACATATTATGTCATTGAATGTATGACTGACTCTTTGTAATCTGTCTCTCACAGATTGGTAGGGCTGGGAGCAGTCAGTCACACATCTGCTAAGTCACATCTCAAGTGTGAGGCCTGCAGTCAATTGTGACTTATTAACCAACACCACTTGGCATGCTGAAACTGTAGAGACCAAAGGAAATATACAAATCCCAGAAGACAGAATGCTTCTGGCTAAAAAGCCAGTACTTGCTGAAGATGTCATACATCACGTGGAGTAACTTGCCAGCACTGCAATCATAGGGGAGAGGATGTGGCCTTATGGCTAGAGCGGTTCACCTTGAAGCAGGGGAACCGGGTTCAAGACTTGGCAACGACGCTCAACATCTTGTGATTCTTGGCAAATCACTTAATCTCCCTGTGCCTAACAAAAAAATAATGAATGTGTCCATCTGTAACGAAACTGGTGCTCATGTAAGGTCATGTTCAGGTCAAGTTTGCGCTATATAAAACTCATCGCTCATGATCATCTCTGAAAGATGGGCAAACAGGGAGCCAGGTCCATCTCTGGAGGCACGGGATGGAATGATTGGCCAGGTCTCTGTGACCTGGCCTGCAGGCGCCTGTCTAGATGATTAGCTGTTAATAATCTTTTGACTCATTACTGAAACCCGGAGACCCCACTGAGTTATTATAGGAAGCTGGCAAGCCTCAGCAATTTCCATGATTTGGACTTCAAAACAGTACAGAAAAATACACAAACAAGTACACAACAAACAAATGCTCAAATATTGAAATATTTTGTCTAATTCACAATCAAAATGTTGCTTCTTTATTTGAATATAATTGATTACTTTGATGTATTTCTTAATTACGCTACATGGTTGCGGTCCCCCAGGAGTCCACGGATCAAGGGTTAAGGACCATTGGTCTAGATCCCTGAAAGATGGGCAACAGGGAGCCAGTTCCATCACAAGTGGCAGAGGGACAGGGTGTTCAGCCAGGGCGTTTTGCCTTGGGCCACAAGCTCCTGTCACAACATGTATTTAGAAAATAAAAACCAACCCCGGTGTGGTCAACATGCAAAGGCAGCTTATTGCTGACACACCACTATGTGGTGCCAATTTCTGTAGCATCCTCGTAAAGTTAAATTATTTAACAAGAAGACATTTTTAGGTCAACACTAGGCAGCACATGTCCTGCTCTGTGAGGCATGCTGTATCTAGACTGTGTGCTTGAAGCACCTCCCAACTTTTCCATTTGTTCCTGTTCATGCACTTCATAAATGCCTGCTTTTGTTTGGACAGTATACTTAATTAGTACCGCCTTTTGGTGATTTGGACCCTCCCAGAAGACTGCCCCTGTTACATGTGGTCTTACTGATTTTTTTTTATATAGGTTCCTTTGTGCACACTATTTTTCTCCTGGTTTGCCTCAGCTCGTATATTAGCATAGCGCCGGCTTCACAGACGTAGCGTTTCACGTTTCAGACGGCATTTGCATTGCGGGTTTAATTATCGTTTTACTTTTAAGGCTGCAGGCTTTTTAACCTTTTTTACTATTGGGGGTTGTTACCTGCTCTTGGCAGCCTGCTCTCCCTGTGCCGTCTCTCTCCCCTCCTCTCGCCCCTCCTACAACACTGCTTGCATGCCCCCACCACCCCTTCAAGATCGCGACTTGTTTAATTTAAATTAAATTAGTAAATTTATATAGTGCGGAAATGGGGAGATTGCGTATTTTGCCCAGAATCACAGGCTGTTAAGTCGCCGAGGCTTTTACATGGATTCCTGGCTCCCGGGTCACCAGATCTGACCACAGCGCCACCTCCTCTCCCTTTAAGGATCCATGTTTGAGTCTCCCTTTGTTTACACAGCAGTGCCAGCAAAGACATGGTAGCGGGTGCAAGGAAACAATGTGGTTAGATTCCATCAAAAGAATTTATCTGAAAAGACAAACATGCAAATATATTCTTTGATAAAATCTACCCACGATGTTCCTTGCACCCACTACCATGTCTTTGCTGCCACTGCTATATTGGTATTTAAAAAATGTGGGCGACTTTCTGGGCAATAATATTCTATTTTTTTCTATTTCTTTCTTAGCATTTTTCATATTTAACTTATTAATGAGAGGCAAGTTTATAAAATGTAGTTAACTTCAATAATTGAATTCCCTTCACTGTACTTATTAGGGAATGCTAATATAAAGTAAAACTAAGATTTCTGTGTTTCCAGAGGCTTTGTTGATAAACATGGAAGCTCATACAATGATAACACAGGACTGCACCGCTTTATATATACTTTATCGTCACATCATGTGGAAATAATATTGCTCTTCGTGCTAGAGCTTGTGGCATTGGCACGGTTGGACGACCTGCCCCTGCGGAGTAGACAGTTTACAGCAGTACTGGTGTAAAAAAAACAAAAATCAGGGGATAATTACAGGCCCATTCAACCAAATGAATTTCCACTCAGTTAAACATGCCAGGATGCATTACATTTTCTTTCAGCAAAATACATTTGAATTTTGAAAAAATTCTCAGTATTTCAATGGGTCCTGCTCTATTTCAACTTTACTTCCTCATTTATATTGACTGCCTTTGGTTTTTACCGACATGCTGCTTAGACAGCGCATGTTTTTTAAATGTTGCTAGTTGGAGTCATTTATAAGCTCAAATGCTGTTCAAGTCACATTGCTAAATGCTAAGATCTTGTTTTTTGTTGTTTAGTGTGACCCTTACACAGTCACTAAGGTGGCTGCACCAGAGTTTGGCTTCTCTCCTCAAAGGTGCTGATCTGATGTCCGGGGATTGAAACCTGGTTCTGATGTCAGCAACCTGAAATCACCCTGTAGACGTTACCCTCATTGGCACATGTGCAGTGCTCACCGGCAGTGGTGCGCATTTTCTATATTTGCACCACCACACCATATTTAGTGAATGCCCCCTTATTTTGCTTCCTTTGTAATGGTTCATATAAATTGCCACTTGAATGCTGCCAATTCCATCTATGAAACTGTTCCCATTATTTCCCTGCCTGCAGACTAGCGGTGAATCCGTCACTGCTGCGTTAATTGACTTGTGATGAAGTCACGCAGCGAAGGCAGTTGGGGAATTAACAGCATTATGCAACTGAGCCTATTTGTATGTGGTAAAACTAACTGAGTAGTAGTTGATGTGACGAATGCAATAATCCACAGGATATGTCTACAATTGTGCATTTGGTAAAAGTGTGAAATTGGCAGGGGTTCTAATCTTTATAGCTAAATTGTAATTTTGATTGTTATGTGCACTGGCCTCAGGCACTATGGTATACGGAGAGGAGTTCTATTCATCAATCTCTGGGAGTGAAGGGGGAAGAAAGGACAGTAGGCAGCCCCCCGGTCAATATACTGTCAACAAAAGAGCCCTACCTACTCCTGAAACATCAATATACTGACACTGTGGCTAAGGGTCCAATATGATTGTTGGTACCCTCGGTGTATCGCTCACCACTGGTCCACAGGTCAAGATGTTACATTCACACAAAGCAACATGTATGCACAGGTCACCCCACACAGTGTACAGAAAAAGTGTGAGAGAGCAGAGAGAGTGCCTCACGGACGTAACACCCGAAGGAGTTCCCGGCTAGTAATTGCCGGTATACCCTCTTCTCATCATTGGTCACTCTCTCTGTGTGAAAAAACATACACAACCAAATGTAGCTGTAGAAAGAAATAGACAAAACAGTAGGACCCAAAAATATTGGGTTCAGAGACCTAGCTTGTGTAATGGCCTCTGATCTAAATTAATCAGTACTGACCAAAAAAGAAAGAAAAATTTCTTTCTAGTGTCCTCTCACTCACCGGGGTTTCCCCACGGTGACATGCTTCATCATTGGGGCCATCCCAGTTCTCTACGAAAAGGGGCGTGCTGCGACTCACGGACTACGCAGGAGCACTTGATAGTGAAGGACTATGTGTGGTGCAAGTGAGAATGGTGGAGTGGGTGTGAGTGATTAAAAATACCGTGCTAGTGGGCCTCAACAACTTTATTTAATGCTCCTAGGTAGGTATATTAAAAGGGGTGACACTGTATTTTAACCTGTAATGAAGGTTAAATCAGTGTTTGGTCGACATGTTTCAAGCTCCCCAAGCTTTTCTTCAGGACCATACAGGGACCAGCCCTGTATATGCCACTCCTATCAGTTCTTAAATTAAGGGTGAAAATATTGCATATATTATTAATACTTAACGCTGTTTATACTAAAACATGCGTATCATACATACGTTTTGTACTGTTTTGTTGTCTATTTTGTAAGGCTTATTTGCACTTCATGATCACTGGAGGGGGGCAGGGTCACCTAATGGAATCATTGTTCCTGCGCGGTGAGACCGCACAGAATTACCTATGGGTTCCCCTCCGGACCGCACCGGCAAGCATCCAGGACTCCGTGTCACGTGATCACGTGTCCGTCACTGACTCTACCAATTTCGAGCCACTGCAGCCGCGTCCCTCCGGCGCCTCCGAGTCCTGGATGCTTGCCGGTACGTGAAGACTGGGCAAGCACAAGGTCCTTGATCGTTGAAGTGAAGACTGAGAATAGAGACCCCATTTTTCACCCTGATGAAATTGCTGACACAGGAGCAATGAAACATGTCGGTCCATTCTAAGCAGATAATGATGGTATACAGTTAACCATTTTTTATGGGAAGTTTTGCAGCACCGGAATAAAATACAGACACCCAGCAAAACTTCACCGGTTTTACCTCTCTTTTCCTTTTTCTTTTATTGGGGTCCCAGGTTTATTTTTACACACCTCGGGTTACAGTAGTATTTATATCTGTACACTGTCTGTCTATTTCTTTCTATTCTCACTTGTGCACAGCTACATTTGGTTGTGTATGTTTTTTCACACAGAGAGAGTGACCAATGATGAGAAGAGAGTATACCGGCAATTACTAGCCGGGAACCCCCTCGGGTGTTCCGTCCGTTAGGCACTCTCTCTGCTCTCTCACACTTTTTCTGTACACTGTGTGGGGTGACCTGTGCATACATGCTGCTTTGTGTGAATGTAACATCTTGACCTGTGGAACAGCGGTGAGCGATACACCGAGGGTACCAACAATCATATTGGACCCTTAGCCACAGTGTCAGTATATTGATGATTGCTAAAAAATGTCTGTAACTCAAAGCAAGAAATACATATAATGTAAAAGATCAGATGAGAGCACCAGGAATAAAAGATTTCAGTAAAGAGACAGCATAAAAGAATAAGAACTCTAAAAGATGAGTTTATAGTTAAAAGAACCAGGGAAAACTATTCAGAAAGTTTATATTTTGAAGCTAAAATGAAAGACAGGATTTCATAAAAGACAAATATTCATGATAGGAAGTTCTGGAAATCAGGTGCAGATATTGAAAAAGTCTTCCTGGAATAGGCTCCTCATAGAAATTTCGGAAACTCAGGATAGAATACGCCTGCTGCTATAACGCCTGGGCTCGTTGTAGACTACCAGCTAGTTGTCTAAATGAAACGACTCACCCAGGGTAAGCGCCTTGAAGGTGTTGCAACAGATCTTTAATTCAGAAGTAAAAGTGTAACCGTGGGCCCTTGCTAAGAATAGTAAAAACGTGCTCATGTGTGTAAAATCTCAGGGGAAGAGACGGCAGACTGATATCACCTACAGTGCCACCGTCCAGCTTAGAAAACAATCCGATCCCTGCCATGGCTCTAAAATGAGAAGTATGTAAAGTTATGAATGAAATTGCTGCATAGTATTTCGTAGCATATAAAAAAACACAACTTGTCCGAGTGTAGTTTGTAGCAGAGTTAATTGATTCCTTTGTTCCTTCAGTATTAGATTTGAAATTTAGAGCAGGAAGGGGAAAACAAGCACGCGAGTGGTGTGCCCGCGCCACAGAGAGCCATCTGTTTTGAATTATCGCTCACGCGTCTGGGCACGATATTTCAACACAGATGGTGCCTGTGCAGGTAACCGCAAGCAATGGGCCGTGGGCGGAGCAAAGGCGGGACATGCACCCGCCTTTGCCCAATTGCATGCTCTCTTTCCTAGAAAGACGCACGCAAAGGCCAACAGCCTCTGACCAAAAACAAACCATATGCACAAGCGTGTGGTCCGATTTTGAAGCCCCCTTACAAAAAGTCTCACAGCGCATGTGCGCTGGCTCAGGCAAGACCTAAAAAGCATCTTACATGTATATTTTACACCTAGTTTGAGAAAACATAAGTTGGGTTTAAGACATGTTGATCTAGTTACTTTATTAAGGTACTCCACCTATAGCTTTAATGAGACTTTCTGCTTCCAGCCTTGATACTAGCATGGCGTTATAAGATATAAAAACTTGTAAACCTAAGTTATCAGATGTTCTGACATACATTATTATGCACCAAGACACAAAGTGCATTCAGTTTACATAGGAGACTCCAAGAACCTGTTGCAAATAATTATAACACATAAATATGATTCATTCTTTTTCAATGCCCCCCTTCCTTCCTCTCATTTCCTCCTAGAGTTGACCATGCACAATGCTTAGCTGAGTTCATGGGGTATTCATTAATTGCGGGATCACCTGGCCAAAGTAGAAACTGATCTAAATCCTTCGGCTAAGCTTCTTGTCGTCAGGAAACTCTCCTTCAGATGGGCATCATTTTAAGGGTCATCAGAGGTTTTAGTGTCTGATAATTTCTGCTCCTCATTGCATAGGCATCCCATTGTTGATGGCCTCCGTGTAATGTAAAGCCAAGCACTTTTCTCATGACTTATCAGCATGTTCATGGTGTTTAATCTAATCCATTTGCACCTGAGAAAATGTTGACCTCTCAAAGTCCTGGACTGACCTGTCCCTGTCATATAATGTTGCGTAAAAAGGAGGGCAAATGTGGCAGCTATCTTTTTCCTTTGTAAATTGTGGTGACAATGCTCTTCTAGTAAAAAATACTGGCATTGAGAAAAATAGCAAAATGATCCAGCAAATTGAAACTGTTTAGAGATGAGAGAATCTTCAGGCACCCTGAGAATAACTCATCTGTGTTTGCGCAATGGATCTAGCCTTGAAGAAGCAAACTAATAAGATCTACAATTCACAGCATTTCACAGCAGCTATGTGACACCCTTGCAGGGAGCGATCAAGTATGAAAACATACTGCACCCACTACACTGCTTTTTAATGAGAAACCGTGGTGAGCTGGAGACCTCTGGTTAAGTTATGGCATGCCATTGGATTCCAAAGCTCAGAGGTCTAACCAACTTATGACATTATTATCTAAATATCTGAATGCAAAGGGTAGAGGGAAGGAATGGAGAGAGAAAAAGATGGAGGTAAAGTGTGTGTGTGCACACAATCTCTGGAGGTTGATACACAGACCAAGTAAGGCACAAGAGCACAAATTGCTGAAGAAACAGAATACGTCTTACAATTTCTCAACTGTGGGACAATGAAGCGTTTAGAATTGTGTGGTCTCACAGTGAAGGACGAAAACCCAAGTTCACTCGCAACAAAAACATCAAGGCAGCCTTAACTACCCTTATTGATTATGGTGAAACATTTCTACCACGCAGGGAAGGGACAAAGGTCTGGTCCGCCATAGATAAACAAAAAGATCCAAAATGTCATGGTGACTTTGGTTGAAAAAATGTGGCCAATGTTTGAACAGAAAATGTGGTTGTTCATAGAACTGTGTCGAGGGCACAATCATAACTCGTTGTGAATATTTTTCTTTTCCATTATGTTATAAATTGAATATTAGGAGCAGCAGCACGCTGTTTGGGTTTGATGTGCTTTACAGGAAGCCACTGCTGCAAAATAGAGCATTCCACATTCAAAATATGGGTTGGTGTAAAGATACCTCACCGACCCAGGCTTTTCACCATCCCCTCTTCTGGCACTGGCTGGACACCTCAAATAAAGACACCCTAGCCCCCAAAATGAGATATTTGGGGGTAATATTTGACTTTGGCAAGTCACATGTTCCACCAATCACTTATAGTTATGAGTTGCTTATTCCAACGTAGATATTGAAAATGTCCTCACATTTCAGGCACAGAAGGATAAAGCAACAACATATGTATTGTGATTACAGGTGGTGTGACACGGAGAACCATTTCCCGAAGTGGTCTACGGGATGGAGCACTAAGGATACTACAGGTTTAACCAATCATTTTCTGGAGAGTTTGCTCCACCTATGACAAGTTACACCAGTGTTTTCTTGAAGGTGGAACAAGCTTTCAAGGTAGTATAATTAACAGATGCTGTAAAAAAGCACTCCTACTTTTAGTCTCTGCTTACTCCACCTTTGCTAAGCTCTTTAGTGATCCCCACAAGATGAGCACACTCTGTCTCCTTCAAACAAGCATACATGATGCTTGTGCAAAGAATCCCCGTTAAAGATTCTAAATCTAAACTTCAATTCTATTTTGGATGTCGCACAACTACTACTTCACCAAGAACAAATGTTGGGAAGAAAAAAATGCAAGTGTAAAAGGCAAGATACTCATCCTGTGATCATTTACTACCTCCAGGCCACAAGTATATGAGGCGTTGTGGTTTACTTAGGGAAAAGGCTGTCTCCCCTAGCATTAAGGAAGCTACATATTTATTTTAGGCTGTGAAAAGTTACCTAAAATGACTCGATGGTCAGGCGGCGATGCTGGTGCGCCATGTTACAAATGTGATGCTATAACACACACAGAACACTGTTTTTGCTTTTTCTCTTTCTGCTACTCGTAAACAATTCCTCAGAGATATTGGACAGAAGCGGTTTCCTTCAATGAAAGACTAAAATCTGTGAAACACTGTTTTCACAAACATTTCACACTAGGAACAAGTAACAACAAATCAAACACGTAAAAGCCGAAGAACTTAAGAGATGCTTCCTTTCTAAAAATGTTTGATGTATTCCGAAACAATAGACAGAATGAACTGTTGTATGGACAGCATATGAGTCTGAATCTTCTACATTGTCTTTATATATGATGTTGACGGAGTGTATTAGTGTCAAAATGTAAACTGTAATCTATACTACTATTATAAAGAGAGAACAGAAACCTTTCGGCAAAGGTAAACTCGGGAACCACAGCGCCAATCCACACACCCAATACGTTGTTGGAATCCTCAGGGTGTGTAGATGGACATAGGCTGCATAAAATTTTTAAAAAACGTACATTAAAAAATTAAACTTTAAAAACAAAGTAGTCCCCTAAAAGTAGCGCCGGCCGCGACCTAGCGATGTCCGCAACGTGCGTGATGACGACAGGCGGGGAGGAGCGGTGACGAGCAGCGAGGAGTGGCGGTGAAGTCCGGAGCGCGGGGAAGAGCGGCGGCTCAGGTAAGGCAAAGGCAAGGCCGGAGGCGGGAGGCGGTCTGGGCAATGTCGTGGCTGGCGGGGGCCGGGGCGGGAGTGCACCCAAGCCTGAAATGTTGCCCCCAGCCCCCTTCTGCCCCGGGCAACGCTGCCGCAATCCGGAAATGCTGCCCCCAGACCCCTTCTGCCCCAGGCAACGCTGGGGCAGGCTGCTAGTAAAATATTAAATAAAGAGATTTAAACAAAAAATAGAAAGAATGAACTGTTTCTCTTATAAAAGGAATTTACACTTGTATTTTCAGTCGTTATTACATGTGTTTTTATTCTAAAATATGAAAAAATATAAACACCTTCCTTTTTAATGCACTTTTATTATATGTGACTGTGAAGAATTGTACTTTCTTTAAATATTGTAAATATATACTAACCACAACCTGTTAATTGCATTTGCCGAAGCATGCTGTAAGTCTTCAGTCGTAATTGTGGCATTTCTCTGCTAGGAGCCACTAGGGGTGATTAGCTGCATTTAAGTCCCATTAAGGTGCCACTCTCAGCAACATTTGCACCTTTGCACTCATTCTCACATGCTCCTATGTGTTGTCGCAAACATCCCAATTAGTGGCTCGGCCCTTATATTCTGCATAGCATAAAGAGGGACTAAATAACCAAAGACAGTTGTGTGGGCCTCTAACTATTGTGTAGGTAGGCAGCCTGAGTGCTGTAGTCTGCCGGGCTCTGCTATAATGTGTCCCTCCCTCAAATAGATCAATATTGGTGCCTCCACTCTCCCATTTGGTCTTTGTGTATTACCAGGATGCAAAGAAGCCCAACACATCATGTGCTTGATTGCTTCTGGGCCTCGCCGCCATTACTCATGCACAGCTTTGGGTCATAGGAAAATGAACACAGCCCCAGCAGTCCCAATCAATGCACATTAATTAATATTGTGAAAAAACTCAACATAACTCTACAGTATTTTCTCTATCAAAAAAATACCAAATCATGCATGGTGGTGAAATTAACGTCCCTTGCTACAAAAAACACAAACAATTTGATATATTTTCAACATCAACTGTGACATTTGTCCACTACACCGAAGAACCTGAACAGAAAACTACCCAAGAGAAAAAGGAAAAAAGAGAAATGCATTTGTTTAAATATGAATGTGACACCAAAATGGAAACATACTTAATTTCTGTACACCGTGATTTTGTGTACAATACGCACAGCTGTAGCATTGTAATAGGACATTACCATCTGTCATGAGGGCTTAGCATACACAACCTCTCCCTCTGCCAGGAAACCTCTTTACACAACCTTGTGTTTTTTGGCTGCGGTGTAAACCCACTGACTTCTAGGTATTGCTATTAATGGCATACTCTTCATTTCTACCACTACCTGCCAGACCCAATATTGCAACTCAAATGAATTCACATCAGCAGACTCGGAAACCCTTTACAAAAAACAACTCGCTTTGGGGCCTCGTAAGCTGCATGAAGCGCTATATATCACAATACTGCATAATATGTAAGTACTCGCTCTCATTCATTGCTCTATGAAACTGCCACCGTGCTTCGGTTAGCTACACTAAGCTCAACTTGAAGCTCGTGATCCACTCTAGTTGAATTCCTGCCAAAATCTCCTTCACCACTGACTTCATCCCTTTGAAGAATGTAACTCTCCATCACCCACCAAGCTCCGCATCACAATTAATTATGAAACAGTAAAACGTCTGTCAAGGGGGTTTGTAATAACAAAGCATTGACGCTCTTGTTAGCAATTCCAGTTAGTCCTACCTGGTAACGTCGACAATTTCGACCATAGATTCTGCGAATAAAACGAATCCCGGCGCTCCCACTGAACACTTGTATTCTGCAGTCTGCCTTTGGCCCACTGTCCAGCTTCTTAAGGGAGAGGGTACACTCTTCTTGTAAAGGTAATGTCTGGGACTCCCTTCCCCTGTAACAGGATGGGCCTCACCTAAAAGACGATCTGCTGGGTTAGCCCAGAAAATAATGATATTATCTGTTGTTACCCAACTGCTAACAGAACATCCTGTCGGCTCTCATGTAGCAGGTCTGACTGACCCGACACAACCAAGTTTCCAACTGTAACGCCTTGAACTTTCGATTTTGACAACAGGGCCAATCAGAACACACATACACTAGATCCTAGGCAAGTGTCCAACATAGTTTACAACATACTTGTAAAACTTTCACTGAGTAACCATTAGACAACATCCTATAATGTGGACTACTCAAAATGATGAAGTTCCTCTAAGCTGAAAAAGCTCCCATTCAGTTGGGAGAAAGTCAAAATGATGTGTAGCACCTGCGTCAAAATGGAAGTTCACGCCGCAGAAAAGAATATTGGTAAAGAGCATGTCCGTTCACTTACCGATAATGTTAATTACTCTCAGTCATTCCTAATGGCAGAAGTTCAACGACCGGATAGGCCCAAGCAAGTATCAAATAAAAATAAGACTGCTTATGTTACCTTGTGCCCCTTTAATGCTTGCCTACTCTACGCAATCCCACCTGAAGAGCTTCCTGTCTTTCACGTGTCCTCTTGACGGCGCAGTCTGGCTGGTGTGCAAAAGTAAGGACGAGGTGTAATATGTATGTTATTTTAATACACTTGTCCTCTTTAAGGAATGTTAAATATGTATTCTACTTTGAAGGTTCTCAGAATGTGTAATGTCCTATGTCATGACCATTACAAGGCGGTTACTCATCCTTGCTGGTCGTGGGTTTTACTTACTAAGGATTAAACCTATATTGAAGATCACATCTTGGATTTTCTTCATTTCATTTATCTAACAAGCATACTACATTTATTGGCGACGATTTGGAGCTTCTAGATAACAAACCCACCGACATGAGCAAATCGGAAAAACTCTTATTTGCAGATTCAAAACCAGAGCCGATTGACAGCGTTTGTTCCCTTTGAAGTGAGCCCAATTGAACATTTTCTGCTACCGCTTCAACTTCTGGAACAATTACAACAAAAACTGTGAGTTTTTTTTTAAAGTATTGATATTTTACCTCGTCATAGACATCGCTCTGCTTCAACGTTAATTCAAACGCGAGCAGAATTCCATTCTCGCGAACAAAGCCGACTTGCAGCGTGCACACGCGCTTCCTGGAATAGCGCAGCACGTCACACGCGCTGCCTGTACTCGCGCAGCACGTTGTTTAATAGCACGTCACAACTGAACGCGCTCCAAGGCAACGCGCATTGTTTTTATGATCGCGCTCGCTGTGTCACAACGTGATTCACTCATTAACATAAGGAAACGAGTGATTTCATCGGATTTACACGAACTTGCTCAATTAAAATTACAAAACAACATACAAAACAGAATTCGGTATTGGTGAACACCATTTTCAAACAAGTAAGAAAAAAATATAAATTTTTAATATTGTTATTGTAATTTTACTTTCATAATGGCAACTTCTAATAATAACAACACTGGAATTGTGGCACCTCCATCATTTTTAATAGTGCCTGGAAAACCTCCAACACCATGGCACAAGTGGTTAAGAGTATTCACAAATTATTTGGAAGCTATAGACGCTTTGGAGTATTCTGCCTCAAGAAAAAGAGCTATTTTATTCAATCACCTTGGAGATGCAGGTCAACAATTATTTGATAATTTGTCAGTTGTTCAAGCTCCGCCTGAAGATGACACTTGGAATGTATATACTGAGGCATTAACTCGCCTCGGCAAACAATTTAAAGATGATCCATCAGTTATGGTAGAAAGACATATGTTTTTCAAAAGAAAACAATTACAGGAAGAGTCCATTGAAGACTACTTAGCAACTTTACGTGTTCTTGCATCAAAATGCGAGTTCGGTACTTATTTAGAAACTGCTCTACGTGATCAGTTGGTCTTTAATTGTTTCAACAAAAAGATCCAGGAGCGAATTTTGACATGTAAAAATCCAACACTGGATGAAGTTGTTGTAATTGCGAAAAGCATCGAATGTTCTGTAGTATCCTCAAAGATTTTAGCTGAACATGCTTCTTCTTCTTCTTCTTCTTCTTCAAACAATTGTAATATTTCACAGATATCTAGTGATGATACTAGTGTTAATGCTATTTCTAGTCGCAATACTGGCAAAAAAGTTTATGAACAAAAATCTAATGTATTTTGTTACAGGTGCGGTTCGAAATTTCATGTAGGAAACAATCCTAAATGTCCAGCACAAGGTAAAAGATGTTCAAATTGTAAACGTATAGGTCATTTTGCTGCCTCATGTCGTTTACCCAAAGATAAACCTAAGGTCAATATGGTTTATTCTGAAGAAGAAATTTGTGATGCTTTAAATGTTTCTTCTATATCTTTTGTTCAAATTAATGCTTTATGTGACTTCAGCATCAAGGGTCCTATTTGTAAAATTTCTATTGGTATACAAACTATACAAGTTATGGCAGATTCAGGATCTCCCATTACCATTTTAGATGAAAGTACTTTTCAGTGTTCTTGGAATGACAAAAAATTACTTGCAACAGATGTTAATCCCAAAGCCTTTGGGGGATTTGATATAACCATGCGTGGTTATTTTCCTGATAACATAGATTTTAAAGGGCGAGTAATATATACCAAAATCTATGTTGCACTGAATGGCAGGGATATTTTGGGTTGGCAAGATCAGGCTAGGTTAGGTATTATTTTAAAGCCTGGTCATCCTGAACCCGTTGCCTTGGGAGATCTACCCATTCTGTCAGTTTGTAATTATTGTAATGATCCTATTCTCTGCAATGTTTTAGAGAAATACAAAGCTGTATTTGAAGACAGAATTGGTTTAGTTAAAAATTTCGAACACAAAATTAAATTAAAAGACAAGGCTTGTCCTGTTGTCCAGAAGGTACGACCAGTGCCTCTATCAGTTAGACAAGATTTAAGGAAGCACATTGAATCTCTTGTTGCTCAAGACATTATTTGTCCAATCGAATCTTCAGAATGGGTTTCTGCTGCCGTCGTAGCACGAAAACCTTCTGGGGAAATTCGTTTATGTGCAGACCTTCGGGTACTTAATCGCAACATTGTTATTGACGTGCATCCCCTACCAAAAATCCATGATATGCTAGCCAATATTGGTAGTAGCAAATATTTTTCTACTATTGATTTGCGCTCAGCGTATCATCAAATTCCATTATCAATAGAATCTCAGCCTCTTACAACGTTTGTAACACCTTTTGGAGTGTATATGTATAAAAGATTACCTTTCGGACTTGCTTCAGCGGCAAGCATATTTCAAAGGTTAATGGATACAATTTTTAATAATTGTCCTGGAATTCAAGCTTTCCAAGATGACATTTTGGTACATTCTGAATCTTTAGATCAACATTATATACTAATGGAATATGTTTTGAAATCATTACAAAGTAATGGTCTTACCATCAATAAGAAGAAATGCAAATTCCTAACAGATGAAGTAGATTATTTGGGCCACAACCTCTCAAAAGAAGGTATTAAACCCAAATCATCTTTATTAGAAGCTATTAAAAATGCGCCCTCTCCTCTAGATAAAGACTCATTAAGGGCATTCTTGGGTTTAAGTGAATATTACGCCCGTTTTGTAAGGAACTATGCAATAGTGGTCCAACCACTTAGAAATCTTTTAAAAAAGCATGCCAAATATATATGGTCTATGGAATCGCAAACTGCTTTTGACTCAGTCAAGAATATGATTCTCACTGCTCCTGCTATCAAGCCTTATTCCCATGGTGTCCAGAGCATCATAACGGTGGATGCTAGTTCTCGCGGTCTGGGTGCTGTCCTTAGTCAAATAATTAAAGGGGAAGAATGCACCATTGCATTTGCTTCACGTTCTTTGACTTCGGCTGAAGTCAATTATAGTACTATAGAGCGAGAAGCTTTAGCGTGTTCATGGTCCGTGGAAAAATTCAGAATGTATATCTGGGGAACTAGGTTTCTTTTGTACACGGACCATAAACCATTGATTTACATGCTAGGCGAAAGTTCTTCCAATAGAGCTTCTTCTCGTTTAGTTAGATTATTAGCTCGACTCCAAGAGTTTAATTTTGAGATAAAATACTTACCGGGAGGTAAAAACATCCGTGCGGATTGTTTATCACGCATACCTTTATCCACACATGAGTCTATTAATTCAGATCTAGAGTGTGTTTTCGCAGTAGATGATGCCCTTCAGGGTAGTAAGATCACCAAACAAGATTGGTTAAGTAGTATGGATAATGATTCTTGCCTACAGAATGTTAAGAAATTTTTGATAAAAGGTTGGCCTAGAGATAGAAGCATGTCCATGGAGGAGAAACATTATGCACAAGTTGCATCTGAATTGTCTGTGTCTGGTGACATTTTATTTAGACAAGACAAATTTGTCCCACCAGTTGGCATTAGACAATCAATTATTTCGGTGGCCCATGAGACACATCCTGGGATTACTGGTACCACAAATAAAATTAAAACCACTTATTGGTGGCCTGGAGTTGACAACCAGGTTAGATTATTTGTCAACCAATGTCCACAATGTTTATGCTCCGATAAACATTGGAAGTTGTCCAATTCACCACTGGTTCCGGTACAATGGCCCGAGGCCCCTTGGCAGAAAATTGCTCTGGACTTTTCGGGTCCATTTTCTGTTTTCAATGATGAATATAAATTTTTGATTGTGGCCATTGATTACTTTTCAAAATGGATTTATTTTTCTTTTGTTAAGAATCCGAATTCTAGAACTGTAATTTCTTTTCTAAAGCGAATATTTGTCATTGATGGTACTCCACATGAAATTGTTACCGATAATGGTTCACACTTTGTTTCACAGGAAGTGAATATGTTTTTAAACAATTTAGATGTCAAGCATACTTTAGTTCCTCTTTACAGTCCTGCATCAAATGGTCTGGTGGAGAGAGCAAACCGTTTGTTAAAGGAAGCTGTTCAAACAGCTTGTGCAAATAATCTTGATATTTCAGAATTTCTTCATGAGAAAATATGGAACTATAATTGTACCCCGCACAGTACCACAGGAGAATCTCCTTTTGTTTTACTTCGTGGTAGGATTCCTACATCTAAATTGAATCCTTCTTGGTTAATGAAAAGTTCTCTAGTAAATGTTGATTTGGCCAAGATTCGTGAACGTGTTAAAATGAAACAGGAGAGTTATAAAGGTAATTATGACAAACGCATGAAAGTTACAGAAAAACCTCTTGTGTCAGGTGATTGGGTCATTATTAAGAAACCTGTGAAAATCACTAAGGGCCAATCCAAATTTTCTGCACCTGTGAAAGTATTAAAAGTTTCTAGAACTGCAGCTCTTTTATTTGAGAGAGGTTGGTGGAACAAGAATGCTCTCATTAAGATTTCTGATCAACAAGCAAAAATTATTGCTTCCAATAAGCAGATTTCAGATTCTTCTGATGGTTCCACTGCTGATTGGTTTGGTGTTGGTGAATCTTCAATGAGTGCATCTCTTCCTGTCAGTCGTTCTGCTAATAACGTTCTTGAATCTTCAATGTTAGCTCAGGGTGATTCTAATAATCTTACAGCTCTCCCTGCTTTACAACCGGTTTCGAATACCATTGGTGAGGGGGATGGAAGGGGGATAGGCCGCAGAATCAGATCTGTCCCTGTGAGACTTCATGATTATGTTTTGAATTAGTTTTTTTTTAGACTTATTTTGGTGAAATTTATATTTGGTTTTAATTTATTTATTAGGGGAAGGATGTGTAATATGTATGTTATTTTAATACACTTGTCCTCTTTAAGGAATGTTAAATATGTATTCTACTTTGAAGGTTCTCAGAATGTGTAATGTCCTATGTCATGACCATTACAAGGCGGTTACTCATCCTTGCTGGTCGTGGGTTTTACTTACTAAGGATTAAACCTATATTGAAGATCACATCTTGGATTTTCTTCATTTCATTTATCTAACAAGCATACTACACGAGGGTCTCTAAATCTGCTTTCACCTTGTCGAAACTGTAGGTGTTGTTTGGATGATGCTCAACTTCCGCTTCCGGTTTGCGGGACCTCTGGCAGTTGGCACGCCTTAGGCGATTGGCCTCTGGCTGCAGCGCGTGCTTTGTTCGAGGCCTTGTTGTGAGGGCGCGAGATCGTATTGCCGCACCTCGACGTTTCTCCTGCCTTTGGCTTCCCCCTGTGGGGCGTGATGGGCAGTGATCGACATTCATGTTCGCATGGGCCAGAAGGACTTCCTCCCGTTCAGCGGCTTTCCAGCTATGAGGAGGTAAATTAGCAACTCCGTTTAATATGGGGCAATGAAGACCCCTGGTTGGCTCTGTAGGTTGCAATAGCTTCGGAAGACAACTGAGGGGCCCAGTTTCACTCAGAAAGGTTTAAAATCAACGAAGGGCAATCACTGACTAAATGTATTCAGACAAAGCAGCAATGTGGGTGGGTTGTTCAACAATGTCAAATAAAGTGTAAAAGTACATAAATACTATTAGGGCTTTCCCGCCTATACCAACAGTCTGAAAGGGGTCATCCCAGAATGCATAGAGCTCCACCCCTGCCCCAATATGGCAGGATGCAAGACTGGGTACTAGCCAGGCATTTAGAATCACCACGGGTCTGTGGTCACCACACCATATTTATCCATTACAGAGAAAAGGAGGAGAAATGTAGTAATTGGTCCATAATACCCTAGGCTTCTGGCACTAAATAAGTGTTTAAACAAGGTTAATAGCAACACTTTTTTGTCTAAAGTCAGTAGCTTTCCAAGAGCAGAAATCATCTCCAGTTTCTGCAGGGTCTGTCAAATCCCTCTGAATGGACATCTTCCAGGTAGGAAGGGCAACTACAGAGGGACCAGGAGCAGACCAAAATAGGATGGGTAAGGATGAGTATTCCAACATGCTGCTTACTTAAAGAACACACAGGCACACAATGGTGCACAAAGGCGCATGTGTGCGCGCACACACACAGCTATCCGTTGCACTAGCAGAGTAATGTACAATGCTCAACCCATTTTTAATTGAACCCTGTAAATGAGCTGCAGCGTCTTGTGTTACCACATCCCATAAAACACTGTCCAATGACTAAAGAAATCAAAGGAAGGCAAATATGGACATTGCCCCGGTGTGGACAGAAAATAAGTGATATCACTCGGGTAAAGTGTGGGTGCAGGCAGGTCATTTCAACTGCTCATAATGTACAGGAGCCTTAAGCAATACATTTAGGTATTCTGTATATGACTGCTTCTTCATTCCTATTAATGGATGCTGATCTGTAATTTGCTGTTGGTGAGGGAAGCACCCATGTGCTGGTGGAGACCATGGGCAAGGTGACCCAATGGCTTAATGTCACTAGAAGCACCATTTTCAGAGTCCTGGGAATCATATAAACAAATGCATGGATGCAGTTGTAATCTACGTTCATTTATTTTTAACAATATATACTCAAATATCAGAATAAAAGAATTTGTAAGGAAAGAGGAGGCCTGAAACAGTATCCAAAACATGGTGCCACATGACTAACATATGTCATACGGAACATCTGGGGAAGGCATTTACTCTCTAACTTGTGCACCTATGTTCACTCAGTTTGTTTTGAGTATTGTGAGGTAGACAAGTAGGACACCTACTAGATGTTGACACATACATGTATGTGTATACGTTTGCCTCTGATCACTGCAACTAGCAGCTCGAGACTGCACATGTTCAGGCCTGTTGTGCAATGATAATGGGAAGCAAGAAAACATGTTTCGTTCCATTTGCTCTTGGAACTTCATCAGGGCTTAAGATAATATCAGGCAATTGTTTGCTTTAGAGTGTTTGCACTGAGCGTCCATCCCAATTTTTAAGGTCTGAAGGTCTTTTTCGGCACTTCACTGATCGGATTTGATAACCTCCGGTATTTACCGAAGAGGTTAATAAACAACTCTTTTTGATACCCTGATAAGTATATTCTATGTCCACGAAAATAAAGAAAAGCGACTTTCAGACCTTAAAAATGTGGATGGATGCCCATTAAATGTATTGCAGCAGTGCCGAGAAGTGCAGGCACTCTCCCATTAAATGTATTGCAGCTGTACTGAAAAGGGCAGATACTCTCCCTTTTAAATTAAAGAAGTGCAGGTACTCTCACATTAAATGTATAGCAGCAGTGATTAGCAATGCGGGTACTCTCCCATTAAATGCATTGTAGCAGTGCTGAGAAGTGCCTATACTCTCCCATTAAATGTATTGCAGCTGTACTGAGAAGGGCAGATACTCTCCCTTTTAAATTAAAGAAGTGCAGGTACTCTCACATTAAATGTATAGCAGCAGTGATTAGCAATGCGGGTACTCTCCCATTAAATGCATTGTAGCAATGCTGAGAAGTGCCTATACTCTCCCATTAAATGTATTGCAGCTGTACTGAGAAGGGCAGATACTCTCTCTTTCAAATTAAAGAAGTGCAGGTAGTCTCCCAATAAATGTATTGTAGCAGTGCTGAGAAGTGCAGGTGCTCTTCCATTAAATACATTGCAGAAGTGCAGATACTCTCCTATTAAATGTATTGCAGCTGTGCTGAGACGTGCAGGTATTCTATTCAATGTATTGCGGCAGTGCTGAAAAGGGCAGATACTCTCCCTTTCAAATGAAAGAAGTGCCGGCACTCTCCCATAAAATGTATTGTAGCAGTGCTTAGAAGTGAAGGTACTCTCCCATTAAATACATTGCAGGAGTGCTGAGAAGTGCAACTACTCTCCCATTAAATGTGTTTCGACAGTGCTGAGAAGTGCATGTACTCTCCCATTAAATGCATTGCAGCCGTGCTGAGAAGTGCAGGTACACTCCCATTAAATGCATTGCAGCCGTGCTGAGAAGAGCATGTACTCTCCCATTAAATGCATTGCAGCCGTGCTGAGAAGTGCAGGTACACTCCCATTAAATGCATTGCAGCCGTGCTGAGAAGTGCAGGTACACTCCCATTAAATGCATTGCAGCCGTGCTGAGAAGAGCATGTACTCTCCCATTAAATGCATTGCAGCCGTGCTGAGAAGAGCATGTACTCTCCCATTAAATGCATTGCAGCCGTGCTGAGAAGAGCATGTACTCTCCCATTAAATGTACTGCAGCAGTACTGAAAAGGGAAGGTACTCTACCATTTCAAATGAAAGAAGGGCAGGTACTCTCCCATTAAATGTATAGGCAGCAGTGCTGAGAAGTGCAGGTACTCTCCCATTACATGGATTGCAGCAGTGCTGAGACATGCAGGTACTCTCCCATTAATTGTATTGTAGCAGTGCTGAGAAGTGCAGGTACCCTCCCATTAATTGTATTGTAGCAGTGCTGAGACGTGCAGGTACTCTCCCATTACATGGATCGTAGCAGTGCTGAGACATGCAGGTACTCTCCCATTAATTGTATTGTAGCAGTGCTTAGAAGTGCAGGTACTCTCCCATTACATGCATCGTAGCAGTGCTGAGAAGTGCAGGTACTCTCCCATTACATGCATCGTAGCAGTGCTGAGAAGTGCAGGTACTCTCCCATTACATGTATCGTAGCAGTGCTGAGAAGTGCAGGTACTCTCCCATTAAATGCACTGCAGCAGTACTGAGAAGGGATGGTACTCTCCCCTTTCAAATTAAAAAGTGCAGGTACTCCGTTCCGCACGGTGCCTGCCCATATAAAGCATGGGTGGTTTGACGATTTCAGTGGCCGTATAAGCAGGTGTCTTTGGTGAAGTGGTAGTTGGTACCTATAAAGACGGCTTGGGTCCATAAGGTACCTCATAAGAAGCCTCCCTGGAGTTCGGGGAGATTCGGGCTACCTGACCCTAGCGAGAGTACAGAAAGGATGGGGTGTTTGTTACTCGCCTTGTTTGTCCAGAAGAAGCCGGCGGGCTCGGCCTCCTTGCCCCCCTCAGCCTGGCTTTCGTCGTCCATGGTGAAGGACAGGACCATCTCGTACTGCTCCTCTTCGTCCTCCGTGGCCCCCTCCTGTGCCCGGCCGGGGTACGGGGCGAGCAGCAGGGCACACAGGGCTAGCACGAGCGGCCGCAGGGAGGCCATGGTCACTGAGCCCAGGCGGCGGCGAGGAGACTGACCGGCCGTGTCAAGGGGGGCACTCGGTGCGTGGTCGGTCGGGGTGAGGTTGGACCAGCAGAGGCACTCGCCGAGAGCCACACAGACTGAGAAGGGGCCAGTTATTGGGCGACGTGAAGCGGGGCAGTGGCTCTACGGGCTCCAAGAATGGGTAAGCGAGGGGAAGAGGACGAGAGCAGGTTTACAACTTGTGTCACATTCACGTGTTTTAATAAACATTGGGGCGTGGGCGGGTCACGCCTGCCGAGGATCACGCCACTCTAGAGCCATCGGACGATGCGAGCTCGTTAAGGCTTAACCGGGGCTTTCCTGGTACCAGCAGCTCAGGTTTCTACCCCCACTTTCACTCCGGCGTCAGGTTACTCCGGCAGCAGACACACCCCTCCCCAGCGCTGTGCACAAGGACGACGAGGCAGTCGAGGAAGGTTTTGTGAGGGCAAGTGGTCGCTTGTCGGCAGCCTTTCTGCACACACGTTATTTGTAATCACCTTTCTTTTTCGTCACTCAAATAACACAACTTTGAACTTTCCATTTTTCTTCAGGATGGGAAAACCCAGGAAAACGCTCTTAAGGAAGGGTCGGCTTTTACTTTATCTTTTAAGTTTATAAATATTTTTGCTTAAATTTCTGAATTATTTGAATGTATCATGGATTTGTAATGGATTTTAATGAATTTCTTTAAGACGTGCAATCCCTTGGTAACTCGTCAGTCCAACCCTTGACCTTTGCTTGCGGTCCACCCTTCAGGAAGCAGGAGTACGAATTCGAGGAGTTCAGCCCGAGCAAACAGAATGCACTAATTAGTACTATTGTTACTCCTTAGACTGTGAGTAGATGTATGCCATGACCCTTAATTATCCTAGTCCTTAAATTACAGTGTAAATCCATGTCCAGATCACATGATCCCTTTATGTACTAAAGCTCTGTGTGTATTCATTGAAAAAAACTTTGTTGAGGGTAACTTTTGAGTTTTTCTGCCCCAGAAGCGTTAGATAATAAAAAAAAATTCTGAGGAAACAAACCCAGAGGTAATGTTCAGTTATGGTTAGGAAACCAATGCTACCTCTCTGAAATTGGCCAGTGCTAGTTAGCCATTCAAATCAGACACCCGTGACCTGCTCCAAACCTCACACAACACCACTGATGACATCTCACCATTGATACCACCAGTGACATCTCTAATGACATCTTTGATAAGATCATATTGTATTGGCACTGCTGGCCAGTTCGGAAACTATTACCAGTTACTGACAAGATGCAGTCCCTCCATTGGGCAACCAGGCCAACTCAGTGACCATAGATACTGCGCCCCACGAAGGCCAACCAAGCACAACTCAAAATATAGCTTCCTAGTGGTGCAACACGGGCACTCCCTATCAAAAAGATCCATGAAAAGGATGAAAAAAGGGCCAAAACAAAGCCAAAAAAGAACAACAACTAGTAACACAAAGGCTGCCCCAAGCACAGGCACAACCCACAACCGAAATCCAGGCCAATGTGTACTCTATCTTCCAGGGAATCCCACTCCCAAGGATGATACAGAGTTGAGGAAATACAAATCAACTAGAAGAACCACGCATGCCTGCCGGCGTGGCATCAGAGGACACTGGAAACAGGCCAATACTAATACACACCCAAGATACTTCTTCCCAGTTTCTCGATCAGCCAAGGCTCAATCAAATAGCAATAGATGCCTGGCAAAAGCCAATGCTAACCTCACAAAGATCCCCCAATTCCCCTTAAAACCCCACACCTGGACAATATGACTATTTCACAAACTTGTGTAAATCAGTACGGGGAAGGGGATCCAGGAGATATGATGTGCGAGTAACAACAGCTGCACCAACGAACACAGATCTGAACAATCACCGGCAAAAATTGATCCTCACACCCCTCTATCACTCCGAGGACCAACACAATATCTTAAACTGATCCATTCTGCTGAGATTATTCCAAACCATCCCGCAACTTGCAAGAATATCCACAGACGATCTCTTGGCAGTCAAATTTAGAACTATGACAAACAGCCCAAATAGCCGAATCAACAAATGTCTTAATTAAATCCTCTGCACTGGTTGCAGAGATCCTGTCCTGCAAGACTTCATTTGACGAGTGGGGGATAGAGATTAATGGAACCTTTGACCCAAAAATGCTCTCACCCTCTGAAGGAACAAGGAGTTCATTCAAGGCCTCAGACCTAGCCACGTATCCTCAGTGGGGCCAGAAACTATGACCTATAACAACCTGAGGATGTCATGTGCCCATGACAACCAAGACGGCCACTAAGGAGAACTGTGTTAGAGGAAACTGGAAATCAGAATAAAAAAAACGACTGGAGTTGGTTATCCACAACGCTTCTGAACTACACAAGGAATTACTCCTAGCCCTGGCAGCTACTCTCCCCAGTTTGAATCCAAAAGCAACCCTTGTATAAGCTCAAGGTATGGAACGTGGCAGGCCTAGCAAAGTTACTAAAGTGCACAGCCACAATGAACCTTGTTCGGTCCCCTGACTTGCTCTTTTTCCAGGAAACGTGGGCAACCAGCTCTATCATAATCCCAGGCAACTGATCCAGTGGTGTTTACCAGCTTGGGTTGCTCATAAGCTACTATACTCACCTGGGCCCAAAACATTCCTACATAAGCCAGTGTTTACGGCTGGAGTCAAATTTTGTTGTTCCTTTGCGATGAATTTTACCTTTACCAATTCTTACCAACCCTTTCGCCTTGGGTCTTACTTTCCTCTGGTCAATAGATCAGGTTGTTAGTAGAATAGGTAGAAATGTCATTTAAACCTTTTCTTCAATTACCACAAACTCAAGAGTGTTTTAAAAGTTTTATGTAATCAATAATTTTGTGAGTCAAATACCAATACTGGTCATACACCGATATCTTTAGTAATAAATCAAGAATAGGATACATTTACTTGGTTAAATCTTCATGATGACAGTACCTGAAGAGGGTAGAAACAGAAAGCAGTACATGGACATACTACACAGAATTATATTTACCTAGAATGGTGTGAGGACCAACCCCTGGCCACAGAGATGGCTAGGGACCCCTGGGTCAGACTGGAACCCAAGGATCAGGAGAGGTTGAGGACAGGATAGGTGACCTCTTCTTGATGCAACGCCAGCATCTCACCCCCTCTCTGGCACTATTCTCTTCGATGCTTCCCCATCCTTGGATGTGCCTCCTCGATTGTTCTTCCGCGTTCCCCTTCTAGATGATCGGATTCTTCTTTGGCAGAATCTCTGTTTCTTTTCTTTTTTTTTTCTCTCTCTCTTTCTCTCTCTCCTCAGACAGCATCTCTGACCTCTGTGGCATTTGCCGTCATCTGCGTCGGTGATGGGTCATGACGTCTGCATCGGATCTGTGTAGTCAGTGACATCTAATTTACTATGCCTACCTTAGTTATACTATTCTACGTATTTGTACCACCCCTCAATGTTTCAATATCGCGAAAACCCCTACTTCTGATTGGGCAAGGAGATGGCGAGAGGTCATCACACCATACTAATGCAATACATTTCTTTAGTTCATTGTTCAATATTCCCGCCCCTTAATTTGCTTTCCCAAGCTTTATTCCCACCCGCATTTCACATTAGAACTAATACAATGTACACGAAATTTGACTTCTTTCTTCCCCTCTTCGGGTTGAGAGGTGATATTCCCAAGTGCTTCTTGCTAAAGCGACCTTGGCTGAGTATCAACTGATTCATCATAGTTCCGGACGGGTTGATATGCGCAGGTGTGCCCAAGTCAGGTGGGATAAGGATTTAAGTCACCCTCCAGGCCCAAATACGAACTAATAATAAAGTCAGAAAAAGACATGATAGAATAAGAAAATAAATGAATGTACTGTATACCACTTATTCCTACTCTAACCCCATTAATTAATTTAATCTTTTCGCATTTACAATTTAAAAAAACATGCAAAGTTTAGTTTAAGCATAGCATGTGCATTAACATGTGAGTTTCAAGCGGACATTTTATTAGCTACTGTGCAGCTGCAAAGTTTTCCCACCAATGCAAAGGACGTCATACTCCGTAGATGCAGTAGATGCATGCGCAGAAAATTCCCACGTTTTCGGCAGCCATTTTAAGTCACTCTGGTTACTTATTAGTAATACACATAGGCAAGCTTCCCTAGATTCAGTCTAAAGAGTGTAATGCAATATTAATATTTACGAACATGTTGGTTACAGTTTTACGCATTAATTGAGAGGATTGCATCCAAGCAAGTCTCTTTCATACACAATCTTGCTCCATCACTACTGTGAACACTTCCAGCCAGCTGTAAAAACTAACGTATTTGGGAGACCTTCTAGCGGACTTTCAATTTACATGAGACTTGCCTTAGATCTGAAAGTATGTGCCTTAAAACCCCATGATGAAATGTCCCTAATGGCATCCCTGGAAGGCCTGCAAATAAATGGCCAGAAGGTGAAGCTCTTGCTTGTCAATCTATACTGTAACTGCTTTGGCACATGATGCCTGACAAGGCTAACCAAGTTCCATGACTCACTCAAATCCATTCTGTATGAACATACAATGCATGAAGTCATCATTTGCAGCGATTTTAACCCACAATCCCTGGACACTGACCTAACAAACCTGGCATTGGGACATGAAACGGACAAGTAAATATAGCCTGAGCTCCATCCAGCATATAACTGAAAACAACTCGCCATCGCTCAAATACCAAAAATCCTTCAAGGTAATAAGCACCTTGGATTATGTGATTACCACAAGTAGGATATTGGATGCTGTAGCTAGATTCAACATCTTGTCACGTTCAGACAGTGACCATCTTCCCCTTGTCACTATCTTCAATGACAGTTCTAGCACGTTCAAAAAACTTAAGATGATTGCTGAATCTATGGGTGAGGAAAGACACAATCTAATCCGAAGGATTAAATTGGGCCCAGTGAATTTCCAAAAACTCAAAGTCTGGGAATCGATAAGAGGCGTGCATCTCAAGACACTAAGTGGTGTAACTCTCTTGGCTAACTGGCACTTAAGGGTCAGAGAACTACACAGTGTGCTTGGTGGCTACTCTCACCCTCAATGCGGCCAAATCCTCATGGAAAGTAATCAATCTCCACATTGCTGCAAGCACAGTGAGGCAACGCAGGCTCCAAAAAATCTGTCAACAGGAAAGTAGAGTCACAACCAAAGCAGATCTGCTAAAAAGACTGCAAGCCTTCAAAATAGCACAAATGGTTGGTTTGGGCATTTAAGTGCGAACAGACAGAGGCAGAATGGCTGCATGTGTTTTCGCTGATGGGCAAACCAGGACAGGCTTATCTGTGGAGTTATCTAAAGAAGAAAACAAGCCCGTAACAACAGGAGTGAACGCTATTTCCGAATTCAAGTGGATCGCTCCCCTCCAAAACGTATATGCCACAAATGCACCAGATGAGGAGTTGGCACCTCAAATGAACTGCCCTGGAATCAAGCACCAGGAGTCGTCGCTTTCGGGACCTGACATTTCCAGAACTCTGCAAAAGATCAGAGCCACAGAGGCACCCGGCCCAAATGGAATACCTGCAGAGATCTTTAAAGGGGATTTCAAGGTGTGGACTGCTATACTGCTTCCCTTTTACCTAACGAGCCAACTGACGTGCAGGTTCCAGACAACTGGAGGGAAGCTATCCTGAATCCCATTTACAAGAAGGGTGACATGGCTGTTCTGTCAAACTACTGCCTCATCGCCCTTCTGGATATTGAAGCTAAGGCCTACGTGTCCATCTACTTAAAGAATTTAAGGCTGGGCAGAAGCCAACAACAACATCTCATTCACGCAATCAGCTTTTTGGGCAAACACCTCAATGCTGGACAACATTGTGGCCCTCTTCTACCTGTCTCACATGGCAAAGAGTAAGAAGCAACTCCCACTATTTGCCTGTTTTGTGGACTACTCTACATTCTTCGATCGGGTAGACAGGAACATTTCATTAAAAAAGTTCAAAGAAAGGGGCATCCGGAATACCATACTCCTAGCAATTAAATCACTGTATACCTCCACCTGGTTAGAGTCAAGATAACGTCTACGCCCGTCTCGAGGAAGATTGCAACTGACAACAGCCTCAAGCAGGGCTCTGTGTCTGTGCCCCTCTTATTCAATCTTTACATGGCCGAGATTGGCGAAACGCTGAAACACGCCAACCTCATCCATCCGTAGATCGGGAGAACCAAGATTTCTATAATGTAATATACTGACAATATCGTCCTTCTCGACCACTCTGGAATTGACTTACAGAGAGCTCTGAATACATTGTACAAATACAACATGGCTAACAAAATGGTAGCAAATGGTTCTAAGACCAACATTCTTGCCTTTGGTCACCCACCCAAAAAATTCATCTCACAGGTGGAGCCTGGGTGCACTACAAATTGAAAATGCTGACTCCTATACCTATCATGGTGCATGGTTCACCACTAACGGTGAACATAAAAAGCAACTGAGACATGCAGTCACAAAAGCAGAGCCAATCATCATCAGTGTGAGGAACCTGAATAAGCCTCTGGAAAGCCCGTCCACTGGCCCCATAAGATGGGTCCTGGCAGCCACTTTGTTGCCAACGATTACTTATGGTCATAAGGCTTACCCGGGTGAGTTAGTACGTACCCTGGACACATTCCAGGTAAAGGCTTACAAAAGGGTCTTCAGTCTTCCTCCATATCAACGGAAATGCCTAATAAGGCTGCAATTTGGTGTGGTGGCTCAAACGTGGGCAAGAATGGCGACCTTTGTAGGTTACTACCAGAGAATAATCAAGGCACCAGCTAATACAATGAAATACAAAAGGGGATAAAGAACGGTGATGGATTAAACCCAGATCTGTTGACTGGGTTTGAGTGTTTGATTGGTTCAGATGCTCCGTCCATTACCACCCCCTTTTGTACAGCTAATACAATGAAAGCAGCCCTCCAGCCCATTTTCAGCCAAAGTGGGAATCCTTGGTCCCAACACCTACAACTCTCCTTTGACACCCTTCAAATTGACCAAGAGGTAATAAACAGCCCACAGCTCTTGTGTGCCACTTTCAATCATGCCTTGAAAAAGCAATCTAGAAGGCTTTCCAAGGAAAGCGACATGAACAAGCTTAAATACTCGAGAGTTCAGCAAGCAGTGGGGCGGTCGCATTCCAGAGCACAATCGGATTTCCTCATACTGTTGAAATGTACCCAAAAGTGAGCACACTGGTGCAGGGTCACCCTCTCGTACACGGGATCCAAAGACTAACAAAAAGAGATCGGCACTGGAGTTGAAATAAAATAACAAGTTTATTTATCACTCATGAGTGGGACCACGTCCACACAACGCTCTCACGTGTTGCAGGAGGAAGTACCCTGAACTCACAGACCATCGTCTTTATATACTCTTTTTCTACAATGTAAGCATGTGGACAGAAATGGAAAGAACAAGTTTACAAATAGCTATCAGCAAATAAGTGCAGATGTATAACCACTTGGTCAGCAAATAGGGAGGGGGAGCAGGAATGGTTATGGCAGCAGTAAAGAGTCAACAGATAACATCTAATACAGGTGCACTGGCAGCCACAAACCCCCAGCACGTACATTGCTCAGCCATGTGAGAAGGTCAACTAAAATAGATGGGACAAGCAGAGTGAAAAGGCAAACAGAAGAGTACGAAAGATTTTACGAAGGAAACTAAATGGACACCACAGTCAAAAATGGCTTTAGCTTATACTAAGTAAAATATTACACATTCCCACAATACAGTTCTGTTCCTATTGTGAAGCGCTCTGACACCTTCGGGTAAAGTCCGCGCTACATAAAAATGCACAAATAAATAAATAAATACTGCAGCCCTATCTGTCAAGTACACTCTCAAAGGAAGTCTAAAACAAATCTTTTTTGCCAGGTTAATGGGCCTACAAATCAAGAAACTTAACTCAAGATGGCTATCTCTCAGGGCAATTGAAATCTTCTGACTCTGCCACTATACAAATTAATCTTTTAATTACCTGCTTTGTTGTTGCCCCACACTTCTTACATTGTGCCTCAGTCTGTTGATGCAGCGGTAGCATTGGGGAATTTTTGTCATCTCACTTATCCACACCAACCCTTATATACTAATCGGAAACGTAACTGTAACGATGGGCCCATAAGTCATTATCACTCAGTTAGCAATATCAAAGGTCCTCCGATGAATCTTTGGTAGAGCTAAAAGGGACTAAATAATGAAAGACGGAAGGCTGTTTCTCTAGAGGACCTATAATGAAGAAATAAGCGAAACATATGTCCTTTTAAACATGTCCAAATAACTCTGAAACTCAGTAATAAAGACAAACACTTTTCTTTTCTATTAGTTTTCCTCGTTATTACATAATAATGAATGGTCAGTCACAGTTACAAATTAGAATGTCATTACTTTGGTTCTCAAAGATACAGCTCCGATTCACAATAATCATAACAGCACATTTATAAAGACGTCAGATCATCAGATATAGAGGAGTGAGAGGGAGAGAAAACATCAGCAAAACACAGTTTACTAACGTAACAGAAATACTAATGCACAGCGTGCAATTAGCCAGATAAGCTAACCCTACGGCCGTTAGGGAATAGCAAAAGCAGCACCACCAGCCGATGATGTGCAAAGTCTCTAGTAGAATCAGAATCAGAAAGTACTTTATTCGGCTAAAATCATTAACCATGAAAGTAACAACAACATAAACAGCATACTACATAAAGAAACTGAATTAAAAATAAACATACTAGTTATATTTCATTTACACTAATACTTTTCCTTAATTTCAATACATGTTTAAAATAGTTTAAAAGAACCACAACAGTAAAAACAGTGTCCATTCTCTGACATTCTAAGAATGCTAAACTACATCTTTTTAAATTCATATCTTTGAGAAAAGGGATTAAAAATTTTCGACGGGGAATAGAGTAAAATTTACAAAAAAATAAGATGTGAATATCGGATTGGGACGAGGAATCATCACAAGGGCAAGTAGATAAAGTCTGTGACCATAAATTCATCTTTGGGAAGGACAGAAGTCTAAAAACGAGATTCAATCTAAAATGGGTTAAAAGAAATCGATCATGATTTGACATCAACAGGGTCAAATAGGGCTGTACTTTTACTCCAGTCAGTATCTGGTTATGCCAAGCAACTGTCTTTTTGTTTGCTTCTGCTCTTCTTCTTTTATCCACGAGGTATTCCAAACACTGTTTTTTCAAAGAACTTCTGGGTATGGTTCCCATAGATAACGGATCCTCGTAGTATTCGCAGTGACCAATATCAAACATAAATTGCTTAATATATGCTAACCATTCGACCCTGACCGAATTTTCACTGTTCAAAATGTCCTGTATCACAGCCCGGTTAACTACACATTCATTGGTAGTCCACACCCTGTGCCACACGAGAATGGGCTGTATTCGAATTAAATCTGACAAATAAGGTTGACCCAGCTCCACATGACAAATGTAAGTAGAAACACTCTGTGGTACAGATAAAATATCCCGTAAGAAAATGTTTTCAGCAATTTGTAGTGGGTCAATATTCGAAAAGCCCCAGAGTCCCGCACCGTAAAGGGCTACGGATATACATGTGGCATTATATATGGTCAAGATTTCTTTTATAGGTTTTTTCCCCAGCTTTTTCATGAAAATCCTAACGGCCATTAAAGTTTTTTGGAACAAAAGAGTTCTGGACTTTATGGCACTCAGCCAACCTCCCCGTTCATGAAACAAAATACCCAAATAGGGAAAACACGAGATATTTTCCAAGGGAACCTTATTTAAAAACATAGTTTTCGACTTTTTACCAGATTTTGTGCCGCAGTTCATGGAGTATGTTTTACCACAGTTAATTTTCAGATCTAAACTCAACATGAACTTTTCAAAGGATACTAACAATTTCTGCAAGGCCAAGGGGGTTCGAGCCATTAGAACAGCATCGTCCGCATACAGGAGCGCAGGGATCGACCTCCTCCCCACTCTAGGCAAATCCCTGCACTCCTGCAGAAGACGATGTTCAAGTCCGTTAGTATAAAGAAGAAATAGAAACGGGGCGAGAACGCAGCCCTGACGTACTCCGCGACCCACACCAAATCTTCTAGTGCATTCTCCCCCACGGCCGTAGCGGACTGATGCCGTGGCACCTGAGTATAAATCTCTCAAGAAACAAATTATGGCATCATCAATGCCCAGCCCTTGCAGGATATCCCATAATTTAGTATGCGAAACACAATCAAATGCCGAAGACAAATCAACAAATGTAAAATATAACCGTTCCCCTTTAACCCTAATATATTTTTGTTGGATAATCATTAAATTTAAACATTGTTCCACGGTTCCCAAACCTTTCCGGAAACCGTACTGTAGGTCACTCAAAATTTCATTATCTTCAGCCCAGTTCTGAAGTCTTGCCAAAATTATTCTCCCAAGAATTTTTACAGATGAATCAAGAAGGGAAATTGGCCTATAACAAGCACAGTTTTGTCTCTCGCCCTTCTTGAAAATTGGCACGATTATTGAGGTGAACCAGGATGAATGCATGCCGTTGGCTAGGGCGGCATTAAAAAGCTGTGCCAACATGGGACCCCAAATCTCCACATTTGCTTTATATAAATCTGCGGGGATCCCATCTGGACCAGCAGCCTTACCACCCTTAGTGGCATTTAATCCGGTTAAGACTTCCTCCAGGGATATCACCAACTTTTCCACACCCATTGCACTATTCACAGATGTAAAAACATTAGTGGAACATGGGGCATCCTGCAATCTATATAAAGTTGAGAAGTGTTCCACCCATTCCTCTTCGGTAATCACCGTCTCAATACGGGCCTTGTGACTGTCGAAGAGAAAAGGTGCGTTAACTGCCCTCCAAAATGCCGAAGCATCTTTAGACTGTGCAGCCTCGCAGAGTTCTTCAAGGGCCTCCTTTTTTTATAACATTTTTCTTATTTTTCAGGGCCTTATTGTAGGAATTCCTTAACCCTCTTATTACTAAGTGATCCCGGGGTGATTTATGGATGGCATTTTTCAAGTCACTTAGTGCCCTGGTACAAGCGGTATCAAACCAGCTTTTGGTACGCCTAGTCTTATTTGTTAGCTCCACCCACAGACTTTTCTTAATTTCAAGGGCTATTTTATCAAAATGCTCTAAAATCTGAATGGAGCAGGCTGATCCCCCTAGGCATATAGAAAAACTATCTGAACAGGTATTTAACAATTTTGCCAGAAACTTTTCAGGCATAACCTTGCCCCATTTTAGAGTATACCCATTTTGCCTACCTAAAGTCAAATCAGGGGCTATATCTCGGGAAGGGGTATATTCAGAGGGTTCACAAAAAAGATTCATGACCTCTAATAATAAGGGCAGATGATCACTTAGGGGCAACTCCAAAATCGATAGACTATTGATTCTATTACCACAACTATTTGATGCGAGAACAAAATCAATAGTGGACATTGCACCTCTGCCAACAAATGTCGGTTGGAATGGAGTGGGATTCTAAGCTATTTCATTCACGAAACCCAAATCATACATAAATACTAGTTCATTGATTAGGTCCCCAATCAAGGAATGTTCAAAGTGTGTTAGGTGTGTGTCTTGTTCTAGCATTAGGCCACAAAGCCCCTTTTTACCCCTTGTACAGAGTGGACAGTTAAAATCACCCCCCCATAAAATTACTGTTTCCTTGTTTGATTTTTCTGTTTCATGTTGTATTTTTTCCTCTAAGTGTTCTTAAGGTAATCAGTATTTGAGCTTTCGGGATATTATTGTAAAAATTAATCAAGATTACAGTAAGTCCCTTAGTACTTATGGTTATAAGTTGAAAATAATTTGAATTAGGTTTAAAAGTTACTTTCTCATATTTAAGCTTGTTCGAAAGGAAAGTTGTTAAACCTCCCTTCGCACGGCCATGTAGACCGGCCTCAGCTGGGGTAAAGAAAGTTCTGTACCCACTTAAATGCACGGGTTCTGTGGACCATGTTTCTTGAAGGACCACAACATCCCGGTCATTTACAATTAGGTTCAGTGATGGATTATCTATCTTATTTTTTAAACCTGCTACATTCCAAGATAGGAATGTACAGGAACCCTGTTTTTTATTTCTTCCTACCTCTTGCACCGAGGAGATATCACGGTCTATCTCCTTACATTGAGAGCTCACTTCCCCACTGTTATTCCCAGTCTCGTCCTTCTGAGCTATAATAATGCTAGAAGGAGAAGGTTCCTCACCCGTACCAGAATTTATATTAATGGTCAGTTCCGGGAGAAAGATTATTCGACATCCCTCCCCTAAGGAGGGAATTATAGGGTTACTTTTAGGAGTGTCAGCCTCTACCAGACTCCGAGAGGTTGTGTGATCGGCACCCTTTTCATGTCAATCCACATAATCAAGGCCCGAAAACACATCGAATCTGTTATAGGTTGGTAAATTGTAAGCTGGGCACAAAAAGTCCCTATTCTCTCTGAAATGGTTGTTATTCCTATAATCCATTCCAGTGGTGATTGGGAAAAATTGCCTCTGGGCAATACCAAAGTGTGCCCCAAGTTGAGGTAAAGCATTCGAGCCGTATCCACAATGGTTTGACGAAGACCAATCTACAGGTCGTCTTACTCTATCCCTACCTCCAGGCTTTTGGCCTGGGCAGTATAGATAGAAATAACTAAGATAGTGAGTAGAGATAGAGTCACTGCCATTTGACTCATACCAATCTCCTATATGACGAACTGCTCTATGGTCTTTGAAATTTATAATGATAACATCCCCTTTCTTATCTTTGGGTCTGGAGCCCACCCAGACTGATCGCCTCACTGTCAGGATTTCTCCATTAATGTGCGCTGGCAGGGGTCTGTTATTATATAACCAATGTGTTACTTTATTTCTTAGAGCACGATGATCTTCCCTAGCATCCATAGATAACTCGGGGACGCCTGCCATAACTATAGTGTAGGGAGCTGCTTCAGGCGGTAGGTCAACCATTCTCCTTTGGTACCGTTTTCCATTATGTGGATTTACGGTGCCATTCTCCTTACTGGTCTTAGGTTGGAGTATCTGTGGCCTTTCTACTACCAACATTTTATCCTCGCCTTGGCCACCTACACTACTCACAGGTTTAATGACAGGTTTATTTTGAAAACGAAGTTACAGATGGAACACTTTTAGGTATAGAGCCAGTTGGTTTTATCCCATTATGACCTGATTTTACGGGGAGAACTGGACGAGGTGATGCTAATTTGGGGACAATGACAGTGGCCGGTGGCACAGGTAAACCATTAGGTTTCATTAAATTCACCCCCTGTATCAGATCAGCTAGTAATTGCGTATTTGTCCCATCTTTTCCATCTACCTGTTCAAGTCTAGTATTACACAAAGTCATTCTATCCAACAATGGCTGAATTAGATCTTTTAACAGACTTTCTAGCCTCACAAATAAAACTGTCTCACCAGGGGTACAAAAATCAGTTATCGGTTGAGGCAAAATTGGAAAAGAAGGTAAGGTCGCCGCCTCGGTCACAACAGGAGTCGAACTCCTCTTCTGTACTTTAGCATCCCTAGTAGGCATAGGACAGCCCCCTCTTTTTTTAATATTATAAGTAGTAGTTTTCAAAGGTGACAACTGGGTGGAATTAGTAGACAAAGCAGGCGAAAATCTTGGGGAGTCCGAAAGCCCTTCATCCTCATAAGTACTACTTCGACTCATGTGTGGAGATTTCAAACTAACCGGAGTTATTGGTACTGAAAGTTCTTTTATCGAAAAATTAGATATACCAGTTTCATCCTCCCTTTTACCCAAATTGGGAGGCCTGATTTCTTCCACACTGTTATGTGCATGTAATCCCAATGGGGCTGACCCTATATTGCCTACACTAATTTTTTCACTTATCATGTTAACTACTTGTGAGCTTTTTCTAGATGCATGTAATTGTACTTTGTGGATTTGCTTCCCCCTTCTCTTTCGTGTTTTCGCCTTTTTAAATATTCTTGCAGGTGGGGTATAATTTTGTTTATCCACAGTATCTGAGTAGTCAGAGGGTTTTTTAACATGAACTTGTGCGGTCACGGTCACTACCCTACCAGAGGGAATAGGAGGTTTTTTGGGCGAGGATATATCAATTAAGAGTGCCTCATCCTGCGGCGTGGGAGAGTTCCCCTGCCCAAGAGAGGCACGTCTATTAGAATTAATCTGAGTAATTTTTTGGATTAAATAATTATCCATAGGCCCTTTATCTGATTTTTCCTTATTCATTTTACAAGCTTAAAGTTAAAGAGATTCTGAAATGTTTTTACAAGTAATTAAAATAAATAATAGAATTATAAACTAAACAAGAGCAGGACGACTGCAACAATCAAAGTCAGCGCCTAGTCCTACGTAAATATGACAAATATTATCAATAACAGTACCTAGCTCTCAGGAATCCCAAGACCCAGGCGCACCAGCATCTAGTGCCCAGTCCAGTCTCTGCAGGCCTCGGAGGGCCTCAGAGGGCCCGCCCTTTGCCCGGGCTTAGCTCCGCGCTTTGCGCCGCGCGCGTCCCGCTAGCGCGTCTAGGACTCTCTCTAAATAGCGGGAGGGGGCGGGAAGAGGACCAGCTGCGGCGAGTTAGGTGAAGCAGCGCCCGCTGGTCCTCGCAGTCCCTGAAGCTGGTAATGTCCCTCGGCGGTCACCTCGTGGATCAGGCAATCCGGCAAATAAATGCCTCGAGCGGCTCCCGCGGAGCGGGGGCCGCGAGGCGTGGAGTTTAAGGCAGCAAAGGAGCAAAGAGTCCGAGTGGTGATGCACAGTTTCTCCGTGTGCTAGTTCGACACGCAGCACTCCCAGCCCTTCTCTCTTCAAGGCCAGGCGGGAGGGGGCGGGAAGAGGACCAGCTGCGGCGAGTTAGGTGAAGCAGTGCCCGCTGGTCCTCGCAGTCCCTGAAGCTGGTAATGTCCCTCGGCGGTCACCTCGTGGATCAGGCAATCCGGCAAATAAATGCCTCGAGCGGCTCCCGCGGAGCGGGGGCCGCGAGGCGTGGAGTTTAAGGCAGCAAAGGAGCAAAGAGTCCGAGTGGTGATGCACAGTTTCTCCGTGTGCTAGTTCGACACGCAGCACTCCCAGCCCTTCTCTCTTCAAGGCCAGGCGGGAGGGGGCGGGAAGAGGACCAGCTGCGGCGAGTTAGGTGAAGCAGTGCCCGCTGGTCCTCGCAGTCCCTGAAGCTGGTAATGTCCCTCGGCGGTCACCTCGTGGATCAGGCAATCCGGCAAATAAATGCCTCGAGCGGCTCCCGCGGAGCGGGGGCCGCGAGGCGTGGAGTTTAAGGCAGCAAAGGAGCAAAGAGTCCGAGTGGTGATGCACAGTTTCTCCGTGTGCTAGTTCGACACACAGCACTCCCAGCCCTTCTCTCTTCAAGGCCAGGCGGGAGGGGGCGGGAAGAGGACCAGCTGCGGCGAGTTAGGTGAAGCAGCGCCCGCTGGTCCTCGCAGTCCCTGAAGCTGGTAATGTCCCTCGGCGGTCACCTCGTGGATCAGGCAATCCGGCAAATAAATGCCTCGAGCGGCTCCCGCGGAGCGGGGGCCGCGAGGCGTGGAGTTTAAGGCAGCAAAGGAGCAAAGAGTCCGAGTGGTGATGCACAGTTTCTCCGTGTGCTAGTTGGACACGCAGCACTCCCAGCCCTTCTCTCTTCAAGGCCAGGCGGGAGGGGGCGGGAAGAGGACCAGCTGCGGCGAGTTAGGTGAAGCAGCGCCCGCTGGTCCTCGCAGTCCCTGAAGCTGGTAATGTCCCTCGGCGGTCACCTCGTGGATCAGGCAATCTGGCAAATAAATGCCTCGAGCGGCACCCGCGGAGCGGGGGCCGCGAGGCGTGGAGTTTAAGGCAGCAAAGGAGCAAAGAGTCCGAGTGGTGATGCACAGTTTCTCCGTGTGCTAGTCTCTAGTAAAGTCTTTAGGATTTGCAGGATATGCCAGCCAGAGAATCAGGAATCTGCACGGCATTCAGCATAACACGAACGCAGGGACAGGTCACCAATTGTGTCGAGGAACACTTTCCCACAGAAATCTTTACAGTACGCTACTTCCTTTCTTCTCTTAATACGTTGCATTCTCTCTTCTCCTCAAGACTCTCTATTGGTTAATTACAATGGTGTGACAATCTACTGACAGTGACTTTACTACTGTTTTCTAAACACTCTTTGTCTAAATATTAATAATAGTGTTATTTAAAAAGGGTCTACCATGGACCACCACACAAGTAGAGATTGATAAAGAAGGGAGGTATGTAATAATAGCGGGGAGACTACATCAGAGGCCACTTATATTAGTGGCAGTATACGGTCCCAACCAGGATGACTCTAGTTTTTAGGTCTCGCCTGTCGATGCGCATGCGCATCGAGCAAGCGAGACTATAGGGGCTCATCCAGACTTTATCTAACTTGCAAGGAATCGTGGCGATTCCTTGCAGTGCCCGTGACTTTTAAGCTCAATGCGCATGTGCATTGAGCTTAAAAGCGCGTGCACATGCACCCAGCCGCCTACTCTCTCTCTCAGCCTTCCCACAACTCCGCCCCCTCACTACTTGATTGCACGGCCGCTAGGCCGTGCCTCCCCTACTCTCCTCCCCCCTCCTCCTCTCCTCCCCTGCCTGCCTGCCGCTAGGCCGTGCCTCCCCTACTCTCCTCCCCCCTCCTCCTCCTACTGCCGTGTCGCACCTCTCCCCTCTCCGCCCCCTCCCCTGCCAGCCGTGTTACGGTGAAAGGCTTGTTTATTTTACCCGCCGTGTCTCTGCTGCTTCCCCCTGTCCTGTCTCTCCTCCTCCCCCTCTCTATACCCTCCCCCTCCCCCCCACCACTCCCATCAAGTCCCTCTGGCCCTTCCCTCCTCCCCGGACCCCTCCTCCCCTGCCCCCTCCTCCCCTGCCCCCTCCACCCTTTCTTGTTACCACTTGTAAAGAGAAAGCGGGCCCATTCACAGTATGGCGTGCAGGCACAGGCTGCACTTTGGGGTCGACCAGATCCACCCAATCTGTTTAATCCTGGCGGCAAGCGGTTGGTGTGTCGCAGGGGTCTCCACAGGTCTCACCAGGTAGGGTTTACCACTGACCGCAGTTCCAGACCGCACATTCACGTGCTTCGCCTCGTGTTTTGTTGTTATGGATCGCCACATGTCGCTAGAGGGCAGACCCCGAGGCCATATTAGCAAAAGCCCAACGTAAATAAGACAGTTTACTACCATTGCTCAAGCACATGCTTAGAAAAAAAAGCCTGTCATGGCCCTCGAAAATAAAAATCGATTAGCTGCCACACTCTCGAATGCACCTCACAAATCTTAAATACGTTAACATATACATGTATAAAACACCGTATTTTGGCACCAAGAGATGATTTTGACAGTGCATATGTTTAGTGGAGTTTATTCACATTAAATAGGACATACCAGAGCATTAGGATTTCGGAGGCAATCCCGCTTTTTTTCCCAAAATATTACTGTTCCTTATTTTTTACTGTATTCCTTCTGAAATACCGACCACTTCAAAATTAGGCAATATTTATCTGCACCTCTTGGGTGTGTAACCCCGTCCCCAAGTGACTGCGCGTCACTAGTACTCTTTTAATCCACTTTTTTTTTAGACAACATGATTTTGTGTTCTAGGACTTGGTAGTTCTAATGTTTACTATTGTATATATAAATACTGAAAACTCACAGCATGAAACGTACTTTTTTGTCCTTTGTCAAGTGTCTAGAGCCTGGCAGTAAAAGGTTAAGAAATCTCCGGACGGAACCTTTACAATTGTTTGAGATGGGGGGTGCACTGTCAAAATCTCAAACTGCTGTTGACAGAAACCTAAACAGCTCTTCCTATTTTCCCCCCAAAAATCTGACATTCAGCTGGGAGCTGCCACGTTATGCAAAGTAGGCTGCGAGGGGGAGGGGTGGGCCATTTAAACTTTAAAAATCAACATCGGCGTCCGTTGCACGCCCCTCCACATGGCTGCAGCTGCGCGATGCTCTCACGGCTCTGTAACGTGGCTCAGCTGCTGCTGGTTTCCCCCTCACACTTCCTGTAGCCCGGGGGTAGCTTGGGTGGCTCATATCCGGTGCACTTAAACCCCTCTGAGTCACTGGCTGGCTGAGCACACAACAAGCCAACCGTCTGAAGGCAGACAGGGAGGGCTCTCACACCCTCTCAAAGAATGGAATGTTTCTCTCGCGCGCTCACAGGCACAGCCCGCCCTCCTGCGTAGAGCGCCCTGCACGAGCACATGGCGGGAAGCGCACTCTTGAAAACCGCTCCATTGCCTAAATAAATCAAAATATCGGGTAAACAATAACACAGCCAACAGCGCGATACTACTTAGTGTAATTTTTGGAGGAAGTGGAGCAGGGTGCGCTGACGCGTTGTATGTTAGGTGGGATTTCCACGCACGTCAGACTTTGAAGCTGGGTGAATCGGGTTCGAGTCTGGCGGGAGGCTTATGCATCCTGTGATTCTGGGGCCCGGGCAAATCACTCTGTGACTAAAAATGAATGTGTTGGTCTGTAACGCAACAGGTGTTTATACAAGGCGCTCTAATATCTTCCGGTTGAGTTTGCGCTAATTAAAACTGCAAAAAAAAATAATAATAAATAAAGACCACGTAGTATTGCCTTTTTTTCCAACTTTATAATCGTCAAATGTTTTTTTTTAAAGTGAATTCAAGAGGGTTGGGGGGTCTAGATAATAAAGTACTAAACGCACAATGATGATTTTAGTTTATATCTCCCACCCAAATATAGCTCAGCTGTACAAACTTGTTGTTTGATACGTTTTTCTGTTTTCTATTAAACATTGTCGTGTCTCTGCGCCCCTCAATCAAACCACATTTTAAACGCTGAGACTCACGCGCATCTGTCCCTCATGTGAATCACCCTTTACAGGAAATCAGTTGTATTGTCAATGGATGAGTGTCAAAAAACCTGAGACTGTTTTACTCTGCATTTGCATCGTGTCTCGGTGACTCACTTCAGCTGCAGCAGCTTTGTGTGAAGTTTGCTTGGCTCGGCCAGCCCCCAGCAAGGAGGAGGAGGGCGGGTGGAGGCTTTTGTTCGTCGTCACGTCGGTGGCCTTTCATGTCGGGCTGTAAAAGCTTCTCGTTGAACTGTATGGCAAAGCATTCCCCCACACAGAAGACAGCAACCGCCACTGCCAGGGAGACAAAGAATCCAGCTCTCACTGAGCCGCCCTCTTAAAAGTTATACCCTGACATTTAGAGCAAGCGTGTATTTTATTATTAAACAGTTGCGGCCAGCATGGCTTTTACAAACAAAACCATGAAAACATTCCAACTGCTAGGCAGTGAATGCCAGGACTTGTAGTTTCCTGCCTACTAGGGTTTTATAGTTTTTACGATTAAATGTTTAAAATTACTTCCAGGCATTTTTAAGTAAAAACGTTTTATTTCTAGAAATTCAAGTGAAACACGTCCCCAGTTCCACATATGGGCCTGATTAGGAGTTTTTGTAGTTTAGGTTGGACTGGGATGCAAAGTAGCACCCATACCAACCCCAGAGATCTTCTTGCCATTCCAGCTTCGCGCGGGTTCTCTGTCCTGCCACTGTCCCAGTGCGTTTCTACCCTGGGAATGCCCCACCGTGCGCCGGTCACAATATCTCACACAGTTCGCACCTTGCTGTCTCGCTGTGGTGCTCTCTCTGCCCTGCAAATCTCTGGCCGTTTTCCCGCTCTATCAACTCCCAGTGGTATTTATGCTATAGCCCCCTCCTGTGGTATTTCTGCACCCCATAGCTTTGCGGTCCCTCACTCACCCTCAACCCCTCACCCTCACTCACCCTCACTCACCCTCAACCCCTCACTCACCCTCAACCCCTCACTCACCCTCAACCCCTCACTCACCCTCAACCCCTCACTCACCCTCACCCTCACTCACTCACCCTCACTCACCCTCACTCACCCTCACCCTCACTCACCCTCAACCCATCACCCTCACTCACCCTCACCCTCACTCACCCTCAACCCCTCACCCTCAACCCCTCACCCTCACCCTCACTCACCCTCAACCCCTCACTCACCCTCACTCACCCTCAACCCCTCACCCTCACTCACCCTCACCCTCACTCACCCTCAACCCCTCACTCACCCTCAACCCCTCACCCTCAACATCAACCCCTCACCCTCACTCACCCTCACCCTCACTCACCCTCACTCACCCTCACTCACACTCACCCTCACTCACCCTCACCCTCACCCACCCTCACTCACCCTCACCCTCACTCTCACTCACCCTCAACCCCTCACCCTCACTCACCCTCACCCACCCTCACTCACCCTCACTCACCCTCAACCCCTCACCCTCACACAGTGGAATAGGTCTCGGAGCATTTGAGTTAGAGCTTTTAGAAATGTTTTTTTTTTTTTTTAATTCTTTAGCATTGGCTACAGGAAACAAAAATGCTAAAGATTTACAAAAAAACCCATAAACAATTCTAAAAGCACTAACTCTAATGCTGCGAGACCTATTGCATTTCCAATGCTTGTTTCCCCTTGATATGGAGGTTGGTGGCGGGCATCCACCCTGGGTCTGTGCTGTGGGGCGGGGATATCAACGTTTTGATAAATGACCAGTTTGACTACTCTGGGGCTAGACAACACCACCCGCAGGCAGCAGGCGCTATTAACACTATAATAGAAGATAATTCATTGGTAGACATATGGAGATTCTTGCTTATTGGACAGCGGACTGGCACCTGTAGTTCCACGCACCATGGATCCTGGTCGCAAAAAAATTATTGGCTCCTGACTTGAGACGCTGCACTTGGGTTACGGCGGCTGATCACCTACCTAGGACACTTTTTGATCATTCCACTGTGCGCCTGATACTAAAAGTCCAGCAGCCAGCGCGCATTTACCTGCCTTCTCCCCTCCCACGCGCTGCGTGATGCTGTGTTCCGTGCGGAGATTCGCACAGCCATAACTGATATTTTGCTCATAATGAGGGCTCGGTGGACCCACCCTCCACGCTTTGGGAGGCGTCTAAGGTGGTGGTTCATGGTGAATGTATTGCGAAGCAAGCTGGGGTGCTGAGGGCGATCCTAGGTACACTGAGCAGAATAGAGGCTGAAATTGCGCAACTAGAAAGGGAGCAGGAAGCTGAACCCAACCCGACCACCCTGTCGGATATTCATAGAAAACTGTCGGAATACATGGAGGAAGCTGAGAGGGAGGTGAAGTCCTGGGGAAGGAGGCAACAGCGTGACTATACGGGGAGGGCGATTGACATGGAAAGACTTTGGCAGAGATGCTGCACAAACCTCATTCCGCTTCCTATGTCACTGAATTACAAGACAGAGATGGTCACTTGGTTACATCCCCGGAGGCCCTGCCGGAAGTGATGTCTTCCTTTTACAAAACTGTATACACATCCGGAGGCGCTGCGGGTGAGGCTGAACTGCTGGCCTACCTCAACACTATCGAGCTTCTGTGGCTTGGCGTGAGCCATCGGGAGTGGGAAACATCATTTACCACGAAGGCATTACCACTACTAACATTTACCACGTGACACTTACCACGCAGGGTGCCTTCCACGCAGGGTGCCTTCCACGACGTCTTTACCACGGGCTGGGGGGGAGATGTGGTATTCCTTCGAGTCGTTCTGCGTGGGCTTGGGGGGCAGAGGGGGGCTGGGGGGGGTCTCCCCCCCCAAAAATAACAAGCGGGGGCAGAGGGGGGCTGGGGGGGTCTCCCCCCCAAAAAATAACAAGCAGTTTACTTTAAAAAAAAAAACGAACATAATTTTAAAAGAAAAAGGAAAGAGCCTCCCCCAAAGACGTGCCGTGTACGTCAAAAAAACAGTCCTTTTTTTATTTTGGTATACGTGTTTTGACGCTTGTTTCAATGGAGGATGGAAGTAAGGGCTCGTAGAGAAAGACGTGCAGGTAAGACGTTTCTAGGCGTAGTAAAATCCTACGTTGTAAATACCAGCGTGGTAAAGCCACTTGCGATGTAAAATTCGCGTGGTAAAGCCATGCGTGGTAATTGAAATCGTGGTATAATCATATATTCATCGGGAGTACCTAGATGATCCGATCACACCTGAGGAGGTCACATGTGTTAGCTCTGTTTTCTCCCCGGGAAGGCGCCGGGCCTTAACAGGCCCGGCCACTCATGCCAATGATAGCTCGCCCGGACCAGTCGAGCTTCATACCGGTGCGTGGGACATCACCTACTTTACGCACCATATTCTCGGTATTGCACTCAGCCCTGATGTGAGGGCGGTGGCGGAGCTACCTGTCGCTACAATGGCGTTTGACATGCTGGAGTGGCGATACATGTTCACGCTACTAGATAGACTTGGGTTTATCCCTGGTTTTATAAAAAAAAGATACGTCTGCTTTACACCCTCCCGGTGGCTCAGGTGGCTCTCAATGTGCGGATCTCAGAGAGTTTTGCAATAACCAGGGGGATCAGGCAGGGCTGCCCTTTCTCCCTGCTCCTGTTTGCCACGGCCATGGAGCCTCTGGCTGCCAGGCTGCGGAAACACCATGCAGAGCCTGGGATCAGATTTACCACTAGGGGCCTAGTGGTATCGCTCTATGCGGATGACATCACGATGTACATCAGAGACCCTAGCCCTAACATATCCCCAATGATGCAGGAGGTTATACAATTTGGAGGGGACTCTGGAGTGCAGATTAATTAGAGCAAGTCGGTTTGTTTCCCGCTGACTGACTCTACCACCCCCTGCCCCACAGACTATCCCTACAGATGTGCCAGCGAACCTAATAAATACTTAATAATTTGGCTAAACCGAGACGTGGACGAGGTTTAGAGGCCAAATTTTGGTTGCGCCGACGAATGGTTTGAGTCGCGAGTGCATGGTTTGAGTCGCGAGTGCAGGTATGGAGGGGACTGCCGCTGTCTCTGGCAGGCCGTGTTGCAATAGTAAAGATGATTGTTTTGACTACATTTTTATATATATTTTTTTTTTAATGTCCCGATTTCCCTCACAGCGCAATTCTTCAAACGACGTTCTGGGCTGATGGCGCTGGTTTGGGCGGGCCGCCAACCTAGGGTTAAATTATATGAGACACTAACTCACCCATTGGCGAAGGGCGGAATGGGAGCCCATGACCTACAGGTGTATGCCCTATGCGCGCAGGCCTGCTATCTCCACCATTGGTTGTACCCCACTCCATTCCAACCGCATGTGGCAGTGGAGAGAGATAGAGTGGTGCCGCTACCGCTTTCGACTGTGGTATTTGACAAATATAGAGCGCCTTGTGGAGAAATAGACCCGGTTGAATGCGTGCAGTGGGCTTGGGAGGGACTCCGACGTCGCGTTGGCATTGCAACACTGCACGCCCCGTTGGCTGTGAAGCCAATGTTTCCTCCAGTACAAGATAAGGGAATGGCCAACAGAGCCTCGGAATTGGGTCTGACGACTGTGGCGGATCTGTTTCAGATGGGGAGATTCATGGCTTTGGTGCCTAGTCCGACGATGCGCCTCGGCCCTTGATACTTTACTTTATTACCAGCTGTGTGCATCCTGCAGAGCGCTATACGCTACTTTCCCGGAACAGCCCCCAACATTCAAGGCGCTAGAACACATATATACCACGGCATCCTCCAAAAAGCTTGTCACCAGATTCTACTCCATGGCAATAAGATGGGACTATGTGAGACTTCGAATTGTGCTCGCTGCACGGCGCCGGATGCGTCGTTCCTGCACCTGGCCTGGAGCTGCCCGAAAGTGTTTACATTTTGGACCGAGGGGTGTGAGACAATTGGTGCTATAGTGGGGGCTCCTATTGAGCCAGACTCAGTGACTTGTCTGTTGGGATATGTTGAAAAGATAATAGTGGCGCAGCGCAGGCTGGTCAGTGGCGATATTGTTGGTGCTGGCTAAGCGCAGAGTATCGGTCTGAGCGCGCTGCATGGCTGTGGGACGCTGCCAGGAGCAACTCAGTAGGTATTGGGTGCTTATGCCTGAGCGCGTTCGACCTAGAGACATCTGGGAACCCTTTGCTGTATACCTCAGGGAGGTGACGGCTGAGACAGAGATGGAGCAGGCATCTCAGGTATAGCCGGACCGGGGCCGCACTGAGGGCAAATGGCTAACGTGAGAGAGGATAACGGTTCTGATGATGGCCCTGTGCATGACCTTTGAGTCTGGTGGGGGCCAGGGGGTGGGGTTTACTACTCGCACAACCAAAAATGTATCAAAAGATTGGACCACATGCAAAAACGTATTGAATGTATTTGCTTTACACTATGATAACGCCTTCTTGTTACATGTTCTTCTCTTTGACAAAAGCTAATAAAAAAATTAAAGATTGGGTCCCATCGCTTCATCTGAGATACTCGATCAGTTCTTAATGAACTGCTTTACATTGTCCTAAACTTCGCAGATCCAAACCGTCATGCTGCTTTTTCCTTCTCTGTGTCATTGTTTTGTACTAATTTATTGGTTCTAAATTTAGATGCAGCTAGTACACATTTGATCTTAGCTCCTCACTTAGTACTCAACACAGTTAGACAGTTTATTTTAACGCCCTTTATGGGGTTTTATGAATTTTGACCCCTAAATGTTTGTTAACTTATATTGTAAAGATTTTTATTAATAATGCTATAAAGATTACATGCACATTGTACAGGTGATTGTAGAGCTTGTTTTAATGTTGCAGGTATTTGGTATCGGACCCCATTTGAGGCCCACAGGGCAGACATCGGCTTCTGGCCCTCAGCCACAATGACCGAGGTAGTTTGTTCTTAGAATCCAACCATGACTCTGAAACTCGGCCAAGTGCCCCCGTTCTGCATTTGTCTCAGAGTAGCAAGAGTGAAACGTCACAGGCTTCTCAAGGAGGTAGTGTGAGGTCAGGGGGTCAAGCTTGGAACTCAACAGACACAATAACATACAGTCCAGCCCAACGCTTGTCTTAGCAAAAGAGAATTGCTTTAATAGCTCAACAGAACGAACTACCACTCACTGCGTAGCTTAACTGGGGTTCAGCTACAGTGTCCAGCAACTCTACTAGCTAAAACCAGCACCCTCTCTTTATTCACTGGTGGTTTGTTGAATGCCCGCCACAGCAGTTTAGCACGTGGGCTGCAGCTCCCAACCTTTTTTGACGTTTGACCTAGTATTGCAGGAAAAGCTGGGCAAGAATTAGGTGAGAGTTCACTATCTTGTGTATGCGAGTAATCAGTAAATGCAGACAAGTAAGTTAGCTCGTTTTGCATCTTGCAATAGCGTTCCTATCAGCAGTTGTTATTCCTTTCAACGTGCAGTTCTAGCAGAAGACACAGTCTCTCAAAATGGCTTCACGTGGGTGATGTATTTGAAGGAAAACAACAAGGCAGGGTGTGCTTCAGCAATTGTCTGCCTTCAGTAGTTGCAGCCTCCAGACAGTGGTGTAATGAAACTTGAGGGGGTCCCCCTGCAAAGTACATGGGTGGCAGTCCCCTCTCTCCCACCCACCAACTACCACTTTTGCTGAGGGGGCCCATTAGAGCTTGGGGCCCATTGGAGCTCGGTGGCCTCCCTGGGCTTATGCTACGCCACAGCTTCCAGACCGTGGAGGGGCCTAATTCAGAGGTCTTACTCTTAATCCACAGCTCATTGACAGCAATGAAACAACAGGTCCCTTGAGTCATGGCTTAGATTCTAAACTGCACACTGGTACTTGGAATTGTTGGTACAATGTGGTTTGCCGCATGCACTCTGCAGGGAGACAGGTTGATCCCTCTCCGTTCAGGTGTCACTGTGCACTGGTAAATAAAAATCAGCTTCTTCTAGGCGTTCCACACACTGGGAACACAACTGGGCTTCTCCTGTTGCAGGCAATCAGAGAAAGCAGAAGAAAGTCCGCTATGTTAATAAGGAAAAGGCTTACTAGTACTATTGAATATTTAAGAACAAACTTTATTGATATTTTCTTTGTCCACATGATAATCACTTACAATGATATAATTATACAATACTAGCAGGCCGTCCCGACCTTGTCCGGGAGCAATCAGGCTTCCCCGACCCCCGCCCGCCCCGACATTGTCCAGCAGCCCGGGATCCCGCCCGCCCCGACCCCCGGCCGCCCAGACATTGTCCAGCAGCCTGGGCCCCCGCCCGCCCCGTCCCCCGCCTGCCCCGACCCCCACCTGCCCCGACATTGTCCGTGGGTCCCCTGGAGCCTTACCTGAGCCGCCGCTCCTCCCCCGCGCTCCTCAGTTCACCGCTCTGCCGCTCCTCGCCACCGCTCCTCCCGCCTGTCCACCGGTCCTCACCGCCTGTCCGCCGCTCGTCACCGCTCCTCCCCCGTGCCATGTCCGCCGCTCCTGGACGCCGCTCCTCCCCGCGCTCCTGACGTCAGCACGCAGGTCGCGGCCGGCGTTATTCCGAAGGGACTACTTTTTTTTTTTTAAGGTACATTTTTTTAAATAACGCATATTTTTAAAGTTTATATAGCCTATGTCCATCTGCACCCCCTGACGATTAAAATGATATATCGGGTGTGTGGATTGGCGCTGTGGTTCCCGAGTTTACCCGCCTCAAAGGTTCAAAGTTCTTGCTTTATAATAGTAGTATAGATATGGAATGATATTGACCATCATGAGCTACGTTAAGTGTGTTATAATAAAGGAGAAAACAATTATAATACAAAAAACAGAACACAATTGTATAAAATAAAAAAACTGCAGCATTACGAAACCTTAAGGAATTGTCTGTGTTATATGTCCAGGATACAAATAATAAATTATCTGGTCTATTTTCGACTGACACAGAATAGCAGTATGTTAACATAGGTTTAGATTGTGGGTCATGATCTCTTACAGTGGGGATATGGGTGACGATGACGATGTCAAAATGATTCCTCTGTAATCTGCCCAGCGTTGCCATGTACGTATATGTTTATGTGGGCACCCATGGGCTTTAAAAACCGCCTATTCCAACCCCATGCAGAAATCCTATCCCCGCTTCCATGCAGTCAATGGAGGTGGGGTGGATGCTTTCCAGGGTCGGGCTATGTCTCATTTGGTGATAGTGAGGCCAAGAAACAACAGATGTTGTTTATATCTGTTGACCCCGATATCTTCTGCTATGTGTAGGAGCGCTAAGCGTGGTGTATTTGGTATAGACCATCCCAATACTTCAGCCAAACAACTACGTATATCCTTCCAAAATGTATCTAGAATCTGGCATGAGCATACTGTATGAATACAAGTAGCTTCCTCCATTCCGCAACGAAGACACTGCAGGGAGGCAATGAGGCCTGCTCTATAAAGCTGTGATCGGGTGAAGCATATTCTGTGTAGATATTTCAGCTGTATAAATCGCAATCTCAAAGAGATGGCAGCCCCTCGAAGGCACTCCAGAGCCTCCCGCCAATCATCATTGTCCAGGAGACCATGGTCTGTTTGCCAGTCTTCCCTGAGGAACTTCAATGTTGACGCACAGTGGGTGACCAATGTTTGATATACTTGAGAGATTTGTTGACCCCGATATCTTCTGCTATGTGTAGGAGCGCTAAGCCTGGTGTATTTGGTATAGACCATCCCAATACTTCAGCCAAACAACTACGTATACCCTTCCAAAATGTATCTAGAATCTGGCATGACCACACTGTATGAATAAAAGTAGCTTCCTCCATTCCGCAACGAAGACACTGCAGGGAGGCAATGAGGCCTGCTCTATAAAGCTGTGATCGGGTGAAGTATATTCTGTGTAGATATTTCAGCTGTATAAATCACAATCTCAAAGAGATGGCAGCGCCTCAAGGGCACTCCAGAGCCTCCCTCCAATCATCATTGTCCAGGGGACTAAGGTCTGGTTGCTAGGCTTCCCTGAGGGACTCCAATGTTGACGCACAGTGGGTGACCAATGTTTGATATACTTGAGAGATTTTATGGTCTATCTGGTCACCCATGAGGAGCTTTCCCTCTAATGGTTTGAATTCAGGAAGGATGGAAATCTCCTTAAGATGGGGAGTGATGGCATGACGGAACTGGAGATACCTGTAAAACTGGGAGTGTTGGACAGAATATTAGCTTTAAGATCAGAAAAGGATTTGAGGGTTATGCCCTGCAGAACATCAGCCAAAGAAGAGATGCCACTTCAGTCCCATACCCAGAACCCCTGCAGTCGCTGCACTTGGGGAAGAAGATGATTACACCAGAGCGGAACCGCACCGGTCAGACGGTTCAGCCAGCTAATGCGACGGAGCAACTGGTGCCATAATACTATGAACACCTTTGTGGCTGGGGGAAGATCCTGAATGCAAGTCCGGTTATATAAATATTTAGAAAGTGATGGGTCACCCAGAAGCAGTCGCTTTAGCGCGTACACCGGCTCGCACTGGGGGGGAATAATACCAGTCGTTGAGTACCTGTAAATGGGAAGCAGCATAGTACGACTGTATATCGGCCATAGGTAGAGAGAAAACAAGTATGAAGCGCTATTCTAATCGAGCCGCCGCCCCAAAGGAACTCATTAAGCATAGCATTCAGCTGCCTGAACCAGAGCTGTTGCCGTTGGACATGACTTGATTTTAGAGCTCATTAAGATGAATTGCTGTATACTGTGTAAAAGATAGAGGTGCCCCATTCACATTAAGCAATATGTTGTCATCTTCCCAGAATGACTGAAGATTAAAACTACATGAATATCAAAGAGATTTCCTTTCCAAAAGACATTACCTGAAGATTTAGATTTCACTGCCCTGAGAATCGAAGATATCAGGTAAATTAAATATCACCCAGTAATAGTAGACACTATAAAAAAGTAACACACAAGTATGGTAGACTAATACACTCATTTGGTTTTAGAATACAATCAGGAAAACCAGTGATTGTCCTTGAACTCTATGCAACACTGCAAAGGTCTGAACGATTGACCAGTCTCTGGAAGTAAGAAATTTGGTTTAACCTATTTATGTTTAAAATGTGATGTATCTCTCTTTACGTAATACAAAGAAATTTGATTGAGCAATCTTTGTTATTGAGCAATCTTTGTTAATAAGCAATCTAGATCAAGCTCATCTTTGTTTAAAATGTGAGGTATCTCTTTTTCTAAGACAAAAAAATCTCTGATTGACCAGTCTCGGGAAGTAAGCAATGTGGATTAGATTATTTATGCTCCCAAATGTGATGTGTCTTTTTTATCCGGAGATAAAGAAGTCTGAGATGTGAATTAAGTAAATAATGGATTGGTAGAATTGTACTCAACCATAATGAAAAGTTTTCGCTATATACTTTACACGGGTTATCTTGAATTATTGCATTTACATATGAAGTGTTGACACAAAGGTAATGATATGCATTGTGTTCTCTTAGGGGTCTTTGCTAAATGCAGATTGTGTTGTCCTGAAGATGGTCTAAAGGATTTGCACGATGGAAGACCGAAACGTTGACTGTACTATCCAACTCCTCATGTTTTAATATACATTAAGTGACTGTGTTATTTTGTGACTCACTAGTATGTTTCGTCATAGAGTGGGAACACCTGGTGAGTGTGTTCATAAAGCCCTCACCCACCAACCTAGTTGGTGGCATTCTTCATCATCGGGCCCACCCAGTAGCACCTAGCGTGCCCCGGGTGTGCTTCAACGCCTGATTACAGCAGAGCTGGTATTTTGCTGAGTGTGCAGTGAAGATAGTTAAGAAAGTGATGTTAAAACGGCTTGGCGGGGGTCCCAGTACCCGAGGGTAGAATTAGATTTTAATACCTGGGCCTCCGTCAGCGGTTAAAAAATAAGGCTGGAGGATGTAAGAGGCGAGTTACGACCTCTCACATCCAATGGGTCAACATGTTTCAGCCAGTGCCTTATGTCTATGCTGGCTTTCTTCAGGACCTAAAATAAAAGGGGGTGAGTGTAAGTAAGCTAATGGGAGTGTGGTTTAGACTATGTGTCTACACGCCCTAAAGTGGGCATACCGGTATGCGAAGGAGGCACTACAGGTCAAGAGCAGGCTCTGCCCGGAAAAGCTGGTCAAGCCCTTGCCACCTCCCAAACTTGAGGTCAGACTGAGCAAAAACTAGCGTGGTCTTGAGAAGGGAATCTCCCCTCTCACACATAGATACACTTTAGGGCGTGTAGACACATAGTCTAAACCACACTCCCATTAGCTTACTTACACTCACCCCCTTTTATTTTAGGTCCTGAAGAAAGCCAGCATAGACATAAGGCACTGGCTGAAACATGTTGACCCATTGGATGTGAGAGGTCGTAACTCGCCTCTTACATCCTCCAGCCTTATTTTTTAACCGCTGACGGAGGCCCAGGTATTAAAGTCTAATTCTACCCTCGGGTACTGGGACCCCCGCCAAGCCGTTTTCACATCACTTTCTTAACTATCTTCACTGCGCACTCAGCAAAATACCAGCTCCGCTGTAATCAGGCGTTGAAGCACACCCGGGGCACGCTAGGTGCTACTGGGTGGGCCCGATGATGAAGCATGCCACCAACTAGGTTGGTGGGTGAGGGCTTTATGAACACACTCACCAGGTGTTCCCACTCTATGACGAAACATACTAGAGTCTTTTCTTGTTTTTTGTAACCCAAAATAAATATGAGCTAGTCTCCTTTTGATTAAATTACATATTACCCCGGGGATAAGGACTAGCTTTCTGGTCCTCTCTCTCTCTCTTGATTTCACATTTTGTGACTCACCCCATACTCCCACTAGGTGGTCAATAAAGCCCTGACCGTGGAGGGGCATATATACTACCAAGCACAATTTCCACTCAGGTGACCAACCCATATATAAAGATATATCGACCACATGTATCGGACCATTTCTTTATCAACATGAAAGGCACTTTTAGATGAATTAAAATAGCAACTCTGCTGGAACCCCTAGTGCTGGTCAGACCATGGAGTGGTTTTATTTACTATTCAATGCCCCCTGATTAAGAAGACTCTGAGGGTAGGGCATTCAACTAAGATGTGCAGGGCATGGAAAAATGTGGATGGTACAATCCTGGAGGAGGTGTTATCACTCTCTAGGCCTGTTATGGACTCAGATGTGAATGAAGCCACTTCTGAGTACACGGAATGGCTCGAGACGGCCTGTCATAGGTTAGCTCCACCGAAGCTCTGCCGGCCCACTAGGAACGCTCCTTCAGCCCCTTGGTACTCAGTTGAGCTTAGAATAGCTAAAGCATTATGTAAAAGGTTAGAAAGGGCCTGGCGAATTAACTATCATGAATCAGACAAAGAAATACTAAAAATCAGCCTAAAGGCATATAAAGAAAGTATTAGAAAGGCCAAGACTGCCTATTATACAGACCGCATTGAGAAGGCCAAAAACTCAGCCAAAGAATTATTCGACACAGTGGTGAGTTTATCATCCCCTAAACCGATGAAAGAGCAGGCCAATCTCGAATTATGTGAATCTTTGGCTGACTTTTTTCTGACCAAGGTTCAAGCAATATTTAACTCGCTTGAACATCAGGTGGCCCTTAGTCTAACGGAAGGGTCCCCTGGGACACCTGCTGTCGAACTCAGGGAGGATACATTTCTGACCTTCAAGCCAGTAAATTCAGGAGATGTTTTAAAGCTTTTAATGGCAGCCAAATCTGGGTCCCCTCAAGATCCCTGCCCCACGTCAATTGCTAAACTGGCTGCTGGCCCTATTTCGGACCATTTGGCCAGTATTTTCAACTTGATGTTTGAGAAAGGGGAGTTCCCAAGAACGTGGAAACAGGCCTCTATCCGTCCATTACTTAAGAAACCATCGCTCGACATTACAGACCCTAACAACTATAGGCCAATCGCTAGACTACCTCTGCCGGCAAAACTAATTGAAAAAATCATGAACCATCAGCTCTGTGCCTTTCTGCGGAACTCGAAGGGTCTAGATCCGGCCCAACACGGGTTCAGGGACGGACACAGCACCGAGACCGCCTTGATTAAGTCCACTGAGGAGGTCCGGAAGGTGCTCGATGAGGGAGGCCAAGCAGTGCTGATCCTATTGGATCTGTCTGCGGCCTTCGATACGGTACACCATGCCTTGCTGGTGAACCGATTAGAGGCCTGCGGGATTCAGGGGCAAGCACTTAACATCTTGAAGGCCTTCCTGAAAGATCGGATACAAGTGGTGGCTATGGGAGATTTCGAATCAAGACCTTTCGAACTCCCTGGGGGGGTCCCTCAGGGATCCTCCCTTAGCCCCACGTTGTTTAATATCTATGTATCCTCCCATGCCCCAGTGATTCGTGCCTTCGGATTTGAGTTAACCTCCTACGCGGACGATACTCAGATCGTGGTCTCAGTGATGCCGGGAAAAGAGCTAGGGGTAGCAGCGAGATTCCAGGAGTGTATGTCCGCCGTAAGTTTATGGATGGCAAAAAGCTGTTTAAAATTAAACTCCTCTAAGACTGAGGTGCTCACCTTTGGCTCTAACATGAATCTTTGGAGTTCTAATTGATGGCCTACAGATATGGGCCCGCCACCATCCCCAGTTCAAAAGGTGAAGAATCTTGGAGTTATTATAGATAACCAACTGACTTTTAAACCCCAGGTAAAGGCGCTGACTTTCTCAATATACTGGACACTGAAAACCATTAGGAAGGTCCTTCCTTTTCTGCCAGAGGGAAGTAGGAGAACAGTGGTGACGGCGCTAGTTCTCTCGCGCCTCGACTACTGTAACAGCCTCTATTTAGAGGCTCAACAGGGGGTGCTTAATAAACTTCAGGTCCTACAAAATTCAGCTGCCCGCCTGATCAGGGGCCTGTCCAAGTTCTCATCAGTCACCAAGGAACTGGAGAGGCTGCACTGGCTCCCGGTGAGGAAGAGGATTTTATTTAAGACCCTCTGTATCGTTTTTAAGGCACTGCATGGTGTGGGACCGGCGTTTCTCCAGGAGCTTTTCCAGTGGTACAGACCAGGGAGACAACTGAGGTCTGCCACAATGGGTCTGATCAAAACATCACGGATCAGGAAAGTACGCTGGGGAGGCAGGAGCTTTGTGGGAGGAGCAGTAAAAGCATGGAACTCCCTCCCCCTGCTCCTTAAATCAAACACCAATCTGTTGACCTTCAGAAAAAATCTTAAAACTTGGCTTTTTTCCCTCTAAAACATTAATGTCTGAACCTTGGGGAGTTCCACTTTAGCGCCAGGACACCGACTGGTATTTGTGCGCTCTATAAGTGTTATAATAATAATAATAATAATAATAATAATAATAAAAGGAGGCCATCTAGGATCCATGAAGTTAGCCAATTTGTAAGAAACTTCCCTGTGTCGCTGTCTTCACAGCTTTCTGGAAAGCCCACAAAACAAAACTTGTTTCTGCATGCGCGTCCTTTAGCGTCTTCTATGCACAAGGCATGGCCCTTGGTCAGTTGCTCTAGTGACTTAACTTTATGTTGTAGTGTAGTTACTGCATCCTATACACCAGAGACCCTAGTCTCAGCTTCGGTTATACGGTACACTGCATTGCGCAGGTCCTGGCGCAGAAGTGTGACCTCTGTGTCCACCACTCCGATCTGTGTTGCAAGGATCTGTCTGGATTGGGTAATGGCCTCAAGTAGGGTGGCACTGTCCGGTAAAATCAAGGCTACACCCGCGCTCTCAACCCCTGCGCCTTCGTGGCCGCAAAACAGTAAAGTGTATTTTGTCGCGGGCCGGTGCTCAAAGTTTTCTATTTGGACATGGTGAGCCGGAGATATTTGGAAAATTCAACCTGTCACTGTACGCCGTACGACCAGCTCACAAACTGTCTTAGCATCCTGTTTTCTCCATTTCAAATGCACCCCAGGTGTTATATATGAACCTAGTAGATGTTTCACGCAGGATCTGACACTGTAGTGTTGGAAGGATGCCCACAGCCCCCATCCTGTATAATCTGTGTTCAGAGGAGCCATCTCTGTCCATTCAGGCCAGCCTTTTGTTTGCTTCTGGGGGACATTTCACACCCTTTTCTCACCTATTAAAATATTCTCACTAGCTAGGGGAAGTTGGAGAGCCTATGCACATTAACCTCCATGAACTTCAGGCAGGGAGAAGTTAACTTTCTAAAATGGTATTTTTCCTTAATATTTATTAAAAGACGAACTTCACCTTTGAATTAAATTTGTAATAATTATTTAAAAAAGTTGTTTAATTATTTTTATAGCTAGTCCCATTCCTGAGATTCAGTATTGTAATCTGTACTCTGGTTTTCTACGTAGGACAGATAGTCCTGTCACAGTAAAAAATAGATGTTTAGGATTTTTCACCGCAGGGACATAATAATATTAATTTTCTACATGCCCCAATTTTAAATAACATGCATCCTACCTTGTGGCACAAAATTATTACCTAGGGATGTCATATTAGTATTTAATTGACAGGTCATGTTTAAGGTTTAAAACTGCAACAGTTAGACTAGAATGGTAGGTCTGAAGCCATGATTGCACTGCCACTGTAGTGGATGTTGCAATAGGTGCTACAGTCCACTAGTGTTATTTAGCTTCCAGGCCCTGGGTAGGCTTTGTACCTTATTTTAGGGAATTAGAGGTATATTTTATATCCCAATTAGGAATATGACAATTTAACCATGTTTAAAGGGGGAGCACAGGCACTTTACTACTGGTTAGCATGGGTAAAATGCACAGATGTCTAAAGCCAGCAAAAATATAGGTATAGCAAAAGACAAAAATAATCCTGGGTGACCATGCATAAAAAACGATTTTCCTACAATTAGCCAATTGTACTGGGAAATAAAGTGTTCTAGAGTTCTATTACATGTCTAGCTTAGTAACATTGCCCGCATTTCTTCTTCTGCTTTCTCCGATTTAAGTATTTGCTAACTATAGAAGAATGAAATTAGCATGTACATCTTCCCCTTATGTCCATTGTGACACTCCTCGAGCAGAGACAAACACTCTCCTTTCTTCTTTAACCTCTTCGAGGCTCATGACGAGCTGAGTTCATCATGAGCCATGGCGCTCCGGTGCTCATGATGAGCACAGCTCGTCATGAGCAGTGGAACGCTCAGGTGCGGGGAGAATTCTCCTCCTGTGCTGAGCGTTCCACGGCAGGTAATGCACCTGTGACGAGCTGAGCTCGTCATGAGCACAGGAGCGCCGTGCCTCATGACGAGCTCAGCTCGTCATGAGCATGCGGGCGCTGTGCGCGCTCCCCTCCCCCCCCAGCACAGCGGGGAAATAACCCCGCAGCGAAGGGGTTAAGAAGACAGGCTTCTAAGCACCAGGCAGACACACAGCTTCTTCTGCAAGTTGTGCAGACTTCAGATGATGTCCCTCGCACCTTGAAAACTGTCTGTCATGCATACACCCACCCTAGATCATAGCAGCATTGTGACTATGGTGTGGAACACATCCTTCCTTTGTCAAGGAAAACTTGGCAATGGAACAAAGTGGGATGGTTTGGATCCTACTTTTATATTAATTTTCCAGGCAGGGGTTGTTGGTCCACAATTTAAAGTCCTAGAACTGGCTTGAGGTTGTTCCCTTCCAAATGTCATTTTCTGGCTGCAGTGGAAACATAACCTTAATGGACGATGATGGTTCTCACAGTAGGTAGTGCTCTAAGCAGGTGTTGCCCAAAATATGGGCACAGTGGATGCTGTAGACAGCACCTGGCTGTCATCCACCTTCCTGAAGTAGCAACCAGAGAAAGACAAAATTACAGACTTTGTGTAGAAAGTTCTTTAATCTTATGAATGGAATCTGCTGACTCACCTGCTCTCTCTTCACACCCACCATATGGCAGTGCTCTGGAAAGAATGATCAGCAAACCCCCTGCTGAAAGATCATCACAGAATTTCTAAGGTTAGCCCAGTCTCCATTTCCCTCACTTCATTATCTGGGTCTCATCTGTTCAGCTCCAGGAATGTAGGTGGTACACTATTACTGTCTATAGCAGCTGTATCCCACCCTGGTACACTGGTCTCAGAAATCAGACCCTTACTGCAGCATGTCTTGCTACCATCAAACCCATACATACACATACTCAATTTGCATATGGTATGGGGGTGCTCAATTTGCATATGGTATGTCAGTGCAAGGGTCTGTGTCTTACATTTAAGCTGAAGTTTACATGAGTAGGGCCCGTAGGCCTCACTCCCCTTGACACAAAGAAATGTTTACTTTATGCGCAACCCATAAAACTAGCGTTATGCTGCCACCAACTATTCATGTCAACAACTCAGGACGTGAACTGTAGTCCCATGTCATTATAGAGGGCCTACCTGGTGCACCACTCCAGATCACAGAACAGGTTCTGGATATTTGAATCACTCTGGCATGCTTAGGTCTCTGCATACACACTAGGCCACCAAAACACAGGATATTAGTTTCACATGCAATGGGGTCACTCAGAGCAGGGGTACATGCCTGCTTACCATGCAAGGGGCATTCCTGTCACAACAGTCCTACATTTTGCAGCATTGTTATAGGTTGTGTACCAATTATTTACCTGTAGTGTCTAGTCTAGAGGAAAGTTGGGTGTTATTTATTGTTATTGATGCAAATGTTTTAGCTAAGCAACAACTTGCCGTCCTAATTGTACCTCTGTGGTTAAAGGGAATGGAAAGCATGCCATATAGAATGCCTACTATTCTATTGATTGGTTGGTTGTGGAGAGATGTGGCTCACTGGTTAGAGGCGGCAGACCTGTAAGCAGAGAACGGCCCGGGACCAGGGTTCAATTCCTGACGCGGCAGGTTCTTGGACCAGGGTCAACGGACTCGATAATTCTCACCTCAGTGCCTACTCTAACCAGGGAACACACTCGGTAACTCTGGGCATTAAGCTTGCCTCATCTCTACAACGGCCCCCCACAGACGCCGGGGATGCCTGGTTTCACCCTGGAGATACCCAGAAAGGGACCATCTCACAGGGAAAACCAGGACGGGTTCCCCAGCGGTCTGCAGCGCCAGGACACTCGGGTAGAGTAACAGTGCGCTTTACAAGTATCCCACATTTACAATGTGTTATTCGATGGCAGTAGTGTTATGTGAGAATACAGTCATATTGATTTTGGGTTCCGCTTATACAGTATGGGTTAGTGAGTCTAGTGGGAAGAGCTCAGTAGGATTTAGTTGAGAGGGTCAAGCAGCATAGGACAGAAGGGCACAAGGACTGACATGAATTTAGTTAGTAGGGCTATGAAATACGGCTAGGACTTAATATTTGCTGGTGGGCCCAACTGATGCTTAATTTAGAGCACAGACTAAGTAGCACAATATTTAAAAAATAAAATAAAGCCAGAAGCACCAACTAAAGAGGAGAGTTTGCAGAGACAGTTCGTCTGCTGACAGTTGTTTTTAGATTCCAGTGACCATTGCTAGCCCTCAGTGCCTATTTCAGCCAGTGCTGTTCCTGGAACCAAACCTTAGTGGGAGTGGTGTGTGATCATTAGTGGGGGATATGTGAGTTAATGAAGATGGTCAGTTGCATTAATAAATTCACTACAGCCGTACAAGGGTAATACTTACAAAGGAGTCAATATGATCTTTGAAAGGAGGTGTTGGCAATTTGCAGAAATGCAATAGTAGAGATTAAAGCAAACCCATATGATACAGTAGACTGTGTTCAGAGAAAGGTGTGCAGGGATGGAAAGTAGGAAAGGAAAAAAGGAGAAATGACAATCAGAAATTTTAAGTGAAGGTCAATATTTATGAAAGGTTTTAAGAATACAGAGGATACATTTAGAGATAGCATGCAAAGTAAGGATGCAACACCGTAAAAGAAAGAGCATTATTTGCATGTGTTATTGTGCTCCATTAGATACGTTCAACAGGCTCTAGATTCAGATGAACAGTATGTCAAATACCACCAGACCACTGATTCAGTAAGGACAGCTGAACAGCTCAGGGGTTGTAACTGTAAACTAATAACTGGATGCATATATTTGGAAATATCAAGAGATTTAGGTAATGCTTGAAAAAACAGTAACCTCTTGATCATAACAACGTGAACAAATAAAGGAGTAAGTATTACAGACATTGAAAGGAGATTCTGCACATGCAGAAGCAGATGGATTTTGTTGTTCACCCTTAAAGGTTGGCTCACAGTATTAAAATGGATAGCTTTGGAATTTGACATTTTTCAGTAAGTGGCTGCAGATTAGTTCTTCCTGAGAGCACCATCCTTCGGGATAAGATAGGAGAGAGGGTAGAGATGTAGTTTCAGGTTTTCAGTGTGAGGACGTTTCTTGGCCCTGCCTGTACTTTTGTCTGTTCCTAACTGCTGTGTCTTGAAGGTTGGGGAGGAACAATTTCACACCTCTTTGTGCCACTGAAATAAATGGAGCTAGTGTGCAAAGTTCCCCTGGGGTGGACTATAGAAACATGAATCAGTCAAGCCTTGATTTGTATAACCGCAAAGAATTCATTACATTCATGTTTTGTTTTTTGAGGATTTTATATAAACTTCTCTAAAGCTGTGCACGAACAGCAACAATGCACTCTTTCCTTACACAAAGAACAGGTACATCGCTGCAATAGCAGTGCAAGATTTCCTAAGACTCAGATTGAGGGGTGTAGAGATCCTTAATGCAGGAAGTTCTGTTGCACTGATATGGGACCTGTTTTCCTATTTTAACCTATTTCTTTCAAAATAATCTTGAGGAAAACCTTCAAAATCCTTCTTGAGCGAAGGGGACTTGCTCACAAGTCAAGTTTGAGAGGCACTAGTGGTGGGAATTGGTAGCACCAATGGTAGATGTGGAAGACGCCAGTGATAAAGGTGGGTGGCAGCCTCTTAAAATTTTGGGCACCTGCGCTTTTTCCTCCTTACAAATTAAGTACTGAATACACCTGTTATGTAAGGCATGCACATTTTGGTGATGGCTCATCTGCTGTGTTAGTACAAGTAGAAAAATATGTTTTCATTGTGGTTTTAACATTTTTAATTACAGGGTTGTAATCTTCAGATTATGTGATAAGTGAAAATTGTTGTAATTTAATTGGTCCATGGATGTGCGTGATAGAAGCTGGATTTCATCTTCCTTTCCGATGTAACCTTGTATTCCATCTTTGTGGATGAGTTCGATATGTTGTTCTGGAACCTTTATTTTTAGGTCATGATCAGAAGTCTGTGATCCTTCTAGTTTCTCTTTGCTACATTAAGTGCTTATTTCTTGGAGATAGTGAAATCCCTACTCTATTTTATTCTCTGAGGTTCAAGTGAGGAATGGCCACATTTTCAGAATTCTTCTAAACTTTGGGTAAATTACGGTAGTCAGTATCTTTTCTGTTAGTGTGAACAGAGAAGGATGTACTACAGTACGGAAAAACAATAAGTTATGGGGCCAATTGAAGCACAGATTTCTTTGTTGGGAATACGTCTTGAGTTTCATCTGTAAAAATATTGTTATTTTACAGTTTATTGCCTTGTAGGGTGCAGAGACGTCTGAGCCTGTGAAAAGTGGTAGTGAATCAAAAGGTTCAGAAGTTGCCTTACCTCTGTGTTTTTAGGTTTCCCATCTACACCCCCCCCCGCTGTCCATTGTTGCTCCCTGCATTTCTCCTCTAGTTCGTTTTTCATCCCCGGATCCCCATTCTCGCTGCTCTCCCTTGTCCCCTTCCCATCCCTATTGCGTCTTGTTAAAGATATTCCCTTTTTTTTAATGCCCTTCCCCCATTCCACCACAGAAAAAAACATCAAGAAAGCCAATTAGCTCTTGAAGAGCTATTTGGCCGTGTTAATGTTTTTAAAAGATGTTGCACATTAGTGCAGCTGCTGTGCAACATGACTTAAAGTAAACAAAAAAGCACTATGACGCGGTCAATTCTCGCAGCACCATAGCACTTTGTTTTTATGCAAAATGTTAGGGCTGCACCACCTCAGATGGCCATCTCCCATAACCAATAGCACCCTTCCAATTCGCAGACAGGGACAAAGGGGGGCCTATAGACTCATTCCGGATCTGTTTTACTGTAGCCGTACTATGCCCGTTTACTCCCCTGTTGTTGCCTGCTCTAAGAGCTCAGGGACAAATGAAGAAGTCACCCCTGCAGCAGCAGGCAAGGCAGCCTGTTTTCGTTTGGAGACATGCATGGTGCACTCTTTTGTGACCTAACGATGCGTGTTCTTGGATTGATGAGCTCTCTTTGACTCTTGGCTCAGGCCCGGTTCCAGAAATTTATTTATATCGGGATTGGCCAAGAGTGCATTCGGGCGGGCCAACGTGTGCCCAATTTTCGACAATTGTGGAGTTAGCCTACAAGCGCAAGATTTATGTTATATTTTCTTCCAAACAGTCATATGGAGCATGTGGAGCGTTATTTGATATTGAAAGCTGATGTCTATGCACGTCAGTCCCAACCCTCAGGCTCCAAAAAGGGCACCTCGATACTAAGCAGATTGTAATAGTAGTCTAAGATTAAGGAGAACCCTGTAACCACACCCATGCCTTTGTATCTTTGCACTAGTAAAACTGGCTATTTACTCCTTGCAATTTGCCCAACACCTATTATTTTACACACTGTGATCTTTCTAACTATTTATTATCATGTCATTCTTTTGCTTTCCTTGATAAAAAAAGTTTTAAAAACAACAACACTCTGGAACAAATGAAATCTGTCTTCTTGATACAGGAGAGCAGTTTTCATACCGGGCAGTTGTATAACTGGTAATTGCAGTTAAAGAGGTAACCTTCTGGGGAGAATCAATCAAAGAGCCCCAGGGGCATCAGCCCTCTTTGTGGGCTCCAGGGCATTATGATATTACAGAAGAGGGCTCCTTGGGCAACCCCTACTGTAATACTGGTAGCGCTGGAGCATATGTAGAGCCAGCTCTATCTACAGAGCACATCCCCATGCAAACGAAGGAATAACTTTGCTTCTACACACGCTCCATATCATGGATGCGAACGCAGGTGCAAAAAGACCCTTAGGATGCGGACCAGCCGACTGGACTACGGGAACGCCCTATACGCAGGAACCACAGCCAAACTTCAGAAACGACTTCAGCGCATACAGAACGCCTCCGCACGACTCATCCTCGACATCCCTCACCACAGCCACATATCTGCCCACCTGAGAAAACTGCACTGGCTCCCCGTCAGCAAAAGGATCACGTTGAGGCTCCTCACCCACGCACACAAAGCGCTCCATGACATGGGCCCCGAATACCTCAACAACTGCCTCACCTTCTACACTTCGACCCGCCAGCTCCGCTCCGCCAGCCTCGCCCTCGCCACCGTTCCACGGATTCGCAGAACCACCACCAGAGGAAGATCGTGCTCCTACCTGGCCACCAAGACATGGAACTCCCTCCCCGCCCACCTACGAATGACCCAGGACCACCTCACCTTCAGGAAACACCTCAAGACCTGGCTATTCGAGCAGTAGCAGCAACCCCCCCACCCCCTAAAGCACCGTTAGACCCTCACGGGTGAGTAGCGCGCTCTATAAATGCATTGATTGATTGATTGACTGACAGTATGCCACAAAAAGGTGGTGCACAGTCGGTGTGCTTCCTTATGCCAGCCTTCTGGAAGGTGCCAAGGGACTACCATGGACCCCCAGACATTGCCCTTTAGGCAGGTGCAGTCACATACTGCACCTGCCTGCAAGGGGATCTCTCTACCCTCTATCAATTACAGGCAGCATTTCGACTGCATTTGGAAACATGATTTCTATACTTTTAAACAGCTGTTTCGTATTTCAATGAAAGCTCTGCTCCAGGGCAGGTGCAAGTTCCCGGCTGTCCTGAGGGCAGAGTATTTATTGTACCAGGGTGCACAATCCCTGCTTAAACCCAGCACACCTTTTTGAGGTGGGCGGACAAAAGATAGTGTTGAAAAGGAGTTCTCACAAGCTGCAGTTGCAATCCGCATAACAACTGCAGATAAATACATTTCATGAAGGACTGGAAAAGCTTCAGCATAATCATGCACCAGTGCACAAATGGTGACATCTGCACCAGAGTAGCTCCTTGCGGTGAGGTGAGATATGTGTCGTCAGGGTGTGGATACATGAGGTGGTGGCAGCACTGACTTTGGCTGTCATGTCAAAGTTGCAGTCAGTGGCGATCCCGAGGTTGTTGACATGGTCGATGGGGGTGGGAGTTGGTCCTAGCTCTATTGGCAACGTGTAGTTGCACATAGAAGAACTCTCCCCAAAGATCACAACTGCAGCCTTCTCAGTGTTTAATTTCAGGACTTCATTCATCATTCATAGTTCATTGTGATATAAATTCTAGGCAGGTTCTGTTAAGGGGAGAGAACCGCTGAGGGCCTGCAGTTTTTGAGGCTCTATTTACAAATAGTGAAAGTTTGTGCTTGTGTATCTTGAGTATATGGGATCTACATATGAACATGTGCAGTTTGAGTGAGTATTGTATGTGTGAGCATGCCTATCGTGTTTTTGCGCATGTATATGGCATGGCCATTCTGGTGTAGGTGTGTCTGTGTTCAGTGTTTGTGTTAGCCTGGTGTGAGTGTGCTTATATGTTGTGGGTTTGGTTATAAACATGGTGTTTATGCATGTGGTGAATGCTTGTATATGTTGTGTTTTTTGCGTTCATTCAACACTGGATGAGTGTGCAAAATGATATTGATAAAACTACACAATAACTTATTTGAGGAAAGCAGATAGCATGTATTGGAATGCGATGCAGGTTTGGGTTCTGAAGGTCTGAAGTACCACACACTCTGCAGCTTCTGTGCATGAATGTTAGGAATTGCATAGCAGGTATGGCCAGAACTCATTAATCATGGTGTATTTACCAAGAGTTTATGTATTCTCCTAGCGTTTTTAAATAAATGCCATCATAATTTGTAAAACGTTTAATAATATGGAACAATCATAATTGGCTCAATGTATATGAAACAATGTCATGTAAAAAGACTATGGCCTTACAGATATATCTTTTAAAGTCAAGAGTTGTTCCTTGTGAAGGCAGCAGAACATTGGGCTGCTTTGCACGGAATATGACTCGTTATTTCGCATACCTTTACTTCGCAGCTTTTTACTTTGATGTTTTTACTTAGCAAATAACGTTACAATGCATGTTTTTAGTTCGCGTACCTTTACATTGCAAGTGTTAATGTATGCGAACTAAAAACGTGCCTAGTAATAAAAACAGACATTTACTCGGCTTATTTTTCCTAACCCCTTTTTTGAATGCAAAAAAACAACACTACACTAAATACTAAATACAAATACACTACCCTACACATCACAAACTCTTTAAAACACTACCCAAACCCTCAAACACTACACTACCCTACAATACTTAAACACCACTACACTACCCTAAACCTTAAATCACTACCCCCAGGACGAGCCTCCCCCTTCCCCCAGCCCGCTCCCTACACTTAAACACTACCCTGCACTCACCAGACACTACCCTAAACCCTAAAAAACTACCCTACACTACACAAACACCACAACACTGCCATAAATCACTACCCCAGCACGACACTGCCCTTACCCCCATTCCTGACCCTACTCCCAAACACTACCCTGCATGCACCCCGACACTAACCTAAACCCTAAAACAGTACCCTACACTACAGAAAAACCACAACACTACCCTAAACCATAAAACACTACCCTCAGCACGACCCAGCCCCTACCCCCAAGACTGTCCCTACACTTAAACACTACCCTGCCATAAATCACTACCCCAGCACGACACTGCCCTTACCCCCATTCCTGACCCTACTCCCAAACACTACCCTGCACAACCCCCCGACACTACCCTAAACCCTAAAACACTACCCTACACTACACTGACACCACAACACTACCCTAAACCCTAAAACACTGCCCTACATTAACACCACAACACTACCCTAAACTCTAAAACACTACCCCCATCACGGCCCTGCTCCTACCACCAAGACGGTCCCTACACTGAAACACTACCCTGCACGACCCCCGACACTACCCTAAACCCTAAAACACTACCCTACACTAACACCATAACACTACCCTAAACCCTAGAACACTACCCCCAGCATGACACTTCCCATACCCCAATTCCTGTCCCTACCCCCAAACACTACCCTTCAAGACCGCAGACACTACCCTAAACCCAAATACACTTCTCCACTACACAAACACAACTACACTACCCTTAAACCAAAAAGACTACCCCCTGCACGACCCTCCCCCTATCCTAAACCCTTAAATACTACACAGCCCCTCTTACCTCTCTTTCCTCGGATCCTGTCTTCTCCGGCTTCCTGCGCCTTCAGGGTTTCATGTCGTTGTGATGAAACGGAAGCGCATCCGTTTCCATACAACGATGTGGATAGCCTTTGCTTCACAAGCGTTACAACGCATGCGATGTATCAACTTGCGTAGTAAAGACTACGCGTTGTAACATCGCATGCGTTGTAACTCTTGCAAAGTAATGGTACGTGGTGTAAAAACCGCGTACTAATGGATGTTTACCCATTGCACGTGTCGGCCATGTGTCTTTAACTTTATTCATTGACAGTTGAAATATGTGCAGCACGCGTTAGACTCAGCACGCGCTAGGCTCACGTTATCACTCCACCCATTGTGAGCCTAAAAAAGAAGATGCCGCTCTACGAGACGCGCTTGCTCTCGTCATTTCATGTTTGAACTCACCTGATTTCCATCGTCGGAGCTTCCGCCCTTTGGATTCCTCCTTCCCAGACACGCCTCCTGTGTTCCTGTTTGCTTCCGTTGTCAGGACAACACGACAACTTCCTCTACATCAAAGAACAAGCATTTACAATGCAACGGTTTCGCCTTTGGAAAAGTTAGAGCTATTGGCAATGTAAATGACAATGCCATTTATTTATCGGTTTTCAAAACCAACACATAAATACAAATTTTGTCATTTACAATGCCAATAGCTCAAACTTTTCCAAAGGCGAAACCGTTGCATTGTAAATGCTTGTTAGCAAATGGTGTCGACAGAACGCTTTTTTTGTCTTATCGTTGACGTCATAGAGCAGTTTGAGTCAGGTCGGATAAAAGAAGTCACATTTAGACACGAAGAGTGAAGCTTTTCAAGTGAAAATATGTTTAAAGGAAGGGGTCGAGCCCGGCGCATGCAGATGAATTCAGCAAGGTAGCCAGCGTTGAAACATGCCAGCAAGTTTAAAATAACAGCTTGGTGAATGTCATAAGAGACATGCATAACAGTCACAGATGCTGTGTGCCCTGTAGTGCGGGGGACGCCCATCCCACACGATGGGAGCAGGCGGTTTTGGCAGGAGATACGCCAGGTCGTGGTCAAACATCTTGGCACGAGAGATGCACACTCCTAGCTCGGGTACAATTGTGAGTTTCTTATTTTTCCGATTTAACAAAAGAAGCTCTCAGATGACTGATTGCAATTGTGATTTGAGTGATGTTATTGAATCCGTATGCTCAATATAAAAGATTGCTTTTTGTATGACAGTGTTCCGTGACTGGTAGATATTTATTAACCTCCCTAAAGCATTCATAGCATGCTACTTGCCGACAAGTGTTTCAGCGCCTCGACAGGGGTAGTGAGCGCTATATAAATACAATTACAATAACGTTTTAGCCCTTGGATACAGGCAGCTTTATTTGTCTGTTGACAGAGCTGTTGTTTCCAATAGAGAATATATGCCGAGTAAGCTTTAAGTCTGGCCCTTGTCAAATCCAATTGAACTCCCTTTGGTAGCCGCGCCGGCCGCTCTCAGCCACGTGTGGACATCCGGCTCGTTGTGGACATCCGGCTCGTCGGAGTCTGTGAGGCACAGAAGCGCCAAGCACCCCCAGCGAGCGCCGGGAAGCTGGTGCGCTTCTCTGCACTTGGGACGGCAGGCCAGGGGTGCGCAACTCACTTGGAGATCCCTCGGCGGGGTCGGGTCATCGATGACTCAGTCTCCTCTCCCCGCAATCTTCTTTGGACGAGGCTCCGGCAGCTTCTGAGAAACGACCCGGGTGACGAGGACCAATCAGGTCGCGGCTCTCTCGGCGAGCCCCCAGTGACGTCAGCGGGGTCTTCCCGACGGCAGCCAACCACAGCGCGTCCTCGCTATGACGCGTCGCCGGGAGAACCAATCACAGCGCACTGAGTGGTTCAACTAAAAACCCATGGCGGTTTCACGAAAAAACGTTACAGCGGGAAATCAAGTGAATTTTTTTTATATAATTGAAAAGAAGCAATGATCAGCAAGCGTTCGTAGGAAAGTGCAGCACCTCTTTGGACACGGACGGCGGGAGGGGGGCGGGAGAGGACACGGACGGCGGGAGGGGGGCGGGAGAGGACACGGACGGCGGGAGGGGGGCGGGAGAGGACACGGACGGCGGGAGGGGGGCGGGAGAGGACACGGACGGCGGAAGAGGACACGGACGGCGGGAGGGAGGCGGGAAACGTGCACAGGACAGCGAGGGGGGGCGGGGAGGCACACGGAGGGGGGCGGGAATGGACAGCGCATCTGAAATCACTTTCAGTGAAAGGGGAGGGAACGGGAAAAAACGAAACTCCGCCCAGGGAAAAAATCTCGGGAACGCCCCCGAATCTGGTCCGGCCTTGACGGACAGATCCGGCATCCAATGGCTAGCCTCCATTTATGGAGCTAGCCAATGAGAGCCGGGGGACGTTCCCGAAGTCCTTATTGTAAACAAAGGATTTCACCTGCGCCGAAAAGCTGCGCAGAGTGCAGCCTTCGGCAGGCGAAACCCAAAAAGGCGATTAAAAGGTATTTCCCGACACCCTTGGGTGCCGAAAACAGCGCGCACAATCATCCTTCAGGTACTTTGTTATTTTTACATTATATGAACAGTAAAACTTGTGCGAAGCGCACGAAGGTACATTTCTTTCATTTAGCACTTTTTTAGCATGATAAAGACTTATAAAGAGAATAAGACTCATCTTTAATCTGTTATTGGAAATATTGTGATTCAGAGACTTTGGACTCCTTTCTTGCGATGACATTGGCTTTATGATAAAGAAATAAGCAGCATTTTCTTTAGTAAGTTTATTACATAATTTTGAGAGATCGTATTCATGAATATATGATTATATGCAGTAAAGGTGACACATATTATTTGTTTTAATACAGAAAAGCTATATTTGCAGACACTGTTCATGTTTTTTCCAGAGGATGGACAGTGCCCATATCTCATCTTGTGGATTGTGCAAAATACAGAAAAGAAGGTATAATTTGACGAACAGTAATTAGTAATTCAATATTGAAAACTGTGAGCATTATTGAAAACTGTGCACACAAGTGGGTGTTATTCACTATTCTTTAATTATATTTAAATACCAGAAAGTCAAGGGTTAATAAATCCTGCAGTATAGCTGTATAGAGTGCAGTCAGCACCACGGATGCATCTTGACCCACAGGACGCATTATATATTTGTGTTTCTTTTTTATTTTATCCCATTTTCCCCCTTCCCCTGGAAGTCTATTCTTGTCAGGCTGTGATTTGAGTACAGCCGGACAGGCATAGCTTTTTGGGGGCAAAGAGAAGAATCGTCTCATCTCTCAAATTGAACATCCTGGATTCAAGGTGTGTGAAAGACTTGACAATGAATGATCAGCTATGTGACCTCTCACTGTATCTGCAAACCTTATCAACCCTAGTGCTATGCAGTGAAATGTAAAAAGTAACCAAATACTATTTAGGAAATGTGACCAAATAGAGCGGATGAAATTTTGTCTTAAAAATTGTACATATTTGGTTTTAACATAGCTGTATAAAGTACATGCTGCGATGTACGCAGAGACTATCTATCCATTTATCTGAAAATCATACTTTGTTTGTGGCAAAAGTTGAGCAATTTACATTTTTAAATATACCAGCAGAATTAATTATTTAATTCTGAGGCAATTTCAGATAATTAGCCTTAATGCCACCATATGTATGTCATGCCACATTGCATAACTATTGGTAACTCTTTATTGAACTGATTTTTGATCAGTGCAGTTGTTAGTATAGATAAAGAGTAAGATCTCTATAAACAGAAAAACTGAAATTATGCAGTGGGGAGGAGCAAATTATGCGGCAGGGTTGACTAAAATATGCAGAAAGGAATGTGGCATAATGATTCACATTTTGTGATAATATTACTTCATTAGGTATACATTTGGCGGTCAGCAATGGGCAAACTGGCGCTCTAAGGACTATCACAAGTACACATCAGTTATGGCATGTAAACTGGCACGGTGCATAAGGTAGGGAAAAACCACCAAATCCCCATGTGTGAGGCCAGCAGACCACTCCACTATATATACAAATCCTCTGCACACATTTAAAAGTAAATACATAAAGTTTCATAAAATATCACAATGATGTTTGCCTTTGTATTTTCAGATGTCTTTAATTCAAGAGCCTCTTAGCCAACACGTATTTTGTCGCTGTTACGGGGATTACCCCACGACTTCTTCAGGGCTAAGGGAATATATAAACAAGTACTTGTTCGTGTATGCAATGGTAGTATCCTATATCACTCACAACTTCCCAAATTGACTGGATTTGCACCAATCTTTCATTACTCTCCCTAATAAATTCATGTTCCTCCTCACTCAGACTACAAACCCATTTTCAATCCTATTTGTTTTCAAGTTAGGATGCTCAAATGCTAAGAAAAGGTTACACAGCGCCCAGAGTCTTTAGATGCAGGCAGAGTTTCCACCTAAGCATTAAAGTCTAAAAGATACTGCGACAGACATTCTCTACTGTAAAATATACTAACAAAAACATTACAAGCGCGACCATAGGAAAGAGGTAATTGTGGCAATTTCTGACTTTCATCATTTCTACATTTTCTACTAATAAATTCAACTATGGATTTTCCTAGAGACATATCCCTATCTGTTAACTTCATGTGAATTAAAAAATCCTCAACTTGAGGAGGTGAAATGTATCCAACTGAAGATATTAGGCACAACAGGCCAACTTATATTGTTAATATCATTATCAACCAGAATATACTAACACATTTGCAGCATCTTTGTCTGCAGTCAGTAGCCATCATCGAATAAGTAAAAACAAAAATGAGACAGGAAATCCCGAACTCTAAAAAGGTACAAAATCAGAAACTGTATTTATTACGAAGTATTTCAGTCCAAGAATCAGACCATACAATTCAAGATACCCTACTATTTTTTGTCTGGATTCAGCATTAGTTTTCACTCTTTGTGTGAGCTGCACAGATCCACTGTGCGATTCCAGCACACTTCACTGCAGTGTTAGTCACAGGTGTCTGTAGGGTTGGTGGAAGTTCACACGTTGGTTGATGTACGTTGGTCCTTGATCGTGGAAGGCTTTGTAGGCGTGGATCATTATCTTGAATTGGAATCTCTGTTGGATGAGGAGCCAGAGAAATACCCAGGGACTCCATCCCAGGGTCCTAAAGTAAACAAAAAAATATTATATAAGAGGAAAAGTATGGAAACCTTGACTCTCTAAGACTTCGGAGGGGGATTGAGAGGGACATCTCCAAAGCATTAAAACATGTTTTCCCACGACAGGACCCAGCGTGGCCCTCTCATGAAGGTAATGTGGTGCACCTGTGTGGGCTGCTGAATAATCTTTACCCCTATGGTACCAGGCCAGTTTCATTGGTTGAAGCTTGAGCAGCAGTGCAGTGGGAGTAACACAAAAAAAGATTATATATACATACATACATACATATATATATATATATATATATATATATATATATATATATATATATCTACTAGCAGCCCGCCCCTCCCTTGTTCGGGAGCAATCAGGCTTCCCCGACCCCCGCCCCGACATTGTCCAGCAGCCCGGGACCCCGCCCGCCCCGACATTGTCCAGCAGCCCGGGACCCCGCCCGCCCCGACATTGTCCAGCAGCCCGGGCCCCCGCCCGCCCCGTCCCCCGCCTGCCCCGACCCTCGCCTGCCCCGACATTGTCCGTGGGTCCCCCGGAGCCTTACCTCAGCCGCCGCTCCTCCCCCGCGCTCCTCATTTCACCGCTCCTCGCCGCTCGTCACCGCCGGTCCTCACCGCCTGTCTGCCGCACGTCACCGCTCCTCCCCCACGCCATGTCCGCCGCTCCTGGACGCCGCTCCTCCCCGTGCTCCTGACGTCAGCACGCAGGTCGCGGCCGGCGCTACTTCGAAGGGACTACTTTTTTTTTAAGGTACATTTTTTAAATAACGCATATTTTTATAGTTTATATAGCCTATGTCCATCTGCACACCCTGATGATTACAATGATGTATCGGGTGTGTGGATTGGCGCTGTGGTTCCCGAGTTTACCCGCCTCAAAGGTTCAAAGTTCTTGCTTTATAATAGTAGTATAGATATGTGTGTGTGTGTATATATATATATGTGTGTGTGTGTGTATATATATGTGTGTGTGTATATATACATATATGTGTGTGTGTGTATATAAATATATATATTGGGGTTGGGGTATGTGGGGGAAAGAGGCACCAGCAGGGAGTTGTGTCAGGGCCTAGCCAGCTGCCTCAGGTGAGTTGGGTGTCCATGGGGAGTTTCGTGCAGGCTCTGAACCGAATCCCCTCGGTGCTGCGCACCACCATGGGCAGTTCAGTATTGGGCGCAGAGAGTACTGTAGTACCGCAATAAAAAAAATAGTATTTACAATGGGGGGGGGGGTCAGCGGGGTGAGTTGGCTGAATATAATCAAACAACCTCAGCAGGCTTCTACTTACAATACATTATTCACTTGTGGATTTCTGTGCACATACTGACATAAAAAAGTTATTAATTAGTGTTATCAACAAATTATATATACTGGAAATGTATAAAGTACAAAAAAAGTTACTAACCTTCGAGACTCTAACTTCAGATTCCTCAATTTGTGACTATTCCCCCAGGTGTCAGACTGGATTCAGAAACTTTAAAACAGTACTCCTGCGTGCCGGTAGGGGGCAGCGCGGGGCTCCGTGCTGACATTGTTGCACTCCATAAGTGTCATGCAGAGATGCAAATACACACCACCCACGCGTGCTGACGTTTTTTGCTTTGTAGGCTATCCACACACCCAAGAGCAGAACCCTTGGGCAGATTTGCATAACCAGTATACAGATTTATAGATTGAGATCTTCTTAGATGGCATAGAGGCTAGTTCACAGAATGGGGAGGGGTCCAACAGAAAGATAGTTACTGAATGTAAGTAACTTGTTCTTCTGAGGTGTAATTCTAACTGCAGATTACTCACGTTGTGCATAGATAGCACAATGAGCAGGTAAAATTCCCCTGTCAATAGGCCTGTTTGGCAGCCGTAGCGGCTGAAGCCTGAAGCCGAAGCCTGCCAGGGATGCCAGAGACGCTGTATGCTATGTGCTGGGCTCCGGGAGGGTAGCGTGAGCCGAGCTGCTATTACAGAGGGGGCGAGAGGCGCTGAAAGAGAGGCACTGAAGGAGAGCTGGGTTGGGAGGCCTCACCAGTGCCTTGTCAGCGCTCTAACATCAGTGTCTTCCAACGCCTTCAAGTTCCAGTGCTTTCCCGGCGCCCTGCCATCTTCCCGCTTTCTGGTTACCAGCGGCCGTAGCAGCCCACAACAACACGATTGTAGTGTCCCGAGGCGCAGGGTAGCGTTCCAGTCTACCCGCGCCGTCAGGGGTACGTCAGCATTGACGCGTGACGTAACGCGTCTGGTATAAATAAAGGTGGGCGTGGCCAACGGAGTTAGTCGGGACCACGCGGAGTCTAAGTGCGGTGTCCTAGTCATTATTTATGCGGCAGCGCCGCGTGTACAAACGCGAGCGCATTTAGGCCCACCACACTGGCAACGAGGGTCAAAGTACCCATGCTGTATCCATAATCCCTCTCTCACCTCAACATGCACCCCCAGAGTGCCAGCCCTCGGGAGACCCGCGATTTTCGCAGTGGGCCAGAGAAGGGAGTGTCTCCAGTCGATGGTGCCAGACAGGGGTGATCCCCAGGGCCTCTGCCAATGCCCTAGAAGAAGGTGAAGACGGAGCAAGCCCCACCACGCAGAGGACAGAGCCAGTGTCCCTGCGCCAAGTGACCCTACGTCAAAACCCAGGTCAGAGTGGCCGGACTGTCGTCCAGAGGAAAGAAGGGTGAGCTGACCCACGCCCCAGAACCACGTGAGCCTGCAGCAGCGCACAGGTCGGTGCAGCCAGATGGGAGGCAAGTGGGGAAAGAGCAGGAAAGAAGGGCGGCCACAGGGGGTACCCCAACATCACCGTTGGCGCCCAGAACAGCCTAGAACCGGACATTAAAGAGGTGACGGTGCACGTGCTGTGAGGAAGGTCTACGCACGTGTCAAAATGGCGTCAATCCCCGCCATTGTACCATTTGTAGTAGACGAGGCCCTGTCATCCCTAGCTTCAAGATGGAAAGACTGGACAGATCGCCTCCAAATCTACTTTGAGGGGGCAGACGCAGAGCTCTACTCCTCCATCTCGGAGGTAAAGACATCCACAGAATATACAAAACGCTAGTGGAAGCCACGCTAAAGACATACTACACCCTCCTCAATGCTTTGAACGTGCACTTTGAGCCTATGGCGAGCAAAGACTATGAAAGGTTTATCTTCCGTCAAGCCAAGCAGGAAGCTGAGGAGTCGCTGGACGCATTCCACTGGAGATTGAAGGAGTTAGCCAGTACGTGTGGATTCCGCGATGAACAGGAAGAAATCCGAGGACAGATAATTCAAGGGTGTTACTCTTCCAAACTTAGAGTCGCCATCCTCCAGGAAGATGGCAAACCACTGGCAGACATCCTCAAGCTAGGGTGCTCCAAAGAACTGTCGCTGGCCAGAGCCTCCCACAAGGAAGCAGCCCTTCATCCGGCCCATCAAAGTGGAGCAGGTCAACATGGCGAAGCAAGCGAACGTCGTGAAGCCAAAAGCACGCCAATATGGAGGCAGAAAACAGCAAGACAAGCACAAAGAATGCGGCTACTGTGGAGGCCAACCCCACTGCATGCAGGACTGCCCGGCGAAAGGAAAGAAGTTCAGCGCATGTGGGTGGATGAACCACTTTGCAGCGGTATGCAGATCGACAAAGACCAAGAGAGAAGCAGCACATGCTGTGGTGGAGGAACGAGACAGCGAAGATATGGACGTCGACATGAGCGACTACCCGGTCCATTATGTATTCGCTATCGACCAGCCACAAAGGAAGAAGCGACGCCTCCCGAAGTGCCGTATCAAGATCCATCAGCAAGACGTGAGAGCCACCATCGACACAGGAGCATCCATTGAGCTGATGGCGGCAGTGGCGTCACTAGGGTTGGTGTCACCCAGTGCGGTAACTCATGGTGTCACCCCCTCACGACTTACTCCATGATGGACCGCCTCCGAGTCCGCCAGTGACTGGCGGACTCGGAGGAGGTCCTTCATGCGGTAAGTCGCGGCCAAAGCTTGCTGACTGCCCTCCTTACATTCATTTATTGAATGTTTAAATGTTTAATCACTAATTGTAGAAATATAAAAGAAAACTGTTTATAAACATTTGTAAGTAAGGTGGGCTCAACAGCAAAGGCGCGGCATATGAATGTTTTTTCGCCACTGTGTTCTTAACCACTCTGCCCCTCCCCCCCCCGACCCTCCCGTACGCTTTGAAATTGACTCTCAAAGAGACTCATCTTTAGATCTACCCATCTGAATGCTCACTGAGAACTGGCGCTCTGAGAGGTGTGAACGGGATTATTTCCTTTAGAGTATTGTAGGTGAAAATCAAAACAATTTATTAAGATTGGCTAAACTCTTCTAAACTTACACTTGAATGGATGCGAACGCATTTTAGCTTTTACCAAAAAAATACCAGTATACTCATGGCACTACAACTAACAGTTTTACCCCCGTTGACCTTCTGTACTTTACTTGCCAACCTAGGTACGCTGATGCAGATTACATATACGGATTTCCTGACCCGTTATATATGGTGCCCCGGTGTTTTTAGGCTTTCTTACATTAATGAGTCCAGCAGATTAGATTTGCATTACATGCTACATAAACTCGGATAACTCAAAACTTATTATGCACAGTAAACATTACCAGTTTCTTTCCACTTGATCACATGGCAATTCGAAGTTATGATTAATCTATGCAATCAGTTGTTGCCCATATGTTCTTGAATGAGACAGGGGACTTGCACCCCTCCCTCCACCCCTCTTTCCCCCCCCCCCTCCTCGACTGTCCCCATACACTGCATGTAGCCTCGTTGGACCCCACCTTACACTAGATGCCCCGCACCGGAACCTGCAACGATCTCCCCCCTATTTCCCCCCTCCCCTGCCTCTCACACTCTCCCAACCCCCAGTTTTCCCAGCCACTATATGGGCGTAGGGAACAGTTTGTTTACTGGTCGAGTCCTCGGACTAGACCCTATTTCCTTGTTTTAAGTGAAGACACAAGAGAAGACACGTTACAAACAAGAGACAATCCCTCGAGACCTCATGCCGCCTGCGCATTGCGGAGACGGGACTCTATTCACATACCACAGGAGGTCCATATGGACATATGGCCACAAACGTGTTACACGTGGATAATACACACTGCTTATTGGACGCTGTCATGTCCCTAGCGTCCTCCCAGTGCTGTAACTGGGAGAACTCACTGACACTCTACCGCTCAGTACTCTGCACCCTACCCAACATGGTTGCGGACTAACCCTGCTGACTACATCTGCGCACTCCTATGCCTCAGTGAGCTATACTAATGCACACATCACCAGTAAAAGAGCAGCCGCACTGCCTCAGCGTTGGGAACGCATACATAATTGATTCCCCTCCCCCCTTTTTCGATTATCCACAGCTGACTGGTACACGACCTTTGGGACTTGGGGGGGATACATTCATGAGGGAAATGCTGGGTGACCACTGCGACACGAATCTTGAGGATAAAATGTAAAACCATGAGATCTGCCATTAACGTCATTAGTCAACAGATGGTTATACTAACTGGCACATGGAACTCGCCGCCGGACCACCGGGTTGTCGGCTGAATGGCTGTGTCATCCTGCTCAGAACCTAGCAGACTATTATCTGCTTACACAGTCTTTGTAGAGATGTGGATTGTGAATTGTATGATAACCGCATACTGCATAATAAAGATCTTCTTAATAAATTTTTTTTAAAAATGATTAATCTATGCAATAGTGTTCCTTCCTGTGAAAAGACAGAAGTAGAGAAACCTGCCACAGATCTTGACAAGGTTTCTCTTTGTGTGCCCCTTTTCTGCAAGAGGAAGGACTAACGTGTCAGGTTAATGATCTGTTCTCGAAAGACTCTTATGGTGCACACAAGGGTTGAAATCTAAGATGGGCTGCACCGGAATTTCTCTCTTTGTATTTAATGTTACCCACGGGCAATCACGCAAGGCCAACACAGGGAACCTGCATATAATAGAAAGAAGTGCACACTTTTGGAGCAAAAACACACCGACTCGAAATGTGCCACTGCCACTGCCAGGCAGTCGTACTTTGAATCTTACTAGAGACCCAGTTACTAGCTGCATGGAGAAAGCAGCAGTGTAAACAGACGGCTTGAGTGGTGCCGACTGTTCCTGCCATAGTATTCTTTCTGAGGAGTGAACTTAACAGTTGCCCTCTGAGGCTCTGTCCAGAAGTCGACATACAGAAGCACGTTACCTTTCTGCGCGCAGAGTATTCAACTAGCAAATCTCCTCTTTCAAAGCACAGGGCGATCTCCGGGCATCTTCTTATGTAAAGGGAAATCAAACGCGCTCCTTTCGACAACACCCTTCACGTGAGTTGAAAACGGCGGGTCAGGGAGCCACGTCATGTGAGTGACGATGGGACGCCAACGACGTATAGCTGAGCTTATTGGACAAATAATTTTGCAGTAGGCCGGGTAATGAGATTGCACGGAAACCCCTATAAATCTGTGCCCGTCGCAGATTAGGCTTCTGTCAGAAAGATAATGATGTCCTAGAGACTTTAACCCGCGCAATAGACTTTTATCAATTTTGAACACTGACTTTTTTTCAACAAAATAATAAACCCTTTATTTCAAATATATACTATATTATTGCATTCTTTCTATAGTTTCTGGTCATGCACTTCATTTAGCACGCCCTAAAACCAGGGGGCGAGTACACAGAATGCACTGCTGCATTGCCTGAACATTTTTGCATTACATTGCAGATTAGCAAATGCAATACCACGTGTGCGCCACCTGACCAATGCCAATTCGGTATTTTATACTAGCTTTTAGGTACAAACATCGGCGGAAAACTGCACAGGCACCAACGCAATATATATTCGGGTCACGGGTGCATTGCCGGGGAGCTCAGAGGTGTGGGTATGGTGGCTTATTACGGATGTTTGAAGCCGTGCACGGTAAACTCGAATATTTCACACCGTTATTCTCTGTGACACCTGCACTATTACGGCTGTTTTCAGTGTAGGAGTAACAATAACAAAAAACGTCATTGTGAATAAACACCAGTCCACCTCCCAACCTGATTGATTATGCCATGGAAACGATCGGGACCACCCTCTATGAAAAGAGCACCTCAATAAGCAAGGCGCGAGACCACTGACAAACAAGGGTTCCTCATCACCTGGGGTGACACCGTGAGTGAGCCTCTGCTTTAAATCGCTACATAAATCAGGACTCTTGTTTTATGTAGCGATTTAAAGCAGAGGCTCACTCACGGTGTCACCCCATATGATGGTGTCACCCGGTGCGGTCGGCACCCCCCGCACCCCTCTAGTGACGCCACTGGATGGCGGCCAATGTATATAACCAACTAAGCGCCCGGCCCCCATTACGCGAAGCCAAACTCAGAGTGTTCGCGTACGGACAGAAGACGCCTATTCCCCTAATAGGGTGTTTCAGGACGGAGCTGCAGCACCAAGACCTGAAAGTACCCACCACCGTATATGTCACCAAAGAGGGCAGCGGCATGCTAGTCAGTGGGCAATCAGCAGAAGAATTAAAGCTTATATCATTCGCCATGGCCGTACTGGAGGAAGAGGTAGACACCATCATGGAAGAGTTTGATGAAGTCTTCAAAGGCATTGGGTGCCTAAAAGGGAAGGAAGTCTCCCTCCACATTGACCCATCGGTCCAACCCGTAGCGCTGAGGCATAGGCGCATTGCGTTCCACCTGAGGAAAAAAGTCGAAGAGGAGCTGGAGATTTTGGAAAAGCAAGGTATCATTGAAAAGGTCAGTGGACCCACTCCGTGGGTGTCCCCGATCGTGGTAGCCCGCAAGCCGAAGCAACCAGGGCAATTCCGCATCTGTGTGGACATGCGCCTCCCGAATGCAGCTGTGAAGAGGGAACGACACCTAACCCCCACCATAGACGACATCCTGGGAGAGTTGAACGGTGCAAGATGGTTCTCGAAGATGGACCTTCGCTCTGGGTATCATCAACTACCACTCCATCCAGACTCTCGCTACATAACTACTTTTTCCACGCACGTGGGCCTCAGACGGTACCGGCGCCCAAATTTCGGAATTTCTAGTGCCGCGGAGGTATTTCAAAATACCATTCGAGAAGTCCTCAGTGGACTACCAGGAGTCCTAAATGTGAGCGACGACCTATTAATCTATGCATCGTCCATAGAAGAGCACCATCAGAGGTTGAGGGGAGTCCTTCAAAGGATCAAGGAATCTGGCCTGACCCTACACCGCGTGAAGTGCCAATTCTTACAAAACAAAATCAGTTTCTTTGGCTACACTTTCTCAGATCAAGGCATAGCACCAGACCCAGGTAAAGTGAGGGATGTTCAAGAAGCCCCAGCCCCATCCAACATCTCGGAGATGAGAAGCTTCCTGGGCATGGTAAACTTCTGTGGGCGTTTCGTACCCGACCTGTCCAACCTCACAAAGCCTCTTCGGGAACTGACGAAGTCCACTCCAACATGGCAATGGGGCCAAGAGCAGGAACTCGCTTTCAAAGCCACTAAGGCCGCCCTGTCAGCAGATACGACACTATCCTATTTTGACCCATCCAAGTCCACCAACGTGGCCGTTGACGCCAGCCCTTACGGATTAGGGGGAGTGCTAACTCAGCTTCAGAGCAATGGCGAGTGGGCCCCCATCGCCTACGCCAGCCACTCCCTAACAGCCACGGAGCAGAGATACTCGCAAATAGAGCGGGAGGCGATTCATTGGGCCTGCCGGCATTTCCATGTCTACGTCTATGGCCATCCTTTTACGGTGGCAACAGATCACAAGCCTCTCATACCCCTGTTTCATGGTTCAGCATCGAAGCCGCCACCAAGGATCGAGAAGTGGATACTCCAACTGCAAGGGTATGATTACAGGGTAGAGTACAAACCCGGATCGACGAATCCAGCAGACTACCTTTCAAGGCACCCCCGTATGGCCACCAAGGCAGAGAGAGAAGAGGCGGAGGACACCGAAGAATATGTTCGGATGGTGACAGAAAGAGTCTAGAGACGATCGTGGAAGCCACCCAGAGTGACGAGTGCCTGCAACTAGCAGCGGCAGCTGTCCGATCTAATGACTGGCGCCCCATTCAAGCCACCTTGAGCAAGAGGACACCACAAGCCAGGGCAACGCTGGAGTCCATCATGAGGGTAAAAGGAGAGCTGTCCCTCGACAACCAAGGATGCCTACTACGAGGGCCGAGGCTAGTCATGCCCGCCAGCCTAACACAGCAGGTGGTAGAGTTGGCACACAGAGGACACCAAGGCATGGTGAAGACCAAAAGCCGATTAAGAGCTAAGGTGGGATTTCCCGGCATGGACACGATGGTGGAGCAGGCCGTCAAAACGTGTACCTGGTGCCAAGCAGCGGGGCAACCAAATCGCCCTCACCCAATCATCACGGAAGACAACCCGCAGAGACCTTGGGAGTGCGTAAGTGCGGCTTTCGGGCACCTTCCTGATGGACGCTACGCACTAGTAATTATTGACGACTTCACAAAGTATCCTGAGGTAGAAATCATCGAAAGCCAGACAGCCACAGAGGTCATCACCAAATTTGAGAAGACCATAGCCACGCACGGAATCTTCGAAGTAGTCAAGATGGACAACGGTCCCCCCTTTCAGGGGCAGGAATTTGCAGACTACCTAAAGAGCTGGGGGATCCATCACCGAAAAGTAACTCCACGCTGGCCCCAAGCCAATGGGGAAGTGGAAAGATTTATGCGCACGCTCAACAAGGCAATACGCATTGCATATGCAGATGGATCACCGTTGGAGAGAGCCATCTATAGTTTTCTGCGGGAGTACCGTTTGACCCCACACCTCACGACTGAGGCGGCACCGGGCACAGTGTCCATGGGCCGAGTGGTCAGAGACACCATCCCACATCACCCGACATGGACCCCAGCCCAAGTCGACGCGGCAAGGACCCTAGCCAACCGAACCCACTCCAACGACCAGGCCAGTCAGCGGAAAGGAGCCAAAGAATCTGACATTCAGCCAAGAGACCAAGTCTATGTTAAGGATCGATATCCTGGAAGTAAGTTCCGACTCCCATTTGAACACCGGCTGTGGACTGTACTCCGCCGAACCAGCACCATGGGGACAGCTCAGAGGGGAACTGAAACCGTCACCCGCAACATCTGTTTCTTTCTTCAAGAAGGTGCACCCAGGCACGCCCGCTCATCAGGAGTGCGACCCATGAGGAGCGAACCAGGGTCAACACGGAGACAATAGTGAGTCGGAACCGGTGGAGCAGGACAGCCCGGAAGAAGAGGACCTGATGGACTCAGGAAATCAACAACTACCAGCAACCCCGGGAACAAGCCTGCCAAGCTCTCCAGATACCAGCCGGGGGAGTGGCACACCCACTAGGGCATCCCCACCGGTGCCCCTTTCCCCCACGGAGGATAATCTAGATATGGGCTGCGAAACAATCCGGTGCCCTCCTCCCAACTGGCGGACTTTCTGGTGTGATGATCCAAGGACAATGAACCAGAGACTGGTAACAGATCTACCTTTTTCCTTTGTGTATTGATATGGGTTTTTTCTGTTTAATAAAGGTTAGAAGGAATGTAGTGTCCCGAGGTGCAGGGTAGCGTTCCAGTCTACCCGCGCCGTCAGCGGTACGTCAGCATTGACGCGTGACGTAACGCGTCTGGTATAAATAAAGGTGGGCGTGGCCGACGGAGTTAGTCGGGACCACGCGGAGTCTACGTGCGGTGTCCGAGTCAATATTTATGCGGCGGCGCCACGTGTACAAACGCGAGTGCATTTAGGCCCACCACAGGGATGGCAGAGGCTGAGGCAGGGGCGTCAGCTTTGAGGAATCCACCCTACTCAGCTCAAGACACTCCAAGATACTGCATCACTAGGAGGTAGGAACAGAGAGCAGTAAGAAACAGAGCTGGGCAGGGAAGCAAGAGTGAGCGAGAGTGCAGCTAGTGGCGGTTGCAGAGTGTAGAGCCCAGGGAGCCTGCTGAGGCGGCCCAACTAGGTTGGGTGCGGCTTGCGGAGCTCCTAGTGTGTCCTGCTCTCTGGCTACCCCTTGCCCTAGCCTCTGTCCCTTTTGTTAAACTGCCCCTCTTCATGCTAACTTTACGTTGACTTTGGCTGCTCCCTGCTGTCTTCCCCTTGCCCTGCTCTCCCCAGGAGGTGGCATCAGGCATCAAGTTTAGGCACCAGGACAAAAAAAGGACAGGACAAAAAAAAGGGTCTAAAGGGGTCATAAGGGCTTAAAGGGACAAAGGGTACAAAGACATTTGCCTTCAATCGCCCATCTGCCCATCAATCCATCAACCCATTTATGAGACTCATTGCCTCCGAGCTTAACAGTGGGGCAGTGTGTGCAGAGAGAAAACTTAGTCTTAAGAAGATTCTCATCAATAATATCTCGGCAATACTGCTCAACAACACAAAGGTATGAAGCATGAAGAAGAACAAAGAATGAGGTCAGGGAGAGAAAGACGGTCAGTCACCACTGTCCTCACGAACAGGAAAAAAAAGAGTAAAATATTGGGTGAGTCTGGCAAAGGACTAACCACTGCAGGACTTTATACCCACTTGGCAAACAACACTCTAGTGGCAATCGAAGGTGTTTCACCAGGAAAGACATCTAAAATCGGCTTCCAACCTAAAATATATATGAAAGTATCCATTTAAAAAGATGCTGGGGGCTTATTGAACTTCAACAACCCCGAATCAAGAGGGCTTCTTTCTCCATTGCATCCAGAGGTCTTACCTCTGACAGATATAGCAGCACTATCAACTACACTACAAACTACACTGCCAGAAAAGGCTCAAAAACTGAACCAAGACAAGGCAAGAACAGCACAAGACGCAGAGAGTTCTAATGCTATTGAATATCAAGAACAACATGAAAATGGCAAATGGAGGAAAGAAAGGAGAGGGACAAGCAGGAGCCTTTCGCAGGCGCAGGAGCTGGAGGCATGAAAGCACGGAGCCCACGGGCAAGCATGCCATTGCTTACTACTGATCAGCAAGGAGACCATCAACAAATTTAAAACTTGAATGATTCGGGCAAGTGGAAGATTCCATTGGAGCCAAACATTTTGATTGTTCCCAACTCGAACTTGAACCCATACCGGTCAGAGGATTTACAGGATCAACAGGACAGCAAAAATGGCGATCTCTATTCACCCACCCGATCTACGCAAAAGTTTTCCCAAATATCCAAACAAATCATAGAGCATCAGCTAGAGAACGCACTGGAAGCGGAGGCAGAAAAAATCCTAATTCAGTGGGCCATTTGAAATAGACGCACAGTCATTGAATATGCGAGAGGAAATGGTTAACAGCCTGGAGAACAATACACAACGAGGAACCCCCAAGGATGATGAAAATTAAGCGCCATACCTCACTACTGAGGAATGGGCAAAGTTGGTAACCTCTTATCTACCTGATGTACCTCAGGCCGAAGGGATCAAAACACAGTTAGACGTGCCAACTGAGGAACCCTCAATGGGCTCAAAGTATTTAAGGGGATCACTCCTTAATACTATGCAGCTCTCGCTTAAGGCAATGCAATATCACCCAGATAAAATGGACATACAATTATCTCTCCTCAACTTTCTGGCGGTCCACGTCTCGAATATCGACAATACACTGACATAGATGAGCAAACTCATCAAGAGTGTACAAGATGACACCCAAATTGTCCATTCAAGTTGCTCTTGCTTCACATAGATAAACTCTCAACCTTACCGACACTCATGGGGGAGCTCCTCATCGATTTAAAAGAGACAAAAAAAGCTGCAGAACCAACAAACACCACAACTCAAGTCAAAACTATGGAGAAATACGATCTAGAAACAACACCACAGCAACACCCAGTGCGAGGAGCCTTCAGTTCCCCTGACAAAACCCAAGGGTCCCAGAGTCAAATCAACTTGATGGAGAAAAAGCCCGATATTCAAGAAGAACAAGGGGCTGAATATCTCCCCGTAAAAGGGGCTCAATTCGCTCAAGATGTGGATCCTGGACCGGAGCATGCCCATAAGGAACTCATTAACTTTCAACAACAAGAAAAAAAGCTGGTACAAGAAGGGATCACAGACCATGATACACCAGGACAAGTCCGGGGTATTGGGGTGATAGATAAAATAAGTTCTGGGCAGAAAAACCGCCAGACACAGAAGAGAAAGCGGAGAAATAAGTTAATTACCAACAAGAATGCTCCCATTAAGTCATATTTCCTGCCACCTGCCACAACCCAAATATGAGATCAATCTGCGCCAAGCGCAAACAGAGCATTGACATCCCCACAGCCCTCACAAAGCTCAGAGACACTCTCCAATCGAACCGACAGCCCCACACTGAAGATTTCTTCTGCCCAAGGAAGTGGCACGAACAAGGAGCACACATTGAAACCAAGCATGCAGTAAACACCATTACCCCTGTCAATGACCACCACAGCTACTCAGACAAATCATATGAGCAATGATAACCCAAGGAGCTTCAATTCAAACATCAGGATGGACAATCACCCTACTGCTACTAGAGGAATCTCTGCATTAAAACATATAGCAAAAACGTCAGCTAGGCCACGGGCCAATGAATTAACAGTAATGGCTCCGACAAACTCTGGAATTAATGAGGAGCTGCAAGCCGGCTGTTGACATGAGGGGTCCGCTACAGCGGCTGTTGACATGAGGAATCAAAGATAATTCTGTTCATCCCGGAATATAAATCAAAAGGGAGAGGGGACATCTTGAATAGAGGCAATATTCTGCTAACTAGCATCAGTACCCAAACAGAAATTGTCTCACGTGTCCTGGAGTCCGTAGAATTTGAATGCCAAAAACATCTGGCATACCAAGAAATATCAAAAACAACCTGGGCAACACAGGATATAGCAGAGAAAATAATGAGCGAAGAACAAAAACTGAAAACCTGGGGGATAATATTAAAACACCAGAAAGAAACAGGTTACCTAAAAGCTGTATTATACAAGGTGCAGACATTTGATGGTCATAAACCAGGGCATATGGGTGATACAAGGCAAACCTATTCGGTCCTCAAAGAAGCTCGCAACGCAGAATCCAACACCTGGAATCCCAGGCTAGTCGATTAGAATAAGATGTCAAACAACTGGTCCTGGATATCCTGAACTATCAGGGCAGAAAATCAGTAAATAAAGCCCATCAATTAAAGCTTTGTTCATGGAATATCAATGGACTAGTGTCCAAAGCCATGGATAAAGAACTTTTGCTCTATTTCCAAGATTTTGACCTCATTCTATTGCAAGAGAACTGGCTGGTTGAGCCACTGCAAATGCAAGGATATAAGTCCTATCACCTTCTGGCTTGCAAGGAAGCCAAGATCGGTGATCCAAACGGTGGTCTCTCAATCTTCACGTCCACAATAACCAGAGCCAAGGAACTATTTAACACGGCAACAACAACTAATGGTATACAAGCAATTAAGTTGGAGTTAACAGGTCTTGCTAATAAATCGCAGTTAACACTTGTTAACATTTACCTCCACCCACGGGATGAAAAGGCCGGTGCCAAATTGTTGGTTTCTGATTTGTCAGGACTTCTTGAAGAAGAGGCCTCCCCGAATCTTTTAGTATCGGGAGACTTTAACATGCTTCTAACAGGGCCTTACGAAAGAGATGAAATAGTTGAAGAACTGTTCCGGGTCTGGGTGGATTCCACATCAGGAAGCAAGTAAGAGGGGCAAGCAAACCAGCTCAGCAAGGCAGCTCTTGAGGGATCTGGAAAATTTGAGTTTGGTCACGCTGAACGGGCGCTTCTTGGGAGATTGCCCACCGGCAGCCACGTTTCATAGCGCACTTGCAAACACAATAATTGACCACACTTTCACGTCATACTACCTGTTTAATAAAATAGTTGACTTCAGGATAGGCAGCTCAGACTACAGTGACCATCCACCACAAGAGATTATTCAGGATGCTTATGGCACTACATCTACCAAACAACCAGTCCGCTTAGACTCGGTGTTCACAACCAACCCATGAAGAATTAAATGCCAAATTCCTAACTTGGATAAATTCCTGCTTGAGGCAAAAAACCTGTGGGAGGAAAAAAAAGAACGAGAACTAGGAAGTGCTAGTAAGCTGGGCTAAATTCACCGAAAATCTTGGCACACTCCACTCAAGAGAAGAAGGGAGGGAGGTATCCAGAGTAGTTATGGCCCGACAAAGGTCTTACTCCACACCACTGAGCACGCAAGTCTACCATCTAAGAGGAGCGAAATTAAAACAATTAAAGCAATTAAAGCAAGGAATAAACAGAGCAATACAAAAACTCAGCCGGGTAGGGCCAGATGTTAACCTCCAAGCCGAGCTAAGACTACTAAAAACTAGCAAGAAAAAACGTATCTGGGAAGCACGCCGCGAAGCCACAGAAACTGCATGGGCCAAAATTCTCCACGATGCGAAAGCCAAAAACAGCGCCACGCTCTAGCACACAGTGAAGAGAATACAGAATCCAAGGGCTCTTGGAATAAACTCTCACATCACCGAAGAGGAATGGTTTAAGTACCTATGGGATCATTTTAATAGTGGGTAAACAAACAATACACAGAAAGCTCTGGAGTACTGCAGAGCCGTCTCTGGCCAATCAAAACAAGACGATGAGGCTAATCACGGATTCACGACAAAACAGATTATGAGTAGAATCTCCAAGGGCAGAGCTGAGGGCGCACCAGGTCCCATTGGTATACCACTGATTCTATACAAGCGAGACTCAGACTGTTGGGCAGCTGAACCCCTGCCACTCTTCTTGCACATTATGGAGACAGAAAAAATACCAGACTCTTGGAAGGGCTCCATTATCTCTCCGATATATAAGAAAGGTAGCAAAAACAACACAGAAAACTATACAATGGTTGCATTAATAGATAATGAAGCCAAATACTATACAGGATTTCTGTTGGAAGAACTCACAGAATGAGCATCCAAATGGCATCAATTCCAATTAATCAATCAGGCTTTCAGAAAAGCATGGTCACATCGACAAACATACTGGCACTATAACTTTTAATAGATGCTACTAAACATATCATAAAACCGCTATATGACCGCTTCATAGATTATACAGCTGCATTCAATAGCATCGATAGGAATAAACTCTGGCAAAAGCTCTCCAAAATGAAAATTAATACTGTACTTTTGAACCAGCTGATCTTACTTCACCGTGAAACGTGGATACAAATAAAGCTAGGTGCTGGAGAAAGCATATCACGGAGAATCCCGACAACCAAGGGGCTGAAGCAGGGGTGCGTGCTGGTGCCAATCTTGTTCAACCTGTTTATGGCAGACCTCTCGCCAGGATTGGACAAGTGCAATCATCACGCCCAAACCAGAGATTTTCTTCTCTCGAACTTACTCTATGCAGATGATTTGGTTCTGATTAGCCGCACCCCAATCTATATATATAAAAACGAATGTATGTCTGTCTGTCTGTCTGTTTGTCTTTTATGCATTACTACACCATTCATCCGATCGCCATGAAACTTTGGGAAGTTGTTGAGTACACTCCTGCGAAGGTTTCTGGCATAATTTATTTTTAAATATCGTCCCCCCAGGGCCCTCATAATCTTTCGAATACCGCGCGGAATTACAAAAATCATCAGTGGCTCAGTGCACGTGCTAAATTGGCAGCTACGAACAATGATGTAAATGCCATCAATTTCAGCATTCAAAATGGAATACAAGGCGAAGCGACAACGTATAAGTCCATCGCTACTGTGATGAATCAAGACTAAGTTGTCAATTACCCAACGGAATACTTGAATTCACTGGATTTGCCTGGTATGCCACCGCACATTTTGACATTGAAAATTGGCGTGCCTATCATTCTTCTCTGAAACATCAATCCACCACGACTTTGCAATGGTACAAGACTTTCGGTGAAAAAGATGATTAACAATGTCATCGAAGCTACACTTTTGAATGGGAAATTCAAGGGGGAAGATGTACTGTTGCCACGTATTCCAATGATCGCTCAGCCCTCCACAGGGCTTGGTCGCCCCACTCACTGCTGCCGCTCCTGCCTGCCTTTGCCGCCTCCTGCCTGCAGATTCCTTCGCTCGCTGCCCGCTGCTCCTGGGAATTTCCCGCTGCTCCTGGGAATTTCCCGCCGCTGCCTCCCTGCTGCCCCACCCCCCTGTGATTCCATTCGCCGCCCCGCTCCCGCCACCCAGCTGCTCCTCCCTCCCGGCTCCTTACTTAAGGGGACCGTAGGGGACCACAGAGTGTGACCGCTCAGCCCTCCACAGGGCTTGGTCGCCCCACTCACTGCTGCCGCTCCTGCCTGCCTTTGCCGCCTCCTGCCTGCAGATTCCTTCGCTCGCTGCCTGCTGCTCCTGGGAATTTCCCGCTGCTCCTGGGAATTTCCCGCTGCCCGCTGCTTCTTGGAATTTCCCGCCGCTGCCTCCCTGCGGCCCCGCCCCCCTGTGATTCCATTCACCGCCCCGCTCCCGCAACCCAGCTGCTCCTCCCTCCCGGCTCCTTACTTATGACGCCCCCAGAGCGACCGCGCAGCGGACGCGCCCAGCGGACGCGCCGATTGAGCGCCGAAGGTGCGCCAAAGGTAAGCCCATCTGCACCCGTCCGCGCCTGGCCCGCGCCCAGCGCCAGGACCCCTGGCCCTCCCCGCCGAGGCAAGACGACCCGACTGACCTACGACGCCGCCACTCTCAACGCACTCAATGCCGGCCGGACCCACGCCTGCTGCCGAGCCACCCCGAGACGCACCCACGGACCCTTCACATGCTGCACCTGCAAGTTCACCTGCCTCCGAACCTGCCCTGCACCCGCCAAGACAAACACCAGCAGCAACCACCTCAAGTGCATCCTGATCAACACCCGCTCCGTCCACAGACACGCCGTGGAACTCTGGAACCTCCTCGACGCTACATCACCGGACGTCGCCTTCCTCACGGAAACCTGGATGAACGCCTCCTCTGCACCCGACATCGCCATCGCCATCGCCATCCCGGACGGGTACAAGATCATCAGGAGGGACCGCATCAACCAGACCGGAGGTGGCATCGCCATCGTCCACAGGAACACCATCCGCATCACGACCGACGCCAACGACTCCTTCGCCGCAGCCGAACATCTCCACTTCCAGATTCACACTGACCCTAAGACGACCCTTAGAGGCACCCTCGTCTACAGACCCCCGGGACCACGCACACAATTCAGCGAAGACATCACAGACTTCATCAGCCCGCACGCCCTCCCCTCCACTGACTACATCCTCCTCGGGGACCTCAACTTCCACCTGGAGAACAACAAGGACCGCAACACCACCGCCCTGCTGGAAAACCTCGCCAACCTCGGACTCAAGCAACTGGTCAACACCCCCACCCACTACGCCGGCCACACGCTTGATCCCGTCTTCTCTTCCAGCAAGTACATCACCTTCAGCCACGCCACCGGACTCCACTGGACCGACCACAGCTGCGTCCACTTCAGCTTCAAAAGATCCACGACCCACCACCACCCGCAACAGGTACCTCACAGGAATTGGAGCAAGATCACCGCAGACCAGCTCACCACCTTCCTCAGCCAGAGCCCACCCGCCAACACAACGGACCCCAACGAAGCAGCCCGCAACTTCACACAGTGGCTGACCGCCTGCGCCGACGACCTCGCGCCACTGAAGAACCCTCCCAGCAGACCCAGAAGCAAGAAGTCATCCTGGTTCACCGACGACCTCAAGGACTCCAAGAAGACCTGCCGCACCCTCGAGAAAGCCTGACTCCTCGACCGGACCACCGACAACATGACCGCCCTCAAACACGCTACCCGCAAGCACCACCAGCTCATCCGCACCACCAAGAAGAAATCCCTGAAGGAACGACTGGACAACAACGTCCACGACAGCAAAGAGCTCTTCACTATCGTCAAGGAGTTCTCCAACCCCAGCACCGGCACCAACGACATCACTCCGTCACAAGACCTCTGCGACTCCCTCGCCTCGTTCTTCCACCGCAAGATCGCCGACATCCACAACAGCTTCGGCACCCCACCCACGCACCCAACCGTCGAACCAACGCCCCCCCACCGCCACCCTTCGCACCTGGACCACGGTGACCACCGAAGACACAGCCCGCACGATGAACACCATCCACTTCGGATCACCAACCGACCCCTGCCCACACCACGTCTTCAACAAGGCCGACCACCATCGCACCCCAACTCCGGAACATCATCAACGCCTCCTTCAACACCGCCACCTTCCCGGAGAGGTGGAAGCACGCCGAGATCAGCGCCCTCCTGAAGAAACCTACAGCGGACCCCACCGATCTCAAAAACTTCCGCCCCATCTCGCTCCTCCCTTTTCCTGCTAAAGTCATCGAGAAGATCGTCAACAGACAGCTGACCGCCTTCCTTGAGACGAACGGATCCCTCGACCCCTCGCAGTCCGGCTTCAGAGCCAACCACAGCACCGAGACCGCCCTCATCGCAGCCACCGACGACATCCGGACCCTGCTCGACAAAGGGGAAACAGTGGCCCTCATCCTCCTGGACCTCTCCGCTGCGTTCGACACGGTCTGCCACCGCACCCTAGTCCAGCGCCTCAGCAACATCGGTATCCAAGAGAAGGCACTGGAGTGGATCATCTCGTTCCTCGCCGGAAGAACACAAAGAGTCCGCCTCCCCCCGTTTCGCTCCGAGGCCACCGAAGTCATCTGCGGCGTCCCGCAAGGATCTTCACTCAGCCCCACCCTCTTCAACATCTACATGAAACCTCTCGCAGCCATCGCACGCCAGCACAACCTCAACATCATCTCTTACGCCGACGACACCCAGCTGATCCTCTCCCTCACCAGAGACCCCGACACCGCCAGAACCTGCCTACACAAAGGGATGAAAGACGTCGCCGAGTGGATGAAGGACAGCCGCCTGAAACTGAACTTGGACAAGACGGAAGTCCTCATCCTGGGATCTTCGCCCTCCGCCTGGGACGACTCCTGGTGGCCCCCAGCCCTGGGCACCACCCCCTACCCTCCACTTCTGCGCCCAACAAGTATACCACTCGCCCCTCAAACCTCTTCACTCATCACTCCCCGCGCTGGCCCTCTATCCCCGACCGCAGCCACCGGCCGCCCCCGTCGCACCCTACACCCCCTCTCTGACCGAGACTTGCACACTCTACTCCGCTCATATGGCCCAGGTCCCACAAAACTCCCACCCACCACACACCTTCCCATACCCACGATTCTCACAAATCCCCTCAGGCCCCCCACGCGGAGCAATAGAAGCTCCGTCCCCTGTAATCTCAGAAAAGTCCCCCTCTCCCTAGAACACTCTCCCACTCTCCTCACCCCCAGACTAAAGTGTATCCTGCTCAACTGCAGATCGGCCCCGAGACACTCCTCCGGCATCGCGGATCTCATCTTATCAATGGACCTCGATCTAGCATTCTGACTGAAACGTGGCTAACTGAAGCCTCCACACCTATAATGGACATACTAGTCCCCCCCAACTATCACATTATTAGACTCGACAGAAATGGCAAGACGGGCGGGAGAATCGCATGCATCTACAGGAGCAACCTAGTTGTCACTGTAGGTCCCTCCCCCTCCCTCTCCTCCTGCGAACTCATCTGCCTCGATATTACTAGCGAGGACAAACCTGTGTGCTCCCTTCATGTTATCTACCACCCACCCAGAGACAACCTCACCTTCTCCCAACAACTCATGGACACGATATCCACCAACGCCGGTCGACAGATCAATCAAATCTACTTGGGAGACTTCAACCTCCACTGGAACGACCAGAAAGACGCTGTGGTGAATAGCCTTAAGACGTTCCTCAACGCGCTTGACCTCACCCAAATCTGCAACCGTCCAACACATGAAAAAGGCTCTATCCTTGACCTTATCATCGCCAAAGAAGACTCTACCCAGCTGGAGGCAATCGAACCCTGTGACTGGTCAGACCACCACATCATCACCTTCTTCATCAACGAAAAGGTCAAACTTAATCCGGCTCAACCTGCCAAAACCAAGATCTGGAAGAGGGACTTGAGGAATCTTAACCCAAACTCCTTGCCTGCCCACACAGGCAGTCTCCTTCTTCCCCCGACGGGCGTCTCTGATGTGCATTCACTGACCGACCTCTACCTAGACACTATGTCTGCAATAATCAATGAAGCCGCACCCCTGCAAATGAAGAGAGTCGCCACCAAGAACTCGAACCCATGGTATGATGGTAGACTCAATGAAGACAGACGTGCTATGCGCATGGCAGAGCGCACGTGGAGATCTGACCCCTCAGCACTGCACCTTCGAGCGCTTAAGAGTATGAGAAACGCTTACTTCAGAAAAATCAAACGCTCGAAATCAGTCTTCTTTAGCCAACAGCTGGACCAAGCAAAAAACCGACCAAGAAAACTGTTCGAGTTAGTAAAAACCCAAACCAAGACGCAACCTCTACAACCTAACAGCTCAACAAAGGATATTCCAAGTTGCGAAGACTTTTCTGCTTTCTTCAAGCAAAAGACCGACAATATAAGAAGTGATCTCCTCAAGGATGTAAGTCGATACTCCTGCTCCATATGCATAACTAACACTCAACCTAAAAACAACGCTTCATGGACGTCCTTCGACACCTATACTGAAGAATCAATTCACAAGCTGCTCGGCACCTTAAAACCCGCCAATCACCTCACAGACCCCCTACCTGCCAACGCTGTTAAAGCCCTCACCCCCCTGCTCCTCCCACTCTGGACTAAAATCATCAACTGTTCCTTGCAACAAGGACTCATCCCAGACTCCCTCAAGATAGGGCAAGTCACGCCTATACTCAAGAAACCCACAGCTGACCCGGCCGACCTAAACAATTACCGACCTATCACCAATATCCCCACTCTGGCCAAATTGCTAGAAAAATGCGTACAACTCCAACTGACAAAACACATTGAGCAGTTTGACCTCCTCAACCCTCACCAATCAGGATTCAGAGCAAAACATAGCACGGAAACGGCTATGACTCACATAATTGATGACGCCCTCCAAATCCTTGATCACAATGAGTCCTGCCTCCTCATCCTCCTCGACCTCTCCTCAGCATTTGATGCGGTCAAACACGAGAATCTATTGGAGCTGTTAAACACCAGAATGGGCATATCCGGGACTGTTCTCAAATGGTTCACTTCCTTTCTGCACAACAGGTCTCAGAAGTTCAAGATCAACAACGCATTGTCCTCGCCTGTACCCGTAACACTAGGAGTCCCGCAAGGCTCCTCCCTATCCCCCACATTGTTCAACCTCATCATGGAACCACTCACCACCTTGCTTCAAGCATCAAATGTACACTTCCATATGTACGCTGATGACACTCAGCTCTACCTCAAGCTTCAATCCCCTGAAGACATCAAACTTTTGAATGCCACACTAAGAAACACCCAGGCATGGCTGGCCGACAATCACCTTAAACTAAATGCTCTGAAAACTGAGTTCCTTCTGATCTCACCTCCTGCGAAAAAGGCCATCACCCAAACCTGGCTCAATCATCTAACCGCTCTAAATGTCCAGCCCACCATCGTGGACTCGGCGAAATCCCTTGGCATCACACTTGACTCCAATCTCGACATGCAGCAGCATATTAGCAAAGCAACTAAGGGAGCCAACTTCCAAATCAACACGCTGAGAAAACTCAAACCCTTCCTACCACCCAAGGACTTCCGAATTGTTGTACAAGCCCTAGTCATTCCTCGCATAGACTACGGAATTGTGGCTCTCAGCGGGCTCCCCCTAACAACAACGGCGCCCCTACGAGCCTCCTTGAACGCGGCCGCGAGACTCATCACTGGTTCAAGAAAACACTCACATATATCCCCTGACTTAAAAGCCCTCAACTGGCTGCCTTTTGAAGCCAGAGTTCAGCTGAAAATTGCCTGTATGACACATTCGGCCTTACACCACAAGTCACCCAACTACCTCACTCACAAGCTGACTATATCAGGAGGCTCAAGATCCAACAGAAGCACAAAGAATCTCCTCCTGAAACCTCGTAGATTCCGGAAGGAAAAAACATACAAACGCTCCTTCTCAGGGATGGCACCTAGGATCTGGAATGCACTCCCGCCAGAAACTAGGCTTATCCCCTCCTCTGTACTCTTCAAGAAAGAGGTAAAAGCCATCCTTATGGCTAAGTTCACCTGAACCCTATTGCTACTGGAACAATGACAGTACATGGCTCCTATATTATCGGCTACCTGAATGCTTATCTATGTTAGACTCTTTTATGGCTGCTACTGGACCAAAATCACTGCACGGATGCTATATTATTGGTTTCCTGATTGTTTATTAAGGCTGTACACTATGACTTGAGTGCTTTACTAACTTGCAATCCACTCACTACTGCCTACTATTCTGTTTTCAACAGTGTGTTTACTCACCCTCTGGGGTGCTATAATCTTATTCGAGTCGACATTGCACGGCTTCTATATTATTGCTTATTGATTGTTATTAGTGTGCATACTCTTGTGCGATTGCTACCCTAATTAGCAAATCACTCCCTACCGAATTCTATACTGTTTTCAACAGTTTGTCTATCCTACCTACTGTTTCTGTAAAGCGCTCTGATATCTGCAAAGATCTTGTTCGCGCTATATAAAACTTTAAAAATAAAAATAAATAAATAAATAAGCCAACCGACCACGCACGCAAACTGGGCTTCATCCTGGACCCCTCCCTCTCGATGACCAGACAAGTCAACGCAGTCTCCTCATCGTGCTTCAACACCCTGCGTATGCTTCGCAAGATCTTCACCTGGATCCCGACCGAGACCAGGAAGACTGTCACCCAGGCACTCGTCACCAGCCGACTGGACTACGGAAACGCCCTCTACGCCGGAACCACAGCCAAGTAACAGAAAAGACTCCAGCGCATCCAGAACGCCTCCGCCCGACTCATCCTGGATATCCCCCGACGCAGCCACATCTCCAGCCACCTGAGGAACCTGCACTGGCTCCCCGTCGACAAGAGGATCACGTTCCGGCTCCTCACCCACGCACACAAGTCTCTCCACGACCTGGGCCCCAAGTACCTCAACGACCGCCTGACCTTCTACACGCCCACCCGCCAGCTACGGTCCACCAGCCTCGCCCTCGCAGCCGTACCACGCATCCGAAGAGCCACCGCCGGAGGAAGATCCTTCTCTTACCTAGCTGCCAAGACTTGGAACTCCCTCCCCATTCACCTTCGGCTGACCCAGGACCATCTCGCCTTCAGGAAACAACTCAAGACCTGGCTGTTCGAGCAATAGCATACCCCTCCCCCCAAGCGCCTTGAGACCCTCCCGGGTGAGTAGTGCGCTATACAAATGGCATGATTGATTGATTGATTGATTGATCCCAACAGGTATGCCATTTGAATTCAAACGTTTACAGTTTCCGGTGCGACTCGCTTTTGCAATGACCATCAACAAAGCACAAGGACAATTGCTGCAAGTGTGTGGACTCTATTTGGAGAATCCGTGCTTCTCACATGGACAACTGTATGTGCCAGCTCACGCGTCGGAAAATCTTCTGATTTATTAGTGTACGCACCAGACAGAAAAACAAAAAATATTGTGTATCCACAAGCACTCGAATAAATAAATAGAATTAAAACGACACTTTGAAATGTTTTCCATATTAAAATGAATACGTTTCAATAAAAATTACACAATGTAAATTGAATGTTATCATAACAAGTTTCCTTGAATTTCCTTTCTTCTGAGATCCCAGCAACGCGCGACGGGTAAGCTAGTATGTTTATAACGTCTGCTAAACACCACAAGTAATTTTTCCAGCAATAACGGACTATGCATAGACTTGGGCAAAACCAAGCTAATGGTCATCAACCAAAAAAACGAATCACACTACTTTCAATGGGAGCTGGAAGGAATGAAGCTCAATATCATAGTTGAATTTAAATACTTGGGTGTAATTTTAGACAAAGGCACGTTCTTTTTGCAAAAAGCATCTATAAAAGGCAAAGGAACTTTTATTAGCAGTCGCATTAAAAAATATTAAACAAAAAATAAGCGACCCGAGTTTCACCCCCTTACTGCAGGTAATCCGAGCAAAACTCCTCCCAACCGTGACTTATGGAAGTGAGTGCCTTCGAGGGAGAGACCCCGAAACCCTGGACAGGACGGTAACAAAGGCAATGAGAAGCATTTTTAACCTCCCACGGTATACATCACCAGCCCAAATCAGACTAGAGTTTGGCCTACCGAAACAACAGATAGCACGGAGGCATACTTGAAATGCTGGCACAAAATAAAAGGAGCAGAGTCAGGGTCATTAAACACATTTTTATGGAATGAACTTAACTGGAAAAAAGAAAGTGCAGCTTTGACTTACCTGAAAGATTCCATTGACAGCTTGGCCTTGGAAGCCCACTGGGGCACGATTGGGGCCCACAAAATCTTTAAGGAGTTTGTTAAGAAAACAGTAAAAATATTGTCCGTTCTCGAGGATAAAGCCTCCCTTTCAGAAATGGCACATGGATGGTTCCTCATCCAGAGCTATAACAGCAGCTCTACACAACCCTATCTGGGCACCGGGTTTACTAGGGCCAAAAAGGAAACATTTTTGCACCTGAGGATGGGCATTCTACCAACACTGTCGCATTTAACCCCTTGGAAACGGACACAATCTATAACAGTGTGCAGACTGTGTGCCGAGTTAAAGAAGATATTCTACACATTCTGTGTACATACAAAGGTTTAGACAGGGAAAGAAGATCCACGCTAAGGCCTGACCTGAAAAGATTACGGATAAGAACATGCAGTCAGGCAGTGACGGCCTGTTTTGAGGGAGAGGATATCCGGCTGGCCTGCTGTCTGGTTCGTTTCTTGGACATGGGCGGAATAAATTAAGGACGGCGGAGAAGGGTCAACAGCTAACGACTGCCGTCTACCTGCTCTTTTCCCTGACAAGCAACACCTTTTTCCGGCTTATAATAGCACTTTAACCCCTTCGATGCGGATGACAAAGCCAGCTCGTCATGGGCGTTACCTGCGCTACGCGGATGACGAGCTGGCTTTGTCACAAACCAGCCGTTTTTAAAAAATCAGCGCACAGCGGGAAAACGCGGTAGCGCGGTAGCGGTTAAAAGACGGCAATCTGTAACCTTTTGAGCATCTCTGAAGACCACAGTCATCTCATTAATAATGTGTTTTCCTTTTTAAAAACAAAAAAACTTAGATCAAGGATTTTTAGACTTAAAGAGCGTCTTAACTGGAAAAGTATTATCTGATTTTAAGAATTTTAAACCAATGGCTACAAGTGCTTAATCTTTTTACCCACAATAACTTAATTAAAAACGAATTATGCTCAAGGGAAGAACAATGGTAATTGAGACTGTGCTCATAGGTATACAGAATTGCTAAATGTGACTTTACCTAATACGACTTGAGAGACGATCATGTATAGATGGCCTCAGCATCTTACGTGAATGAGTAAATAACGTGATAATCATGTGCGTTTTAACCAGATATATATATATTTTTTTCTTTTCTGAACGAGCAATTTTTATGCAATGTTTTATTAATTAACTAAGCATATAATAAAATAATACTTACTTACTGTCAACAGACCTGACTGTTGTGGCACTAGTGGATTGTGAATGTGTCCACCAACGCCATGTAGTCGCCCAAAGAAATGTCCAGGACAGTTACTTTGCATGCCAGTGTAGTGGTAGCAGTTTTGGCCCTTGTGGAATGAGCGTGCAAGCCTTTTGGTGGATGCTTCTTCACCAGTGTGTCAAGACCATAATGCACAGTACGATCTATCGAGAGCAGTTTTTGCAGTATCCTGCCCTAACCACAAGAGCTGCTCGTCCACTTGATATTCTTTGGTGCAATCGATATAAAAACTTAGTGCCCTTTTAGGTTCCAAACAATGGTGTTTCTCTTTCCCCTTAGAGGGATATAGTGGACCAAAGAATGCAGAAAGGGTTGAGCTTGCCCAACATAAAATCGAGTCACCACCTTCCGTAGAAAATAAGCTTGGATCTTCAACACTAACTTATCTGGAAAACCCGTCGTATAAGCTGGGGTGAGAGAAAGAGCCTGAAGCCTGATCACACATCTAGCCTGTTATGGCAAAGAAAAAAGACCACCTTCAGGGTCAGAATGACACTTTACAGTGGCTCAAAAGGGGTGCACATGAACAAAGTGAGGACTAAGTTGAAGTCCCACTGGGGAATCACAAAAGGTTTTGGCGGAAGCAAATGTTGCAAACCTTTCAGAAATTAACGAAGGCTCATCAGACAACCGCAGAAAAGGCAATAAATAGCGCATAATACTACCCAGAGTAAGTCCATGTTGGACTAGGGACAGAACAAACAACAAAACTTACAACAAGTTTTCATGTATTGGGTCAGTTTGTCAGGTGTCGCATCAAGCCACAAATATGTCCCAATGATTGGCCTACACTGATTTTGTGGAAGGACAATGTGTTTCAAGATGACACCAATGACCTTAAGGAAAGATCGAAGGAGATCAACTGCCGCAACTCAATCTCCCAGCATGAAAGTTAAAAAGGTGCAGGCCTTGTTCAGTACCCTGCCTTGTTGATGTTGTTGAAAATTAGTACGGTTTGGTGAACACTATCTGCGCCATCTTGCCTCTTCCCCTGATGCCACACTTTTGTCGTGCGCACTCGCCATTTTAAGATGCCCTGATCAGAGCGAACCCTTTTGCATGCCGCTGGCCCCTGATATAGCCCTTCGCCCTCACTAAGCCTGCCCGCTGACCAACCCCCTGCTTGCACCTGCCTTGAATCATAAACCCCTCTTCGGCGCTGCTCTGCCCCAGGCCCTCATCCTGTTCCCAGCGCGACACCTCCCTTCTTCCCTTTCATGATCCCCGGCCCTTAGATGCAAACCCCCTTTTTCCCCGTGTGCCCGTTTGTCTTCCCCGTTCCCAGGCCGACACCCAGCTCTGCCGATACCATTCCTTGCCCCTCCCCGTACAATAGAAAGCTTCCCCCATCAAAGGATCCCCGGGTTGATCAAAGCCCCCACTCCATGAGATCCGATCAAACCCCCCACATTCCGTGAATCGGCGGAATATCCAGCTGCGCGATACTCATCACCTGTTGTGACTAGGGTGGGGACTTCAACTGTAAATGTGTGTGGGAACGGGCCCAAAGGGGAGTTCCGGGAATGTCTTTTCCATACATCAAAGCTTTAACATGAATATGTAATCTGCAATAAAGTCATAAAACAGTGTATAAGAGGCCAGGCCTCAGAAATGTAGCTAGAGCACCTCAGAACGATACCTTCTGCCCGTTTTGTTGTGTTCTCCTCCGGAGAGAATAAAAACCCTGTTTCCTGCCTTCCAGTCTCCAGCGCCTGCCTCTTCATTGATTAAATAACTAGAGGGCCACAGAGGCAATACCGCCGGGCAAATACCGATTGTCCCCGACCCGACTCAGGTTTAACAATTGGCGTCCCAAGCGTGGGGCCCATCAGCGACTCGTGGATCCAGTGGGAGAGGTCCCGACGACAGAGTGAACGACTGCAACGATCGGGAGAGCTCTTGCCCAATAGACCCTCGTCTGGCAGCCGATCATCCGAACTTCACTAGTTCCGAACAGACCTCTCTCGAGTGATCTACGGTCCTGACTGGGAACCATTAGGAGTGCCGTGAGAAATACGAGAAAAAGAGGACGAACGGGCGCTGGATTCGGAAGACAAGAAACTGTCCACATGGTCCGGGTAAGGTCGTGTAATCACGACAAGTTGCGAAATGATTGCTTGATTGTTTGATTGCTTGATTATTTATAAAATACTAGTATTACTCTTTGTTTGACCTATTTGGAGATTCACTGTCTGCACACGGAGAAACAGTAGGCTCCTTCTCTTTTGCAAACGGTGAAGGATAGGTAACGTAACCGTCGCGCCTATCTTTCTCCCCCACTGACTCTATTATTTCTTAACGGTTTTTGGGAGACTCCCCTCTCCCTCACTGATTAACTGGGTTCTTTAACCCCGAACTACTGTTCACAGATTGTCTTCTGGAGATTCTCTGTCTGCAAACCGGAAACAACAGCTTCCTCTTTGCGGTTAGTGAAAGGGTAGAGGACGCAGACTTTTGCGCCCTACTTACCCTCCCCATTGTCCTTTTTTCTATCCTATTTATTTATTTATTAATTGCTTGATTGTTCCGCGTTCTTGGTTACTCTTTTTTATTTTTGTTCGTGAGGTATTCACTGCCTGCAAACAACGTAGAATAGGAATATTCTGTCTAGTCTTTGCACCTAGTGATAAGATAGGCACTGCTGACTTATTAGTCCCTCGTTACGAGCCGTCATGTCTGTCTTCTCCCCATTGATTGATAATTGGTTCAGCCCGGACCGTGTATTAGAGGTGGACCATATAGCTCCACTAGAAGGCACCCCTAATAAGGACATGTTCATAAACTATGGATTAGTTACCATAGCCTATAATAAATTGTGGCACAGGTATACCAAAGAAAGTCAAGACAAACAGTGGCCACTGGCAGGATCCTTTGACCTTGATAAAATAGAAACGTTAGAAATAGCCCTTCGAAATAATAAGACAACGCCTATTATGCTCGACAGTCTCGGTATGTGGCGCAGAGAGGCTATGCAACGACAGAGAAAAGACGAGGACAAACCAAGTAGAGAAATATACCGACAGGACAACCCCAGGACACCGCTACCCACAAGTTATCCCCCGACACTACGCAAAAGACGACCAGACTTAGGGCCAGACCAATGCGCTTTTTGTAGATATGTCGGACACTGGAAAGCCCAATGCCCGACTCTACTGAGCGTGAGTAAAGGCAAAGGGCCGACAGGAACGACAGATCGGCAGTATGAGAAAAAGCGCGAGACAAAGAAGAACCCGACTTACATAGACAGACCAGATAGAACCACCACGTTTGATTATGCCCGATGGCACAGATTTCGCCAGGACAATTTCAGCGGCATGCTCAAGTTCTCCTAGGTCGGGCAACGTCAAGACGGGAACCCAGCCTCGCTTTAAAATTCACAGACGGAAAGAGATAATTATGACCAATAACTGTTTTATATTCGTCTGGGGTCTTTGTATGTCGTACTTGTACTGTCCCCCCGTCTGAGTTTGTGTGTATGTAATGTACGAATCTGCGTCATCCCTCTACACATGTTTCCGTGTTACTCAACCTCTGTTAAGCAGAAACTTAGCATAAAAGCAACCTGGAAAGAAAGAAATGGTACAACAAAATCCGTAGACCATTGATGAACTTGAACTTTTAATTTAACACAGCAAACAAGAAATAATAACGGTAAACTGTAGAAAATGAAAGTCAAACAGAACATTCGCCCCCCCCCCCCATTCTGGAACCTTCCAAAGTAGGGCAGGGTTACGGCTACGCCCAACCAGCGGCAACCCATATAAGGCGGGCCCCGCTGCCAACTCTTGGTCAGGAAATCTTAACATATGGGGAAGCCGGAGGAGAGGCAGGGGCCAGCGGAGTCCAGCCGCAACGGCCCTAGGTAGTTGCCGGTAGTCCCGCCACATGCCTCCTCGACCCAGCCGCAACGGGCCTGGATAGACTTAAGTAGTCCCGCCACATGTCTAGAGAAGAGCGAGGCACCTCTTCCTTTTCTCCTCCGCGACAGCCGCAGCAGCTCTGGGCGGCGGATGCCCTGTCCATACCCCTGCAGGAATGCGTCCAGGTCGGGCTGGGAGGGAGAGGCGACGCGGACGAGCCTCTCCCACCTCCACCGATAGGAGGTCTCCCAGCCCCCGGCCCAACGCCGAACACCCCCAGTCAGGCGATGGTGCCAATACTTGCACAGCACCGAACACACCATGGTGGCACCCCAGTATTTGCGCAGCACCGAACGTGCAATGGTGGCCATATTTTCGGAACACCGAACCTGCAATGACTGCACTGATACTTGTGCCGCGCCGAATGCGCGCCACAGGTGGCCATACTCCCACAGCACTGAGCACAAGACTTGGGGAACACCGGATGTGGAGAGACCCTCATGCGGGGCGATGAAAAAGAGCAGCATGGAGTGCACCGGGAGAAGGAGACAGCGCGAACGAGTCTCCCTCGCCCCCCCAGGTGGGGGCATCACAGCTGCACCCCAGCCGAACGTCCCGCCTTCACCCAACAGAGACCTCTTCCTTTCACTCCGAAGGATCTCTTCCACTCTTGCAAACTCGACGAGAGTGGCCCCTGTAGGGCCTCAAAATGGCGTCTGGGTCCGCTGGAAGGCGGGCCCCGGCCACTAGAGTAACTTTGACCAGCAATATAACTCGGACATCTGCCCACTGGGGCACGAGCCCCCATCTCCGACAGCATCTCCGCAGCCTTGAAGATCCTACAAATGTCCCCGGCGGAACCTTCGGCCTCTGCAGGTTTCCGGTAAGGGACGGCTGCCTTGACCGCCAACGAAATAAACATGACATTGCCACTCCTTCTGTTAGCATGAATTCTAGAACTGCCGAAAAGGACTCTGGTCCAACTGCCAGTAATGGGAAACATTTCCCCCTGATGCTACTTCCGGACTGAGCCGGCCCCGCCCAAAATGGCGCCGGTATCAAGAGGGACTTGCGAACACCTCGTGGTGTTCCTTCGCACTAATATAAACTTGATGTTCTGAGACTTTATATGATCCTTTGTACACTTGGCTAGAAAAGACAAGGAGAGCTCACTCGACGAACAGTGTGAAAGGATCCCGTTAAAAATGTTGATTGCAAATGTACGGTATTATATTTTTATAGCTGATGTATAACCTCATTTACGACGCACACATACGGTATGCATATAGGAAATCTGATTGCAACTATTATGATTATGCTTCTAAATTATGAAAATAAATGCCCCCGAACCCCCAGCCAATTAATAGACGTTTTAGTTTCTTACAAATGAATGAATAAAACTTCCCAATGTATTTATTGCCGCAAGACGACACTCCCACTGTACGCGCTTTAGCCATTGCCATGTCCGACCAAATACGACTGCACCCTCATCATCCACGTACTGAAATGATTCTGAGAAATAAAGGTTTTCGAAACTATGGACGGGTATTGCATGCTTTATTTTAAAAATATGGGATCGGTGGGAAAGTTCTTTTCTGTGCACCCTACTCTGCTCTCTCTTTAAGGTTGAAAGAAGATGGTTGCCCAGCCCTGGAGGACGGATCGGATCGACAACACGACACTCTGCCTTCAAAGTACGCGACTGACTCATGAACTCTCGCGTGGAGGAAGACCTTGACTTCCAAGGATGGGTAAAACGAACGGTGTAAATGAGGGAATGTAAAAGGAGGGTGAAATGAAATGATGTAAATGTTATAAAGTACAACGTTCCAAGGTATCAGGGAACGGAGCTGACCCAAGAACCGAAGAACCTTAGAACGCCACCGCGTTGAAGGAGGTTTAAGGATCCCAATAGTGAGATACATCCTTTGACTAGATACCTCGCACTAGGCACCTCTGGTTTCCTTTTCACGTTTCCCCGCACACGATCTATATGGACACACTACCCCCCCGACTCCAGAAACCATATCCCCGGGGACCCTGCCCCGAGGAGGGAAGACGAGTAAGAGGTGAGTAAAGGACTCTTGAATACATGTATTTAAATATGCGCGAATGCTGTTCCCCCCCCCCCTTTTTTTCCTCCCTCTGCAGGTTACATCAGAGATTACAGCCGAGGTGTGGTGAAGATCTGAAGCCTTGCCATGTCTAATACACGAAGCAGACTAGCGCCGCAAGGTGGTGCCTAAGCACGCCTGCAAACTACTCACGTATCGACCAAACCCGAAAAATTAGCACGACCTGATAAAAAGTGATCACCCTTAAACCAGACCGGACGAATGAACCCATGTCACGTATGATGCGAAACTATGAGAGAATGTGTGTGTGTGACCGAGGCGCTGACCCAACTGGTCGAAGGACCGAGAATGCGAGAAAGTGCGACAAAATGGTACCTCCTCTCTTCTTTCCTTTTCTCAAGGCACGTCCCCTCTACCCTGTCCAATGCTCAAACTGCATGATTACAAGATTCTAACGCAGACCCGTGAATGTCCTTTACTGTGTAATGCACTAAATAGCCTTTTCTTGAATACACTGCCACCCTCTCTGTTGCACGTGTACTATTTAGCCTGTCGCTGCACTCTCTCTCTCTCTCTCTCTCTCTCTCTCTCTCTCTCTCTCTCTCTCTCTCTCTCCCTCTATTTTTGCACTCCCACTCTTCCGAGCGATTAGCCCCGAAATTGGCAGACTGCCACCCCTAGCGCACCACCTAATTGGCTTCAAATACCGTCAGTATTTGCACAAAAACTTGTCTTTAATACAATCACCCTGAGACCGTGTCATTACCTCTCCTTTTCCGCTAGAAGTCAATGAACCGAGGTTGGGCCATAAGGGAAAGGACAGGTAAGACGACAGAGGTTCCCTAATCTGGCCCGTAATAAGGGAACTATATGTCAACGGCTCCTATGGTATAAAACAAGGACCTCAGAATACGCGACCCTCCCCGCCCCGAATGGTCGCAATACCCAAACAGGAAAAATGATCACCCCTGTTACATCCCCTGTATCAGCCGCTCCAAACTGGAGTTATGAAACTACCCCTCATTCCCGGTTGTGAGGAATGGGTCGATTTGCGCCCTTACCACAAGTTTCGATGTCCCTAGTTGTTTCCCATAAAACCCCTGTCTTTTCTGATTAAGTACTCAGGCCGTAGGAAGCTACGTAGGAACCAGAATGATGTTTTACAAGGTTAAAAGACTAGACCAAAGTGAAGAAATCGTTGAAATGAACCCTGCCGAAAGTGAAAAATGTTTAGTTGAAAAACAGGACGCATTGATAAAAAGAACTGTTTAGCCTATGTTCGTCCCTCAGCAAAATATCTGTTTAGTACCATGTCGATAGCACACAGTACCCTTGGTAAATATAAAGCCCTAGAGAACGGCATATCTTTGTCAAGCCCGTCTTACGAAGGTGGGTCTCCATCAGATAAACTGTCGAAACTGTAATAAATAATTATGAAGGAAAGCCATAGTACCTCCAACAGGCCCGTCATCGGTCATTTATATGTTAGTTGTGAACCCTAAAATAACGGACGTTTTCATTTCTATCTGAAGCTGGGAGAGAAATAGACTTTTGTGATTACCTTCCTCTGCAAATTCTCTAAAGACTGTCTTTTCAAACTCGTTTAAGGGTACGACTGTCAGGAGAGAGAAGGACCGGATGTGGGAGCACGAGGCCTGACTGCAGACTATGGAACACCTACGACATGGGCCAAGGCGAGACCGCGACAGAACAGAGCTACAGGACGAGGCACTACCTCCAGCAAAGTGAGAAGAAAGGGCTAACCTGATGCCCCCGCTCTATGTTCGAATGTGTGCCGAAAGGTCCCCGCTCTCTAGACTCGGTCATGAGCCCGCCCATCTGAAGTCTCTCGTTCCCCTAGTTTGTTCCTAATTTGGCCTTGCTCCATCCCCCTTTTTCTCCGACCTACCCTATGGACTGTTTTGTACGCTCTTCTTCCATCTGAACTCTCTGACAATCACCTCAAAGGACACAGGGCGAAAAGGACCTTTCCGACCAGAAACGCGAGGAAAGGGTCGTGCCCTGCAACGCAGAACTTAGAATAGAGCTAGACTTGTAGCTCCACCGCCGGTGCTCCACAGCGCCAACGAAAGGACAACAAAGAATAATGAGAACTCGTTACCTTCGAACATTTGACATCCTCAATCGCCGTTTCTGCTATGCCTCATTTCTCTCCCAGCCGCCATTGTATTGATCATGCTCCAATCCGAATCTGATATATGTAATAACCTACCAGTCCACGTTATGAAATGTACTTGCTGCCCTCGCTACAGAATCGTTTTTGTATTGCATTTCTATGACTTTCCTGCTAAACAAATTGATCAAAGTTTATCAAATAGGTCCACCTCCTAAAACTAGAAATGTTAAAATGTATTATTTACAACTCTTTTCATCTAGGGTTCCTACCGTTTTCTTTCTCATGCCCACCACAATAGAACCGAGTAGAAAATGAACCAGCAAGATGTCTTGAATATGTTAAAGGGAGGACTGTTGAAAATTAGTACGGTTTGGTGAACACTATCTGCGCCATCTTGCCTCTTCCCCTGATGCCACACTTTTGTCGTGCGCACTCGCCATTTTAAGATGCCCTGATCAGAGCGAACCCTTTTGCATGCCGCTGGCCCCTGATATAGCCCTTCGCCCTCACTAAGCCTGCCCGCTGACCAACCCCCTGCTTGCACCTGCCTTGAATCATAAACCCCTCTTCGGCGCTGCTCTGCCCCAGGCCCTCATCCTGTTCCCAGCGCGACACCTCCCTTCTTCCCTTTCATGATCCCCGGCCCTTAGATGCAAACCCCCTTTTTCCCCGTGTGCCCGTTTGTCTTCCCCGTTCCCAGGCCGACACCCAGCTCTGCCGATACCATTCCTTGCCCCTCCCCGTACAATAGAAAGCTTCCCCCATCAAAGGATCCCCGGGTTGATCAAAGCCCCCACTCCATGAGATCCGATCAAACCCCCCACATTCCGTGAATCGGCGGAATATCCAGCTGCGCGATACTCATCACCTGTTGTGACTAGGGTGGGGACTTCAACTGTAAATGTGTGTGGGAACGGGCCCAAAGGGGAGTTCCGGGAATGTCTTTTCCATACATCAAAGCTTTAACATGAATATGTAATCTGCAATAAAGTCATAAAACAGTGTATAAGAGGCCAGGCCTCAGAAATGTAGCTAGAGCACCTCAGAACGATACCTTCTGCCCGTTTTGTTGTGTTCTCCTCCGGAGAGAATAAAAACCCTGTTTCCTGCCTTCCAGTCTCCAGCGCCTGCCTCTTCATTGATTAAATAACTAGAGGGCCACAGAGGCAATACCGCCGGGCAAATACCGATTGTCCCCGACCCGACTCAGGTTTAACAATGTGACAAAAAATCCTCATGAAGCGACTGCTTCATCGGGGGACAGATTCTCATGTCTAGTAGTTCCAGATACCACACTCTTCTCGCCCAATCCAGTGCCATCAAAGCCAGGTAGGCCTTTTATTCCACTGAGCATTTTCCCGGAGGAGGGGGAAGGGGCGAATGGGGGCCTTGGCGGCTAGTTTTGAAAGGTCAGGGCCATTGCTGATATCTCTCTCACTTTCCCCATCTCTCGGAGGTTAATTGCAGAAGGCACAGGGAGGCTTCAAGAGAGAGAGAAAGAGAGAGGGGATGGAGGAAAGTAGAGAGAACGCATTAAGAGAGGGAGGAGGGAAGGAAAAAGAGAGAATGGTTGGATGGAAAGAGATTGCCCAAAAAGTCAAGGAGAGAGGGCAGGTTTGAGCACGCTTGTCAGTACTTCTTTTGGTTCCCCAGTCTGGCCCTGAGCATGACTTGGCCCAGTGGTTGCTGATCTTCTTCAGAACTTAGGGTAGGAGAGGCAGAGGCGGGAAGGCATACAGCAGTGCGAAGCTCCATTCTAGATTGAAGGTGTTTCCAAGAGACAGCTGATTTGGAAACTTCAACGCTCAAAAGTGCTGACATTGCACATTCTCAGCAGTGGATGAAGATCAAGCCAGAGTTCTGCCCCCTAGAGAGATTGTTTCAAGTTTAGGACCTCCCACGTGGTAAGGGCAAGGTATCAGTATATGTAGGATTGCCTGGTGGCTGTGTGCCGATCAGAGCCAGGAGCGTTCTCATTCAAAGTTGTGTTGGATTCCTCTTGGAGCCAGGTAGCACGATAGACTGCAGGGAATATCGCTGGGATCAAAGTTGCCATGGGACTCTGTGCTGGACCCAATACAGATTCAAGGGGCACAGACTGTGCCAAGGCAGATCTGCCAGCAGAAGTCTGAATGGAGGCCCTTGTGGAACCCTGGGGCCCAAAAGTGCACCGGAGGGATCAGGTAAACTGCGAAAATGTGCAGCATGGTCTCTCTGAAGGTTTCTATTTGCGGAGGCATCACTGATGAACCTCAGTACTTGGGGTGTGCCAGGAGCAGACTCTGAGTCTGCTCTAATAGAGATTGGAAAAGAGACTGGGAGCAATATTGACACCCTCGCACCCTCTCTGGAGTCTGAGAGAGGCTGAAATTTGATGTCTTATGCTTTTTCTTGAACTTACCCAAAGGCTTCGCCCACAGTCCTGATTTGATACAGGATCGAGATCGGTAGTAGGAATGGGACCCATTAATACAGCAAAGTCGTGGATGGTAGTTAAACAATCTAAAGCCACAGTAGTATCCCTGGAGTGGTAAAATGCTATTGTCATTTTTCAGCTCACAGTAGATGGTTCTTGATAATCCAAAGCTTAAGCACTTTTTTTTTTTATTAATGGCAAAAGGGCTTGTCACTTTCTAGCTGGGTGTGAATGGCACTGTGCTAATCCTATGCTTAAAAACTTTGCTAGAAGAAGACATTCGAGGTGAGCATATTTGAAGTGTGGGTGGTGTTGTAGAGAGTTCCATTACCTGGGATCCCTCAGGCCACGCCCACTATGGTTAGGCCACGCCCCCTCCGCCGAAGGCACTTAAGACGCGCTGAGACAGCAATCTCCTGAGGCGGAAGCCGGGAGAACGATCGCTTGTATTTTTAAATATTTGAGTGTGATTTGTGTTTTTACCTTCCTGATCCTCTCCCCCTGGGCACTTATTATTACTTGTTTTCCACTCACTGGGCATCCCCGCGCAGCGGATTTTAACATTTCAAAAAGGGGGTGGTGATGAACAGAGTATCTGAGTTAATCAGAACACTCCTACCCAGTCAACAGATCAGGGTTTGATCCATCACCGTTTTTTAGCTCACTGCACCATCCCAGTTCAGAACCTGGCTATATGCAAATTAGTCTGTCCCTGGCCCAGTGCATCATGGGAACAGGGCATACCAAACTACCAAGCCAATTCTTCACTGGAAAGGAAACAAGCTTCCGGGGACCGGTTTCTGGCATTACAGCCGTCTTCGGCCCGGCTTGCTTGAATCCTGATGGTGCAATGAGCAAGGGACTCATGTCTGAGCATACCCTTCCACACTCATGGTGGCCAAAATAATTTTAAAAAGGGGGTGGTGATGGACAGAGTATCTGAGTTAATCAGAACACTCCTACCCAGTCAACAGATCAGGGTTTGATCCATCACAGTTTTTTAGCTCACTGCACCATCCCAGTTCAGAACCTGGCTATATGCAAATTAGTCTGTCCCTGGCCCAGTGCATCATGGGAACAGGGCAGACCAAACTACCAAGCCAATTCTTCATTGGAAAGGAAACAAGCTTCCGGGGACCGGTTTCTGGCATTACAGCCGTCTTCGGCCCGGCTTGCTTGAATCCTGATGGTGCAATGAGCAAGGGACTCATGTCTGAGCATACCCTTCCACACTCATGGTGGCCAAAATGATTTCAAAAAGGGGGTGGTGATGGACAGAGTATCTGAGTTAATCAGAACACTCCTACCCAGTCAACAGATCAGGGTTTGATCCATCACCGTTTTTTAGCTCACTGCACCATCCCAGTTCAGAACCTGGCTATATGCAAATTAGTCTGTCCCTGGCCCAGTGCATCATGGGAACAGGGCAGACCAAACTACCAAGCCAATTCTTCACTGGAAAGGAAACAAGCTTCCGGGGACCGGTTTCTGGCATTACAGCCGTCTTCGGCCCGGCTTGCTTGAATCCTGATGGTGCAATGAGCAAGGGACTCATGTCTGAGCATAGCCTTCCACACTCATGGTGGCCAAAATAATTTCAAAAAGGGGGTGGTGATGGACAGAGTATCTGAGTTAATCAGAACACTCCTACCCAGTCAACAGATCAGGGTTTGATCCATCACCGTTTTTTAGCTCACTGCACCATCCCAGTTCAGAACCTGGCTATATGCAAATTAGTCTGTCCCTGGCCCAGTGCATCATGGGAACAGGGCAGACCAAACTACCAAGCCAATTCTTCACTGGAAAGGAAACAAGCTTCCGGGGACCGGTTTCTGGTATTACAGCCGTCTTCGGCCCGGCTTGCTTGAATCCTGATGGTGCAATGAGCAAGGGACTCATGTCTGAGCATACCCTTCCACACTCATGGTGGCCAAAATAATTTCAAAAAGGGGGTGGTGATGGACAGAGTATCTGAGTTAATCAGAACACTCCTACCCAGTCAACAGATCAGGGTTTGATCCATCACCGTTTTTTAGCTCACTGCACCATCCCAGTTCAGAACCTGGCTATATTTTATTTTATTTATTTTATGTAGTTTGTAGAGCGCACAGCTACCCCCGAAGGGGTGTCCCGGCGCTAGAACCTGAACCTCCGGAGGAGAGGAGAGGAGCAAGAAGGGGAAGTAGCGTAGTAAATCAGAGTCCAGAGAAGAGCCAAGTTTTGAGTCTGGCCCGGAAAATGGGTTCGGAGGGACAGAATCTAAGATCGACTGGCAGCGCGTTCCATAGTTTTGCCGCAATGACGCTGAACCCTCTGCCACCCATTCTGGATAGTCTGAAACGGGGAGAGATCAGAAGGCATAGGTCATTGGATCTCAGAGATCTGATGGAACGGGATATTGAAACACGTTTTTTCAAGTAGTTAGGACCGCGATCGTTGATGGCTCGGTGAGTCAGAGTGAGAATCTTAAACTGGATACGGCTGGCCACAGGTAGCCAGTGCAGTTCCTTACGATATGCGGCAACTGATTGACGATAGGGAATATTGCCAATCAGTCTGGCCGCCGCATTCTGCACAATCTGCAGCCGGTCAATCAGGTATTGGGGAGCACCAGCATAGAGGCTATTAGCATAATCCAGGTGGGACGTGATGAGGGCATGGGTAACTGTACGGCGGGAGTCCAGAGGAAGATAGGGGAGTATTTTTCTAATCATGCGCAACTTCAGGAAGCAGGCAGAGGTCACTTTATTAATCTGAGTCTTGCATGAAAGGGAGTCGTCAAACTGGAAGCCCAGGTTGCGGGCCGAGTGGACGGGAGAGGGGGCGGGATCAAGTGCCGCGGGCCACCACCAGGAGGAGGGGATGGAGTTTTTCTGGTTAAAAAACAGCACCTCTGTTTTGTCTGCATTGAGTCTTAGATGGTTTTCAGACATCCAACCACTGATGTTGTTGAGGCACAGGCGGAAGTTGGAGAACGCGGAGTCAGAGTGGTCTCTGAAGGAAAACACTAGCTGGGTATCATCAGCATAGGAGACCACCCTGACTCCGCAGGACTCCACCACGCCGGCCAGTGGGGCAAGATAGATGTTAAAAAACAGAGGGCTGAGGGCAGAGCCCTGTGGCACACCGCAAGACAGGGGTTTTTCCTCCGATTTAAAAGGCCGCAGCAATACCCTCTGACTTCTTCCTGAGAGGAAGGACTCGATCCAGCTAAAGGCAGTGCCGCCAATGCCAGTCTGTTTTAGTCGGTCAAGGAGGATGGGGTGAGAGACCGTATCGAATGCAGCGGACAGGTCGAGGAGGACTAGCATGGCCTCCTCGCCCCTGTCCACGCATTCCCGGATTGTCTCCGATACTTCCAACAGGGCCGTCTCTGTGCTGTATCCCGCCCGAAATCCAGATTGTGAGTCGTGCAGTAGTGAGTTGCTTTCCAAGTACTCCGTGAGTTGCAACTGCACGGCTTTTTCCAAGACCTTTGCAGGTTTGGGGAGAAGGGAAATGGGGCGGTAGTTGGAGAAAACAGTGGGATCAGCATCTGCCTTTTTTAGAATGGGGATCACCAAGGCTTCCTTCCAAGTGGTAGGGAAAGAGCCATGGTGCAGGGAGGCATTCCAGATGGAGAGGAAAGAGTCGGCTAACGAGGGGGCCAATTCACCCATGAGTTTGGCAGGGACAGGGTCAGAGGGTGCACCAGACTTGCAATGGATGAGTAGTCTGATGGCATCCTCCTGGGTGAGTTTATTAAAGGCAAGAAGGGACGGTGAGGCCGGGGGACTTGTGGACAGAGGCCGGGATATTGGCCCTATAGGGAAGGAGATGCATAGCTTGTTGATTTTTTCGAGGAAGAAGTCCGAAAGTCCTTCGCACAGGGTCTGACTAGCTAAGTTCTGAGTGGTCCTGGCCGGAGGATTGATGAAATCTTTAACGATGGAGAAGAGGGTTTTTGAAGAGTTTTTGGCCTTGGTAATTTGAAGCGAGAAATGATCTTTCATGGTGATTTTTTTAAGTTTGCGAAATTTTTTCAGGGCAGCTTTGTAGGCAAGCTTAGCTTCAGGGTCGTAATTTAGTCTCCACTTCCGTTCGAGTACTTTGCATCTGCTTTTTTCCTCACGGAGAGGGGTGGAGAACCAAGGAGCGGAGGGGCGAGATCTAGTGGAGGCAATGATTTTCTGGGGGGCAATGAGGTCAATAGCATTGATGAGGGCGGTATTAAGCTTGGCGATATTAGCGTCAATATCAGAGGATAGATGAACCGTCTGGAAGTGGAATACCGGGTCCAAGGTGGCGCATGTTACTTTGTGCCACTTCCTTCCCAGCTCTTTCCTGGACGCAGGAGGGACAGATTTCCGGTCTAAGGCCAAAGAAAAGGGGATGAGATAGTGGTCGGACCACGTAAGGGGAAGGGAAGGGGAGACAGTGATAGTGGAGAAATTGGCGAAAATAAGATCTAAGGTGTGACCAGCCACATGAGTAGGACCGGTGACAAGTTGAGTGAAATTAAGACTATCCATGATTTCTAGCAAATTATTCGCTTTCGCGCAGAGAGGGTTGTCAACGTGAAGGTTAAAATCACCTAAAACTAGAAAGCATTGATGTTTAAGGGATAGATCAGCCAACTGGTGGGTGAGAGCAGTAAGAGAAGGGGAAGCAGCCGTGGGGGGGTTATAGATTAGTGAACCAGCCAGTATAACTGCCGCAGAATCGGATACAGAGAAGTATAGGGCTTCAATTATACCAATGTTGGTAAGTTTGGTGGTGGTCAGCTGAAGATGAGATTTGAAGATGACTGCTAGTCCGCCTCCCGATTTACCCCCAGCCCGGTTAATACATTTTATGTCATAGCCTGATGGGATGGCCAGATAGATGTCCGGAGAGGAGGAATCAGTTATCCAGGACTCAGTGAGAAATAAAATATCCCACTCGTTGGAGGAAATCGACATCCAGATGTCGTTGGCATGACGGGGGAGAGACCGGCAGTTAACCAAGCCTGCTTTCAGCATCCGGTGGTTAGATGCTGGGAGCTGCGGCGAGGGATGAGAGAGCAAATGAAAAGGGTAGGCCGGGAGAGTAAAGTTGCATTGAGGGCAATGAAAAGGAACGGATTCTAAATGGTTAGGGTTGCAGGGGATTGTGGCCGCACAGAGGGAGGGATTGAGTGAATGCAGTTGGGAATTGGTCCAGCACGTGCGAGCGGAATCAGCGGAACAGACAGGGGGACTGGCCCTGGGCCCGGTCCAGGCCCGGACGGGCCCAGACGGGCTTGCCTTTGGCGCGCCTTCGGCGTGCAAACGGCGCGCCCGCTGCGCCCGTCCGCTGCGCGTACGGAAATGACACATGATTTATGAAGGAGTGGGGTGGGCGTGGCCACCAAGGGGGCGTGGTTAAGACGCACGCCGGCAATGGCGCCGAGTTTACCTTCCCTGGAATCGGCTGTCAGCGCTGAGGCGGCGCTGAGCCCACAGAGCAGTCGGAATGGCAGTCACAGCGTAATAACACAGGTAAAAGTGCTCATAAAATCGGCATTTTAGCAATAATGTGACACAAATAGATTAAAATAGAATAGCAAGCGGCTCCCGGCTTTTCGCCTCAGGAGTATCAAGGGTTCTGACAGGCAGCTAGTAGATCAGCTATAAATACACTGTGGGGTGGGCGTGGCCACCAAGGGGGCGTGGTTAAGACGCACGCCGGCAATGGCGCCGAGTTTACCTTCCCTGGAATCGGCTGTCAGCGCTGAGGCGGCGCTGAGCCCACAGAGCAGTCGGAATGGCAGTCACAGCGTAATAACACAGGTAAAAGTGCTCATAAAATCGGCATTTTAGCAATTATGTGACACAAATAGATTAAAATAGAATAGCAAGCGGCTCCCGGCTTTTCGCCTCAGGAGTATGCAAATTAGTCTGTCCCTGGCCCAGTGCATCATGGGAACAGGGCAGACCAAACTACCAAGCCAATTCTTCACTGCTTAATTCAGACACTCTGTTCATCATCACCCCCTTTTCTGAATCATTTTGTCCACAATAAGCGTGGAAGGGTATACTCAGATGTGAGTCCCTTGCTCATTGCACCATCAGGATTCAAGCAAGCCGGGCCGACGACGGCTGAAATGCCAGAAACCGGTCCCCGGAAGCTTGTTTCCTTCCCAGTATAAGAATTGGCTTGGTAGTTTGGTTTGCCCTGTTCCCATCATGCACTGGGACAGGAACAGACTAATTTGCATGTAGCCAGGTTCTGAGCTGGGATGGTGCAGTGAGCTAAAAAACGGTGATGGATCAAGCCCTGATCTTTGGACTGGGTAAGAGTGGTCTGCTTAATTCAGACACTCTGTTCATCACCACCCCCTTTTCTGAATCGATTTTAACGCTGCAGCGGGCTACAAAATAGTTTTGCCGCCATTACCTGGGATCCCTCAGGCCACGCCCACTATCGTTAGGCCACGCCCCCCCACCGAAGGCACTTAAGACGTGCTGAATTTAAGCACGAGCCAGAGACAGCAATCTCCTGAGGCGGAAGCCGGGAGAACGATCGCTTGTATTTTTAAATATTTGAGTGTGATATTGTGTTTTTACCTTCCTGATCCTCTCCCACTGGGCACTTATTACTTGTTTACCACTCACTGGGCATCCCCGCGCAGCGGATTTTAACGCTGCCGCGGGCTACAAAATAATTTTGCCGCCATTACCTGGGATCCCTCAGGCCACGCCCACTATCGTTAGGCCACGCCCCCCATCCCCCCTCGCCTATAAACCATGTGTATCTACCGGACGCGCAGCGGACGAGTGCAGCGGGCGCGCCGCCTGCGCGCCAAAGGCGCGCCTAAGGCAAGCCCGTCTGCGCCCGTCATGCGCCTGCTCCGGGCCTAGGGCCAGCCATGCTGCCGGTTCCCATCTCGTACAGAGGCAGGCATGGTCTAGATCACAGCTTTTGGATTTAAGAGTGAAAATTTGCACTCCATCGGCACGGTGCAATCTTCCACTGACTAGCCCCCCTATTTTAAATGTAACAGCTGTCCTTTCTCCCTCATTCCTCACATAAAATGTTCCCATTTATCGTCAAAAATCTTTCCCACACCTATACGTACCTTTTCTATGGGATTATTGAATTGTCGCTCTTTGCCATGTCACTCTAGTGACATTTGGCTGCTGCTTTCATCAACGTCCTGGGACCTACTCTTTCTTACTGAGACATGGATCAAGGACTCTTCCAACCCAGACAATTCTCTTGCTTTGCCCCCGGGATACCGCCTCACAGGAGTAAGCCGTGGAGGCTCTAATCCCAGAGGCGGAATCGCGGTTATCTTACAGTCCCACTTGACGATCACGTCCAGGAAAATCCCGAATTTAGGGCCCATAGAGGCACTATACTTTTCCATCTCGGATACCATCACGGCCATCTTTTCGGGGGTCCTGGTATATAGTCCTTCTAATACCCTACAGCCTGCCATTTCTGCACTATTAGCAGTTATTGCAGATCTGTCTCTTAAACACCCGCATTTCACGGTACTGGGAGACTTCAACCATCATGTGGATGTACCTGACTGTACTCGAGCCATTCATCTTTTAGATTCCATGCAAAGTTTGAACCTGACTCAGTGGGTTAGTGGCCCCACACACTCTGCAGGACACCCCCTTGATCTGATTTTCTCTAACTGGACGGAGCTTAAGATCCTCCCTCCACACCTCTGACCTGGTCTGATCACTTTTTGATCCCGTTCGAAGTATCCATATCCCAGCCTCCTAAGAGGGAATCTGCCATTAGAGAACAAGGCAGAAAATGGCATAAGGTCTCATTTAATGCCCTGGAGCAAACGTATAAGAGTAATTCATACTCACTCCCTGACGACCTCAACGAAGCGGTATCCATATTCAATAAAGACCTCACGACCGCCATTGAGCGAGTCGCGCCCCTGCAGACCCTCACCTCCCGCAGATCTAAACCGTCAGCTCCCTGGTTCACTCAGGAATTAAGGGAAAACCGAAGCAGGTGCAAAAAACTGGAGCGCCTATGGCGCCGAACCTATGACCCGGCAGCCAAATCCCTCTATAGACGGGTTCTTAAAGAGTTTCATAAACTCAAACACAATACTATGAGTCAACACTTAGCAGAAAAAATCATTGGCGCGAAAAACTCCACTAAGACCCTCTTCAACATTGTTAAAGAGTTTACTAATCCTGCTGCTCTGTCCGTTCCTGTCACCCCCAGCCAACTGCTCAGTGAAGGCCTATCAGATTTCATTTCTGAAAAAATGGCCAATATTACGGCAACAATTCTTCAGAACCGCACAGAAGTTACTTTGGATCCTGACTCCTCCTGTGCTAAAGCATTTACTTCTTTTAAACCGCTGACTAAAGAGCATGCCCTGACTCTATTTCTAAAATGTAAATCAGGCTCACCCCTTGATCCAGCCCCGGCACTGATCCTGAATGACATTGCCCCATTAGTCATTAATCCCCTGCTTGAAATCTGGAATACTTCCCTGCAATCGGGTGTTGTCCCTTCTTTATGGAAACACGCGCTGCTGATTCCTATTAAAAAAAAGCTGATGTCGATCCAATGTGTTTTAGCAACTACCGACCAATTTCTCTTCTCCCCAAACCAGCCAAAGTACTCGAGAAAGCGGTACAAGAACAACTGTCCGACTATCTTGAATCAAACCTGCTGTTCCATGACTCTCAGTCAGGATTCAGGCCGGACTTCAGTACTGAATCAGCCTTACTAGAAGTGTCTGAGTCTATTCGGGAGTGCGCGGATAGGGGAGAGGAGGCCATGCTGGTCCTCCTCGACCTATCCGCAGCATTCGATACCATCTCCCATGAAACACTGATAACTCGTCTTCAGGAGGTGGGAGTTGGTGGGACCCCGCTGGCCTGGGTCAAGTCTTTCCTGATGGATCGATTTCAACAAGTGATGTTAGGCTCCTTCTTTTCCACCAAGAAACCGTTGACATGGGGGGTTCCGCAGGGTTCTGCTCTCAGCCCTCTCCTGTTTAACGTATACCTGAAGCCTTTGGCAAAAGTGGTAGAATCATGGGGCGTCAGAGTGATCTTTTATGCTGACGACACTCAGCTTGTGTTTTCCTTTAAAGATCACTCTGAAAGCTCTCTGTTAAATTTTCGCCACTGCTTGGTGAATATCGCCTCTTGGATGTCCTCAAATAACTTAAAACTAAACACGGATAAGACGGAAGTCTTATTTTTTAATCAGAAATCCCCCATCTCCACTGGCCTCTGGTGGCCAGCTGAACTGGATCCTCCCCCTGTACCAGTCCAATCTGCCCGCAACCTGGGTTTCCAATTTGACTCAGCTCTCTCCTGCAAAACTCAAATTAATAAAGTCTCGGCGTCTTGTTTCGGAAAGCTCCACATGATCAAAAAAATTATCCCCTTCCTACCACTCGATTCTCGTAAAATAGTAATCCATGCCCTCATAACATCCCATCTGGACTACGCCAATAGTCTGTATGTGGGAGCCCCGGCGTATCTCATTAATCGACTACAGACAGTACAGAACTCAGCGGCCAGGTTGATCTGCAACATCCACTACCGCCACTCCATCTCTCCCCATCTTATCAAACTGCACTGGCTCCCAGTGAGACTACGTATCCAATTCAAATCTCTGACCATTGCTTTCAGAGCTCTCAATGGGCGAGGCCCTGCTTACCTGAGACACAGATTGAAGCTCTCACAAGCAACGCGTAATCTCAGATCTAACCATCTTCGCCTAATGTTTTGCCCCCGATTTCGTCTTGCGCGTACGGGAGGGAGGGCCTTCTCAGTGGCCACCTCCAGACTTTGGAATCATTTGCCACTGGAACTTAGATTTCTGACATCAGAGCAACTGTTTCGAAAGAAACTTAAGACCTGGATCTTCTCCCTGATCTAGTCCACTTTATCTCCCTGGACTTTACCGAACCTCACTAGCTGCTGTCTCTAGCGCCGGGACACCCCCGTTGGGGGTAGCTGTGCGCTCTACAAGCCTCAAAAAATAAAAATAAATAAATAAAGGAGTTTCTATCCACCTAAAACTTGGGAACTACCCACGGTTCTCTGCTCTTATTTGCATAATTTAGTCAGCACTCTAAGTACCTCCCCTGATTAAAGTAAAAAGAAACAATTAAAAAAAAAGGTGGTTGGTGGGTTTACTACAAAACAGAAGAATATGATTATCACGTTAAATCAATAGGATTTTTTTTAAACAAAAAATGTAAGATTGGGGCTGATCCTCCAAAACAGCAAAAATCAAAGACACATACGCATATATGTATGGATCCATATCTTACTATATATAAAAAAAATGACTGTATAAATATATAAGTAATGTCAAATTAAATTAGGAAAAGTATATTCATTTCAAGTAATAAATTTTTAAAATAAGGAAATGTGATAATAAATATGAATAAAACAGTTTATTAAAATATCATTTGAATTAAAAATATAACAAATGCTACATACATTTAAAGAAAAGCATATATATATATATATATATATATATATATATATATATATATCATATATATATTATATATTACCTACTGGCGGTCGCCAGTAGGTATATATAGTTAGGATTTTTTCTCTATGGGATTTTTGAAAATTCTATGTCTAATAACTTTGGCGTTTGTGGACGGAATTGGCTGAAATTTTCAGGAAAATGGAACATTTTGTTTCTGAGCAGCCCCTGAAAATTTGGGGGGGGGGGTTCGTCAAGGGGGGGCCGAGAAAAAAGGGGGGTCCCAAAACGTGTTTTTAACATTGAGTTTTCCATAGGGCGGTTGGCCTCACTTTTAGCCCGAACGGCTGAATGGATTTGCACGAAATTTGGCAAAATTGTAGGGACTGGTAGCCCGATGTGCCTTTGCTAGGTCTCAATATATGTGCTCCAGTGGATTTTGAGAAATTAACGTTCAAAAAAAGATATATATCTGTAACAGCGGACCAGGCAGCGCTCCGGTTCGCGGACTTTACGCGTTACGGAGCTTTGTGAAGCGAAGCTGATTGGTTCTCCGGCATCTGTAAACATTCCAAACAGTCCGTAGCGGCCGCCATCTTGTCTCTCGGTAGGATCGAGAGACAAGAGGAGGCCAAAGCGAAGGGGCAAATGACCATAAGGGGGCATAGTAGATCCTCCCTGACCCTCTAGGTTTGATGTGGAGGTTTTAAAAGGGCCCCGCGGGGCAAAAAAAAAAATAATAATAATAATCGAACGGCTGAATGGATTTGCACGAAACTTGGCAAAATTGTAGGGACTGGTAGCCCGATGTGCCTTTGCTAGGTCTCAATATATGTGCTACAGTGGATTTTGAGAAATTAACGTTCAAAAAAAGATATATATCTGTAACAGCGCTCCGCTTCGCGTACTTTTCGCGTTACGGAGCTTTGCGAAGCTGATTGGTTCTCCGGCGTCTGTAAACATTCCAAACAGTCCGTAGCGGCCGCCATCTTGTCTCTCGGTAGGATCGAGAGACAAGAGGAGGCCAAAGCGAAGGGGCAAATGACCATAAGGGGGCATAGTAGATCCTCCCTGACCTCTTAGGTTTGATGTACCATTTTGCCAAGTTTGGTGTAATTCCGTTCAGCCATTCAGGCTGTAGACGTATCTAAATGTCCTATGGAAAATTGCATGGGGAAAACACATTTGAAAGTGTTGAAATTTAGAACCAATTAAAATGTTACTTTGGTTTTGTATTTGTGTGTGATGAAAGTTAATTGGTTATGTATATATCTAAAATGAGAGGAAACCTCAGCCATTTTGTGATACTACTGTCTGAGGTACATTTGTGAGGAATTTTTGGTGGTCAATTGCTGGTGTTTGATTTACACAGTACTAACACTTCTCCTACTTTTAAAAAGGTGAGTTGTTAATTTGTAAGGGGAACTATGTTGTACACTTGAAGATAATTTGAAAAATGTTTTCTGTTATTTATTTACAGTCCTTCTGTTATACTAAATACTTGATAAAGTTAGTTTTATATTATGTATTACTAAAAACGATAAATGAAAGTGATTATTTTTTTCTGCAATTTACAGCAAGCAATTTCAAAATAAAATGGCTCACAATGAAGAGACCGTGGCAATTTCTTTTGAATTATCCACTACATTTATTGAAATTGAGAGCACCAATAATGAAATATTGTCACAAGGAGGAGATGACTTGAATGATTTTTTTGATCAATCTGTTGATGGCGAATTTATCGAATGTTTGGAGACCATAGAGTTACAAGAATCATCATTGCAGACTTTTCATGAGGAGATTCCAGATGAGATGATTGAAGAGGAAATTCCTGATGAGGACATGTTACTAGGTCTTTCAAATTTTGAAAATTCAGAAGAATAAATTTATATTTAGAAATCAAAAATTGTTTGAGACATTATTCATTTTTATTTTTAATTTATGAGGTTGTAGAGAAGTGATTGTAGTATAAAATGAGACTTATAATATAGAGTGCAACATTTTTATGTTACATGGTAAGTTTACTCATATTTACTTCCCTTCTCCCACTATATTATCTCCAATGTGTATTTGACATCTCTTCTTCATCTCCGGCCTCCTTTCTCTCACTGTCTGTCTCTGATGCATCTTATCGCTGCCATTTTGTGTAATTACAGAAGAGAGTAAAAAAAAATAGTTCGGAACGTGAAAAGGGGGCAAAGTAGAGTACCCCTCACCTCCTAGGCCTTCTCAGGCGGTCCCAAAAGGATCAGTTTCTGCTTTCCTGAGAGATTATGGTATGAGTTCCATATACCACAATAAGTTGCATTACAACATGCAAGATATCTATCTCCTATTACCAACTTTTAGAGATATTCGCGCTAAGCGCGAATATCTCCAAAAACTAACACCTGCCCTGAGCAGTTCTTAGCCATGTTATCCAATGGGAGGTGGATAACATGGCTAAGAGCATTAGCTCGGTAATGCATGAATATCGCTGACTTTTTAGCGATATTCATGCATTGCGGCCGTTCTTTATCGCATTTGCGATAAACCTTGATAATAGCAAGGTTTATCTTCGATAATTTCTGACGATGCTTAGCGGTAAAAAATTTGTTGCTAAGCATCGTTAGCGATAAATATCGCTTAACTTTGGTAATATGCACCAACGTCTGTTAACGTTCGATTCGAAGGAAATGAGGAAGTGTTGAAAAACATTGTCTGCGCCATCTTGCCTTTTTTGAAATGCCACACTTTTGTCGTGCACGGCAGCCATTTTAGATGCCTTGACCAGACCCACTCTCTGCACGCTGTCGATTCGTAGCATGGCTCCCCACCCTCGCAAGCATCTTCCCCAGGCACTGGTCACCCCCGCTCTCTGTCTTATGCATGGGCAATAAACCTCCCCCCATCTGCGCTGCTCTTCCCTGAGAATCACACTCTGTGCCCGCCCGACACCTCCCTTTCGCCCTATTCACTACCGCACCCTCTGACACTCCTCTTCCTCTGTGTACGATTGTCCAGGCTATCAGCTAGCCCTGCAGATATAGTTTATGGCCCCAGCTGTAAAGAATCACCCCTCTTCAAAGGAGTTATAGTAGATCAAGGCCCACACCCGATGAGATCCGTCACACCACACGTGTTCCTACTATCTGAAAACCATCCTGTATTGTGATTGGGGAGGGGACCGAGCCTGAAGCGGAAGATTCCAGGGATGACTCTTTGTACATCAAAGTTTTTACAATTATGTGTCATATTAAAAATATATAGCACTCCAACAAAGTAATAGGATTATAAAACTTTAATAACTTATAAATATATACAACAAAACAAAAACAGTAAAAACATTTAAACAACGAAGAGACCGTGGCAATTTCTTTTGAATTATCCAATACATTTATTGAAATTGACAGCACCAATAATGAAATATTCTCACAAGGAGGAGATGACTTGAATGATTTTTTTGATCAATCTCTTGATGGCGAATTTATCGAATGTTTGGAGACCATAGAGTTACAAGAATCATCATTGCAGACTTTTCATGAGGAAATTCCTGATGAGGACATGTTACTAGTTCTTTCAAATTATGAAAATTCAGAAGATGTTGCCTGGGTGCCGCACTGATTTGGGTATCCGGCGTGGGGCGTCCCGGGGGGTGGATTGTCAGTAGCGGTCTGTTGTGCGAATAGTTCCAAGGCAGCAGAAAGCGCTGAAATCTGGATGTCACGAAGGTGATGTCTAGTAAGTTGCCGCCCAGCAAATAACGGCGTGGGGCGCCGCGGAGGTGAGTGAGTCCAGTAGGCACCACAGCTATACTTACCGGCATTGCAGAATTACTGCTGGGGACAATGCCTGTGCTGTAGCAGGGTCACAGCAGAAACAAAAAGGATTCTGTTGAAGATGTTGTTGGTTTTCAATTTGAAAACAGTTCTGGTGTCAACTGCTATGCTAATGTAGTGGTTAATGTTTTGTTTTCTCTAGAAAATGTAAAAGAGGGGAGGCAGTCCAAAGTTCCGGTAAAAGGGCAAAGGAAAGGATCAGTGGTTTGAACTATCAGTCAAAAAGGGGAGGGGGTGCAACAATTTTTCCTACCGGGTCACACTGTGCTTTCACCGGAACTGAGGTCTGCAGGATTCTAGTCATTCAAACTGAGGCTGGCGGCAGCATGGGAGCGCCGACGTCCCGCGGATACAGTTTCGTCACTCCACGGGCGATCATGGCAGTCATTCCCCATCGGGGGTGTCTGCGGGGGTCGGAGACTCCCGCGGCTCCTCTAGAATCTTCAAGGTCGTGGAGGACTACGGTGGTGGAGTCAACCAGTGACCGGGCCATTTCTTTATGCTGGGCCCGCTCTTGCCAGGTCGACCGCCATTTTGAGAGTTCGGTAGCTACTGGCGATCGCGGGGTCAAATGAGCGGACGGGCTCCACCCTGCCGGGCGAGACGTTGCAGCATTGCCACAGTGGAAGAACCCTTTTCCGGGCGCCTGGAGCGCTGAGGGTGCAGCTGGGAAGCCTCCACCTGGGGAGGCGGGAGAGGCCTGTTCGCAGCGTCTCTCCCTCCCAGTGCACCCCACGGCGTCTCGCTTGACATTTGTTATGGCCGGACCAGGCGATGAGGATGAGGGGGGGGGGGGGTCGGAGGCATGTGCAAGACATCCCCCCCCAGTGTTGTCGCAGCCATTATAAAAGAAAGAAGAAATGTCCCGTCCGTCTTTGGGCCGCACCTCCGGTGGATGGCGGCCGGACGCCCTTTGCTCTGGCCCCATGAACGGGTTCCTTGGCTCATCGGCTGCAGCCGGATCCTTTTCCGGGCGCCTGGAGCGCTGAGGGTGCTGCTGGGAAGCCTCCACCTGGGGAGGCGGGAGAGGCCTGTTCGCACCGTCTCTCCCTCCCAGTGCACCCCACGGCGTCTCGCTTGACATTTGTTATGGTCGGACCAGGCGATGAGGACGAGGGGGGGGGGGCGGGGTCGGAGGCATGTGCAAGACATCCCCCCCCCAGGGTTGTTGCAGCAATTATAGAAGAAAGAAGAAATGTCCAGTCCGTCTTCGGGCCGGACCTCCGGTGGATGGCGGCCGGACGCCCTGTGCTCTGGCCTCATGAACGGGTTCCTTGGCTCATCGGCTGCAGCCGGATCCCGTCGGCCCCAGCCCCCGGCCGTTGGTGGCCGGACCGGGAGAGAGTGTGGAGGGACAACCTGCAACTCTCAAGGGCCACCGCAGCCGGACTGGGAGAGAGAGGGGAGGGTCGAGGACACGGACATTCCCCCCCCTGAAACTCTCCAGTGTTGTCAATCCCCCTGGCCGGGTCCCGCTGGCCTCGGCCTCTCCTCCGGCTACACCCTACGTGATGATCTCCTGGCCGAGGCGTGGCAGCAGGACCCGCCTTATATGTGTTGCTTCCGGCTGGGCGTAGCCGAAAACCTGTTGCCATTTGGAAGTTTCTAGAATGGGGCGGATGTCTGCTGACTTCTATCTTTCCCAGTTTGCCGTTATTTGGCCGTGGCAGGCGGTGGGACAGACACGTTTTGGGGCAGTGAGGGGCGATGTTTTCAGGTTTCTTATTACGGGCTTACTTCTAACGTTTCTTGTTTCTAGGACAATAATAGGTTTTATCATTACGTATTGTTATCGTTTCTTTGTTTGTTATTTAATAAAAAGTTCATCAGTGGCCTACTGATTTTCGTTTTCCTATTCTTTTCTTTCCAGGTTGTTTCATGCTAAAGTTTCTGTTAACAGGATACAGTGATCACTTCGTTATTATTGCATATGTCCTTTTCACTAGGGGTGCTCTCTGGTCGGGCCAGATGACCTATCTCTAGTAAATGGTCCGGGTGAAACAGGTGCATCAATCAGTGGGGAGTAGATAGGCATGACAGATTACAACGGGGGAGAAAGGTCCGCATTACGTACCCTTTCACTACTTGCAAAGATTTTCCTACGTTTATTTGCAAACAGGGAATACCTCCAAAAAGAACTAATTCCCAAACAGTCAATGTTCGGACAATCAATCAATCAATGAGGAATGAAATAGGTACGACGTGTTAAAGGCTTGCGTTACCTACCCTTCACTATCTGCAAAGGGAGAGAGAATATTCCTATTCTTCCTCGTTTGCAGGCAGAGAAGATCCTTAAGAGAACCAACTTCGAACAATTCAATGCTCGATTCAAACAATCAACAAGGGGTACTGTGAACACAAATGAACGCCGCTTATGTACATACACATTGCTATTTTCAACAGGTTGTTCCTAATGTTTCTATTTTAGCGAGGTCAAAAAGAGATCCCATTAGTGGCCTACTGATTTTGCTCGATTCCTTTTGTTTTTTTACACGATTTTTCGCTATCTGCAAAGACTAAACAGAGTATTGCGACTCTGTGCTTGTTTGTAAATAGAGAATGAACCAAAGAGAACAATCAATCAAATGGAGAGAGAAGCAGGCACGACGGATTACAACGGGGGCAAAGGCCTGCGTTAACTACCCTTCACTATCTGCAAAGAGAGAGTACTCCTAATAGAAATGAGGGGTGGGGGGCAGCATTCAAAGCAGATCAGTGTGCATAAACACGAAAATGTTTTTACTTACCACGTACTTGACATTCGACAGTTTATGATATTTGCTATTAAAAAACCATTGAAATTCACTGAAAAAACCATAGGTTATAGACCATATATAGTTAGGAATTAGCATTTACAAAACCTTGAAAATTCACTGAAAAAACCATAGGTTATAGACCATATATAGTTAGGAATTAGCATTTAAAAAACCTTATTTTACTCACACAAAACCATTGAAATTCCATATATAGTTAGTTGCACTAACTATATATCGCGCACCCGCAATCCACTGCTGATCATGTCACATATTACATCATTCATGACATGGTCAGTGACATCACTGATGACATCACTGATGACATCTCAAATGACATCACTGATGACATCAATGATGACATCTCATTTGACATCATTCTTGTGCTAATACGATAAACCTCTTCAGACTCTAATATAACCTTAGATACACTCAGTGTATACAGACACTCACACACTGTCACTCATCCATGGAGTTACTCACACACCTAGTCAGTCATGCAAAGAAACAATCTCACCTCCATTTCTTCAACTATACAGTTATACACACCTTACTTATTCAAACATATACTAACACATATTTACTCTCTTATACAATCCCTGATACAAGTTCACAATGATCCATACAACCACTCACACATTCAGTGGCTCTCATGCACAGTTATTTATATATGCCAACTCTCACATGTACTGTGTTTTACATATGTACTTACTATGACATGTAGCATTGAGATATCCATTCACTCATCAATACACTCATGCACACAGTCAACTGCCCATGTAGCTGTTTCCACATGCACTCTTGAACTCATACACCTAGTGAATCAACTGCTCACACATCTATGCACAGAGTCACACACCTCCCAGCCACCCCTACACAAACTCAATCTCCCATACAAATACTTGGGCAACCAATCAATAACACATATAGCCTCTCGTATAGCTAATGATGAACACATGCAGCAGTTTACATCACAACAGACATAATGATGCACAAATTAAGACAGTTTAGTCACTAACCCATGCATTCAGTGAGACACATTTAATCACTCACTCATACACTCAGTCACGCACCTACTAAATCCTTCATCCAGACACTTATACATCCACTCATTCTTCAATATGTAAGACATATTTTAACTTTACAGAAACATACAGTCACTGGATGTTGTCATCAGTGATGTCATCAGTGATGTCATTTGAGATGTCATCAGTGATGTCATCAGTGATGTCACTGACCATGTCATGAATGATGTAATATGTGACATGATCAGTAGTGGATTGCGGGTGCGCGATATATAGTTAGTGCAACTAACTATATATGGAATTTCAATGGTTTTGTGTGAGTAAAATAAGGTTTTTTAAATGCTAATTCCTAACTATATATGGTCTATAACCTATGGTTTTTTCAGTGAATATCTAATATATATATAAAAAATATTTGTTGATTAACAACAAAAACTTACCTTCAGTGATGTAACTCGCCTTCACTCCGAATGAAAAATCACTCCTGAAACAAAGACTCGAGATGTGATGTATTCTTATGTAATGGTATGTGATTTAACAGCTGGCATTTGCTGGGGAACGATAACAACAAAGAATCCTCCACACTTGTCACATGACACACTCAGATGACAGGTTGCCCAATCACTAAACAGCACAATGCTGCCATCTGCGAACAATGCAGTGCTGATCCCAAAAGTTTCAATGCAACCAGTAGATATCTTTGTGAAAGCATCTTAAAAACGAACGCATAAAAGTTTATGTTTTGGCTGCCGAAAAAATCATTTTTAAACAACAAATTTGAACCTTGCACAAATAAATAAAGTAAAGTAAAAAAAGTAACCTCAAAACTTTACACTGGAAGGAACAGCATTCCTGCTTCAAAAATAAAAGACCATTACGGAACCCAGGGTCTCAGGTACCAAACATATGCGGAGAATGCACAGATTCTGGTGGAAGTTCAAGCTTAATCTTTTAATGCTTCAGCGGCTTTCTATTTTCTAACAGAGATTAGACAGTGGGTGAACCTGAGGCAATTATGTCTTAATGCTAGCAAGAAGATATTTTATCGGGCACCAAGCAAATAAGCATTGAACTTTGGCCTTCTCAGTTTGGTAGTGTATCACTCCCTTCTAATATGGTCGGATGCTGGGCAGATTACTTGATAAACCCCTTGTCTTTTGTTCATCAATCTCTCCTGTCACAAAGATAACACTTTACTTCTATTTAATTTGTAGAAAGTGACCACAGTGGTGTGAGATTCTCTGTTAATTTTGAAAATTCATGCTGTGGTCTTTTCAGTTTGATGTATTGTTAAGCTGTTTATTTTATCACCATGAAATGTTCCCACAATAAACTGTAAATTGAGCAATTCAAATAATATATGGGATCTAGAAATCAGATAATCTACCTTAACTCGCACGTAAAATTCTGTTTTATATCTGGAAACTAGTTCAAATGCTTGACAAGCTGTTTCCAGAACACACAAGGAAATTCCCTCCAGCAGTTGACCCTAACTGGCCTTGAAAAGATGTAAATGTAAGAAATGTAGCTGTAATATTTTGAGTGCTGCTGGAGGTCCACTTTCGCCTCTGCAACATTTCTCTGTTTTACCCCTTCAAGGACAAGGTTAAAGAATATCTGTGGAGCCTAGGGTCTTGTTGTTTTGATTCTTTTGCGTTTTAACTTTGTTTTATAATGTCTGTCAATGTTTAACATTGTCTATGTTCGCTGTAAGAGCTTTGAAGCAGTCTTTCCGGCATATGTATGCTTTACAAATTAAGCAAATGCACAACACAAACATGCTTATTTACGCAGATGGCGATTTCAGCAGATGTTTCACATCAACAGGATGAATCCATCAGCTTGGTTGGACGCAAAAGAGCAAACACACAGCAAAGAAGGGCCATCTTAGAACAATGCAGTTACATACCAGAAAGATCCGACCACACGGACCGGGTTTCATTAAACCACAAGGGCCATCTTTGTGGAAAACACTTACAAATATAGCACCAGACAGGATATAATTTAGCGTCATAATATTTGTTAAACACAAACCTAATCTTTATACACGAAGAAAGATATCAACTAAAACAAAAAAAAGATTTTCCTACAACAAACTGCAATGGAGGCAGAAAACAGACTTCAAGCTGAATACCACATGACTTCCAAAGGGTCACAAGGAATGAAACCAACAAGCAGTTGTGTAAAGTGGTGCAACTAGTAGTGCATATGCGCGTGCCTTCTTTTAAAACTTAATTCTTCTTCTAGGGGTTTGACTGTAGCTCGGGACATCTTTCAGTATGTAGGAAAGAGGAACTGGACATTCTGGTGTGTTCGATACCCAGAAGAACAAGTTACTTATCTTCGGAAACAATATATTCAGTGGATACTGTACATGCAGATCCCTCACCTTCTGAATATCCCGGGGCACTGGACTGGATCTGAAAATTTCACAAAGCGCTAGTTCACAGGTAGGTGATGCTGCTCAATTTCAGAACAGGTACTCAGGTACTGCCTTGACATGATGTCCATGGAGCCATATAGCAAGGCCCCTCAGCATCTGGGCATCAATGCACCAAAGGGTGATGTTGACCACCCCCAGCAGCAAATAAAAAGAACTCAGTTGCACCCGCTCAATCGCCAGGCATGAAGGTTGAGGCTCTGGTAGTTGGAATGTAGTATCTTCCCCCTACAATTGCAGGAGGAGATCCGTGATTTGGGAGTGGAGGTGAGGGCATACACGCCAAGGGTCAGAAGGCCTGCACACCACACCCTTCTTGGCTAATCCAGGGTAACCAGTATGTCTTGTGCACAGTCTTGGCACAGAGCTTAGAACTCAAGGAATCAAGGTTATGAGGGAATGCATAGTTTAGTGGAAGATTACACCTCCACAAAAACACATGCCCCAAGTCTCTCTACAACAGAAAGTGGAAGTTATAGATCATCAGACATTGTGCATTTTTGTGCTTGGCTTTGGGATCCACTGGAGAAGTGCCCAGTGGGGCAAAAATGGTCTGTACCATGTCCAGATAGCGATGCCACTTGTGGTCAGCAAGATTATGCGGACTCAGGCTAATGGTATTCATATTCATGGAGACTGCCAGATGGTTGGAGACCAGACAGGTACAATACATCTGAACCCAGGCCCACAGTCTCAGTGCTTCTTTGCAGAGATGATGAGGCCCCACGCCACGGCTTTCCAAACTTTTCATGTTGGTGACACACTTTTTGGAGATACATCATTTTGGGACACAGTAAGGCAGGGTAGCAAGCGAGCGTAGCGAGCGAGCCCAAACCACCTAAGGTGGGTCCGGGGGGTTCTCACTCACTCTGTCTGTCTCCCTCTCTCTCTCTCTAACTGTCCCCCTCCCTCTCTCTCCCTGTCTCCCTCACTCTCTCTCCCTCCGTCTCTCTCCGTCTGTCTCCCTCTGTCTGTCTACCTCTGTCTGTCTACCTCCCTCTGTCTCTCTCTGTCTGTCTCGCTCCCTCTGTCTCCCTCCCTCTGTCACCGCCCTCCCTCTGTCTGTCTCCTTCTGTCTGTCTCCCTCCCTCTGTCTGTCGCCCTCTGTCTGTCTCCCTCTGTCTGTAACCCTCTGTCTATCACCCTCTGTCTCCCGCTCTCTGACTCCCGCTCTCTGTCTCCCGCTCTATGTCTCCCTCTGTTTCCATTCCTCTGTCTCCCTCCCTCTCCTATCTCTCTCTCCCTCTGCCTCCCTCCCTCTGTCTCCCTCTCTGACTGTCTCCCTCTCTCTCTGTCTCCCTCCCTCTGTCTCCTTCGCTCTCTCCCTCTCTGCCTCTCTGTCTGTCTCAGTCTCTGCCTCTGTCTGTCCCTGCCTCTATCTGTCTTTCTGTCCCTGTCTCCGTCTCTGTCTGTGCCTGTCTCTGCCTCGGTCTGTGTACCCTTATCTCTGCCTCTATTTGTCTTTGTCTGTCCCTGTCTTTGTCTCTCTCTCTCTCTCTCTCTCTCTCTTTGTCTCTCTCTGTCTCCCTCCCTTTCTCTATCTATCTCCCTCTCTCTCCCCCTCTCTCCCTCTCTGTCTCCCTCTGTCTCCCTCACTATGTCTGTCTCCCTCTCTACCTCTCTCTGTATCCCTCCCTCCCGTCCTCTCTCTCTCTCTCTCTCTCTCTCTCTGTCTCTCTCCCTGTCTCTCTCCCTGTCTCTCTCCCTCTGTCTCTCTCCCTCTGTCTCTCTCCCTCTGTCTCCCTCTTGTCTGTCTCCCTCTTGTCTGCCTCCCTCTTGTCCGTTTCCCTCCATCTGTCTCGCTCTGACGCTCTCCTCCCTCTGTCGCCCTCCTCCCTCTGTCGTCCTCCACCCTCTGTCGCCCTCCTCCTTCTGTCTGTCTCCCTCCCTTTCTGTCTCCCTCTGTCTGTCTCCCTCTCTCTGTCTCCCTCCCTCTCTCTCTCCCACCGTCTCCCTCCCACCGTCTCCCTCCCTCTGTCTCCCTCCCTCCGCCTCCCTCCGTCTCCCTCCCTCTGTCTCCCTCCCTCTGTCTCCCTGTCTCCCTCTGTCTGTTTGTCTCCCTCTGTCTGTCTGTCTCCCTCTGTCTGTCTGTCTCCCTCTGTCTGTCTATCTCCCTCTGTCTCCCTCTCCCTCCCTCTGTCTACCCCGGTCTCCCTCCCTCCGTCTCCCTCTATCTTCCTCCCTCTGTCTCCCTCCCTCCATCTCCCTCTGTCTCCCTCCCTCCGTCTCCCTCTGTCTTTGTCTCCCTCCCTCTGACTCCCTCCCTCCGTCTTCCTCTGTCTCCCTTTCTCTCTGTCTCCCACGGTTTCCCTCTCTCTCCCTCTCTCTGTCTCCCTCTTTCTGTCTCCCTCTCTCTCGGTCTTCCTCCCTCTATCTCCCTCTGTCTCCCTCACTCCGTCTCCCTCTGTCTCTGTCTCCCTCCCTCTGACTCCCTCCCTCCTTCTTCCTCTGTCTCCCTTTCTCTCTGTCTCCGACGGTTTCCCTCTCTCTCCCTCTCTCTGTCTCCCTCTTTCTGTCTCCCTCTCTCTCGGTCTTCCTCCCTCTCTCTGTCACCCTCTGTCACCTCACCCCAACTTCCCGGGCACACACAGCCGCACCCTAGTACTTCGCAGGTCTTTAAAAGACCATTTACTTGTTAATGAGGCTTTGTTGTGAATCTCACCCGGCCCCCATAGAGCAGAGTGTCTCGGAGTCCGCGGTGCTGCGGCGGACTCCGAGACACTCTTTCAAAGGAATGCCTCTTAATTAGCAGCAGTTATGCGCTAAGTGCCCTTAATACTGGTGTCATCCTGCGACACACCCACCATGTGCAGGCGACACAGTACTGTGACACACAGTTTGGAAAGCTCTGCCCTACGCAATCCTCCTTGTTCACACATCACATTGCGGTTGTGCAGTCTGTCAGGATCTGGACAGATCAACCCAGAAGGAAGGGCAGAAAGGCCTTCAATGCCAGGCAAAGTCAATGTGTTTTCCTTGCTCCTTCGCAGACCAGAGGTCTTGGATCTCCAGCTCCTCTCGATGGGCAACCCACTTTAACGTGGAGGGACCCATCACCACTGTGGTCACTTTTTAGTTGGGCAAAACAACTTTGTGGATGACAAATTCTCCTCTACTGACCACCACTGAAGATCTATCGCAGTGCCTTAGGGAATCCTGACGTTCATTGGAATGACCCCATATTTAAACCATTGCAAATAGAGGCAGCACTGGAGAGTCCCCAAATTTCATGAGTGAGTGTGTGACCAGCAGGACGTCACCAGACCCAACAGGCAGAGGACCTTCAGAAGTGGAATCTGAAGCCCTCCTGAAGCATAGGAATCCTATCTAGATTGTCCTGAGTCCTCTGGGGAGGAGACAAGGCTGTGAGTGATATTGTGTCTAGTACTGCCAATATGCAAAGGAGAAGTTGCAAGAGCTACTGGTAGCAAAGGATACAGGCAGTAGTGCTTTGTGAACATGTGGTGGGACAACTACCTTGCTGCTGGGCAGATGTCTAGAACTCATCAGTTCAGTGGTAGCAGGCTTTGCTATTGTAGAGTGTATAAGCCTAATGGGGACAGTTGTTTTGCTAATCGATAGCAGATCTTAATGCATAAGATGCGAGTATAGCTAACAAGTCATCCTTGGGCAATAATGTCACCGCGTCTAAAACTAATCCCCCTAAAGACTCTAGTAGTACTCCTAAACAGGGAGGTACGAAAGCAAAGACCCCTGTTCCCAATTTACAGGTGAATACATCCAATGCTAATCAAACCTCCAAAGCCACTAAAGAAATCCCTCAAGCTACTAAACAAACTACCCAAGTTACATCAAGTGTTTCCACTTCAGTAACCCCAAATCCTGATCAGGCCCCGCGAACTAAGGCTGCGATTCGCAGAAACATTCATCTTCCACCAGACGCTTGTCCCTTTGTAGTGATTCTTACTGGAGTCACTGAAATTCCCCCATCGGAAGTAGAATCTCATCAGGCACTTAAAAATAAGGTGTGTCATTGGCTCACTAAAAACCATCCCCTCCCGCCTAACATTCCTAGTAAAATTTTAATGGTAGAAAGAACTCCATGGGTGGGCGGGAATAGAAAAAATCTGCAAGGGGATTGTGTTGTGGTGACTTTCGAGAACACTCAGGTTGTAGAACACATATGTAGTAGAGCACCCAGACACCTAGCTAGCACTGTTATGGCTAGGCCACTTTCGTATTTCTATCTACCAGGGAATCACACAGACAAAAGATGGAGCTGGCTAAGAGGTCCACACGATCCAAAACCTAGACAGAGGTTTACCAACCCATGGGAGGAACAATCATACGGATGGGAGGAGGAGGGCGATGTGGGCTGGAATTTAGTGAGGAGAAGGAGAGGCAGACCACTCCAAGGGGGTTATGCGGTAGGGCCCCAAAATAGTTACTCACAACAGTATTTTCAGGCTGCAAATGGGCAAGATAGCTATTTTGATTTCCCAACTGTTAACCGTTATGAGTGCTTGTCAACCACGGACTGGGTTGACTGACATACACAGGGATCACTAAGTGGTCAGCGGCGCCATAACTCCCAGACTCCTATGTTGAGAGAAGATAGCCTTGTGGATCTGCAGAAGATTAATTCAACTCTCTCTCCTGATGATGGCTTGGAAGCTACTGAGGCTAGAGGAGTGCATAACAAGCATAAATCCAATAAGCCACTTTGTAAATTCCTCACATGGAACATAGCGGGTATTACTGCTAAGGCCTTAGATTCTAGTTGGCAAGGGTTTGTTAAACAATATGAGATAGTGGCACTTCAAGAAACGTGGGACACGTCAACCTGTTTTTCATTGGATGGTTTTCACAGTTTTTCAATCCCAGCCGTACCAGGCGTGAGAGGGAGACCCAAGGGTGGGCTTCTAACATTATTCTCACTGAATCTGGCTGGGTCTTTTAAAAAAATAGAACCTGCTCCCAGGAATACGTTGATAATTGAGTGGGCTATTTCGGACCATCAACCCTTTTTAATTATTAATTTTTATAATTCCAGGGATGGTTCTTTTGTAAACGAGCATTTGTCTGCTCTGTTAGATTTTTTGTCAGTCTATAGACACGATTGCACTTCCGTCCCAGAGATTGTTATCCTGGGTGATTTTAATATTCACCCCTGTGAGGGGGACTGTTACAATGACAGGTACGGAGGATCATTGGTTGAAGGGATCCCCCATTTTGAACACACTAAGGAGGGGGAGGGGCTTGAGAGCTTTCTGGCCACTTTAAATCTATTTGAATTGGGTTTTGGTACAAATGAAACCAGACCACCTACATTCATTGGGAGAGATGCTAATACCATCATTGATTATATTTTTGTATCACCAGGGGTGTTAGCTAGGGCTTGCGAATACTGTGTAGTGCCTGCGGTCTTTAGCGACCACAACCCTGTTTTGCTGACCTTGGACCTGGATTGTTCCATGACCGAGAGGGAAACAGGGGTGGTAGCCCCAAGGGATCTCACCTCTAAAGAGCAGGGGAGGAGGATTAAGTGGGAGAAGATTGTCCCTGAGAATTTCTTCCAAATACTAGCCCAGGAAACAGAGGCAAAGATGGCAGTTTGCCTTGATCCTACTTCCTTGGGGTCTGAGGTAGTGGCCGCTTACACTGAGATATGTTCAAGCATCTCTAAGAATTTGGAGTCCAGGAATGGCCCGCAAGGTAACAAGCATATACATAGATGGTTCGATAGGGAATGTTCAAAAAAACATAACGCCCTATTGAAAGCACTCCAACAGAGACCCAGAGACAGGACTCTAGTGGCAAGTCTTCGGCAGGGTTATAAAACTGCACTCGCCAATCGTAAGACTCAGATTAAGGAGGAGGCCTGGGAGAGTTTACTGTCCGTAAATATACTGAGAGACAGTAGGAAATTCTGGGCCATTATTAACCAGCCCTTCTTTACTGAGGATGGGAAATCAGACATGGATTGCGTGATCGAAGATGAAAGATGGCTTAATCATTTCAAACAAATCTATGAAAGTGAAGTTTCATTCCCGTCAGATAGTGTCCCTTCGTGGAATATTATGACCATGGATTTTAACATCTGTGAGGTTGAAAAGGCCATTAAAGACACAAGTAAACATAAGGCACCGGGACCTGATGGGGTACCTGCTGATCTCTACATGCAGTATCCCCAATTCTGGTCCAAAATATTGACCAATGTTTTTAATGCGATACCTTCGGCAGGCTTTCCCTCTTCTTGGTCCACCTCTATAATTGTTCCGATCTTTAAGAAGGGGAACAGGGGGGACCCGGCTTGCTACAGGCCAATCTCCTTGCTTGACTCTGCTGTTAAAATCTTAGGCAGAGTCATTCTACAAAGACTCGGGGATTGGCTTGAAGGGAGTGGGGTCCTCTCTGACCTTCAGTATGGTTTTAGGGCTCACAGGGGGACCATGAACCAATGCTTAAACCTCCACCTCATAATTAGTAAATACACCGTGGTGAAGGAGGGGCATTTATATCTAGGGTTTATGGACTTATCCTCCGCTTTTGATTTGGTTAATCGCTCTAAACTTTGGCTTATTTTGCGGGATTTGGGTTTGGACACTACTTTGGTGAATTTTTTACATGACCTCCACCAGAATTTGTTTGCCTCCGTTAGGGTTACAAGGGAAGGTAGATGTACTGAAAAATTTAGATCAGGGAGAGGGGTCAGACAGGGTTGCATCCTGGCCCCTCTCCTATTCACACTCTACATTAACTCCCTGGGTAAATCACTCAATCTAGCCACCATGGACGTCCCGCGTATGGGAGGATCCCCTATCCCGGTCCTCCTGTACGCGGATGACGCCGTCCTAATAGCCCGTACAGGCATTGGTCTGCAAAAATTGTTAGACCATTTCGGATCATTCATGGAATCCTTAGATTTAAAGATCAATACACTAAAATCCCATGTCATGGTCACGGGCACACGTAGGAAAAGCCTGAAGATTAAAACTTTTAGTTGCAACGGATTACAAATCTCTAGGGTACCTTTTTTTTGTTATCTAGGCGTCACTTTTGACGAAAAAGGATCCTGGGGACCTCAACTAAAATTGAAGGCCAACGTAGTTGCAAGATCTACTACAGGTCTCATGAGCTTTTCTAAAAAATTAGGTTCTAGGCCCATGGAGGCCATGATCCGTATCTACAAATCAAAGTGCCTGGCTATTGCATCCTATGGGGCTGACATCTGGGGCTATGCTCCCTCTCAAGGCATTCAAATTGTAGAAAATAATTTTATTCGAACTTTGTTGTCACTCCCAAAGTCATCGCCTACATATTCCATCCATAGTGAAGTCGGCCTGGGCCACATTACTGACCTTCTAAAAATGGCCCCCCTGCTATGCTGGGTGAAAACCTGGACAAACGAGGAGATCACGTTGAACCATCTCATACTCAAAGACTGCTTGGCCCTGGACAAGGCGGGCAGTATTCCCTGGCTAGCGTATGTTAGAGCGGCATGCGTGAAGCTAGGGCGCCCGGATATGTACTCTTCTCCACAGGGTCTCAAGAAAGAAGATGTAGGGTGGGTTAAGTTGCATCTCCGGAATTTGCTGGAGTTAGATAGGGAACAGGTTGAACTCAACAAACCCATGGTGAGAACCATATATCGAATTTCTACCTCCTCTGCCATGGAACCTTATCTAACATTTGTGACAAAACCATACCATCGTTTTCTTTTATTGAGATTTAGGTTCAATCTTATCCATCTAGTGCTGGGTTCCAACATAAAGTGGGGGACCCTTGAAATTACCCCACCTTGCACTTGTGATAGCTTCTCAAATCAGGACACAGTCCACTTTGTGATGTTTTGCGAACACTATCTGGAGCCCCGGAAAAAGTTTTTATATCCCATTTTGAAGGAACTTAATTTTGTCCAAGTAAGGCCTGCACTTTTACACCTGCAAATGTTGAACACTGTGCAGGTCACATATGGTGTAGCCAGTTTCTTGGTGGCGGCTGCCCGATTGAATAAGGCAAGACTTACCCAGACAAATATACATCCTGGTTGACATTTTATCAACTTTATTCTGGGACACCGGATAAGGATCATTGGGACATGGAGGCGCTTGTCTTTTTCTGGTCCTTTTCTTATAGTGAACCTGTTTTGTATTCATATTTTTTAATAACAAAAAAACTTCTTTTAAAAAAAAACCTCTTTTAATGAATCATTTTAGGAACTGCATCATGTGTATAGTTTGTTTAATTGCTAATTTTAATCTATTTGTATAGTTCTTATTTTTAAAAAATGAATTGTGTATTGCTTTTATGGTTTTAATTAACCGAATAAAGATATTTGACTGACTGCATAAAACAATCCATCAGGAGATGATTCTTTTTTGCACTGCTTTCCCCTTTGTTGCTCCAGAGAAACCCACAAAATGTTGAACGATGATATCTGGCCTGATCAATGTAAATACAGAGGGCTCTTTTAGAATCAAGGCGATGGAGCCATTCCTCTTCCTTAAAGGGGTCAAGAGGAGCAGCAAGGTGATGCATTACCCTATGTGGAAGGACATGACTACCTTCAGCAGTAATGCAGTATTGTTCGGAAAGAAGGTTGTATATGGTTGTTGCAGATCAAAAACCCTCAACAGTTGCTGTTCAATCTTGGAGGTGTAGTTAGTGCAGGATCAGGTCAAAGACTTGCTATTGCGACAGGAGGGCATCAGAATGAAACAGTCAAATTGGATAAAATATGTCCAGAAGCCACACTCTCCTTGCCCAGTCTCAGGGCCCTAGAATGACCTGGGCTTGCTCTTTCTTGATCTTTTTCAGAAGTCTTGGCCGGAAAGGTAATTACAGAAATGCATACAGGATTCTGAACCCCAAGTCAGGCAGAAAGTTTCTCCAAAGAAGAACTGCCTTCAGAACTCCAACACACAAAAGCTTGGACAATGCGTGTTTTCTGGAGATTGTGATTAGATTGATCAAGGGTTTTCTCAATTGCAGGAAGACACCCTCTACCACCTCAGAGTGTAACAGCCATTCTTGATCCTTTAAGCCGCTGCAGCTGAGTTCTTCCACCCAGGTGTTTAAAGATCTCACCAGGTGTTTGGTGACCTCTCCTAGATGACCTCCTCAACCCAACAAAGATGCATCTGTCATGATCAACCACTCTGGGTGGGGTAGGAAGAGTGGTCGGCCGCCTGTCAAATTGCAGTCGAGCAGCCACCACTGCAGAACGTTTGCGGTCTCCTCTGACACTTGACTGGAATCAGACAGGTTCCTTTGGTGCTGAGATAACGGAGTCTTTAGGTCCCACTGCAGAGCTTGCATGTACCACCTGGCATAGTCCACTAGCTAAATGCAGGAGACAAAGAGGCCCAGACACCTCTAAGTTGCGCTCAATGAAATCCAGGCCAAAGATTGAAACATTGGGATCAAAGCCCAAAGATCCTCGACTCATTGAGGCGGAGGGGAGGCACAGGAGCACACTATATCCTGCATGGCTTTGATTAAAGGGAGCGGTTGCAAAGGAGTTAGGTGTAACTTTGGTACATTAAGGGAAAAACTCAAAGCTGGCAACAGATCGACCATTGTCTGGAGGTGCCTTGCGACTGTTTGAGGCAAGCCCACTTTCAGCAGCCAGTTGTCGAGGAATGGGTAGACTGGTATTCTCAACCTCTGAGGATGGGCTGCAAAGACCACGAACACCTTTGTGAAACTCAAGGTACAATGTTAAGGCTAAAGGGGAGCACCAAAAACTGAAAGTTCCCTTGGCCTACCTGAAATGGTTGCTAAAGTTTGATGGATGGATTACATGGCAGTAATGTGTAAATAGGCACCCTGCAAATTCATCGACACCATCCAGTCTCCTACATCCAGGGCAGGCATAACTTGGGCCAGGGTGAGCATTCTGAACTTGTGCTTCTGGAGAAGTATTTCAAAGGGTTCAGATAGGGGATGGGACCACCATAATTTTTCAGCACCAGAAAATAACAGAAGTCACAGCCAGACCTGATCTATGCTGGGAGTACCCTCTCTGCTGCTCCTTTGGCTAAGAATGCTGGAGCATGGATAGTGGTCCTCTGGGAGGTATTGTGGGGTAAGTGGCATTTTCGTTGTGTGTGACAAGAAAGGCAGAGCGTAACCGTGTTGCACAATCTGTACCATCGATTGTTCGGATGTAATGCTCCTCCATATGGTGAGGAGCAAGGTGATGGGACCTCTGTAAGGAACCAGGCTATTTGTTGGTTCACCCTCACTCTGTGCCTCCATTTTGACTAGTAGGCACTTGTGTAATGACATTAATAGCCTGAGCCCTGCTAATCAGTACTCAGGACATGTGCTCTGACCCTTAAAGGTAAGTGGTTAATTGGCTTATCCCCAATTGGCATAACATGAATTACTTGTAAGTCCTTAGTATATGTTACCAGGAGTATCTAGGGTGTAAGTTAAAAGGTCTCTTGTGGACTACAGTACTAGTTGTGCCATCACGAGGGTGACACAACAAAAACATGACTCCCAGCCTGCCACTGGAGGCTGGCAGACCAGTTTTAAATTGCTAACTCAACTTTGATCTTTCAAACCATGAAACAGATCAATGTTTAATGTTTGTAAGTCACCCCTCAAGCAGACCTACTGAGCCGTAAAAGGGTGGGTTTGTAATACAAAAATGTTGGACCTATAGGAGCCATTTTTAAATCACACCCACACATTCCCACATCTACTCACTTCACATAGGTTCGCCCTAACATAATATCATCTAGTTTCACGACGGCAAAACTGAGAGGACCTCCGGCAAAGAGCCCCCCTCGCGGGGACCATTGGGCATTGCAGCCCCGGCCCAACAAGGAGCTGCCCTATGATGAAGCATAAATAACAAAACACAACGATTGCCAATACTGAGCAATAATCCTAGATTTGTTAATATAGATCCACACTTTCTACTGTGCCATCATTTATTTTATTTGGCAAATGTCCTTAAACTCACTTTATCAAAAGTGCTTTTTATATACATGTGCATTAACAACAACTCGAAAACACAAACTATATATACACAAGACTATATTGACCGAGGTTACCCCTGAATTGGCACCATCCTTTAGGGAAGATATATACAAGACCCCCCTTTGAATATTCACAACGTTGTTGTCTTTAAGCAACAGTTTTGGCCTGTTTTTTGAGAAAGAAATGCCATGGTCCTGATGAGAACCCTTCAAATAGTCGGGTTCGAAACGCGATGACCCTTTTTTTGTTTTGTCAAACAAACCATGTTATATTGTGTATCCACTGATGTAATTAAATAGTTATTGGATATAGGAATTTGTGGTTTATTTGAATCATCTTCTACACTTCAGTGAGAGTCTATATAATTGATCTGGTTGTTTGACCTTGGTTTCGTAAGTGTGGCCCACCAGGTCTGGGGACACTTGAAAGTTAGTGTATAGTGTGGTCAGACCTGCCCTGGTGTGGTGGTTGTGTGGTATGTGTGTGTGTGGTGCAAGTGCTTGGCGAATTTGTGAGGTGTGTTTGAATGTGTGCATTGAATGTGTGATGGTGTTTTGGAGATTGTTTGATTTCAATGAAAATATAGTCTTGTGTATAATAGTTTGTGTTTTGGAGTTATTGTTAATGCACATGTATATAAAAAGCACTTTTGATAAAGTAAATTTAAGGACATTTGCCAAATAAAATAAATGATGGCACAGTAGAAAGTGTGGACCTATATGTTTTATTCTTAGGTTGTGGCTATTAAACAAATCTAGGAGTATTGCTCAGTATTGGCAATCGTTGTGTTTTGTTATTATAGTGACTCAGCCTTACTGAGTAGAGTCAAGGCCCTTTAATGTTTCTTGACTATGATGAAGCATGACACCCCTTGGGGTGTGTGAGGGCCCTTGCTCTTAATTGGAGCTATCCCTGGACTAGCATTTACTCTCTTGCTCTCTCTAGCACCGTCCGCCATCTCTGACGTGTCTTTACTCTTCCAGTTTTTCCCCGCCGTTAGCCCCCTAGGAACAGCAAACCCTTTGTCTTTAACTCCTGGTCAGGGCCCGTATACTGGACCGATCAAGCCCCCTGTCCCTACCTGTGAGATTTTATATATAAGAAAGTTGCCTTACTGCTATATTAGTGAACTAATTTATGCTATACAGTACATCTCAATCTACACATCCTTTTTCATTGTTTATTTGATATCACATTGGCTTTTTAACATCAGGTGACGGGTACAAACACAACTGCTTTTATGATAACAACATAAGGAATTGCAGGACCTAAACAACGTTAAAACATTTAAATATTCTGCCACATATTCTTTTGGTGTACATACACATGCATGAAAATTGTGATTGTACAAACTTTGTAACCCCAAACACAGTGCTTAATGGACAAGTTACTTACCTTTGGTAACGCCTAATCTGGTAGAGACATGATCCAGCTGCAGATTCCTTACCTTTGAATTTCTCAGGCATCAGACTGGACGGGAAGATTTTTCTTCGAGCAATACTCCTGCGCTGCGGTAGGTGTCTTCTAACAAAGACAGCTAGCCACAGATTACTTACCTTTTAATAGATACCCAAGCAATACCATTGCTGGGGGAGGGACTGAAGACAAGTTTAGACCAGGAAATCCTGCAGGACATAGCGGCCAAAAAGGACGTCCCTGCGGACTTGAATGTCTAGGCAGTAGTCCTTGGTAAACATATATAGGGATGCCCACATTGCTGTCTGACAAATGTCGAGGACTGTAACTCCACGTTGCAATGCCGTGGTAGGAGCCTTAGTTCTGGTGGAATGAGCCCTTAAGCATTCAGCAGGCTGCTTTTAGGCCAGAGCATAGCCAATTTGGACCCATCCCAAGATAGTCATCTTCTGCACCTGCAAAGTTGGTCATCCACAAAGAACTTTCTAGTGTGGTCACAGTAGAACGACAATGCTCTTTTTGTGTCCAGACGGTGGAGTCGCTCCTCTTCTTTAGAGGGGTGCGGGGGAGCGTAGAAAGTGGGCAAAGTGACCGATTGCCCCACATGAAATGATGTTACTACTTTCAAAAGGAAAGAGGCCCTATTTCGAAGCACCAGTTTGTCAGCAAATATTGTCAAGTAAGGAAGCCTAGGTGACGGAAAATGTACTTACCTTCGGTAACGCCTTATCTGGTAGAGACTTGTTCTAACGTAGATTCCTTACCTTTGAATTTCCCAGGTGTCAGACTGAATCCGGAAGATTTTCATCAAGCAATACCCTGGCATGCCTTTAGGTGGCATTGGCCGGCTCCATGTGACATTGTCATCTCTGCCTGTGTGAAGTCCATGTCTCCTATATAGGCATCACCTCGGCACACTGACGTCACTTACTTTTCACGCCTTTCCATGCAAGGAGTGCGAAGCCATGAAATGCACTGACATAGGTGTATTTTGAACAACTAGGGCCCTGAAAGGGAACATACCTGACCCTGAAACCAGTTTGCAGTGTGGGTAGGATGGGTGGGTTTGTAAGGAATTTGCAGCTAGATCACGTCTCTACCAAATAAGGTGTCACCGAAGGTAAGTAACTTGTCCATTTGATAGAGACATCTAGCCATAAACTCCTTACCTTTGAATAGATACTCAAGCAATACCATCCCCGGAGGAGGGACTGTGGACACGTTAAGACAAGGAATCCTGCAGGACAGAGCATCCATAAAGGCCGTCCCAGCGGACTTGACTGTCCAGGCAGCAGTGTTTGGTGAACGTGTGAAGTGATGCCCACGTCGAGCATGAAAATTGTTGAGGACCGGAACTCCACATTGCAATGCCATGGTAGCAGCCTTAGCTCTGGTAGAATGAGCCCTTAAACCTTTAGGAGGCTGCTTCTTGGACAGAATGTAGCAAATTTTGATGCAAAGGACAACCCATCGAGAGATTGTCCTTTTATGCACTGAACAGCCCTTCTTTGCGCCCATATACCCCATGAAGAGTTGGTAATTTATCCGGAACTCTTTTGTACAATCAAGGTAGAACGACACTGCTCTTTTTGGTTCTAGACAGTGGAGTCGCTCCTCTTCTTTAAAAGAGTGTGGTGGAGGGTAGAAAGTGGACAAGGTGCCAGATTTCCCCACGTGGAATGGTGTTACCACTTTCGGTAAGAAAGAAGCTCTAGTGCAAAGCACCAACTTATTTGGGAAGATGGTCAGATAAGGAGGCTTTGATGACAGGGCCTGCAATTCGCTCATTCTCCTTGCAGAAGGTATTGCCACTAAAAATACTGTTTTGATGGTAAGCAGCTGGAGGGGGCTGTTGTGCAGAGGTTTGAAAAGAGCACGCATCAGGTGGGTGAGAACCAAATGAAGGTCCCACGGAGGCATGATGAAAGGGACAGGTGGGAACCGATGTACAAGCCCCTTGAGATATCTATGTACAATAGGTGATTTGAAAGAAAGTGCCTCTTTTGGACATGGTTAGCCCCCACTTTTGCCTAGAAAATGATGTAATTTCGACTGGACGTACACAGGGTACCTGCCAACCAGGTCCCCTGAGCCAGAAGCTTTTTCTCTAAACTGTACCTTTTGTTTCCCAATTGACACATCTTCAGTACCCCTTGTAAATCCCTAGCAAACAGTACCCCTGGTACCTAAGGCATTGGCACTGAAGAGGGACCCCAAGGGTAGCAACACAAAATTGTGCCACCCTAGGGTCACCTCACCAAGGCCCTGCACACTGCCATTACAGACTGGGTGCTTTGGTCCAGACAAAACCTAAGAGTCGACATGGCACATGGCACACATCTATAGGTTTATAATAAAAATTCGTGTAATCCACTCTAGATTCAAAACAATAACATAAGAAACTGTTATGAAAACACTTAAAATATCTTGAAACAAACCTTGTGTGCACACCGTGGAAAGGGCTCCACCCTGGGCCAATGTTGAATGAATTGAAAAATAACCTAGAATGAATGTCCTAGACACTGTGTGCACTACTGTGCCCTGAGGCTGCTATGTGATCCAGTGAAATACAATTGTTTTAACAGTGCTCTAAAATCAGACCAGGTAAAATTGTGACAAAGAAACAATTCAATTCTTTAATCCAGTTGAATATAGATGGAAAATTATTTTCACAAATGTTGTTTTCACGTTCGTGTTGTTCAACATGGAAAATTAATTTGTTCTCTTGTTACTGGCTGTTCAAACAAATCCAATGCATTTTGGGTATAGAGGACCCTTCATCAGGAGTCCCTACAATCCAAAAATATATAATTCATGAATACTCATTAGAAGTTCGGCATACAACAAATTATATGGGTATGCCCTAGTGGTAGAATAAGTAGTGAGCAATGTAAAGACAGATCCTATGGAAAGGAATACTATATGAATTGGTGAAATATTAATAGGATGAAAAAGCTGCTAATCCCATCATACGAATGTAACTACAACTTTAACCATTGTTTATGAAAGAACTTTATTTCCCAGCATGCTGCTTGAACCCGCTTTGTGAAGACTGTGCCAGAAACGAGAAAAAAATGAAAAGACTGACAAAATTGTGGTCTGGAGGTGGGAGATGACAGCCTGGGGCGAGCCCGCCTTCAACAGCCAGTCGCCGAGATATTGAAAGAGTGGCACGCCTGATCTGTGCAGATGAGCTACGACCACCGCCATCACCTTGGTAAACACCCAAGGGGTGCTGGTAAGGCCAAAAGGGGGCACCGTGACATGAACTGAAAGTGCTCATGGCCTACCGTGAACCGCAGGTAACGTCAATTAGCAGGCAGGATGGGAATGTGAAAATAGGCATCCAGAAAGACCTGAACCAGGGTGAGCGTAATGAACGTTTCCTTTTTGAGGAAGTAGTTGAGGGCTCGCAGATCTAAGATGGACAAAGGCCCTTCTCCTTCGGGACCAGAAAGTAGCGGGAATAACAACCACAGCCTACTTCTGGTACAGGAACCTTCTTTATGGCTCCCTTGGCCAAGAGAGTCCTGACTTCCTCCTGCAGCAGTTTCAGGTGGTCCTTCCTCAGCCACTTTACCTTCACTCCCCCTTTTCCCGTTGTGAATGTGGGCACCTATGCTAATTGACATTGTGTCTCAGTTGCAATGAACCGTCTAATATGAATAATATCTAATGTACAGAATAATACAGAACTGATTAAACCGTTTTGTATGAAGTAACGGCTGTTCAAATTCTTTGTGAATGATTTGTTGAATTTTTTTGTGTTCTTTGTCTTGGACCATTTGTCTTATATTCCTATAGCTACCCAGGTCCTGTTGACATTTTGGGTTTAACCCTGTTATCCATAATCAGTAGTGAGGGAGGGGCAGCCTTTAAAGGAAGGGAGCAGACCCTTTGGACTTTCTGAAGAACCCATCTGTCAGACGTGATGTTTTGCCAATGGCTGAACCTGCCACCAACTGGCTGCTGATGATCGTGAGGGGCTGGACAAGGAAGGTTTAGAGGCTGCAGGTAGGGTGGAGTGGACTGTCCTGACCTCTGTCCGCCCGACCCATAGGGTCAAAAGCAGCCACACCCACGGCCACGCAGAGGTTGCTGAACTTGCGCTGTCTTGTGAATGTAATATGGCTGGCGCATCTAAAAGCACCATCAGTGGCCACAAAAGGGCTGGAAGGCAGGCAGTGCACTTGGCCATAGCCCATGAGTCCTTAAAGTGCTCCAGAACCATGTCTGCCTTGTCTCCAATAACCTACTGGGATAGGAGTTGAATAATACTTTTCTATGAGGAGCAATTTGTTAAAAGTTTGCTTGCCCCCATAGATCTAAAAATTAGTACCCAGTAGGCTACAGCCTTTACAATCCCATTTCCAAAGAAGCAAAAACAACTTGTTAGTAAGGCTGTCATGTTTGATATTGGCTGGTTGTTATTCGAATGCTAATTTGTCTGCCTTATTTTTTGCACCGAATATTTGTTTAATTTTATGTAACTTGTCTGTTTCATTTTCTGTTTCATTTTCTACTCATAATGTTGGTTTAACTTTTTGTTGAGCACTATGGTTATAAATCAGATGTGGTAGGTAGCATGTCTTTTTGAGAAAATGCTTTAACAATGTTTAATTACAAAAAAAGACTAAATAGAAGTAAATAAAATACTTCAGACCAATTGAATGTACAAATGGTCTAAGTCTGTTTAATTATTTAACAACCGTATTAAGTAAACGATCAGGTATTATCTTTGATATAAAGTCCTCTAGGACCTGTGGCAGCGCTTGTGAAACTGTTTCCCACAAGAAGTGGGAGTAACGACCCAATAGGCATGCAGTGTTCACTGACTGCAATGCAAGTCTGGCAGAAAAAATTTTTTCTTGCCCCAACTATACAGCCTCTTGGACTCCCTATCCGGGGGTGTGGATGGGAACGCACCTTGTAAGGTAGAGGCTTGGATCACCAAGCTCTCAGGGGTAGGGTGATTGGTGAGGGATTTTGGGTCACCCAGGGCAGGGCAATGATGTCGGGCAATTGTACTATTCACAGGAGCCCCTGTGCTGGGTTTGGACCAGGTCCTGAGTAAGACATCAGTCGAGGCCTCAATAAAATGGCGGAGGGGTTCTGAGGAGGAGACACCTGGATGCAGGACCTCCGTCAAGATATTTGTCTTGACATTCACAAAAGGGAGCTGAAGGTCCAGGACCTCAGCTGCCCTTTGCACCACCATAACATAGGACGCTCCCTCCTCTGTAGTCATGGTAGGGGGAGAAAGCAGGCTAGAATCTGGAGAGGTGTCCAATCCACTGGCCTCACCCAATTCCTCATACCAATGCATTTCTTGCTGTGGCTGGTCTTTTAAAGGGTCATCTCCCTCTCTATTCTTAGCCCTTCAGAATAAGGCTGAGGAAACTACCTAGGACCCAAGTGTGCTGTTGGCTCTGGAATCGGCATCAGTAGGCACCTATCCGGCTGCTGGTCATCAGGAATGAGAATGGGGCAGGTGCCGGTTGTGTCAGGAGCCCCAAAATGAGGTGCAGTGCCAGGGATGGTTGCAGTGGCACCATCAGCGCTGGTGCAGATCCATTGGTGGGTCATCGGCTGGAGCTGCTGGCGGAGAACCTGAATGAGCCCCCTCTGAGCTTGCGGGGCCCAAAGGCACGCCGGGAGGGTCTGGTCGCCCAAAAATGAGGCACATGGCGTCTTAAATTGTTTTACGCTGGGCGAGGGTCTCCTCAGCTCCTGGAAAGGCAGAGAAGCGTGGAGCCGACCCAGGCGCAGGTTTTGCAGAATGAGGCGTGGGGCACCAAGACTCCTCCATCTTATTCCTCTTACCTGACCGATCAGACTACTTCAAGTGGAAGGATGAGGACTTAGGACAGTTGAAGTCGCCTGCAGCCCTTGCACAGAGACCCCCCAACCATGACCTGCTTTGGTAAGCTGTTTCCGATGCCAAAAGACAGCCCTGCACTCATCTGCCGTTTGCCTTGGTGAAGAAAACCAAAGGTGCCTCTCTGTCCCTGAGCATTGCAACTTACCCCTGCAGCTGCTGGATTCCTTTGACCGACCTCCTGGCCTGAGCCTGCAGCACGTTATTGATTGTTTTTCATTGGGCCCCCCATGCTGTGTTGGCACCCTGCACCCAGCTGCCCCTGTGCCGCTGGTGGTGTAGTGTTGGTGCAGCTTTGGGCCCCATCCAGTGCCGCCTTCAACCCTTGAAGACTGACCCCCCCCCAAGCCGCTGCTACTTTCCAGGCTGTTCCCATGGCGAACAGGGTCAAGACTGATTTGCATATGACTGGGTCTAAACTGGAATGGCGTGCCGTGCAAAAGAGCAATAGATTTACCCAGATCTGTGACTGGGGTGAATGTTTTATTAATTCAGCATTCCGTCCATCTTCTGTTCTTTTTGTATTGGTCTCGGATTTATTCATTGAGGGTGTGTCTCATTTATTGCCACTGTGTGTACAACAAATGCTTAACACTACCCACACTACCACAAAAGAGATCATTAGTATTATCTACTTTAGCCTCTGTAAAGCCATTGTGGATCCACTGGACTCCCTGAACACTATACCTCTTTTTGGTATATTATATTGAGAGATAGCTTCCTACAATGAGGAAAAACATACACACCAAAAAATGGTTGACAAAACGTCAAAAAAGCCTGTCAAAAAATGACAGAGGGTAGCTCTCTACATGGATGTGCACTGGCTGGCGCAGAAAGAAAATAACTGACATGAGCGCACCAAGGTGGCGCCTATATAGGTGACGCAGACATCACAACGGCACGGTCGCTGACGTGACACGGAGCAGATGGACACTAAATCCCAGCGCTCAGGGGTATTGCTCAAAGAAAAATCTTCCTGATCCAGTCTGACGCCTGGGAAATTCAAAGGTAAGGAATCTGAAGTTCGATGTCTATCAGATAAAAACAATCCTGCACCAGTGCATCTAATATATTGTGCAAAGAATACACAAGGTTCTTACCAGTCCTTGGTTTTTACACACAAGTGGATACCGAAGAAAGTACAAATTGTTAGGACCCACATACTATTGAAGAAGCCTGGTCAAGAAAAAAGGATGGAAGAGGATATTGTTAATTTAAAATGGATTAACCCCTTCTATGGTTGTCCTAATGGAAATTTATTTGAAGTAGACTTCCTTGGCCATGCGGGTGTCGAGGCATTTAGACCTCATATGATTCCGAGGTCTCCTCTAGAGAAGGACTGGTGGTGTATCTAAATGTGGGAAGGGATAGAGGAATGGTGTGGGAGGGAATATACAAGGTTTGTTCTTATTAATTATATTTGGAAAATCACGCAGTTATTAAGTGATCAGGTGTATGGGGCACACAGTTACTTACAGAGCCTTTGTGGAGAGGGCCTCTCCATGAAAAAAAGTTGAAATTGTCAGACAGACATAAACTCTTTTTGCTCTATTCGAGCTGGAATGAAGAAGTTAGAAATTGCTTGGGTTAAAATATGGAAAACCTAATTTGTTACAGGAAGGATCAAGGTGGGACACATGAAGTACCTTAAATAGTGATCCAAGAGTCTTAGTTATTTCCCTACGGTCATGTTCCACTGTCAGGGTGCACTTAAAACATAACCCTCGACAACTGTTGGCCCATGCTTGCTGTCTACAATTATGTCTCATTACTCTAGCAATCTTCTTAAGTACACCCTGCACTGGTAGCTTATTGGGAACTATTTTTCAAGCACACTCTGCTTTTTCTCAACAGACGACTAAAGATTTCACTTCCTACTGGGTAAGATCATTTTGAAATTGGATGTTTAAAACAGTATACACCAGCATTGCACTTACTTCTAAATGGCTTTTAAATATGGCTTCTAAAGGCTCTGTGTTTTAAACTCCACAGTATTGGATATTGAGAGTGGAATGTACCTTAGGAAAGTAATTTAGACTATTGGATCAGCTCTACGATGATGGCGTGGTGGGATTAGGAGAGGATAAACCAATGTCTAGAGAGGGATCTAGTCCACAGACATCCTGAAGGTTACCAATATATTTTCGTCATCATATGGGGTGTCATGATCATCATCATCGTGTTAGTGTGCTTAAGGGTCCGAATGAGAGAAGAGCCGAGTTACCCGTGGCCTGGGGGGTGGTAGGCGTGTTACGGAATTCCATAAAACGACCTGCTCTGTTTCTGGCTTCGGTGATGGCATTGAGACACAGACTGGCGGAGTTGACAGTGGCTCCAGATGCTGCACCGGGGCTGGAGCTGAGCTCACAGTCGTGTCTGGAACAAATCTGCCGGCAGTGACAAGACTGGAGGTCGCATCTCATCCCTGGAGCCAGAAGGCGTGCCAGGGGCATGCACTGGATTATTAGAAATTCTGGCATGGATCATTCCGAGCTCTCTGCAAGTTCACTATTGGCCTGGGAAGTCGGAGCACAATGGAACCATCATTGTAATCTGTTTTGGGGGACAATTCAGCAGCCTAGAGGTACTTTGGGCTCTGTGTAACTTGGACTGGTGGGAGTGACGGGACAATGAAAAGCCTTGCTCGGACCTCTTATGATTCGTGGAATTTTGACTTACTTGAGCTTTGCGACTCTGGCCATGAGAGCTTAGGAGACCAGCCCTGGGAGCGTGCCCTTCACTGAGGCTCGGCTAGAGTTTTGTGAAGGCAAACTTTGTTTCATGGTCACCGATGCCCTTGCGGTTCATTTTTGCACAGCGTACACATGACACTGAGTTGTGCTTTGAGGGAAGATAGACATTGTGGGTGTTTGTCACTGATATCTGGTGATGGCAGTCCATATGCGGTTTAAGCCTGTAGTTTTTGGGAAGGGGTCTGCCACTAACCCAATTGTGGTCCGTCAGCCACCACAGCAGGTCTTTTGCAGTTCCCTCCGAGATCTGGACCATGTCGTTGAGATTCCTCTAAAGCTCTGCCCACTGGGACTTTAGGTCCCACTGCAGAGCCCGCATATGCCAACGGGCATGTGTTACCAGCAGGATGCTGGAGGCCCAACAACCTCAGGGTTCATCTCTCTGAAATCCAGGTTAAGTTCAAGTTCAAGTTCAAGTTTGGCATTTATATAGCGCACTACTCACCCATAGGGTCTCAAGGCGCTTGGAAAGGTGGGAAATTACTTATCAAAAATCCAGGTTTTGAGTTGTTTTCTGAAAGAGAGGTGGTTTTGAGTAAGGCGGAGGTGGGCGGGGAGGGAGTTCCAGGTTTTGGCCGCTAGGTAATAGAAGGGTCTTCCACCCATGGTGGACCTGTGGATGCGTGGTATTGCGGCGAGGGCTTGATTGGATGATCGAAGTTTGCGGGTGGGGGTGTAAAACGAAAGACGCGTGTTGAGGCATTCGGGTCCTAGATTGTATAGGGCTTTGTGTGCGTGGGTGATGAGACGGAACGTTATTCTCTTGTTGACGGGAAGCCAGTGGAGGTCTTTCAGGTGATTAGAGATGTGAGCTCTGTGGGGGACATCTAGAATGAGTCTGGCTGAGGCGTTTTGGATACGTTGGAGTTTTTTCTGTAGTTTGGCTGTGGTTCCGGCATACAGGGTGTTTCCGTAATCTAGTCGGCTTGTGACCAGTGCGTGGGTAACCGTCTTTCTAGTTTCGGTGGGGATCCAACGGAAGACTTTTCTGAGCATACGTAGGATGTTGAAGCATGAGGAAGAGACGGCGTTGACTTGTTTGGTCATTGAAAGGGAGGAGTCTAGGATGAAGCCCAGATTACGTGCGTGGTCCGTAGGTGTGGGGGCGCTTCCTAGGGCCGGAGGCCACCATGAGTTATCCCAGGCTGAGGGGGATGATCCTAATATGAGGACTTCTGCTTTGTCCGAGTTGAGTTTTAGGTGGCTGTTCCACATCCATTCGGCCACTTCTTTCATCCCTTCGTGTAGGTTGGTTTTGGCGGTGTTTGGGTCTTTGGTGAGGGAGAGGATCAGCTGGGTGTCGGCTGCGTAGGAGATGATGTTGAGGTTGTGTTGTCGAGCGATGGATGCGAGGGGACTCATGTAGACGTTGAAGAGTGTGGGACTAAGTGAAGAACCTTGTGGTACGCCGCAGATGACTTCGGTGGCCTCTGATCTGAAAGGGGGGAGGCGGACTCCTTGCGTTCTTCCGGCGAGGAACGAGATGATCCAGTCCAGTGCTTTTCCTTGTATTCCAATGTTGCTGAGACGATGTATAAGGATGTTGTGACAGACTGTGTCGAAAGCCGCGGAGAGGTCAAGGAGGATGAGGGCAACTGTTTCTCCATTGTCCAGTAGTTTTCGGATGTCGTCTGTAGCTGCGATGAGGGCGGTCTCGGTGCTGTGTTTGGCTCGGAATCCGGATTGGGATGGGTCGAGTGATTTGTTGGATTCGAGGAAGGCGGCTAGTTGACTGTTGACAGCTTTCTCAATGACTTTGGCAGGGAAAGGGAGGAGGGAGATAGGGCGGTAGTTTTTAAGTTCGGTGGGGTCTGCTGTGGGTTTCTTCAAGAGGGCGCTGAGTTCGGCGTGTTTCCAGCTTTCTGGGAAGGTTGCGGAGTTGAAGGAGCAGTTGATGACGTCTCGAAGGTGGGGAGCGATGATGGAGTCTGCTTTGTTGAAAATGTGGTGGGGACAAGGGTCGGTTGGCGATCCTGATTGGATGGAGTTCATCAGGCGGGTGGTGTCCTCCGTGGTGACTGGGTTCCAGTTGCAGAGGATGTTAGGAGGGGTATTTAGTTCGGAGGTGAGTGGGGTGGGCTGGTCACCGGACTGGTTTACGAAGCTGTTGTGTATGTCGGCGATTTTGTTGTGGAAGAAAGAGGCGATGGATTCGCAGAGGTCTTGGGAAGGGGTGATATCGTTGGTGCCGGCTGAGGGGTTGGTGAATTCTTTAACGATGTTGAACAGGTCCTTGCTGCTGTGGGCGTTGTTGTCGAGTCGGTCCTTGAATGCTGATTTTTTTGTGGAACGGATTAGTTGATGGTGTTTGCGGGTGGCGTTTTTGAACGTGTCTAGGTTTTCGGTTGTTGGGTTTCTTTTCCAGGTTTTCTCGAGGGATCGGCATTTCTTCTTGGATTTCTTAAGTTCATCATTGAACCAGGGGGCTTTTTTGTGATTTTGTTTGGTCGGGTTGTTTTTCAGGGGTGCCAATTCATCAGCACTGTGGGTGATCCATTGTGTGAGATTGGTGGCTGCTTGGTTTGGGTCTGATGAATGGGCAGGGGGGTGTTGGTGGAGCGATGTGAAGAGTTAGTCGGTGGTGATTTTGTTCCAGTTTCTGCGGGGAATTGGTTGTGGGTGGTTGTGGTTCGTAGTCTTTTTGTAGTTGAAGTGAACGCAGTAGTGGTCCGTCCAGTGGAGAGTATTGGTGTAATTGAAGGAGATGTATTTGCTGGATGTGAAGATTGGGTCGAGTGTGTGTCCAGCCCAGTGTGTGGGGGTGTCCACAAGTTGTTTGAGTCCGAGATTGGCGAGGTTGTCCAGAAGGGTGGTAGTGTTGTTGTCACTGTTCTTTTGCAGGTGGAAGTTGAGGTCGCCTAGTAGAATTTAGTCCTCAGAGGGGAGGGCGTGTGGGCTGATGAAGTCAGTGATGTCTTCCCTAAATTGTGTGCGGGGTCCTGGTGGTCTGTAGATGAGGGTGCCTCTGAGTGTGGACTTGGGGTCGATGTGAATCTGAAAGTGGAGGTGTTCAGCGGTTGCGAGGTTGTCGTCTGAGCTGGTAGTGATGCGGATGGTGTTCTTATGGACGATGGCGATGCCTCCTCCTATTTGGTCGGTGCGGTCCTTACGGATAATCTTGTAGCCCTCAGGGATGGCTATGGCGATGTCAGGCGTGGATGAGGCGTTTATCCATGATTCAGTAAGAAAGGCGACGTCTGGTGATGTGGTGTCGAGTAGATTCCAAAGTTGAATGGCGTGACTGTGGACTGAGCGGGTGTTCAGGAGGATGCATTTCAGGTGGTTGTTGTCGGGGTTCTGTTTGGTGTTTGTGGGTTTGGTGAGGGTCTTGATGCAGTCAAACTTGCAGGAGTTACAGGTGAATGGTCCATGGATGTGTCCTGGGGCGGCTTGGAAGCAGGTAAGGGGTCGTCCGGGGTTAGGTGCAGAGAGGGTAGCGGCGTCGTATGTAATGCGGGAGGGGTGTGTTTTGCGGGGGACAGGGGGTCTGGCGCTGGGCGCGGGCCAGGCGTGGACGGGCGTAGACGGGCTTACCTTTGGCGCACCTTCGGCGCGACCGCTGCGCGTGGACGCTGCGCGTAGGTCCATCTGTCTTAAATGTAGAGTGGAGGGGGGCGGAGCGTGGGCGGGTCAGCTGGGAGGCGGGAGCGGGGAGGAGACAAGGGCCACGAGACAACAAACAACCAAATGGCAGGAAGCGAAACTGGGGCACAAAGACAAAAATGCTTTTCAAATCGATGAAATTACACAGCAGTGCAGCGTAATTAATTTAAATACTAATACAGGCAACTTGGCTAAAATGCGAAGGCAGATAACGATACCAGGCGCTATGTCCGCGTTGCAGCGCTCTGAGATTGCAGGCGATGTCGCCGAGGCAGGCAATCAAATTTAGCTGGAGGAGGGGTGCAGGCAGAGAAGGGGCTGAGGCAGGGAGCGTGTGGGAGCGACCGCAACGGAGCGAGTCCAGCAGGTCACAAATTGGTAGTAGGAGGAGAGAGCTTCCTCTACCAGTGGGTGGGCGGGTCAGCTGGGAGGCGGGAGCGGGGAGGAGACAAGGGCCACGAGACAACAAACAACCAAATGGCAGGAAGCGAAACTGGGGCACAAAGACAAAAATGCTTTTCAAATCGATGAAATTACACAGCAGTGCAGCGCCATTAATTTAAATACTAATACAGGCAACTTGGCTAAAATGTGAAGGCAGATAACGATACCAGGCGCTATGTCCGCGTTGCAGCGCTCTGAGATTGCAGGTGATGTCGCCGAGGCAGGCAATCCAATTTAGCTGGAGGAGGGGTGCAGGCAGAGAAGGGGCTGAGGCAGGGAGCGTGTGGGAGCGACCGCAACGAAGCAAGTCCAGCAGGTCACACATTGGTAGTAGGAGGAGAGAGCTTCCTCTACCAGTGGGTGGGTGGGTCAGCTGGGAGGTGGGAGCGGGGAGGAGACAAGGGCCACGAGACAACAAACAACCAAATGGCAGGAAGCGAAACTGGGGCACAAAGACAAAAATGCTTTTCAAATCGATGAAATTACACAGCAGTGCAGCGCAATTAATTTAAATACTAATACAGGCAACTTGGCTAAAATGCGAAGGCAGATAACGATACCAGGCGCTATGTCCGCGTTGCAGCGCTCTGAGATTGCAGGCGATGTCGCCGAGGCAGGCAATCCAATTTAGCTGGAGGAGGGGTGCAGGCAGAGAAGGGGCTGAGGCAGGGAGCGTGTGGGAGCGACCGCAACGGAGCGAGTCCAGCAGGTCCAGCAGATGTTACAGACTGAAACATCAGTATCATAGCCTGAATATCCTGGACTCCGCAATTGGGAGAACAGGCCTGAAGCTGCACTTTGTCTAGAACAGCTCAAATGAAAGGAAGCCTCTGAGTGGGAGTCAAATGTGACTTTGGCACATAGATAGTGATCCCCAGAGTGTGCAGAAGGTTTGCTGTAGTCTGGAGATTGGAGACTACTGCCTGTGGTCAGCCCGCCATAGACAGCCAATAATCAAGGTAGGGGAAGACTGGAACCCCGACCTCCGAAGGTGCCCTGTAACCTCCTCCATCCCCTTAGTGAACACCCAAGGAGCGCTAGTAAGGCCGAAGGGGCACACGACAAACTGAAAGTGTTCTTGGCCCACTGTGAACTGCAGTTAACATCTGTATGGAGGAAGGACGGGAATGTGGAAGTATGTGTCTTGCAAGTCCAACACTCCCATCTAGTCTCAAGGGTCTACGGCACACAGGACTTGATCATGCATCTTGAATTTCTCTTTTTTCAGGAAGAGGATGAGAGGGCTCAGGTATAGAATAGGGTGAAAGTAGCAGATTTAGCAACCACAACCTTTTTCTGATGCCTGCACCCTCTCTATAGCACCCTTGGCCAAGAGACCCAACACTTCCTGATGAAGCAAAGAGAGATGCCCCTCCATCAGCCTTTGTTTGGTAAGTGATGGCTTGGGTGGTCACAAAGGGGAAAGGGTAGCCCCAACGGTCAGAAAGGTAATTGACCTCCAGTGGTGCTGGTGATGGTGTACCCTGCCTCCCATTCGAAGCCCATGATGGTCAGAGGGCAAACTAAAGGGGTTTGGAGACTGCGGTTCCCCAAGGGGGGGAGGGGGGAAATGCCTGACATCTGGCTACCTGTCCCACAATGTCTGTGGTAACTGCGTCCTCGGACGTGGAAAGAGCGTTAACTTTTCTGGCCGAGGTGGCTGAGAGTGAAAAGACGCAGTTGAAAGTCCCTTCTGTGGCCACAAAAGGGGCAGTAGGCAGACTGGGGTTGGTGAGAGGCCATGGAAAGGCCCAGGGGCCTGGCCATAACCCTGCTGTCCTTAAGCGCTTCAGCTCTCAGTCCGCCTTTTCTCCGAACAGACGGGAGCCATCAAAGAGCATGCCTATGAGCAAAGACTGAACCTCCCCCGAAACACCGGTGGTTCTCAACCAGAAGGGGTGCCAAATGGCCACCGATGATGAAATCGCTCTGCCCAGCAAATTGCTCGTGTCCAGCCCACATCTTCTGGCAACCTTGGCTGCATCCCTCCCATCAGTAATTGCTTGAGAGTATGGCTCAGGCCTCCTTGGAAACCATGGGCAGCACTATTGCAGATGAATCCCAGATCATATGGGAGTATTTTCACCAACCGCAGTGGCAGGCTGTAAGAAGAGAACTTCTTCCTAAAGGTATCCGGCCTTTTGGATTCCCTATCTGGTGGAAGTTGATTTTGGAGGTGGAGGTCTGGACCAAGAAGCTTTCAAGGGTGAGGTGCTGAGTGAGGACACTGTGGTCCCCCGGGGAGGGGGGACAGTGGAGGGCAATTGTCCAGTGCAGATCTTGGCCAGACCCAGAGTAGGATGTCGGTAAGGGTTTCAATAAAAAGAAGTAAAGGTTAAGTGGGGACAACTCCAGTTGAAACACCTCTGTCAAGATGTTTGTCTTGACTGCCACTGAGGGTAGCCTAAGGTCCAGGACCTCAGCCACCCTCCGCACCACCACTTGAAATGTGGAACCCTCCTACATAGCCACAGTAGAGAGACCAGGCCAGTGTCTGGGGAGATTCCAGCCCACTGGCATCCGCCAGATCCTCATACTAGATGTTCTCTGGATCTTCTCATGGTTAATATCTATAAGTGTCTGCAGACCCCTCCCAAACATCGCCCGGTCCTGGCCTATCATAGGAATAGTAAAATCAAACACTGTTCCCCTTGGGGCAAGTATAAGCCTCAACTTCCTTGACAAATTACATATTATAATTTATATAGAGTTTAGGGTCACAATTATTTACTGTACAGTTGTCTCATGAGTACACAAACACATTGTATCATGAAACAAATATGCTTCAAGAAAATAAACATTGCAGTGCAAGTGAGATCAGTGAGCTTAAAGTACACAGGTGATATATGCAAAGTTTACATAAATACTATGGCTGCTATAAAAATGGACTCAGCAATAAAGCTCTTCAGAGTATGGTATATATAAAATCATAATTCTAAACAGACCTCTGGTATAATTGTCGACGTTTCTACCCTAATACAATTGAAAGGAGTTCCTTTGCCTCCTGCTTGGTGCTGTCTTTGCTGCTCACCTCACCATCACCTCACGATCATCCCGCTAAGCACCCTTGGTGGGACAAGGGTCCCAGGGGCAATGCCATTACCGCCGCTGTTGCATCTACGCCGGTACACACACTCTGGGGCGGACTACAACCCCCAGAGTGCACCACTGTTCCTGCCGTTCCCCGCAGCTGCCGTGAGTGAGGGGGAGGCGGGGCCAACGCGCTCATAGGCAGCCTCTCCCCTCACGGCACGGGAGTTCCTTTGCCTGCTGCTTGGTGCACACTCAGAGCTCTTGGGACTCGGCACGCAGGAGCATAGTCACTTACCTACAAAACCCCACAGTCCTCAATCCAGCCTGACACCAGACAACCTAGACGGACACAGCCAGAGAGATGTCAAGATAATTACCAGGAACATAGCAGGCTTATCTGGCAAATTCAAAAATGAAGATTGGCTAATTTATATTCAGAATTTTCAAGTCATGTGTCTACAAGAAGCGTGGGAGGTAGAAAGTAGCACGTTCCACCTGGAGGGCTACAAAATGTATTTTGTACCAGCACGCAAGGTCACATCAGGGAGAGCAAAGGGAGGACTGATCGTATATGTTGATCTCAAGTTACAGGGCAGATGGACTGATCTGGGTTGGAATTCAGATTTCATGCAGGGGATTAGGATTTATAACAAGGGCCACAAGTTAAATGTTATTAATTTTTATAATGCGATTTTACCGGGTCAGAGTACTGTAAGAGTGGATGAGTTGGAGAGCAGGCTCGCGCGTATACAGGAGCAAGGGGCGCTGATGCCTCAGTTGGTTTTAGTTGGCGATTTCAATTGCCACATGTGCCCATACCTGAAAGTAAATGGGGGGGGACAGGTCATCGTGCACTTTGGAAGAGGGCCGGCACATGGAACACACAGAGGAGGAAAAGGTGTTAGGCAAGTTATTAAACACACATGCCCTCACACACACCATGGATTTGGCTGAAGTTGGGAAGAATAAAATGGCACATCCCACATTTAAAGGCAGAGGAAGTGTTTCTTTCATTGATTTCATCTTTGTTTCCAATACACTCAAAAAAATGGGTCACATGCTTTAAAATATGTCTAAGCATTTTCGGTGACCATAACCCTCTAGTCATGTCCCTCTTGGAGTTAAATCTCTGCAAGAACCCACCTAGAGTGGGGAGGGTGGTATGTGCCACAGACCAAGGGAGGAGGCTCAGATGCTTACAGATTAATGGTGAAGCTCTTTATAGAGCACTAGCGAAAGACGGCGAAAAGCTCATTGCGGACTGCCTTAACCCAAACGTGGAGGGGGCTGAATTGGACATGGCATTTGAGGGTGTTGCCCATCTAACTGATGGTCTGCTCAGGACTAAAACACACAAAGCGAGAACGAATGACCCAAGGTGGTACGACCAACAGTGCTCCCACGCCCTGAGAGAGCTGAAATTAGCATTAAAATCCTCCCCAAGAGACAAGAGCAGGGTGACCCTATGTAGGGCAAATTATAAATCGGCAGTAAAACGCTGTAAAATCAGCTTGCGACAGCAGGCCTGGGAGGACTTAAGGGAAGCAATAGAGTTAAAGAACACAACTGCCTTCTGGAAAGTTATAAATGACCCTTGCTTCCAAGAGGCAAATAAACCAAGGGTAGCCAATCACATCCTGCCGGAGTCATGGCACGAGCATTTCCATGGGCTTTATAATCACTGCCTGACTGAGGCCCAGCCGAATGCTGAAGGGGGGGAGCAGTTCATCAACCAGACAATTTTTACCCTGGGGGAGATTAAGGCAGGAATTGAAGGCCTGACTCGAAACAAGGCCCCGGGTCCTGACGGGATCCCACCCGATATTTTCTTGAGCCAGGTAGATCTTTAGGCACCAATCCTGACCAGAGTCATAAATGCAGCAGTAGACATAGGCATGCCACCATCCTGGTCCACAGCTACAATTGTTCCTATTTTTTTTAAAAAGGGTAACAAGAAGAGCCCACTTTGTTATCAGCCTATTTCCATAATCGATGAGTCAGCGAACGTTCTAGGAAGGGCTATCCTCAGCCGGTTAATGAACTGGGCTGAGGATCAACATATCATCACCGATACCCAATATGGCTTTAGGCCAGGAAAGTCAACCACCGATCAATGTCTCAATCTATATTTATTGGTAGCCAAGTACATCATTGCCAGCCACAAAACTGTGTACTTAGCTTTCATGGACTTGACGGAGGATTTTGACCGAATCAATCGTAGGAAATTATGGGCAATTATGGATGGCCTTGGCGTGGACCCTGGACTTATCAACATTCTAAAAGTCCTGCACCAGAATACCACCGCCACAGTTAGATACAACCAGGGGGGAAGTACCACCGACCCTTTCCCATGTTCATGTGGGGTAAGACAGGGTTGTTTCCTGGCCCCATTTTTGTTTACTCTGTATATAAATGGCCTGGATCAGGCACTTGGTACTGATCCAGGTACCTCGTCCTGCTTTACGCGGATGACGCGGTTCTCCTCGCGTGTACGCCCAAAGGGCTACAGAGTTTGATAGACGGCTTTGTTTCCTTTATGGAGAACCTAGACCTGTCCCGATACCTATCTAAGTAGTACATCATGGAAGTGGGGGAAAAACTGAGCAAAAAATATGTTTACTCGATTGGTTCCCATCACCTGGGAAAGGTGCACTCTTTCTCAGACTTGGGCATTTAATTTTTATAGACGTCTTCATTTTAAAGCTCTATTACAAGAGAAATGCTGCACATTAGTGAGTTGCTCTGGGTTGATTATGAACTTTGCAAGAAGGCCGGAGCCGTTGGTCCCAGAGCAAATCCTGAGACTATACAGTTCTATGTGTTGTGCCAAAATTCTCTACGGAAGCGAGGTATGGGGTTTCATTGACACGCAGCATTTACAAACTGAGGAAAACAAGTACCTTCGGCGACTACTCAAAGTGCCGCAGAGTACACCGCCTCATTTAGTAAGCAGATTATAATACACTGCCTTGCCCGTGACCGGGGGCTGAACATCCCATGGCGCAAGTATGTAAAGGAGACTCTAGAAGGCATAGGATGCCAGACCTTTTTAATAACCCCACAAAAATGTTAATGCAGGATAGGGCCTTGGTTAGGGACTGGTTCCAGAAGCATTTTATATCACTCAGGGAAGACAGGGAGCTGGTCAGGCCGTCAGTTAGAGAACATCTCCTGACTAAATCATGTCTTGGTATTGAGCCTTACCTATCTCACTTCCATAATGCCCACGACAGATTTATAATGACACGTTTTAGGTTTAATCTTTTGCACCACATACTAGCTGACCCGGTAGGATACACTTTGTCTATAGAGCTGAAGGGCCCGTGTGGCTGCGACCATCGGTCTCCACAGGATACCCTTCACTTTGTTTTATTATGTCACTTTTACTCACAACCCAGGAGTTTGTTTTTAAAAAGTATTTTAACGCCTTAACTGCGCCCGTGATTTTGCGGAAGTGCGGCACTTCCGCAAAACGGGCGGGGCCGCGTTGGCCATTGGCCGACGGCAGCACTGGGGAGGTAGTGCTGCCGTCAGCCAATGGCCGACGGCAGCACAGAACGGGTTAAAGAATGCTAGATTCAAACATGCAAAGGTGGCCCTGCTGTTTTTTTTAAATTGTCCACAGACGCATTAACCCTGTTCTGCACCGTAAACTTTTTAAGGGCAGCTGTCAGACTCAGAAATACAAGAGGTATTAGGTGAACAAATGTGGTTCGTAATGTCATCCTGTAAAAGGCCACACAAATGAATTTGATGAGGGGAGGGTCCTCTTAATTGTGGAGGGGCTGAATATGTATTTATTTTAAACTGTCGAAATGTTATGCATTTTTTCCATATCATGATGTATCCACCTGTACTCCTGTGGTCTGTGATGTCAGTCTCTTACTGGCCCTAAATATGAATTTTATGTGAGAAGGGGTTCTCAATTACGGATGGATCGAATGGGTATCATTTTAAGACGTTGTTTGTTCTGTCTTTTTTATATCACGATGTATTTTATTTGTACTTTTATGGTATCTTTTTATACCGAATAAAGTATTATGAATGAATGAATTAATTGAAAGGATTATCATCAGGACCAAAACCTAGGTACCAACAAATAAAAAGAGAACAACCGTAACTAATAAGCACTTCTCTTGATAGAATGTGTCAAAATCATTTTGCTGATAAATTAAGGGAGTGTAACATACCTTTAGCAAACGATAGTTGCGGGTTGTAGCTTACTCACATGCTGGCCTTTTAAACAGACTCATCACTTAATGAATGTAAGGCTCGTAAATTAATATATTGTGTGATATATTAATTGATGTTTTGATGGATCAAAAAGGAGTTATTTAGAAGGCACTGGCCAATCTTAGGTAGGGGGAAAGGCCCATAAACTCATGAGGCGGACAACCTTGAAAAGTATCTCAAAACATAACAAACTATTGTGAGGAAAAATCTCTACAATAAGGGTAAATATCCTGCTGCAACAACATGACTACGAAATGAGTGAGGAAAAAATAGAAACAACTCAAATGGAGACCCAATAACGAATGAAAACTCACCAGAAAGAACAAAGCTTACTGTTCCTAGCGTATGATGTAAGGCACCGTAGAAAGATAAGTGACTGGACACTCCCAAACATCTAAAGCAAAAAGTGTGCACACTGTTAGTGTGTGTAGGAAACCCACTTCCCTAAATAGTGCACCACAATGGGATACACTCTGCAGAGAGGTTGGGAGACCGTTAATGGTTTACAGAGGCCAAAGTCGATAATACTGACGCTCTATATTGTGGTAGTGTGGGCAAGCAGTTGGGCTTATCAGAGGGTAGAGGGTAGTGTTAAGCATTTCTTGTACTCAGAGGCACGGGGGCCACCTATAAAAGCAAAGAAAAGGGGACATGCAGGCAAGTCCAACGGCACTCAAGGAAGATCAGAGGGCGCAAGGACTCTGAGGCCATAGGAGCACAGCTGGTTAAAAGATGCCCCGTCCAGGCAGGCTGGGTGCAGTAAAGATGTGCAGCTGGGCAATGGCATGCAAAGAGACGCCTCACTGTGAGGGGCTGGAACCTTGGAATGATGATTATGGAGTTGCTTGGCCACTGCTCAGTTGGACCTCTGGACTCCTGTTATCCCTTGCCGGGTGCTGGCTCGCTGAAAAGCTGGAGTCGCTGTGAGAAGTTGGCCTAATATGCAGTGCTCACTATTCTAGTGATCACTATGTATGAGTCCAAACAACCCTTATTGATGATTGGTTGTAAGTCAACCTTATAGACCAGCTATCCTAGTAGCATGGATACGAGCAGTCTAAGGCTAAGACTCTAGAGGGCGTGTTAAGCCAGCTGTTTTACCATCACATATACCCCTTGAACACCAAGTGAAAGGACACCACACAAGTTGTTATGAAAATAAATGTATATTTATTTCTAACAAGACTACCCTGGCTCTTTATGAGACAGGGAGCTAAGCACACAACAAAACTCTTATAAAAATACTTAAAGTCGCACAATTTACACAAATGCCCGAGGGGCACGAAAAACCATATACACAAGAAGTGGAATGCGAAATTACTAGCAGGTAAGTACTATTCTCATAGACTTTAGAAACGCTAGGCCTACAATGCTAAATCCATAGATTAGAAGCAGGAGGCCTGTGGACGTCGTGTGCAGAGTGGGAACTCTCACGCGTAAGGCGGGAAAAAGTCTATGGAGGCTAGCAAAGATAAAGTTACTGTTCTCGGGCGAACCCGACTAGGTGGGTCGAAAACAAGAGTGGATCCGAACACTTAGAGTGTTGGACTATGCTGGAGCACCGGAGTACTCGGTTTACCTAGCCCAGGGGATGCGGCTGCATAGGGTTCAAGTTGCGTCGGAAACCCTCGTTGAAGAACCAGGAGCCTGAAGAAAGAAGTTGCTGGCAGGCGGCCAGTGAAGAAGTTCGTGGTGATCCAAGCCTGGATCAGGGAAGAAGAAGACCTGTAAGCAGAGGGGACCAAGTTCTGAATCACTAGCCAGTGATTTAGGTGGGCACCAGGATGGCACCGGACGAAGTCACCTCGACCAGGTGAGTGGGCGCTGCTGGGCTCTGCAGTCTCTCGGACCAGGAGGCGTTGTCGGCGACCAGGATGGAGGTGCGAGCTGTCCCACGAAGGTGTCTGCTGTCGACGTCGCTGGACCCAGGATTGGGGCAACAAGTCTTGGCAAATGCAAGCCCACGCGGTGGACTTAAAATGGCGTCTGGAGTTGACCAGGAGGGTCCGGGGTGCTCCTCTGTTGGAGGGGAGCAAGGGCCAGTCTGGAGCAACCAGACCAGCGGTGTTTGTCGTCGAAGTTCGTCGGCAGAGGGCCACTAGCCAACGGGCAAGTGACCGGGACAACGCGGTGAGCAGCAAAGAGCAGAAGGGCCCCACGCAGATCTCGTGGATGCAGGGGGACTGAACTTCGGTGCTGGAGCTGCTCAGGGTCGGGGCTTCTCTTACCCCAAAGCACTCAGTCGAGGGTCACTCGGTGGTCGTGCTGGACAAGCGTCGTGCAGTCTTGATGATGGCCGGTCCCTCGAGGTCTCGTCGCACTCACGGGTCTCAGCTGGGCTGAAGATGTAGGTTGAGGTCAGAGGTGCCAGGGAAGCCGGTTCTCGTCGAGCTGGGCAGTCTTGATCCGGAGGAGAGACTTACAGCAGACCGCGATGCTTGGATGGTGCCTGCTGCTGCAGGGTGACTACTCCTTAGTCACAAGGGAGAAATCTTGAGAAGAAGTCGAGAGTGCCTTTCGTAGAAAGTAGTTTCAGGATTCAAAGATGATCTAATTTGGAAGGGGGCCTGCTCCTACCTTTATCCTGCAAAAGGGGGCTGGCACGCGACTAAGTCCTGCCCTATGGGTGGGACTAGGAGGGGGGTGGTTACACCCCTCTCCTTTGGCGGGCTTTTCCCCAGCTCAGGGGCTGGTGTGCCCCTGGAACTGGTTCAAGCCGGCCTATGCACAGTGAGCACCGGGGTGCCACTTGCAGTCACCTTCCTCTAAAGCCCTGCCTACCTAGGATACACAAAATCCTGTCTGGGACGGTGCTGGCACCGCCCCTGACAGGAAACCCTTTGTCCTTGCCTCCTGCGCTGGGAGGACTCCCAGCAACAGGAGGGCAGACTTGTGTCTCGGTGGCAGCATCCATCTTGTGGAGCTGAGGCTATGTCTGACTTTAACCGGGGTAACAGGTTACCAACATGTCGTGTCCCGCTAGAAGGGTGGAATGCTAACCCCGTCGCCAGAATTGGCGAGGGGTTAGTATTCCAATTCGTATGACACCTTACTCGACATGTTTTGATAAAGCGATACCAGAGTTGGCATATAACCGCGAGGATTATAATGCACTTAAGAGTATATGGTACGCGTTATCATGGAACAGCTATTAGGACTTGGTTCCGCAAGCTGCAAATGGGCTCAGCTCATGCCAGAGCACCATCTCACATTATTCCAAGCACTCTGCCTTCAGGATTGTTAATAGTATATAGAAAAGGGTCCCAGTTGATGCAATATCAAAGACACAAATTCATAATTCATAAACTGAATCACTAATAAAAACCTCATGAGAGTTGACTTGGAGGAATGCTATTTAATACACATCTCCTCATTTGAAAATTAATTACCATTTCTTCACAACAAAACATTTCAAAGCATTTAGTAATATGCCCAGGACAGGGAGACGTGAAAGGAAAAGAAGGGTGAAAAGGGGAAATTTGTGCAAAATAGTGTAACAGATCAAATTAATCATAGAAGAATTACAGAGTATGCGGTCTCATACATATTCAACATTGAGTTCCACATTGGACATGTGTACATTGTCATATACTTATTTATGTCCTAAAAAATCCTATCCCATTTACAGCTTGCACAGTCACAAATAATCCGTTGCTACCAGGTAGGAATAGACAAGGGTGTGTCGACGTTTCGACCCCAGTAAGGTAGGCGACGCTATTGCCCTACAGCGGGGTCTTCCTCAGGACAGGCAGTGGTGGGGTGTAGGGGTAGTGTAGAAGGGCACAAGAAGCACGGTGATTCACGTGGCTCCGTCTGATAACGATGTTGGGCCGAGGGCTCCTGATACCAAGAGAGCGTAAACCTATTCACGCTGATGATTCTTTTAGGGTCTTTTCAAAAACATTTGCTGCCTTTCAAAGACTTTTGTCCTCGGTGTTCGTTGCCTCGCGCTGAGACGCCCGCCGAGTGCAGAGACGTGCTGCTTAGTTCCGCCAGCGAGGATTCATTCCGCTTGTCTAAGCTTCACTGCGGGATCCACGTGGAAGTAAACCCTGTGCAGTAATGGAAGCGGTCATCGCTCTTTGAAAGGCAGCAAATGTTTTTGAAAAGACCCTAAAAGAATCATCAGCGTGAATAGGTTTACGCTCTCTTGGTATCAGGAGCCCTCGGCCCAACATCGTTATCAGACGGAGCCACGTGAATCACCGTGCTTCTTGTGCCCTTCTACACTACCCCTACACCCCACCACTGCCTGTCCTGAGGAAGACCCCGCTGTAGGGCAATAGCGTCGCCTACCTTACTGGGGTCGAAACGTCGACACACCCTTGTCTATTCCTACCTGGTAGCAACGGATTATTTGTGACTGTGCAAGCTGTAAATGGGATAGGATTTTTTAGGACATAAATAAGTATATGACAATGTACACATGTCCAATGTGGAACTCAATGTTGAATATATTTGAGACCGCATACTCTGTAATTCTTCTATGATTAATTTGATCTGTTACACTATTTTGCACAAATTTCCCCTTTTCACCCTTCTTTTCCTTTCACGTCTCCCTGTCCTGGGCATATTACTAAATGCTTTGAAATGTTTTGTTGTGAAGAAATGGTAATTAATTTTCAAATGAGGAGATGTGTATTAAATAGCATTCCTCCAAGTCAACTCTCATGAGTTTTTTATTAGTGATTCAGTTTATGAATTATGAATTTGTGTCTTTGATATTGCATCAACTGGGACCCTTTTCTATATACTATTGACTACCCAGGTCCCAGTACCATTGGGTTGACCCATATATTATAACACTTCAGGATTGTTAAGGCCTGCCATAGGAGTGACTGATAGGAATATATGTGTCCATTTTAGGGTTAGATATAGGTATACTATATCTAAAGCAAAGGGTGATTACACCACCTTGCCCCAGCTGTCAAGCAGCCAGTTGTGTCAGTTTTGGATGGCCAGCCAGGGGTGGCATAATACATGCTTCAGCCCCTGGTAGGCCCTGGGTACACCTATGCCCTGGATACCTAAGGTATACTGTACAAGGACTGATAAGGTGACTCAGTATCCAATCAGGTATGTACCTAGGGTACATGGAATCCGTTTTAACAGAGAGAGCAGTGGGCCTGGGGTCCTGAATAGCAGGGCCCCAGGTCAACTAAGTCAGAAAACCAGCAAAACACCAGGCAAAAAGTTGGGGGCAACCATAGTCAGGGATCTACCTTCCTACATAACCCCCCCCAACGAAAGGAGATAAGGCTATCCTTGACCAGGTAAGCCTATATTGCCTTAGTGGCCATATAAGGAAGTACCAGCACTGGCATGGTTACCCCCTATCTCATGGTCCACTAAGCAATCCCTCACCCTAAGGGTATCTGAGGGTCTCCACCATAGGGAATCTCTACCTGTGGTGTGTTTTGGCAAAGTAAAAGACTGGTGCTGGGATGGAGTACTGAAGTGAGACTCCACTAATGTTGGGCTCAACTTCCTCCAATCACCATCTACCATGTGTGCCTTTCTTTCCAGGACTGAGTTGCTATGAGCTCTCAGGGTCAGCCTCTCACTACCTAAAGCTGGAGGCTGGGTCCCTCTGTTTGGCTTACTGGAGGGACAGGTCAGGTCTGGGGCCCTCAGGTCCCAAGTTTGGCTGTGCCCAACAGTGTCCATCTGTGGGAGGTCCCTAACTAATTTTAAGGGGGATCCCTCAGGAGTTTGTTTTATTTTCACTTGGCTAGGACTACTAGCTTCAGTGCCCTTAATCTGCTGATTGGGGAATTATTTTGGACAGGGGGCCCCTTGGGGTCCAACACTGGCCTCCCTGACCTCTACAGCACTGGGCTGACTGAGGCAGGGTAGAGAGGGGCAGGTTACCTGCTCCAGACTGGGTCCCACCTTGGAAGGGTCCACTGACATCAGGGGTTCTGCCAGGCTAGGCCTGACTACCTCTGTGGCAGTTTCTTCACAAGGGGTCAGATCAGTTCCCTGAGGAGGCTGATCCTTTCCTAAAGTCTGGTGGGAGGGAGATTTCTCTTCCTCCTCAATGCTCTCTGTCTGAGTGGAGTGATCCATAGTTTCAGGCTTCACAACACTATTATCTGTCTGAGTTTGAGCTGTGGCCATCACAACTCTACCAACCTTTTCAGGAGGGGACTCAGTTTGGGTATGGGCTGTGACCATCACAGCCCTGCTAACCTTTTCTGGGAAGGAAGCTGTCTGAGATTGGGCTGTGACTGGCACAGCCCTCCTGACCTGTTCAGCGAGGACATCTTGGACTGGGGCTGTGGCTATCACTGCCCTACTAACCTTACCATGGAGGTTCACCATTTTCAAATGGGTTTCTTGCTCTACCTCAGCCCAGGCTGAGGTCTCTAAATCATTCCCCAGTAGGCAATCTACAGGCAAGTTGGATGACACTGCCACTCTCTTGGGGCCAGTGACACTTCCCCAGCTGAGATTTACCACTGCCATGGGATGAGTTTTCTTCACTCCATCAATGTTTGTCACCTGGTATGTGGCACCAGGTAAAAGTTGCCTTGAGGGGACTAGACTCTCAGTCACCATGGTGATGCTAGCCCCTGTGTCTCTGTAGGCCTCAACTTTCATTCCATTGATGAGGGGCTCTTGTCTGTATTTGCCCAAAGTGTTGGGACAAGTGGTGAAGTTGGCAAACCCCATGCCATTTTCACAGACAAGAGTATCTAAGTCAGGGGACCTGGTTAGGCCAGAGTCCCCAGGAACTCCCAAAGTAAATGCACCCAAATTCTTGGGGGCACTCCCACCACCTGGGGGATTACTACTAGTAGTAACAGGAGGTTTGGGAATGTTACTTGGGGGTATGTTCTCCTTATTGTGGTTCTTTGGGCAACTGCTGTCAGTTTTCAAATGACCCACCTGTTTGCAGGGATAACAATAAGGTTTCTTCTGGTTATTGGAAGGATTCTGGGACCCACCCCCCTCAGAGGATTTTTGGGGCCCTGATGTGGTTTGATCTGGAGATTTATTCCCACCCTTCTCTTGAGGCTTGGTTGATTCCTTCTTCTGGTCACCACCTTGGTTCTTGGGCCTAATCCTGGTTCTGACCCATTTGTCTGCCCTCTTACCCAATTCCTGTGGAGAGGTCAGATCAGAGTCTACCAGGTGCTGGTGTAATAACTGGTTCTGACAATTATTTAAGACTTGCTCTCTCATAATTAGATTATACAATCCTTTGAAATCAGTAACCTTACTACCCAGTAGCCAGCCTTCCAAAGCCTTAGTGACACAATCCACGAAGTCAGACCAATCCTGAGACTGAGTTTTCTGGGTATCCCTGAACAGTAACCTGTACTGCTCAGTGGTTAAGCCAAACCCATCAACCAGTGTATTTTTCAGGACTTGGTAATTGTTAGCATCCTCAACTCTAGTAGTGAGGAGCTTATCTCTACCTTTGCCATCAAAGGAGAGCCACAGTATAGCTGCCCACTGACTCTGGGGAATGCACTGCACAGTGCAGGCCCTCTCCAAAGCAGCCATCCATTTCTGGATGTCATCCCCTTGTTTAAAGGGGGGCACTATCTTTGTCAGGTGTTTAGTATCTAAACCCTTCTCTTTATCTCTTGGGAGATTGCTGCCACCAGTGGGAACTATCCCACTCCTCTGCTGCTCTCTAGCAAAGGCAAGCTTTTCTTTGGCCAGGGCAAGTTCTTCCCTTTCAATCCTCAGAGTAGCCTGTCTCATTCTGGCTTCATGCTCTATTCTCTGAGGGGAAGTCCATCTCCTCTGGGGAGAGTTCCTTCTCCTCTGAGAAGAGGCATTAGAGTGCAGAGATCTATTGGAGTCCCTAGAAGGAGATCTATCTCTCCTAACTCCAATGTTAGGCCTGATTAGGGTCAGTACTGGGGGGCCCCCAGCTCCTTTCCCAAGCAGGTCTAAGTTGGCCCTAGTAAGTCTGCTGACTGGCTCAGGACCCTTGTCTGCCTCATCCCCAGAGGTCTCCTCTTCTTCCTCCTCCTCAACTACATTTTCAGTGTCAAGGAGGTCTGGATCACCAAGGTGTCCCTCTAAGGCTGGCATATTCCCATCTCCCTGAGATGCTTTCCTAGCATCATATGTCTCTAAGAGACCTATCAGAAAGGGAATGGTGGGGTTAGACCCCTGTTTCAGTTTCCTGGAGGTACACACTTGTCTCATCTCCTGGAAACTGAGAGCTGCATATCTTGATTTGACCTGTGGAGGGTCAATAACCACAAGGGGAGTCTCAGTAGACTCTCCATGGGTAGACATGCTTTTCTAGTGAGGTGTAAGTGGTGCACTTACCTACACTATATGTTTACCTACTGATCCCTTGCTAGAGTTGTAGTTTAGGGTGTGCTAGGCCCTAGGAGCTACAACAGCTGGTTCAGTAGAACTCAGAGTATTCTAAGCTAAGTTATATGTACCTCAGTACTTATGTGATCTTTCAAATGATATTCTTAGGATACGTGTGGTAAAACAACAGCAAGCTCAAATCCCAACCGCTGCTCACCAATGTGAGAAGTTGGCCTGATATGCAGTGCTCACTATTCTAGTGATCACTATGTATCAGTCCAAACAACCCTTATTGATGATTGGTTGTAAGTCAACCTTATAGACCAGCTATCCTAGTAGCATGGATACGAGCAGTCTAAAGCTAAGACTCTAGAGGGCGTGTTAAGCCAGCTGTTTTACCATCACATATACCCCTTGAACACCAAGTGAAAGGACACCACACAAGTTGTTATGAAAATAAATGTATATTTATTTCTAACAAGACTACCCTGGCTCTTTATGAGACAGGGAGCTAAGCACACAACAAAACTCTTATAAAAATACTTAAAGTCGCACAATTTACACAAATGCCCGAGGGGCACGAAAAACCATATACACAAGAAGTGGAATGCGAAATTACTAGCAGGTAAGTACTATTCTTATAGACTTTAGAAACGCTAGGCCTACAATGCTAAACCCTTAGATTAGAAGCAGGAGGCCTGTGGACGTCGTGTGCAGAGTGGGAACTCTCACGCGTAAGGCGGGAAAAAGTCTATGGAGGCTAGCAAAGATAAAGTTACTGTTCTCGGGCGAACCCGACTAGGTGGGTCGAAAACAAGAGTGGATCCGAACACTTAGAGTGTTGGACTATGCTGGAGCACCGGAGTACTCGGTTTACCTAGCCCAGGGGCTGCGGCTGCATAGGGTTCAAGTTGCGTCGGAAACCCTCGTTGAAGAACCAGGAGCCTGAAGAAAGAAGTTGCTGGCAGGCGGCCAGTGAAGAAGTTCGTGGTGATCCAAGCCTGGATCAGGGAAGAAGAAGACCTGTAAGCAGAGGGGACCAAGTTCTGAATCACTAGCCAGTGATTTAGGTGGGCACCAGGATGGCACCGGACGAAGTCACCTCGACCAGGTGAGTGGGCGCTGCTGGGCTCTACAGTCTCTCGGACCAGGAGGCGTTGTCGGTGACCAGGATGGAGGTGCGAGCTGTCCCACGAAGGTGTCTGCTGTCGACGTCGCTGGACCCAGGATTGGGGCAACAAGTCTTGGCAAATGCAAGCCCACGCGGTGGACTTAAAATGGCGTCTGGAGTGGACCAGGAGGGTCCGGGGTGCTCCTCTGTTGGAGGGGAGCAAGGACCAGTCTGGAGCAACCAGACCAGCGGTGTTTGTCATCGAAGTTCGTCGTCAGAGGGCCACTAGCCAACGGGCAAGTGACCGGGACAACGCGGTGAGCAGCAAAGAGCAGAAGGGCCCCACGCAGATCTCGTGGATGCAGGGGGACTGAACTTCGGTGCTGGAGCTGCTCAGGGTCGGGGCTTCTCTTACCCCAAAGCACTCAGTCGAGGGTCACTCGGTGGTCGTGCTGGACAAGCGTCGTGCAGTCTTGATGATGGCCGGTCCCTCGAGGTCTCGTCGCACCCATGGGTCTCAGCTGGGCTGAAGATGTAGGTTGAGGTCAGAGGTGCCAGGGAAGCCGGTTCTCGTCGAGCTGGGCAGTCTTGATCCGGAGGAGAGACTTACAGCAGACCGCGATGCTTGGATGGTGCCTGCTGCTGCAGGGTGACTACTCCTTAGTCACAAGGGAGAAATCTTGAGAAGTCGTCGAGAGTTCCTTTAGTAGAAAGTAGTTTCAGGATTCAAAGATGATCTAATTTGGAAGGGGGCCTGCTCCTACCTTTATCCTGCAAAAGGGGGCTGGCACGCGACTAAGTCCTGCCCTATGGGTGGGACTAGGAGGGGGGTGGTTACACCCCTCTCCTTTGGCGGGCTTTTCCCCAGCTCAGGGGCTGGTGTGCCCCTGGAACTGGTTCAAGCCGGCCTATGCACAGTGAGCACCGGGGTGCCACTTGCAGTCACCTTCCTCTAAAGCCCTGCCTACCTAGGATACACAAAATCCTGTCTGGGACGGTGCTGGCACCGCCCCTGACAGGAAACCCTTTGTCCTTGCCTCCTGTGCTGGGAGGACTCCCAGCAACAGGAGGGCAGACTTGTGTCTCGGTGGCAGCATCCATCTTGTGGAGCTGAGGCTATGTCTGACTTTAACCGGGGTTACAGGTTACCAACATGTCGTGTCCCTCTAGAAGGGTGAAATGCTAACCCCGTCGCCAGAATTGGCGAGGGGTTAGTATTCCAATTCGTATGACACCTTACTCGACATGTTTTGATAAAGCGATACCAGAGTTGGCATATAACCGCGAGGATTATAATGCACTTAAGAGTATATGGTACGCGTTATCATGGAACAGCTATTAGGACTTGGTTCCGCAAGCTGCAAACGGGCTCAGCTCATGCCAGAGCACCATCTCACATTATTCCAAGCACTCTGCCTTCAGGATTGTTAAGGCCTGCCATAGGAGTGACTGATAGGAATATATGTGTCCATTTTAGGGTTAGATATAGGTATACTATATCTAAAGCAAAGGGTGATTACACCACCTTGCCCCAGCTGTCAAGCAGCCTGTTGTGTCAGTTTTGGATGGCCAGCCAGGGGTGGCATAATACATGCTTCAGCCCCTGGTAGGCCCTGGGTACACCTATGCCCTGGATACCTAAGGTATACTGTACAAGGACTGATAAGGTGACTCAGTATCCAATCAGGTATGTACCTAGGGTACATGGAATCCGTTTTAACAGAGAGAGCAGTGGGCCTGGGGTCCTGAATAGCAGGGCCCCAGGTCAACTAAGTCAGAAAACCAGCAAAACACCAGGCAAAAAGTTGGGGGCAACCATAGTCAGGGATCTACCTTCCTACAGTCGCCTGCACTCTGTTTCGTAGGTTTTTGCAGCTGGAGGTCTGGTAATTGAGGTATTCATGCTGTTAAGCTCCAGTGGGTCCCGGGGACTCAAGACGTGGTGCAAAGGCCAAGCTGACCCTCCAAGCTAGTGTACCTAAGGCTGGTACTCGAAGATGTCAGTCGGGCTGGGGAGCTTTATGATGCTGGTCCGGACTTTGTGGTTTCGGAGGCCTGCGGCTGCAGGGAGATAATACCTCTATTTCAAAGAAGTTTCTCTGGCCACATAGTGACAAGACAAGCTGGAGGATGGCGAGTGGTGAGTTCTGTGGCAGGGAACAGGGATTGTTCTCAACCTCTGAGCACGCAGGCACTCATCCCATGAAGTCGGAACTCTGTCTGGTGGCAACAGGCTGGCTTAGTCCAGTCGGTGACCACAGTAAGGGTTGGTAGGTTTCAGGGGACCCCTGTAAGGGTCCTCTGTGTTTATTATTAATAAATCTGACACTGTGATCAGTGCAGGTGTATTAAGACAAGATGTTCGGTACCAGACATCAAACAATCCAGTGAAGCTATCTTGGAGCTGGGGAACTCGTATTGACGAGTGTTCACCCATGTACGATCTATAGCTTCCCTGTTCATTTACAGTACCCATAAATTGACATGGATATTGCAGGGGTATATCTGCTCATGCAGATATGTCCTTACTGGAGATATAGTGCACCCTGCCATAGAACTATAAGGCATGCTTTAGGGGTGTCTTACCTATATCCTATGCAGTGTTTGTGGGCATGGCACATAGGGATGTGTATATGGAACAGAGAGGAACCCCTTAAAACCAAAGGAATAGGGTTTAATACAAATGTATCACAAATAAAGTTTCCTTTGGACCAATTTGAATAGTCTATATTGAAAAACACTGTGTTTGTTCACCTGTGCACTTCAATCCTATACATTCGAACACCATTCATATGTCAAGCAGCCAAGGGAAGTGTAATTATATTCACAAGGTCAACAATACACAACAATACTGTTTGATACAGTTCTAATGTATTAAAAAACTATTTTTCTTCTTTCTTCATCTTCATTATTTTCATTGGGAACGGGACCAGTGAGGAACTGGAGGATTTAATTTCCTGGATTAACTTGGGGGGTCCAAACCTTAGATTTCCGGCAGTATGGAGCGACATGAAGATCAACCTCTTAGACATTTGTGTTAAGAACAGTGACAATTAATTGGCAGTCGAGTTATATCCGAAGCTGACGGATAAAAATACACTCCTCCATTATGGGAGTAATCATCCCAAATCACAAAAAAACAACATTCCCTTTGGGGAGTTCCTATGGTTGCGCAGGAATTGTACAACCATTGAGGATTTCTACATTCATGCAGAGACCCTTAAGAAGAAATTAGGGGACAGAGGTTATCCCAGGAAGCTCATTAAGAATTCTTTCACGAGAGCTAGATTTTATAATCGGGACTCTATGTTAGAGATGAATAAAGTTAAAACGAAGAAGAAAAATACAGACAAGATAGTATTTGTTAGTCATTTCTCTCAGATTGGCAATCAAATCAAAAATGTTATAAACAGAAACTGGAAAGTTTTGAAAGAGGAGAGAGAGAACAGAAACTAGATAAACCTTTATTCGCCTTTCAGCGAAACAAGAATATATGCAACTCCCTAGTGCATACTTAATATAAGGAAGACTGCACATAGTTCAGTATGAATTTCAGCAAAGCAGTAGGGAACCACAAATGTGGGACCGGCTCACTGTGTGAACAATGTATAGTCACCAGAACCTTTGTTTTCAATGGTATGACGTTCACCCCAGACTCTTTAAATAACTGTCGGAGTAAGAACGTAAAGCATCTCTTGGTGTGCGCATGTGGCTTAGGCTACGTGGGAGAGACAGGTCGTGAACTACGACAAAGACTCCTAGAACATAAGTCCGCCATACATACAAAGAAGGAAAATGCCCCACTTACAAACCATTACTCTGAGTTCAATTACAAATGTGGTTAGTTCAAATGGTACAAATTGTGCAAAAAAACTGAACGGGACTGGAGGAAAGATTATGACACGCTAATAAAAGCTCACTATATGGCAGCACTCAAAAACTACCATAGAGCCATTTGCAGGACACGGGCAGCCTATTATGCCAATGAGATTAGGCTTAGCACGAATCCTTCTAAAAGCATTTAAAAATGTTTAAAAGACTTTAGTGCCCGGAGATCCTCAACACCTGTAGCCATCTCGAAATTATACTGTAAAGAATTGGCTTCCTTTTTCGTGGAGAAAGTACGGGCAATCTATAGGTCCTACCCATCCATGTCAGCACCCTGTAAGTCTATCCCTTCTAGTCCTGAGCCGAACACCAGACTCATGGCGATCCCTGAAATCTCCCATGAAGAGTTCAACAGACTGTGTGGAAAAATTAAATCTGGCTCTCCTGCCGACCACCCAAAACCCGCCCAATTTAGGGAGGCGTCCACGCTCTTGTTGACTCCCCTCCGGCAGATAATTAATTCTTACTTTCTGTCGGCTGTGATACCAGCGAAGTGGAAACAGGCGTGGGTATCCCCTATTATCAAACAGCCAACGCTGGACCCCACTAAACCGGAGCATCTCAGGGCAATTTCCCTTCTCCCCTGGGTGGCTAAGGTAGCGGAGAGACGCTCTCCCCCGCCGCCGCACTGCCTAGCCGCCGCCGAGAGGGGGGAGCGCTCACCGGCTCAGTACTCCAGGCTTCACAGGTGGCCTACAATCCCCAGCGTCCCCTGCGGGGCCCCGGCGACGCCGCCAGCAGCGTCACTTGCCAGCGCCCAGAGGCGCATAAAGAAGATCAGACCATCCCGCGTCGCGGGACGCGCGAGGGCGACGCCGGGCGGAGCCCGGGCAGAGGGCGGGCCGTCTGTGGCAGTCCGGGGACGACCAGGGACGGGACGGGCCACCCTCCTTGGCACGGACATTTGTGACAGGTACTGTTGACTTTGGATCTGGACTGGTCGCCCGGGCCTCATAGATCAACTTGCGCTATCCAGCTGCTGGACTAGGAAGAGGGGGAGCAGGGGATATAAACCATATATAGTAAACATAGTATAGAGATATTTAGCCACCCATTAGAAGGAAGCTTGGACTGCTCTATAGGGTAGATCAAGAGCTAGTCTAAAATTACACTTACTATGTCTAATCACCCTAAAACCCGCTCGACTACGAGCAAAGCACCCCTAGGCGAAACCCCTGACCAAACCCTACCCGAAAAAAACAATCTTGCCCCCAATAAAGTAAAAAAAAACACCGCAATTGATTTAATGTTGAAGAAGGTATCTGGGGAGATAGAAAGCATGGAAAGGAGCCTTTCTGCTTCACCCAATCCTATAGCAGCTTCCCCAACACAAGCTAGGGATCACACACTAGCGGACAGCCCCAATATGACTGGAAATTTAGTGTCACCAAGTACCCGGTATGAAGCTGTTCCTTGTGCTCAACCCTCACCTATCCCTGGGGAAAAAATCTCAGGGCACAGTGACTCAACCCCCCATAGTAAACCAAAACGGCGGGGGAGGATCAAGGGACAACAGAGGAAAACTATATAACTTATAGGAGATGGTAGGTCTAAAAATAGGCAAGATGTCACCCTGGTAAAAGACAAGGTCCCAACAAACACAAACCCACCAGGTTGGATTGAGGATGTTATAGGTGATCTTAAGAAACATCTCGAAACTTTCATTATTGCCCAGTTGAAACCTATCATAAGTAAGGTGGACAAAATAGCAAGTGATTTGACCAAACACGGCAAGATACTAGACCTGATAACTAAGATTTCCCCCTCAGGTCCTAATCAACCTCTACGTGTGGCCGCTAATACCCCTAATAATAATACAATGGTAAACAATAATTGTGTCAGTAATATCCAACATACAGTTGCCCAAATACATGATGCTCCGACAGTTCCTCGAGATCAGAGAGGGGGGCCAAATCAAAAGATGAGCTCTAAAAACACTGATAAAGCCCCCCTACAACCACTATTACAAAGAGGCCAGGAAGATCATCATGTTAGAAATGGCCCTTATAGCTCACCCTACACAGACTCTGATCCTTTCTTCAGTCCACTTAGCCCTCCCCCACATATAAACCTACCTCCGGAAGCCAGTCCCTATGTTATTGTATTTGCGGGGGTACCGAAAATCAGGGCCTCTGACAAAGAATCGCACTCTCAATTACATGCTAAAATCTCCAAGTGGTTGGATATACATAGACCATTAAATGCTGGGGAAAGGGGGGAGATAGTGCATATAAGAAGAGTTAACTGGTTAGGGGGTAGGAAAAAGGACATAAGGGGGGATTGCATTGTGGCTAATTTCAGAGTTGCTAGACTGGTGGTCTACATACTGAAGAATTCCAACAGAAATCACACCAGCACAATCTGTGCGCTCCCCCTTGGGTACTTCTACCCAAGGAGATGGAGCAGTAATAATGTTGACCACTCAATGTCTAACTTGGGAAGGCCACAACATATCCAAAGGGCTAGAGCCACAAACCACCCCGACCAGTTCCTCCCACCCCGGGATTACTCCCAGTGGAGAAATAGATTTGCCCCTTTGCAGTCGCTCGATGAGAATGATTGACTACCCCCCATAGATAAAGTGCTTGTAACTCTTACTGCTATAGGGGGGCCACCTTGCCCTACAAAGGAGGAGGGAATTGTTAACAGCAGGAACGGGCTAAAAATTAGGATAGAAGATCCCCCAAAACAGAGGGAAGAGAATGACAAAGCCCCAGAGACCCATGAAATAGGAAACCGTAGAAGAAACGAACACAGCCCGGAAGGAAGGAATGCAAACAGGGCAGGATTAGCCTTTCTGTCCTGGAATGTAGCAGGCCTGGGGGGCAAACTTGACAATACAGAGTGGAGAGAGTACATAAGGGGCTTTCACATTATAGCCTTACAAGAAACATGGGCGCGAGACCTTGACTCCTGCCAACTGGAGGGCTATAAATGTTTCTTCAGGCCAGCCCAAGAAGCGAGATCTGGGAGGGCGAAAGGAGGGTTAGTGATATATGTCGACTTAGACCTAAAAGGCACTTGGTCACAACCAGTCTGGGTGTCTGACACCATACAAGCAGTGAAATTCCAGGGACACGGGCAGAGATTTTTAATCTTAAATTTTTACAACTCGGGCCCAATCGAGGGAAACTTCCCCACACTAATAGAGCTAGAGAGTAGGTTAAATGAGGAAACAGACTTAAGGCAGGGGGGGCCCGAACCAATCGTACTGCTGATGGGGGATTTTAATTGTCATCTGTGCCCAAAGTTATTACCTATTTCCCCTGATTGGTCTTCCTGCTCTTTTGAAAGTGGACCACACTTTGAACATAGCAGAGAGGGCACACTGATTATGAAGCTACTTGATAGCTTTGCCCTTACTCACACAATGGACCTGTTGCCACTGAAAGCAGGAGACACCCTCACTCCTACATTTAAAGGAAGAGGTTGTGCTTCCATAATAGACTTTGTAGTAATCTCTGCCTTTGCTAAAGCCCAGATTATTAAGGTAAGAACGGAGTGGAGCCCTTTCAGCGACCACAACCCCCTAACTCCTGAAATAGAATATAACAATCTACCAGTAAAACATCAGGGGGGGATATGGCAATCCGACCAACGGACCAAGGAAGGCGCATTAGATGGACAATGATTAATCCACAAGACTTCTATAGCAGCCTAGTGGATAGAGGAAAAGAACAGATAGAGATCTGCCTAGACTTTGCTAAAGAGGGTAGAGAAGTGTTCCTGGCATTTGAATCCTTAACTAGGATAGTTGAAGGATTATTAAAAACTAAGAGGCCTACTAAGGACCTGACTACTCCAAGATGGTTTGATTCAAATTGCTCACGGGCACTCAGAGAATTAAAACAGAGCCTAAAGAAGTCCCCGAGAGACAAGAATGAAATCGCCCTCTGTAGACGCAATTATAAAACACAGCTGAAGCAAAGAAAGAGTGCACTTCAAAAGGAAGTCTGGGCAGACCTTAGAGAAGCAGGAGAAAATAGAGATTATGCCCAATTCTGGAGAATCATAAATAGACCCTGTTACCAAGACTCCAGCTCCCTTGTAATCAGCACCAATATACTCCCCGAGCAATGGACGAACCATTTTAAAAGTTTGTATAATCACCAGGAGATAGAAAACGGGGATGGAGTATGGGAGGGTCCCAGAGCAGTTGAGCTAGAATTCTCCTTACCGGAAGTCTTAAAGGCAGTGCTAGGGCTGACGCGTAATAAGGCGCCAGGCCCGGATGGCACACCACCAGACCTCCTTTTAAGTAATACTGATCTTTGGGCACCGATTATGACCAGAGTACTTAATGCAGCTATTAAAACGGGTCTCCCGAGATCTTGGTCAACTGCAGTGATTGTTCCTATATATAAGAAAGGCTGTAGGGATAATCCGCAGTGCTACAGACCAATCTCGCTGATTGATGTCTAAGCGAAACTCCAAGGTAGGGTAATACTAAACCGCCTCACAGAGTGGACTGAAGTACATAACATCATGGTAGAGACTCAGTATGGGTTTAGAATGGGCAAGTCAACTAGTGACCAATGTCTTAACTTGTACCTTTTGGCTGCTAAATACATTAAATCAGACACAGGAACCCTATATATGGGGTTCATGGACCTTGCAGCAGCATTTGATAATGTAAACAGAGCAAAACTCTGGGCGCTTATGTTTAGATTGGGAATTGATCCAGATCTGATAAACATACTTATGGAACTGCACTGGAACACCACTGCCAAGGTCCGCTATAGCTCGGGAGGGGTGAGTACTGATCCCTTCCCGTGCACTAGCGGGGTGAGGCAGGGGTGTATCCTGGCTCCATTTCTATTTTCCCTCTACATAAATGACCTGGAGAGTGCTCTGTTGACACTGGGGACGGACTGCCCACGAGTAGGATCGCATCACATACCGGTACTTTTGTATGCGGATGACGCGGTCCTGCTCGCACGAACAGCGGTGAGTCTGCAGCGGCTAATTAGTGGCTTTGCAGGGTTCATGGAGAATTTAGATCTCTCTGTAAATCATTTCCGTTCAAAATAGGAACCCATGTTTTGGACACCGTGAATACTTTTTCATACTTGGGTCTCTTGATTGATGAAAATATTAGGTTTGCCCCATTGCTGGAGGAAAGGTGCAGGAAACTTGTTTCAGCGAATGGTGCCATTTTAAACTTTGCGCGAAGGATGGGTCGTTGGTCCCCTGAACAAGTAATGACACTGTACAGAGCGGTCAGTATTCCTAAAGCTACGTACTGGGCAGAGGTGTGGGGCTTTAGGGATGCACGTCAGATACAAACTGAGGAAGATAAATTCTTAAAGAAACTGTTAAAGCTTCCACAGAGCATCCCAGCAGCAGTCACACACAAGGAGCTTGGTACCCCGTACATTTCTGACCTGATTAGAATAAGACCAATTTTGACCTGGCATCGAATTTGGCTAAATCCAAACTCTGAATTAACTAGACAAATTATCGAAGATTGTCTTCGGAGAGACAGATGGTTGCAAATCCCTTGGCTTAAATACATTAAAGAAACCTTAGAGTCTATTGACTACCAAATGTTATTTTCTGATCCCTCAAAAATTGATAGCTCTAGCTAATTTCGTATTCAAAAGCAGTTATTGGATAATTACGATCAAAGCAGGAATCGACTTGACTCTAATAAATCATCTGCAGTAGTGCACTCTCTTGTGAGTAATGAAATGGGCATGGAACCGTATCTTTTTTTAATGCATAGTCAACAAGAGAGATTTTTAATGTGTCGTTTTAGGCTCAATTTGTTACCACACATTTTAGCTTATCCGTCTGGTTTTACTCTAACAATTGAGCAGAAGGGTGCCTGCGGCTGCGACAATAGGTCTCCGCAGGACACCCTTCATTTTGTATTATTATGTTCTTTTTATAAAATCCCACGCAGAAGATTTCTTGTGGATATTTTAAAGGAGTCAAAAATCTTTCATGCTAAAACTGCTTTATTATTTTTGCAAAGAGCAACTGACATGCGTACTCTGTGTTCTATAATGAGTTTTTTAAAAATTGCTGTCAAATTAAGACGTACTAGGGGTTGATGTAGGGTGAAATGAATTCTGCCCTCCAGAGGATTTGAAAAGGTACTCATGCAGAGATACAGCGATGCTTGGTTTTCTCAAAAAGCTGTCATACTGCGCATGTGCCAGCATTCTATAAATTGAAGAGTCGGCACAGTACATGTACACCGCAGGTTAAAAGACATTTTTTTAAAAATGCCCTTAATTTAGACAATGGGCAGAGAAGCTATTTACAAAAAAAGGAAGTGAAAAAAATACTTTTTTACAATTTAAAAATAGACTGAAGTAATGAAAAAATTATAAAAAATAGTAGTCTTTGCTGTCTTTCAGAAGAAACTGTTTGAGTCAACAAAAAAGTATTTAGGATATGACCCATACGATAAAAGATCTCCCAACATAAAAAGCAATATCAAGTGTATGTGTGATATGAGATTAATAACCCTCCATGTAAATAACAGAACCTGCGAGGAAATGGCGTGTATTGCATTATGTGGTTGTACGACCTTATCGTGTAATACGCTTACCAACCTCTTTAGGTCAAGTAGGTTTCATCACCTCATCCCTGGTTCGCACAGGCACTGAGCAGCAAGGCTTACACAGAGAAACACGTGTTAGGCATTCAAACAGCACCAAAACAATTGAAGAATTGTACATGACACTCAAGAAATCCAACATCAATTTATAAAAACAGACTGTATTTTTACAAAAATGTAGACACTAGAACAAAAAGGATCCACCAGAGAGTTCAGGAGAAATAGATTTTACAAGCAATAATAAATCAAAGAAACTTCACTCAACCGAGAACAAGCCTTGGCAAAGTCAATGAATTGTAAACTTTAAATAGTTTTCAAGGAAAATTTAGGTGTGTGTCAATGCGATCAGTTAGAAGTACTTAGGGCAACCAACTTCGGCAGGGAGCTAGTCATGGGAACCAGTAAGGTCCTCCAGAATAGTTACCTTCATAGAAAAAGTATTCCTTCAATAATTTCAGGTACTTTTTTTTTTTATATTTATTTATCATTTTCAAAAGAGAACATACATTCCAAACTCCAGAGTGCAGCCGGGATGTGTGTGTCACAGTCAATACAGAAATAATACAAGAAGCAGACATTGCATCACAGGTACACAAAAGGATAACGGACATCTCCAGTAATTCAAGGCATCTATCGTAGTCAAGTCCATATCAGTATGCCTTCCCATGAAACAGAGCAGTTAAAACAAATACAAAGTGCAGCATCATCTGCGGCATCAGCAAAGGCGGTGCAAAGGAATCGGTGTAAATAAACGTCAGTGCGACTCAGTCATCTGCCAATTTTGCCAACATATAATCAGTATAAGGGCCCCAAATGTCACGTGGCCTCGCAGCCGAGGGCAGCTCCTCATTACAGTACAATATTACTAATTTGCGCACCCCTGCTGGGATGCCTGACACAATCCCTAATAAACACACCCTTGGATAGAAACAGCCGTCATGTCTGACAACTCCTCAGTCACTCCCATCCAAAACGCAGAGACACGAGTGCAAGCCCAAGCCACATGCACAAAATCGGCACTAGCCATCCCACACCGCACACAGCACGCAGAGTCACACGTCCATATTTATGCAGTTGTGCGGAGGTGTAGTACCATTGATGAAGGAACTTATAGTGTATACGTTTAAAATTACCATTAATAGCGAAACCTCCAGTCATGTCGCAGCATTCAGCACATTCATCATCTTTCAAGGGCGGCATGAGACATTCATCCCATTTACGTCTAGCAGTCACACTCGCATCCCCTTCATCTATCTGCGAAGGTTGATATAACCGGGACACCAGTTTCACATGTGTGTTCGTCGTGTACAGCAATTGCAGTGCCCCCAAGGCAACCGGCTCCGCCGGAAATGACGGATACAGACTGCGCACCGCAGCTTGCAATCTGGCGTAAGTAAACGTGGCCATAGTGACATTCCCCAGGGATTCTAGAAAGGCCTGCAACGTAAGGAAATTGCCCGCAGGAAATACATCCCCCATAACCTGCAGCCCGGTATGTGCAACAGCTGACGCGCCCCCAATTCACTCGAAACCGCGATATTTGCATGATGCAGCAGCGGCATGGCAGGTGCATACAATGGCAGCCGTCTCGCACGTCGTCCCAGTTCATTCCAAGCCTTAGCAGTACATTGCACTGTATCTAATTCATCTCTCTCGAACACCGAGTGTGGGTTCACGATCATGGCCGTAAGAAGCAACGGATGGACCACACCAGCCTCAACCGCCACATGCGGCGTGTAGGGCGGCGCCGAGATCCAATAAGAGGCAAAGAGCGCCTGGGCACACAAATAGTAGAGACGCATGTCTGGGACCGAGAACCCGTCCAGGGCATAAGGTTTGGTCAACGTGTCCCACTCCACCCGTGGTTTCTTACCCCCCCCCCCAGGCCAGAGTGATCAGCATAGATGTAAGTGAAGTGAAAAAAGGGGCCGATAGTGCTAACGGAATGTTAACAAATAAATATAAAAACTTGGGCAACATCACCATTTTAATTAGAGCAACCCGGTCAGCGAACGATAAGGGCATCCGTATCCAGCGGGCCACCTGGTCCTCCAGTTTAGACACTGTCACCCCGTAATTAGCGCAAATGACTTCTTGAGAGTCCCTATGGACCCATACCCCCAAATACCGAACAGGATCTGCAGCCCAGGCCAACGGGAACTACAGCGCAAAAGAGTTAGTGCTATCCGTCAGTGGCAGGATAATAGATTTGTCCCAATTAATAGCGAGGCCTGAAAACCATTACAAACTGACATATTCTTGGATCACCCCCTCTAGGTATCTCTCCGGTTCCTGGATGTACAAAACCATATCATCAGCGTACATCGACACTGCTAATGGTCTGTGTCGAAATCGAAGCGCCAAATCCGCATGCCGCTGCCTTAGTACGCACGCCAACGGTTCCAAGATGAGGGCAAAGAGCAAGGGCGATAGCGGGCATCCCTGGCAGGTGCCCCTTTGGATGGGAAAGGCAGCAGAGACCCGCCCATTAACCCCCACCCGGGCCACCGGGGCCATATAAAGCAATTTTATCCAAGCCGTAAATAGAAGAGGCACACCCATTCGATGAAGCACCTCAAACACGTAACTCCACGCTATAGAATCAAACGCTTTGGCAGCGTCTAATAGAACCGCTGCTGCCGCTAAATTGGGTTTGAGCAAATGTAGCACCGCAAACAGTGCCCGCAAATTGTGAGCCGTGGAACCCGTCGGAACAAACCCCGATTGGTCCGGCAAGACCATTACTGGGAGCAGCAAGCGCAAGCGTGTCGCCAAGACCTTTGCAAGTATTTTTACGTCAGTGTTCATTAGTGACAACGGTCGATACGACTCACATTTATCCAGCGGCTTTCCCGGTTTCGGCAATGCCACAATGAGTGCCTCACGCAACGTTGCCGGCAGCTGCCCCTGATCCAGCGCCTCAGCGTACATTGTTGTGAGGTGAGGCAAGATCAAATCCACATATTCTTTATAAAATTCAGATGGGAGTCCATCCGAGCCCGCCGCCTTCCCGTTCGGTAGAGCAGCGATTGCATCCCTAAGTTCCCCCTCAGTTATATGGTGCATTAAACAATCTTGCTGTCCCTTCGACAACCAGACCAAGGCCACATCGTCTAGATAACTTGCTATATCATCTTCTCGAGCAGTCTCTCGGTGAGCATACATTTGTTTAAAGAATTGAACGAAATGCTCCAAAACGCCATCAGCATCAGTCACAACGCTATCACCATCGTGAATTTCCTGCACCCCGCAGTATTTAGCCCAGGGTTCTCTAATCCTATCTGCCAAACCACGTCCCGGCCTGCCCCCCTCACCATAATAGCGGGCCCTGGCTCGCTTAGCTAAATGCTTCACCTCTTGTTCCGCTAATTCATTATATTCATTCACCTTTAACCGTATATTTGCCAGAATAGGTGCCGCCGGCTCACTCTCGTAATGAGGTTCCAGCTCCACTAATTCTCGCTCTAATCTATCCATGGAGTCCCTCAAAGATTTAAGCGCACCTGCCTGCAGTCCTATACACTCCCCACGTACTGTCACTTTGAACGCCTCCCAAACCGTGCCCATATCGTCTACTGAGCCAACATTCACTTCAAAATAACTCTCTATCGCTGCGCGCAGGTCCTCGCGAAACACCTGATCTAGGAGCGCCGCAGGGTGCAGTTTCCAGGAGAATGGTGTAGGCGCATGCGTTGGCAATACCAATTCAAGCAATACAGGCGCATGATCAGACAACGTGCGAGGCAAGGGCACCACCCTCGACACCCATCCACTCACATCTTTCGTGGAAAGCCAATAGTCCAGGCGGGACCAGGTATCACGTGCAGAGGTGTAAGATGTCCCTTCCCTCACACCCAGGTGTCTCAAACGCCATATATCCACTAAGCCAAGCTCAAGCATACCATCCCGTACCGCCTTCACTGCCTTCTTGTCCGAAACTAAAGGACCATCCTTGCGATCCATGTCACGCTCCAGAGTCACGTTTAAATCCCCACCACATATAATAGCATACGGTGGCAGTGCATAAACCTTGTTCCACAAAGTGATATAAAACTCAGGGTCGTCCACATTAGGCCCATACACATTGACCATAGTAATCAAAGTGCCACACAATTTACCTTGTAAAATAATGTACCTACCCCCCTTGTCAATTTCCTCATACACGCTCACAAAGGGAACATTCTTCTTAATCAACAACATAACACCCCGGGCATAGGACAAATATGTAGAAGCAAGTCGAACCCCCGCCCACTGTTTAGCCACAGCATTAATTTCAGGTACTTTAACCGCATTGCAATAGATTCTTATGGAGTGGTCCCAATTCAAGGGATAAAGGGATTCCTTGGTCCACGAACATGGTGAGCGAGTCATGGTTGCAGGGTCCACGTCCCATAAGGTCCTCTCTGGTCTGGCCAAAGTTCAGGTACCACTGGACCACCAGTTGCCTGGTGTGGTGGTCACAGGCCAAATTTTCCTGGGTGAATAACTTTCCTTCTGAGGGTCCTAGCAAGTCTCCGACAGCACTTCCAAGTTTAGCAAACTTGGATGCAACTCTGTGCATCGGGTCTTGGTCCTCAGTGCTGCATGTCGATTATAGTAGTGGCTTGAAGACTTTGGGCCACCAACTTGCCACAGCAGGCTTCTTCAGCTGTTGTGTTCCTGTGCTGCGAACAGAAGGCCATTCAGCTGGCACTTGGAGTTCCCTTGGCTTCACTGGTCTCTGGAGACAGCTTCTCTCTGAGCAGAACACAATAGGCACAGTCCCTCTCTTTGCTAGCCACCTGCTGCAGTCCACGTCATTGCAGCCTCTCTTTGCTGATCCCTTGGTGCAGCATGGTAGTCCTTCTTCCAAGTCGGATCAAGAGCTGATGTCTGGGTGCCAGGTGTGCCCTCTTTATACTCTGAAAGTGCCCTCAGGCCAGGATACATTTGGTAGGCAATGAGCTACCAGGTTCCCTTCCACCTGGTGACTACTTATTGTGAAGTGTGGCATTTGGCTATCCCAGTATGCACCATTCTGCCCACTTCCAAGATGGTGAGACTCCTCCCAGGTGTAGAGGCCTTAGGACTCTCAGCACTTTACCACTGCTACCCGGTGCTAAAGTGCATGTGCTTCTCCCCTAAACATGATGTAATTGGTGTATATAGGATTGCCACATTTAAAGTACTGGTACGTCCCCTGTAAAGGGGACATATTTTATGAACTGGTATGTCCCCTGTAAAGTGGTATACTATATACCCAGAGCCTGTCCCTAAAATTCTACTAGTGGTCTACAGCACTGATTGTGACATGCACAGAAGCAGCCTTTCAAACCTGTTGCAGCCCTGCCACAGCAGTCCCTGTGTGTGTGCAGTTTACTGCCACTTTGAGTCTGCATTTAAACCTACTTAACAGGCCTTAAACTCCCCTTTTATTACATACAAGTCACCCCTACAGTAAGCCCTAAATAACCCTAAGGGCAGGGTGCCATGTAAGTAAAACGTAGGGTATGTACTTTGATGTTTTACATGTCCTGCTAATGACAAGCATCCTAATTCATTTTTCACTACTGTAGGCCTACCCCTCTCATGGGTTAGCATTAGGAATTCCTTAATACACTTTTAAGCTGAAATTTCAGACCAGAGAGGAGTAACTTTTCCATGTTTCATATCTTTGGAATGGTAATGATAAATCCTCCTTACTCATGAAGTTGGATTTAACATTATTATTTTAGAAATGCCTCTTTTAGAAAGTGGATATTTCTCTGCACTTACTGTGTTTTGTGCCTTACCTGTCTCTAATACACACCGAGTTTGGTTACAGATACAGTTTTTGCATTCCCTCTAGACAACCACAAACAGAGGAAGGTGAGACTCATCTGCATTCTGAGCACACAGCTGTATTCTGGTGGCTCTTTCCGGGCAGGAAGGAATAGAAGGGGCTGACTATACTTCAATAGGTAGTGTCCTGTCTATACACAGAGCACTGATTTACCCCCCTCCCCCCACAGATAGCTTGATATAAGTACTGAGTCTCTGAACCCTAAAATCAGACACTTTTGGATCTTGAACTGAGCCTCTGTTCTGACAGAGGCTCAGTTCAAGATTCAAAAGTGTCTGACTGCTGTACTGTTTAAAGGACTCAACTGGACTGCTTTTCTGGAAGGACTGTTTTCTGCTTGTTACTCTGCTGCCTGCTGCTCCCTGACTCTGCTGAAGGAAGGATTGCTGGTCTAGGCCTTTCCTCCAAGTGATCTGCAAGGGCTTGCTGGCTTGTCTCCTGTTATCTGAAGTCTCTGGGACACAGAATACTTATTGCACTTCTATTGGTGCTGCTGGATTCTGCCATCTGCAAGTTCTATCTTTGCCTGTGGTGCCCTCTCCAATTATGGGCTCAGAAGTAGGTCCTGCAGCTGTTTTACTACAAAACTGATGCAGTGCGGTCCCGGAGACAGCCCTGCGTGACTCGACGATGATGATGGACCTGACTGCGAGGTTCGACGATGACGGCCACCCGATCTGAGGTCCCGAATATGACGATCAAGGATGACACATTGCCAATTCAAGGTCCCAACCAGGAGTCTCGACTGCATCGAATTGACTGTGTGAATCTGAACCGACGTACTGACTTCACTGCGTGGATAACATAGACGCATTTAATTGCTTGCGACCATGAAAGGTACTTTATTCACTGGGGCCTGCGTGGGTCCTGTAGCCGGCCTTAGCTTCCACAAGGTCAGCCTGAACTTTGATTTTGACCCGGTCCAGGGAACCTAAATTAACCTTTTTAGTGTTACTTGCTTCAAAGCATTTTACTGCACTTATTCCTTTAAAATTCAATATCTCAAATTGTATACATTGGATTTTTGTCGTTTTGGTCTTGTTTTACTCAGATAAATATTCTCTGTTTTTCTAAACCTGTGAGGAGTCTTTTTTGTGGTGTATTCATTGTGTTACTGTGTGTGTGTGTGTTGCACAATTACTTTACACATTGATCTTAAGATAAGCCTGACTGCTCTGTAGCAAGCTACCGGAGGGTGAGCACAGGTTATCTTTTAGTGTGTATCTAGGTTACCCTGAATGGAGTGGTGGTTCCTGCCTGGCCTGAGTGCTTACCTCAGCCTACTAGGAATCACATTTTTAACATTGGTGATCAGCGGTGAGGATAGGACTTTTGCAATACTTATAGTAACTCAATGTTTGCTACAACTCTGTACTGAGACCAATTCAAGCCTTTTTCAATTCTCCCTGTTCTGATATCTTTTGATTTTTCCAAAGTCCTTTTGCTCAACTTCCAATTTCTATGCAAGTTCTGTGGTAATATGGAATTTGAGCAATCTAATCTGGAGACATACAAAGTGGCCCAGCTCAAGTGGTTCTGCCAGGAGAGAGGGGTCCAGAAGGCAGAGGGTAGGTAGCTGGCTATGTATATACTGCACCAAAGTAAGATATAGTGGTCACAGAGTCCAGTGGATCCCCAGAGCCTTTACATAGGCTAAATTAGATAATACTAAATGCTCTCTTTTGTGGTAGAGCAGTTAGAGCTTATCAGAGGGCTATGTTAAGCAATTGTTGTACACAGTCAGGCAAGAAATGATTACACACACTCAATGACTTAATTAGAGACCAATTGTTTCTAAAAATATTATTTTTTGTATATTTATTACTTAGGACCAATGATAGTTTATTGCAGTAAAATACATTTTGTGAAACCAGAGTTTTTAAGTATAAATAGTGGACAAAATGCATTTTTCGAACAGCTCAATTTTAATTAATGGAAATCCCCATAAATGACTCCAAACTAAGGGCTTCCTGGAAGGCAGATCTGTGGCACCCTATTTTGGACGACCAGTGGGCAGTGTGTTGCAGCCAGACCAAGGAGGTCTCCCTGTACAGTCTTCACAAGCTGATACACTTTAAATTCTTGCGTAGAACCTACATTACCGCCGTGATGGCATATAGGCTTGACCTGGAAAGATCCCACTGTTGTCCAAAGTGTAAATCCCCACACGCTGGTTTTGCCCATCTCTCCTGGAACTGTGGCAGATTAAAGCCTTCTGGGCCACAATTTTCCAAGCACTAAGGGAAATGGACAGATTTAGACATTGAACCCACTCCAGCGGTCGCTCTGCTGGGCTATGTGAAAAACATTCCGAAGACTGTCCGGAAATTCACCGCTATAGGGTTACTTCTGGCCAAGAGTTAAATACAACTCAAATGGGGGCGCAAAACTGTTCCGACACTAAAGGACTGGCTAAGGAGTCTTGCATATTGCAACACCAACTATGATTTATACTCCTCTACGCATCCTAGAACGTCCCCCCCAGGGACATTTGGGGCCAGTTGAAACACTATACATCAGCTGCACAATCACAACCTGCCATGCAACATGAGCACGGGCTGGTACCTACTGGGGTAGGCTAAGCGGGGGGAATACTGACCACTGGGAATGACAGCGTAATTATTAATCATGTTTCAATGTTTTTCATTCTTGCAAACTCATGCAGGTTGGACGTACTGTTCACAAGATGGAGTTGATCGCGAGATTGCTGACTTAATTGTTCACTCTGAGTTGAATACTGATATATTTGTGGTTTTTGAGTGGAGCCGGCAAGTTACTCAGATTGTCTGCTGAATAGGCACTGTCACATATGACTGTACAAGGCAATAAATATGTGATGTTATAATTTCTAAAACTGGTAAATAAAGTTTTTAAAAAAGAAATGTTAACTAATGGAAGGAAAACAATTCTGCAATGTTACAGCTAAGTACACAACTTACAAATCAAGTCTTCAGGTTTAGGATCAGCACTGACCAAGGGTCAGGTAAGCGTAGAGACTGCACCACCAGTGGCACTGGGGCAGCCAGGTGCAGAGGTCAAATTTGGTCTCTGGGCCCAATGTTTGTCAATGGAGACTGGGAGCATGCAAAGAGGTGCTGGTTGTATGTAGGTAAGTCGAAGCTGAGGGACAATCTCCAGGGAGTTCGGACCAGCACTGGGGGACCATGAGGCAGCACCAAACACACACCCTTACAAGCACAGAGGCAGCCGGGTGTAGAGTGCCAACACAGTGTCAGGCGCCCAATGCAAAGTAATGGAGACTGAAGATCTTGATCAAAGGCTGCAGGGTCGGATCAGGAGGCTGGATGAAGGCAACAGGTAGGTGTGGAGGCATGTTGGGATGTTGAACAGCACCATCAGTCAGGCTCCCCAAGGCGGGAGGGCTGTGCGTGCAGGGGATTTTCTTTGCGTTGGAAGATCCCTTACCGGAGCCAGTCGCAGTTAGGGGACAATTCGTGTTGAGGTTGCAGGAGTCACTACAGAGTCATGGAGAGGTCTCTATGAGATGTACTAGAAATCAGGACTTCAGAGGAACCTTCTTAGCACCGGTGGGCCTCTTGGACTCGTGCAGGTGGCATCGGGTGCAGTGGTGGATCGGGGGGCTGGTTGGGTGGTTTAGCAGGGCGCTGGAGCGCTTCTTGTGGGTTTCTTTGTGGACAGGGCTGCTGTCTTCTGGAGTTCTTGGTCTTTAAGGAAGCCAGGTAGACCTCCCAGGGTTGTGGAGGTCACTGGGCCTGCAGGTTCCTTCGAGAGCTGCAGAAAGGCTGGTAGCCCTGGGGCCAAGTCAGTTGTCGTCTGGAGTCTTCACTGCTGCACGGCTCTTCTGTCCTTTTTCTTCTTGAGGTCGCTAGGAATCTGAGGATTAAGGTTCAGTGGTGCCCCTAAATACTTAATTTAAGGGCTTTACAGGTACTGGCAGGTAGTAGCCAATGGGCTACTTACGTTTAGGGTGAATATACCCTTGTATGCCCACTCCCTTTGGGGAGAGGGCATACCCCTAATCTTATTAGCTAAAATACTCAAAACCTGTTAAATTAGAATTGTTTATGTTTATGTAGTGCTCTATGTAAGTTAGTATTCCCTGCAGCATTTTCTTTGCAGGCACTATTTTAGGCTGTTCGAAACTGATGTAGTTCAATTCCGAGAAATGCTATATTATAAGTTTAGTTTCTGTCAGGATAGACCTGTTCCCGTAATGAGTACACTGTTCCTATTAGCACATATGTTTCTCACTAGATAGAGGCCCTCTCCCACTTGTCTAGTGGGGGGCCCAAATAGAACGAATTTTAAATTGAGATACTTTGTAAATGATCGAAACGCTGAAATCGTTTCTGTATTTCACGGTTTAGCTGCACCTGCCTGGAAAATTCCACTGGGGGGGTGTTCTAGCCCAGTTACGAGATGTACATAATGTATCTTTATGCTTGTCAATTTCAGTCCTCTCTGCGGCACTCCTAGCGACTGGGCAGACCAGGCTCCGCTGTGAGTGTATATTAATAAACAGTTATTGGTCTGTATTCTCTACTGTCTGATCGTCTCTTCATTTGGTATGAAGGCTGAGAGGTAGTCATTAGTGACCCAGGTGGCCCTAAACAGGTCATTTCCTTCAGTTGGCGCCCAAACAGGGACTACTTCGGGTGGTTGATCCATCCCCTTACCGCAGATGGGAAGGGGAGGCCCAGGACATCGTCGTCTCAGACTGACAGATCAGGGATCCCTGCACAAAGAGTGTTATTTTCTCGCAGCTGCCCCTTCTGTCCTGCCGGACGGTGCCTCGCTCAGTGGTCATCCCGACTGGGGTCATGAACAGCAAAACCCTTGGATCTGACAGTTTGGTCTGAAGTCGGCAGTAGAGAATTGGTTTGTTTGTGCTACTGGTATTAGATGAGTTTGTTTTGGTTCTTTGTTGATATGGTACCATTGTGCTTTGAGTTTAGTACGGTCTGAGGACTGTTTTGCTAAAAAATACTTGCAACTACTTTGCCAGGTAAAAATGACAAATTTGTTTTCCTTTTGAAATGCCTGGCTTCAGCAAAATTTGGAATTTGTGTTGTTGTCGTTCTTCTGCAGATGCTCAATTGGAATCTGCTCAGTCAGCGCCTGCTGGAGGCAGCCATAATTTTGTATGTGAAACATGTTCTTGGCCCTATTATGTTTAGTATATTATGGCCCAAATATACAAGGACAATGCTGAGTTGCAGTGGCTGTTTACGGGCACTTTTGATGATCAAAAGATTGGATTTTTAAAGGACCAGTTGTTTAAGAGACGAAGTAGGCAGTCGATGTTGGATTCCTTTCGAACATCGCAGAAGGAGACCAGACAGAGACGGTTAAAAATGGAAAGAGATGCACGGAAACGGAAAATGCAAACATTTACACAGAAAGCTGTAGCATATGATAGAGAAAAACAGGAGGTAGGAGTTGAATGTGCAGATAGAAGATTTCAGCTGCACATTGATAAATCTTATTTGGCCAAGAGGAAAATGATACTCTTGTGGCGGAGCTGTTCGATACTCAACCCCCACCTCCTTATGCCCCACAGAGGATATACCCCACCTTTCCCTTACAGACACAGTAGCCTGTTTTGCCTGCTTCAGCTGTTCCCGTATCAATGGCTGTTGTTCAATGGCTTTGACTACGGCACCTTCTGTCCCTTCTGTGTCCTCGCCATCTTTGACATTGTGACCCTCAAATACATCTACTGTTCCAACACCTGTATCCTCCGTTCTTTCTCCTCCGGTGCAAGCGTTAACAACGATTGTACCTGCTACCTCTATTGCATCTCCTTCTATGGTTATTCATCCCCCGATACTCTTTACCGCTGAGACACCAGTACGTGGGTTTGAGGATACAGATTGGGTGAAATTTATGGAGCGAATGGGCCCGTTGGTACATTCTGATGTAGGAGCAGATGAGAAGGATGTATTAGCAAAACAGGCTAGGCAGTGGGTTACTAATCAGGTCTATAGCACTGAGGATATTTGGCAAGTTAAGCATGACTTTGAGCCTTTTCTACAATAGCGTGTTCTTCAACATATGTCCACTGCACTAATCAATCTTTGGTGCACACACATTCAAATGGAGGCCCGACAAGTATTATTTGGTATCCAGGATTGTGTCTATACAGCTGATTTGGCCCCATGGTAGGTGTTTGGAAATATTGCTACTATTGTTTCTTATAGATTTCGATTGTTTGATAAGAGTCCCACTAAAATTATTCAGTCTCAGTTTCCAATGCGTGAGGTCCATCTCATATATAATCCAGAAATATTGGAGTTAACAGATCAGCACGGTAATGTCACAAGAGCAGCTGTAGCCGCACGTTTCAGGAGCAATGGGTCTATACTCAGAGGAAAAGGAGCGAGGCTTTACCCCTTAAGGTTGCATTGCCCGACCCTAGGAAAAATCCCACAGCTTATTATAAGGAATTAACAGAGGCTGATTCTTCTACTGTAATGACTTCTGCTGATATTGAAATGTTTTTTAGCCTTCTTGTTCCGGTTGATATTTGGCGGTAGGTGCATATTCAAGATCATATTGCAGTATTGGGTGGTACATGGGATGTGATTAAAGGATAGGATCAGGAAAGGAAGCCAGGAGATAAGCCCTGTGCAGAAATACTTGGTTTGCCTGGTCGTATTATTATTTAAATGCATATTCTTATTCCACCTAAGAAGGTTTGTTGGGATAGATTGATGGCTTGTCGACAGAAGAAGGATGAGAGTGTGTCTGATTTCTTTACTCGGTTCGAAGATACATTTTTGGTTTATAGTGGGCAGGATATGTCCACGGAGGGAGGAGTTCACTTGTTTGTGGATAGGTTTGTTCTTCCTGAAATAATAACTTGTTTACAGGCGTCTGAGAGTACTTGGTCTACATCTTCCCCCTCCGTTATTTTGAATATGGCTCAATACTATGAACATTGTGATCAGGAGGAAAAAAATAAGACAGATAAAAAACAAAGATTGAAGACGAAGGTGTTGTTGCAGCAAGCGTTTAGGGGAAACAGTAGGGGAAGAGGTAGTTCTTCTAGACAACTTCCAAGTACCAGCAGGTAGCCTTCAAAGACACCATTAAGGCCGAATCAGTGTGCGTACTGTAAGGAGGAAGGTCATTGGCGTAGCCAGTGCCCTGTACTTTTACAGAAGGTTGCGGCTCCTAGAGGGCGAGGTTCCGGTGGAACAGGTTGTGGGACCGATAGAGCTCAAAGTGCTGCGGTTCCACAGGGTCGTTCTGATGATAATTATTTTGATGACCCCTGGGAAAGATAGTATTATCATGATGATTATGACATGGATGATGTGACAGGTATGTGTTATAGTTAGGACAGCCAGGGACAGGGTGAGGGACTAGTTCAGATACCTGTAGATTAGCGTGGTACTTATGTCACAGCAGATTTGCAAGGCTCAATTAAGGAATGTTTGGTGGACACAGGTGCAACAAAGAGTTCTGTTTCTCGACATATGGTTTTTGGGGGGGGGGGGGTCTGACTAGCCATAATAATGTTTCGGTAGGTTTTTCAGGTGTACCGGTTGTTAGCCCAATTTCACGCCCCCTTGCATTGACTGTTGGTCCATTCACTGTGGAGTCTCCATTTTATTTGACATCTAACTGTGGTGAACATTTGATGGGTTTGGATTTGTTGAAGAAATTGCATGTTACTATCTATTGTTTCCTTGCAGGTATCAATATTACGATGGGTCGGATATGAGTACTAAACAGTGTTTGTATCAGGATGCACCCCTCCCAGCTGAATTTGCCGAAGTCCCACCCTCTCTATGGGCAACAGGTGACACGGATGTAAGGTTGTTGCATATACAACCAGTTTCGATACAGGTTAAAGATCACGCTGTTTTGCCTCGCATTCCTCAGTATAAAATATCTCAGGCGGTAGAACAGGCCCTTCTCCAGATTATTCAGGATTTGATACGAAAGGGAGTAGTTGAAGAGCTTCTACTTATAACTGTAATAGTCCTATTCTTCCGATTCTTAAAAGGACACCATCAGACTCCTCTAATGATCATGAGGTTGTTTACTGTTTTGTGATTGATTTGCGTGAGGTTAATAAAATTGTAGTTCACCAGTTTCCGGTAGTTCCTGATATCACTATGCTTTTGACGATGATTCCTTTAACTACTAAATTCTTTTCTTTACTTGATTTGAAAAATGCATTCTTTAGTATTCCTATTCATCCAGACATTAGATATCTGTTTGGGTTCACACTGGTCGGTAGAAGCTTTAGATTTTGCGTGTTCCTCAAGGCTAGTCCTAGTATTTATAGTCAAGCATTAAAAAGTCAGTTGGGGGGAGGAGCCAAGATGGCGACGGAGACGGACGAGTAGTCGCCCGGCTCCCCGAGCCTGTGTTCCCTGCTACACTATCCTGACCCTGATCCTGCTACAACGCGGCAGTGGACGGAAGTAGAAAGCGCGCTGATGCCGGGGGTGTTTGTCCGGGGTCCCTACCTGCCCGCTCGCTGGTCCTGTTGGCGTGTTGACCCGACGGCCATTGCCGACCCTGGGACTGGTCCCCGTATCGCCGCGCACCGCTGGAGACGGCTGGAGCTCCTGAGGGCCGACCTATGAGCGATGTGACTGCCTTTCCCCTGCCAATCTGTGGGCTGTGACGGCGCCTGTACTGACCCCACCAGTGGACTGTGTGTTTCGACCGACAGTGGGTCTTCTTTGCTGCTCCTTTTTGTGCGACGCTGAGGGGTACCGCGCCGTTCCTTTCTTTGTTGCCGCGGACCTGGTTGCGTGGGCTCGCCCGGGTGCTTCTTCCGGCTTTATCCTGCACGACGGCGGCTTGGATGCCTGTCGCACGATAGTGGCGAGCCCGGCTTTTGCCCTGTGGTTGTACTCCCGTGGCCCACTGTCTGATTCACCTACGCGGTCAGTGTTCCCACTGTTGCTTCAACATGGCGGCCGCCCCCTCCGCGGTCATGGTGGATTACATCTTGTCTCCCGACGGGGTCACCCTGCCTGGCACCGGGAAGTGTGTGGACTGTCGTGGCGCACCTCGGCTTACGGACACCTTGTATCGCCCGCCTGTCTTCACCCGTGCCTCCGTGATTGCCGCGATTGCCGACTTGAGGGCGGAATGGCGTGAGTGTTTTCGCGCACTCTGTGCAAAAATGGACGGTGTCGCTCTTAGATCGGAGAGTGCTTTGCCTTCTGGCTCCCCTTGCTGCATCGATCGATCCCCTCCCTACATCGCTAGAGGTACAGTGTTGCCCCGTGAATGTGCGATGGAGCAACTTTTTGTCAGTGATGGCTTTAGCGGACTGCTGCCAGATCGTTCTATCGATGCTACATTGTATCCTATCCTGCCACAATTCCCTGATACTGGTTCTTTATTTTTGTTCATGGCTCCGCTGGCGCTGCAGCTACTTTGTTTGACTGTATCTGCCATGTACACTGGGACAGCAATTTCTTGTTCGATACGACGACGGATGGAACTGTGGATGGACTTCTTCTGGATCGCTTTCATTGCAAGTGTTTGTGGGTGTCCATTTTGTGTTTGGGGACTTTCTCTTCGTCGAAGGCGGCCATCTTATCCCTTTGTTCTAGTTGGGGCGAGTCCTTTTCCGTATGCGTGTTCAGGGAGACGCTTGAGATCTGGCCAGGGTTGAGAGGCCCTAATCTATGTACTGTAATTGAGGGGCGGGTGGGGACCCGGGATGGGACGCTTCCTTGATGCGTGCTGCCGTGCCATGTGATGTCTCCCCCTGTTTTATTGAGTCTATGAAGGTCCTGATTTGGTCATTAAGTGTGGGGTGGAGATTTTATGGCCGGGGAGCTCCGGGGACTTGAAAGTGGCCCTCCTCGGGTGTTATAAATTTCTTTTTCTTTTCCTCCTTTTCTAGATCTATATTTCGGGTTCTTTAGTGGGCGACAGACACATTGCCAGGGGGGGGTAGGCCGTAGCCTCTGCATGATGTAGGGTGGGGGGAGGGATTTGTTTTTTGCTTTTATTTTCTATGGGCCTTATTTTTCTCTATTTCTTTGCACTTTTCTTAACCTATTTCTGTTCTGGGTCCGCTATTGGGGTTAGTGGGGAGTGGGTGGCGCTGTGCATGGTGCGTAACTGCTGGCTACTGGACTTATCGTTTTATTTTGTACCGCCATGCTGTTTGGAGTTTTACCTTCCACTGTGGTTTCATGCGATGATGTTACCTGCTCCTGTTAGTGCGGCTGTTGTACGGACTCGGTTCTCCTTGATTTCTATTCTTCACTTTTATTTTAGGGTAAAATTTAAAATGTAACCTTCAATGCTCCTGTTACTGGCGGCACGATTCTGCTCAGTGTAATGTTACTTGATTGGGGATGTCTCCTGGTGCCGCCTGGAAACTGTATTGCTTTCTATTGTGCTCCGAAACTTTTTGTGGCCGGCCTGGAGGTTGTAGGCCAGTATTTGTTCTCTGTTTGTGCACAATAAAGGTTTTAAAAAAAAAAAAAAAAAAAAAAAAGTCAGTTGGATTCCCTCTCGCTTCTCCTAGGTAATGTATTAGTGCATTATGTCGATTACTTACTTATTGCTTCTGATACAGAACAAGGTTGCAGGTATAGTACTGTAAAATTGCTGTTGCATTTGGCCTGTCATGGACATAAAGTTTCTCTTTCTAAATTTCAGTATTGTCGACAGGAGGTCACCTATTTAGGCCACCTACTGTCGAAGGAGGCTGACCCCTGAGCGTATTGACCCCATTTTTAAAATGCCCATTGCACAAACTCAAAAAGATGTGCGCGCTTTTATGGGTATCTCATCCTACTGTTGCCAGTGGTTACCTAACTATTCACTACTAATCAAACCTTTGCTTCAATTAACAATGAAAGAAGTGCATGAGCCTTTGCTTGGGATGTCTGAATGTCGGTGGTCTTTTGAGCAATTGAAAATTGCGCTTTGCTCGGCTCCATTGCTCGGCACACCTAATTACAGCAAACCATTTGTGCTCTATGTTCATGAGATGGCTGGTTGGGCGCTCTCTGTCCTAAAACAGCAATTTGAGGATAAATAGATGCATTGTGCTTATTTTTTGGCAATCCTTGACCCTGTTGTAGGAGCCCTCCCGAGCTGTTTGAGAGCGGTTGCGGCAGTGGCCATTTCAATCAGACAATAGGCTGGACTCGTACTTGAAACTGATTTCACAGTCATGGTACCCCATGCTGTGGACACGCTTTTGAATAAGACAAAGACACACCTCACCAGTGCACGTCTTACTGGCTATGAATTGACAGTTTGCTAAACATATTACGATCAAAAGATGTGACACTCTGAAGAATGATGCACTTGACAAACACGATTGTATCTTCCGAACGGAAGGAGAGACGAAAGGACGGGTAGACCTGACTGATATTCCCTTATCTGACCCACAAAGGGAACTATATGTTGATGGCTCTTGTTTTAAATTGCCAGATGGCACCATGACTGCAGCTTATTATATCACTACGTTGCACACGGTAGTGGAGACATCACAGGTCCCTTATCAGTCGGCTCAAGCTGCTTAGCTCATTGCCCTTATTCGAGCATGCGAATTGAGTGGACTGATTGTCAACATTTATACTGACAGCCATGCATTCTGGGTCGCGCATCATTTTGGACGACTCTGGGCTGAGAGAGGGTTCCTTACTTCTTGTGGCACCAAGATTCAGCATGGACACCTCATATTGAGGCTTTCGTCCACTTTAACGCTCCCTAAGAAATTGGCCAAAGTTAAGTGTAGTGCCCACAGGAAGGTTACTGATGATGTGGGTAGAAGAAATGCTTTTGCTGATCAGACAGCTAAGGAAACGGCCCGAACAAAGATTAAAAGAATGTTTGTAGCATGTCCAGCTAGGTGGGTTTCTGAAGTTGTTATGTTTGAGAATACCCTTGCGAGTGTAAAGGAGAAATGCAAAGTGAAGCCACAATAGAAGAATTAGTGGGATGGCAGGAAAGTACAGCACAGCTGAATGAGGAAGGATGTTGGATTGATAAATTAGGGAAGCAGAGATGGATGTTGCCCGATGCATATGTTCTTCCTGTGGTTACTATGGCACATGGTCCAGCTCATATTAGTGCAAAGAGCATTTGTAAATTGTTAGCCCCTGTATGGCAGAAGGACAATATCTCTAGGATAGCTAAGCATTTAGTAAAGTATTACATGGTCTGCATGATGTATAATCCAGGGAAGGGTATCCAGACACCACCTGGTAATTTTGCGCTACCCACTTTTCCTTTTGAAGTCCTTCAAATGGACATATTGAACCAGAGAGCTGCAACAATCTTAAGTACATTTTGGTGGTTGTATGTACATTCAGTAAATGGGTTGAGGCTTACCCTACTAAAGATAACACTGCCATTACAACTACAAAGGTACTCCTGAAAGCGTCCTTTCCTCGTTTCGGCTTGCCCCGAGTTATCTGGAGTGACAACTGTGAGAAAGTGCCATCTTTCTTGCCTTGGTATGCCCCCACTTTTTTCTGAACTGTTGATATACTTTGACTGAGTGTGCCCTGGGTCCGTGCCAACCAGGTACCCAGGGGCCTGTGTTCCTTCCCTACAAAGAAATGCTATGCTGAAACAAAACACCCAATTGGCATCTCTGGCCACCTGTAAGCCCCTAGTAAATGGTACCCTAGGTACCCAGGGCATGGTGACCAGAGAAGACCTCTGAGGGCTGCAGCACGTATTGTGCCACCCTCTGGGACCCTGTACCCTGGCACCCACACACTGCCTTTGCAGGCTGAGTGCCTAAGTACAGAACTAAAGCAAGAATCGACATGGCACACATCCCTGTGTGGCATGCCCACAGAACCCACTGCCCTGGCATACTTCAGTCAACCCTCTAGCTGGGTGCCCTATGCCAGAGGTGAGGGCACAGGGGCATGAGCCATGTGCCCCTACAGTACCCAGGGCCATTCATGGGCACTGTAAGTGCAGTGATGCCATTTAAGAGCATATTGTGCCGGGAGGTCATCATTACGAACTCCACAGCACCCTAATGGCTACACTGAAGACTGACAAGTTTGGTACCAAACCTCTCAGCACATTAAACCCGCACTGATGCCAGTGTGGGATTTAATGTAAAGTGCATGAGAGGGCATCTCAGAGATGCCCTCCAAAACCCGAACCTACAATCCACGTCTGGGCTGAGTGGCTGCAGAAGCTGCCACACAGCAGACATGTTGCTGGACCCCTTGGTGGAGAGCCCCCCCCGCTCTCCTGGGCCTGCACAATGCACATCCTGGGCGAGGTGATATGTCTCCTCCCCCAGGATGGACAGGGGGAAGCTTCAAAGGCATACCGCCTCTGAGAGCTTCTCCATACCATTTGCTGTACCCAGCAACCAGCCCCCCACCAGGCCTACCCCCACCCTGGCGGGAAGACTGGCGGGAAAAACTAGGTCAGGAAGGGGTGTGGGGCCAACCTGTGCCAACTCCACCCCTCAGGTGGAGGAGGCGATGTGAAGCACGACCCCGGACCCCGGCCATCCTGTAGATGGGGAGTCCTGCCCAATCCCAGATAGGCTCCTGCCCCCCTCCCACAGGAGAGGAGCAGGCTAGGGGGTGTACTCACCCCAGGACAGAGACCCATTGGTCCCTGCCCTTGCCCTACCTGTAACACCCCTAAATTCAGTATTTAGGGGCTCCCTGAACCTTCCTTCCTAAGATCCCGATACCAACAAGAAGAAAGAAGATCAAGAAGAAAGAAGATCAAGAGGAAGAAGACCCACCGCGCAGCTGCTAACAACAGCACAACAACAACTGACTTGGCCCCAGCCCTACCGGCCTGTGGATCCTGGAACCTGCTCCTGCCTAATCCCGGCGACATCCGCGGACAGCAACCTTGGGACACCCAGAGGACCTGCCTGCCTTGACCTTCTCGAAGATTGGGACTCCCATCAGCAGAGGCTCTGCTGCAACAACCCACCTGGTGCCCACCAGGAAGCTCCGGACCAGCCCACTCTGCACCAGCCGAGCCAGGGCCGGGCCAACCTGAACCAAGACCACCAGGACGTCCCCCCGGCAACTGGGACCCGAAGTCCAGTGCCCAAAGACCCTCCTTGACGAACCAGCCGACGCCTGCAGACTCAGAACCAGGGGCCACCCCAACCGCGACCAGCCGAGTGTAAGCTTTTCCGACACCCAAAGACACCCCTGCACCCGGCGCCCTGCAGCCCCCTGTGCCTCCCTTTGGGGTACCTACCTGTGCTCCAACATCCCAACTTACCTCTCGAAGTGCTGGTCGCCCCGGAGAGTCACCGTCCCCGAGCCTGCAGCCTTTGTTATTCATTGGATAACATTGAGCGCCCGACGGCTCAAAAGCACTCTGCACCCAGCTGCCCGAGTGCAGCTGGCTGTGACCTCTCTGTCCTAATCTACTCCCCCCCCTTGCCCTGAGCAAGTGACCAGGAGCCTAGCTCCCACAGCCGCGTGGCCTGCTAGCCAGCCGCCACCAACCGAAGGCCCCCTGCCTCTCATTGACTAACATTGGGCCTAACTACCTCTGCACCCGGCCGCGCCTGTGCCGCTGAGGGTGTACTAACTGTACCTACCTGATCCTGGGGGACCCCTGAGTCTGTGCCCAGAACCTTACCTTCAACAACCAAGTACTCACCTGGAGGCCGGTAATTCACTTACCTGCCATTGGATAACATTGACCCATTTTGACTCAAAAATTTTCTAAGTGTGAAGTTTTGAAAACTGAAAATATTCCTATAAAATCAGCCAAAGTCCGAATTCGAAAATACTCACCTGTGATTAGGAGAGAAGTCAGTCTGCTTTTCTTTATGAAATTTCTTCTGTCTACTTTTGAAAACTGCAAATATTCTTCAAAAATCGTACGAAATACTGAAACGCAATTACCTACCTGTTTTAAGTTAAGCTCCCAGTGCAGGCCCTAGGAGACTAGTGCTGGGTTACAAAAGTAACACGATCGTACTTTATCTGTAACTTGAATTTCCTTCCATTGGATAACATTGTCAGGATCATCTTGAGAAGTTTCTAAGTGTGAACTTTTAAAACAGCTTTATATTCAGGAAAATCCAACACGATAACTAAAACGCTTTTGCTAATCTGGTTTCCGTTTAGACCCCAGGACTGAATCTACGACCTAGTCCTGGAACTAAGTAATCCATAAAGTAACCAACTGTACTCTCCTATGAAAAACCCATTGAGCTCAATGCTAGAGTGTGTTTCAGAACTGTATTGCTTATTAGCTATCCTGTAATTATTGTGTGTACAAACTTATTGCTCCTCTGCAAAGTATTTACCTGAGAGTACTCGTATCTCGAAAAGTATATTTTTATAACTGTTGGTTCTAAAAATAAAACAACTATATCTAAGGATATAATAACAATTGGACTGGAATTCAGTTCTTGAGTGTGTGAAAACCTTTGCTGACTGAGTGTGTACAACAAATGCTTTACACTGTCCTCTGGTACTGCCTTACTGCTCGACCAAGCTACCACTTTGGAGAGTAAGGTCAGTTCTGACTTTAGCCTCTGTTAAACCTTTGGGGTTTGTGGACTCTTTACACACTGGACTGCCTTATTGTCTAGTATATATAGAGCCACCTTCTCACAACAACTGAAGTCATTTTAATGCAAAAGTGATGGAATTGATTTGTGAAGGTCTCCAGGTGAAACAAAAATGTCATGCTGCCAATCATCCACAGTCACCTGGTTTGGTTGAGAAGTACAATGTTACTCTCAAATTGAAATTGGCAAAAAATCAGGAGACAACAGGGTTAAAGTGGCCAGATGCTTTACCGTTAGCTCTTTTGTCACCAAGATCAACAGCACATACTAGGACAGGATTGTGTCCTTACGAGTTCGTGTTCGGGCGCCAGGCAAATGTCTGGGGCATCCTGCGTCCTCGTAAGTTCTCTGATATTGAGCACCCTGTGTTACTTGATTACCTTGGCCAGTTTACGTTCTATTCACAAACAGGTGCAGGAATCCCTACCTTCCACGCCAGAGGGACCCGGCCATGACATCCAGGCTGGTGATTATGTATTGCTTCGTAATTTCCAGAGGAAACAAAGTTTGGAACCACGCTGGAAAGGTCCTGAGCAGGTTTTGTTGGTGACAGGCACAGCTGTGAAGGTTGCTGGCCGTAAGTACTTGGTCCACGTGACCCACTGTCGGAGGATTCCCTTGCCATTACGCTATGACCAGTGGATCAAGGACAAAATTGGGGACACGGAGTGCGAACAGGTGCCCAGGTTTGTTCCTTTAAGTGATGCCCAGCTAACGTGGACGCAGACGGATAAAGAGAATGAGGATGCTTTAAATGGGGCTGTTCCCCCAGAAATACGAGCTGTCCAGGAGCCTTTGTTCACTGATCATACGGTGCCTGGGGCTATCAGTACAAATTATGTCCTCGGCTGAGGGAAACGGAGTATAAGGAGAAAAAAAGATTAGGATGGACTGTGTAAGGTAGCGAGTACTGGGTTACAGTACCAATGGCATTAATAAAAACCAGTGGAGAATAACAAGTTACTTACCTTCGGTAACGCTTTTTCTGGTGGATACAGTATCTGCCTGTGGATTCCCCACCTTATGAGTATCCCCTGCGCCAGCATTGCGCGGAAACTTTTTCCTAGCTCTCCACGCCGACGAGGATGTCACAATGCTACGGCTCCGCTCGCTACTCCGCATGTTGTCACCCCGAGGCAAAGAGGTGGACAAACAACAGATTCAAAGGATACACAGTACACAATATTCAAACAAATACACATAGTGTAAAATCAAAGGGAAAGTCAAAGAATAAAAGCATTTCCTATAAATCACACAAATGCAGATACAAAAGACAATGCAAAAAAAAACATGTTAAACAATGCCACCTTTAAGGTATACAAGGGTGGACATCGGGGAGGAGGGTGGGTCAGTGAGAAATCCACAGGCAGATACTTTATGCACCAGAAAAAGCATTACGGAAGGTAAGTAACTTGTTCTTCTGATGGATACATCTGCCTGTGGATTCCTTACCTTATGAATAGAATCCCACAGCAGTCCAACCCTTTTATACCAAAAAGTCCTGCAGGACAGAGCCCTCAAAATGGCCCTCCCTCCTCATCTTGGAATAATGCTTTGCGAAAGTATGGAGGGAGGCCCAAGTCGCAGCCTTACAAATGTCCACTACAGGAACACCTCTGGCCAAAGAAGAAGTGGATGACTTGACCCTTGTAGAATGAGCTCTAATACCTTCAGGTGGTTCCTTACCAGCCAGGGCGTAGCAGATCTTGATGCACAAGATGATCCATCTGGAAAGAGTGCGCTTGTGCACAGCTTTGCCCTTCATGCGGTCAACATAGCCCACAAAGAGCTGATCGTCCAATCGCAAGTCTTTAGTCCTATCCAAATAAAAGCTCACCGCTCTTTTTGGATCCAGGCGGTGAAGTCTCTCCTTAGAAGGGTGAGGGGGAGGATAAAAGACAGGTAGAGTAATGGACTGTCCTAGATGGAAGGGAGTAATTTACCCTCCCTGTTATTCCTGGACACTTCTACCTGGACCAGAAGTAGCCTCGGGTGAGGCAGGCATACCACACGCTTCTTGACTACCCTATGAATATGCCATGACACCTGACGGGGCGGATAAAAGATACACCGCATCGATTGAATCAGGCTGCCTATGAGGGTTGTCAAGTTTGAACCAATGGTTCAGTAGACACTAGTGTCCATTCCTTTTTGATTAACTCCAGAAGGGAGTAATCACCTTAGGCAGAAAAGCAGCCCTGGTCCTGAGGACCATCCTATCAGCATGTATGGACAAAAACGGGGGTTTTGAACTGAGAGCCTGAAGCTCACTCACCCTCCTTGCTGAGGTGATAGCCACAAGAAAGACCGTTTTAAAGACAGGAGTCTCAAAGGACAACTATGTAAGGGTTCAAACAGGGAACCCATCAAGAAAGTCAAAACAAAATTTAAATCCCATTGAGGCAAAACAAGATTTAAATCCCATTGAGGCATAACAAAGGGAGTAAGCGGAAACCTATTGGTAAGGCCCTTAATACATCTCAAACAAAGGGAGATTTAAATAAAGACGATTGATCCGGCAAACAAAGAAACGCTGATAAAGCAGACAAATAGCCCTTAACAGTGGCCACAGCACTACCCTGCGGGGCCAAAAACAGCGACAACTGAAGAATATCTGATAAGTGGGCCTTTAAAGGATCAATGGATCTCTCTGCACACCATTTAATAAATCTAGACCATCTGGAAGAGTGATTAGACTTAGTGGAGTGTCGCCTGGACAATAAAAGAACATCCACCACATCCGGCGGGAGAGAGAAGGAACTCAGGTTGCCCCGTTTAATCTCCAGGCATGAAGGTGCAGGCTCTGGAGGTGGGGGTGTAGAACCTGTCCCTGCGGCGGCGAGAGGCGGTCTGCCCTGAGAGGGAGACGGAGCGGAGGGTGAGATTTCATGTGAAGTAGATCTTTGTACCACACCCTTCTTGGCCAATCCGGAGCAAGCAATATAACTTGGGCCCGGTCTTGGCGAATCTTCCTCAGAACCCGAGGAATCAAGGGTATGGGGGGAAACGCGTAAAGGAGCGGTGAACTCCAATCCAGCTAAAACGAGCCCCCCAGCACCCCCTGCATGGGAAACTGGGGACTGCAGAAAAACTGCCAGTGCGCATTCTTGTGACTGGCAAATAGGTTTAACTGAGGGGGATCCCCACATCTCGAAGATCTAAGCCAGCCTGTCACCACCAGACAGAGTTCTGACCTCATGGGGTGAGCTGAGCGCCAGTGCACTCAGAGGTCGAGAACAAAGCCTGTCCTGGGCGGAGATGTGCACACCTTCCCCCAGTCAAGAAACCCATCTGTCGCGGGAAGCATCAAAGGACTTGCTGCTTTTGTATTGCGGCCACAGCCTCTCCTTGTAGAAGGAGCAGCCCCCACCCCCTCCTGTCCTCACCCCTTTTGGTGGGAAGACAGGTGGGAAAACTTAGTAAGAATAGGAGGCTGAAAGTGCTCGTGGCCTACCATGGACCGCAGGTAATGCCGGTGGGCCGGCAGGACGAGGACATGAAAATAAGCGTCTTGCAAGTCCAACACCACCATCCAGTCTTGTGGATCTAGAGCAGACAAGACCTGAGCAACTGGGAGCATCTTAAACTTCTCCTTCCGGAGGAAGCGATTGACGTTCCGAAGGTCTAAGATAGGATGCAGGCACTTGTCCTTTTTCTGGACCAAGAAGTAGTGGGATTAACAACCACAACCTACTTCTGGCGTCGGAACGCGCTCGATGGCCCACTTGGCCTAAAGGGCCACAACTTCCTGCTGGAGACGTGACAAGTGATCCCTGGACATGCGGTGGTTCTGAGGTGGCATGGCTGGAGGGGTGGTCTCAAAGGGGGGGAGGGATTAGCCCCTTCGGACAATCTGTAAAAGTGATGGTGCGCCAGTTGGGGAGGTGATGGTGAATCCTGCCGCCCACTGGCGTTAGGTGGGGCTGAAGTACGAGTTACTTACCTTCAGTAAGGATGTATCTGGTAGAGACGATTCTAGCCGCAGATTCCTTAACGTAGAATTATCCCCAGGCGTGAGACTGGATCCGAACATTTTTTGCCAGCATCCCTGCGCGCCGGGGAATGGCATCACGCGGCTCCACCCAGGCGTCATCCGCGTACGTGACGTCAGCGAGGTCACATAAGTCCCACCCTGGCACCCCTACAACAGTTTTCTTTAGAGACCTTTTTCGCGCCACAACGCGGAGCCATTAGACAAACCTGTGGGATTATGGGAACAGTGCGCGAAAGAGCAGAGAAATGGAAAAAGGATGGTGACGAACAACACCATTTTTATTTTTTAAAACAACTTTTTATTAGTTTTTGTCACAAAGCATACATCAGTTGTAACAGTTCCCACCTCCCCTCAATTGTACACAATCGGGTAAGCCCAATGGAGTACTAGGTAGTGGTCCCAAGCATGAACTTGGTCAACTGGACACTAGCCCGTGAAGGCTGATCCTATCTATGTGTTCGTAATGCTCAAAAGGAATACAAAATTTAAACTAAACCCCCCCCCCTCCCGGTCCCCGCCATCGGTGCATTGTAACAGGACAGTCGTTGTGGGTCTGAAGCATAGGCATTGTCAGTTGAAAAGTCATGCAATGTACTTGTCGTGTCATAGGGGTACAGTCCATTTATAGTGTTAGTCCTCTTGGTCATGTCGTGCATCATAGTCGCGTAATGTTTGCACCAGGGCCTCCCACACCTGCGCAGTCTCTAAAGCCTTGTCGTTCTGCAGTCGCCGTGCCAATTGAAACCTCAATGTGCTCTCACCACCCGCCCATTTAAGGCACTCATTGCGCCATTTAGCATCCGCTGGGCCCGTCTGTGCCTTCCAGTGTCGTGTGATCTCCCGCTTCACCAGGATAAGTCCCATATCTAGGAATTTGCTCGTAACCTTGTTTTTAGGGGTATGCAGAAACCAATGGAGGATCCCAACAGCCAAGTCAAACTGTAGTTCGCGCTCTGTCACCGCGTTGAGCGTATCGCCCACTTTTTTCCAATAAAGGCCTAAACTAGGGCATGACCATAGCATGTGGTCAAGCTCCACTCCAACCGCCCTACATCTGGGGCAAGCCGCTGAATCTACCGCAAAGTATTTTTTGATCTTTCCCGGGGTCAAGTACGCCTGGTGAAGGATATAAAAATGAACTAGTTGAAATCGCACATTGCGCGTGCTCTTCCAGGCCCGACGCATCAACTGCACCCAAAATGTCCCGGGAATTTCCTTCCCTATATCCGCTTCCCATTTACTCTTAAGAGTCTCTAGTGGAGGCAATCACTCATTAAGCATTCTGGTATATAGGCACGTAACTGCCTTAACCGTGCCAGCCGCCATCATGGTATATTGGCAGGCCATTGTCGTTTGTGGTTCAGCAAGCCCTCCCTTCCAGTGTGTCTGTATTGCCCTCGTGAGCGCCGAGTGCAGCAGGAAGTCTCCTCTAGGTAGGTCATATCGGTACAAGAGCGCCGGAAACGACAGTAGCACCCCGTCTTCATGCAGATCACCCAAGACTTGTATCCCCGCCTCCTCCCATCCCTGCAATTGCGACCAATCCCTGCCATGTGGCAATGCTGTCAACATCCCCAGTGGAATTTCCGGGGCATATGGGTGTCTCACTCCCGCTCTAAGTTGTGTTCGGTTCCAGCATAGTCTAAGTGTGCGTTCTTCTTGCGTGAGATCATCAAGGGCTAGTCTCTGCTGCATAGCTATATAGGAGAGCACATGTCTAGGTATTCCAAGGCCCCGTTTATCCTCTGGTCCTCGAAACTCGCGTGCTATCTCCTGGGCATACATCTGTAATTGAGCCGCTAAGTAATACACTTCAAAGTCGGGAACAGCCAGTCCCCCTTCTGATTTGAGGTACAAAAGGGGGGGGGTGATGGATGGGTTTGTCTGAACTGGGGTGGCAGAGTGGGCTAAAGAACGGTGATGGATCAAACCTAGATCTTTTGACTGGGTGTGAGTGTTTGATTGGTTCTGATGCTCCGTCCATCACCACCCCCTTTTGTACCCCTTCTGATTTGGGTCTCATTAGTGTTGCGAGGGCCACTCTAAGTCGGCCCATACCCCAGAGAAAAGACACTACCAATGACTTCAAGAGCCGGAAGACAGCAGGAGGGATCCAAATGGGGAGCGTCCTAAAATAATACAGCAGTCGTGGGAGTGCCACCATTTTCAGCAGCGCTATTCGACCCGCCACCGATAGTGGGAGGGTGGCCCAGAAGGACATATTACCCTTCAGCGCTCTGATACTACGAGAGATGTTGCCCTCCAAGATATCGGTTGGGGTGTGGTAGACATAGACCCCAAGATATTTCAGACAGCTAGGTTCCCATCTAATTGCCCTTGTCGTGGTGGGCTGGGTTTCCCCTTTCCGTACAGGGAATAAGCATGTCTTGGACCAGTTTACTCTGAGGCCAGAGATTTCACAGAAGGTGGTCAATAGATTATCTGCTCCCTTCAGAGCTCCGTCGGCATCTTCAAGAAAGAGCAAAAGGGCGTCAGCGTACAGGGAAATGAACTGTTGCCCCGTCGAGCCCCGCAAACCCTTGTAGTGAGCACCCGTGCGGATCGACATTGCGAGGGGCTCCACCGCCAGTGCAAAGAGCAACCGGGATAGCGAACACCCCTGCCTCGTGCCTCTTTCCACCGAGTATTGTGGGGATATCAGCACGCCTGATTTTACTCTGGCCTTTGCCGAAGCATATAGCACAGATGTCCACTGCAGGTATTCTTCACCCACCCTGTAGCGCCTGAGCACCTTACATAGGTATTCCCATTCAAGGCTGTCGAATGCCTTTTCCAGGTCGACCGACAATATCATGGGGTGGGGGGCTTCCGCATGGTCCCCCTCCAGTAGACGTATCAGGCGGCGTATGTTCATAGTGGTGTTGCGTTTAGGTATGAAGCCCGCTTGGTCCTCATGAACCAGTGTGGTCATGTGTGCTAACAGTCGGGATGCTAAAATGCTACTCAAGATTTTGTAATCTGTCGTGAGCATCGATAAAGGTCTATAGGATGCCGTATCGTTGCTCTCTTTATCGGGCTTAAGGAGAGGGTTTACTAACGCTTCACGCATAGTATGCGGTAGGCGACCCAGTTCTTTCGCCTCTCTGTAGACTGTCAACAGTTGTGGAGCTAAGAGATCAGCGTGTACGTAGCGTAGAATTCAATGGGCAAACCGTCCAACCCCGGAGTTTTATTGCGTGCCATCTGTTTTATGGCGCAGCGGATTTCCCCTAGGTCAATATCTTTGCCCAGGCTCTTCGCCTGCTCAGGGTTTAACACCGTAAAGGGGAGGTCCTCCAAAAAATCGTCCATGGCCGAAGAACCAGCCATTAGTTGACTCTGATATAGTGTCTCATATTGGCTTGAGAAACTACGCAAGATTTCAGGTTGGGTATATACTTCAACACCCTCAGCCGTGCGCATGGACACGACAGGGGAGCCGCGCCGCACGGGGTTGGCAAGCCAGGCCAACAAGGCACCAGACTTGTCACCCTCTGCGTGGGATCTGGTTATGTATTACTTGTGGTCAAAGCTACGTAGCCTTTCTACCTCAACTGCTACTGCTTCTTTCGCTTCTACGCTTTGTTGTTGTAGCTCAGGGTGCCCAGGCCGTGAGAGCTCCAATTCTCTGAGTTTTTTGTCTGCCTTATCGAGGTCATCTAATAGCACCTTACGTATTCCCACCTTCTTAGCTATACAAAACCCTCTTACAACTATCTTGAAGGCGTCCCATTCCGTGGCTCTCTCCCCAGTCGTGCCCCCATTCTCTTCGAAGTACTGTGTTATCCTTTCCTCCAAATCTTTTTGGAAAGGCGGGTCCTCTAGCATCTCGGGGCGCAGCCTTCAGGTAGGAACACAGGAGGTGCCCGGAAACCACCGCACATCAATCAGTAAAAGGTTGTGATCAGAGATCGTCCTAGTCAGATATTCAGTTTTTGCAATTGCTGGTATCAGCGTCGAGGAGCACAACAGTGCATCCAGCCTCACATGTAGCTCGTGCATTCCCGAGAAAAAGGAGTAATCTCGGGTATGCGGATGCTGGGCGCGCCAAATGTCAGTTAGGCCCCACCTTGATTGCCACTCCAGTCTACCTTTAGCTATGCGATGCGTTGGGGAGTCTGCCAGTGGGGGGTGTGATCTATCGAGGTCAACATCTAGCACTGAGTTGAAGTCGCCTCCTAACAGCAGGGGTCCTACCAAGAAGTGGGCCAGGGAGCCTGACAGTGCCGCAAAAAAGGCTAGCTGGTCCACGCTGGGTGCGTAAATGCTGCAGATGGTAACGTCTTTGCCTCCCAGTTTCCCCGCTATAGCCACAAACCGCCCCTCCGGGTCCACCACATGTCTGGCAACTTGAAAAGGGACTCCAGCCCTGATCCAAATCAGCGCGCCCCTCGCATAAGCTGAGTATGTAGTATTGTATAGTTGGCCTCTCCATCTGCGCTGCAATGCTATCCCCTCAGCCTTCGTTAAATGTGTTTCCTGCAATAACGCCATCTGGACCCCTCTATGTTTCAAATAAGCATGCACTTTGTGTCGTCTCGTCATGGTATGTAGTCCCCGTACATTCCAAGTAATGCATTTCAAGTTAGACATTTCATCCATTGTCCCACAATGTTCCACGCCCGCTTCTCCTCCCCTTTTCCACGTATTTCAAATGTGAAAAATCCCCAGCACCGATGGCGTGTCCACCCTCCAACAATATAACATTTCCCAATCCCTCCTCCCCCCCAGAACAGGACTCAAAGATCGCAATCTAGTTCCCATCCAAACACTCCCAAAAGAAACAGTCACCGTAGGTATGCCTTATGGGCAATAGGGGGGTCGAGTACCAACGGGAAGCCACCTTCTACTCGAGCTTCCTGTGAGCGATCGAGCCCTAAAGAAGTTCGTACAGCGCAAAGCTTCACCCTTCACCCATCCATAAACCAGTTACCAACTCCCCCTACCAGTGCGTAGTAATCAGTTCACCACAGTTCGTTCCCCATCCATAACAGCTCACCAATAGTTCTCATTGTTCATCTAATATTCCTTCAGCCGTCTCCGGGGTGACCGAGGGCAGCGGCACACTGTCAGTTTCCGAATACTCAGTTTCTGAACGGTCATCGCCCTTGCCGGACTCCGTGCCCTCCGTCATGGGAGAATCTTGCGACCCCGATATACTGGATACCACTTCCAGAACACCCCGTCGCTCCGCCGCTGTCTCCAGCAGCAAAAGTCGCCCAAGCCCTCTGCGCCTATTGCGGATCCGCCTGGACTTCCGTCGCAGCTGTTCCTCAGGTACCGTTGCAAGGTGTGAGCCAGGATTAGCTGTAATTTTCAAGGAGGGGTGGCACTTCTCCACTGAGCAGTCCGATGTAGTGGCTGATGGAGAAGTTCTCCACTTCTCCCTTATTATCACTCCTCACTTCACCTTGGGAGGATCATTGATCTACAGGCCTCCTGGCCATGCTCGCCACTTCATTGATACTCTGGAGGAGTGCATAGTGCCACGGGCTCTGAGCTTTCCGAAATTTCTTCTGGTTGGAGACCTCAATATCCATGTAGATGTCTCTGACTCTACTGAGGCCCGCCGATTGGAGGAAGTTCTCGATTTAGCTCAGCTTAAACAGTGGGTGGTTTCTCCGACTCATGTTGGAGGTCACCTCCTGGACCTAGTCTGTTCTAACTTCCCCATCAAGGCTCTAAGCTCAGAGAAAGTGACGTGGTCTGACCACGATCTCATTAGGTTTTCATGGGAGGGGGAGGGTGCAGGTAGATCAGTTCCTGCTCTACCCATTAGCCATCCCCAGAAGATCAACCTGTCTGCGTTCGGCCAGGCTCTATCTACAGCTCGCCCGACGCTTCTCCCTGAGATAGGCGAAGCGGTCAACGGGTTCAATGGGTGGGTAATGCAGGCGGCCAATGTCTCTACGAAACATACTACCATGTCCAGGGTCCGTCGCACCCCTTCTCAACCCTGGTTTTCCCCCGAGCTGAGGGAGCTGAAACTGGGATGTAAAAAGCTGGAGCGGCATGGAGACTCAAGTATAGTTCGGAGACAAAGTCCGCCCTACGCACAGCCCAAAAGGACTACTATACCGCTATCAAGACAGCCAAAGGAAACTACTACGCAGGGAGAATCGCTAAAGCGGACAATAACAGTAGAGAGATTTTCTCTATTGTCAAAAGCTTTTTATCCCCTGTTGCCGACTCAACCACACTCCCTTCTTCCATGCAATGGTGTGAGGAATTGTCTGATTTCTTTATTAATAAAATAGCCAAGATTCAGAAGGACCTGCTTTCTGCGCTGCCTACGGCCAGTTCAGTGGCTGGCTCCCCTATATGCCATGTCACTGCGACATCCATCAGTTCACTGACTTTTCGCTAGCTGCGGAATGTGACATACTGCCTCTTCTCCAATCCCTTAAATCGGGCTCACCCTCAGACCCTTGCCCTGCCCGGGTACTTGCAGAAGTGGCTAGTATTGTCTGCAGTGAGGTCACCCAGATAGTGAATCGCTCCCTATCCTCAGCAGAGGTTCCTATAGGTTGGAAGCAGGCAAAGCTTTTGCCGCTTTTAAAAAAACCAGGGCTGGATGCTGCTGTTCCTGGGAACTACCGTCCCATATCCCTCCTGCCAGCATTGGCCAAAATCTGTGAGAAAGTGGTTTTTCGTCAACTCGAGAGCTTTGTTGAGACCTCTAATGCTCTGCATCCAGCTCAATCAGGTTTTAGGGCGGCCTACAGCACGGAGACAGCTCTGGTTGAAATGGCGGAGTCAATCCGGGAGTGCTTGGACGGTGGCGGCAGAGCGGTCCTGATCTTGCTGGACCTCTCTGCCGCGTTTGACACCGTTCCGTACGAACTCCTCCCCGCCAGGCTGTCTGCTATTGGCATCGGTGGGTGCGCCCTGGCCTGGTTGTCCTCTTTCCTATCTGATAGGACACAACAGGTCTGGATGCCGCCTTATGCCTCAGAGCCCAAACCACTCCTCACCGGGGTCCCTCAGGGATCCACTCTTAGACCCCTACTGTTCAATATCTACATCACTCCCCTGGTATACCTGGCGGAACAGTACGGGGCTAAGATTATCGGATATGCTGACGATACACAGTTGCTGTTTACCTGGCCAGATGACCATCTGGACACTACAACAGTCCAGCTCTGTTTGTCCTCAGTCTTTCGCTGGCTAACTACGGCCCAGTTGAAGTGCAATGAGGACAAATCTGAGGTCCTCTTCTACGGTTCTTTCCCTCCCAGCTTCAAAAACTCGCTGTGGCCACCTAACATCCCCAGTCCCAAGGTGATGGGAGGTCTCGCAAAAAATCTTGGCATATGGTTTGGGGAGGACTTAAGATTCGAGGACCATATAAAGAAACTATCTGGGACATGTTTTGCTACTCTGAGAATGCTACGAAGATTTTTTCCATTGCTTCGCAGAGAAGCAAAAGAGACTGTTGCTCGAGCTCTTATCCTAGCAAGGCTGGACTACGCGAACGCTCTGTTTAGCGGTATCCCTGCTTATCTGGTTAATCGCCTGCAGGTTATCCAGAACGCCGCTGTCCGCCTCCTGTGTAACGTCCCGAGATGGAAGAGCGTTCGCTCTCACATGTGCAGCCTTCATTGGCTGCCAGTGTCACTACGCATTCTGTTCAAATCCCTAGTGCTCTTGTTTAGAGCAACCCACGACCAAGGGCCTGCCTATTTGAAGAAACGGTTCATCCTCTATGCCCCCACACGAGCTCTTAGATCGGCCTCCCTGTTCAAGATGACTCTCCCTCGCTTTAAGCAAACTAGACTAGGGGGGTCAGTCCATATCCGTGGTTGCTGCCCGGGCCTGGAATGCCCTTCCCTTTCATCTGCGCTCCATTCAGTGAGTAGCCCAGTTTAAGAAAAATCTGAAAACTCATCTATTCACTAGTGTGACTTAAGCTGGTATCTGCCCTGTCTTCTTCTGCTTTTCCCTTCCGCGCCAGGACACTCCCAAGTGACAGAGCGCGTTATAAAATGGTTTATACATACATACATACATACAGGACCGTCTTTGCCAGCTCTGTACATTTCTAGCCAGGTACATGCTTCATCTGGTGTATCTAAGAATTTGGTGGTATTATCAACTATTATTCGCAGTCTGGCCGGGAATAATAAGGAGTACTGAATGCCCTCGCTTCTCAGTTCTCGTTTGATCGCCAGGAAAGAGGTCCGTTTATGCTGTGTGTCATATGTGTAGTCCGGGAAGATGTTGACTTTGCTGTTTTCCAACTGGAAGGGGCCGTTCAGCCGGGCATTTTGAAGCAGCTTGTCTCTGTCCCCGTAGTGCAGCAGCCGCGCAACCACCGGGCGCGGGGGGCGGCCCCGCTGTAGCGGCCGGGATGGGACCCTATGCGCCCGTTCCAGCGTGTAAAAGGGGGATAACCCTTCCGGCGCCACCACTGTCCTGAGCCAGTCTTCAAGAAAATGAACCATATCTCCCCCTTCAATTATTTCTGGTAGTCCTACGATACGGACATTGTTCCGGCGGTTACGCCCTTCAGCGTCCTCTGCCCTCTTCTCCAGCTCGTCTATGCGGTCCAACACATCAGTCATCGTGGCTGAGAGGGCCTTTTGCGCCGGCTCCAGGGTGCGAACTGTACCTTCCATCTCTTTGACCCTATCAGAAAGCTTGCCGTGATCTGCTCTGAGCAATCCGAGCCCCGTTGCCACTTGTGCTATGTCCTGCTGGAGGGCCGCACGCGTATCTGTTATCGCCGTCAAGATCTTGTCCAATTGGTGTTGTAGGCGTGGATCCCGTGTCGCCTCCAGGTCAGGTTGATCACCCTTGTCCGACATCTCTGTGTCCGACGTGGATTGCATGGCGCCCTTGGCTCCTTTCGGTTTCCCCATGGCAGTAACGGTGTCCAACCTCGGCCGCCACGAGCGGAGGGCGAACCGCCCAGCGACAGATGAAGCTCGCCAAGGCCCACCCTAGCCAGCAGGCCTCCGGCTGCCGGGAGGAATCACGCCTGGGTGCGCGCCGCTCAAGCTCTCAAGAACAGTCAGAGAGGGCCAATCGACAGTTAATCCATAGGTTACAACAGGCACCTCAGTCCAGGGCAGCACCAACCAGGGTCCCGCCGATCTCCCGTCCACGAAGGCCTCAGCTGGCGGCAAGTTGAATCAACAGGGATCTCCGCGGAGCACCTCAGTCTGCTCAGCTGCAGCTCCAGGTGCAGGTTCAGCAGTGGCCTGCCAGTCTCAGAGAAGGGCCATTCTCAGTCGCCTGAAGGTCAGTCGCAGGTGGGGGTCCGCTCGGTACACCCGGCGAAGCCAGATGTGCCCAGTCAGTAGTAGTTCTCCAGATTCGCTGCTACAGTGCCACTTCACAGGGGGCAGAATAATGGACGCCTCATCAGCGGTGATAGCCGGCACGGGGCCCACGGTCAAGGCGGCAGCGCCCGGCGTTTCTCCGGGGAGCAGCTGTCCGGCGCGGCCCCGATCCTCCACCAACCTCCCGTCGGCCAGTGGGTGCCGCCACGAAGGGCCACCCGCGGCCGGTCCGTGCCTCAGTCGCGTCCCTGCGCACTGTAATAAAAGCCCTCTGTGGGTGCAACCACGGTGTCCGGTCCGCCTAGGCCTCAAGTATCTGGGGGGCAGACGGGCCCGCAGGCAGGCCGCTCATGCGGGACTCGAGTGCTCGCGGCCTCACTCCCGCCCCCCGACTCAATGAGCGTTGCTCTTTCTAGTTCAATGGCCCCAGCAGGAACCCCCACAGGCCTCGGCAGTCCAGGAAATGGCGGGGCAGGGAGGAGGACACCGCGTCCTCCGGCGAAATCAAGTAATCCTCTAGCCTTATGTCCCCAGATGAGCCTCCGTGGTAACGGCCTCCACCCCTTCGGGCCTCGCCAGAGCAAAGAGTACCTGTCGCCTGCTTTCCACACCCCGACCAACCTTCAACCAGCAGATCGGGTCTCCGGAGCGGGCTCGCCCCGCCCGCACTCCTCTCCTCCGGCACGATCCCCTCAGGCCGTATGCACTCCGCCGGGTCCCGCTACAGGTCGGAGTCAGCCGCCAGCAGTCTATAGGCGGGAAGCGCCGCTCTCCGTCCTCGGCACCACAGGTGTCAGGCTAGTCTCATGGCCGTCAAGTTAGGCGCCTCCCAAGTACTAACAGGCTGGGCAACCGGGTGTCCGCATCCCCCAGCAGTCCAGGAGGCAGGTCCGATCTGCCCGATCCCGATTCAGGGGGCACTGTACTCCTCAAGGGCCCGCCGGGCCGGGGGCCAGGTCCACGAGCCCTCACCGGCCCGCGAACACCCCCCTCACTAGGCCCCGGTCGGGTGTTCAGCCGCCAGTACAGGCCGCGCGGCAGGCGGGTGTAGGAGCCGCCGCGCGGAGGTCGCCGAGTGCCACCAGCGGTCCGAGCAGCCGCCGCACCCCCCACCAGCGGGCGGGAGGGTCCAGTTTGGGTCACAGGCTCCGTGGGTTCGCCGGCCGCTCGGGAGGGTTTAGTTCCGCCCGGCCGCCATTTTAGGGCGCAGCTCCGTCCGGGACAGCCGAGCCGCGATCAGCTCGCGCTGGCATCAGCAGGCTCCACAAGGACGGTCCGCCACAGGCCCACTAGCCGAGAGGCCCTTCCCCTACGATCTCACATGGGTTGGGGATCGGCAGTCGCTAGGAGATCAGGATTAATGGTGGCTCGATCGCGGAGCCGAGCGCTCAGGCGACCTCCACCATCGGCGCTCAAGCCACGCCCCGTGACGAACAACAATAAGGAACAGTGTCAACACTGCAGCAGCCAAAGGTAGTGAAAAGAAAAAAAAAGTAAGAGCACAGCCCTGAGCAGCCACTCTGCCAGGATGTAGATAGCTCCCCACTGGAGACAAGGAACCCCTGCAAAAATTTGACGACAACATACAGCAGGACTACAACTCCAACCAGGAACAATGAAGGGTAACTGGTGGCAAGACAAACTCTCCAGGGGAACCCCAGCACAGAGTGCGACAACCCCCCCCACCCCCCAAGGGGCAAGGGCACGGAGAGATTACCCCAAGCCAGAGAGTTACAGAGGGACCAGAACCCTTAGCAACCAAGGGGAGAGGGAGGGGAGGGAGGAAAGAGAAGGCAAGCCATAACCTGGATTAGAGCAGAGGGGCACAGGAGAACATATAACTCTATCCTCCCAGGGTCAAAGAGGAGGAAGGAACAAGGAACAGAACAAATTGTCCCTTAAAAGGCGATAGAAAGCACAGAAGATACAGCCACCCACCGGGAAGCGAGTGCAGAAGACCAAGCCAAAGGCCCTCGCAGAATGGGAAGGAAGGGCGGGCCGTGAAGCAATCTGTGGCTAGAATCTTGTCCACCAGATACATCGTTACCAAAGGTAAGTAACTCGTACATCTGATAGAGACTACTAGCCACAGATTCCTTAACGTAGAATAGATACCCTAGCCATACCCATGGGGAAGGAGGGTCTGCCAAAGGGCCCCCGGGCCTGGACATAACAGAGGGCCCCACAGGGGACCAGTCCAACATACAAGGCGAGAAGACTCGTCCCCGCAGGCAAGGGGAACCCCCACAGCAGAACTCCACCGTTCCCACGGGGGACAGGGGGAGAAGAAAAGGAGAAAGAGGACGCCCCTTCAAACTCAATAGAGGAAACAAGGCAAGGCCGAAGCACCCCACGTCCTTTCAGGGCTACAGAACCTCCATCCAAGGCGAGGAAGAGGAAGAAGTAAGAGCAGTTCGGGGTACCCAGGAAGATCGGCAGGCTGCGCCCGAAAAAGGGAGGAACACAAGAACCCTCCCAACCCCCAGGACAGCGACCATGAGGGCAAAGAAGGCCCTAACACACCACAGAGAGGGGTATGCACACATGACCCAAAGGAAGCAGAACCAGAGTCATGATGCCAGACCACAGACAGCAGGCCAGACCTGACGAACAGCGCAGCAACCTCGGAGAAAGACACCTCGGGGTGCCACCCAGGCATTCTCATTCAGCAACAAGGAAATTGCACCTGCAAGTACATAAGCGCCACAGAGAGCAGAGACCCGAAGGCGACCACAACTCCCCAGCACATAACGAGCTATATAACTGCTACTAGTACCCCACATAGGGTATGTTAGTCCCTACATGGGAGCCCACTTAGGAAGAAACTTCCGCAGCAGAGGATAACAGAAGAGCTACGGGGAAAAAAAACCCTGCAGAAGGCTTGTCAAGCAGCCAAGAGAAGAATAGGAGGCCTAGTCTCACTGCCAACCTAGTTGTGAACAACCGTCAACAAAACACTCACACAAGAAGGGCCGGCCAGCAGCGCCACAGTCCCAACAAAGAGGACTCTCAGGCATATGAAGCACACAGATCACACAACGGGGGCGACTCGCCCCAACGAAAGAACAGCCCACAAAATCCAAACCAACCCACAGGTCACTGAGGGGGAAAAGAAGGAGGAGGAGGCGGGACCTCTGCCAAGAACCTCCAGACGGACGAGTCTACCGGGGCATGGAACAAGAGGGTGCCATCAAAGGAAAGATCTGTCAGGCTCCGTCTCCTATACTCCTCGGGGCTGCGTCGAAAGTCCTATACACTCTCCCACACAACGACCCTGAAGTCTGATTATTAAACACAGACCACAGAATAGTCCCGTGAGCGCGGGAAGGGAACAGCGGGGAAGGAGATCTGAAACGACAAAGACAGTTGTTTAGAAAAACACCCCCCCCCCTTAGTCCCTACAGAGATAGATCTTAGCACTATTCCCTTATACTAGAATGTGTGTACTTCTAGACCCCTACCTGAAAAGGAAAATAATAAGGTCTTTAAATACAGGAGCACAGGCACAGGGTAATACCAGGGGCTGCAACCAGCTAGAAGAAAACAAGGAACAACACACTGTAATCCTATGCTTCTTTTTAAGAGTGATGTATGCACCAATAAACATAGATTACATACCACAATATTACTGTGTGCAAATCTTGGTCACATACTCCCTCTGATCAAGTATCCCCTGTTGATTCTCTCCTGAACTGAAGGAAATAATGAAATAACGTTGTGGAATAAATCAAGTAAGAATACGTGAGGTTAAGTCACCATACCACAGCTCCTTCCATAACAAACAAAGGAAAAGTTCACATACTTAAACGTGTTTCAGTCATTGTACTTCTTTTTGCAACCTGCGAGAAACTCGCCTAACGATTTGAGCCCAAACCGCTATTAATATCCATAAGCAAAAATGAGTGTGATTTACAATGAGAGGACTAATCAATAGTCTATATCCAGATGATTGTTTGGCCTGGTAATACCGTTCCCCCCTGCAATGAGAAAGCAAGTCTTTCTCTTCCAACAGGGAAAAACAACGAACGTTGGCTCTTTAGAGCAGGGAACTTGGGCAGACAGGAATAATACACGCAGCCTCATGTACTCCAAACGAGGAAAGTTTGACACACACTCTATCCAGATCCGAGTGCAAGTGTCAACTCAAAAGCAGGAATTTACTCACGATTTTACTGGCTAAGACTCCGTCTTACCGACCACACCAACAAACACAGCAAGAATTATCGGCACCGTCCTTCCGATGCCGCCGGTACTTAGTTCCCGGATTTGCGTAGCGTACGTCGCTACGCTGCGTTACTGCTAGGGTTCCTGGAAAACGTAGTCTTGGGGTCAGGAGTCGCCATATGCCACGCATCACGCGGACAGTGGAACTTCATTGCGCCAATCCTGACAGTACATCCTCCCTCACAAGGGGCGCTGTCCAGCAGCCGGCTTGGACGGGAACCTAGCATGGAACTGTGACACGAGCCTAGGTGCGTGCACCGAACCCTCCGGCTCCCATGAGTTCTCCTCCGAACCAAACCCTTTCCAAGCAATCAGGTACTGCAGACGCCCCCTCACCCACCTGGAATCAAGAACCCTACGCACCTCATATTCCTGATCATGCTGCACCCAAATAGGCAGTGGAGCTCGGCGTATAGGAGCAAGAGAGGGCTTCAGCAAATATACGTGAAAAACAGGGTGCATCTTGAAATGAGCAGGCAAACGCAACCTCACAGACACAGGATTCACTCTACCCACCACCCGGTAGGGACCAATGAACCGTGGGTTAAACACACTATGTCTCCTAAACCTGATGTGTTTTGTAGACAACCATACAAGGTCGCCCTTCTTATACTCAGGGCACGGCCTACAATGTTTGTCAGCTTGCGCTTTGTACCTCACCTTAGCCTGAGCCAGATTTCGCCGCGTCGCCAGAAGTATTCGGCGAATGCGCGATAATCTTGCCCTGACGTCTGGCAGCCTGACCGTATCGTTCGGGAGCACCAAGGGATTAACCCTAGGATGGTGACCGTACGAACTAAAGAAAGGAGAATGCTGTGTGGAAGAGTGTTGAGTGCTGTTGTAAGCCATTTCCGCCACCCAAAGCCAATCCACCCAGGAGTCCGTATCGGCCTGCACATAGCAACGGAGATATTGTTTTAATGATTGATTTAACCTCTCCGTTTGGCCATCCGTTTGAGGGTGAAAGCTAGTGGACAAGGAAGAGGTTATATGTAAGGCAGAACACCAGACTTTCCAAAAGTGAGCGGTGAATTGAACCCCTCTATCTGAAACTATCACCCTCGGGAGTCCGTGTAACCGCACCACATGCACCAACAGCAGCTGGGCTAGGCGACCTGCCGTAGGGACCTGATCACAAGCGATAAAGTGCCCCATTTTCGTGAGATAGTCCACTACTACCAGGATGGTTGTCATGCCGTGGTCTTTAGGAAGACCAACGATGAAATCCACTGAAAAGCATTCCCAAGGCTCTCCCGGTGTGGGCAAAGGTCTTAAATATCCCTGAGGCTGTTGACGGTCGGACTTCATTTGGGCACATTGCGTACAGTTTTTTCCCCATTGACACAAATCGATTCGTATAGAGGGCCACCAGAATTGTCTCAAAGCCTTCTCAAGTGTCTTCACGTATCCCATGTGACCCGCACTAGGCGTCTCGTGGCACCAAGAAAACACAGTCCTTTGCAGGGATTTTGTGGGTACCAGAACTTGAGCTCCTTTCATGGCCACCCCGTGTTTCATTTTCCACTCTGGATGGAGACGAAGCCAGGTTCTCCAAACACAAGATTGAATTCCAGTCCATACGGCTTGCAGAAAGTCTTTAGTTTGAGCAACACACACCACTTTTGAGGGATCGATGATGGATCGGTTCTGTGTCATGGTATGTAGAGCTGGATTTTCTTGCCTAGTCAGTGCATCAGCCTTTTGATTGTTGATTCCGGGTCTGTAAGTAACCACGAACCTGTATTCCTCAAAAACCAACATCCAGCGTAACTGTCTGGGAGTAAGATGGCGGGCTGCTCGCATAAACTGCAGATTGCGATGGTCTGTATAGACAGTGACTAGATGTATAGCTCCCAATAACCAATGTCTCCACTCTACGAATGCGTCCCGTATAGCCAGCAGCTCTTTCTCCGCTATGGTATAATTTGTCTCGGCGGGACTAAGTTTCCGGGACATGAATGCAATAGGGTGCAGGTTTCCAGTGGTTACATGCCTTTGTGATAAAACAGCTCCTAACGCAACTTCGGAGGCATCTGCTTCCACCAAGAAGGGTAAGTCTGGATTGGCATGAGTCAGGACAGGAGCACTAGTAAACGCATTCTTTAATCCATCAAACGCACCTTGTGCTTCCGCTCCCCAGAGAAATGGAACGTTCTTTTTTGTAAGACTAGTTAGAGGAGTTACCAAGGCAGAAAACCCACGTATAAAACGCCTATAAAAGTTGGCGAATCCTAGTAGGCACTGTATGTCCTTGACATTACAGGGACGGGGCCAATTCTTTATAGCTTTCACTTTTCTTTCCGCCATCACCTGACCAGACGGTGTAAGCATCACCCCAAGAAATTCAACGGTGGTCACGTGGAACTCACATTTCGTGATCTTGCAATAAAGATGATGATGAAGTAAGGCCTGTAACACATGGCTCACGTGTGATGGATGTTCCTCCGTTGAGTCCGAGTACACCAAGATGTCATCGATGTACACGACTACAAAACGATCCCAAAAGTCTCTCAGCACTTCATTAAAAAAAAATTGAAAGGTGGCTGGGGCGTTACAAAGCCTGAAGGGCCTCACCAGGTATTTAAATAGCCCATACCTCGTCTTGAATGCCGTCTTCCATTCGTCCCCAGATCTTATACGGACGAGATGGTATGCGCCTCTCAGGTCAAGCTTTGTATATACCTTGGCGGATCTTACTTGCTCTAACAAGACATGGATCAATGGTAACGGGTACTGGTTCTTGATCATGATGGAATTCAGAGCTCGATAGTCGATGCAGCATCTCTTGTCTCCGTTTGCTTTAGGTATAAAGAACAAAGGTGAAGACGCAGGTGATCTTGAAGGTCGTATGTACCCGATTGCCAGATATTTATCCAGATAAGCACGTAAGTACTCGTTCTCGGGCACCGTGAGAGCATAGAGTCTTCCATTTGTAACAACCGATCCTGGAGTGAGGTCAATTCGGCAATCGTAGGATCTATGCGGTGGAAGAGCTTCGGCTTGTGTATCACTGAACACCTTTTCGAATGCCCTGTAACAGGAAGGAAATACCACTTCTTTCTCCTCAGCAGTGGCGATACTATGTAACGAGGCCAAAGCCCGGCCTTCAGACACCAACAGACACTGTTCTCTACAAAAGTCAGACACAAAACTGATCGTTTTAGATGTCCAATGTATATGCGGTTCATGTTTTTGAAGCCATGGAAGCCCCAAAATGATACCATATTGTGGGGCCTGAATAACGTTGAAAGATAACATCTCTTGGTGTAAACCCTTGTATGTGAGCTGGTATTCCGGCGTGTGGTATTTAATAGGCCCTGCTAACAATTCGCTACCATCCACTGCGTACACCATTTCTGGTTTATTCTTGGTGATGAGTGGGATTCCCAGCCTTTCGGTTTCCGCATAGTCCATGAAGCATCCAGTCGCCCCAGAGTCCACCATCGTGTTGACTTCTTTTTCTACTGTTTCCACGAACAGAGACATAACCAAAAACACGTGGCTCCTCTCCTGATCACCGCCCGGTGCAATTGAAGGGATTATTATCCTACTTGAGGGGTCCCCTTCGTTCATTCTCAAGCATGGGAGTTTTCCGACGTCTTGTCTGAAGCTCCCGCTGCAACTTGTCCGGTTTTATATCTTCCAGCTTTGGGCTTCACTGGACAATCCCTCAAATAGTGGCCTTTTTTGCCACAATATAGACAAAGACCATGTTTTCTGCGATATTCTTTTTCACTAAAGGTGAAGGAAGCCCTCACCGCTCCAATCTCCATGGCATCTTGAGCAGAGGCTGGTTTTTCTCCCCCTCGATCATAAGCCATCACCGGTGTCTCTTTTTTCTTATGTTCACCCCTCCGTTCCTTTATTCGGTGATCCAGGCGCAAAGCAAGTTCAATCAGAGCGGAGCAGGTACGTGGCTGCGGATCGATGTGTGCCAAGACATCCTTCATCTCATCATTCAAGCCTTGATAGAACAACGCGGATTGTTTGGCTTCTGGCCAATCTGTTTCTGCCACCAGGCGGCGAAAACTGTTCAGGTATGTCACCAGTTCAGTGTTGCCCTGTTTCAAGACTAATAGTTCTCTGTCGGCTGAAAAAGTTTCTGCCCTGCGATCGAAGGTTTTTTCAAATTCCACTCTAAATTCGTCCCAATCATAGAGCAGGGGATCGTCCCTTCTAACTACAGGAACCGCCCATTGTGCTGCATCCTCCCCTAGATAGGATATTAGGAAAGCCACCCGAGCCTGGTTGGTTGCAAACATCTTTGGTTTGCACATAAAGTGCAACAGTACTTGGGTCATGAACACCTGGACCTTCTTATTGTCCACATAAAACCTTTCTGGAGGAGCAAGTGGTATTTGTGTTGGCATTTCTACTACCAGAGAGGTGGGAGGTGTCTGACTAGTTCCTGCACTAAAAGGATTCCCTTGTAAACCATCCATCCTCGCCCTCAATTGTGCGGTTTCAGTTCTAGAAGCCGCCACCTCTCTATTGGAGGCTGCTAACTCAGTTTGTACTAAGGCCAGGGCTGCCAATACATCATCTAATGACGCCATTCCTAATTCAAAACAGCCAAGAGGAGAACAGTATTCTTGGGCCGATAATTCTGTCAGGCTCCATCTCCTATACTCCTCGGGCCTGCGTCGAAAGTCCTATACCCTCTCCCACACAACGACCCTGAAGTCTGATTATTAAACACAGACCACAGAATAGTCCCGTGAGCACGGGAAAGGAAGGGAACAGCGGGGAAGGAGATTTGAAACGACAAAGACAGTTGTTTAGAAAAACACCCCCCCCTTAGTCCCTACAGAGATAGATCTTAGCACTATTCCCTTTTACTAGAATGTGTGTACTTCTAGACCCCTACCTGAAAAGGAAAATAATAAGGTCTTTAAATACAGGAGCACAGGCACAGGGTAATACCAGGGGCTGCAACCAGCTAGAAGAAAACAAGGAACAACACACTGTAATCCTAAGCTTCTTTTTAAGAGTGATGTATGCACCAACAAACATAGATTACATACCACAATATTACTGTGTGCAAATCTTGGTCACATACTCCCTCTGATCAAGTACCCCCTGTTGATTCTCTCCTGAACTGAAGGAAATAATGAAATAACGTTGTGGAATAAATCAAGTAAGAATACGTGAGGTTAAGTCACCATACCACAGCTCCTTCCATAACAAACAAAGGAAAAGTTCACATACTTAAACGTGTTTCAGTCATTGTACTTCTTTTTGCAACCTGCGAGAAACTCACCTAACGATTTGAGCCCAAACCGCTATTAATATCCATAAGCAAAAAGGAGTATGATTTACAATGAGAGGACTAATCAATAGTCCATATCCAGATGATTGTTTGGCCTGGTAATACCGTTCCCCCCTGCAATGAGAAAGCGAGTTTTTCTCTTCCAACAGGGAAAAACAACGAACGTTGGCTCTTTAGAGCAGGGAACTTGGGCAGACAGGAATAATACACGCAGCCGCATGTACTCCAAACGAGGAAAGTTTGACACACACTCTATCCAGATCCGAGTGCAAGTGTCAACTCAAAAGCAGGAATTTACTCACGATTTTACCGGCTAAGACTCCGTCTTACCGACCACACCAACAAACACAGCAAGAATTATCGGCACCGTCCTTCCAATGCCGCCGGTACTTAGTTCCTGGATTTGCGTAGCGTACGTCGCTACGCTGCGTTACTGCTAGGGTTCCTGGGAAGCGTAGTCTTGGGGTCAGGAGTCGCCATATGCCACGCATCACGCGGACAGCGGCACTTCATTGCGTCAATCCTGACAAGATCCAAGCCGCTCCCGCACATTCTTCGGGAACACACTGTCCCGAAGCCAAGCATGGCGGCGAAGGGCAACTGAAGAAGCCATGGCACGACCAAGCACCTCCGAGATGTCCAAAGCGGAGCGAAGAATAAATGCTGCCAGCTCTCGGCCATCTAATGCATGGTGTTGCAAGTCCCGAGAAGCTGCAGAGCCAAGGGACTCCGAGTTCCACAAGCAAGATGCGGCTCTAGCCAGCACACAAAGTGTTAAGGGCCCGCAGATTCGCATTGGTCGAGGCAAACATATTGCGGCCCCAGTAGCCCAGCCAGCTGGCCTCCCAGAGGGGTGGAGCCAACAGCGACGGCACGGAAGGAAAGGCGGTCCGCAAGAGGGGGTCACTGGCAGAGGGGTAAAGGGAAAGACTTGCCGGGTCACGCAGTGCTGGAAGGTGCCAGCGCAGAAGGTGTTGGGACACCAGATTCCCATGGCGGGGTGCGCCCAAGTCCCCGTCAGCGAAGAATAGAGAGAACCTTCAAAGGGGAGCAGCAGCTCCCTCCCTCCAGAGCCCTGGTGAAGAACCTCCAAAAGATGTTCCGTGGGGAAATGGGCAGCTGGATCTCCCATGCGCAAAATTCCCACAGCCGTGGAAACAGCACGAGCGAAGGCCGCACCCGCCTCCGTAGGGCCTTGCGGCGGAAAAAGCAACTCCTCCGTGGGGGACGGCTGCAAACTAAGACGGCCATCCCCTAAACTAAGCGGAGCGGGAAAGGGCCAGGCCCGAAAAGGAGAAAGAGGCGCCGAAGAGTGGGGGACCTGTGGTTCCTCTGGCGAAAACCGTGGCGATGGCAAGGAGCCGTCTTTTAATGACGTTGGGGAGAAAGCCACGACGAGGCGGCCTGTCTCCGGCGAGGACGACACCAGCAGGCGCCCAACCCCTGGGGAACAGGGGATGTCTGAGGGTGAATCCACGACCTCACGCCTGTCTGGTGCTGTAGAGTCCGCAATCTGGAGCAGGGCGTCATCGTCATCCAACACCACAGGAGACGGCGACCGGCCTCCATCCTGTCACACGGCGCCGGGGACCGGCTGGAGACGAGGTGGTCAAGGGTGGTGCCGGAATGGCGCCGACTCGACCTCTACCGAGGCAGCCGCGTGCGTGGAGGAACGAGAAGCACCTGGAGAGCGACAAGGAGTCTCCCACCAGCCTCAACCCATGGGGGGACGAGAAAGGTCCACCGACCCCCACGGCAGCGCCACGGCCGACTCGACCTCGGGCGAGGCAGCCGCCTGCCCGGAGGGACAATAGGGACCCGGGGACTGACAAGGAACCCCCCGCCAGCCTCGACCGACAAGGGGATGAGAGGGGCCCGCTGACCCCTGTGGTGCCGCCGAGGCTGACCCGACCTCCGACGAGGCAGTCGCCTGTGTGGAGGGATGAGAAGGGCCTGGGGAGGGAAGAGGAGTACCCCTCCAACCTCGACCCAAGAAGGGACGAGAAGGGTCCACCGACTCTTGTGGCGCTGCCAGGGCCAGCAGCTGCCATCGCCGTAGGGGTATCACCCCGGCCTCAGACAGAATCGCCACCTGTCTAAAGGGCCGAGGGGGGCTCGGGGATGCAACCCGAGCCCCTGCTACCTTCCGTGACACCACAGGGACTCCAGCAGGAGTGTGCGGTGAGGCAGAGGCGCCGTGGTCCGAAGGAGGGACCCCCGAAGGGCCGCACCCCAACGGCACCACATCCTTCAAGCCTGGAGCCGAACCAGTCAGCGCCGGGGCCGAAGCCAGCGGCGCCGCTGCAGAGGGAAACACATGGCGTAAGGGGTCCGCCGACGTCCCAGGAGGCAAAGGAGGAGAAGCCAGCGAGGCCTGCAAACCCAACGCATATGTCTCCATCTGGGCTCTCGAAAACACCCTCACCGGGGAACAGTGGATAGGTGGACGATACATGGGGGAGCCCACGCCCCCAACAGGCCGGAAACCAGCCCTCGGGAACAAACTGCGACACTTACTCACAGGGGAGCAACGCTCTTGCAGCACAGGAGATGGATGAGGACGATGGCGATGACGGCTGCTCCAAAAAACCTTCCGCAGAAGCTGAGCGAGGTGACGAGGCCGATCTGGACATGCGAGCCGAGAGAAGTTTCATGCGGCGTCCCCGCCGCGACTTTGGCTTCAACCGTTAACACACCTTGCAGTCAGTGGAGCTGTGATCCTCAAGCACCACATGAAAATGAGGTGCGCGTCCGTCGCCGAATCAAGCGTCATCAAGACAAACACGTCTTGAAGCCCAAAGGCTTCGGCGCACTGTTCCCACAACACACGAAAGATCGAAGGGAAAGGCCTAAACAGGCTCAGAGCATGAACCGGATCCGCGTTGCATGCGGAAAAGGAAAAAAACGGACGTAAGTGCGCCGGGGTGGGACTTTTGTGATCTCGCGTACGACGCCTGGGAGGAGCTGCGTGATGCCGTCCCCCCGGCACGCAGGGATGCTGGGCAAAAAAATTCCGGATCGAGTCTCACGCCGGGGGATAATTCTATGTTAAGGAATCAGCGGCTAGTAGTTTCTATCAGATACACCGGACCAGGAAGGTTTGGAGGCAGTGGTGGCAGGGGAGTTGGTGGACTGACCCACCCGCTGGCCCCGTGACCCACCTCGGCGGGTCCCACGTCCGCGGCAGCGCTGAGACTGTTGCTGCGCAGGACTGTGGCTTTGAAACAAACGTGTTTGGGCGCCCCTTCCTTGGCCACGAAAGGAGCGACAAGCAGAAGCCGAATAAGTGCGCGTGGCCGAAAGGCCCAAGGACTTGGCCAGAGCCCGGGAGTCCTTAAAGCGCTCCAAAGCACTATCTGCCATGTCGCCAAAAAGGTGAGTGCCATCAAAAGGCATGTCCATCAGAGTGTTCTGGACATCCCCTGAAAAGCCAGTGGTTCTCAGCCAGGTGCAGCGAGTCAGCAGTGTCAAGGCCACAACGAATCGTGAACTTGGCTGCATCTCTCCCCTCAGCAATAGCTTGGGATTCCCTGTCCGGAGGTGCGGAAGGGAATGCGCTTGGGGACGCAGAGGCTTGGACAACCAAGCTCTCCGGGGTAGGATATTTGGAGAGGAAAATGGGAACGCCCGGGGCCGGGTGATGGCGTCGGGCCACGTTCTTATCCACAGCAGCCCCTGTGTTAGGCCTGGACCAGGTGCCCAAAAGGACGTCTGAAAATGCATAATTGAAGGGCAGCAGCTGCTCCGCAGAGGAAGCCGCCGGCCGAAGCACTTCTGTCAGGAGGTTAGTCCTGACGGCCACTGTAGGGAGCTCGAGGTGGAGAGCCTCAGCTGCCCTACGTAACACCACTGAATAAGTACCACCCTCCTCCGTAGCCACGGTAGAAGCCACGGCAGAAGGAGACTGTGCGCCAAGTTCTGGTGAGAAATCCCGATCACCGGCGTCCCCCAAATCCTCCCCCAGTGCGAGTCTAATTGGCATTGGGCTGCGAGAGGGTCTTCAGACCCCTCCCAGTCCTCCCCATCCTCCATAACCTGCTGGGCAGGTGGGAAAGATGGAGGAGGATGGAGGAACAGATAAAAATTCCACGTCGGAATCAGCGTCGATCAACGCCGGTCGGGCGCTGTCTCCATGTCAGGGTGGAAACCGGGGACGACATCGACCGGGGGGCCAGACGACGCCGGTAGCATTGCCGTTGACTGGACCCCAGCTGCAAAAACCTACTAAACCAAGTTTGGACGGACTCTAACTTTACAGTGAGCCAGCACCTCACAGGGGGAACTTAAGGACTCAGGGGTCCCGCCTCTACAGTGGCCCAGCAGCTCCAGAATCTTCGCTCCAAGGTGCCAGCCCTGATCGTTAGGTCCAACTTTGCACCCTTTGCCCAGCTGCACATATTCTCTGCACCCAGCCTGCCTGATCGGGGCATCTTCAAACCAGTTGTCCTCCCGAGGCCTTAGAGCCCTTGCAACCTCTACTCTCCCTTGAGGGCACTCGGACTTGCTTGCAAGTAACCCTTTGCTTTGCCTTTACAGGTGGTCCGTTGGCTTCATAGCACGCCTGCTTCCAAGTTCCCTTATTCCTTGCTTACAGAGAAGAACAAGTTACTTACCTTTGGTAATGATGTATCTGGTAGAGACACAGTCTAGTCGCAGAGTCCTTAACTTAAATATATCCTCCAGGTGCCAGTCTGGATCCAGAGATTTTTCAGCAGTACCTCTGCACGCCGGTGGACGGCATCGCATGGCTTCGCCCTTGCGTCGTCCAGAGATATTACATCAGTGGAGCCATATAAGTCCCTCCCAGCGCTCTGATGTCAGTTTTCTACTTTGAAACTTTTCTGCACCAAAACGCAGAGCCAATACTGAAACTGAATGTGGGAACATTGTGTCAAAAATGGTGAAACATCTTTTGAGACAACAATGATAATAAAATGAAAGTAAAATAATGATGAGAAACAGCGCAATGCATTGTAGAGAAGAACACTACATAATGGAATAGCCTGAAGGGCGAGAGCAGAGTACAAGACCCACAGAAACAGTCTAGCAGAAGCGAAGAATGAGACCCTCCAAAGAGGCAAAACAGCAAATTAATGTTACGGTAAATGACAAGCAGTCTGCTACCACATGAATGCCAAGGTAAACGACAATGAGATCTTGACAGCACGAAGGGAAAACAAGTGATAACATTTCTGCAACAGAGAATGTGCAACCAAGCCCTCTAAATATGATCAATTGACTGCAATAGGGTTAAATAGACCCCAAACTAATGGACAAAAGCATCGCAGGAGGGAAAAGGCCATGAGCAACCACCACACTGGAAGAGAACTAGGTGCAAGAGCGTGTATGGCTGTAGGAGCTCACCACCCATGTGTGAGAATGAGCGGAGAAGCCGCAGGTAAAACAGATTACTGGTAGAAAGAACCAGAGAGTAAGAACCCAACCTGAAAAAGCCCTCGCGGGGAGGATGGGTGGGCGTTAAAGAATCTGCGGCTAGACTGTCTCTCTACCAGATACATCGTTACAGAAGGTAAGTAACTTGTTCGTCTCATAGAGACATCTAGCTGCAGATTCCTTAACTTAGAATGGATACCAAAGCCATACTCCATAGCAGGAGGTTCTGCAACTCAACACCATCAGTTTCCGTAAGAGAACCAGTCCATCAAGAAGATGGACTAAAACAGGTGGAGACCACAGTGCAAGCGTGGTTGACACTAGACCATTAAGTTCCAGAAAAGCAGTATCAACAAAGATAATGGCAGAGGACAGTTTGAGACCTACACTCCCGAGGTAAGTCAGAGACTCGAATGGCCAGTGCACAATGGAAAAAATCCATAAGTTTGTGCAATAAGATAAGAAGCAGAACTATGCACAGGATCCATGGATCTGCAAGAAAACCCATAAAAATGTCCCAGAGAAAGGACAAAACAGTACGACAATGTCAGACTGTAAAAAATAAACATGCACAACAGTGGATACCAAGACGGACGTGTACAGAGACAGATGACACTCATGCCGAGATATAAAAAACCATAGCCACTACTAGATACATGTATGTGGATAAGAGGGACAAGCTTATGCAGACTGTGTGGACCATAGACGCCACACCACACATATGCAAAAGCCCATTAAACAGAGCATTGACCGCACACATGCGTCAGCAGAAAAATACAGAATGTACCACCAGGGGGTCATACTGACCAACCATACACAGAAGTACAGCGGTGAAAGGATACCGGAAGAAGCGAGAGACACACACAATGATCGCTGTAATAAGAAGAGAGAGGCATAGCAAGTATTCCTCCTCGTAGTGTGTATATCTCATTACATATAAATATATATATACATACACACTTGTACACATATCGTGAAGTGAGGCCCACCGCAGAAGAGCGGTTTCCACCAGATGCGAAAGTATTTGGAAGAGGACCGAGGACCGGGCTGGCGTACTTGCAGGAAACGCCCGCTCATTCTCATTGTCAGCCACAGAGCGGGGCACAGAATCGCAGCAATTCTCATCTACCCACATGGGAAAGACATTGACATTGGTTATTTTGAACTGTTTTGCACACCCACACGGGTAAGAAATGGACGGCGCACTACAAGAGCCAGGATGCTTTGCATTTTGCCACGCCCATGGGCAGGTACACAAATGAAGGTGTGCACGTCTGATTGTGCTTACTGTTTCTGCCATTTGAACGCCGCAGAAGAAGGGAGAAGTTCCCGAAACGCGTCCGGCGTAGGGATTTGGATGACAGCTGCTGATGTATTCTCTGTTTGCAGGCTGATAATAAATACATGAGAATATTTCTTCCCCGAGTGGCTTCCTTCAAAAAGTGCAAACCTGCTTTCGGTGGACTTGTACACATATATACATATAATATATATACCGATTATATAAAAAGTTTTTTTTTTGTAAATGAAAGGCAAGGGATGGATACTTGAAGAGCATGCCGAAGACAAGTACATCAGCCTGCACGACAGGTACCAGCTGCACCAGCGTAAACCATAGTAGGATAGAACATCCAGTAATCACAGAAACATATATATATATATATATATACACACACACACACACAGGCACACACATTACCTACTGGCGGTCGCCAGTAGGTAGTTATAGTTAGGACCTAGCTACCATAGGAAATCCGCAACTTTCTATTGGGAATAACTCTGGCGCCGGTTGAGGTATTTGCGTGTAATTTTCCAAAATGTTGGCCAGCTCCGCTCCGCTCCTTCCCTGTAAATTTCGGGGGGATTCGTGAAGTGGGGGCTGAGAAAAAAGGGGGGTCCCAAAACGTGTTTTCCCCATGTTAATTTCCATAGGACGGTCTGACAAGTCTACAGCCCGAACGGCTGAACGGAATTACGAGAAATTTGGCAAAATTGTAGGGACTGGTATGCAGCTGTGCCTTTGCTATATTTGGTGAAAATTGCTCCAGTGGTTTTTATGAAAATTAACTTAAAAAACACATATATATCTATAGGCGCGCTACGAGCGCTCACCGGTGCGCGTACCGGGGAGCGCACCCGGCGCGCTACGGGAGTGCGCGAGCAGAAAGCTGATTGGTTGTCGGGTGTCTGTCAATATTCTAAACAGTCCAGAGAGTCCGCCATCTTGTGTCTCGGTAGAATCGAGACACAAGAGGTGAAAAAGAAATGGGGAAATAATTAAAAGGGGGCAGAGTAGACACCCCCTGACCCCCTAGGTTTACTGAGGGGGGCCTAGAAGGACTCTGAAGGGCAAAAAACTTTTTTTTGTTGTTGAAATTTTCGCGAGGTAAGCGCTGGGTGCGTTCCCAGGTGCGCTCTCCGGTACGCGCACCCTAAGCGCACCAAGGGGAAAAACAGTGTAAAAAAATAGAGTAAAAAAATAATTTTGAGTGCTTAAAGGTAGGGTAGCTCTAAAAAGAGCTGTTGTGTTATGTGAGTGATTTAAGTACCTACAAGTAGGTACCGATGCAGAGTCTAAAATTCACTTCAATACAATCACTTCGCTACTACTTCATAAATTAGAATTAAAAATGAATAATATGTCAACTAATTTTGAATTTGTAAATATTATTTTATTGTTCAGAATTTTCATAATTTAATAGAACTTGTAGCATGTCTCATCTGGAATTTCCTCATTAATCATATGATCAGGAATGTCCTCATTAAAAGTGTGCCATGATGATTCTATTTTATCCAAACATTCGATTAATTCTTCGTCAAGAGATTCATCCCAAAAATTATCCGTGTCATCTTGAATTTCAATAAATATCGTAGAAATTTCAAATGAAATTTTCTTGGTCTCCTCATTTGGATTCATTTTAATTTCAAATTTCTTGCTGTAAATTGCAGAAAAAAGTAATCACTTTCAATTATCGTTTTTAGTAATACATAACATAAAAGTAGCTTAATCAATTATTTAGTTCTTTAAAATTAATTGGGCAGTGTATAGTATCAGACAGGAACTAGAAATATAAAGCACTGCATGTGATGAAGCCAATCTTAAACAATAATTATAACTGAAGGACTGTAAATAACTAATGGAAAACATTTTCCAAATTATCTTAAAGTGTACAACATAGTTCCCCTTACAAATTAACAACTCACCTTTTTGAAAGTAGAAGAGTTAGTACTGTGTTATTCTAAGTCCAGCAATTGAGCACCCAAATTTTCTCTCAAAAGTACCTCAGACTGGGGTATCACAAAATGGCCGTGTTTTCCTTCATTTAAGATATATACATAACCAATCAAACTTCATCACATACAAATTCCAAACTAAAGTAATATTTTGATTGGTTCTAAATTTCAATACTTTCAAATGTGTTTTCCCCATGCAATTTTCCATAGGACATTTAGACACGGCTGAAGCCTGAACGGATGAATGGAATTACACCAAAATTGGCAAAATGATAGGTACTGGTATGTAGTAGGGCCTTTTCTATATTTCTTTGAAATTGCTCCTGTGGTTTTTATGAAAGGCAACTTCAAAAAAACATATATATCACTAGGCGCGCCCCGAGCGCTCACTGGTAGGCGTACCCGGGAGCGCACCCAGCGCGCTACGGGAGTGCGCGAGCGGAAAGCTGATTGGCTGTATGATGTCTGTCAACATTCTTAACAGTCTGGACAGTCCGCCATCGTGTGTCTCGGGAAAATCGAGACACCCGAGGTAAAAAAAAAAGGGGGAAATGATTAAAAGGGGGCAGGGTAGACACCCCCTGACCCCTAGGTTTTTTGAGGGAGGCTTAGAAGGACCCTGAAGGGCCCAAAAACTATTTTTTTTAAAATTTTCGCGGGGTAAGCGCTGGGTGCGTTCCCGGGTACGCTCTCCGGTACGTGCACCCTGAGCACACCACAGGGAAAAACAGTGTAAAAAAATAGAGTAAAAAAGAATGTAGAGTGTTTAGAGGTAAGTTAGCTCTGAAAAGAGCTGTTGTGTTATGTGGGTGTTTTTTGTACCTACAAGTAGATACCAATGCAGAGTCTCAAATTCAAGAGGAAGACTCTATTCCCCTCATCTGTAAAATGAACACCATCTCTCCTATAGATGCCTTGCATGTTGTAACACAAGTTGTTGTGGTAAATGGAACCCATACCATAGTCTCTGAGGAAAGCAGAAACAGATTTATTTACATGTTTCCTTGCTTTCTCAATCTGTGGACAAAATTGGTTGGACCAGTGCCATTTTTGCCTTTGGCATATATTAGAAAATACCAAGGCAGTTTTTGGAAAAAGTGACATCAATTGCCCAAAGATGTCCTTTAAAAGCATTTCCAGACCTACCCCAGTCAAAGTGCCCAAGTCATTTCCACCACAGTGCACAATTATGAGGTCAGGCTGTGATAAATGCATAAAGGATTTTACCAATGGTATCAATTGGTGACTTCTTAATCTTCTCTGTCCAATCCACACAATGTCCACATTTGGTAAATCAAGGTTGTAAATCCCTCTGTCGCTTGGAACTTTTTCACTCCAGAAGACATAGCTATGACCCACAAACCAGACTTTTGGCATCTTGAAGGTAGATGTGCTTCTAGTTAGAGGAGTTCTGGAAATGAAATGGCAGTTTGAAAGTAGTAATTATGAAAAAAAGTGGTTGAGATTCAGTGCAGTTGAAAAACAAGATATGATTGGTGCTTTCTTAAAATTCACCACTGAAAATTAGGGTGCATGCTTTTTTTTTTTTACAGAAGTCATTTCAATGGTTGAGAAAAAGTAATTTAAAGAAACATTGCACTTGATTAGCTAGTACATTGAGAGGTCAAACACCCTTGCTGTATTGTTTTGCAACATAGTATGATGAACTTGTGAACTGTGTGCTGGGATAGGAGGGAGTTACTATGGTTACAGGGTGAATGAGCACTGGGGGGATGGGTGAATGTTATGTGAGTTTCATAGTCTTGAAATGTACAACCAATTAAAATGTGCAGTTTGGTTTTGAATTTGTGTGGGAACAATTTTGATTGGTTATGTACAAGAATATGGGTCTGAAATGAGTAAGAATGTGCCATTATTCTCAGGCTCCAGTGAAAGAAGCATTATTCAGAGATTCTGCTTAAAAAAATCTATTGAGTGTGACTGACACTGTTTTACATCTTTCAAAGCATTTTTAAAGGTGAGTAATGATTCTTTTAATAAAGATAGAGTGCTGTATGCACTATGGGGAAGATTAAGAAGCATATTGTGCTTCTTTATTCTTGCATTTTGTGTCATTTTTTTTGTAATGTTGTTTAAAAATAAAATGGTGCATATTGGCAATGTATTTTGAAAATGAGCTAGGTTTCTGCTTTGTTTCTGTAGTGGTCATTTAAATGAGCTGTGCTTTGTGTCAAAAACGTTTAGTATGCAAAATCTTTTCTGGAAAAAGGTCTGCTTTTTAAATTTTGGAGAAGCATTACACTGACTTTCTGTTTGAAAGAAGAGAAAACATTTTCACATTTTTCAATAATGTCACCTGTGCCTTATAACAGTTTGCCTCAATTAGCTTAAAGAGTATTCTTTGCTTGTGTCTCACTTTACTTTGTGCCTGTGTGTAATCTGATATATGATTTATTTAATGAAGATACACTGCTATTAAAAATATGGTAGTATATGTTATTTGAAGATATGGTAGATTACATTTTACATGCTGGTCATCTGCCTAAGATCACACTGTGCGTCAAGCTTGATTTTAAATGGATGTGGGTGAATAATGTGATTAGTTGATGTCTTTAAAAATATGGAAGTACATGTTTTTTAAAGATATGGTAGATTACATTTTACATGCTGGTCATGTGCCTAAGATCACACTGATGGGTGAATCAAGCTTCACTTAAAGTGTGATCTTAGGCACATGCCCAGGATGTTACATGTAATGATTAATTAATGTTATGTCTTGCTTATATATAGGTGGCCTGTGTTTGGCCTGTAGAGACAGGGAAATAACATGACCAGAGACACATATACTGCTTGCAGAGACAGACATGGTAGATTACATGTAACATGCTGGTCATGTGCCTAAGATCACACTGTGAGTCAAGCTTGATTTTAAATGGATGTGGGTGAATAATGTGCTTAGTTGTTGTCTTTAAAAATATGGAAGTACATGTTTTTTAAAGATATGGTAGATTACATTTTACATGCTGGTCATGTGCCTAAGATCACACTGATGGGTGAATCAAGCTTCACCCACAGTGTGATCTTAGGCACATGCCCAGGATGTTACATGTAACAGTATGTGTGTCTCTGCCTAAGATCACACTGATGGGTGAATCAAGCTTCACTCACAGTGTGATCTTAGGCACATGATCAGAATGTTACATATAATGTACTATGTCTGTGTCTGCCAACAGTATGTGTGTCTCTGCCTAAGATCACACGGATGGGTGAATCAAGCTTCACTCACAGTGTGATCTTAGGCACATGATCAGAATCTTACATATAATGTACTATGTCTGTGTCTGCCAACAGTATGTGTGTCTCTGCCTAAGATCACACTGATGGGTGAATCAAGCTTCACTCACAGTGTGATCTTAGGCACATGATTAGAATGTTACATATAATGTACCATGTCTGTCTCTGCCAACAGTATGTGTGTCTCTGCCTAAGATCACACTGATGGGTGAATCAAGCTTCACTCACAGTGTGATCTTAGGCACATGATCAGAATGTTACATATAATGTACCATGTCTGTCTCTGCCAACAGTATGTGTGTCTCTGTCTAAGATCACACTGATGGGTGAATCAAGCTTCACTCACAGTGTGATCTTAGGCACATTATCAGAATATTACATATAATGAACCATGTCTGTCTCTGCAAACAGTATGTGTGTCTCTGCCTAATATCACAATGATGGGTGAATCAAGCTTCACTCACAGTGTGATCTTAGGCATATGATCAGAATGTTACATATAATGAACCATGTCTGTCTCTGCAAACAGTATGTGTGTCTCTGCCTAAGATCACACTGATGGGTGAATCAAGCTTCACTCACAGTGTGATCTTAGGCACATGATCAGAACGTTACATATAATGAACCATGTCTGTCTCTGCAAATAGTATGTGTGTCTCTGCCTAAGATCACACTGATGGGTGAATCAAGCTTCACTCACAGTGTGATCTTAGGCACATGATCAGAATGTTAGATATAATGTACCATGTCTGTCTCTGTCAACAGTATGTGTCTCTCTGCTCATATTATTTCACTGTATCTATAGGCCAAAAACAGGCCACCTATATATAAGCAAGACATAACATTAATTAGTAAATCGTTTTTGACACAAAGCAAAGCACATGTAATGTAAATCAGCCTTTTATGTATACTAGTGTTTATATTGTTTACTTATTGTAATTGCTATGTAATATGTTTGTAGTGGTCTATAATATGTTATTTTTTGTTTACCACAGATTATAATCATCTATACAAAGATAAGAATGCCTTCGAAAGAAAGACGTGAAAAAGTTTATAAAAGAAAATTAAGGTCTAAGGAAAAAGAAAATCAAGAACCAACCAAAATAAAATCTTCAGAGAAAAAAAAATGCTCCTGGTAAGCAAACTAAAAATTCTCAGGAACTTATTGAAATGTCAAGAAAAAAAACGTTTTTTTGCAAACAAGAATGAAACACCTGTAATTAGAAAGAATACAGGATGTCCTTCTAAAAATGTTAGACCTGTACAAGGAGATGATATTTTCTATAACAAAAGAAGGAGAAATCAATTTATTGAAATTCGTAGACGAATGTTTTATAACAGAATAGTATCAAATTTATTAAAAAATGTAAAGAGATATCAAAAAAAGACCGCTTTTTACAAGAAAAAAAAAACATACTTAAGATTGTGGATGAAGCATTTAAAGTGATAAATAAATTGTTTAGTTTAGTAATGAATAGAATTCGTACACTCGATAAGGTAATCAACGTGTTCAAATCAAAATGTAAGTGGAGGAGAGTAATTTCTGTGATGTTTTTTCTGGAGAATGGAAGCATAGTTCAAGTTGTGAGCCATTTTTTTTTTTTAAAGACCTTTATTAATTGGATATATATAAGTGGTAGATGCTGCATTCCAGGGCCTACAACCCATCGGGCCGGCCGCTACAAGTAGAGCCATGATGCTTATTATTCCAGAATACACAGCCGTGCATCCGACAACCCGGAGGTCCGGTGGCGCATGGTCTGCCATGTCTCCCACAACCACCTCCATCATAATTATAGCGACGTATAGGTCTAACAGTTTTTTTCTTTTTGTCGTTATTGTCCTTCTTTTCTTATTTCGAACATAAAACATTTCTCAACCAGAACCATAACAGTGTTCAAGATAGATACCCACAAGTAGCTGTCATTATCTCGTCATTTACTGTGCACTGATTTGTAATTTCGCAGTCTTTCATTAAATCATGTGTCAATTTGCAATCCCAGCGCCGCACCCAATGTCACCTCTAAGCTGTATTACCCACCCCTATCCCCTAAACATCTTCCTCATCTTCGTCTGAGCTTATGTCATCATCTTCTGGTAAGGGATCACATAAGTCACCTCTGTACACATTCCAGTTTGTCCATACCTTGTTCCATTTACGGGGACAGGCCCTAAGTACATACACCGCCCTTTCTGTAAACATTAACAAGTCCATATTTCTACTCCACATGGATGCTGTTGGCAGCTCCGAGGCTCCCCATTTTTGTGCGATGTCTCTTTTCGCTACCATTATTGCCAGTGTAGCCCATATTAATCCATACTTCGTCAAATCGTTCGGTTCCCAGATGTTTAATAGGCATTTGCGTGGTTCGGGGACAAGAGAGACCTTAAGTGTCTGTGAAACAGTACGCATGACTTGCCGCCAAAATTCTACCACTAGAGGACAATCCCACAGCGTGTGGAACAGTGAACCCTCCTCCCCACAACCGCGGAGACAGAAGGGGCTCGGAGCTCTATGTATCTTATGCAGCATGTATCGTGTGTAATAAATGCGATGTAGAATTTTAAGTTGCACTAATCTAAATTTCGCCGATATGCCCACTTCTTTGGGTGACGCCAGTGCCTCATTCCACTCTGAATCATCGATACTTCCGACATCCTCCACCCATTTCCCCCGCAATGCCAATGTGGGGTCTTTCATATTATTGATCAATTTTTGGTACGTGAGTGCGGTGGCTCCCTGTTGCATGAAATCTGTGAGTAACCTGTCCTCTAGTGGGGATGAGTCTGGTACTTCACCGTCACGTGGTATCGCCTGCAGCAACGTGTGTTTGATTTGAGTGTATCTATATAGTTCGTTCGGGCCCAGCCCGTAGTGTTGTTGGAGTTTCTCGAATGTGATTACAGTGTCCGTCTCCCACATGTCCCCAACCGTGGAGATCCCAATAATGTCCCACTGTGCAAATCCCTTACTCTTCCGAGGTTGCCCTAGAGCCTTAGTGTCCCAGAGGGGGGTCAGTTTAGTAAATCCTCCCCTTCCATCCCAGCTTCGCCTGCGCTGCGTGCCATATCAGTGCCGTGTGTTTAGTGGGTCCCTTTAAACGCATGACCTGCCGCTTGTTATACAGTGGTGCTAGCATACCTTCTGTCCCCAGCTGTGCCCAGTCGGACCTGTAAGCAGGGTCGTCTCTCGGAGCATGGATCCACCGATTCACTAACTTGAGCTGTGCCGCCCAGTAGTATAGGTGTATATCCGGCAGGGCAATCCCTCCCTCGTACCAGCTCTTAGTTAACTTGTCATGTGCAATGCGTACTGAACCATTATTCCACAGTAAGGCGGACACCAGAGCCCGTATCTGTTTAAAATAACGCGGTGGGACAATGTAAGGTGTGTTTTCCAGGGCATACAAAAACCTTGGCAGCGCCATCATTTCGTACAATGCAGCGCGCCCTAGGAGGGTCAACGGCAGACTCGCCCAGTGTTTAACATCGGTGCGGAGGCGCTCCAAAGGGGGCTTCAGATTTCACTCAAAGAATTCTGGGGCGTTATCCGTGATCTGGATGCCCAAGTATTTAAAGGAGCTTGTGGTCAGTGAGAGTTGGCAGTTCAACGGTAGCGTCGGCCTCGGTTCCCTTAGCACGTAAATTACGGATTTGGCCCAGTTCAATGTGTATCCCGACGTTTTCCCATGCGCGTCGCATAGTGATAAGAGCGCTGGAATGCCCCTATCGGGATCTGTTAAATAAATCAGCATGTCATCGGCGTACAGGGATATACGATCTTCCCAACCCTCTTTCCAGTCTATCCCTCTCAGCAGTGGCGTTGTTCTAATCAGTATCGCTAGTGGTTCCAATACCAAGGCAAAGAGCAAGGGTGATAGGGGGCAGCCCTGCCGCGTCCCTCGTGCCAGCGGGAATGTCTGTGAGATGTGACCGTTTGTGGTGACCTGGGCCACAGGCTTGGCATAGAGGAGTCTGATCTGCGGAATTAGGCAGTTTCCCCTGTCCTGTGGCTTCAGTGCGTAACCTGGGCATATTACAGGACTCAGACCTTTCATACAAGTCTCATGTGAGTAAAGTAACAGCTAGGTGCTTCAGCGTACTGAAAGTTCTTCGGAAGGTCTTGGACCTCCTTCCCATGGATTCCAGGAAGACCACCGTCCACGCTTTAGTGACCCCCCATCTGGATTATGGGAATGCCCTGCTTCTAGGTTTGAGCAAAAAAGGACTTCACCAACTCCAGTGTGCTCAGAACGCCGCTCCGCGCCTTGTGCTCAAACTCCCTCGCAGAGCCTCAGGGAAATCCGCTTTGTCCAAACTTCACTGGCTCCCTATCAAGGAGCGTATTACATTTAAATCCCTCTGCTTCGCCCATCGAATTGCCCATGGCACTGGCCCGGGCTATTTACAAAGCCTTCTCACAATACATCGCCCCACTAGGAACCTGAGATCCTCTGGAATGATGATGTTCAAACTCCCTAAAATCACCAGAGCCAGGATGGGTGGTTGTTCGTTCAGATACCTGGCTGCCAAGTGTTGGAACGAGCTCCCGCTCGAGCTCCGGGTGGAGCCCTCCGAAATCAGATTTCGGGGAAAACTGAAAACCTTTCTCTTTCCACGTACCTAACCCTCTCTTCTTCTTATTTCCTTGTCTGGCTCACCCTTGCTCTTTCCTTTGAGTTACTTTGCAGTAGTTAGCGCGGGGACACACTGTTTTTGGGTAACCAGGCGCTTTATAAATGGTTTATTATTATTATTATTATTATTTGATCCAGGAAATAAATTTGGGGCCAAAGCCCATGCGGGCCAAGACAGCAAAGAGGTAGTCCCACTCCACTAGGTCAAACGCCATTTTGCCGTCCAGAGAGAGGATCACTGCTGCCTCTGAGAGGGTGTGCGCTCGTGCCACCACCCCGTGAACTCGCCGAAGATTGAGGGCCGTACTTCTGTGGGGCATGAAGCCAGATTGATCCGGGTGGATCAGCAATTGTAGATGGGTCATCATTCTGGCCGCCAGTAGTTTAGCTAGAATTTTCGCCTCCGCGTTAATAAGCGAAATGGGCCGATACGTAGAGCATTCCGCCGGTGGCTTTCCGGGTTTTGGTATAGCTACTATCGTGGCGGTGCGTTGGTCTAACGGAAGTTCCATTTTTCCCAGACTGTCGACATACATCGCTAACAGGGGTTTACTAAGGGTTCCTGACATAATTTTATACCATTCAATGGGTATCCCATTAGGGCTCATCGCTTTTCCGGAGTGGATCTCCTGTATTGCTCATTGTATTTCCTCTCCTGTCAGTTCTGCCTCTAGTTCCTGCGCCGCCTCCGGTGGAAGTGTGGGAATGTCTATGTTTTCAAGGGACACCCCTGCTGCCTGTGCTGTGACTTCTTGGTCTGGAGTGTAGACTGTCTGAAAATGTTCCGCCAAGGTGTGCACTATGGCCTCTGGGTGTGTCTGTAACTCCCGCCCTCGGTTGTATAGGTGTTGTATACCTCTAGTACTCCCTCCACGTTTGTCAAGCCATGCCAGCAATTTCCCTGCCTTGTCCCCGATATCATAAACCCTGTTCGCCGTGTTGGTTATACTGTCCCTGACCTGTGATTTAAGGTGATCGCTGTATTGTTGCTGACACAGTTTCAACGTGTGTGCAGTGTCTGTCGTAGGGTCCACCATATGTGCCGTATCTGCCGTTTGGAGTGCCAGTTCCAGGTCGGTGAGTGTTTGCCTGTACGTACGTTTGTGTCCCGAGACCGATGCAATCGCTCGGCCGCTCAGGACCGCCTTATATGCTTCCCACAAAATCGATGGGGAAGAGACCGACAATGTATTCTCTGCAAAGTAGTGCTTGGTCGCAGATACAAGGTCCTTTTTGATCTGGGGGACCAGGAGATAATTGGGGTACAGAGGGTAAATTCTTGCACGTTTTTTCTCTTTAATGGAAAGGGTGAGCAGCACAGGAGAGTGGTCGGAAATACCCCATGGCTGTATATCTACAGTGTCGATACCTCCCATCCCATCGCCCAGGAGCAAAAAATAGTCCAGTCTGGACAGGCTACGATGTACCGGAGAGTGATATGTGTATTGCTTCGCCGTTGGGTGAGTATGGCGCCAGGCGTCTATTAGTCCCAAAGCCTCCATAAACCCCGGTAAGGCAGAGGAACCCAATGTACGTGGTCTGATGGGAAATGTGTCTAGTGTAGGATCCACAATAGCGTTAAGGTCTCCCCCTATAATTGTGTCAGCCGTTGGTAGGTGTAGCAAAAACTCTCCCAGTGCCGGCAATGCCACAGAGTGAAGTGCTGGGGGGATGTATACGGACACCACATTCAGGAGTCTGCCCTCCCATTGCCCATGTATAGCCGCGAAGCGGCCCTGATCATCCACCTTGTGCTGTAGAACTATGAAGGGGGAGTTACTCTTCACCATGATACCCGTTCCCCTAGATCCCGTTGTAAACTCTGCGTGTGTAACCATTTTGTACCCTCGTCTATCGAGTGCACGGCAAGCCTTCCCGGTGAGATGCGTCTCTTGTAGCAACACTAGTGTGGGTCCCTGACGTTTAATTGCTTGCAGAACTAACCCCCTCTTAATCTTGTCCCCTAAACCTCTAACATTCCATGTCAGTATGCATAGGGGGGGGCACCGCTGCCAACCGCGGAGGTGCCTCAGTGGTTTCAGTGGTTTCTGTGTGTGACTGGGAAGTCATCATGTGGTCTCATGAGTGCGACTAGTCTTCGCAGTCGCAGCGGCGTCCACAGTGTGGTGCAGCACGTGGTGTCACACACGTGAGGTGGGACACGGTGCAGTACAGTGTGTGTATCTAAGTCTCGAACTAACAAAACCAAAACTAAAACTCCCCCCTCATCCCCCCTCCCTGCTTCCCTGCTCCACGGACATAACACCGCCCGCTTCCCCAACTGTGCAGAGTGCTTAACCCCACCCCACAACACCTTACTTGCTCGTCCCCGAGCATCAGCAGCTCAGTCCATCGTGTTCGCCTTCACCCAGCCATGTGTCCAAAGGGCATAGTGCCCGATCGCTTAGTCGCCTCACAGTTATTCGTTGTTGTCGTGGAGAGATAAGTGGCCCGGTGAGTGTCCTCTCTTCTCCGATCCTGTCTCAGACGTCTGTTCTAGAGGCGGCGGTCCTTCCCGATGCTGCTCATCTCGTGTCTCTGCCTGCTGATTACGACGGCCTTTGTTTGATTTGCGGGGCCCCTCTACTAATCTCCATCCGTCGAGCCAGTCCTGCGCAATCTCCGGTGTGTCAAAAATCCATGTTTTCCCGTCTGCCACAATTCGTAACTTCGCTGGGAACAGCATGGAGTACGGCAGCTCCTGCGCTCGAAGCGCTTTTTTCACCTCAGAGAAGGTTTTACGGCGTCTGGCCACCTCTGCCGTGTAATCCGGAAAGAAGGCCACTGTGGAGTTCTGAAGTTTGATCGGTGGCAATACCCTTGCAGCCTGCAATATCGCATCTCTGTCCCGGAAGTTGAATAGCCGGGCTAAGACCGGTCGTGGTGCGGCGCCTGGTTTCGGCGTCCCCCAGGCACTCTGTGTGCTCGCTCCACCGAGAAGAAATGGGAGAGTCCTTTGGGCTGTAGTTTGTTTTGTATGAGGTCCTCCACATAGAGATCCATCGCTCTCTTGCCCTCCGTTTCCGGAATACCAAGGATCCAAACGTTATTTCTTCGCGAACGTCCTTCCTGGTCGTCCAGCTTCGCCTGTAGTTGTTTGGTGACCGCCTCCATGCGTTCCATTGCGACCTGTAGTTCCGAAGTGTCCTCCACCAGTGATTTTGTCACAACCTCCACCTGCGCCACCCGTTCAGACATTCTGCGGAAGTCGGCGCGCAGCAGGTTGACATCAGTTGATATAGTCCCAACCGTTGTCTGGACATTAGAGAGGGTTTTCATAATGTCTTCCAATGTTACGGATTTAGTCCCCTCCGCATCTTGTCCTTTGCCACAGAAGTGCGACCACCGGCTGCCGCGTGATTGTCCCTTTTGTCATATGCATATTTGTCGAGTTTCGCCTGCGTAGACATGTTCCTGGGTCCCCTTCCCGCCATGACGGTCGGCTAGATCTGGTCGCAGGAGTAGATGTGTGGCACTGGCGTTGGATGTCGCGGCACTTTGTCCCCGGCTGTACCACCGTTGTATAGTCACTGAGCGTGGCAGTCTGGTGGTCTTCTGGCGCTGCGGTCGCCAATGATATGCTGGATGGCGGCACCCAGTTCCCTCTTATGGCGCGTTTCTGTGTTCGATCATCGCAATGCCCTCTGCCTGGTACCTTCCGCCTCACAGGGCCTTCTGTCCCTATCCCAGTCTGTGGCGGGGTATCACAGTGGGCCCACCGCCCCTAGTACCGCAGATGGGTCAGGATGTCGCCTCACCATGGTGCCACTGTGCGCACCACGCTTCTTTATGGCGTCGACTCACCAGAAGATCGGTATGTAGTCAGGCCTTACAGGCACCCGCCTCTCAGGATTCCCAGGTGGTGCCCCGGCAATCCTGGCTGACATTCACCCCACCAGTTTCTCGATGGCTTGCAGAGTCAAAGGCGGCGTACTGTTGTTTCTGCTCCTCACGCTTCAGGTGCGACAGACCCTCCGCTCCTCCTCTCAGGGCTCCGCCGATAGCGAGGGCTAAGTATGTGGCTCGCTACCAAGCCTGCAAGCCCCAGTGCCCTTATCTGATCCTGGGCGCCACCGTTGATATCCCCCGCCTCCGCACCTGACTGTTTTCGACTCACCGCAGCCCCGGTGGGTCAGGTTGGGCGGCGAGGGGTTCCGATTGTGTTCTCCCTTCTGCCGGTGTCCAGATTGCGGGTCGTCCCTCGATTTCCGCGGCGGACCGGGCAATCCTCGAGTCTGGCCGCCGACCAGCCCTCACTTCCGCCCGGGTTCACCACCAATTGAGACCGGTGCTGCGACGGCAGCCGCAGGCCACTCCTCGTCACTCCGTGTCCGGAGCAGTTCCCGGCGTCGGATTTCGCTCACGAGTCGCTCGCTCGTTGCCGTTTGGACCCAGGTCTTGAGTTCTGCCCCCTCGGGTGGCGATATGTCGGATTAATGGTCCGGATTTATGGGACGAGCCTCAGTGCTCCGGGAGCTCTTTCTTTAAGCAGCCGCCATACTTGGCCGCTAGCCACGCCCCTCCCGTGAGCCATTTTTTGATGAAGAAAGTTACTTTCAGGATAATGATTTGGTGCATGCAGTTGACACTAGTGGTCGAGCATATGAGGTGAAGGACTGTTGTCCGGTTGAAAAAGAAGAGATTGTGCCTAGAAATACAGAAGAGGTTTTAGCTGATGAAGTTTTAGGGAGATGTCCTAAGGCTCCAGTGTGTACATGGAATTGTAGTAGTATTTGTAGTGTGCGACAGGATTCAATTGATTTGTTTCGCACTTTCTTACGGACATATACTAAGAAAAGTGTGAAACAAAGAGTTAGATCCTTGTAGAGTGAGAGAAAAAACAGGTTTGCAAGGGCATTCACTGGCTTGTCTTTCAGGAAAAGTATGTCAGAGTGTTTTTCACCATTTTAGGATGTTAGCAGTGCATCACAATAAAGTGAGGAAATTAGTGAGAAGGTTGTATTATGCAAAAAGTCCAGCACTTAAACTAAAACAGTTAAACAGTGCTCTTTTGCATGGAACTGAATTAGATGTCAAAAACATTTGTGATGAAATTGAGTTTTGTTACTTTGGTGAAAAAGAGGTCAGTGCAGAAATTGATACAGTAATAGAAGGTAATGTAGAAGAGAATGTAGAGATTTTAAGTACAGAAAATTTGAAAATGAAATTACAAAGTTTAAGGTCAATTCAAGTGAAAGGCCTAATTTTTCTTGTGTGTGTTGTCAACGAACTCATTATAAGCATCAGACTAGATTAGTTGATTTATATGTAAAAAGCGAAAAGATAAATAATAATGAGTGGAAGGATTTTGCAACTTATTTGTTGGTTGAAAATTGTTTTGATTTGGGCTCTGATCAACGTATTTGTAAATATTGCTATAATAAATTAAATGAAAACAGAATGCTTGCTAGAGCTGTTCATAATAATCTGGAGTTGGTAGACATTCCTTCTGAATTGATGGATTTAAATAACTATGAGTCTATTCTGATTCAATGTGTGCATCCTTTTCAGGCTATTGTTCGCATGGAGCCTAAGACTGAGAAATTGCCTCCTTCAGATTTACAGAGAGGATTAAATGGAAGAGTTGTTTATTTGCCTCTAGATTTTAAGAAAAATATTGATACAATTGGTGTCGAAAAAGTAGAAGAGGAACCTCTGGTTATTCTAGTTAATGGTGTTCCGACAAAAAGTAAGAAAATCTGGCAAGAATTAGTGGATGTTAGGAAAGTCAAAAAGGCAATGTTGTATTTGGTAAAAAATAATCAGTACTATAAAAATGTGTATGTGGGAGAAGAGGAAACAACTGTACAAGACGACACTGATGTCTCTGCTGGGCAAATAGAAAAAGTTGATGTCTCTAGAAGTGAAGAAATTTATGAACATTATAGTGTTCATCCATTGCATTCCAAAGAATTAATGGGGAATGCTATTGACTTGTTTCAGATGAAAAAAGCCGAAGGAAGTCCCATTAGTGTATGGGAAGAAAGTTTGGAAGCTCGTTTTTTTCCACAGTTATTTCCAACAGGTGAAGGTGGTCGATATGACGACCGACCTGTTCAAATTCCTGCATCTGAATACCGGACTTCAAGATTATATGCAGAAGATCCAAGGTTTCGTCAATGCATTCCATATTTGTTCCATCTACTGTTTGAGAGTGACTTGTCTGGACTTTCCTATGCAGTAAACCATATACTGAAAAGTGGAACACATCTACAAAATGTTTCGGCAAGGGATTTTATGGATAAAGTGAAACTGCACGACAGTGTTTTGGAATCTCAGCTAATTAATCTCATGGCATGTCAGCGTGGTACTAACGAGTATTGGTACCGTCGTCATGGGGAATTAAAATGTATGCTAAGAAACTTAGGAACTCCTACATGGTTCCTCACTCTTAGCTGTGCTGAGTATGCTTGGGAAGACTTACTTGAATTTCTACGAGAGGCAAATAAAAACATTGAAAATATTGAATAATGGATCCAGTTAATGTATGCAGGTTTTTCAATCATAGGTTTGAAGCTATGATGTCTTTTATTACAAACAAAAAAAATCCTCCGCTTGGAGAGGTTTTGGATTTCTTTTGGAGAAAGGAGTATCAAGCGAGAGGTGCTCCTCACATACATATGTTGTTGTGGATTAAAGATGCACCCAAATTTGGAACAGATTCGGATGAGACAGTGATGAAGCTTCATTGAAGAGTATTCAACATCTGCTGTTCCGAAAACTACCGAAGAAAACAGTTTAAGGCAACAAGTTTTACGCTTTCAATCCCATCGTTGTGGAAAGTACTGTCGTCAAAAATTCAGAAACAAGGACAAGTTCTACACAAAATGTCGTTTCGGGTTTCCACGACCAGTGATTTCTAAAGGAAGAGTAAATAATTTGATGTCTTCTCTGCGACATACTGTGATGAGGAAATCACCAAAAAATACATACAATTTAAAAAGAAACGAGCGAGCGCTGTTGGGGAAGCAGCAAACAGGGAGCAGAAACGCCCTGGGGAGGACCTGCCACAAAACCCTTTCGCCGTGAGGGGAACGGCCGTAGACACACTGACTCCAGCGCCAGCACCCTGACCGCCGCGAGGGCAAGGGACTACATCCCCCAGGTGCCCCGGCGGTCGGGTGACGTCAGCGGAGCGCCCGGAGGCGCGGGGTAAAGACAGGAGAACCTCTCGCACCGCGAGTCGCGCGCCGGGCGAAGCCCGGGCAAAGGGAGGGCCCTCTACGGCCCTCATCGGACATAGGAGGACGGGGATGGGCCACCCCCCTTGCTTGTTTTGAGGTAAACTATTGACCTGTATGTCTGTGGTCATGCCTAAGCCCAAATCAGGGGATATGCCTAATAACATCCCGGATGACATATTTGCACATTCTCCATCTAGTTTTTCATGGCTGGATGATCTTAACAGTCTGTGCAAGGTTAAGTATGTTCCAGCAGTACTCTCCCCCACGCCAAAATGCCGCAGCTCATTACCATATCCAAGGGAGCTGAAATCTCTTCCTGATACAAAACTCCTACCTCCTAGGGATACGCTTGCCAAAAAGAAGATTGGTGGGAACAAAGACAAGGGGAGTGCCACGATATCCCAAACACCTCATAAATCTTCTCCAAGTCTAATTCCACCTTTAACCAATTCTCCTTATACTATGCCAACTGGTGTCAATCCGTAGGAAATATCACCATCTTCCCATCAAGTCCTTCTGTCTATGGTCGAGCATTTGCTTAAATCTTTAATACACCCCTTGATGGACAAAATCACTACGCTGGGGAAAAAGCTCACGGCGTTGGAGAACTCCATTGAATCTCTCCTGAAACCCTCAGCCCACGCCGTAACAACTCATTGCTCGCCGACAACCGCCCATTCAAACTTACCTAACTTGACTACTTCTTATGAAGCGGCGCCAATTCAATTGCCAACCTCCACCTCCTCATTGCCTATCAACCCCAAAGTCCCCCTGAAATTGACAACCCCACGTCACGTTCCATCTAAATATGTACGTACCACCCACATACATTTACCTCCTGAAGCAGCGCCTTTTGTCATTGTTCTTTCAGGAGTCCCTGAACTAACAGAAGGCAAAGCTGAGAGACATCACAAACTTATGAACAAGGTCAAGTTCTGGTTATCAAAAAACAGACCTCTACCCTGTCACCTGGATGGCCGAATAATAAGTGTCCGGAGGGTGGGATGGCTTGGACCTCTTAAAAAAGACATCTTGGGGGATTTGATCCTGATACGCTTCAGGAGCAGACTCATTGTGCCATACATGCAGACGTGGCTACCCCAAAATGGAAATGGACTTATTTCTACCTGGAATCTACATGATTTTTACCCTTATATGTCCCACATGCTTTCCCCTAGTTCCCGGGGCATTGATAACATTCCGGGGGGTACAGGAACCCACTTAAGTAATTGTAGTAGCTTTCCAGTGGCTTTTAATTGTCCCAAACCATTGTACAATAGTTTTTTTGTGTCATAATTACTAAATCTTGTAAATTACTGTGCCCTACAACGTCGCCTAAAGGTTGTGTAAAGTATGTTTAATCCATTAACTGTGCAACCTAAAGCTATTAGGAGATTTATTTAAATATGTTTTAAATGTATTTTAGTATCTGTATGTATGCTTTTATGATTTTAAACTTAAAATCGAATAAAGCTTCTGAAACTGAAACTAAAAAAGAAACGAAGAGTCCAAGTACATCAACGACTACAACCCAGTGATTTTGTCCATGTGGAATGCTAACATGGATATTCAGTTCGTTGCTGACAACTCTATTGCTGTGGCTCGATATGTGACGTCTTACATCACAAAAAAAGAAAAGACAGAACTGAAGGAAATGTGGGAGGAAATTTCACATGAAAAGAGTATAAGTAAAAAATTATACAGTTTCAGTCTGAAGATGTTGTCGCATCGAGAAATTTGACAATATAAATGTTCTGATCAGTTGTCATCAGCAAGTCTATATGCCAAATCTAGATCCATCATTTGGGTGAGTCTAGGTCTTGCTGCAACACGAAACCGAGTTTTGAAATCTGTACAAGAAATAGAGTATTTGGCGGAGAAAGAACCAGACAGTACAGATATTTTGAAGACAAACATGTTGGATACATACTATCCAAATAGAAGTACTCACCTTGAGAATGTTTGTCTCTATGAAGTTCTGCAAACCTATATTTTTAAAAAGAACGTCACAGAAGACATCAATAAAGGTGTATATGCTGTAATTGGTTGTGAAGGCTGAAACAAAGAAAAGGCCATTTGATTAATCATCGAAAATTTAGTTGTGATTCTCCAGACAAAAGGGAATTTTATTACTTAGCTCTTTTGCAACTCTTTAAGCCTTGGCGTACAGAAGAGGAACTACTTGGAGATTTTCTTACTTATGAAGATTCGTTCAATGCAACCAAGGATACGATAGAATGTCCTGTTTTTTCAAATTATCTGCAAATGTTGAACGAGGAAATACAGCAAGAAGCTACAATTGCAGCAGAGATTGCTAGAGACAGTTCTCAAGATAGTCAGAGTTCTGCTTCATTGAGTCAGGATCCACTAGGAGGACCAATTATACAAAATGAAGCTGCTACTGCCATGGATGAAGTTGAAAGAGCCATGGAACAAGCTCAGGAGGATGGAGTTGACTTAGAAGATTTGGAAAAAGAACTAAACGTTGAGCAGAGACAAATATATTACGACGTCACAGAACACATTGAGCATGGTTTATCTCATAAGAAAAAAGAGTGCTCATGTACATCATTTGTACCTGTCCGACTATATGTGAGTGGAGAAGCAGGAACTGGGAAAAGTTTCCTGATTAAAGCGATTGCAACATATTTGCAGAAAACAACGGAGTCATCGCTCTCTTGTGCTGTTACTGCTCCAACTGGGTTGGCAGCACACAACATTAAAGGGATTACTTTACATCGCTTATTGATGCTGCCAGTGGAGCATGATAACAAATTACAATACCACAAGCTATCTGGAGAAGCTTGTTGTGAAGTTTCAAGAGTCCTAAAGAAAATGAAACTTCTTATCATTGATGAAGTAAGCATGGTATCAAATGTAATGCTTGCTTTTGTGCATTTAAGAATGCAAGAAATTCTTAAAACAGACTATGATGTGTTATTTGGAGGCAAACACATCATTGTTTTTGGAGATCTACTGCAACTAACTCCAGTGAAAGGACAGCCAGTGTTTAAAATGCTTACGCATGAAGATACCAGGAAGTGCTTAGGAAGCATTGGAAATGTTACCATATGGTTAAATTTCAAATATGCAGAACTGCTTCAAAATATGCGACAGGCAAAGGATGAAGATTATAAAAATATTCTACAAGATGTAAGAATTGGAAAACTAACTGAGCATCGCAAAGAAGCTTTACATGGACGATTAATTTCAGATTTGTTTCCAAATGAAAATATTCTCCCAGAGAAGACAATTCCTGAAAACAAATCTGTCATATGCTTGATGCCAACTCTGCAAGAATGTTCAATCTTCAATAACAAAATGTTAAAGTTGGAAAATCAAGAGATTGTAAAACTGGAAGCTATTGATAAAATTGAACATGAAGGAGCAACTATTATTTTGTCAGAAAAGTTGAAATCAAAATTGGATTCTTTAGAGAAGACAATATCTAAAACTGCTGGTATGGAAAAGACTCTGTATGCATCTTTAAATTGTCGTATAATTTTACGACGTAATTTACATGTGGAAAGAGGTTTAGTAAATGGAGCAATGGGTCATGTTGTGGATTTTGTGAATTACCGAAATAGAGATGGAATTGAACTTATACAAATTAATTTTGATGGTATTGAAGAAGTACAACAAATCAGTCGTTGTTCTGCCCGATTTTTGCTAGTGAAAGATTTATATGTCCGTAGAAAACAGTTTCCTGTTTCTTTGGCATATGCAGTGACTATTCATAAATCTCAAGGTTTAAGTGTTGATAGTGCTTTGGTTAATATTGGAAATTCTGTGTTCAAGGAGGGTATGGCATATGTTGCTTTATCTCGAGTCAAAACTTTATCAGGATTGTACTTGCTTGATTTTGATGAGACAAAGATTAATCCAGATCTAAATTGTGTAAAGGAATATAATAGGTTAAGAAGAGAGTATGCTCCAAATTAACCTCAATATCCTCTATTTGAAAAGCGTGTGGGAGGCCGAAAAAGAAGAAATGAGAAAAATTGTAGTGAAGTTGTAGCAAAAAGAAAAAAGCTAAATAAACCAGTAATTGTAAGCAGAAACGAAATGGATTCAGATAAAGATGTTGTTGGATTTCAGTTTGAAAACAGTTCTGGTGTCAACTGCTATGCTAATGTAGTGGTTAACGTTGTTTTTTTTCTCCAACAGATTGCTGAAAATCGTGATCAAACATTTTGCTGTTTATTAAATTCTGTGTTTGACAAATGTAGCAGTGATAGAACAAAAATACAAAGTGTTTCTGAAATTCGAAATGTTTTAGACATATGTTCTGGTCAAACACAATTTTCACAGAATATTCAGCAAGATTGTCAGGAATTTCTAATTTATATGCTGGTTGTTTTACAAGATGAAGGTGTAGATGTAGAAAATCTTTTTGGCCTTTCTTATAAATGGCAGCATGACTGCGACAATTGCTCCTTTTCAAGTAGTACTACAATAAACACTGAAAGATTTATATATTTGACTTTACCAGACTGCAAATCAGTGCCATTTAATAATCTAGTTAGACAAGCAAATCAAAGCATGGTCTGTACTCAATGTAAATCTGCAATGCTATCAACATTATTCATACAAAGATATGGACAGTATGTAATTTTAATGTTCCAACGATGTAGACCTGATGGAACTAAATTGACAACTTTAATAAAAAAATGTGTGGCTTCCCAGTTATCAATTTCAGGAAGAACCTTTACAACTGCAGCAATTATTTACCATGATGGTCCTTCAACAACATCTGGACATTACACAGCTTATTTAAAATGTCAAAAAGGCTTGAATCACTGTAATAATACTCAATTGACTTTCAAACAACGTTTGCCTTCTGACTTAAAAAATTCTTACCTAGTGTTCTTACAACCGAAATTTTAGGGAAGGGTAATTGGCCTATGAAGATTGCAGCAGTTAATATAACTTAGTTTGTTGTTCAAAATTACTTTCTGAATGAGAGTGATGAAGATAATAAAAAACATGTTCTGAATGAGAGTGATGAAGATAATAAAAAACATGTAGTTCTCATAGAGATAGTATATGTATATCATATAGTGTGTGCTGTGAGTATTATACAAAATATTTATAAAAAGTAAGCTACAGGTGGACAAAAAAACCTTGTTTCATAATGTAAAAGATGTTGGAGCTTTTCTTTCAGAAAGTCGGGTAAATGAGAAATTAAGAATACTCTGGACTAATTTCCATAGAAAAGGATTTTCCATATACTATTTGGCCTCGTGGAAAAGTGGATGGATCAAAAGTGAGTTTAGATATGTTTTTTCAAAATTTTACATTATTTAAGAAAAGATTTTATGGGTTTTTTAAACACAATCATTTTGATTGTGTTTTTTTTTTGCCCGCTGTTATATGATGAGTACTATTGAAGTCACTGTTTTAAGTGAAATTCAATATATTCTGAGAACAGCAAAAATAAACCATGTAACATGTTGTTGAAATTATTTTGTATTTTCTATTATTAAATATATATTATTTTCCCATTCTCTATTGCTCACTTACCTATTTCCACCTTCTATCACTCCTCTTAACTCACCCTCACTGTCCTTTTTTCACTCTCCCTCACCTCCCTTCCCTTATTCCACTTTCCTTACTTATTCTCATTAACCACTCCTTCACGGCCCTTTCCCTCTCTCCCATACACTACTTCCCAGCTGTCAGTCACTCTACTTCACTCCCCTTTCCCTTGTTTCCTTTCTTTGTTCCCTCAATAATTCCCCTTCTCTCACTCACCTTATTACACTTCACTCACTCCTTCTCTCACTTCCTCTGTCCTCTCACATCCTCATTCCCTTTCCCTCACTCCCCGTCTCTTATCTTCAGTCTCTCGATCCTCTCACTCTCTCACTCCTCTTCCGTCATGCTTACTCCCTAAAACTCACCCACACTCCCTTACTTACCTTTGTTTGCTCTTTTACTCAGTTCCTTTCTGCCACTCTTTCCTACACTACCTCTATGTTCTCACTCCTTCACTTCCTTTGTCTCAAGCTCACTTGCTTTTCTCCTCTCTCTAGCTTCCCTTTTTCCTCAACCTCACTGCCCTTCACTCACCCTCCCTCACCCTTGTTCCCTTACTCCGGTTCCCTCAGTTATCCTCATTCATCATCCTTAACTCCCCTTCCTCTTTCTCTCCTCACGCACTCACCTTTTCCCAGTCCCTTTGCTTTACTTCTCTTCCCTTTCTTTTCTTCCTTTGCTCTCTCAGTCATTCTCCTTCCCTTACTCACCTTACTGCCCTTTACTCACTCTTTCTCTCACTCCCTCTGTTCTCTCATATTCTCACTTGTCTTCCCTCACTCCCTCTCTGTTACCTTCACTCCCATTGTCTCCTCACTGTCTTACGACCCTACATTCACCCTCACTCACCTTCCATGCCTCTTTGTCATTAATCCACCGTTATTCACTCCTGCTTCTCTGTCACTCACTCCCCTTTTTTTACTCCCCTTTCTTCCTTTAGTTTTCCTAATGCACATTCCTTTAGTATCTTACTCACCTTCACTTCATTTCTCTCTTCTGCTCTTCTTCTCTGTCACTGAATGTATTCATGTCATTATCCTTTTAGTAAATTGTTCTTCCTCTATTTCTTTTTAACTCTCTCTGACCTTCACCATTCCTTTGTTTTCCTTTCTGAGTCCTTCACTCCTACTTCATCTCTTACTAACCCTTTATGACTTTTAATCTCCTACGTTGTCTCTTGTATTGTGAAATATATATTATAAATATTATAACTTACTTTTTTTTTCTCTTTCACAGATATTAAATTTACTGAAAATATGTAATTAAGTTCACATTACTTATAAGGTAAGTTTGATGTACAAAATTTACTTTCTCAACACTCTTTTCCTTAATCTCACTACTCTTCTCTCATGCTCCCACACCTCTGTTCCCTTATTGCGGTTGCCTCACTTATTCTGAATCCCCACGTTTACTCCCCTTTTCCTCACTCCTCTCTCACACTCACCTTCTTTCAGACCTTCTCCTTTACTTTCTTTCCTCTCTCTTCCCTTCTTTCGCTCCTTCACTCTTTTCCCTTCCTTTACTCTTCTTACTCCACTTCAATAACTCCTTCTGTTTCTTCCTCTGTCCTCTTTCTTCTACAGTCCCCTTCCCTCAATCTCTGTTAGCCTCATTCTCTCCGTCCCCTTAGTCTCTCACTCCTCTTTTGTCACGCTCACTGCCTATAACTCAGCCATACTCCTACACTCACCTTCTTTCAGACCTTCTCCTTTACTTTCCTTCCTGTCTCTTCCCTTCTTTCGCTCCTTCACACTTTTCCCTTCCCTTACTCTCCTAACTCCATTTCACTAACTCCTTCTCTTACTCCCTCTGTGCTCTTACTTCTACACTCCCCTTCCTTCATTCTTTCTCTGTTTTTTTTTTTTTTAAACTTTATTTTTATTTCTTGGTGGCGAGTAAAATAAAGAGGCACAAATCATACAGGCAACAAGGCAGCGAACACAAACGGACCAGGAAGGTCAGATCCAAAAGGAGGTACACAGCCAGATACGGCCCACATCCCGGAGGCAGGGCGGCAACTCACGACACCTGTGAAACAATGAAAGGGATTTGCTCTCGTGCTCCCAGAATCCCCTGGTCAATATCAACTTCTTCGCCAATTCTCTTAGATGACGCTCCACCAGTCCAAACAAAAACAGAACAAGAACAAGAACCCCATGAACGGCATTCGTGGCATTGATGCAATCACATAAGGAGATATAGGCAAGGGCCCACTACAGAGCGAACCTCATAATAGAACGTGGTCGATGGTAATCACAGTGATAAACAAGTGTACGCAACAAGGAAGATCGGCATGACTCAGGGTACTACTACATCACCTCAAGACACTACACCCCAGAACCCTCCCCACCAACATCAGACTCCGAGGAAGCGGAGGAAAACAGCTCCGCGCTGGTAGCGTCAGAGTCAACCTCCTCCATCCCCTCGATACACATAGCCCTCCAAGCGAGTAAGTCATCCTGGAGCTTCTCATCCCTTCGCGTGCTCTGCATATGTGACTCCTCCGCTAAGGCCCATTCCCTAGCGTCCCGTAACCAACTGGAGAGTTCAGGCGCCCTCTGCCCCATCCAAGTAATGGCCACCCGCCTTCTCGCTAGAACCAACAGGAGTTGCAGTAGTTTGTAGGCCAGACCCCTCTTCCTGGGTTTTGGCACTAGCGCCAGCAAACAGTGAATCGGTTCCAGTTGGATCACAAGGTGCGTAATCCGGGTAATGTGCGCCACCACCTCGACCCAAAAGTCATGTACTAAGGGGCATTCCCAGGCCAGGTGAAGGAAACCCGCCCGTTCAGCATTACACCTCGGGCAAGTATGGCTCCTGTCCGAGGAGATACGGTGGAGGGAGGCAGGTGTCATATATGTGCGATGGAGAAAGTTAAAATGTATCAATTTAAAACGCGCATTACAAGAGACCTTACGAGTCAACATCCCTATCCGCTTCCTCTGGGCCGGATCCAACTCAATCCCCAGGTCCGCCTCCCAAGCCCTCCAAGCAGGCAACAACGGGGGAGTCGAGTCCCTGCGCATCGCTGAGTAAAGAAGGGAAACCAGTCTCCTACCTCTGCCACAGGACAAGATGATGTCCAAGGTATTAGTGAGCTCGGGCGCCTCCGGAAATTGGGGCCACGTCGTCCTAGCTACATCCCGGAGACAACCATAATGCAGGTATTGGCCCTCACGCAAACCAAATGAGTCCGCTGCTCTCTCAAATGACACAAACGAGTCGTCCGGATAGAGATCCGCAAGTGTCTCGCAACCGCCCACGCGCCACTCCCGGAAAGACATATTCGCCTCCATCTCGAGTATTGGGGCCAGGATCCAAAGGGAGAGATCCCTATGGAACGGCGCACGGCGCAAAACGCGTTCAACGAAGCGCTGCCATATGCGGGCCGTATGCCTGACGACATAGGGCAGCGCGTCGTCGGCGCCCCGACCCTGCATGAGAGCTTGCTGTAGCACCCTGTCCGAAGCCACTCCCGTCAACAAGGCCAACTCCCAGTTCTCAGTGTCAGCAAACCATCTGGCTGCCGGGAGAAGTTGTGCAGCATAATAGTATAAGTCAAATCTCGGGGCCTCAAGGCCTCCCGCATCCCAACACTGCGTCACCGTGCGCAACGCAACTCTGCTGCGACCACCCGCCCAGAGAAGAGAGGTAAGGAGCGAATTTAGTGTGCGAAACACCCGGGGGGGCAACGGGCAGAGGGTATTCTGCAGCACATACAGAACTCTAGGGAGCATCACCATCTTAGCAACCGCTAGACGGCCCATAAGGGAGAGAGGGAGCGTGTTCCAGAATACAACGGACTTGCGGAGGGCCACAAGAATCCTATCCATGTTATGGGTCAAGAGAGCCTCATCAGAGGCGGCCACCTGTATACCCAGGTACCGGAACGCCAAACGTTCACACCGGAGGCCCGCACAGTGAGAATCCGTCAGCGGGACGAGAACATCAGGAGTCAGTGGGAACACTAGGGACTTAGTAACATTTATGCGCAGGCCCGAGGCCGCACCAAAGCGGTCCAAGAGGCGCAACAGAGCGGGGAGGGCCTCCACCGGAGAGGTCAGGTAGAAAAGCGCATCATCGGCGTAAAGGGAGATGACATTAGTAGTACCTCCCACCACAATACCCCAGTCATGTAACTCCTTACGGGCTGATATGGCCAGGGGCTCAATTGCGAGGGCAAATAGAAGGGGGGACAACGGGCAGCCCTGTCGGGTACCCCTCCCCAACGTCCACTCATCAGAGCGGGCTGAACCCAGACGCACCTTGGCCCGGGGCGTGCTATATAAGATCCGTATCCATTTTCGAAAGCCGGGACCAAATCCCATCTTGAGAAGGACATGCATGAGGTAACCCCAATGCACTGTATCAAAGGCCTTAGCCAGGTCAACGGAGACCAGCACATGGGGAGAGTCTCGCCCCCGGACTTCGTGCAATACGTGGTTCAGGCGGCGTAGGTTCATTGCCGTATTACGACCAGGGACAAAGCCACATTGGTCTGGATGGACGAGCCGAGCTACGTGCGGGGCAAGGCGACTGGCCAACAGCTTGGTCAGTATCTTCGCGTCCGAGTTAATCAAAGTGATAGGACGATACGAAGCGGGGTCTGTGCTGTCACCCCCCGGCTTCAGTATCATGCAAACTTCACCCTGATTCAAGGTGGGCGGGAGGTCACCCGTGCGGAAGGCTTCGTTGTACACCTGCAAAAGGAGGGGGGATAGGATGGGGCCGAACGTATGATAAAATTCTGCAGGGAATCCATCACCGCCAGGGGTCTTGGCTCGTGGGAGGGCGGCAATCGCCGCAGAAATTTCACCGAGCGTCAGTTTGACATCAAGGTCTTTTGCCGCCGCCTCTGGGAGGGTCGGCAATCCAATGTCCTCGAGGTAGGGGTGGTAGACCTCCTCAGATATAGTTCGGTCGGGCTCATAGACAGCCCGCAGGTGGTCCCGCAGAACTGTGAGTATAGCCGCTTCCGATTGGATCATATCACCATTGGGCGCCCGCAGGGCTACTATACGCTCAGCTGTGAACTCCCGGCGTAGTATCCAGGCCAACAAGCGGCCAGATTTATCCCCCTCTCGATGCAGTCTCTGTCTATATTGGCCCAGCGTAAAGCGATCGAGCCTCGTGAGGATATCATGGATCGACTCAAGGGCCAGGCCCTCCACGCGTTGACCCGAGACGTCCGGGTCAGGGCGGGCCTGGACGCGCAAGAGCTCAGCCTCCGCAGCCTGTAAGTCCAAGAGTAGTTGTTTCCTGACCCCGTATGTCAGGCCCATGCACGCACCGCGGACGACCGCCTTCAGTGCCTCCCACTTAGTGGAGCAAGACAAGTCACTCCCCGCCCAGTTAAGTTCCAGGTAATCGGAGAGGGTCGCAGCCACATGATCCCTGGCCCCGTGATCCTGGACCAGATCAGTAGGCAGTCTCCACGAGCGGGGACGTTCCATCCGGTCAGGCCATAGCGCCACGCACGTGACCGGAGCATGATCCGAGAGGTATCGGGCCTGGTGTGTGACCGTCAACGTGAGAGAGGGGGGGAGATTGGCCGCCAACACTCTATCCAGCCTACTATGAGTGCCATGGGTTGGGGAATAACAAGTGTAAAGTTTCTGCGTGGGGTGACACGCACGCCAAACATCGATCGCCCCTATATTATGCATCACGTCCCGCAGACCCGCCGTCATACGAGGCTTAGTCCCCGCCCGAGGTGGATCCCGGTCCAGTTCATGATGTAGCACACAGTTAAAGTCCCCGCACCAAAGAAGGGGTGTGTCCAGACCAGGAGCCACTAGGTCCTGCATCCGGGAGAAAAATGCCGGGTCATCAACGTTCGGCGCGTACGTATTAAAGACCAGAAGGACCTTATCGTCCAACCTAAGTTTCGCCAATATGTACCTGCCTTCCACATCCGCATCAATATATTGGACAGCGCATGGAACCCCAGGGGCCACCCAGATTAGGACTCCCCTAGCGTACGTAGAGTAGGAGGAGTGGAATAGCTGGCCTCTCCATTTTTTGGCCAGTCGCTGCGCCCCATCATCATCCAAGTGGGTCTCCTGTAAACAAGCAACCGAAATCCCATGGCGTTTGAGGAAGGTGAGGACCCTGTGTCTCTTAGTGCACGTACCCAGGCCACGCACATTCCACGTTAAGAATTTAAACCCCATGACCACAATTCATGCCCAGCCGGGCAGCAGTATACACACAGCCTAGGCTGTCGCCAGCAGGCCCATGCTACAAATAAGTTCAAAAATGCATCACACAACGCAAGCGCCCCGCCAATCAGAAGCAACATGCGCCAAATGCCAGTGTCATCATTAGCACCCCGCCCCCCAACAACCCCAAAACATGAAACTTTTGCAAGAACACCCTCCTCCCCACCACCCACGAGCAATAGGATAGCAACAACCAAAAACGCCACCCCGCCCTTCCCCCGCCAGTGCCAGGACGTGCACAGCCACCCCACACCACACATCCCACACTCACTCACACAAAGCAATGCAACCCCACCCACCCAACCACCCAGCTCCCCGAAAGACCAAGGTATCTAAGAAGAACACCCTGGCATCACCCCAGCCGCAACAGTAAGGTAAACATGACAATAGTGAAGTCTACTTCAGACCCCCCACAGCACACATGACCCAAAATAAATCACAAGGTACCGACCAGGGATCGGAAGGTCCCGATGACAGTGACGGACCGCTACAGGCCATAGGTTCACAGGTGAGAGGAGCCCCGCTCACCCGAGTAAACACAGAAAAGCACCACAGTTAGTTGAAACAAGGATCATTCCGACTCCCGCGCCGATGCAGCAGTCTCGGGGACCACCGTGGCCGTAGAGTCCGTGTCCCGCAGTATGTCCTGCAAAGTGTCCGGCACCAGGACGTCGTCAGGAGCAGCCGCCCCTGACGGGCTCGAGCCAGCCCTCGTCGGCGAGGTATTCATGAGGATGGCTCCATCTGGACCCACCGTGGGCCGGGCCTCAGGGGAGCTCCGGGACCTGGAGCGACGATTTCTCCTACCACGACGTCGTCTCTGCGGCCTGGTACCCCAAGTGTCACGTGAGCCCCCTCGTTCTCCCGGGGGCAGGTCATCCCCTCTGATCTCCAGCCACTCCCAGACCTCCGCAGGCGTCTCAAAGAAATGTGCCCGGCCCTGGGCAATCACCTTCAGCTTGGCAGGATATAGGAGCATGTACTGAAGCTGCATATCGCGGAGTTTTTGTTTAACCCCCAAGTAGGATTTCCTCTGCTCCTGTACTTGTTGGGTATAATCTGGGTATATGGAGATGCGACAGTTCTCTATCATGTGGGGCCCCGTCTCCCTCGCCGCCTTGAGGATACAGTCGCGGTCCTTGTAATTCAGAATTTTCGCAATGATGGCTCTAGGAGCCTCTCCCGGCCTCGGAGGAGGCACCAAGGCTCTGTGCGCCCGTTCCACAATGAAGACGTTGGACAATCCAGTCGGACACAAGCGCTCACGGATCCAGGTCTCTAGGAAGCGCTCAGGGTTCCCCGCCTCCAGTCGCTCCGGTACTCCCAGTACTCGTATGTTGCTCCGACGCGCCCGTCCCTCTGCATCCTCAGCGCGCCGTTCTAGTGCCCGGGTAGTAGAGGAGAGCTGGGCAAGTGACTGTCGTAGGGAAGCGACCTCCCCCTGCAGCTGAGTGATGTTGCCCTCCGCATCCGAGACCTTGTCCGCGACGTTGCGAAGGTCCGTTCTCAGGAGGTTGACATCGATTGAGACCGTCTCAATCTGGTGTTCCAAGGCCGCATGGGAACCCTGAATAGCCTTTAGGAGTTCAGCTCTGGTCGGTTCCGGCGGCTCCTCACCCTTGTCGTCAGGGCCCATCTGCCGCGTGATCCTCTGTGGCAGATGGCGGGGGTGGTGTATTGGACAATCGTATTGGGTTGGGAGGTCTTTGAACTCCGACCCGTGCGGCCCGCCATGGTGAGCAGCTCAAGTCCGTGTGACCCAAGTGCGCACTCCCAGTCCAGCCGAGCAAGGAGGGCCCCCCCCCCCGGGCCGGGCTAAGTCAGGGATGGCAGACGCCCCCCGCGGCACACAGGCAACACGATACCAGGGGGTCAAGGGAGCCGGGAGGCCAAACAACGCAGGGGCAGCACTCGGCCACCACCCCTCAACGGAGGTCAGGATATGGGATGCCACCCAGGGAGCAATGGGCAAGACCAGTAGGAACACGGGCTACAGCGTCGCCTCACCCCCAGTACTCACAGCTGGTAGTCCACCAGGGGATCTCCCAGGCCCCGCAGAACTGGGCCGAGAGGAACAGGGGTGTTCTTCGCCTCCAATCGCTCCAGAGGCAACGCGGCACAGGCCCCAAGATGGCGGGCGTGTGGGGGGGGAGGGGCCCCGTCCAACAATGGGCCCAGCGTCGCCGCCCGAGAGTCCCCCTCCGGAGGTAGCAGGGCCGCGAGGAGCCAAGGATCAGACAGGTCGGGGCTTGGCAGGGGGATAGAAGCAGGCCCCCAGTCTGTGCAGGGTCCGCAACGACGTCAGATCCAGCCAGGGACACAGCCGCCCAGGGGCTCCGGCGGTCACCAAGCGCCGCGATTCACGGCAAATGCAGGCGGAGCTCGCAGCCTCCCCCCACCAGGTGTGCCGCCACCTCAGGTCCGGATCGCGGCACCCGGCAACGGTAGGAGAGAAAGGGGGGAGGGGGTCCAGAGCTCCGACCCAGGGCCGATATCCAAGATGGACGGCGCCCCCGTCCAGGCTTCCTCTGCCCCACGCAGCAGCAGGGACGCAGCGCTGCCGTCCACTCACCACGCGGGAGTCACAGGCAGGGTCTCGGCGGGCACCAGGGGGCTCGTCCCGGTCAGAAGCCCCGGTCAGCGCACTCGTCTTCCGGCCTCACCACGCAGGCCCAGACCCCGGTGTAGCGTGATCCACCACGCCGACTCCGCCCTCAGGAGCACTCTTGTCGGCGTTTACAGCGTGGCGCCGGTCGTGGGTCCCTGCTTGCAGGCTCAAGTGACCCAGCGGGGCCTCAGCGCCACTCGACAAGCCTGTCCAGCGACCAGGGAAGCCAGGGCAGGATCAGTGACAGGATTCTGCTGGTCTTCGGGACGGAGCTGGAGGAGCTCACGTCCTGTCGGCCATGCTGCTTGGCCACGCCCCCCATTCTTTCTCTGTTAGCCTCATTCTCTCCGTCCCCTTAGTCTCTCACTCCTCTTCGGTCACACTCACTCCCAATAACTCAGCCATACTCCCACACTCACCTTCTTTCAGACCTTATCCTTTACTTTCCTTCCTCTCTCTTCGCTTACTTCATTCCTTTACTCTTTTCCCTTCCCTTACTCTCGTTACTCCACTTCACTAACACCTTCTCTTACTCCCTCTGTCCTCTTACTTCTACACTCCCCTTCCCTCATTCTCTGACTGTTACCCTCATTCTCTCCGTCACTTTAGTCTCTCACTCCTCTTCTATCATGCTCACTCCCTTTAACACAGCAATACTCCCACATTCACCTTCTTACAGACCTTCTCCTTTACTTTCCTTCCTCTCTTTTCCCTTGTTTCGTTCTTTCACTCTTTTCCCTTTCCTTACTCTCCTTACTCCACTTTACTAACTCCTTCTCTTACTCCCTCTGTCCTTTTAGTTCTACCCGCCTCTTCCCTCATTCTCTCTCTGTTAGCCTCATTCTCTCCATTCTCTTAGTCTCTCTCACCTCTTCTATCACACTCACTCCCTATAACTCAGGTACAATCCAACACTCACCTTCTTTCAAACTTTTTCCTTTAGTTTCCTTCCTGTCTCTTCCCTTCTTTCACTCCTTCACACTTTTCCCTTCCTCTCTTTACTCCACTTCACTAACTCCTTCTCTTACTCCCTCTGTCCTGTTAGTTCTACACTTTCCTTCCCTCATTCTCTCTCTGTTAGCCTCATTCTCTCCGTCCCTTTAGTCTCTCACTCCTCTTCTGTCATGCTCACTCCCATACTCCCACACTCATCTTCTTTAAAACCTTCTCCTTTATTTTCCTTCCTGTCTCTTCCCTTCTTTTGCTCCTTCACACTTTTCCCTTCCTCTCCTAACTCCATTTCACTAACTCCTTCTCTTACTCCCTCTCTGCTCTTACTTCTACACTCCCCTTCTCCTCATTTTCTCTCTGTTAGCCTCATTCTCTCCGTCCCCTTAGTCTGACACTCCTCTTCTATCACGCTCACTCCCTATAACTCAGCAACACTCAAAGACTCACCTGCTTACAGACCTTCTCGTTTACTTTCCTTCCTGTCCCTTCCCTTCTTTAGCTCCATCACTCTTTTCCCTTCCCTTACTTTCCTTACTCCACTTCACTAACTCCTTCTCTTACTCCATCTGTCCTCTTAGTTCTACACTCCCCTTCTCCTCATTTTCTCTCTGTTAGCCTCATTCTCTCCATTCCCTTAATCTCTCACTCCTCTTCTATCACACTCACTCCGTTTAACTCAGCCATACTCCCACACTCACCTTCTTTCTAACCTTCTTCTTTACTTTCCTTCCTCTCTTCCCTTACTTCATTCCTTTACTCTTTTCATTTACCTTACTCTCCTTAGTCCACTTCACTAACTCCTTCTTTAACTACCTCTGTTCTCTTCCTTCTACACTCCTCTTCCCTCATTCTCTCTCTGTTAGCCTCATTCTCTCCATTCCCTTAGTCTCTCACTCCTCTTCTATCACGCTCACTCCTTATAACTCAGCCATACTCCCACACTTACCTTCTTTCAAACCTTCTCCTTTACTTTTCTAGTACTCTCTTCCCTTCTTTCACTCCTTAACTCTTTTCTCTTCCCCTACTCTGCTTATTCCACTTCAATAACTCCTTCTCTTACTCCGTCTGTCCTCTTAGTTCTACACTCTCCTTCCCTCATTCTCTCTGTTAACCTTATTGTCTCCGTCCCCTTAGTCTCTCACACCTCTTCTGTCACGCTCACTCCCTACAACTCAGCCACACTCACCTTCTTTCAGACTTTCTCCTTTAGTTTCCTTCCTCTCTCTTCACTTACTTCATTCCTTTACTCTTTTCCCTTTACTTACTCTCCTTACTCCACTTCACTAACTCCTTCCCTCTCTCCTCTTACTTCTACACTCCCCTTCCCTCGTTCTCTCTGTTAGCCTCATTCTCTCCGTCCCCTTAGTCTCTCACACCTCTTCTGTCACGCTCACTCCCTATAACTCAGCCATACTCCCACACTCACCTTCTTTCAGACCTTAACCTTTACTTTCCTTCCTGTCTCTTTCCTTCTTTTGCTCCTTCACTCTTTTCTCTTCCCTTACTCCACTTCACTAACTCCTTTCTCTTACTCCCTCTGTCCTCTTACTTCTACACTCCCCTTCCCTCATTCTCTCTCTGTTAGCCTCATTCTCTCCGACCCCTTAGTCTGTCACTCCTCTTCTATCACGCTCACTCCCTATAACACAGCCACACTTCCTCACTTATGTTTCTTTCCTCCCTCACTCAGTCCTCTAATCTCACTTTTTCTTTCACTTTCTCTGTCTCTTCACTCCCTTACTCCCCTTGTCTCACAATCACTTGCCTTTATGTGGATATTCGTGTCTCCTGAGGCGGAAGCCGGGAGCTTGTTTTGCCGCATTTTACTATTTTAGTGTCACTATTATCTGTGTATAGTTTTAAAAAGCAAAGACTTCTCCTACCCACACTCACGCGCCTCTCATCACCCGCGCAGCGGATCTTAGCGCTGCCGCGGGAACAAAAATAACAAACCTCATTCCTGCCATTACCGGCGCGAACCAAGGCCACGCCCCCTTCGGAGGCCACGCCCATCACTAGCCTGCTACTTAAGTGACGCTGAATACGAGCGACACTTAGGATATTCGTGTCTCCTGAGGCGGAAGCCGGGAGCTTGTTTTGCCGCATTTTACTATTTGAGTGTCACTATTATCTGTGTATAGTTTTAAAAAGCAAAGACTTCTCCTACCCACACTCACGCGCCTCTCATCACCCGCGCAGCGGATCTTAGCGCTGCCGCGGGAACGAAAATAACAAACCTCATTCCCGCCATTACCGGCGCGAACCAAGGCCACGCCCCCTTCGGAGGCCACGCCCATCACTAGCCTGCTACTTAAGTGACGCTGAATACGAGCGACACTTAGGATATTCGTGTCTCCTGAGGCGGAAGCCGGGAGCTTGTTTTGCCACATTTTACTATTTAAGTGGCACTATTATCTGTGTATAGTTTTAAAAAGCAAAGACTTCTCTTACCCACACTCACGCGCCTCTCATCACCCGCGCAGCGGATCTTAGCGCTGCCGCGGGAACGAAAATAACAAACCTCATTCCCGCCATTACCGGTGCGAAACAAGGCCACGCCCCCTTCGGAGGCCACGCCCATCACTAGCCTGCTACTTAAGTGACGCTGAATACGAGCGACACTTAGGATATTCGTGTCTCCTGAGGCGGAAGCCGGGAGCTTGTTTTGCCGCATTTTACTATTTGAGTGTCACTATTATCTGTGTATAGTTTTAAAAAGCGAAGACTTCTCCTACCCACACTCACGCGCCTCTCACCACCCACGCAGCGGATCTTAGCGCTGCCGCGGGAACGAAAATAACAAACCTCATTCCCGCCATTACCGGCGCGAACCGAGGCCACGCCCTCTTTAGGCATTACCCTACCCCCATAAATATGTGCCACTTTCGGACGCGCAGCAGGCGAGCGCAGCGGGCGCGCCTAAGGCAAGCCCGTCTGTTCCCGTCGTGCCGCGGCCGGGACTAGGGCTAGCCACGCTGTCCAAACCTCGTCCACTGTAGCGAAAATATTGACTTTCACCAGGGAAGAGATTCTCTCCTTAAATTACCAGACTAAATATTGCCACAAATTCATAAATGTTGATAGCTGGCTAGGACCAATCTGCTGCTGCAAGTGTAGAACTTATCTTACCCCTGAACTATGGCCACCTAACAAGGGAAAACACATCCTCCTTCAGGGAGGACTGATCAATGCCAGATCTAAATTGTAAAAATGGGGCGCATATTCATGACTTAATCACGGAGTCTGATATTGACATGCTTTTCGTGACAGAAACATGGCTCAAAGCCTGGTGTAACCCGGTAATCGCCCTAACAGTTCCTCAAGGCTATCTTGTTCAGAGGGTGGACAGACAGGAACAGAGAGGGGGTGGTCTCGCCATCATTTACCGGGATTCTATTAAATGCACCATGTTCGTACTTTCGGACATTAAGGGGGCAGAAAGCATGGGCTTTTGCATCCAGATAAATGAGGAGACTACCTTTTCAGGAGCTTTAATTTATCGTCCACCAGGATCACAGAATGACTTCCTGGAAAGTCTTGGAGAAGCACTTAGCAACCTCACTCTCAAATTTGCTAATTTCACATTACTAGGCGACCTAAATCTCCATCTTGATGAGGCTGAGGACCCTAATGCAGTATGGTTGAAAGATTTAACTAGTGTCCTGGGACTCACAATACTGACTAAAGAACCCACTCACAAAGCGGGGCACATCTTAGACTGCATATGCACCAATATTGAATTTATGAAAGTTGATTCCCCCCGTATCCAGACCTGGACTGACCATTTGCTGGTCCCCTTTAAATTGACTGTAGAAAGGAAAGGGATCAAAACGGACCATATGAAAATCGAAGTCCACACTAAGAAAGACTGGAGAAAGATTAGAGATACCCCCAATTTGTACCTAATCGCTGAGGATAGTAAACCCCCTTTGACTGGAAACACGGAGACAGACTATAATAGCTTCTGTAAATGGGTCACAGGATTCTGTGGGCCAGTGGATTCCAGTAAAATGAGCAAAAAACGGAATAAAAGGTCCGCTCCCTGGTTCTCCCTCCCCCTAAAGGAAAGACAAATAGAGGTCAGAATCCTGGAAAGGAAATGGCGTCGTGCATATGGAAAGGAAGAACTCATCATCTATAAAACATCTAGAAGGCAATACCATACAATGATTAAAAGTGCAAAAAAAACTATTTTTTAGAAGCCATTAACTCCTCCAACAATAAACAAAAAGAAATCTTTAAAATAGTTGATGACTTTATTAATCCTAAGATCCTTAGACAAGAGATCCCCCCTTCACTTCCACTATGTAACTTAATTGCTAACTACTTTGAACAGAAAATATCTGATCTCACCAAGGACTTCCCAGATTCACCAACACTCCCCCTTGTAGAGGACATAAGACTTGACGTTGAGAAGATCCAGCTCAACAATTTTACTCAGGTTAGTCTGGAAGAGACCCGTCAGGCTATTCTATCCTGCAAATCCGGTTCCCCATTTGATCCCTGCCCTCCCTTGTTGCTACATTCTCTAGTGGACACAGTAAACCTGAGCATAAATGCCATCATCAATTCATCCCTGGCCACTGCCGTCCTTCCACCCGATTGGAAATTAGCCGCTGTTAAACCCCTGCAAAAGAAACCCCTAGCAGACCCCACTATGCTTTCAAACCTCCATCCTATTTCACTGCTCCCAATTCTCTTCAAACTTACGGAAGCAGCAGTGAATAAACAACTGACTAAGTATCTGCAAGAAAATGACATCCTGCATCCCAACCAAGCGGGGTTCAGGGCCAAACACTTCACGGAGTCGGCACTACTGTACACTGTGGAGACCCTGAAGATTGCTATGGACCAAGGAAAAAAGGCTGTTCTGGTTCTGCTGGATCTATCGGCGGCCTTTGATACGGTCTCACACTCCGTATTAATTGGCCGCCTAGCAGAATCAGGAATAGCAGGAGTTGCTCTTGAATGGCTAAAAAACTTTCTCAGCCACAGGAAGCAAGTCACGGTACTTGGGAAATACCGTTCAGAGGAGAAAGCATTAAAAACAGGGGTACCACAGGGCTCTAGTCTGAGCCCAGTACTATTCAATCTGTACATGACCCCCCTGATAGAGCTTATTACATCTTTTCACATCAGCACTATATCTTATTCTGATGATATTCAGCTCATCCTTGTACTAGACAGCAATACAACAAAGGCAGAGGAAAATCTGAGAGATTGTCTTACCGCCACATTTGACTGGATGAGAAAACACCACCTCAAATGTAATTGCGGGCAAGACCGAAATTTTACCATTTGGAAAACAAAACCTTTTCTTCCCCAACTCATGGTGGCCACAAGATGCGGAAGTCCCCCCAAACACCATCACTACGGCCCGCAACCTCGGGATTAGGTTTGACGAGGCCTTGTCATTTAGACAACAAGCTGTGGCAGGGTCCTGCTTTAGCATAATCAAAGGCCTCAGAAGATTCTTCGCCCTTCTCCCGTTGACAGCCAGAAAGACGGTGGCGGTGGCTCTTATTACATCTCGTCTGGACTACTGCAACAGTCTATATGCAGGCTCCAGTAAAGCAGTACTGCATAGACTGCAGATGGTCCAGAATGCCACCGCCCACCTCGTGCTGAGATGGCCCAGGAAGTCATCTGCATCAGCGGCGCTTAAGATCCTGCACTGGCTGCCCATCCACAAAAGGGTGCTATTTAAAATCTTAGTAATCACCTTTAGGTCTTACCATCAGCTGGGTCCTACCTACCTGTCAAAAAGGTTTGGAAGATATGTGCATTCCCGCCCTCTCAGATCCTCCAACCTGAACTTGCTGGTGACTCCTAAATTTAGGCTGGCTACGAAAGGAGGAAAATCCCTTGGAGTACTGGGTGCTAGGGCCTGGAATAAATTACCACTCCAACTGCGCCAGATCCCGTCAGAGACCCTTTTCCGAAAGGCTCTAAAAACATGGATTTTTAAACTCACAGACACAGCTTGTTTAGCCTTGGTCTAATACTAATCCCCCGAAGACACCGGATATTGTCTCACCGGTGCCTCATTAGTTCCCTGGCCAAACACCTTTTAGACACGAGTGGTCAGCGCCAAGATGCTCCGTGGAGTGTAAGTTGCGCTTTACAAAAATAAAATTACATTATCCAGTCTGTATCTCCACTCTTTCCTCAACATCACTACTCTTTCCTTACCCTTCCACACCCCCGTTCCTTTACTACATTTTCTTCACTTATCCTCATTCCCCTTGTTCACTCTCCTTCTCCTCACTCACCTCCCACACTCACCTTCTTTCAGTCCCCCTACTTCACTTCCCTTCCCCTCTCGTCCCTTTCTTTGCTTTCCCACTCATTTTCCTTTCCTCTCTTACTGCACTCCACTTCAGTTACTCCTTTTGAATTTGTTAAGAATACAGCTCTTTTTTGAGAATTAGAGGTAGGTCTAAAAAGAACTTTTTTTTTCTTCTCTTTTCGTTTTTTTCTCAACAAAAACAAAAACAGGGAATTCAAAACTGCTCAACAGGAGCAAAAAAAAAGGGGAAAAATTAGGGCTGGGGAGGGCAGCGGTGTTCTTGCCTCTTGCGTGTAATGAGCTTGATGCTCTGCTCACCATAGCAAAGCATTTCATCGCATTGCTTGCACTTTATAGTAATGTCACTAAAAACAGGTTGAATGTTCGGAATCATCTCTAATTCCGCTGCACGTCCTCTCCCTGATGTTGTGGGACCTCCTGTTGATGTAGAGGCACCATCCCTTGGGGGATTACGTGCCAGGTCTCGGACACTCACCCGGGCATAGTTCTGAGGATGCCTGCGTTGAACGTGGCGAATCATTGTTGAATTTCCAAAACTGTACTTCCTTCTGGGGTCTCCTCGGGAAAGCACAGTTTGGCAGATTTTACATTCAACTTTGGGAGCATTCACCTTTTTTAATCCTTCAGGTATTGAAAAAAACTTCCAAATAAAATGTTCCTTGGCCTTGGGCTGAGGAGGCTCTTCATCAATGAAACCATCTGACTCCTCACTGCTGTTGGGTGCTCTGGCAGCCATTCTTTCCACAAAATGGTAGGACAGAAAAGAACAGGTCTTGCTGTCTCCAAAGTGAAAGAAGAAGTGAAGGAAAAGGGTGGGGTTTTTATTAGTTGTAAAAAAACCTGTTAACCAATGAAAAGAGTTATTTTAAGGTCACATGACTGGACGCGCACCGGAGCGCTTCCGGGGGCGCTTACGCGGCGCGAACGTAGGCGCTTACGCGACGCGCCTGAATGATGTTTTGGTAGCTTTACGGAAATGCAAAATCATTTTCATTCGGAAAATCAAAAATACTACTTTTATAAGTATGGTACTTAATGTCTTGAATTATTATTTAGTTTTCATACATATTTTTTTTACGAACGCAGAAATAGCGCTCTCGGGAGAGCTTACCGGTGCGGGCACCCTGAGCGCTCCTAGTCAAAATGATACGTGTAATCTTACCGGTGCGCGCACCCTGAGCGCCCCAGGACAAAATGATTAAAAAAAACATGAAAAATACATTGAAAAAATAATAAAAAAAAAAAAATATTTAATAGTTATAAAAAACATCTAATAAAAAAAGAAAACAGTTTAAAAATCGTAGGTTACAAACTCGATATATAAAGGAATTCGTTTTTAAAAAACCTTTGAAATTCACTGAAAAAACCATAGGTTCCACAATCGTTATAGTTGGGAATTAGCTTTTAAAAAACCTTTGAAATTCACTGAAAAAACCATAGGTTTAACACTCGTTATAGTTAGGAATTAGCATTAAAAAAACCTTTGAAATTCACCGCGCGAGTTATAGTGAATCCAACTAACTATAACGTGGGAATTTCAATCGTTTTGTATGAGTAAAATGTCCAGCTAACTATAACTGGTGTGAAACCTATGGTTTTTTCAGCGAATTTCAAAGGTTTTTTAAATGCTAATTCCGAACTATAACGAGTGTTAAACCTATGGTTTTTTCAGTGAATATATATATATATATATCCAAACCTCACCAGAGTCCCAAAGTGAAGGAGACCAGCCTGGAAGTATGAACAATAAACGCAGGTTTATTAACAGCAAGCTGGCAGCAGGACACATGGGGAAGCCTCTTCCAAAGTTCAAAAACCAGACAAGTAACCTGCTCCCTTCTTCTGTGGTTTCTTGTGCATGAGAACAGCCTCGCTGCAGTCTTTAATTCAATGCGTAGCACCTGCCCCTGGGTAGGGGGCGTGGCCGACCATCGGCCTTATGGGTGCTGTAGTCCACCATTAATAAATCCCAAGTGGGTGCGCATTCTCTAGTGGACACAGTAAACCCGAGCATAAATGCCATCATCAATTCATCCCTGGCCACTGCCGTCCTTCCACCCGATTGGAAATTAGCCGCTGTTAAACCCCTGCAAAAGAAACCCCTAGCAGACCCCACTATGCTTTCAAACCTCCGTCCTATTTCACTGCTCCCAATTCTCTTCAAACTTACGGAAGCAGCAGTGAATAAACAACTGACTAAGTATCTGCAAGAAAATGACATCCTGCATCCCAACCAAGCGGGGTTCAGGGCCAAACACTTCACGGAGTCGGCACTACTGTACACTGTGGAGACCCTGAAGATTGCTATGGACCAAGGAAAAAAGGCTGTTCTGGTTCTACTGGATCTATCGGCGGCCTTTGATACGGTCTCACACTCCGTATTAATTGGCCGCCTAGCAGAATCAGGAATAGCAGGAGTTGCTCTTGAATGGCTAAAAAACTTTCTCAGCCACAGGAAGCAAGTCACGGTACTTGGGAAATACCGTTCAGAGGAGAAAGCATTAAAAACAGGGGTACCACAGGGCTCTAGTCTGAGCCCAGTACTATTCAATCTGTACATGACCCCCCTGATAGAGCTTATTACATCTTTTCACATCAGCACTATATCTTATTCTGATGATACTCAGCTCATCCTTGTACTAGACAGCAATACAACAAAGGCAGAGGAAAATCTGAGAGATTGTCTTACCGCCACATTTGACTGGATGAGAAAACACCACCTCAAATGTAATTGCGGGCAAGACCGAAATTTTACCATTTGGACAACAAAACCTTTTCTCCCCCAACTCATGGTGGCCACAAGATGCGGAAGTCCCCCCAAACACCATCACTACGGCCCGCAACCTCGGGATTAGGTTTGACGAGGCCTTGTCATTTAGACAACAAGCTGTGGCAGGGTCCTGCTTTAGCATAATCAAAGGCCTCAGAAGATTCTTCGCCCTTCTCCCGTTGACAGCCAGAAAGACGGTGGCGGTGGCTCTTATTACATCTCGTCTGGACTACTGCAACAGTCTATATGCAGGCTCCAGTAAAGCAGTACTGCATAGACTGTAGATGGTCCAGAATGCCACCGCCCGCCTCGTGCTGAGATGGCCCAGGAAGTCATCTGCATCAGCGGCGCTTAAGATCCTGCACTGGCTGCCCATCCACAAAAGGGTGCTATTTAAAATCTTAGTAATCACCTTTAGGTCTTACCATCAGCTGGGTCCTACCTACCTGTCAAAAAGGTTTGGAAGATATGTGCATTCCCGCCCTCTCAGATCCTCCAACCTGAACTTGCTGGTGACTCCTAAATTTAGGCTGGCTACGAAAGGAGGAAAATCCCTTGGAGTACTGGGTGCTAGGGCCTGGAATAAATTACCACTCCAACTGCGCCAGATCCCGTCAGAGACCCTTTTCCGAAAGGCTCTAATAACATGGATTTTTAAACTCACAGACACAGCTTGTTTAGCCTTGGTCTAATACTAATCCCCCGAAGACACCGGATATTGTCTCACCGGTGCCTCATTAGTTCCCTGGCCAAACACCTTTTAGACACGAGTGGTCAGCGCCAAGATGCTCCGTGGAGTGTAAGTTGCGCTTTACAAAAATAAAATTACATTACATTACATTATCCAGTCTGTATCTCCACTCTTTCCTCAACATCACTGCTCTTTCCTTACCCTTCCACACCCCCGTTCCTTTACTACATTTTCTTCACTTATCCTCATTCCCCTTGTTCACTCTCCTTCTCCTCACTCACCTCCCACACTCACCTTCTTTCAGTCCCCCATCTTCACTTCCCTTCCCCTCTCGTCCCTTTCTTTGCTTTCCCACTCATTTTCCTTTCCTCTCTCACTGCACTCCACTTCAGTTACTCCTTTTGAATTTGTTAAGAATACAGCTCTTTTTTGAGAATTAGAGGTAGGTCTAAAAAGAACTTTTTTTTTCGTTCTCTTTTCGTTTTTTTCTCAACAAAAACAAAAACAGGGAATTCAAAACTGCTCAACAGGAGCAAAAAAAAAGGGGAAAAATTAGGGCTGGGGAGGGCAGCGGTGTTCTTACCTCTTGCGTGTAATGAGCTTGATGCTCTGTTCACCATAGCAAAGCATTTCATCGCATTGCTTGCACTTTATAGTAATGTCACTAAAAACAGGTTGAATGTTCGGAATCATCTCTAATTCCGCTGCACGTCCTCTCCCTGATGTTGTGGGACCTCCTGTTGATGTAGAGGCACCATCCCTTGGGGGATTACGTGCCAGGTCTCGGACACTCACCCGGGCATAGTTCTGAGGATGCCTGCGTTGAACGTGGCGAATCATTGTTGAATTTCCAAAACTGTACTTCCTTCTGGGGTCTCCTCGGGAAAGCACAGTTTGGCAGATTTTACATTCAACTTTGGGAGCATTCACCTTTTTTAATCCTTCAGGTATTGAAAAAAACTTCCAAATAAAATGTTCCTTGACCTTGGGCTGAGGAGGCTCTTCATCAATGAAACCATCTGACTCCTCACTGCTGTTGGGTGCTCTGGCAGCCATTCTTTCCACAAAATGGTAGGACAGAAAAGAACAGGTCTTGCTGTCTCCAAAGTGAAAGAAGAAGTGAAGGAAAAGGGTGGGGTTTTTATTAGTTGTAAAAAAAACTGTTAACAACCAATGAAAAGAGTTATTTTAAGGTCACATGACTGGACGCGCACCGGAGCGCTTCCGGGGGCGCTTACGCGGCGCGAACGTAGGCGATTACGCGACGCGCCTGAATGACGTTTTGGTAGCTTTACGGAAATGCAAAATCATTTTCATTCGGAAAATCAAAAATACTACTTTTATAAGTATGGTACTGAATGTCTTGAATTATTATTTAGTTTTCATATATATTTATTTTTTACGAACGCAGAAATAGCGCTCTCGCTGCGCTCTCGGGAGAGCTTACCGGTGCGGGCACCCTGAGCGCTCCTAGTCAAAATGATACGTGTAATCTTACCGGTGCGCGCACCCTGAGCGCCCCAGGACAAAATGATTAAAAAAAACATGAAAAATACATTGAAAAAATAATTTAAAAAAAATAATAATATTTAATAGTTATAAAAAACATCTAATAAAAAAAACAGTTTAAAAATCGTAGGTTACAAACTCGATATATAAAGGAATTCGTTTTTAAAAAACCTTTGAAATTCACTGAAAAAAACCATAGGTTCCACAATCGTTATAGTTAGGAATTAGCTTTTAAAAAACCTTTGAAATTCACTGAAAAAACCATAGGTTTAACACTCGTTATAGTTCGGAATTAGCATTAAAAAAACCTTTGAAATTCACCGCGCGAGTTATAGTGAATCCAACTAACTATAACGTGGGAATTTCAATCGTTTTGTATGAGTAAAATGTCCAGCTAACTATAACTGGTGTGAAACCTATGGTTTTTTCAGCGAATTTCAAAGGTTTTTTAAATGCTAATTCCGAACTATAACGAGTGTTAAACCTATGGTTTTTTCAGTGAATATATATATATATATATCCAAACCTCACCAGAGTCCTAAAGTGAAGGAGACCAGCCTGGAAGTATGAACAATAAACGCAGGTTTATTAACAGCAAGCTGGCAGCAGGACACATGGGGAAGCCTCTTCCAAAGTTCAAAAACCAGACGAGTAACCTGCTCCCTTCTTCTGTGGTTTCTTGTGCATGAGAACAGCCTCGCTGCAGTCTTTAATTCAATGCGTAGCACCTGCCCCTGGGTAGGGGGCGTGGCCGACCATCGGCCTTATGGGTGCTGTAGTCCACCATTAATAAATCCCAAGTGGGTGCGCAGCTAGGTTGTAGTAAGCAAATGATAAATCCCCAGTGGGTTAGAAGGGGTGCCAGGCGTCCTACTGTCTTGCTTCATTGTGTATATATATATATATATATATATATCCTCCTGGTCTCGGCGAGTTTCCTTCTGGCTGCCTGAACGCCAGTGGTGTCAAGTTTGCATCGCTTTGCCACTTATACATATCACGTCTTGTGTTCTCACACGGTAATTCATATCACTAAATGTATAAGGAAAATTCACCTCTACGTATTAAACTATTGGCCCACATTATTCGGCATATGAGTACACCGTATGTATGCCTCTTAATGTCAGAGAAAACAAAAAATATATTAATTATAATAATAACCTCTCCTATCGAGATATCGGCTGCCAAAATGTTTAGAAAATTCATGTTGTTATTGTCAGGAGGAACTGATTATAAGTAGGCTCCCGGTTTTATGGTATTTATTTTTATGTCATTTCCATCTGTATTTATCCATATTTATTTTGCTAATTTTACATGTATTTATCCATATTAATTTTAGGCTTGGTGAAAAAAAATTAAGCTGAATTGTGTATATAGTCCTGCATTTATTTAACCGGTTAATGTGCGCTCGTGCCTGAACGTCTCACAGGTTTCAATGATATATACACAATCAGATGGTAAAATATGCACTTGTAAGAAAGTATGTACATTTTAGTATCAATTTTATGCAAATGTACTGCTGTTTTTTTTCTTTACTAAAATCCATATATTTTTTTAATCCCCTTGCCTGTCAATCTACACATGGCCTGGGAGTCATGATTGACAGCATTTAGAACCACTCAAAAACAAGACAATTTCTGTTTTTATCCACATTTAAAAATAAATACAGACAATGGCTTTCTGTCTGTATTTATCTGTAGAAATTAGTAAAAACTGGGAGCCTTAATTATAAGTCACACACTACTGTAACGCTATGGTGCATATGCAGGACATTGAATATACATTTACCTATAACCAGTGAAAAAGAGTACGAAACAAGCATCACACATTTCAACAACACTATTCTGCCCTGGTGGGCTAGCTAGCGATTAGGCCCCAGTGGGCTTATTGACGTGTGTTTGCTCCTTCAATATTCTATGTTTAAAATGGTGAGATGCACACTTTGAAATAAATCTCTCCACTGCATAGTGATCCCCCCACACTGGATTCTAATAAAGGTTTCATCTAGAAGAGTCCTGCTAAAAAACAACAGACAAAAGAAAAAAGGTTAGAACAACCTTCTACGTTCTCTCAATATACACTTAGTACTTAATAAAATCACTAAAAAAGAAAAATTTAAAAACACTTCTAATAACTAGTTAGGCAGAGGTAGAGACTAGAGATGGATGTATAATTCCTCGTCAATGTTTAAACCCTGTGGCTCCTTACTGTCCATTTCAAGGATGTATAAGGACTTCAGTCTCCTGAGTTCCCTGTTCCCTGTCACCATCTCTTTTCTTTTTCGGCACACTGTCAATCACGCTATATCTAAATAGTTTGTGGTCACCACTGTGTTTTTTATAGAAACGTCCTGCAACTGGATAGCTCGAGTCATTATTTTTTATGGCCCAAACCGTGTCCTGCAGTGTGGTGGCGAGGTGGATTCCCAGGTAAGGGACAGCGGTTTGCGTCCAACAGAATGGAAAAATATTTTGTAGATAGGAGCGGGTGTGCGCCTCTAGGGAGAGATCCAAGGCCTCTGATTTGGCCATATTAACCTTAAAGCCCGACACCCTAGAAAAGGCGTCAAAACTTTCCACGCAGGCAGGCAGTCGGGGAAGATAGAGACAAGAGGACATCGTCGGCATAAAGGCTGATGGTGTGTGTGTAGGCTCCGATTTTAATGCCACGCACCTCCGGGTTAAGTCGCAGCCTTTGTGCCAGCGGCTCCATATATAAGGCAAAGAGTAGGGGAGACAACGGGCACCCCGTGCTTGTGCCGCGCTCGATGGGAAAGCGAGGCGAGGAATGGCCATTGACCTTGACCGTCGCCGTGGGAAAAGAGTAGCAGTTAAGGGCCCATGTGCGGAACTTGTCTCCCAATCCCACCTTCAGCAGCACCTGCTCGAGATGAGGCCAATGAACCCGGTCGAACGCCTTCTCGGCGTCGATCGCTAAAAACATATACTCTCCTGTCGTCCTCGTGGCCTTCTCCTGGAGATGCAGCGCCCTCTTTGTGTTGTCTACCGTTTGGCGCCAAGGGATGAAACCTGCCTGATCCGGGTCAATCAGGTGGGGCATGAGAGGCGCGAGTCGCGTCGCTAGGATACTAGTGTAGAGCTTGAGATCTACATTGAGTAGAGAGATAGGGCGGTAGGCCTCACAGCGTATGCGGTCCTTTCCGGGCTTGGGAATGACGAAGATAGTCGCATCCAGTAGATCCCCTGGGACTGCTCCCGGCTCAGCAAAGGAGTTAAAAAGAGCGGTCAAAAGTGGCACTACCTGCACGCAAAACGTCTTGTAAAAAACGGCGGAGAAACCATCCGGGCCAGGGGCCTTTGTGAGTTTGAGGCGTGATATAGCTGCAATGACCTCCTCCGGTCGGATAGGACGGTCTAATGACTCCGCCTGCTCGGGGGTCAGGGAGGGGAGGGGGATAGACTCCAAGAATTTCTCGCCCTCTGCCGGGTCAAGAAAGATCCCGCGTACAGGGAAGTGTAAAAGGCGCTAAAGGCCTCAGCAATGTCTGCGTCTTCGGTGACCACTCTCCTGTCCTGTGTGGCAATCTTCTGAACCACGTGGCGCTGCTGCACCTCTCTCAGCGCACGTCCCAGCAACCTCCCGCACCGATCCCCCCCTGTATAATAAAGGTGTCGTACCCGCAACGCCGCATATTCTGCTCGGTCCTGGTCGAGCACCGCCAGTTGCTGCCGGGCCTGCCGTAACTGTCTCCATATTCTAGGCGCTCCCGTACATTGGTGCATGTGCTCAAGTTCACGCGTTTTCCGTGACAGTTCCTCTCGCTTGCTCGCGCGCGCGCGTTCGCTCGGCATTCTCGGCTGTCGAAATCACGATCAGCTCCCCACGAAGGACTGCCTTAAGTGCCCCCCAGCGGGTGGCCAAAGAAGTGTCTGTGGTGTTATTGTGCGCCAAGAAATCTCTAATAGTCCCCTGAAGCTTTTTAACCACCTCAGCCCGGTGTAGGAGTGTGTCGCGCAATTTCCAGGAACGCTGTCTGCGGGCCAGTGGAGGGAGGGCAAACACCGCCACCACAGGGGAGTGGTCGGACAGGGACGCAGCACCAACTTCAACTTCCGCAGCAAGCGCGCGCATAGGGGAAGAAACTAGGAAGTGGTCAAGGCGTGCGTAGGTTTTGTGTGCGTGCGAGTAGTATGTGTATCCCTTCTCACCTGGATAAAAGCTACGCCACAAGTCCACCATCCCCATGTCTCCCAGTCTGGCTAATCCTTCCACGGAGAGGGTACCTGCCTGCGAGGAGCGCTGCCCTGACCTATCCTGCAGGGTGTCCATCACCAAGTTCAGATCCCCACCCACCAGGACGTGGCGGTGAGGCAAAGCGGCTACCTCAGTGAGGGCTGTATGTAAAAACTTCTCTTGGCCTTCATTCGGAGCATAGATAGAGCACACCGAAAAGATGGACCCCCCTAAGGAGAATCTGTAGGATAGCAGCCGCCCCTTTATCTCTGCCCCCTCACTTTCCCCCTGAACCGCTGGGCCACCAGTATTACCACCCCGGCCGTCTTGGTAGAAGATGAGGTGTAGTATTGGTGTGGGAAGCAACGAGACCGCATCCAGGAGCAGTCTTTCTGCAAAAGGTGGGTCTCTTGCAGCAGACAAATGTCTGCCTTGGAGGCCTCCAGAATGGAGAGTATCGCCTTCCGTTTCACCGGATTGTTAAGTCCTCTCACATTCAGTGTGAGGACCCTCAATTCAGTTGAGGGCATAGGTCATCATACGGGGAACCGGAGTCCCCCAAATGCTGTGTCACCCGCCAGCCAAAACCTTCGTACATGAATCTGCCTGCCCGGTGGGAAGCATCTCAACCCTCGCACCCTGCTTGTCAGAATGGGACTATAGCAAAGAGAGGTCCCCCGAACCGCACCAAGGGCCCCCCCCCGGACCTGGAACCCGCCCAACCCACTCCCCCCCAATTCCCCACCCCAACAGAACCCCGAAAAAGGAAAACACAGGTAAGCGAACAGTTCAGAACATACATATTGTCCATCATCCGAAGGTGATTGGTGAAGAAAAGAAGGGGGGACACTGATAGGTGATACTCACCCGGTCCCCTCCGGCACCCAGCAAGACAGAACCCTTCGTATAGGCCCAGGCAGTGCCATGAAGATTCAAGCGACCCCAGGAGCCTCCGTCACCAACGCCACGGCGTCCCCCCGCTCTTTCAGGCTTATGGACCGGTCAGGGCCGGACGCCGTTGCTTGTTTATACACCAGCCGCCATTCTGCGGAACGTCTGCGGCGTCGCTGAGATGGGCCGCTGTCCTCAGGCGGGGTGGCCGAGCCATCCAGACCTACTATGGAAAGAGCCTCCTCCAAAGACCGAACCTGTATCAGCTTGTAGTTCCACTTGAAGATGAGGCGGAACGGGTGCCCCCAAGAATAAGGAATCCCCTGCTCCTTTAAATGCGTCGTGACAGGCTTGAAGCTTCTCCGTTTAGTTAGGATGGAGGCTGCTAAATCTTGAAAATAACACCGGGCTATGATTCCTAAACTGGAGGGGGGAGATGTCTTGCGCTTGCTGTAGTATTCTCTCCTTGAGTTGGAAGTCGTGAACGCACACGACAATGTCTGGGGGGGGGCTTGGGGCCCCGGGGCAGGCCCACTCTGTGCAACCTGTCCATCTTGATCTCCAAGGGTTCCTCCACCCGCAGTACATGCTTAAAGAGCGCTTCCACATACTCACGCAGATCCGTTCCTTCCCACTTCCACGGGACCGTTCTGATACGTATATTGTTCCGCCGGGACCTGTTCTCCAATCTTCGGCGTGGGCCTGAAGGTAAAGTTTCAGTTCTGTGAGGCGGATCATATCCTGTTGTAAACTGTGTATGTCCTCCGCGGTCCCCAGATCGTGTTCCTCCAGGGTAGCCACCCTTTCTCCCACCCCATCCAAGTCTCTCCTAAGCTCTCTCATGTCTGACGCAAGTTGGGAACGCAGTTCCGCGATATCCTCCTTAATAGCCGTAAACAGTTCTAGCATGAATGCCTTTGTCGCTGGGGCATCGCCATCCTCCTGGCGCAGATATTTGGCAGTTCCCGGTGAGGTTGGTTGCGTGGGAGTTTTTTGCACAGTATCCTTTGCTGGCTTGTCTTTCTTAGGTCTGGTCGACGCCATTTTGTCACGCTTGACGATTCACTCCGGCGCCGGTGGCAGGGCTATCCAACCCGTGTGGCCTCGGGCTCAGGCACCGATCCGCTCTGTCCCTCGGGGCCAATTCACCGTACCGAGTGTCGCTCACTCGCCCCTTCGCCGCTACACGTTCTTTCGGTGGGGCCTCCTCAACTCAAAGGCCCTTACTGCCTAGCCGTGCTGCCGCCGGGGACCAATACGTAGGCAAGAAGGCCAGATAGAGCATGTCGAGTGGAGCACAGTCCCAATCAGAGTCAAATTCAAGGCCCCGAGCCGAGGCCTCTGTGTCGCAGGGATGCCCCCCAGGCGTGTATAGAAAGGGGGGTAAGCAACGGCCCCCTCGATAATCGGTCAGGGATCTCCCGCCGAAATGAGGGTCGCGTAGGACCGGGGGGGTCCGCAAGGAACAGGGCCAGGGTGCTCCGGGATGCGTGGAACGCTGCAGGCCCCGGCCGCCCCCACTCAGGGCTGAATAGCGCAACAGTTGTACCTCGCTCCCCTGGGCCCCTGCGACCCCCCCAGGTCAGCACCGTCCGCCGATGTGCGGAGCGAGGTCCGAAGCACCTTGTGGGGCACCCCCGCCGCTCTCACTTGCCTTGTGGTTCGTAGCACCGCAGTGCCGTGAGGGAGCACTCACCCGCCAAGCGGGGATCTCACCACAGCGGCCCCTGGCGTGGCAGGTCTCCGCCCTGGGACACGTAGCTCAGGCACCAAGAACACCGAGGCTGGGCCGTCTCTCTCGTTCCGCAGAGGCCGGGCACTTCTTCTCAGGCCCCGAACCCCCGGGGGTATCGGGGGGTTCCACCTCTCGAAGCCCGCTCCGCACTCACTGGGCTCTGTGAACTCTCTCGGCAGGACCGGCAGCTGCGCCTCCAGCCGTTCGCTCGGGACTCACTCGGTGTCCCCGTCTCTCTCCAGTCAGAGCTGCAGGCAGCCCGCCTTCACCTCGCCGGCGCCAGCCGTTGCAGGGGATCAGCTCCACTCCGACGTGCCCCCGGCGAAGGCCGCGTCACGCCGCTCCGCTTCAAGGGCTCCAAACAACAAAAGGAGGGCACCAATCTCTGCCCGTCAGCCCCCAGGGACGCCAAATCGGCTTTGCCAATGCCGATGGGCACCGAACAGGGTGATACTCAAAGCTTATATTCTGGCGGCGCCGGAGGGACCGAAAAACGCGTCCTACGCTGCCGCCATCTTGGCCACACCCCTCAGCCATTTTTTAAAGAATTGGAAGTTAATTACTCAAGATTCTTGGGTTTTAAATACGGTGAAAGGTTTTATGATAGACTTCACCCATACACCGGTTCAGACATCTTTCCCAAAGGAAATTCACCTGACTCTGGACCAACAAAACATTATAGAGGAAGACATCTCCTCCATGATTCAAAAGGGTGCAATTCTAGAAGTCCCAATCGAACAAATAGGCTTCATAAGCAACCTTTTTTTTGGTAGAAAAAAAATGACAAAGGTTGGAGACCAGTCATAAACTTGAGAGACCTGTACAAGTTTCTGACGTACAGACATTTCAAGATGGAAGGCATCCATCTACTCAGAGATTTACTTCTAGAGAAAGACTGGCTAGTCAAAATAGACCTGAAAGATGCCTACTTCACTATCACTATGGCAAAGGTTCATCAACCCTTTCTCCAGTTTCTTTGGAAGAATCACTTATACCAATTTCAAGCACTCCCTTTCGGTCTCCCATCCGTCCCTTGGTGCTTCACCAAAGTTATGAGAGCTGTTGTATCTAATCTAAGATCAAGGGGAGTTCGTCTAATCATTTATCTGGACGACATCCTTATTATGTCCCAAGATGCCTCTCAGCTAGTCCAAGATCTGCACTTCACGATGAATCTTCTAGAGAATCTAGGATTCATCATAAACAAAGAAAAATCATGTCTGACCCCCACAATGTCCGTAGAGTGTCTGGGATTCACGGTAGATACAATATATTGCCTCCTTCTTCCCTCAAAGAAAATCTCAAAAATCAGAAAGGAAATAAGGTATGTTTTAAAACATCAAGACCTATCCCTGAGGGAACTTGCCAGACTCCTAGGCCTTCTCTAATCTTCTATCCAAGCCATCTTACCTGGACCCCTCAACTATCGGGCCCTTCAGAGGATCAAAACAAGAGCCCTGAGATCCGGACTACGGTAGAGACCGGATTTGCTTGGACCAAGAAGCTCGTTCAGAATTGACCTTCCAACTCGAGAACTACTTCAGCTGGATGCCCGACCCGGGTGCTCTAGCAGTCAACGCCTTCCTTCAATCTTGGAAGGAGATCCGAGGTTATGCTTTCCCTCCCTTTGCCATGATTCTGAGGGTCCTTCAGAAAGTGAGACAAGAACAGTGTTCCCTTTTATTGATAACCCCTTTCTGGCCTTCTCAGGCTTGGTTCCTGACCATTCTAGAACTGACTTGCAGTTTCCCGTTTTTAATTCCTTCCCTAGAGGATCTTCTTACAGACGTAGACAGGCGTATTCATTCCCTAACTCTAAAGGGGAGTTTACCCTTTCTTGCCTGGAATGTGTCAGGAGATCCAATGAAATCGCAGGCCTTTCGGAGACTGCTTCAACTCTCCTTTAGAGAATCTTGGGCACCAGGCACACATTACAGATATAACAATATCTGGAAAGTATGGGTACGGTGGTGCTTGGAAAGACACCTGGATCCCTTGGAGGATCCTATTGTTGACATAGTCAATTTCCTTGTCGAACAATTCGAGAAGCCTCAGTTATAGATCTATCAATTGTTATAGGTCTGCTATTTCTGCTGGTCATGCCCTCATCAACGGTAAGACTATTGATAAAAATTTAATTATCTGTAGAATCATGAAAAGTTTCCACTTGAGGAGACCTCCTAAAGCCAGATATGAAACTCATTGGGACGTTAAACTGATTCTCGATCTCTTCAATAACTGGGCTTCAAATTCTCTTAATAGGAAAAACATATGTATTAAATTAGCCACTCTTTTGTAGGAGAGCTTCTGATATCAGAGCTCTGGAAATTTCTAGACGTTCTTACAATATGTTTGGTGTCAAATTTGATATTCATAGGAGAACTAAAACTATGTTTATCTTTTATCCTCGTTTTGATCTTTGTCCCAACCTCTGTGTTGTGGAGTGCATGAAAGAATATGATTGCAGAATGTTTCATCTTTGTCCAAAGGGTGTTAATCAATTGCTTATTTCCTTAGTTAAACCCCACAAAGGGATTACCTCCTCTTCTATCGCTAGATGGATCAAAACTGCTATTATTGCTGGTATTGATTTAAACAAGTTTCAGGCTCATTCCCTAAGAGGTACAAAAGGGGGTGGTGATGGACGGAGCATCTGAAACAATCAAACACTCACACCCAGTCAACAGATCTGGGTTTAATCCATCACCGTTCTTTAGCCCACTCTGCCACCCCAGTTCAGACATGGCCATATGCAAATCAGTCTGACCCTGTGTGCTGGGAACAGTCCAGCCCGAACTGCCAAGCCATGCCTTCCCTGGACCAGAAACAAGCTTCCGAGGACCGGTTTCTGCCATTTGCTTCAATCCAGTGGCAAAGTGAGCAAGGGACTCACGTCTGAGCATACCCTGCCAACTTATGGTGAACAAAGTGGAACAAAAGGGGGTGGTGATGGACGGGTCAGACTGATTTGCATATGGCCATGTCTGAACTGGGGTGGCATAGTGGGCTAAAGAACGGTGATGGATTAAACCCAGATCTGTTGACTGGGTGTGAGTGTTTGATTGGTTCAGATGCTCCGTCCATCACCACCCCCTTTCGTACCACTTTGTTTGCCATAAGTTGGCAGGGTATGCTCAGACGTGGGTCCCTTGCTCACTTTCCCACTGGATTCAAGCAAGCCGGGCTGAAGACGGCTGAAATGCCAGAAACCGGTCCTTGGAAGCTTGTTTCCCGTCCAGGGAAGGCATGGCTTGGAAGTTCGGGCTGGACTGTTCCCATGAGGCACAAGGTCAGACTGATTTGCATATGGCCATGTCTGAACTGGGGTGGCAGAGTGGGCTAAAGAACGGTGATTAATTAAACCCAGATCTGTTGACTGGGTGTGAGTGTTTGATTGGTTCAGATGCTCCGTCCATCACCACCCCCTTTTGTACCACATTCCCGAAGAGGTGCCATGGCCAGTAAATCTCTCTGGTCTGGAGGTAAGTTGGATGACATTCTTAAGGCTGCTGACTGGTCTAATGCCAGTACCTTTGCAAGTCATTATTGTAAACCTATTGAACACATGTCCGATGTTGTTTTAGAAAGCTAACAACATGCATAATGTAGCCTCCGGTCTTGTAATGAGATTGCGATTCTCATATTAAAATGACTAGAGAATCTGGATTTCACTAAAGACACGGAGGCTGACATTAACCCTCCCTCCCACCCTTTGGTGATATTTCATTGACAATGTTATTTATAACATTTTATTGTAATGCACTTTATTCTTGTGTATTGTCTATGAATCTTTTTCAAAGTTCTTTCCTTGAACTAATTCCATTCTCTTTTCAGATACTCCTTAATTACTGGTCTTACCACCTTATCAATGATGGATCCCCTTACTTCGTTAATTCCTTTTCACCGTTGGAATCCTTCTTCTCCCTCCTTCATTTATTCTACTTCTGAAGATTATCCTGGAGTTGGACGTCTCAAGTTTTTTATGGACTGATCTCTTGTTCATTTAAAAGAGGCTGATTGTTTCCGTCTCATGGCTTTTATGTGTTGCCTTTATTCTATTTGGAACTTTATCTATTGTGATGTATGCGGCTGCTTGGGTCTGCATTAAAGGAAAATGCATAATGTCAGCCTCCGTGTCTCTAATGAAATTTAGATTCTCTAGTCTGTTAATATGAGAATCCAGGGGCGGTGGGTGACATTTCAAAGTGGTCAAGTCAAGTCAAGTCAAGATTTATATAGCGCGCTACATACCCATAGGGTCTCAAGGCGCTTGAGAAAGGGTGGGGAATTACTTGTCGAATATCCAAGTTTTGAGTTGCTTTCTGAATGCTAGGTGGTTCTGAGTAAGGCGAAGGTGGGTGGGAAGTGAGTTCCAGGTTTTAGCTGCCAGGTAGGAGAAGGATCTACCACCCATCGTAGTTTTGTTGATGCGAGGTACAATGGCGAGGGCTTGGTTGGAGGATCGTAGCTGACGGGAGGGAGAGTAGAAGGACAGTCGTGTGTTGAGGCATTCGGGTCCAAGTTCGTAAAGTGCTTTGTGTGCGTGGGTTAGGAGGCGGAAGGTAATCCTTTTATTTACGGGAAGCCAGTGGAGGTTTTTCAGGTGACCAGAGATGTGTTCTTTACGCGGGATGTCTAGTATGAGTCTGGCTGATGCGTTCTGGATGCGTTGGAGTTTTTTCTGGAGTTTTGCGGTGGTACCGGCGTATAGGGTGTTTCCGTAGTCCAGGCGGCTTGTGACCAGTGCGTGGGTGACCGTTTTTCTAGTTTCGGTGGGGATCCAGCGAAATGTTTTTTTGAGCATGCGAAGGATGTTGAAGCAGGATGATGAAACGGCGTTGACTTGTCTGGTCATCGAGAGTGAGGAGTCCAGGATGACGCCCAGGTTCCGTGCGTGATCCGTCGGGATGGGTGCTTTTCCAAGGGCCTCTGGCCACCAAGAGTCATCCCAGGCGGAGGGGGAGGTGCCTAAGATGAGGACTTCTGTTTTGTCTGAGTTCAGTTTCAGACGGCTGTGCTTCATCCACTCGGCTACTTCTTTCATTCCTTCGTGTAAATTGGTTTTGGCGGTGTTAGGGTCTTTGGTGAGTGAAAGGATCAGTTGAGTGTCGTCAGCGTAGGAGATGATATTGAGGTTGTGTTGGCGTGCGATGGTCGCGAGGGGACTCATGTATACGTTGAAGAGGGTGGGGCTGAGTGACGATCCTTGTGGCACCCCGCAGATGACTTCAGAGGCCGCTGACTTGAATGGTGGGAGGCGGACTCTCTGGGTTCTTCCGGTAAGGAACGAGGTGATCCATTCCAGTGCTTTTCCTTGGATTCCGACGTTTCTGAGGCGTTGCAGGAGGGTGCTATGACAGACTGTGTCGAAGGCAGCGGAGAGGTCGAGGAGGATGAGGGCGACTGTGTCTCCATTGTCCAGTAGAGTTCAAATGTCGTCTGTTGCTGCGATAAGTGCGGTCTCGGTGCTGTGTTTGGCTCGGAAGCCAGACTGTGAGGAGTCGAGGGATTTGTTGGCTTCGAGGAAGGTGGCGAGCTGGTTGTTGACAGCTTTCTCGATGACTTTGGCCGGGAATGGAAGAAGCGAGATGGGGCGGTAGTTTTTGAGTTCGGTGGGGTCAGCTGTGGGTTTTTTCAGAAGTGCGCTAAGTTCTGCGTGTTTCCAGCTTTCCGGGAAGGTGGCGGAGTTGAGGGAGCAGTTGATGACATCTCGTAGGTGTGGTGCTATGATGGAGTCTGCTTTGTTGAAGATGTGGTGAGGGCAAGGGTCTGTGGGGGATCCGGAGTGGATGGAGTTCATCAGGCGGATGGTGTCCTCAGTGGAGATTGCGTTCCAGTGGTTAAGGATGTTCAAGGGGGGTGAATGTTCTGCAGAAGGTTGGGTGGGTTGGTCTCCGGGTCGGTTGTCGAAGCTGTTATGGATGTCTGCGATTTTGTTGTGGAAGAAGGAAGCTAGGGAGTCGCAGAGGGCTTGGGAGGGGGTGATGTCGTTGGAGTTGGCTGATGGGTTGGTAAATTCTTTGACGATGTTGAATAATTCCTTGCTGTTGTGGGCGTTGTTATCTAGTCGGTCTTTGAATGCGGTTTTCTTGGCAGACCGGATGAGTTGGTGGTGTATGCGGGTGGCGTTTTTGAAGGCGTCCCTGGTGCTGGTGTTTGGGTCTTTTTTCCAGGCCTTCTCAAGGGAGCGACAGAGTTTCTTCGATTTCTTAAGATCATTGTTGAACCAGAAGGCGTTTTTGCTGCCTAGTTTGATTTGACGTTTTTTCAACGGTGCTAGGATGTCGGCGCTGTTGGATAGCCATTGGGAGAGGTGAATTGCTGCTTGGTCGGGGTTTGAGGAGTGGGCAGGGGGGTTTTGAAGAAGTGATGAAGAGATCTGATCGATGGTGATTTTGTTCCAGTTTCTTCGCATAGTAGGTTGAGGATGGTTGTGGGTTGTGGTCTTCTTGTAGATAAAGTGAACGCAGCTATGGTCCGTCCAATGGAGAGCCGTGGTGTGACGGAAGGAGACATGTTTGCTGGAGGTGAAGATAGGGTCGAGTGTGTGACCTGCGATGTGGGTGGGGGTAGTGACAAGTTGTTTGAGTCCGAGGTTGGCGAGATTGTCCAGAAGGGTGGTGGTGCTGCTGTCATTGCTCTTTTCCAGGTGAAAATTGAAGTCTCCCAATAGAATGTACTCCTCGGAGGGGAGGGCGTGTGGGGTGATAAAGTCAGTGATGTCGTCCCTGAATTGTGCACGGGGTCCTGGAGGTCGGTAGAGGAGGGTGCCTCTGAGTGTGGTCTTGGGGTCGGTGTGGATCTGGAAGTGGAGGTGTTCGGCGTTGGCAAGGTTGGCGTCAGAGCTGGTTGAGATGCGGATGGAATTCTTATGGACGATAGCGATGCCTCCTCCTGTTTGCTTGATGCGGTCCTTGCGGATGATCTTGTATCCTTCCGGGATGGCAATGGTGATGTCTGGGGCTGAAGAGGCATTCATCCAAGTTTCTGTTAGGAAGGCGACGTCTGGTGAGATGGTGTCTAGTAGATTCCAGAGGTCGATGGCGTGTCTGTGGACTGAGCGGGTGTTGAGCAGGATGCATTTAAGGTGGTTGGTGTCAGGTCTCTGTAGTGGTGGGGCGCAAAGTGATTTGCATACAGCACCGTAGCGAGCGAGCGCAGCGAGCGAGGCCGAACCCCAAAAGGGAGGTTTGGGGGGATTACCCCCCAAGAAAATTTTGAAAAAAAAGAAGAAAAATCGTGCATTTTCAAGCTAATTTGAGAAAGCAGGAAGGTTAATAAAGCAATTGTGAAAGTGCAGTTATTACATTAATAGATAGCATAACATAGGTAGCTGCTTATTCAGTATAACCACAGAGCTTCATACATTTCGTCCTATTACGCTCAGGTGCTGAATTCAGACTATAAGACTTTCATGAAAATCTCAGCTCTAAGAGTAGAAGAAGTTGCACAGCAGTTGGGAAACAGCCTTCACAAAGCATTAGGAAAATGAGAGGCAATTACGTGAAAGCAAACTCAAAGCAATGCATCAAGTAGTAACTTAAAGCAATGCATCCAGCAAAACAGTGCATGCAGTCAACCATACAAAAGTAAACTAAAGCAAGTGTGAACCTGTGAACCTTCACTTTGAAAGCAGGGTGCTAGTCAACAGGTCAGTCACATACATTTAAACTGAAGAAGAGTACACTTCAGCATGCAGGCACCAACATAAAAGCACCAAGCAAGTCAAACAGTTTAATGAAAGAAAAATGAAAGCAATACATCCAGCAAACTAGACAGTGACTCAAAAAGTAAACTGAAGCAAGTGCACACTGAAAGGAATGCACAGTCATAAGTCAGACATTCACATAAAAGCAACTTACCAAGACACCCAATCAATTACATGGGAAAAACTTGAGCCAATTGTAGGAGAGTAGGGTCTGCAATCCTATGATCACCCAGATTTTTGCTTTTTTGCTGCACTGGTTTACGACTTTCCCTGGCTGTGGGCCTGCTAATCAGACCCACAGCCTAGCTGTTCTCTCTATCCAAATTGTACTCAGGTACTGAATTGGCACTGGGCCCTCTCCAAGTCCCTGTACCCAGGGCTGAGGTGCACCCAGAAGTCTCCCAGGGGCTGAAGCATGTATTGTGCCACCCCTGGATTGACTAACTAAAACTGACACAACTGGCTGCACGACAGCTGGGGCAAGGTGGTGTACTCACCCTTTGCTTTAGATATAGTATACCTATATCTAACCCTAAAATGGACGCACAGATCTCCTATCAGTCACTCCTATGGCAGGCCTTACCAATCCTGAAGGCAGAGTGCTTGGAATCGTGTGAGATGGTGCTCTAGCATGAGCTGAGCCTGTCTGCGGCTTTCGGGATCCATCCCTTAGCCGTTTCCATGATATCGCATACCATATACCCTTAAGTGCATTATAATCCTCGCGGTTATGTGCCAACTCTGGTATCGCTTTATCAAAACATGTCGAGTAAGGTGTCATACGAATTGGAATACTAACCCCTCGCCAATTCTGGCGACGGGGTTAGCATTCCACCCTTCTAGAGGGACACGACATGCCTGTAACCTATAACCCGGTTAAAAGTCAGACAGAGCCTTAGCATCCACAAAATGGATGCTGCCACCGAGACACAAGTCTGCCCTCCTGCTGCTGGGAGTCCTCCCAGAGCAGGAGATAAGGACAAAGGGTTTCCTGCCAGGGGCGGTGCCAGCACCGTCCCAGACAGGGTTTTGTGTATTGTAGGTAGGCAGGGCTTTAGAGGAAGGTGACTGCACGTGGCACCCCGGTGCTCACTGTGCATAGGCTGGCTGGAACCAGTTCCAGGGTCACTCCAGACCCTGTGCTGGGGAAAAGCCCGCCAAGGAAGTGGGTGTAACCACCCCCCTCCTAGTCCCACCCATAGGGCAGGACTTAGTCGCGTGCCAGCCCCTTTTTACAGGATAAAGGTAGAGACTGGCCCCCTTCCAAATCAGATCATCTTTGAATCCTGAAACTACTTTCTGCGAAAGGAACTCAAGACTTCTTCCTAAGATTTCTCCCTTGTGACTAAGGAGTAGTCACCCTGCATCCGCAGGCACCATCTAAGAACACTGCGGTCTGCTGTAAGTCCTTCCTCCGGAATCCGACTGCCCAGCTCGACGAGAACCGGCTTCCCTGGCACCTCTGACCTCTACCCACCTCTACAGCCCAGCTGAGAACCGTGGGTGCGACGAGACCTCAAGGGACCGGCCATCTGCAAGACTGCACGACTTCTTTCCAGCAAGCCCGCCGAGTAATCTACTGGTGAGTGCTTTGGGGTCCGAGAAGCCCCGACTCTGAGCAGCTCCAGCTCCGAAGTGCAGCCCCCCAGCATCTCCACGATCTGCGTGGGGCCCTTCTGCTTTCCGCTGCTCACCGCGTTGTTTGGCTACTAGCCCGTTGGCTTGTGGCCTTCCTGACGACGCCCGACGACATTTCTGCTGCTGGTCTGGTTGCTCCAGACTGGCCCTTGCTCCCTTCCCGAAGAGGAGCACCCTGGACCCTCCTGGTCCACTCAAGACGCCATTTTGAGTCCACCGCGTGGGTTTGAATTAGCCAAGGCTTGTTGCCCACTCCTGGGTAACTTCGACGCCGACAACTTCATCCTTCGTGGGACAGCTCGCACCTCCATCCTGGTCGCCGACAACGCCTCCTGGTCCGAGAGACTGCAGAGCCCAGCAGCGCCCACTCACCTGACTGCGGTGACTTCGCCCGGTGCCATCCTGGTGCCCACTTAATCACTGGCTAGTGATTCAAGAACTTGGTCCCCTCTGCTTTCAGGTTTTCTTCTTCCTTGATCCAGGCTTGGATCCATCGAACTTTCCTTCACTGGTCGCCTGCCAGCAACTTCTTCCTTCCAGGCTCCTGGTCCGGCAACGAGATCCCCGACGTCTTTTCAGACCTATGCAGCTGCAGCCCCTGGGCTAGGTAACTTCGGCACTTCGGTGTCCCAGCATAGCCTCACTATCCTAGGGTCAGGATCCACTGTCATTTTCTTCCCACCAGGTCGGGTTCGCCCGTGAACACTAACTTTGTAAATTCTAGCTTCCATAGACTTTGTCCCGCATCCCGCGTGAGAGTGCACACTCTGCACCCGAGTTCCCTAGGCCTCCTGCTAGTAATCTAAAGGTTCAGTAGTCCAGCCCTAGCGATCCCAAAGCCTCTGAGAATCGTTACTTACCTGCTAGTAATTCGCATTCCACTTTGAAAGTATATGGTTTTTCGTGCCCCTCGGGCATTTGTGTAACGTGCTAACTTAAAAGTATTTTCGTAAGAGTTTTGTTGTGTGCTTAGCACCCTGTCCTCATAAAGAGTACAGGGTTGTTGTGATTCTAATAAATACATTGTTTATTTTCATAACACTTGTGTGGTGTCCTTTCACTGGGTGTTCAAGGGGTAATGTGATGGTAAAACAGCTGGCTTAACACGCCCTCTAGAGTCTTAGCCTTAGACTGCTCGTATCCATGCTACTAGGATAGCTGGTCTATAAGGTTGACTTACAACCAATCATCAATAAGGGTTGTTTGGACTGATATATAGTGATCACTAGCATAGTGAGCACTGCACATCAGGCCAACTTCTCACATTGGTGAGCAGCGGTTGGGATTTGAGCTTGCTGTTGTTTTACCACACATGCCCTAAGAATATCTTGTGAAAGATCACATAAGTACTAAAGGTACATATAACTTAGCTTAGAATACTCTGAGTTCTACTGAACCAGCTGTTGTAGCTCCTAGGGCCTAGCACACCCTAAACTACAACTCTAGCAAGGGATCAGTAGGCAAACATATAGTGTAGGTAAGTGCACCACTTACACCTCACTAGAAAAGCATGTCGACTCAGGGGGACTCTACTGAGACTCCCCTGGTCAGTGTTGACCCTCCACAGGTCACTTCAAGATATGCAGCTCTCAATTTTCAGGAGATGAGGCAACTCTGTGTCTCCAGGAAACTGAAGCAGGGGTCTAACCCCACCATTCCCTTTCTGATAGGTCTCTTAGAGACATATGATGCCAGAAAGCTCTCTCAGTTACATGAGAGCATGCCAGCCTTAGAGGGAACCTCTGGGGATCCAGACCTCCCCAACACTGATTCAGCAGTTGAGGAGGAGGATCAGGAGGTACTCTCTGGGGATGAGGTAGACAAAGGTCTTGAGGTAGTCAGAAGGCTAACCAGGACCAACTTAGACTTACTTGGGCTAGGATCTGGGGGCCCCCCAGTACTAACCCGAAGTGGGCCTAACCTTGGAGTTAGGAGAGATAGATCTCTTTCTAGGGACTCCAATAGATCTCTGCACTCTAATGCCTCTTCTCAGGGGAGAAGGAATCCTCCACAGAGGAGATTTACTTCCCCTCAGAGAAGGGAGCATGAGGCTAGGATGAGACAAGCTGAACTGAGGATTGAAAGGGAAGAAATTGCCCTGGCCAAAGAGAAGCTTGCCCTGGCAAGAGAGCAGCAGATGAGTGGGCTAGCTCCCACTGGTGGCAGCAATCTCCCAAGAGATAGAGAGAAGGGTTTAGATACTAAACACCTGACTAAAATAGTGCCCCCCTTTAAGCAAGGGGATGACATCCAGAAATGGATGGCTGCTCTGGAGAGGGCCTGCACTGTGCAGAACATTCCCCAGAGTCAGTGGGCAGCTATACTGTGGCTCTCCTTTGATGGTAAAGGTAGAGATAAGCTCCTCACTACAAGAGCGGAGGATGCTAACAATTACCAGGTCCTGAAGAATACACTGGTTGATGGGTTTGGTTTAACCACTGAGCAGTACAGGTTGCTGTTCAGAGACACCCAGAAAACTCAGTCTCAGGACTGGTCTGATTTTGTGGATTGTGCCACTAAGGCTTTGGAGGGCTGGTTGCTGGGTAGCAAGGTTACAGATTACACAGGATTGTATAATCTAATGATGAGAGAACAAATTTTGAACAATTGTCAGAACCAGTTGCTGCACCAGCACCTTGTTGATTCAGATCTGACCTCTCCCCAAGAATTGGGAAAGAAGGCAGACAAATGGGTCAGGACAAGGATCAAGCAGAACCAGAACCAGAACCAGGGTGGTCAGAAGAAAGCAGACCAGAAGGGTAATGTTAAGAATGAGCAAAATGACCAGAAGTCTTCACCAGGTCCCCAACAAACCAAGGAGGGTGGGGGTCAGGCTTCCCAGAAGAAGAAGACTCAAGAAGGCCAGTCAAAAAGGTGGTGCCAGTACTGCAAAAGTAAGTCTCACTGGTTTAGTGAGTGCACCAAAAGAGGAGGAGGACAAACTCCTGCCACTACAGCTCCTAAAGCAACTGCACCCCCTAGTACAGTCAGTAGTGGTAGTGTCACTCCCAAGGCATTAGTTGGGTTAACCTTGGGTACTGAGGGGTCTGACAACTTAGTTGGCACACTCACTCAGGCTGTCCTTGTCTGTACAGGGGATATGGATATGTCCCCTGAAGTAAGTCCCAATACTTTGGGCAAATACAGGCAGACGCCTTTGATTAATGGCAAAATGGCTCAGGCCTATAGGGACACTTGTGCCAGTGTCACCATGGTGACACCTAACTTTGTGGACCCTGGACAGATCATGCCAGGTACTGATTTCCTGGTGACCAATGCCAGCAATGTCACTACTAGTCATAGTGTGGCAATTGTGGCTTTCTCCTGGGGTGGAGTGAAGGGACAAAAGAAAGTTGTAGTCAGTTCAGACCTCCCAGTTGATTGTTTGTTGGGCAATGATTTGGAGTCATCACAATGGTCAGAAGTGGAGCAGAGGACTCACATGGAGATGTTAGGCTTGCCAGCACATGTGCTTGCTGTGACTAGGTCACAGGCCAGAAGATGCCCCACTGAACAGGTGCTGGATCCTGAAACTATGGACCAGACACCTCCCAAGAAGAAGAGCAGTAAGGGTAAGGCTTTGCCTTCCCCCTTGCCCCAGGTTGAGGATCAAGTCTCTGAGGAGGCTGATCTAGAAGAACTGAGGGAAACTGAGCCTAAAGAGCTTGAACTTGATCAAGTTGAGTTTCTGGGCTCAGGGGGACCCTCCAGAGCAGACCTGGGGAAGGAACAGTTGAGCTGCCCTTCCCTTGAACCCCTCAGACAGCAGGCTGCTGCTGAGGCTGCAGGGAATGCCACAGGTGCCCACAGGGTATACTGGGAAGATGGACTCCTGTACTCTGAGTCAAGAGACCCCAAGCCTGGTGCAACCAGGAGGCTGGTCATCCCCTTGTCTCTGAGAGGTTTCCTTCTCACCTTGGCCCATGAGATTCCCCTTGCAGGTCATTTAGGTCAGACAAAGACTTGGGACAGGCTTGTCTCACACTTTCACTGGCCCCATATGAATGAGAATACCAAGGAGTTTTGTCGCTCATGTGTCACTTGCCAAGCCAGTGGTAAGTCAGGTGGCACAACAAAGGCCCCCCTCATACCACTACCTGTGGTGGGGGTTCCCTTTGAAAGAGTGGGGATTGACATTGTTGGTCCAATGGAACCCCAGACAGCATCAGGACACAAGTTTATACTGGTGGTGGTGGACCATGCCACCAGGTATCCTGAGGCTATTCCCCTTAGGACCACTACAGCCCCTGTAGTGGCAAGAGCCCTAGTTGGAGTGTTCTCCAGAGTGGGTTTCCCTAAGGAGGTCGTTTCTGACAGAGGTACAAACTTCATGTCAGGATATCTGACTGCCATGTGGAAAGAGTGTGGTGTGAACTACAAGTTCACCACACCCTATCATCCACAATGCAATGGGCTTGTTGAGAGATTCAACAGGACCCTGAAAGGGATGATTCATGGACTACCTGAACCTCTTAGGAGAAGATGGGATGTCCTGATCCCCTGCCTCTTGTTTGCTTACAGAGAGGTCCCACAGAAGGGGGTTGGCTACAGCCCTTTTGAGCTTCTGTATGGGCATCCTGTAAGAGGACCCCTGTGTTTGGTGAAGGAAGGATGGGAGAGACCTCTCAAAAAGCCTGCAACCAACATAGTGGACTATGTACTTGGTCTCCGCTCCAGGATGGCTGAGTATATGGAGAAGGCATCTAAAAACCTTGAGGCCAGCCAGGAACTTCAAAAAGCTTGGCATGACCAAAAGGCTGTACTGACTGTGTACCAGCCAGGACAGAAGGTGTGGGTGCTGGAGCCAGTGGCCCCAGCAGCTCTGAAAGACAAATGGTCTGGGCCCCACACCATCATTGAGCAAAAGGGAGAGGTTACCTACTTGGTGGACCTTGGAACTCCCAGGAGCCCTCTCAGAGTGCTCCATGTTAACAGGCTCAAGGCATATGTTGACAGGAAGGACATGAGCTTGCTCATGGCCACAGATGAGGGACAGGAGGAAGAGAGTGACCCTCTCCCAGACCTGCTCACTCAGAATCCTGATGATGGGTCAGTTGATGGTGTTGTCTTTTGTGGCAGCCTCACTGAACATCAGCAACAGGATTGCAGGCAAGTTCTGCAATCCTTTCGACATATGTTCTCTCTGACACCCAGCCAAACTGATTGGTGTACCCATGATGTTGACACTGGAGACAGTCTGCCTGTCAAGAGTAAAATCTACAGGCAGCCTGATCATGTTAGAGACTGCATCAAAACTGAAGTGCAGAAAATGTTGGAACTGGGAGTCATTGAGCCCTCAGATAGCCCTTGGGCTAGCCCAGTAGTTCTAGTGCCAAAGCCTCACACCCAGGGTGGTAAGAGAGAGATGAGGTTTTGCGTAGACTACAGAGGCCTCAATGCAGTCACTAAGACTGATGCCCACCCAATACCAAGAGCAGATGAGCTTATAGATAGATTGGCTTCTGCCAACTTCTTAAGCACATTTGATTTGACAGCTGGGTATTGGCAAATCAGGTTAGCTGAGGAAGCCAAACCCAAGACAGCATTTTCTACCCCTGGAGGGCATTATCAATTTGTGGTAATGCCCTTTGGACTGAAAAATGCACCTGCCACCTTCCAAAGGTTGGTGAATCAAGTCCTCACTGGGCTGGATGACTTCTGTGCAGCTTATCTTGACGATATTGCTGTCTTTAGCTCCACCTGGGAGGATCACCTGGTCCACCTGAGGAAAGTGTTAGAGGCCCTGCAAAAGGCAGGCCTCACTATCAAGGCCACCAAGTGCCAGATAGGGCAGTCACAGGTTGTATACCTGGGCCACCTTGTAGGTGGAGGCCAGGTTCAGCCACTGGAGAGTAAGATACAGGCCATCAAGGACTGGACTCCTCCAATCACCCAGACTCAGGTTCGAGCTTTCTTGGGCCTGACTGGGTACTATAGGAAGTTTGTCAGAAATTATGGGTCCATAGTGACCCCTCTTAATGACCTGACAAGCAAAAAGATGCCAAAGAAAGTTCAGTGGACAGCAAGCTGTCAGAAAGCATTCAATGACCTAAAGCAGGCCATGTGCACAGCACCTATCCTCAAGAGTCCAGATTACTCCAAGCCATTCATTGTCCAAACAGATGCTTCTGAGTTGGGTGTGGGAGCTGTTCTGTCTCAACTGAATTTTGATGGTAATGATCAGCCTATTGCTTTCATTAGTAGAAGGTTGACACCCAGAGAGAAAAATTGGTCAGCTATTGAGAGGGAGGCCTTTGCTGTGGTCTGGGCCCTGAAGAAGCTGAGGGCCTACTTGTTTGGCACTCACTTCACCATTCAGACAGACCATAAGCCCCTCTTGTGGCTAAATCAGATGAAGGGTGAAAACCCCAAACTGCTTAGGTGGTCCATTTCCCTACAGGGGATGGATTTTACAGTGGAGCATAGACCTGGGACTGATCACAGCAATGCTGATGGGCTCTCCAGGTATTTCCACTTAGAGCAAGAAGACTCACCTGGTCAAGGTTAGCTTATTGTCCCAAAGTTTGGGGGGGGGGTCATGTAGGAGAGTAGGGTCTGCAATCCTATGATCACCCAGATTTTTGCTTTTTGCTGCACTGGTTTACGACTTTCCCTGGCTGTGGGCCTGCTAATCAGACCCACAGCCTAGCTGTTCTCTCTATCCAAATTGTACTCAGGTACTGAATTGGCACTGGGCCCTCTCCAAGTCCCTGTACCCAGGGCTGAGGTGCACCCAGAAGTCTCCCAGGGGCTGAAGCATGTATTATGCCACCCCTGGATTGACTAACTAAAACTGACACAACTGGCTGCACGACAGCTGGGGCAAGGTGGTGTACTCACCCTTTGCTTTAGATATAGTATACCTATATCTAACCCTAAAAATGGACACACAGATCTCCTATCAGTCACTCCTATGGCAGGCCTTAACAATCCTGAAGGCAGAGTGCTTGGAATCGTGTGAGATGGTGCTCTAGCATGAGCTGAGCCTGTCTGCGGCTTTCGGGATCCATCCCTTAGCCGTTTCCATGATATCGCATACCATATACCCTTAAGTGCATTATAATCCTCGCGGTTATGTGCCAACTCTGGTATCGCTTTATCAAAACATGTCGAGTAAGGTGTCATACGAATTGGAATACTAACCCCTCGCCAATTCTGGCGACGGGGTTAGCATTCCACCCTTCTAGAGGGACACGACATGCCTGTAACCTATAACCCGGTTAAAAGTCAGACAGAGCCTTAGCATCCACAAAATGGATGCTGCCACCGAGACACAAGTCTGCCCTCCTGCTGCTGGGAGTCCTCCCAGAGCAGGAGATAAGGACAAAGGGTTTCCTGCCAGGGGCGGTGCCAGCACCGTCCCAGACAGGGTTTTGTGTATTGTAGGTAGGCAGGGCTTTAGAGGAAGGTGACTGCACGTGGCACCCCGGTGCTCACTGTGCATAGGCTGGCTGGAACCAGTTCCAGGGTCACTCCAGACCCTGTGCTGGGGAAAAGCCCGCCAAGGAAGTGGGTGTAACCACCCCCCTCCTAGTCCCACCCATAGGGCAGGACTTAGTCGCGTGCCAGCCCCTTTTTACAGGATAAAGGTAGAGACTGGCCCCCTTCCAAATCAGATCATCTTTGAATCCTGAAACTACTTTCTGCGAAAGGAACTCAAGACTTCTTCCTAAGATTTCTCCCTTGTGACTAAGGAGTAGTCACCCTGCATCCGCAGGCACCATCTAAGAACACTGCGGTCTGCTGTAAGTCCTTCCTCCGGAATCCGACTGCCCAGCTCGACGAGAACCGGCTTCCCTGGCACCTCTGACCTCTACCCACCTCTACAGCCCAGCTGAGAACCGTGGGTGCGACGAGACCTCAAGGGACCGGCCATCTGCAAGACTGCACGACTTCTTTCCAGCAAGCCCGCCGAGTAATCTACTGGTGAGTGCTTTGGGGTCCGAGAAGCCCCGACTCTGAGCAGCTCCAGCTCCGAAGTGCAGCCCCCCAGCATCTCCACGATCTGCGTGGGGCCCTTCTGCTTTCCGCTGCTCACCGCGTTGTTTGGCTACTAGCCCGTTGGCTTGTGGCCTTCCTGACGACGCCCGACGACATTTCTGCTGCTGGTCTGGTTGCTCCAGACTGGCCCTTGCTCCCTTCCCGAAGAGGAGCACCCTGGACCCTCCTGGTCCACTCAAGACGCCATTTTGAGTCCACCGCGTGGGTTTGAATTAGCCAAGGCTTGTTGCCCACTCCTGGGTAACTTCGACGCCGACGACTTCATCCTTCGTGGGACAGCTCGCACCTCCATCCTGGTCGCCGACAACGCCTCCTGGTCCGAGAGACTGCAGAGCCCAGCAGCGCCCACTCACCTGACTGCGGTGACTTCGCCCGGTGCCATCCTGGTGCCCACTTAATCACTGGCTAGTGATTCAAGAACTTGGTCCCCTCTGCTTTCAGGTTTTCTTCTTCCTTGATCCAGGCTTGGATCCATCGAACTTTCCTTCACTGGTCGCCTGCCAGCAACTTCTTCCTTCCAGGCTCCTGGTCCGGCAACGAGATCCCCGACGTCTTTTCAGACCTATGCAGCTGCAGCCCCTGGGCTAGGTAACTTCGGCACTTCGGTGTCCCAGCATAGCCTCACTATCCTAGGGTCAGGATCCACTGTCATTTTCTTCCCACCAGGTCGGGTTCGCCCGTGAACACTAACTTTGTAAATTCTAGCTTCCATAGACTTTGTCCCGCATCCCGCGTGAGAGTGCACACTCTGCACCCGAGTTCCCTAGGCCTCCTGCTAGTAATCTAAAGGTTCAGTAGTCCAGCCCTAGCGATCCCAAAGCCTCTGAGAATCGTTACTTACCTGCTAGTAATTCGCATTCCACTTTGAAAGTATATGGTTTTTCGTGCCCCTCGGGCATTTGTGTAACGTGCTAACTTAAAAGTATTTTCGTAAGAGTTTTGTTGTGTGCTTAGCACCCTGTCCTCATAAAGAGTACAGGGTTGTTGTGATTCTAATAAATACATTGTTTATTTTCATAACACTTGTGTGGTGTCCTTTCACTGGGTGTTCAAGGGGTAATGTGATGGTAAAACAGCTGGCTTAACACGCCCTCTAGAGTCTTAGCCTTAGACTGCTCGTATCCATGCTACTAGGATAGCTGGTCTATAAGGTTGACTTACAACCAATCATCAATAAGGGTTGTTTGGACTGATATATAGTGATCACTAGCATAGTGAGCACTGCACATCAGGCCAACTTCTCACACCAATGCACCCAGAAAACCAGACTAGCACACCAAAGCATCCCACCTCTGGTTGGATGGCAGCTGTGCTCTTAGGGTCACCCCTCAGTTTTTTGGCAGGGTTGAGCACCCCCCAGTTTTATGCCCTCTGCGTCTGAAGGGGAGACAGGCAAAAGCGGCCATAATGGGACATCTGGCACAGCCACTTTGTAATCGAGGTCACCCACCCAGCTCAAGACTGAGTTACAGGCTGATCTTAAATCTTTAAACAACCACAAGGGTCTCCAGCTAGTTGGTTCTTGAGCCAAAAGAGTCCTCAGCTCACTGGGAGTCTTTACATCGTGCCTGAGATGACATGACAATGTCCCTTAATCCGGAGCAACTGTGGGGACTGGTCTGGATCTGACTTGGTACGAGCAGGATGCCAAAAAGTAACGGGTAGGTGGTAACCCACTTCAAGTGAAGGAGCTGTAAGGAACCTAAGCGCACTGGTGTTGATACCACTAACAGGGCAGCTCTGGCTTTCTCAGGGTGGGTGTCAGCTGTGTGATGAAACCAGCATGTGAAGCAGTTACCTCAAACAAACTAAAACCAATGCACTCATCAAGACAAGGAGTTACATGAAATCAAATAGAAAACCACCATCAAGCCAGGTAGTCACCTAAAGGCAAATTGAAGTGACTGCACACTATGGGAAGTGCACTTCACCAGCCAGCCTATTACACTAAAGGAAAATAAAAGCAATGCTCCCAGTAGACAAGACAACATAAATTGAAAATGTTTCCCCGCAGGACCAACAGTCACAAAAAGTAAAGAAACAGAACGAGGTCAGAGGCACTCCAGGAATCCAGGTAGCCACACAAAATCATAACTGATTGAGCAAACTGTGTACTGAAAACTATTGCAAATAAGACAATTATATCAGAACAAACTAGTCACAGGGAAACAAACGCATGCACCCATCAAGCCGTGCATCACAAGTCAGCAAACAGAATCGAATTAAACCAGCAATACTTGGTGTCACTCAAAAGCAAGTATAAAGTGCACTTCAGCAAGCAGATGATTCAGAAAAGGGGGTGGTGATGAACAGAGTGCCTGAATTAAGCAGACCACTCTTACCCAGTCCAAAGATCAGGGCTTGATCCATCACCGTTTTTTAGCTCAATGCACCATCCCAGCTCAGAACTTGGCTATATGCAAATTAGTCTGTTCCTGTCCCAGTGCATGATGGGAACAGGGCAAACCCAACTACCAAGCCAATTCTTATACTGGGAAGGAAACAAGCTACCGGGGACCGGTTTCTGGCATTTCAGCCTCGTCGGCCCGGCTTGCTTGAATCCTGATGGTGCAATGAGCAAGGGACTCACATCTGAGTATACCCTTCCACGCTTATGGTGGACAAAATGATTCAGAAAAGGGGGTGGTGATGAACAGAGTGCCTCAATTAAGCAGACCACTCTTACCCAGTCCAAAGATCAGGGCTTGATCCATCACCGTTTTTTAGCTCACTGCACCATCCCAGCTCAGAACTTGGCTATATGCAAATTAGTCTGTTCCTGTCCCAGTGCATGATGGGAACAGGGCAAACCAAACTACCAAGCCAATTCTTATACTGGGAAGGAAACAAGCTACCGGGGACCGGTTTCTGGCATTTCAGCCTCGTCGGCCCGGCTTGCTTGAATCCTGGTGGTGCAATGAGCAAGGGACTCACATCTGAGTATACCCTTCCACGCTTATGGTGGACAAAATGATTCAGAAAAGGGGGTGGTGATGAACTGAGTGCCTGAATTAAGCAGACCACTCTTACCCAGTCCAAAGATCAGGGCTTGATCCATCACCGTTTTTTAGCTCACTGCACCATCCCAGCTCAGAACTTGGCTATATGCAAATTAGTCTGTTCCTGTCCCAGTGCACTTTTACTGAGCAATACCCCTTCTGCGCTAAGTCGAGTGGTTTTATTCAGCTCCACGTGACGATGTCGTAAGCGTCAGTTATGACCTCGCAGTGCCTATATAGGTGCCAACCAGGCACGCGGACGTCAGTACTTTTCATTTTTTCCACGCCAGAAGCGCAGAGCCACAAAGTAACTGACGTAGTCGTGGGCAAACTAGGGTCCTGAAAAGGGTAGTAACCCTAGCCACACTAAATAAGTCTGCAAAGTGAGGAGGCATGGGTGGAGCTGTAAGGATTCTGCAGCTACATAGAGTCTCTACCAGATAATGTGTTACCGAAGTTAAGTAACTTGTTTATCTGATAGACTTCTAGCTACAGATTCTTTACCTTTGAATCAGATGCCTGAGCCATATCATCCCATGGTAGGTTGCGGATTCGCATCCTAAACTAAGAAATCCTGCAAGACTGAGCAGGCAAAATGCCTGTCCCTGCGTACCTGATCATTCAGGCAGTAGTGTTTTGCAAATGTGTGCAATGATGCTCATGTCGCTGCCTGACAAATGTCTTGGACTGGGACAGACCGAGGATGAGCCGTAGTTACAGCCTTTTCCCTGGTGAAATGGGCTCCCAATCCCTCAGGGGGCTGCTTCTTTGCCAAAGCATTACAGATTTTGATGCAGAGAATGAACCAGCAAGAAGTGGTCCTTTTCTGCACTGCCCTTCCCTTCTTCACTCCCACGTACCGCACAAAGAGTTGGTCGTCCAACTCTTATGTGGTCAAGGTAGAACGACAATGCTCTTTTTGGTTCCAGTCGGTGGAGACACTCCTCTTCCTTAGAGGGATGGGGGTGAGTAAAGGATGTGTTCAAAGAGATGGACTCACCCAGATGGAATGGGGTCACAACCTTTGACAAAAAGGATGCCCTGGTGCGAAGCACCACCTTGTCTGGAAAGGACGTAAGATAAGGAGGCGAACAAGATAACGCCTGCAAATCACTCACCCTCCTGGCAGATGTAATTGCCTCTAAGAAGGCTGATGTGATGGTTAACAGCCGGAGGGGACGATTGTGTATGGGTGGGCAGAGAACTCCGCTTCAAAAGCGGTGTGTGCAGAGATTTGCCTACTCTGCGTTCCACTGAGAACACATATACACTATAGTATAGGGACCCGGGGACTCCCGCACCCCAGGGCCCGGACTGAGCCCAGGCCCGGTCCCAGCTTCCAAACCCTAGGCCAGGTCGGGGAGAGCCTCTCCGGGCCCCGATGGACCCCCTGTCCCCAGCACCCAGACCCTTGGCCGGCTTGCAGGATGGGGGTTCCCGCACCCCAGGGTCTGCCGGACAGAGCTCAAGCCCGGGCCCAGTCCCAGTCTACGAATCCTAGGACAGGACTAGGAGAGCCTCCCCAAGCCCTGATGAACCCCCCCGTCCCCAGCGCCCAGACTCTTGGCTGGCTTGCAGCACGGGGGCTCCCGCTCCCCGGGGCCCGCTGGAAGGAGCTCAAGTCCCGGGCCCGTTCGCAGCTTCCAAACCCTAGCCATAAATAGTGGTTCTGTGGGATATAGAGCAATTTCTTTGTTTTGCTACACATGTAAATATTCTTTGCGTATTTCACAAACTGACATTAAATGTACGTACATTTAATGTCAATTTGTGAAATACGCAAAGAATATTTACATGTGTAGCAAAAACAAGAAATTGCTCTATATCCGACAGAACCACTATTTTTGCTTAACTTTAGGACCCAGGTTCTGAGGGTTACTGGGATACCCCATTATATTTAATGGTCCAAACCCTAGCCAGGCTGGGGAGAGCCTCACAAAGCCCCAATGGGATGCCCAGTCCCCAGACCCTCGGCTGGCTTGTAAAACGGGGCTCCTGCACCTCAAGGCCCACTGGACGGAGCTCAAGCCCAGGGCCCGGTCCCAGCTTCCAAACCCTAGACCCCCCGTCCCCAGCGCCGGACCCTTGGCTGGCTTGCCGGATGGGGAGGCTCCCGCACCCCGGGGCCAGCTGGACGGAGCTCAAGCCCTGGGCTTGGTCCCAGTTTCTGAAACCTAGCCAGGCCGGGGATAGCCTCCCCGGGCCCCCCCCATCCCCAGCGCCCGGACCCTTATCTGGCTTGCAGGATGGGGGCTGTCGCACCCCAGGGCCTGCCGGATAGAGCTCAAGCCCCTGGCCTGGTCCCAGCTTCCTAACCCTAGTCAGGCCGTGAGAGCCTCCGCAGGCCCAGATGGATCCCCAGCACCAGGACCCTCGGCTGGCTCGCAGGACCATGGGCTCCTGCACCCCAAGGCCCGCAGGACCAAGCTCAAGCCCAGGGCTCGGTGCCTGCTAACAAACCCAGCCAGGCTGGGGAGAGCCTCCCCAGGCCCCGGTGGCCCCCCTTGGGCGGCAATGGAACATCCGCAAGTCGCTGCCACCCCATACCAATCCCAGACGTCCCCTGCTCAGGGCTTCTCCAAGCTCTCCAGGGGCTCTAGCTCGGCCCCCCTTTCACGCAGGCTGGCCTCCTGCCGCTCCTTGCCCCAGAGACAGTGGGGAGCTAGGCAGTCCTCTCCACTCTGCAGCCGGCCTGCCCTGGCTACTGACTGTCACTCCCCACACCCAGACCCTTGGGCGTCAGGGTGCCGACTCGATCAGGTGTGCCTTCCACCTTTCCGGAGCACGGGGGCAGGAACCAAGGAAGGTTAAGCCCAGGCCACGTCCCCTCCCCGCCGGCCTGCCCAGGGAGCCCATTTTCCTTGACTATTAAGGCCCCACGTAGTTTCAGAACCCTGGGGAAGGACAAAAGTTGGAGGCAGTCCGGCAGGCTGACCATCTGGTCGCCCGGCACGCAGAGCCATCTGGTCGCCCGGCACGCAGGGCCCTCTGGTCGCCCGGCACGCAGGGCCCTCTGGTCGCCCGGCACGCAGGGCCCTCTGGTCGCCCGGCACGCAGGGCCCTCTGGTCGCCCGGCACGCAGGGCCATTTGGTCGCCCGGCCCGCAGGGCCATTTGGTCGCCCGGCCCGCAGGGCCATCTAGTCACACAGCCAGGTGACCAGATGGCCTGGGACAGCCAGTCACCCTTGCAGTCCGACGATGCGAGAGTGGCTAGGAACTCCAAGGCTGCTTCTCGGGAGGCTCCTTCCCCGGGGGTGCTCGCCTACCCTCCCGACTTGCGCGTGAGCGGTTGGAAAGGGGGGGCCCGGCCGGCCCAGGCCATCTGGTCACTCTGCTGACCCGCAAGGGATGGTGGTCCCCATCCCCGTACCCTGGTGTGGCGGGGAGAGGAGGGGGAGGCCCCAGTGCCGGAGGGCACGTGGTGGAGGCTGCCTCCTGCAGGTCCGCATTACCCCCTCCGCGTCCCTCACGCCAGCCTGGCAGCAGAGGGACCCACCCCCGGGTGTGGCGGAGGAGGGCGTCTGCGGGCGCGCACAGATGGATAGACAAAAGATTAGCTCGGAGGATGACTTTCAATAGATCGCAGCAAGGTAGCTTAACTGCTACTTATAAAACCCTGACCCAGAATCAGATTGTCTATGAATGATTTAGCACCGGGTGCCCCACGAACATGCGGTGCACTAAGAGCGATGGAGGCAGTCCCCTTCAGTCCGCGCTCCGGTAAGTGAACGGCTCTATGCACCGCCCTGAGCGAGGCCAGCTATCCCAGGCCAACCGAGGCTCCACGGCACTGCGGTATCATTACGGTTTAGGGGGGATTCTGACTTTGAGGCGTTCAGTCATAATCCCACAGATGGTAAAGCGACTTCGCCATGAACGCATGGCCGCCACAAGCCAGTTATCCCTGTGGTAAGTTTTCTGACTTTTCTGAAGCGGGGCTTGGCACGCTGGTGAAGTACCTCCGCAACAGGAGGGACCCTGCCACGGGTGATTGGGGTGTCTGTCCTTGTGGGGGGATGAAGGGAAGCGGAGCTAACCCTCCGACGGCCCAAGCCACGTCCCGGGGAAGCCTCAGGGCGATTGACGATCGAGCGACCCTCAGATAGGCGTAGCCCCGGGAGGAACCCGGGGCCGCAAGGTGCGTTCGAAGTGTCGATGATCAATGTGTCCTGCAATTCACACTACTTCTCGCAGCTAGCTGCGTTCTTCATTGACGTGCGAGCAGAGTGATCCACCGCCAAGAGTCACAGGCAACTTTTTTCAAATGTTCGCTCACCTGCCGGTGCAGGAGAGGCATCAAGGCGATACCGTCCGTCCACCGCTCGCGCAGTGAGATGGCCCGGGCGCCCTGTTTAAGGCTTCCCCTCTGGGAGTCAGATTGCACCATTGGGAGAAAAAAAAATCGATACCAGGCGCTCGGCCCGGGAATCCCCCACCACCCACCCAGGGGCTCCTGGAGCAAAGGGAGCAGGCAGCAGCACCACTGCCGCCGGTCCCACCCGGGGTAACCGGGAGGGGGTGCACGAGTCTTCAAACCCCTCGGCCCAGCCGCACTGGACCAGGTCAAACCGAGTATCTAGCAACAAGGGAGGGTCGAACAGATCTAACCAAAGCTCTCCCCACTTTAGTGCCAGATGAATGGCCCAGAGCTCCAGAACATTGATTTGGAGCTCGGACACCTCCAGTGACCAGAGGCTTCAGATCTCTGGCTCTACCATGTGGTCGCCCTATCCCAGGAGTGACCCATTTATCACCACTGTGAATTCTCGTTGGGGAAGGGAGAGGGATCTGCCATTGACCCAATCCCGGTTCGTTAGCCACCACTGCAATTGGTGTGCAGTGCTCTCCCAGATCTGGACACAATCTGAAAGATTCCTCTGATGCTGCACCCACTGGAACTTCAGGTCCCACTGCAGAGCCCGCATATGCCACCTGGCATATGCATATGCATATGGCATATGCGGAGGCCATGAGGCCCAGCAGCCTCAAGGTCATTCTCACCGAAACCCAGGATAGAGACTGAAACATCGGTATCATAGCCCGAGTATCCCAGACTTGCTGTTTGGGAGGATAAGCCCGAAGCTGCACCGCATCCAGAACTGCTCCAATGAAAAGGAGCTTCTGAGAAGGAATCAGGTGTGATTTCAGCATGTTTATAGTGATTCCCAGCGAGTGCAGGAGGTCCGCCATAGTCTGGAGGTGGGAGACGACAGCCTGGGGCGATCCCGCTTTCAACAGCCAGTCGTCGATATAGGGGAAGACTGGAACCCCTGGTCTGCGCAGATGAGCTGCAACCACTGCCATCACTTTCGTGAACACCCGAGGGGCGCTGGTAAGGCCAAAGGGGAGCATGGTAAACTGAAAATGCTTGTGGCCTACCATGAACCGTAGGTAACTCCTGTGGGCTGGCAGGACGGGGATGTGGAAGTAAGCATCTTGCAAGTCCAGTGCTAACATCCAGTCTCCATGGTCAAGGGCAGACCGACCTAAGCTAATGTCAACATTTTTAACTTCTCCTTCCGGAGGAAGTGGTTGACGTCCCTGAGATCCAAGATATGAGGCAGCCCTTTGTCCTTCTTGGGTACCAAGAAGTAGTTGGAGTTACAACCACAACCTACTTCTGGGGCAGGACGTCGAAAGGAGAATGACACCCACGGGAATGGCTCCAAGCATAGACGTGCGGTCGGTCCGTAGAGCGCGTAGGGGATCATGGATGACAAGAAGACTTTGATGACTGTGACATCCGCGCCGCAAGGAGCTTCATGTGACGTTCCCGGCATGCTTTTGGTCGGAGCTGGCAACAGGAGTCGCACTCTTCGGAGTCATTGTGCTCACTAAGGCACCGCATGCAAACTGAGTGAGGGTCCGTGGTAGACATATGTTGTCCACAGGATTCACAAGGCTTGAACCCAGAGGACACTGAAGGGAGAAAAAAGGGCACACTGCTCAGTCAATGAAAAACGTAAAGTAAGCTGAAAAATGACCGGAGTAACTGCAGTGCGGATCAGCGTTGTTCGCGTGGAAAAGACCAAATTGATGTTAGTGCCTCAGGGGAGGGCTTATGAGGACTCCATTGAGATCATATGTGGGGGACGACATTGCTGCGGAGTTGCTCGATGTCCTCTATTGGCACATAGAGGAAAGGCTGAAAACATTTCCAGATCCAGTCTGGCACATGGGGAGGACTCCAAGATGAGGACTCTGCAGCTAGATGTCTCTATCAGATATATAACCTTTAACATGCCCAGAGCAAAGCCTTCCCGGGGCTAAAGAACAAACAACAAAACCTCCATAAGTGGTGCAGAAACAGGTCCACAAAGCCTGACACATCATAAACTTTGGGGTAGAGAGTGGACACTCAACTGTTGCTGCGCAATGTCCATGCATGAGGGTGGAGCAGGCACAGGTTCTGGTGTAGAACCCTGCCCTGTAGCTGTGACAGGAGGTGCTACTGAAGGGGCACCCTGGCCGGAGGACAGATGCTCATACTATACTCTGTCCATCCTGATCTTCTTGAGAACTCGGGGTCGGAGTCATTCCACTCAAGGGGGGTGTCTTTGAGCGAGAGTGCACAGAAGAATTGACATTGCGCCATCTCGGCGGTGGAGAATATATCGAGCCAAGATTCTCCCCGGTCTCCGAAATTCTGCGAGGTTTTGTACGACCAGAAAAATGTCCTGTGGTTCAAGCCATGTCCAGAGGCGCAGTGCCTCCTGGCACAGGGCCTCAACCCCACGCTGTTTGTTGCACATTGATGGCATGGGGTCTTTCAACACCTGAACCAGCCTTCCTTTGATAAATGGAAGGAAGGCTTTCGATGCCAAGTGAATAGTTCTCAACTGCAACAATTTGATGTGGAGCTGAGATTCCATCGGAGATTAGATTCCTCTGATCTCCATCTCTTCCAGGTGGTGGTCTACCTAGGAGTGATACATCTGTTAACACTGAACTATGAGTGGAGTAGGGAGAGGGACTGATGCTGACACAATTGCGGTTCATCAGCCACCACTTCACATAATTTGCAGTTCTATTCAATATCTGGGCCAGGTCAGAAAGATTCTCCTGATGATGTACCCTTCAGGTCCCACTGCAGAGCGTTCATGTGCCTTCAGGCATGCTTTACCAGCAGGATGCAGGAGTTCATGACACACAGCCGCCCCAGAGCCAGAGTCAGTCTTACTGAAATCCAGGATAGAGGCTGAAACAATGGAATCATAGCTTATATATCCTGGACTCTCTGCTCCAATGATAGGTGCAGAACTACAATGTGTCCAGAATGGCTTCAATGAAAGGGAGCGTCTGAGAGGGCGCTAGGTGTGATTTCCGCATGTTAATAGTGAACCTCAGCGAATGCAGAAGGTTTGCCGTAGGTTAGCAGTGGGCAACAACTGTCTGGTGCAAGCCCGTAGCCTGCCTTCAACAGACACTTAGGGGAAGCCTGGAACTCCTAACCTCCACAGATGGGCTGCAATCACTGCAAACACCTGGGGTCATTGGTGAGGCCAAAGGGAAGCACAGCCAACTGGAAATGCTTCTGGCCCACCATGAACCGTAGGTAACGCCAGTAGGAAAATGATGTGGAAATACTCGCCCTGCGGGTCCAGGCCCAACATTCAGTCTCTAGGATTCAGGGCACATAAAACCTGAGCCAACATAAGCATCTTGAATTTCTCTTTTTTCGGGAAATCATTGAGTGGGCACAGATCTGGTATAGGGCAGAGGCTTCCATCCTTTTTCAGTACCAGAAAGTAGCAGGATTTAAACATGCCCCACTTCATGAGTAGGCACCCTCTCAATGTATCCTTTGCCCAAGAAGCCCAAACTTCCTGATGGAGTATGGACAGATGATTCTCTGTCAGCCGTTCTTGGGATGGTGGGAGGGGGTGCGGTGTTTCCACAAATGGTAAGGCGTACTCGTTCTGCATGATCTGAAGCATCCATTTGTCACATGTAATCACTGACCACTGAGGTAGGTGGCACCTGATTCTGCCGCCAACTGGATGGACAGTACACTGTGCTGGATGGGGGGCACACTAAAGGGACATTGAGGTTGCAGCAGCCGGAGGGGCTGGGGGACTGGGCAGCATGCTGGTACTGGCTCCCACATCTTTTTTGAGCTCCGCAGTCCCATCCTCGAAAGGACTGGTCAAGCTGTTGGACTGAGTATGGCTGGAACTGCAGGCACCCAAAGTTGCCCCTTCAACATATGTGGAAGGATTGATGTTGCAGCCGGGACGAGAGAGAGAGGCCATGGGATCAGGCAGTGACCCTCTTCTCTCGAAAGCGGTCAAGTTCTGCATCGGCCTTGTAGCTAAAAAGGCAGGAGCCATCAAAGGGCATGTCAATCAGCGGAGACTGGACATTCCCTGAGAACCCAATGGACTATAACCAGGCGTGGCAACACAGCACCACTGTAGAAGCTATGGCTCTAACCAGGGAGTCCGTGGTGTCCAGTCTGCAATGGATTGCTAACTTTGATGCATCCCTGCCATCCAACAAAGCCTGGCTGAGGATGGCGTGGCCTTCCTAGGGCAGCATGGGAAGCAGTTGTGCAACCATTTCCCAATCCCACAAGGTGTCAAATTATGTTTATGTGATTTGCAAAGCTACTCAAAGTGTGTCCTGGCACAAACCTGGTGGAAGGAAAGGTGGAAAAGGACTACTAGATAAAGAGAAAAGTCTTTAGTCTTTTCCTGAAGAGCTTGGGGTCCTGAAAGCTGCGGAGGTCCAAGGGAAGAAGATTCCCGACGGAAGCCGCCCTAAAAGAAAGAGCTCCCTCCAACTCTCTTAAGGCAAAATCTTGGGACGTGGGCATGAAGCTGCGTGGCTGAATGCAGCTGCCTGGAAGGAACGCTTTCTCAGGTAAGCAGGACCGTGTCCATATAAAGTGGAGTGTGCCAGGACAAGGGATTTAGGGCTAGATGTAGGTAATTCTATTTTACCACTTCTTAAATACCGAATTTTACCGATTACCGATTCGGTAAATACCGATTTCAGCAAGGGTGCAGGGGGTGTCACTTTGACACCCTCTAGCACCCCAAAGACGGGCATGTGTGCCATGTGGCACACAAACATGCCCTAAGGGCATGTCTGTCTGTCACATGGCTAGGTGTGCATGCACACATGTGCATGCACACCTGGATTCGGTATTTTACCACCCAATTGGACTGGGTGGTAAAATACCGAATCTGTAAGGCTTTAGGGACTCTGAAGAGTCCCACCTACATCAGGCAGTTATCGAATCGGTAAAAATACCGATTCGGTATTTTACAGAATCAGTAAATTTACCGATTCGGTAAATTGACCGAATCTGTAAAATGATGCCCCTACATCCCAAATACCCATTTACCGGTCGGTAACGGCCGAAATTGGCCGTAACCGGTCAGTAAATGGCCTCCTACATCGGGCCCTTAATCTTAACCCTTTCTGGAGTGATAGGGTACACGCTAGTGGTGACCTTCGCTGTTGAAGCCTGCACCACCAGGCTCTTAAGTAGAAGGGTGCTGGGAGAGGAGGGCTGAGTCTTCTGGGGTGGGGTGGTGCAGATGGGGAATCATTCAGTGCACAGGAGTCCCTGTGAAAAGTTTCGCAAACGCACCCCACAGCACATCGTTGAGGGCTTCCTTAAAGGGGAGTATCGGTTCAGAGGAGTCCACCCCAGTTTCAAACACCTCTGTCAAGACATTGGTCTTGACCTCGACAACCAGCACCTGGAGATTGAGAACCTCATCCACCCTGCACATCAGTGTCAAAAGATGCGCCTTTCTCCAAAACCTGGCCAGGCTAGAGTCTAGGGCTCGTGGCTCCCCTCCTGGGACTCCTTGACTTCAGGGAGCCGATTTAGGGCTCCTGCTGCTGAATACCGGCCTCAATTCCTCCCGGTGCATATTTTGGGCGCCATCTTGGGAGAGGACGAGGTCAGCACGCTAGTGCTCCGGCCGATTTGGGCCGATGCACTATAAATGGAGCACTTGAAAGCAGGGACTTCAGTAGAATTTAGGACTCCTGAGGTGAAAAGCCGGGAGTCAGGGCTCTCATTTTTAAAAAAAATAAACTGTCGATCTTTTACGCTGTTAGCGCTGCTCTGTTTTAATCACGCCTTTGTGCTTTATGCTATTTTAATCTCACTCCACTTGTCTTGCCTTATTCATTCTCGTGGCTCCCCTCCTGGGACTCCTTGACTTCAGGGAGCCGATTTCGGGATCCTGCTGCTGAATACCGGCCTCAATTCCTCCCGGGGCGGACTTAGGGCGCCATCTTGGGGGAGGACGAGGTCAGCGCGCTAGTGCTCCGGCCGATTTGGGCCGATGCACTATAGAATGAACAGCATTTCCCGTCCGCGCTGGAGGCGCGCCAGAGGCAAGCCCGTCTGTGCCCGTCCGTGCCGAACCGGGCCTCGGGCCAGACTCTCTGCCCATGTTTCCTGAGCATCGCATTACTTTCTCTCGCGAAAAGCTCTTGTAATTGAAATCTAGGAATAATCCTTCGGACTTACAGGAAACTGGGTCTGACGCCCCGTGTCCGGAAGGTTATAAAGGACCTGTACACATGCAGATAAAAAGAATCGCTGTAAAGAGCACGTCCTCTCTCAGTATGGCATCACTAAACTGTAGGTCCTTACCGAAACATGCGGTTGAAATCAACCTACTGACCCAGGACTCTAAACTGGACATTTTGTTTCTAACAGAGACATGGCTGACGTCAAATTCAGAGGCCGACATAGTCACTGAACTACCACAGGGTTTTAGTATGCAGTGCCAACACAGGGCCCGTGGTAAAGGGGGTGGACTAGCCATAGTGCATAGAGACAAGTTTGTTTGTAGGATATCAGAGGGTGGGATCATGGATTGCGAGAATATTCACTTCAGCTTGCAAATCACCCCGAATAAGTCACTATCAGGCTTGCTGATTTATCGTCCCCCGGGCAATTTAGGTCAATTTGTTGGATCCCTCTTGGAAGCTACTATTGCCCTAGCCTCAGCTGCACCTAATTTCAATCTTTTAGGAGATTTAAATTTGCATTTTAACGATCCATGCGACAAGGGGGCAACAGATCTTAAGCTCGAATTAAAATCTTTGGAGCTGGACCTAAAAAATAAAGATGCCACTCACACCAAAGGCTAAACAGAACACAGTAGCTAGTCAGGTTTGCTTTATAACTTATTTAGACCCCACCCAGCCTATCTGTGCTGCGTGAGCCACAAGTTTGTTCAGAAATTATTTATTTTCCTTTTTGATATTAGTTTAATTGATTTTTCATATGACATGAAAGGCACATTTATCAAACAGTTGAATCAACATACAGACATTAATGTGCGCAATATATACAAGTGAAGAATTAATTCAAGTGACAAAATAATTCACAATAGATGCTCCAAATTCAGGACACCAAGAGCAAGGTTACTATATACAATGCATATTGAAACATCCAAAACATTTCATAAAAAGAAACAGTCCTTTGAATTGTATACCAATGGATAGGCGGAAACAGAAATATAATTCAAACTGCCTGCCTATCTCCAAAAACCTGTGGTGAGGTGTTTTAAGGATTGGACAGCTGGGGCAAAAACAGTGGTGTTACTTGTTCCCTAGCTGCACCCTTCTTCCTTAACACAGGCTGGGGGTCAACGCGTTTCGAACCAATGATGATTTCAAGGTTCTCCTCAGGACATGGACTGTGTGGATCCTTTTCTGTAAAACATAGGGCTTGGTGTAAATATTGTGTAGCGCTAACAAGGTAATGACCTCTCTGACTGGTCAAGAAGGACAGATAAGTTACCTGTACTCAGCACGCAAGGGCTGCAAGGGGAAAGTGGAAGGTGGAAAGTGGCTTCTCACGGTAGGGACTTTCTGAAAAAGCAAGAGTCATTTTAGAGTCAGTGCTCTTACAGACAAGGTAGACCTAAATTTGCTGAATGATGCGGCGAGTGTTGTTTCCAGTCCTACCTGCACTTGAGCTTGAATGCGGGAGGAAGAAACGAAGGTGGGACCACCCGGGAGTGAGTCCGGAGGTCACGAGGGATGCTGGTCTCCTTCAAGGGACGCTGCATAAAAAGCGAGGGTTATTACGAGGTGTCTGACTCCCTTAGAGATGCAACCATTTGGAATACGAAAGGGAAACACAATTCTACTCACTCGGGTAGCAAATGTAGTCAATTCATTCGACGGCCGCCGGCATCTAACCTGTAGCGCCGCGGACCGACTCAGTTGTGATTTAAACGGGAGGCGTGCTGGGACAAAACCAATCGTGGCAATAGAAAGAGGACTAGGCGAACAAGGAGACTAGCACTGGTAGTGGTAGTTCTACACGTTTCGTAGTTCGACTGCCGCCACAGCACAAGGGCAGGTCGTAAATGTAAATAAGAATAAATGAAACGCCTTGCCTGGATAATTCACACCAAAGGGCATCTTCTTGACCCCATATTTACAAACATTGTACATCTGGAATCAAGTCCCCCCCTCCCACTTCCCTGGTCTGATCATTTTTTGGTCCCTTTTAAGTGGCAAACTAATATCGAGTGCCCGCAGGTACAAGCTCCACGCACTGTAGAGAGAGCTTGGTCTAAGCTCTCCTTTGAGAGCTGGACCCACAAATTGGAGCAGGCAATTCCACTCTCCGATCCTGACCCCTTAGAGGCGGATAAAAAACTCTCGAACTGGCTAAATAACTCCCTGGACGCTGTTCTGCCTAAGAAATCAATGGAAAAGAAGAGCAGGGTTTTTAAAACACCATGGTATACTCCAGAACTTCGAGAATTAAGCAAGATTTGTAAAAAATCAGAACGTATTTGGAGGAAAGACTGGGCCTCCCATAGTAAAGCCGAATATAGAGCAGCCATTAAGACCTATAAATCATCCCGGAAATTAGCGCAGGCTGTATACTTTGAGAAGAGAATCAGAACTGCCTCTAACTCTTCTAGAGAGACATTCAAGATTGTGAAAGATCTCCTCAAAGTACAAAGTCCGCCGATAATGCAGGAGGTGTCGGAAAACAGATGCAATCAATTTGCAGCTTTTTTCGAAAGTAAAATTCAAACTATATTAAAAACTTTAGACCAAAATGATCAAGCCCCTGATCTGGTCAAACTGACTGCCCATACCACTGGCCCCCGACTAGAGGCGTTAGTTCCAATTACAATGGACGAATGTCAAAAAGTCCTATCCACTATTAAGAGTGGTTCCCCTAGTGACCCTGCTCCCATGTATATTCTGAAACGGGTAACAACCACCATTGCCCCATTAACTACTGATCTTCTCAATGCTTCCTTTGCACAGGGAACTGTCCCCCCTGGTTGGAAGCAGGCCACGGTTAAGGTGCTCCTAAAGAAACCAGAACTCGACCCCTCGGAGTTGGCTCATTTTCGGCCAATCTCGCTGCTACCTGGCATTGGCAATGTGCCGGAAAAAATAGCCAACCATCAGCTCTCCGTATTTCTGGAAAGTAATAGGTTGCTCCGTAATTCCCAAATGGGCTTTCGCCCAGGTCAGGGAACAGAGTCCGCCCTGCTAGAAGTGGCTGAAGAGGCAAGGTGTATCTTGGATTCGGGAGGATCAATGGCTGTGATCCTCCTGGATCCAAGTGCAGCAATTGATACGGTGAATCATAAGATCTTAATCCACCGTCTCAGTTCTCTGGGAGTATCGAACAAGTTACTTACCTTCGGTAACGATATATCTGTAAGAAACAGTAGTTAGTATTAGATTCCTTACCTTAGAATATCCCCAGGCGTCAGTCTGGATCCGGAAACTTTTGCGTAGCAGTACCCCTGCGCGTCGGTAGGCGTCGTCTGCAGGCGTCCCCTGCGGCTCCGCGTCCGTCGTCGGCGTCGTGCGCCGTGATGACGTCGCTGGAGTATATAGACGCCGCCTCCGCGCGCTGACGTCAGTTCTTTGCACACAGCTTTTCCGCGCCAGAACACGCAGAGCCATGTAAGAACCAACACTGGTGCCATGCGAAACTAGGGCCCTGAAGGGGATGACCTTAACCCTATGTATCAGTTCGCAGAACAGGGAGGATGGGTGGGGCGGTAAGGAATCTAATACTAACTACTGTTTCTTACAGATATATCGTTACCGAAGGTAAGTAACTTGTTCATCTGAAAGAAACAGATTAGTATTAGATTCCTTACCTTAGAATAGATACCCCAGCAATACCAACCCCGGTGGTGGGTCTGCGAACCAATACAGCTTACACCAGAAAGTCCTGGAGGACAGAACGGCCAAAGAAGCCATCCCTCCGGACTTGACTGTCCAGGCAGTAGTGCCTTGCAAACGTGTGCAGCGAGGCCCACGTAGCCGCCTGACAAATGTCCTGCAAGGGGACTCCCCTGCCCAGGGCAGTAGTAGCCGCCGTGGCCCTAGTGGAATGGGCCCTCAGCCCAACAGGAGGCTCCTTCCGAGCCAAAGAGTAGCACGCTTTGATGCACAGGACGACCCACCGAGAGATGGTCCGTTTATGCACCGCCCGTCCCTTCTTCGCACCCACGTAGCCAACAAACAGTTTGTCATCCACCCGGAACTGGCGAGTGCGATCCATATAAAATGAAAGCGCACGTTTTGGGTCCAGACGATGGAGCCGCTCTTCATCCTTTGAAGGATGCGGAGGCGGGAAGAAGGAGGGTAAGGTGATGGACTGCCCGATGTGAAAAGCAGAGACTACTTTGGGCAGGAAAGAAGGTCTAGTTCTCAGAACCACCTTGTCTGGATGAATGGACATGAAAGGAGATTTGACAGAAAGAGCCTGGAGCTCACTCACTCTCCTGGCAGAGGTGATGGCAACCAGGAAGGCCGTCTTTAAAGTCAGGAGACGGAGAGGACAGGAATGAAGTGGCTCAAAGGGAGCGCACATCAAGAAGGTCAGAACCAGGTTCAAGTCCCACTGAGGCATCACAAACGGAACAGGTGGATACATGTGCGTGATGCCCTTCAAGAATCTCGTTACAATAGGGGACTTGAACAAAGAAGGTTGATCAGGCAGCCTTAGAAAGGCCGAAAGGGCAGAAAGGTAGCCCTTGACAGTGCCCAGAGCAGAGCCCTGCTGGGCAAGAGAGAGAAGAAAGAGGAGAACCTCGGAGAGAGGGGCAGAAAGAGGGTCCACAGCCTTTGCTGTGCACCATGCCACAAATCTGTTCCACCGGCAGGCGTATACCGACTTTGTTGAGGGACGCCTGGCTACCAGAATCACATCACAAACTTCAGGAGGCAAGTCAAATGGCCTCAACTGTCGCCGCTCAATCTCCACGCATGGAGGTGGAGACTGGACAGGTTCGGGTGGAGGACCGTCCCCTGCTGCTGCGACAGAAGGTCCTCTAGAAGGGGCAGGCGGATCGAGGGACCGACTGACATGCTGAGTAGCTCGGGATACCAGTACCTTCGAGCCCAGTCCGGAGCCACAAGGATAACTTGGGCCCGGTCGCGCCTGATCTTCTTCAGCACTCTGGGCAGAAGTGGTATAGGCGGAAAGGCGTACAATAGACCGCAACTCCACTCGCGCCGAAAGGCGTCGCCGTGCGAGTGCCGTCTTGGAAACTCCAACGCGCAGAACTGATGACATTGCGCGTTCTCTTCTGTGGCGAATAGATCTAACCAAGGCTCTCTCCATTGCAGAAAGAGGCCTATCGCCACGTCCGAGTTCAGACGCCATTCGTGATCCACGAGCACCGACGGCTGAGTTCGTCCGCCCTGGCGTTCAGAGAACCTGCCAGGTGTTGAACCGTCAGAGTCACGCTCTGACGTTCCAGCCATTGCCAGAGACGCAGAGCCTCCTGGCAAAGGGTCCACGACCCCACTCCGCCCTGCTTGTTGCAGTACCACATGGCGGTGGTGTTGTCCGTGAACACCTGCACTACACTCCCGTTGACAAAGGGGAGGAATGCCTTCAGTGCTAGACGGATCGCCCGCAGCTCCAACAGGTTTATATGGAGCCGGGACTCCGCCGGAGACCAGATGCCTTTGTTCTCCGCCTCTCCCAAGTGGCCTTCCCAGCCCTGGAGGGACGCGTCCGTCACAACCACGTGCTCCGGTTGGGGAAGGGAGAGGGATCTGCCTCTGACCCAATCGCGGTCCGTAAGCCACCACTGCAGTTGTCTCGCAGTGCCCTCCGAGATCAAGACATGGTCGGACAAGTTGCCCTGATGCTGGGCCCACTGAAACTTCAGGTCCCACTGCAGAGCCCGCATCCGCCACCGGGCGTGATGCACCAGAAGGATGCAGGAAGCCATCAGCCCCAGCAGCCGCAGCGTCAACCTGACCGAAACCCGGGATAACGGCTGAAAGATGGGAATCAAAGCCTGTATATCCCGGACCCGCCGTTCCGGAGGATAAACCCGAAACTGCGCCGAGTCGAGAACCGCTCCGATGAAAAGGAGCTTTTGAGAGGGACACAGGTGTGATTTCGGCACATTGATGGAAAACCCCAGCTCGTGCAGGAGGTCTGCCGTCATCTGAAGGTGGTGGACGACTGTCTGGGGCGAGCCGCCTTCAACAACCAGTCGTCCAGGTAGGGGAAGACTGAAACCCCCAACCGGCGCAGATGGGCTACGACCACCGCCATCACCTTTGTGAACACCCGTGGGGCGCTGGTAAGGCCGAATGGGAGCACGATAAACTGAAAGTGCTCGTGGCCTACCGTGAACCGCAGGTAACGCCGGTGGGCCGGCAGGACTGGGATGTGAAAATACGCATCCTGCAAGTCCAACGCTACCATCCAGTCCTGCGGGTCTAGAGCAGCCAAGACCTGAGCCAAAGTCAACATCTTGAACTTCTCCTTCCGGAGGAAGCCGTTGACGTTCCGTAGATCCAAGATAGGACGTAGGCCCCCTTTGTCCTTCTTGGGTACCAGAAAGTAGTGGGAATAGCAACCACACCCTACTTCTGGCCCAGGAACGCGCTCGACGGCCCCCTTGGCCAAGAGGGCCGTAACTTCCTCCTGCAGAAGTGTCAAGTGGTCCCCCGACACACGGTGGTTCTGCGGTGGCATGGCTGGAGGAGTGGTCTCGAAGGGGAGGGAGTAGCCCCTTCGGACGAGCTGCAGCACCCACCTGTCCGAGGTGATCTCGCGCCAGCGGGAGTGTTGATGGCGAACCCTGCCACCCACTGGCGACACATGGGCCTGAAAGCACGGACTAGGAGGATTTGGAGGCCGATGCTGCGGGGGGAGGTGTGGTCTGACCTCGCCGTTGTCCCCGACCGCCTCCACGGCGGACTCCACGGCCGCCACCGCGTTGAGAAATGTGTTGCGGTGCGTGGCTGGCAGCACGTGTGGGACCGCCCCTTCCTTGGCCACGAAAGGAGCGAAACGAACCCGTTTGCTGGCGCTGGGTCGAGAGACCCAAGGACTTGGCCGTGACCCTGGAGTCCTTGAAGGCCTCCAGCGCGTGGTCCGCTTTGTCGCCAAACAGGCGACTGCCATCGAACGGCATGTCCATCAAGGCATTCTGGACATCTGCCGAAAAGTTGGCGGACCTCAGCCATGCGTGGCAACGAATCGCCACCGTCGTGGACATCGCTCTGCCCAGCGAGTCGGTCGTATCAAGACCACACCTGATGGGAGTATTTTGCTGCGTCTCGGCCTTCAAGCATAGCCTTGCCGAGCTTTGCCCGTACCTCCTGTGGGCATTCTGGCAGCAGGTCCGCGACCGTATCCCACAGAGAGTGGGAGTAGCGGCCCAAGAGGCATGCGGTGTTGCAAGACCGCAGTCCCAAACTCAGGGACGAGAAGACCTTTTTTCCATACTGGTCGTACCTCTTGGACTCCCGGTCGGGCGGGGCCGACGGGAATGCGGTCTGGGAAGTCGAGGCCTGGATCACCAGACTCTCAGGGGTGGGATGGGTGGACAGGAACTTGGGGTCATCCGGACACGGACGGTGTCGTCTGGCCACGTTCCTATCAACAGGCGAACCTGAAGCGGGCCTGGACCACGTGCCCAAAAGAACGTCAGACAAGGCTTCGTTGAACGGCAGCAGTGGCTCCTGTGGGCATGACTGCGATTTGAAGACCTCAGTGAGGATGTTAGGCCTCACGGTCGCGACGGGGAGTTCAAGGTGTAAGGCCTTGGCAGCCCTCATCAACACCACTGAATAAGCAGCCCCCTCCTCCGAAGCCACGGTAGGAGGCGAGACAAAGCCAGGGTTAGGAGAGTCGTCCAGACCACTGGCGTCACCCAAATCACCTGTCCAGTCCACATTGTACTGACACTCGCGTGACAGAGGGTCCTCAGACCCCTCCCAACCCTCTCCGTAATCTTCATCTTCACCATATTCGGAATCAACAATGTAGACCGGCTCCCCGGGGTCCACAGGCCCCATCGGCGTCGGACTCTGCGTCGGGCGACGCCGGTCCGACTCCGCGTCCGGAGTCGGAGAGGGTATGGGGCGGCGCCAACCGGAGCCGGCGCCGGCGCCGGAGCACCGGCGCCGCGCGGGGGCGGCGTCGGGGGCAACCCCGATGGAATCGGCGCCGGAGAGGCCGGTAGACCAGCCGGCGTCGACCCTGAGGGCCCCTGCGGCGCCGGGGTCGGAGCCGTCGGCGGCACCGGGGCCGGAGCACCCGACGGCGTCGAGGCAGGAGCACCCGAACCGCTAGGGCCCCCGGACGGGAGCACAGGGCCCGAAGGCGCCGTAGGCCCAGTCGGAGGAGACAGGGCCCTCATGGCCATGAGGAACTCCTCTATCTCCCCGGGCGTCGCGCCTTGCCCAGGGACCGTAGGGTATGGAGCAGGCCGCGCCGGCGACTCACGCGGAGCCGCGGGGGTGGGGCCACCCGAACCCCCGGCCGCATCGCGCGGGAGTCGGGGGTACGATGACGACGCCCCGACTTCTTGTGTTTCCTACCTGAGGAACCAGAGGAATGGTGACGACTTCCGGAGCGCTCGTGGCGGCTCCGCGACCGCTCCCTCGACCGCTCCCTCGACCTCCGGCCGGACCGGGACCGCTCTCGACGCGGGGCCGACACCCGCAGCTCGGGTAGCTTGCGGGACCGCTCCCGCCTAGCTTTACTCGTCAGGGCCCGGCAGTCGACACAGTCGTCCACGGCGTGGTCGGGACCCAGGCACCGGAGGCAGAGTCGGTGATGATCCGTGACCGATATCGTGCGGTCACAGTTCTTAAAACCGGGCATCCTACCGGCACCGTAAGAAGAATCAAGGATTCACAAAAACTTTGGTCAAAAGACCGGAGTACTGCACTTCTCGGATCTGCGCTAACTGGCGCGGAAAAAAGAACTGACGTCAGCGCGCGGAGGCGGCGTCTATATACTCCAGCGACGTCATCACGGCGCACGACGCCGACGACGGACGCGGAGCCGCAGGGGACGCCTGCAGACGACGCCTACCGACGCGCAGGGGTACTGCTACGCAAAAGTTTCCGGATCCAGACTGACGCCTGGGGATATTCTAAGCTAAGGTAAGGAATCTAATACTAACCTGTTTCTTTCAGATAGGCACGGCGCTGCGATGGCTTACTTACTTTCTGGAGAATCGAACCTTTCAGGTCTGGGAAGGTGCAGCACACTCCAAAGTGACCCCCCTCCAGTGTGGGGTCCCACAGGGCTCATCGTTGAGCCCTACCTTATTCAATGTCTATATGGCCCCTCTGGAGGACGTGATGATTCCCTTCGGGATCAAAGTAGTCACATACGCTGACGACACCCAACTAGTCATCTCGATCTCCCATGAGAAACATTGTGTGGAAAATTTTCACTCATGCCTCTCGGAAATCCACTCCTGGATGAATAGATCTCGACTCAAATTGAACGGAGCAAAAACAGAACTCATGCTGTTAGGCCACCATACAACTTCGCTACCGAATACCATCTGGCCTGCATGCTTGGGGACTGCTCCCACCCCAAAGAAGGAATTCAAAAGCTTGGGGGTTTGGTTTGAGCAGGATCTGTCTTTCAAAACCCAAGCAAAAAAGACAGCGGGCATGTGCATATGGCACTTCGCTCTGCCCGGAAAATCTTACTGCTGCTGCCAGAGCAATCGAGAAAGCTACTCATCCAAGGTCTAATCCTATCAAGGTTAGACTATTGTAATGCCTTATATCTGGCCGCTCCGGAAACTACCATCAATATTCTTCAACGTGTCCAGAATTTGGCCGCGAGGCTGCTGACGGGCACATCGCGCAGAACTTCAGCCAGACCGTCACTCAGAGCCCTTAACTGGCTACCAGTTCGCGAACTAATCAAATTTAAATCCTTATGTATGTATTGCCCATAAGTCCCTACAGGGGAAGGAACCCCCTATTTTAGGGAATTTGGTCCGCCCCTATAAAGCCTCCAGATCCCTCCGCTCTGACCATGGCAATTTGGCAATCGTCCAGAGAATCAAGAGGGCCCGTACAGGGGGTCGCCGATTCTCAGTGAATGCGGCAACACTGTGGAATGCCCTCCCTGTGAGGATTCGTCTTGAACCAAGCTATACTAAGTTCAGAAAACTTCTTAAAACTTTTCTGTTTCCCCAGGACTCTTAAATTCTTGTGCATTCCTCAGTATTCCTTGTTCTACAGCGCTGGGATGCTCTCGGGCAGCCATGCGCTTTATAAATCTATTTTCATTTCATTTCATAGGGAGGTATCCAGGTCACCTAGATCCTCATACAATTTGTAGTCATCAGGTCTTCTAGGGGACCATATACCTCCTCCTCATCATCTCCCCCTTCAGGAATGTAGGGCATATCATGGGGCGAAAAATCCAGGAAATGTTGAAGCCTGGACAGCGCCGGCATGGATGTAAAGAGGTCATTGTGCTCACTAAGGCACCGCAGGCAAACTGAGTGAGGGTCCATGGCAGACATATGTTGTCCATAGGATTCACAAGGCTTGAACTCAAAAGACACGGAAGGGAAAAAAAAAGAGCACACTGCTCCGTCACTAATTGCCTCTGGATAATTGGCTTATCATCGAGCAGCCCTGGGGTAAGTGGAGGCACCTGTGGTGCCATCGGTCCAGATACAGGGTCAGATCCAGAGGGCCTGGCTGGCTTTGAGGGTGAACCTGCCTAAGGCAACCCAGAAGGGGCACCTATTGACTCTCTGGGGCCGAAGGCACTCTAGAGGGAGTTAGTGAGCAAAAAAGGCATGTATGGCATTATAAAGTTTGAGTTGGGCAGGTCGATGCTCCATCGCCGGCAAACTCAGGATAGCAGGGAGCAGGCCCTGCGCTGGCTCCACAGGTGGCGTGTGGTAGCACGGCCTGGAAGCACGATGTCAAAAAGGTGAAGCCAAAGAGTGATTCAACTTGTTGTGCTTTTCTGACTTCGATGAGGTGACCTTGAAGCAGGATAATGATCGACAGCAGGAATGACTCAAAGATCTTCCACTGAAACGAGAACGGGACCAGGAGTAGCACAGAGCCTTGTTTTGCCATGGCGCCAGGAGCATTATTGTACCTAACCCAGGTGCCAGAGACAAACCAAGTGGGGACTGGGCACACACATCTGCCGTCGGCAATACCTGCAAAGCTTGAACCCTGATGGTTTTGTAGATAACATGATGTCCTAGCACAGTGCGGGCAAAAGAAAAAAACGTTGACCAAACGTTGGTCAAAAAATGATTGAAGTAGCTCTCTGGATCTGTGCTGTTGGTTTCAAACAAATTCAACTGATGTCAGCGTGCTGTGGTGGCGCATATATAAGCACAGTAACGTCACTTTGACACAGACATGGAGCCCAATGACTCACCCTAACGGTGTGCAGAGGTACTGCTCAAGATTTTCCAGGTCTAGTGTGACGCCAGGGGAATATTCTAAGGTGAGGTATCGGCAGTTAGACGTCTCTATCAGAAGAAAATTACAACAAAAACACTCATCCCTCTTGAGTTTAAGGAAAAACACAAAACAAAAATGGGCACTTCTCAAACTGCTTTATTTGCATCACAGCTGGAAACAGATCACTGACAAGAATATGGAAAAGGATACCACGCGCATTGGCAGACTTTTTTCATCACTATGACAAGTGTTGTTGTGGCAAAAGTAAAATAATTTCTCAAACAACTTACACACTGTCCAAAATTATTGAAGTCGGGTGGTGGCTGTAAGAAATCAATTATTTAGTAAACAAACATCTTTAAACATCACATTTAAAATTGCAAGAACATGGTCTAAATTATTTATATTCCTGTCTGTTTTAGCTTAAATTTTGCCATTATTTTACACTTGGTCTCCAGAGGCACTCTGCCTTGTATACATAGAAAAGGATGCAGTAAAACAGCTATACCGTGACACACTGGCGACACAGCTGAACGGTGTTTGGCTTTGGAACCTAAACAGTGAAATGACTGGTCATTTTCAATATTTGTGAGCAATGACGACTGGGGTTTAGCCAGTTGCCTAGCAGCACATGAAAAGAAAACTAAGAAAGAAAAGGCACTTTTGGCTGTTTGTGCCTTACAGTTGGCAAATTGTCTGAATCTTTCCATATGGGATGGTCGAGGCACACCTAAAGAGTTACCCCATCACTGTTAAAATAAGGCAGAACCATAAATAAAGGCAAAGCTGTGAACAAATGCGAAAAAGTAAAGTTGTTTGATTTACAACACAACAAAAACACTTGGCACATAAAGCACACGTTATGATAAACCATCAGGAACCCCCTGCACTGCAATTTTCAATAAAAAAGGAGAATAAATTGTGCAGTACAAGTGATTTCTAATATGTTATGAACCATTAAACCTGTTTTTTTAATTCAGTGATGTGCAGTGACAACAAATTCACAAATAAAGCAATATTATATTCCCTATATTAACATTTTTATAAAACATACAGAGCTCCTCATATCTTTCATGAGCTGTGCATCATATTTAATCAATAGCACGCCAACACTTTCTCAGAAATGTCACAGCCAAGGCAATTGATTGCAGATCACTTGAATAGAACTACAGTTTATTCAATATGTCTCCTTGTGTGGAACAGGTGATCTAATGTATGCAGATGTAACATAATTCTATCTTAAAGTGCTCTTTTTAAATAAAAGATTTTGGACTCTTCAAAATGAATTTACCATTCTTATCCAATGGTAACATCATTTGTATTTGAGGTCCTCTTTGATCAACATAATGATCTGACTGATGTTTTCATCCATCCTCAGCATCCCTAATGGAAATCTCTAAAGCTCTTCCCGACACCAGAAATAAATGCTCTCCCCTAGTCAGACCTTCCCGGACATTACATCATCCCCCCATATTTGTTACACCCAGGAATTCTACTCATTAATCCACATAAGCGCTGTACAATTAGCCTGGGATACATTAAAAACAGATATATATTTTTGTAACCTGACTACTTTAACTAATATTTTACATATCAAATGAAAATCTTTATCACACATTTGTACATAAATTTGAATAGTCCTATTTATTCATCTGAATGATTAAAAACCTGCCCTTTATGTCTAAAGATAGTCAGATTATTTTTCTAGGTATAAAACCAACAGACTTTTTTGTTTGCAGCATTGCAGAAAAAAACAACAGTTTTACATTCACTCATTTAAGGTTCACATTTTAAAAATTTAAACAACTTTAATTAGTTGATAAAATCTTGACAAAAAAATATTTTTTAAACATGATTTGACTGTCAAAGTTGCTCGTGCAGTATTGTCTCCAAGTCCTTCACTGCGTGACAGTTCTTGTATACTCTGTTATAAAGTACTGTGAACTTTTCCAAAAAAAACAAAATCCTCCAATGCTCATACTGGCTGTGTTAAGCCATTCTATCTGACGACAGCTTGCAGTGGAATCAGAAGTCCTTCCCAAAGGTGCCTCGGGCATCACCCAGTCATCTTTGAATTTCCAAATATCTTCCATGTGGAGATTCACATCAGGGGTCAACATCATCAAGGTCACTTTTCGGATCGCCGATCATCATGGGAGACTCAGAGCCCTCAAAAACATAAAAAAAATAACAAAAATAAACACCAGAAAAAGCACCTGAAATTCAAACAACTTCATGCTGCTGTTTGTTTGCTATTAGTCCTGGGCGTTGGGTGTTGGCAGAGGTTTTGTGAGGAAATGGGGTGCATTATATGATGTGGTCGGGCAACCTCCCCATAATCCAATTACCAACCCTTTTAAGATTTCGTTTGGCACACCTTCAGCTCAACCCTGGGTAGCTGTTGCTCAGCAGCAAAGCTCGCACAGGGAACAAGTGTAAAGCATTTAAACAGCACCATACAATTGAAGAAAAAAATCCACAAGACACCAGAGAAATCTAACACCAATCTATAGTAGACTGTATTGTTAGACACCACAACAAAAAATATTCACGGGAGGGTTACAAGATATAGTAAATCAAAGCATTTCACTCAACCACGAACAAGCAATAGCACATTCTACAGATTTGGCAATTAGAAACTTTTTCAAGAAAAAGTTTGGGCTAGGTGTAATGCGGTCACTTTGAGACACTTTAGGCTACCGACTCCAGGTGGGCGCCAAACAGGGGGGCCAGCAAGATCCACAGAACCATTTACCTCAGCACGTGAAGAAACCTTCAGTTCATTCCAAGCACTTTTATTCTATTTAGGGCTTTCCTATGGAAGAGGTTTTGATGCAAGCGAAGAAGCATGCTGAAGATGCTCCAAAGGATGGTTTGGATGCGATGCAGTCGACAGGGGTGTGAGAAGTTGGCCTGATATATGATGCTCACTAGTTCTAGTGATCACCTTGTATCAGTCCAAACAACCCTTATGGTGATTGGTTCTCAGTCAACCTTATAGACCAGCTATCCTAATGGTAGCATGGACAGAGCAGTCTTAGGCTAAACTCTTTTGGCATGTGAAGCCAGCTGTTTTACCACATATAACCCCTTGAATACCAGATGAAAGGACACCACACAGGTTGTTATGAAAATAAACAATATATTTATTACTAACAAACACCTCTGAACTCTTTATGAGATCAGGGGGCTAAGCACATGAAAAGACTCTTAAGAAAAATACAGTAAGTCGCACAAATTACAATGGTGCCCTAGGGGCACGACAAACCATATACTAAGTAAATGGTATAAGGAAATCGATAGAGGAAATGAAGATGCCCAGAGGCTGTAGGATCGCTGGGACTACACTACCCTAACCGTAGGTAAGTAGCAGGAGGCCCACAGGACGCGTGTGCAGAGTGTGAACTCACACGCGAGATGCGGAACAAAGTCAATGGGCAGAACAAATTACGAAAAGGTAAGTAAAAGACAGTTCCGACTAGTTACGACTAAAACGACAGGATACCTGGACACTAGGAGAGTCAATCTACGTATGAACACCGAAATGCTCTCGTTACCTCACCCACGGGCTGCGGGTGCATAGGTGTGAAAGTGTGTCGGGTTTCCGCATCGAAGTCTATGGAGCCTTGACGAAAGATGCTGCAGGTGACCAGGCGGAAGATGTCCGGAGCAATCCACGGGTGGATCGAGGAAGAAGAGGACCTGAAAGCAGAGGGGACAGTGTTCAAAGTCACTAGCCAGTGACCCGTGTGGAACCAGGAAGGAACCAGATGCTGTCGTCACGATCAGGTGAAGAGTGGACGCTTGACTCTGCAGCCACGTGGACCAGGAGGTGTCTTCGACGACCAGGATGGAGGCACGAGCTGTCCCACGCAGGCTCTCGCTGTCGGATCCGGATTTGGAGTCAACAAGCCTTGGCAAAGGCAACCCACGCGGTGAGTGGAAATGGCGTCTGGTGCGGACCAGGAGGGTCCGAGGTGCTCCTCTTTTGGAAGGGAGCAAGGGCCAGTCTGGAGCAACCAGACCAGCGGTGTGAATATCGTGGATCGTCGTCTGGGAGGCCACTAGCCAGCCGGCAAGTGACCAGACAACGCGTCGAGCAGCAATCAAGCAAAAGGGCCCCACGCAGATCTCGTGGATGCTGGTGGGCTGGTCTTCTGTGCAGGAGCTGCTTGGGACTGGGGCTTCTCAATCCCCAAAGCACTTACTCGGGGATGCCTCTGAAGTCGTGCTGGAAGCGAAGTGCAGTTCGTCCAAGATGGCTGGTCCCACTTGTCTCGTCGCACCTACGGGTCTCAGCTGTGCTGCAGATGTGGGTAGAGGTCGGAGAGGTCTGGGAGTCCGGGTCTCGTCGAGCTCTGAAGCCTGGTTCCGGCAGGAAGGACGACCAAGTGAACCGCTAGGACGCTTGATGGTGCCTGCAGATGCAGGGTGGACACTCCTTGCCCACAAGGGAGATTTCTTCAGTCTTCTGTGGAGCAGAACGTCGAAGTCCAGAGTTTCTTCTTGTAAAGTTGTTCAGGGTAATCTAATTTGGAATGGGACCAGCTCCTACCTTTATTCTCCTAAAGGGGGCTGTACTGGTGACTAGGTCCCTCCCATGGGTGGGACCAGGAAGGGGGGTGGTTACACCCTCTGTCCTTTGTCCGGTTTCGCGCCAGAGCTGGGGCTGGAGTGCCCCAGCAACTGGTTTGAACCGGGGTATGCACAGGGACACCTTGTGTGCCCAGGCATGTCTCATTCCTTTCAGCCTGGCCTACCTCAATACACAAAATCCAGTCTGGGGTGGTGCTAGCACCTCCCAAGGCAGGAAACCCTTTGTCCAGGCCTCCCTCGCTGGAAGGACTCTCAGCAGCAGGAGGTCAGACTCGTGTCTGTGGTGGCAGCATCCATTTTGTGATGCTGAGGCTCGGTTTAACTTTAACCGGGGTTCACAGTTACATACATGTCGTGTCCCTCTAAAAGGGTGGAATGCTACCCCGTCGCCAGAACTGGCGAGGGGGTAGTATTCCAATTCGTATGACACCTTACTCAACATGTTTTGATAATGCTATGCCAAAGTTTACAATAACCGCGAGGATTATAATGCACTTAAGAGTATATGGTATAGCGTTATCATGGAAACAGCTAAAGGACTTGGTTCCGAAAGCTGCAGACAGGCTCAGCTCATGCTAGAGCACCATCTCACATAATTCCAAGCACTCTGCCTTCAGGATTGATAAGGCCTGCCATAGGAGTGACTTATAGGAGTATATGTGTCCATTTTGGGGTTAGATATAGGTATACTATATCTACAGCAAAGGGTGATTACACCACCTTGCCCCAGCTGTCTTACCAGCCAGTTGTGTCTGTTTAGATGGCCAGCCAGGGGTGGCATAATACATGCTGCAGCCCCTGGTAGGCCTTGGGTACACCTATGCCCTGGGTACCTAGGGTACACTGTACAGGGGCTGATAAGGTGTCCCAATACCAATTGGTAAATGCACCTAAAGTACATGTGTGTCAATTTAGAGAGAGAACAGCTAGGCTATGGGTCTGATTAGCAGGCCCACAGCCAGGGAAAGTCGTAAACCAGTGAAGCAAAAAGCAAAAATCTGGGGTGACCATAGGATTGCAGACCCCACTCTCCTACACCCCTGATCTGCGCAGATGAGCTGCGACCACCGCCATCACTTTCGTGAACACACGAGGGGCGCTGGTAAGACCGAAGGGGAGCACGGTAATCTGAAAGTGCTCATGGCCTACCGTGAACCGGAGGTAGCACCGGTGGGCCGGCATAACGGGATGTGGAAAAAAGCGTCCTGCAAGTCCAACACCACCATCCAGTCTCCAGGGTCTAGGGCAGCTAACACCTGAGCCAATGTCAGCATCTTGAACTTCTCCTTCCGGAGGAAGCAGTTGACGTTCCGGAGGTCAACTGGGAACTAGAAAGTAGTGGGAACAACAACCAGGAACGCGTTCGAAGGCCCCCTTGGCCAAGAGGGCCGTAACTTCCTCTTGTAGAAGTTGCAAGTGATCCCCCGACACGCGGTGGTACTGTGGTGGCATGGCTGGAGGGGTCGCCTCGAAGGGGAGGGAGTATCCCCTTCAGACGATTTGCAGCACCCACCTGTCCAACGTGATGGTACGCCAGTGGAGGAGGTGATGGCGAACCCTGCCCCCCACTGGTGTCGAATGGGCCTGGAAGCTCGAACTAGGAAGGCTTTGAGGCAGATGCTGCGGGAGTGGATGTGGACTGACCCTGCCGTTGTCACCCGGCAACGCCACGGCGGTTACAACGTCCGCGACCTCGTTGAGGTTGGTTCTGCGGCCTGTGGCTGGCTGGAAGTGTGGGGGCGCCCCTTCCTTGGCCACGAAAGGGACATCCCCCGAGAAGTTGGCAGACCTCAGCCAGGCGTGGCGACGAATCGCCACCGTCGTGAAAATCGCCCTGCCCAGCGAATCCACGGTTTCAAGTTTACATCGAATCGAGTATCGTGCTGCAACCCGCCCTTCTGCCAGGGCATGGGCAAGCCGTGTCCGGGCCTTCTCCGGACACTGTGGCAGCACGTCCGCAACCGTATCCCACAGAGAGTGGGTGTAACGGCCCAAAAGGCTGGCGGTGTTGACAGACCGCAGCCCCAAACTCGGACAGGAGAACAGTTTCTTCCCTAACTGATCATACCTTTTAGATTCCCGATCCAGAGGAGCGGTCGGGAATGCGGTCTGGGACGTAGAGGCCTGAATCAGCAGGTTCTCGGGGGTGGGGTGAACGGACAGAAAGCAGGGGTCGCCCGGAGCCAGGTGGTGGCATCGGGCCACGTTCCGATCCACAGGGAGGCATGTAGAGGGCTTGGACCAGGTGCCCATCAGAACGTTGGTGAGGGCTTCGTTAAACGGCAGTAGAGGCTTCGAGGAGCTTGCCTGCGGTTTGGGCACCTCAGTGGGGAGGTTAGTCCTCACGGCCGCGACAGGGAGCTCAAGAGATAAGGTCTTGGCTGCCCTGTTCAACACCACGCTATAAGCAGCCCCCTCCTCCGAAGCCACGGAGGGAGGAGAGATGAATCCAGTGTCATGCGAAGTGTCCAGGCCACTGGCCACCCCCAGATCATCTGCCCAGTTCTGGCGTTACTGGCACTGCTGTGCCAGAGGGTCCTCAGACCCCTCCCAGTCCTCCTCGTCATCCATCTCCTGGAAACCAGGCAAAATGATGGAGACGGGTCGTAGGTGAAGTGCCCACCCATCGGCGTCGGAGACGGTGCCGTTCCGGCGTCACACCCGGACCGGGGCTGAAACCGAGAGCGACACCATCGGGGTCGGCACCAGCGGAAGAGTCGAGAGGTCGACTGGCAACGACCCGGATCCAGGCCTCGGTCCTGTGGGGCCCTGCCGTGTCGGGACCGGAGTAGACAACGGCGTTGGGGCCGAAGCACTCGACGGCGCCGGGCCCGGAGCCGCCGGCCCACAAGAGCTCCCAGTCGGACCTGCGGGGCCCGAAGGCGCCTTAACAGGGTCCGACGGAGGGAAGTGAGTCCTCATGGCCACAAGGAAATCACGTATCGCCTCCGGCGTCGCATGCAGCCAAGGGACCGGTGGGTATGGAGCTGGACGCGGCGCCTGCGGCTCCAGCGGAGCCACGCGGGCGGTGTCACCCGAAGCCCCGGCCGCGTTGCGCGAGCGTCGGGGGGAGTCTGAAGAGAGTTGACGCTTCTTTGACTTCTTTTTCGAATGCCTTGACTTACCAAAGGACTTGGAGCCCGTTGAGTGATGGTGGCTCGACGAGTGCCGATGACTGCGGCTCGGCGACCGGTCCCTCGACTTCCTCCTCGACCAGGACCTCGAGCGGTGCGGAGCAGACTGCTGGATCTCAAGCAGCTTATGGGACTGCTCCCGTCTAGCCTTCGAGGTCAAGGCCCGGTAGTCGGAGCACGACTTGTCATCATGGTCGGCCCGAGGCAGTAAAGGCACCGACATCAGGCGGAGACAGGCCTCGCAAAGTTTAAAACCAGGCATCCCTAACGGCACCGCGAGTCAAAGTCGACTCGAAAAGTGATAAAAAAAGAGATCAAAAAAGTTATTCAAAAATTGACCAGAGTACTGCTCTTCCCGGATCAGCACCTGCTGTCGCAGAAAAAAAGAAGAACTGACGTCAGCGCGCGAGGGCGGCGTCTAAGTACTCAGACGACGTCATGCCGGCGATCACGACGCCAACGACGGATGCGGAGCCGCAGACGACGTCTACCGACACGCAGAGGTACTGCTGACGAAAACTTTCCGGATCCAGCCTGACGCCTGGGGATATTCTAAGGTAAGGAATCCAACACTAACCTGTTTCTTTCAGATAGGGAGAGCAGACGCTCTCAGAGGTCAGAAAAAATACCCACTCCGGAGAAAGGTGATCACACCTCCTCCAGTAGGATGTCTAGTGAATTAGCATAACAAGGCCAGAGACTTCAGTCTCTGCCGCCTTTGATTTGAGACCCCGGATTCCTAGAGACCTGGAGAATGCCACCCCCTACTTTGCGGACCATTTGGCACCAGAGAAGGCAAGAAAATTAGCTAGTCAGCAAGCATGTTGCATTTTCAGGCTAGGTACACTCCTAAGATGGGCAACCTTAAGTGGACACTCCAAGAAGGGTCTCACCATTAAGTTTTTGGTGAAACTAGGAACTCCAAGCGCCAAAACTGACTTCAGGATCTCCAAGGCAATCGAGAGTGGCCCTGCAGTCTTGTCTTGTTTCTCTCTCCAGGTCACTGAAACCAAGTGAGAGCCTCTAACTTGTGTGACCCACCGGACACAACACCTCTGCACTCGAACCACCCAGCCCGGGTCCACTTAAACCGACTGTGTTCCTGCTCCAGAGACCCTCAAGAGATGAATCCCCCTTTTGGGTTCTGCCAGAAGTCCCTGCAGCCTTTCGTTCTGCAGGGACTTCTCCATGGACTTTACCGCATACCACTTGAGGCTACCATCACACCCAGCACCTCTGCACCCGGACTCACCAGGGCAAGAAAAACTGAACTGCTGGTGGTTTCTTGGACCTTGGTACCTAAACACCTTAAGTCCAGGAGAAGAACCCTGTAAACCGTTTGGAAGTATTTCTATGCAGTGAATATTTCTCTCATAGGATAACATTACTGCGTTCAAAGCTCATACTTCAAAACTGTTATTTGACTGTATTTTTACTAATACTACCAAAATCTATAACTCCAAAAGTACTTTCCTGATTCCAATGATCTTGGTGTCTAAAATTATATACAAAACTGTTATTTTTCTAAATTGGCCTCCAGTTTTTTCTTTAGTATGTCTCTCATTTATTGACTGTGTGTACAACAAATGCATTACACTGCCCTCTCATGAGCCTAAACTGCTCGACCACAGAATCACAAATAGAGCACTTGGGATTATTAATTTAAGCCCTGTAAACCAATAAGTGTTGTCTGTACTTTTTGCATGGTGCACCCTTACATTGGCACACCTACATAAAAAGCAGACTTCCTACAATTGAGAGATTACTTTTTTCCATAGTTTTGAAAAGGGAACACAGGGTTGTACATCCGCTCTCCTGGAATGCACACAGTGACAAAAAAGAGCAAATAAAGTGGTAGTGTCACTTAAAATGATTACATAAATGACAAAATAAAAACAAATCACAAAACACATTTGATGACCACGGTTGTACATGATTTCTGGACACTGGGCTTATATTAATACCTGCTGTAAACTTCGCTCGCCGTTCTCATTAGCAGGGCTGCTCTCTGATCCATTGCTGCTGCCAGACTGCTCCTTTTCATTCAACAAGGCTGTGGCATAAGCTAGCGTATCCTATAAAAAGACACAGTAACAGTTCAGGTAGAAGGTAAGAATGAAATTAATAATTCTAACGTATTATTTGATCTACTCTTTCAACTCAGTGTATCCTAAATCTATAGTGTATTTGTTTAACCAATACGCCTGCTGGTAATATTTCGGTCTCCATTCAATATGGTTTCAACTAAATCAGCACAAGTCCACAATGTCAGTTAAAGAAAAGTTAACTTACCTTTGGTAATGTTTTATTCTGATAGCTATGACTCTAACAGTAGGCTTCTCATTTGAACTGTCTCCAAGGATGCTGACAGGAGCCAAATAATGTTTTCTTACCAATCCTTCATCACTGGCTTCAGATGGCAATGTCTGAAATTCAACTAATGACATTTTGTGGCAACACCACAACTAACACTTTGGTCGAGACATCCACACAATCTTAAAGATGTAAAAAAAATGGAGCAAGTAAAAATAAAGAATAAAATACAAAATGGGATTGGAGGGTGGAAGGAGCGTGCAGCAGTCGTATCTCTAAGGAATACGTTTTACGAAGTGAAGGAGGACAGGCAATTAATCAATCAAGATTTATAAAGTGCGGGGCAGAGCTTGCCCAGCCTGAAGTTGGCCGCCTTGTAACCACAGTGCAGTTCCCACTTGACTTCCCACTACAATGGACCTCTGACCCGGTGCGTTATTTGGGCATGCAAGTATACTCTGATGCGTATGTGGTTGTAAAGGCTAATTACGGTATAGTGTTTGACAAGCTCGGTGACGACATAGACAAATGGATCCGTCTTCCATTGCCCTTGGCTGGTAGAGTCTCATTAATGAAGATGGTTGTGCTCCCTCGCCTGATCTTTCTTTTTGTCAATATTCCTATAGTGGTGCCCCAGCATATGTTTCTTGAACTCCGGCCTCTGATGACCAAACTCGTGTGGGCGGCTAAGTCCCCTAGAGTCGCCTTGGATACTCTTATGCTCCTGTATACAGCTGGGGGAATGGGTACCCCGGATCTCATAATTTATTACAGGGTCGTGCAGGCCTCTCACGCATACAGCTGGGTGCATGGCCCCCACGATTTACCCCACCTTTAGATTGAGAAGGTCGCCGCTGCCCCACACGCACTACTTCGCTTTTTTAACGGTCTGTTTGCCAAATTTGCTCAACAAACCTCTGAAGATATGCTAGATGGCTAAAACACGATTGCTGTCATTCTTCTTAGTTTAATGCCTTAGAATATTCTTTCAGATAATTTAGTACGATTTTGTGATGTATGTCTATCTCTCTGCAAGGCTCACAATTGCATAATGTCTGCCATATAACGTAATTTTTTTTCCTTCTTTGCTGTAATGTCATCCATGCTTCATTCTTTCTCCCCCCTGCTCGCCACTATACTCTGTACCGCCACTGTTATGTTTCAAATCTGCTTTTGGTTTATGTGATCTACATTTGTATATTTTTATTTCATTGTATCAATTTTTGTGTTGTGTTTTTGTGATTTAAAATGCAATAAAAAAATAAAATACAAAAAATAAAATGTATAAAGTGCGGCTGATCACCTGATTGGGTATCCAGGCGCTTGCAGGTCCCGGAGACTCATTAGAATAGCCAGGTCTTGAGGGCCCTTCGGAATTCTGTAAGTGAGGTGATGGTCGGGAGTTGCGTGGAGATCCTGTTTCAAGTCTTTGCTGCAATGTGGTAGAAGGAGCATCCTGCTTTGGTGGATGAAGGAGTGTGGGCAAGTGATAGGGAGGAGGAGTGTAGTCTTTTGACGGTTGGGAGAAGTTCATGCGGTGGTTAATGTAGGTGGGTCCTTGGTTGTGTAGAGCCTTGTGTCCGAGGGTCAGCAGTTTGCACTGGCATCTCTTCAGTGGAGTTGCCTCAGGTGGCATGTGATGTGGGTTCTTCAGGGAAGATCGAGGACGAGTCTGGCTGAGGTATTCTGTATGGTTATAAGTCCCTGTTGGAGGTGTGCGTCGATTCCTATGTAGAGAGCGTTGCCATAGTTCAGAGGAGAGCCTGTTTCATGGTGCGTCTTGTGTGCAGGGGTAACCACTTGAAGATCTCATGCAAAGTATGAGAAAGCAGGTGGAGGAGATGACGTTTATCTGTAATTTCATGGTAAGCTAGTTGTGAATGATGATTCTAAGGTTCCTGGTGTGGTCGGAGGGAGTAGGAGTAGGTGCGGGTCCTAGGTCTGATGCCCACCAGGAGTTGCTCCATGTGTTGCTGAAGGTCAGAGCTTCCATCTTGGCCGGTGTTCAGCTGATGGCGGCAGTTCTTCATCCAATCAGCAACGCTTATCATGCATCTGTGGAAGTTGGTCCTGCTGGTGGCGGGGTCAGTGAGTGAGAGGATGAGTTACGTGTTATCTGCATTGGAAATTATGGTAAGACCGTGGGATGTGACTATGTTGGCCAAGGGCAGTCATATATGTGTTGAAGAGCGTGGGTCTGTGGGATGAGCCCTGGAAGACACTGTGGGCGATATCCTTGGGTTTGGAGGTGAGAGGTGGATCCTCTGGGTTCTTCCGGTGAGGAAGGAGGGGGTCCATCTGATTGCGCTCTCTTGGCTCCAATGTGGTGGAGTCTATCAGCATGTGGCAAGATATGGTGTTGAAAGCTGCCAAGACGTCAAGCAGGATCACAGCTGATGTTTCTCCTCTGTTGAGGTGGTTTCGGATGTCGTCGGTGGCTGCAATAAGGGCTATCTCTGTTCTATGATTGCTGCCGAAGTCACATTGGGGGGCGCTGTATTGATGATTCTGCTCAAGTTGCGTCATGAGGTGCTTGTTGATAATCTTTCCCAGTACCTTCACTGGGATTGGGAGCAGGGAGATTGGCTGGTAGTTTTTGAGTTCGGTGGGGTCTGTGGAGGGTTTTTTGAGTAGTAGACAGACTTCAGCTTGTTTCCAGGTGTCAGGAAATGTTGCGGTGGTGATAAAGGAGTTGAGCAGGGTGGTGGTATGCGAGGGTGCCTCTGATGGTTGTCTTGTCACCAATGTGTAGCTTGAAGTTGAGGTGTTCCATAGGGGGGTAGTGCACTGAGCGAATGTGGGGTCCAGCCAGGCCCTGGTGAGGAAGACTATCTCGGATGCGAGGGTTGCCATTAAGTCCCATAATTCGGTGGAATGCTTGCAAATGGAACACATGTTGAGGAGTAGGCAGTGGAATTGGTGTGTTGCTTCTGGAGTGGTTAAGCGAGAGGTCGACATGGTGCTTTCTGAAGTGATAGCCACTAATAGAGGCACATGCTAATAGAGACACATTCCAAGAGAGACACTTTCGATTTAGTGGTTTGAATGGAGAACTAATTAAAAATAAAAATGTGAACTTAAGGTCTCTAACCAAAGCACGGAATTGTCTTGGTCAAAATATATTTGCAAGTCCTCAAAGAAACTTGGCAACTAAACATGGTAGTTTAAATGAGTCTTGCATGGATGAAAGCATTTAGCCAAAATAGTGGTTAAAAAGCCCTTCTCCGTACGAATTTTAAAACCCTTGTCTGCCAGAAAAGCATCAAATTGTAAAATCTTAACACTTCGAGCCTGCCAGGGGTCCACACAATGATCAGAACTTGAGCTTCAAGGACAGACCACCAGTGGTGGCTCCTCCGCTAAGGCGGACGTGCGTCGCCCCACTGCTTTTAAGCAGTGTAAGGAAAATAAACTAATAACTTGATGTTATTATTATTTTATTTTTTACCTATTGAGGGCGTGGCAGCTTTGCCAGGTGGGGTGGGGCTGATCTGCTGACAGAGCAAGGGATGGGAGCAGTGGTTAACACTCCTTAAGTGTGCATGAATGTTTGACCGGCCATCTCGGACCGGCCAAACATTCATGCCTACTTAGCATGTTTACCACCCAGGCTTATTAACAGCCCGGGTCGAGAACGTGCCCAGGCTCCCAGTCCCTGTCTGAGCACCGAACCACATTGCTCAGAACAATCACAACGCTGGGAAGCCTGGGTGCTTCCTGTTCCGAGGGACGAGGAGGAGAGACGTGACGAGGAGGACACAGCGAGGAGGTACGTTTAATTTGATATTTTATTCCCCCGTCTCACCATCCCAGATCCCTGCAGGCCGCCACTGCAGACCACCTGCTGGAATAAAGCTTTCGACCTTCGATGCACAATCAAAATAACAGACACTGATTGTGGGATAATACAAGCAGTAAGGAATCAACTTGATTTCGAGTGCAACAACTTTCCCCCATTCTGGAACAGATAATCTTCCCTTTGAGAGAAGTCAAAGAGGGGCATAACTAAGAAGATCTGGGTAATACAAGCAACACATCTAACCTGGAGCTATAACAATCACATGAACTTTGAGAATCAGAGAAAAAACATCTCCAAGAGACTCCCCTAATAAATACCCCTGCTCCTTATACTAGGACAAAGTTTGTCCTTGGCTGCAACATGGACTATTACTAGAAAACTCATTTGCTAGACTTACATGCCCTCAAAATGAAGACGCCACTCATGACTCGTTGAACAAGTTACTTACCTTTGGTAACGATATATCTGTAAGAAACAGTAGTTAGTATTAGATTCCTTACCTTAGAATATCCCCAGGCGTCAGTCTGGATCCGTAAACTTTTGCGTAGCAGTACCCCTGCGCGTCGGTAGGCGTCGTCTGCAGGCGTCTCCTGCGGCTCCGCGTCCGTCGTCGGCGTCGTGCGCCGTGATGACGTCGCTGGAGTATATAGACGCCGCCTCCGCGCGCTGACGTCAGTTCTTTGTACATAGCTTTTCCACGCCAGAACACGCAGAGCCATATGAGAACCAACACTGGTGCCATTTGAAACTAGGGCCCTGAAAGGGATGTCCTTTACCCTAGGTATCAGTTCGCAGAACGGGGAGGATGGGCGGGGCGGTAAGGAATCTAATACTAACTACTGTTTCTTACAGATATATCGTTACCGAAGGTAAGTAACTTGTTCATCTGAAAGAAACAGGTTAGTATTAGATTCCTTACCTTAGAATAGATACCCCAGCAATACCAACCCCGGTGGTGGGTCTGCGAACCGATACAATCCTAAACCAGAAAGTCCTGGAGGACCGAACGGCCAAAGAAGCCATCCCTCCGGACTTGACTGTCCAGGCAGTAGTGCCTCGCAAAAGTGTGCAGCGAGGCCCACGTAGCCGCCTGGCAAATGTCCTGCAAGGGGACTCCCCGGCCCAGGGCAGTAGTAGCCGCCGTGGCCCGAGTGGAATGGGCCCTCAGCCCAACAGGAGGCTCCTTCCGAGCCAAAGAGTAGCACGCTTTGATGCACAGAACGACCCACCGAGAGATGGTCCGTTTATGTACCGCCCGTGCCTTCTTCGCACCCACGTAGCCAACAAACAGTTGGTCATCCACCCGGAACTGGCGTGTGCGATCCATATAAAATGAAAGCGCACGTTTTGGGTCCAGACGATGGAGCCGCTCTTCATCCTTTTGAAGGATGCGGAGGCGGGAAGAAGGAGGGTAAGGTGATGGACTGCCCGATGTGAAAAGCAGAGACTACTTTGGGCAGGAAAGAAGGTCTAGTTCTCAGAACCACCTTGTCAGGATGAATGGACATGAAAGGAGGTTTGACAGAAAGAGCCTGGAGCTCACTCACTCTCCTGGCAGAGGTGATGGCAACCAGGAAGGCCGTCTTTAAAGTCAAGAGACGGTGCGGACAGGAATGAAGTGGCTCGAAGGGAGCACACATCAAGAAGGTCAGAACCAGGTTCAAGTCCCACTGAGGCATCACAAACGGGACAGGTGGATACATGTGTGTGATGCCCTTCAAGAATCGTGTTACAATAGGGGACTTGAACAAAGAAGGTTGATCAGGCAGCCTCAGAAAGGCCGAAAGGGCAGAAAGGTAGCCCTTGATAGTGCCCAGAGCAGAGCCCTGCTGGGCAAGAGAGAGAAGAAAGAGGAGAACCTCGGAAAGAGGGGCAGAAAGAGGATCCACAGCCTTTGCTGTGCACCATGCCACAAATCTGTTCCACCGGCAGGCGTATACCGACTTCGTGGAGGGACGCCTGGCTGCCAGAATCACATCACAGACTTCAGGATGCGAGTCGAATGGCCTCAACTGTCGCCGCTCAATCTCCACGCATGGTGGTGGAGGCTGGACAGGTTCGGGTGGAGGACCGTCCCCTGCTGCTGCGACAGAAGGTCCTCCTGAAGGGGCAGGCGGATCGGGGGACCGACTGACATGCTGAGTAGCTCGGGATACCAGTACCTTCGAGCCCAGTCCGGAGCCACAAGGATGACTTGGGCCCGGTCGCGCCTGATCTTCTTCAGCACTCTGGGCAGAAGTGGTATAGGCGGAAAGGCGTATAACAGACCGCAACTCCACTCGCGCCGAAAGGCGTCGCCGTGCGAGTGCCGTCTTGGAAACTCCAACGCGCAGAACTGATGACATTGCGCGTTCTCTTCTGTGGCGAATAGATCTAACCAAGGCTCTCCCCATCGCAGAAAGAGGCCTTGCGCCACGGCCGAGTTCAGACGCCATTCGTGATCCATCGAGCACCGACGGCTGAGTTCGTCCGCCCTGGCGTTCAGAGAACCGGCCAGGTGTTGAACCGTCAGAGTCACGCCCTGACGTTCCAGCCATTGCCAGAGACGCAGGGCCTCCAGGCAAAGGGTCCACGACCCCACCCCGCCTTGTCTGTTGCAGTACCACATGGCGGTGGTGTTGTCCGTGAACACCTGCACTACACTCCCGTTGACAAAGGGGAGGAATGCCTTCAGTGCTAGACGAATCGCCCGTAGCTCCAACAGGTTTATATGGAGCCGGGACTCCGCCGGAGACCAGATGCCTCTGATCTCTGCCTCTCCCAAGTGGCCTCCCCAGCCCTGGAGGGACGCGTCCGTCACAACAACGTGCTCCGGCTGGGGAAGGGAGAGGGGTCTGCCTCTGACCCAATCGCGGTCCGTAAGCCACCACTGCAGTTGTCTCGCAGTGCCCTCCGAGATCAAGACATGGTCGGACAAGTTGCCCTGATGCTGGGCCCACTGAAACTTCAGGTCCCACTGCAGAGCCCGCATCCGCCACCGGGCGTGATGCACCAGAAGGATGCAGGAAGCCATCAGCCCCAGTAGCCGCAGCGTCAACCTGACCAAAACCCGGGATAACGGCTGGAAGATGGGAATCAAAGCCTGTATATCCTGGACCCGCCGTTCCGGTGGATAGACCCGAAACTGCGCCGAGTCAAGAACCGCTCCGATGAAAAGGAGCTTTTGGGAGGGACACAGGTGTGATTTCGGCACATTGATGGAAAACCCCAGCCCATGCAGGAGGTCTGCCGTCATCTGAAGGTGGTGGACGACTGTCTGGGGCGAGCCCGCCTTCAACAACCAGTCGTCTAGATAGGGGAAGACTGACACCCCTGATCTGCGCAGATGGGCTGCGACCACCGCCATCACCTTTGTGAACACCCGTGGGGCGCTGGTAAGGCCGAAGGGGAGCACAATAAACTGAAAATGCTCCTGGCCTACCGTGAACCGCAGGTAACGCCGGTGGGCCGGCAGGACGGGGATGTGAAAATACGCATCCTGAAAGTCCAACGCTACCATCCAGTCTTGCGGATCTAGAGTAGCCATGACCTGAGCCAATGTCAACATCTTGAACTTCTCCTTCCGGAGGAAGCCGTTGACGTCCCTTAGGTCCAAGATAGGACGTAGACCCCCTTTGTCCTTCTTGGGTACCAGAAAGTAGTGGGAATAGCAACCACATCTTACTTCTGGCCCAGGAACGCGCTCGATGGCCCCCTTGGCCAAGAGGGCCGTAACTTCCTCCTGCAGAAGTGTCAAGAGGTCCCCCGACACACGGTGGTTCTGCGGTGGCATGGCTGGAGGAGTGGTCTCGAAGGGGAGGGAGTAGCCCCTTCGGACGAGCTGCAGCACCCACCTGTCCGATGTTATTGTGTGCCAGTGGGAGAGGTGATGGCGAACCCTGCCGCCCACCGGCGTCACATGGGCCTGAAAGCACGGACTAGGAGGATTTAGAGGCGGAAGCTGCGGGGGGAGGTGTGGACTGACCTCGCCGCTGTCCCCGACCGCCACCACGGCGGTTCCCACGGCCGCTGCCGCGTTGAGAAGTCTGTTGCGGCGCGTGGCTGGCAGCACGTGTGGGACCGCCCCTTCCGTGGCCACGAAAGGAGCGAAACGAACCCGTTTGCTGGCGCTGGGTCGAGAGACCCAAGGACTTGGCCGTGACCCTGGAGTCCTTGAAGCGTTCCAGCGCGTGGTCAGCTTTGTCGCCAAACAGGCGACTGCCATCAAACGGCATGTCCATCAATGCATTCTGGACATCTGCCGAGAAATTGGCGGATCTCAGCCAGGCGTGGCGACGAATCGCCACCGTCGTGGACATCGCCCTGCCCAGTGAGTCGGTCGTATCAAGACCACACCTTATGGAGTATCTTGCTGCGTCTCGGCCTTCAATCATAGCCTTGCCGAGCTTAGCCCGTACCTCCAGCGGGCATTCAGGCAGCAGTTCCGCGACCGTATCCCACAGAGAGTGGGTGTAGCGGCCTAAGAGGCATGCGGTGTTGCAAGACCGCAGTCCCAGACTCAGGGACGAAAAGACCTTCTTACCATACTGGTCGTACCTCTTAGATTCCCGGGCGGGCGGGGCCGACGGGAACGCAGACTGGGAAGTCGAGGCCTGGATCACCAGGCTCTCAGGGGTGGGATGGATGGACAAGAACTTTGGGTCATCCGTACACGGACGGTTGCGTCTGGCCACGTTCCTATCAACAGGCGAACCTGAAGCGGGCCTGGACCACGTGCCCAAAAGAACGTCAGTTAAGGCCTCATTGAACGGCAGCAGTGGCTCCTGTGGGCATGACTGCGGTTTGAGTACCTCAGTGAGGATGTTAGTCCTCACGGCCGCGACGGGGAGTTCAAGGTGTAAGGCCTTGGCAGCCCTCATCAACACCACTGAATAAGCTGCCCCCTCCTCCGTAGCCACGGTAGGAGGCGAGACAAAGCCAGGGTTGGGGGAGTCATCCAGACCACTGGCGTCACCCAAGTCACCTGTCCAGTCCACATCGTACTGACACTCGCGGGTCAGAGGGTTCTCAGACCCCTCCCACTCCTCTCCGCAATCTTCATCCTCACCATATTCGGAGTCAACAATGTAGACCGGCTCCCTGGGGTCAACAGACCCCCTCGGCGTCGGACTCGGCGTCGGGCGACACCGGTCCGACTCCACGCCCGGAGTCGGAGAGGGAATGGGGGCGCGCCGCCCGGAGCCGGCGCCGGAGCCCCGGCGCCGCGTGGGGGCGGCACCGTGGGTTGCCCCGATGGAATCGGCGCCGGAGAGGCCGGCGGACCAGCCGGCGTCGACCCTGAAGGCCCCTGCGGCGCCGGGGCCGGAGCCGTCGGGGCCGGAGCACCCGACGGCGTCGAGGCAGGAGCACCCGAACCGCTAGGGCCCCCGGACGGGACCACCGGGCCCGCAGGCCCCGTCGGAGGAGACAGTGCCCTCATGGCCATGAGGAACGCCTCTATCTCCTCGGGCATCGCGCCTTGCCCAGGGACCGTAGGGTATGGAGCAGGCCGCGCCGGCGACTCACGCGGAGCCGCGGGGGTGGGGCCACCCGAACCCCCGGCCGCGTCGGGGGGAGTCGGGGGTACGATGACGACGCCCCGACTTCTTGTGCTTCCTACCTGAGGAACCAGAGGAATGGTGACGACTCTCGGAGTGCTCGTGACGGCTCCGCGACCGCTCCCTCGATCGCTCCCTAGACCTCCGTCCGGACCGGGACCGCTCTCGACGCGGGGCCGACACCCGGAGCTCGAGTAGCTTGCGGGACCGCTCCCGTCTAGCTTTATTCGTCAAGGCCCGGCAATCGACGCAGGCGTCCACGTCGTGGTCCGGGCCCAGGCACCGGAGGCAGAGTCGGTGATGGTCCGTGACCGACATCGTGCGGTCACAGCCGTCACAATTCTTAAAACCGGGCATCCTACCGGCACCTTAAGAGTAACAGAAAGATTCAAAAACTTTGGTCAAAAGACCGGAGTACTGCTCTTCGGTTCTGCGCTAACTGGCGCGGAAAAAAGAAGAACTGACGTCAGCGCGCGGAGGCGGCGTCTATATACTCCAGCGACGTCATCACGGCGCACGACGCCGACGACGGACGCGGAGCCGCAGGAGACGCCTGCAGACGACGCCTACCGACGCGCAGGGCTACTGCTACGCAAAAGTTTCCGGATCCAGACTGACGCCTGGGGATATTCTAAGGTAAGGAATCTAATACTAACCTGTTTCTTTCAGATAAGGGCAGCCTGCGCACGAAAAGTTACTTACCTTCAGGAATGCTCTCTCTGGTGGAAACACTATATGGAAACAGGTTTCACAACTTCTGAATTCCTAGAAATTAGAACCTGGAGCGTTTCCAGCAAGTGCTGCCACAGGTATCCACGCTTTAGGGGAGTGTGTGATAACTAATAAAGAAGATACTGGGGGCCTGAGTTAGGAGGTGGAGAAGTCCCAGTCAAACCCAAGCCCATCTGGAGCAGGAACATAAGGAGACTCACTGACCTACTAGTGGACTGCTCCCTTTTCCTGCGCAGCTCCGCTAGGTAGCTGCTGCCCCTGTTGCCCTGTTCGAACTCCTGACCCTCTGGTCAGGAGTTCGAAGTCCATCTCTGCCGGTCTAGTGGGAGGGTGTCACTGCTCTGCTGCTGGGCTGCCCTCTGTCTGATTTTCTCTGCTTTTTTCCTGCCTTTTAATTCTTTTTTCGGCAGTTTTTTCCTATTTACACTTTTCTTTCTTTTTTTCCTTTTTGCCACTCTTGTGAGCCCCCGCGGCCCGGCCCCCTTCAGTGACCTTTTTCTGCTGTCAGCCTTCCTAACTACCAGCTGTCCTGCCCCCCCCCCACACTAAATGGCAGCCCCGTCGCCATTGCGCCAAAGGCAAGCCTGTCTGCGCCCGTCCGTGCCTGGACCGCGAGCCGGACCATAGTTCTCGGACCTGGACGCCACGTCGCCTGCCACCTCGCATCACCGAAGGACAACCAAGGACCTTTCGCCTGCCAGAACTGCAGCCACACCCTTGCTCACCCCAACACGCCAGCTCCTCTCACCGCCTAGCTGACCAACAGCGCACCTGACCGGCTCTACTGCATTCTGTTCAATGTGTGATCCCTCCACTAACACGCCATAGAAATATGCAACCTCCTCAATGCAGCCTCTCCAAACATCACCTAATTCACATAAACCTGGACCAACCCCTGCTCTGGTTCGGACATCGCCACCACCATCCCCGACAGCTAAAAAAAACACCTGCAAGAACCGCACATATCGACCAGGAGGAGGCATAGCCATCCTCCACAACACCACCCTCTGTCTGACCACTCACTCGAACAACCCTACGACAACCATAATAATAATGATAATAATCCACATTTGTAAAGCGCACAATCACCCGTAAGGTCTCTAGGCGCTGGGGGCCGTCGGGAAGATTAAGCAAGCTATTGCCCAGAGTCACATGGTGCTGGGCTAATCTGCCGCTGGGGATCGAACCGTGATCCCCAGATTCATTTCCAGATCCAGACCAACCCCAACACCACCCTCGTCTACAGGCCTCCCGAACCCCGCCCTTTACTGACGCCATTGTAGACCACATTGTGCCCCAGGCACTCGCATCCACCGACTACATCCTACTTGGCGACCTCAACTTCCACCTGGACAACCGCAGTGACCACAACACCATGTCCTTTCTGGAGAACATCGGCAACATCAGACTCAAGCAGCTAGTCACCGACCGGCCCACGCAGCTGGACACACGCTCAACCCCGTTTACACTGCCAGCGGGAATATCACCTACAGTCACATCACCGAACTTCTCTAGACCGGCCACCACTGCGTGCACTTCGCCTTCGCCACTGCCAGTGTCCACCACCGCCCTCACTGCCCCGTTTTAGCTGGAACAAGGCCACCGAATAACACCT